>NC_059343.1:63489239-64739239 GCF_018350155.1 Leopardus geoffroyi | reverse complement strand
CAAGAATGCTTTACCTGGCAAAACTGCCAGGTTTCTAACCATCAGAAATGAACATAAATGAAGGAGAGATAAAGACTTTCCGAGGTGAAAAAAAAAAAAAAAAAAAGCAAGCTGAGGGAGTTTTTCACCAATATACCTACCTAACAAGAAATGCTAAAAATTTTTCTCCAAATTTAAACTAATGAATGCTAATTACTAACATATAAACATATAAAAATATAAAAACCACACTGGTAGAGGTAAGTATATAGTCAAATTTAGGGTACACTAATACATTAATATGGTGATGTGTAGATCACTTAACTCTAGTATAAAGGTTAAAAGACTGTGGTGCCTGGGTTTCAGTCATTTGGGCATTGGACTCTTGATTTCAGCTCAGGTCATGATCTTAGGGTCATGGGATCAAACCCTGCATTGGGCTCTATGCTGTCAGCATAGAGACTGCTTTTGATTCTCTGTCTCCCTCTCTCTCTGCCCCTATCTAATTCATGTGTGTGTGTGTGTTTGTGTGTGTGTGTATGTACACTGTCTCTCTCTCTCAAAGTAAATAAATAAACATTTTAAAAAATTAAAACATAAAAAATAAAGTTTAAGGGACAAAAATATTAAAAGTATCTATAGTTACAATAATTTGTTAATAGATATACAATGTAAAAATGTAAATTATAACCTCAAAAACAGAAAAATGTGGGTAACAAATAAAAGGCTACAGTTTTTGTATGTGATTAAAGTTGCGTAGTTGTAAGTTTAAAGTAGACTGTATATATATTATGGTAATCACAAAACAAATACATACAGTAGATACACACAAAAAAAGAGAAGGGAATTAAAATGTACCACTATGAAAAATTATCATTTTAAAAAGAAAGCAGCAAGAGAGGAACAAAGGAATACATGACAAAACAATCAGAAAAATATTAATAACATTTGTAAGTCTTTACCTATAAATAATTACTTTAAAAATAAATTGATCAAATTCTCCAGTCAAAAAGCATAAACTGGGGGCGCCTGGGTGGCTCAGTCGGTTAAGTGTCTGACTTCAGCTCAGGTCATGATCTCGCGGTCCGTGGGTTCGAGCCCCGCGTCAGGCTCTGTGCTGACAGCTGGGAGCCCGGAGCCTGCTTCGCATTCTGTGTCTCCCTCTCTCTTTGCCTCTCCCCTGCTCATGCTCTGTCTCTGTCTCAAAAATAAATAAAAACATTTAAAAAAAAAAGCATAAACTGGTTGAATGGGAATAGAACAAGACCCAATTATATTCTGACCGCAAAAGTCTCACTTTAGGTATGACAACACACATAGGCTGAAAGTAAAGGGATGAAGAATGATATTTCATGCAAATAGAAACCAAAAGAGAACATAAATAGCTATATTTACAGGAGCAAAAAGATACCTTAAGGGAAAAACTGTTACAAGAGGCAAAGAAGGTCATTATATAATGATAAAGTAGTAAATTCATCAAAAGTATATAAAAATTATAAATGTATATGCATCAAACATCCAAGCACCTTAATATATTAAGCAACTACTAATAGAACTGAAAGGAGAAATACACAATAAAATAATAGTAGAAGACTTTATACTGAATTTTCAACAATATATAGATTTTTCTAGACAGAAAATCAATAAGGAAACATTGAGTTTGAACTGTAATTTACAACAAATGAACTTAACAGACATATACAGAACTTTCCATTCAACAACAGTAGAATTCATATCACTTTTTTTCTAATGAAGTGTGTACAGCATATTGATTTGACAATTTTATACATTACTCAAAATAATATTCTTCTAAAGCACACATTCTCCAGGAGAGATTATACATTAGGTCACAAAATAAGTCTTAGCAAATTTAAAATTTGAAATTACATCTAGTGTCTTTTCTGACTACAGTGTTATTAAACTAGAAATTACTAACAGGAGGAAAACTGAAAAATACACAACTATTTGAAATTAAGCAACACACTGCTGAACAACCAATGGGTCAAAGAAAAAGAAAAAATCAAATTAAAATCAAAAATATCTTGAAACAAACAACTATAACAAAAACACAAACATACAAAAACTTATGGAATGTAGCAAAAGCACTTCTATGAGGGAAATTTATATACACCTCATTAAGAAAAAAGAGTGATCTCAAATAGACAACACACCTTATGTAACTATAAAAAGAGCTTGAAGTTAAGAGAAGGAAAGAAATAACAATGATCATAGCAGAAATAAATGAATTAGTGACCAGTAAAACAATAGAAATTAGCAACAAAATTAAAAGAGCTGGTTTCTTGAAAAGATAAACAAAACTGACAACTATTTAGCTAGACTACCTAAGGAAAAATATTGAAGAAGTTTCAAAATCAGAAATGAAGGAAGAAACATTACACTTCATCACAGAAAACAGTGGATCAAAATAGACTATGAAAACTTATGTATCAACAAACTGGGTAACCTAGAAAAAATGGATGAATTTCTAGAAACACACAATCAAGATTGAATCAGGAAGAAAGAAAATCTGACAAGATCAATAACAACAAAGGATTTCAAAGAACTAACCAACAACCTCTCAATAAAGAATAGCTCAGATACAGCTGGTTTATCTGGTGAATTATGCAAAACATTTAAAAATGAATTAATGTCAGTACCAAACTCTTGCAAAAAATTTAATAGAGCATTGGAAAAATAGTTTTGATGAGCCCAGCATTATTGTGATAATGTAGATGCAAAAATTATCAACAAAATATTAACTGAATTCAATTGCACATTAAAAGCATCACACACAATGATCAAGTTGGATTTATCCCTGGGTACAAGGATGGCTCACATACATACATGAATAATATGATTTATCATGTTAAAGGAATAAAAGATAAAAATCATATGATCATCTCAACTGATACAGAAAAAGCATTTCACAAAATTCAATATATTTTCCTGATAAAATACTCTCAACAAATTTGGTAAAGAAGAAACATATCTAAACATAGCAAAGGTCATATACAAAAAGCTCATGACTAACATCAGACTCAATGATAAAAGTTTGAAAACATTTTCTGTAATATCAAGAACAAGACAAAGGTGTCCACTTCCACCACTTTTATTTAACAAAGCAATTTAAGTCTCACCAGATCAAGTAGGAAAAAAAAAAGAAATAAAACCATCTAAAGCAGATAGGGAGAAGTAAAATGGTCTTTATTTGAAGACTATATGGTCATATATTTAGAAAATACTGAAGAATCCACCAAAAATCTGTTATAACTAATAAACAAATTTAGTAACTTGAGATATAAAAATATATAAAAACCAGTAACATTTCTATACATTAATAATTAACTACATAAGAAAGAAATAGAGAAACAATCCCATGTACCATAGCATCAAAAACAATAGCATATTTAGAGGTGCCTGTGTGGTTCAAGTTAAGCATCCAACTCTTGATTTTGGCTCAGGTCATGGTCTCACGGTTCATGAATTTGAGCCCTGCACCAGGCTCTGCGCTGACAGTGTGTAGCCTGCTTGGAATTCTCTCTCTCTCTCTCTCTCTCTCTCTCTCTCTCTTTCTGCCCTTCCCTTGCTTGTGTGCTATCTCTTTCCCAAAATAAATAAACTAAAAAAATAGCATTTAGAAATAAATTTAACCAAGGAGGTAAAATATCTGCACACTGAAAACCATAAAACATTGATAAAAGAAATTGAAGCTACAAATTAATGGAAATATCCCTTGTTCATGAATTGGAAAAATTAATATTATTAAAATGTCCATAATACTCATAGCCATCTATGGATTCAATTCAATCCGTACCAAAATTCCAAAGGCATTTTTTCACATAACTAGAAAAAAAGAATCCTAGAACACGCATGAAATTAAGCAAACAAAAACCTGAATAGCCAAAATGATTCTGAGAAAGAAAAACAAAGCTAGAGGCATCACACTTTCTTATTTCAAACTATATTACAAAGCTATAGTAATCAAGATGATAATGGTACTGACTTAAAAACCGACATGAAGACCAATCCAGCAAAATCAAGATACCAAAATTTAGCTCGTACATATACTGTAAGCTAATATTTTACAAGTGAACCAAGAATACTGAATGGCAAAAGGTAGTCACTTCAATAAATGTTGTGGGGAAAACTGAATATTCACATGCAGAATAAATGAAATTGGACTCCTATCTTATACCACTCACAAAAGTTAACTCAAAATAGATTAAAGATGTGAAGATGTAAAGCCTCTAGAAGAAAAAATAGAGAAAAAGTTCCTTGACATTGATTTTGTTAACAACAATTTTGACACCAAAACACAAGCAACAAAAGTAAAAATGAATAAGTTGGACTATATCAAAACATCTTCTGCACAGAAAAATCAAATACACAAAATTAAATGTGTCTTATAGAATGGGAGAAAACATTTGCAAACCATATATTAAAAACGGGGCCAATATCCAAAATATATAAAGAACTCCCATACAACTGAAAAGCAAATATCATCATCATCATCATCATCATCATCATCATCGTCATCATCTAAA
The DNA here is from genome assembly GCF_018350155.1 of Leopardus geoffroyi. Taxonomy (NCBI): domain Eukaryota; kingdom Metazoa; phylum Chordata; class Mammalia; order Carnivora; family Felidae; genus Leopardus; species Leopardus geoffroyi. Next base: position 64,734,716 of record NC_059343.1, on the reverse strand, counting down.
AATAGGCAAAGGAACTGAACAGATATTTTTCCAAAGAAGACATACAATGGTCAACCAGTAGATAAAAAGATAGCCAGCATCACTAATCACCAAATAATGCAAATCAAAATCACAATGAGATGTCACCTAACACCTGTTAGCATGGTTACTATGAAAAAGACAAAAGATTACAAATACTGGTGAGAATATGGAGAAAAGGGAACACTTGTGCACTGTTGGCACTGTGGGAATATAAATTGGCACAACAACTATGGAAAATGGTATGGAGGTTTTTTTTTTTTAAATAAAAATAACACTCTCATATGATTCAGTAACCCCAGTTCTGGGTATGTTTTTGAAGGAATTGAAGCCTTTACTGCACTCCCATGTTCGTTGCAGCATTATTCACAATAACCAAGATATGGAAACAACCTGTGTCTGTACATGAATGGATAAAGAAAATGCAAATATATATAATACTATTTAGTTATAACGCAAAAGGAAATTCTTCCATTTGAAACAACATGGATGGATCTTGTTAGAATTATATTAAGTGAAATTAGAGAAAGACAAATAACGCATGATTTTACTTACATTTGGAATGTAAAATGCCAACCTTATAGAAACACAGACTAGAATAGTGGTTATCAGGGGCTTGGGAGTGGGGGAAATGAGAAGATATTGGTCAAGGGAAACAACCTTCCAAATATAAGATGCACAATTTCTGGGGTATCTAATATATAGCATAATGACTTTGGTTAACAGAAGTGTGTTCTATATACTTAAAGTTCACTAAGAGAGTAGATCTTAAATATTTTCACCACAAAAAATGGCAATTATTAGAGATGACAAATGTGTTGACAATTTTTATGTGTTAATTATTTCATAATATTTATGTGTACCAAATCATCATATTGTACATCTTAAACTTACACAATGTAATATGTCAATTATATGTTAATAAAGTTGGGAAATAAAAACACAATACTGTGACACTTGCATAAACACAGGCATACAGAACATTGGAATAAAATAGAGACCTGAAAGTAAACCTTCAGCTATATAAACAAATGATTTTTGATGGGGTGTCAAGACCACACAATTGGGAAAAGAAATGGTGCTGGGAAAACTAGGTATCTATAAGCAAATGAACAAATTTTGACAACTTACACCATATACAAAAAATTAACTCAAAATGGGTTAAAGACGTAAATATCTGAGCTAAATCCTAAAAGCTTGTAGAAGAAGAAAACAGAAATGAATCTTCATGAAATTGGATTTGCGAATAACTTATTGTATATCATACCAAAAACAGAGTAAACAACAAATAATAGACAAATTGATCTCCTTCAAATTTTAAAATTTCTGTCCGTAAAAAAAAAAAAAAAAAAAAAAAAATCAACGAGTGAAAAGGCAACCTACCATATGGAAGAAAATATTTGCATACTGTATATTTGTTAAAGGGTTAATATCTAGAATTTATAATGTACTCCAACAACTTAACCACAAAAAGCAATCAAAACAATTTAAAAATTGGTTAAAGACTGAATAAACGTTATCTCAAGAGAAAATATACAAATAGTGATAGGCACATGTATAGATGCTCAACATTAATGGTCATGGAAAAATGCAAATCAAAGCTCTGTGATAAGATACTAGTTCACTTGTATTTCCCTGATGAGAGAGGGAAGGAGGCAAACCATAAGAGACTCTTAAAAACTGAGAATAAACTGAGGGTTGATGGGGGTTGGTAGGGAGGGGAAAGTAGGTGATGGGCATTGAGGAGGGCACCTGTTGGGATGAGCACTGAATATTGTATGGAAACCAATTTGACAATAGATTTCATATTAAAAAAAGATACTAGTTCACATCCATTAGAATGGCTACTAATAAGTATTGGCAAAGATGTGGAGACATTGGAGTACTTGGGTACTCTTAGTAGGAATATAAAATGGCTCAGCTTCTATGGAAAAGAGTATGGTAGTTCCTCAAAAAATTAAAAAATAGAATTACCATGAAATCTAACAATTCCACTTATGGACATACACCTAAATAAATTAAAAACAGCATAACTATTTACAATAGCCAAAATGTGGAAGCAACCCAAGCATCCAACAACAGATGAATAAACAAAATACAGTATATAAATACAGTGAAATATTGTTCAGCCTTAAAAATGAAGGATTTTCTGACACATACTACAACATGAATGAAACTTGAAGATGTTATGTTGAGTGAAATAAAGCTGTATAAAAAAGACAATTACTGTATTATTCCACATTATATGAGTAAACTAAAGTAGTCAAATTCATGGAGACAGAATTAGAATATTAGTCATCAAGGTTGTGGGGATAGGAGATAATTGGGAGTTGTTTAATGTGTACATTGTTTTAATTTTTCAAAATGAAAAGAATTCTGGAGATGGATTGTGATGATGGTTGCACAAAAATTTTGGCTTAATGCCAACGAGATGTACACTTAAATGTTTAAGATGGTAAACTATATGCTAAGTGTATTTATCACAATTTTAAATAATTTTTAAATGTAAAAAGAAGCTGAAAAAAGCAGAAATAGTAGGGAAAAATACAAATGCAAATAGAAAACATTAATGAAGTGACAAATATAGTAGATATTAATTCTCCTATATCAATAATAACTTTGAAAATCTATAGTCTAAATACAAGTAAAAGACAGAGACTGTCAGAGTAGATAAAAGAAGACCCAACTGTGTGTTGTCTACAAGAAACACATTTGAATATAAACGCACAGATAAGTTAAAATTAAAAGAATGGACAAAGATATACCATGCAGACACTAATTCATAGAAAGCTAGAATAGTTATATTAATTTTATCCAAAGCAGACTTTGGAGCAAGGAAAAATATCAGGGATAAAGAAAAGTACTACCTAATGATTACGGGATTAATTCTCCAAGAAGACTTAACAATCCTTAGTGTATATTTGCTTAACAACAGAGTGTCAAAATAGGCAAAAACTAACAGTATTGCAAGGAAATATAAATTAATCCGTTGTTAAAGTTGAAGATTAAATACCCCTCTATCAATAATTGACATAACTAGCACGCAGAAAATTAGTAAGGACATAGTTGAACTGAACACCATCATCAATTAACTGCATCAAATTGGTTTATAGAATACTTCATCCAACAACAGCAACATATTATTTTGAAGTTCATATGGAACATTTACCAGGACTACCATATTCTGGACCAAAAACATGTTTTAAATTTAAAAGACTTGATGTGGGGCCCTTGGGTGGCTCAGTCAGTTAGGCGTCCGGTTTCAGCTCAGGTCATGATCTTGCAGTCTGTGAGTTCAAGCACTGCATCAGACTCTGGGCTGACAGGTCAGAGCCTGGAGCCTCCTTCTGATTCTGTGTCTCCCTCTCTCTGCCCCTCCCCACTCACGCCTCTGTCTCTCTTTCTCCCTCTCTCAAAAGTAAATAAACGTTAAAAATTAAAAAAAAAGATTTTGGGGCGCCTGGGTGGCTCAGTCGGTTAAGCGTCCGACTTCAGCTCAGGTCACGATCTCGCGGTCCGTGAGTTCGAGCCCCGCGTCGGGCTCTGGGCTGATGGCTCAGAGCCTGGAGCCTGCTTCCGATTCTGTGTCTCCCTCTCTCTCTGCCCCTCCCCCATTCATGCTGTGTCTCTCTCTGTCTCAAAAATAAATAAAACGTTAAAAAAATTTTTTTAATAAAAAAAAAAGATTTGAAGTAATACAAAGTATACTATTATACCACAATGACGTTAAATTACAAATCAAAGGGTGTCTGTGTGGATCAGTCAGTTGAACATCCAACTCTTGATTTCAGCACAGGTTATGATCCCAGGATTGTAGGATTGAGCCCCACATCAGGGTCCAACCTGAGCGTGGAGCCTGCTTAAGATTCTCCCTCTCCCTCTGTCCCTCTCCTGGCTCCAGTTCTAAATAAATAAATAAATAAATAAATAGCAAATCAATAAAAAAAAGTACATCTGAAAAATCTAAAAATACTTGGAGATTAAACACACTTCTGAATAGCACATAGATCAAAGTTGTCTCAAGAGAAATTTTAAAGAAATATTTTGAACTAAATAAGAATGAAAATACAACTTATCATAATTTGTGAGATGCAGAAAAAGGAGTATTTAGGGAGAAATTTATAGCATTGAATGCATATTTTTAAAATATGCATGTTGGGGAAGCAAGTTGACACTTTGTGTCAGTTTCTATAGTGCTTGCTTTAGTTTTTATTGAAGTGTAATTAACATACAATGTTATATTAGTTTCAAGTGTACAATATGTTGAATTGACAATTCTACACATTACTCAAAGCTCACCATGATGAGTATAGTCACCATCTGTCACTATATAATGTTATTGCAATATTATTGGCTACATTTCCTATGCTGTGCTTTTCATCTCCATGATTTGTTTATGTTTTAACTGGAAGTTTGTACTTCTTAATCTCCTTTATCTATTTCACTCATTACTATATAGTAAAACCTTGGATTGCAAGTAACTTGTTCTGCAAGTGTTCTGCAAGATTAGCAAATATTTGTAATAAATTTTAAATTGATAAGCAAGCAATGTCTTGCAATATGAGTAGTACCTGATGCTGAATGTCACATAATCACAACTGAGCCAATGGTTCTTCTCTCTCTCTCTCTCTCTCACTCTCTCTCTCACTGAGGGATTGTGGGTGATTTCCCCCATGTTCAGATGCTCAGTATCACGCTGTGGTGTTCTGCAGAAATAAGTAAAATTTCAGAACGTTGGGAGATGCCCACAACTGGCATTAGTGTATTTTTTGTCACTTCAAAGCACCTATGGACAATCCTTTGATTTCCCATACAAGAGTAAGCTTAGGAATGCTTTGCTTCATTCTAGGTCAGGCTTTCTGCATATATAGACCCTTTGTTCTGCTGCCTTATTTCCAGTTACATTAAATACAGTATATGACAAGAGTTTATTAATACTGTACTATAAAGAAGATTCCATTGAGGAGTGCCTGGGTGGCTCAGTCCGTTAAGCGTCCGTCCTTGGCTCAGGTCATGATCTCGTGGTTTGTGAGTCTGAGCCCCACATCGGGCTCTGTGCTGACAGCTTGGAGCCTGGAGCCTGCTTCAGGTTCTGTGTCTCCCTCTCTCTCTGTTCCTCCCCTACTTGCACTCTGTCTCTCTGTCTTTCTTTCTCTCTCCCAAAAATAAATAAGGATTAAAAAAAAAGATTCCACTGAACCTATAGATAGCAGTGATTCGTTAGTGATAGTGAATGTCATCCTACACAATAACTCTTCTCTCTCTTGTCTCCCTCACACCAGCCACAGAGGTTTTCAAAGGTAAGTGCAGGGTAATTTATTTTTCTTTATATTTTGTATTTTATTTATTTTATATTATATTACAGTATAGCAATTTTTATATGAATATTCTTGGGTTGTGGAATGAATCATTTGAGTTTCCATTATTTCCTACTGGGAAATTTGCTTTGATATACAAGTGCTTTGGATTACAAGCATGTTTCAGGAATTAATTATGCTCACAAACCAAGATTTTACTGTATATCACTTTCCAATAAGAAAATAGAATTATTGTGAGTCCTGATACATTGAGTATTCCAAAGAATACTTTATGAGAGTTGAGTATAAAAATTTTTTTATCATGAAAATAGAAGGATCTCATCCTCACCCTCAGGATTTATTATTATTATTATTATTATTATTTATATTTTACTATTTATTTATATTTATATGTATATTATGTTTAATGTTACATTCTCCAAATGTGGCCCACGTGGAGAAATTTTAATATCATATAATATATTACAAGCCAATGCCACCATAAAGGGATAAACTGTTTTGGCACAGTTTATGTGGAGTAAAAGAAGAGCTCCATTTAACTGTTTGCAGGCATGATCCACTTCTGCTGGGAGTTTTGAACCCACTTAATCTTTGAGCCTATTTTCCAACAAAAATGGGAAAGGAAGGGATTTTCCTTCCTTTGCAATAGCTTAATGCAGCCAGGGAAACAAAATTGACAATAGAAACTGATTTTGCTTCATTACCTGGGATAGTGTAGTTATAGGGAGCATGGATAAAGAAGTTGAAATAAAATGATTGGTCAGGGAGGTAGAATGGAGAATGGAGGCCACTCTGAACGAAGGGTATGATGTTGCACTGCCAGTGCCCACGGAAATGGGCAGAAAGTGCCAATAATGTTTAGAATGTCTAGAGTTGCACAAAACAGACTCATAGGCTTGTAACAGGAATTCATATATACATGTGTATGTATGTGTGTGTATGTACGTAAATATATGTATGTGAATATATATATATGTGCGAATATATATGTGTGTGTGTGTATATATATACACATGTATATATATGTATATATGTATATATATGTATATATATATACACACACACACACATATATATTCGCACATATATACACACACACACACACATATATATATATATACACACACATATATATTCGCACATATATATATATATATATATATACATATATATATATATATTCAGGACACATCATTCTGTAGGCCACAGTGTTAGCTTGTGGGAAGGGGAGTATAAGCTGTGAAGACAGTTCCCAAATCAACATTCAGTGAAACATTAATTGATTACCCTCTGTACCAGTCACATAAGAGTGATTCTTAAATACCAGCTTAGCAAACGTTTCTTAAAGGGACAGATAGTAGGAGCGCCTGGGTGGCTCAGTCAGCTGAGCATCCGACTTCAGCTCAGGTCATGATCTCACGGCTTGTGAGTTTGAGCCCCGTGTCGGGCTCTGTACTGACAGCTCAGAGCCTGGAGCCTGCTTCAGATTCTGTGTCTCCCTCTCTCCCTGCCCCTAACCCACTCGCATTCTGTCTCTGTCTCTCCCAAAAATGAATAAACATTAATTTTTTTAAAGGGACAGATAGTAAATACTCTGATTTGCAGATCACATGGTGTCATTCACAACTCTTTGGCTCTGTCTTTGTAGCACAAACACAGTCATAGACGATATCTAAAAATAAGCACATAGCTGTATTTAATAAAACTTTAGTTATGAACACAAATGTGCATGTTATATCATTTTCATGTCTTTTTTTTTCTCCAAGTTTATATTTAAATTCCAGTTAGCGTACAATGTAATATTAGTTTCAGGTGTAGAATTTAGTGATTCATCACTTACATACAACAGCCAGTGCTCATCAAAAGTGTCCTCCTTAGTACCCATCATCTATTTAACCCATCCCCCTGCCCACCTTCCCTACAGCAACCATCAGTTTTTTCTCTATAGTTAAGAGTCTGTTTCTTGATTTGCCTCTCTATGGCTTTCAATATGTTCACCTGTTTTTTTTTTAATTCCACATATGAGAGAAATCATATGGTATTTGTCTTTCACTGACTGACTTATTTCACTTAGCATAATACACTCTAACTCCATCTACATCATTGGAAATGGCAAAATTTCATTTTTTCTGACTGAGTAATGTTCCATTGTATATATGTAACACATCTTCTTTATCCATTCATTAGTCAATGGGCATTTTGGTTCTTTCCATAATTTGGCTATTTTTGATAATGCTGCTATAAACAACAGGTGCATGTATCCCCCTGAATATTTTTTTTTATCTTTTGGGTAAATACCTAGTAGTGCAATTACTGGATCACATGATAGTTCTATTTTTAACCTTTGTGGAGCCTCCATACTCTTTTCCAGAATGACTGCATCAGTTTGAAATCCCACCAAGAGTGTAAGAGTGTTTCCCTTTATCCTCATCTTCACCAATGCCTATTGGTTCTTGTGTTGTTAATTATAGGCATTCTGACAGGTGTGAGGTGATATTTAATTGTTGTTATGATTTGTATTTCCCTGATTATAAGTGATGTTGAGCATCTTTTCATGTGTCTCTTAGGCATCTGTTTGTATTATTTGAAAAAAAAAGTCTATTCGTATCTTCTGCCCATTTTCTAACTGGATTATTTTTGGGGTGTTGAGTTTTATAAGTTCTTTATATATTTTTGATACTAATCCTATATCAGATATTTCATTTGCAAATATATTCTCCCATTCCATATGTTGCCTTTTAGTTTGCTCTTTATTGAAATTGATGTATGTTCAGGCGCAGCATAGGGATATGATGCCAGCCCACTTCTTTGTCCCTGGAGAGGTGAGTCTGTGCTTGCTGCTCTCAGGACAGAACTCCCAGAAGAGCAAATAATTTCCCCTCGTTTGGTCCAGGCACTTTCCAGATCACTGTTTTCATGCTGTTTGTCTCTGGGTTGCTTGCCTCCCTGGAGCATTGCAGTGCACTGTGGGCTCTATCCCAGCCAAAACTCCTGACTATTAAAACTCCAATTTTCAGGGATCTGGTGTGTCAGGTAAATACCTAGTAGTGCAATTACTGGACTGGTTGTACTGGCCTTTGAGGGAGGGTCTTGCCATGATGGAATGGATACAGGTTTGACTGAAAGGGGCTGTCATGCCAGAACCCAGGGTTGTGGGATTTGGAGCAAGACAGGCTACAGAGCTAGTTTCTATGTTAGTCAGCCTCAGCAGCTATCTCTGCACCTATGCTTAGGTATGGGGGAAGGAAATGGTGTGTTTCCTTCTCTTCAGGAGTAGGGCAGCTCCCTCAGGTCTCTATCCCACCTAAGCCCACTGACCTCTAAAACTCCAGTGTTTGATCCCAGCTGGTTGAAAAAAATTATGAAACTGTGCACCTCTTGTTTTCCCAGCCAATGTCTTTGTGGAAGTTTTCTCATTGTGCACATCCCTGTGTGCTCTACTCTCTTTCACTGTTCTCCATGACCAGGGCTCCCTCCTCTCGGCAGCATCTGTGATCCCTTTCTCCCCCAAACCATGTCTCCACACTCCCCACCTTCCTTTATGTGGCCTCTTCTCTCCCTGTAGTTGTACAGTTTGTTCCGTCCTTCTTCAGGTCAATTTCTTGGGTATTCAGAATGATTTGGTAGTTATATAGCTGTGTTCACGGGACAAGAGAAGCCTAGGGTCCTACTACACTTTCATCTTAGCTCCATATTATTTTCATATCTTATGAATTTGCTCCCTTTTGATTTTCAACTAAAAATGTGAAACACATTCTTGACTGGAAAGCCATTCAAAAACAGGTGATGGGCTGTACCTGCCAGCCATAATTTGCTAACCCCTGTTTTAAAACCTAAGTTCCTAATAGCAAACTATTCATTAAACACTATTAATTGCCTAACTGACCCAAATAAAGAATTCATCTTTATTACCCTGTTTGGAAATTTTCTTCCTGCATCACATTTCCTTCTGAAACTATTTTAGACTCTGTTTGACCTGCTATTTTTATCTTGTCTCTATACTTTAGGTCAGTGTTTCCAGTTAGAAGCCTTATCTTCACAGCAGTTACAAGTTAACAAAACAAGGATTTTTGACTTCATTTATAACCCTCCTATTGTCACCACTATTACAGTGCTTATTCCTCTGTTGGAATGAAATTTGTCTATTCTTTGGAGTAAATTCTCTCAGACCTAGTAAAGTATAAGGCTCCCAAAGTTCCCTTCAAACTGATCACCTTTATCTCAAAACCACATCCTTTGCCAAGCTTCCCTATTTCTGTTACTGATTTCACACTCTTTGAGCCTGCAAATATTGCCATTCTCTTTTCGTATGTACCCCTATCCAAATCTCAACCTCTGTCATTGCCATCCAATCAGATATTCTTTTATTATTAATATTATTATTAATTTTGAGAGAGAGAGAGAGACAGAGACAGAGACAGAGACAGAGAGAGAATCCCAAGCGGGCTGTGTTATGTGATCGCAGAGGCTGACACAGGGTTCAATATCATGAACTGTGAGGTCATGACCTGAGCCAGTATCAAGAGTCAGATGCTCAGCTCAACCAACTGAGCCACCCAGATGCCCCCAATCATATACTATTTAGGTTTTTTAACTGCAGTGTCTTATACCTGTTTTGTGCCACTATCTCAGCTCATGTCATTTTCATCTCTCAGGTCAGCTACTGCAATAGTCTCCCAGTTGTTCACACTGTGTTCTGCCATATGTCCTACACAAAGATATAAGATTCATTTCCTTCAAGTTCATCTCTGATCATGTCCTTTTCCTTGCTCAGAAATCTTCAGTGATTTATAACTGTCCAGCAGTTCCTTATTAAACTCCTCTACTTAGATTTCAACGCCCTCTCAATATGGCCTCACTCTAATTTTGTATCCTCCTCTCCTCCCACACTTTTAAAAGTACACTGTATCTCAAATGAACTGGATTCTTAGTATTTCCCCAAATACATGTTAGACCTTTTATTTTATCTCCAAGCCTTTGTATGACTTAATACATTTTACCGGAATCCCCTTCTTCTTTTAGTTACTATTCTACTTGTCTTTTTGTCAAGGCTGTATCCAAATATCACCTCTTTTACAATTCCCTCTTTATTCACTTTACTTACCTTATTGGATAGGACATTTCTTAATTTTTTAAATGTTTTTATTTATTTTTGAGACAGAGAGAGACAGAGAATGAGCAGGGGAGGGGCAGAGAGAGAGGGAGACATAGAATCTGAAGCAGATTCCAGGCTCTGAGCTGCCAGCACAGAGCCTGATGCGGGACTCGAACTCACAGACTATGAGTTCATAACCTGAGCTGAAGTCGGACACAACTGACTGAGCCACCCAGGCGACATAACCTTAACCACATTTAGGCATTTATGTTCTCTTTGACATTTTAGTTTATGTATACTTGAATTATCTACTTTTCCCCAATAGATTTCAAGTTCTTGTCATATATATAATAGATAATTTTATTGAATTGAATTAAATCTGGCAGTCATAAATTCAGGATCCATATATGTACAACACTGGAACTCTTCTATTTTTATTTCATTATTAGGAAAGAAGATCTAAATACAAAATGTTTAGAACCTTTGTCTCTAGTAAGTGTACTTTTACTTGTAAAAGTAAATGCTCACCATTTTATTGTATTATCAGTCCATGCTTAGAGAACACATTTGGTGTTAATTGAAATCGAAAGGTAAATGTTCTGAGTTCCTAAGTGTTTTACAAATATCCTATGATGCTCTCTATATTTTGTAGTCAAATTACAGTAAGCCTATCTTTACATTACTGAAGTAACTGACATAAGTCACCAAAGTTTTTCTCTATTTGTCTAGGGGAAAGGACAAAAAATAAATGAGCTGTGCTCTAGTTCCCGCCCATCTGTAAAATGCAGACAGTGATCCTTGCTTGCCTCAGAGGATTGTTGCAAGAATGGGTGTGAAAAATGGCTTTAAAAGAGAACATGACCTTGAAGTCAGCTACTGCTAGATACGTCACTGATACTCAATGTAAAAATTTGAACATTATAACCCATTAAAAGCCACACTTCAATTAGGTCATATGCAATTGTATTTTTCTCCCTTGGTTGAAGAAGAATATATAGATCCCACAACAGTTGATCTAAATAAGTCATTGTAGCAACCAAAAAATAAACAATTCAATTATAAAGTGATAAACCTGCCAAAAATCAGTCAGGTTTGTAAACCTGAATCCTGCTTTATTCTAAGTGTTTTCTCTAGCTCTTTGCATTTCAACATAATGATATTTTAGAGCATATAGAAAGAGGAAGACAGCAGTCGGTATGCTGGGGTCATCTTTGGTCCTCCCCCCCTCTTTTTATCAGATCTCTTACAGCTATGGGGTAACTTGTACCAGATTCTCATGAGGAAAAAAATGCTTACTAAATCAATAAGTTGCAATAGTATCTGGCAACATCACACTGTGTTTCAATAATTGAATCATTTATCTCATTTCCCTGATGTGAATTAGATTCAGTAACAAAATGTAAACATTTTCACATCGACTCAGAATCCTTGAAAGTTATAGAGAGGGCAAGAATGATGTCACTTCATATTAGTTATATTTGGAAATTATTTCCAGGTACTGAAATAATTCTCAAGAGATAAGTTTTCAAACACTAAAATATTCAATATATCCCAAAGCAGCCTTTTCTAATATACAGTCTACTCAGGTGCCGGAGTGGAAAATTTTATCCAATCACATTCATATATATAGTATATATTCATATATATATATATATATATATATATATGAATATATATTCATGTATATATATATATGAATATATATTCATGTATATATATATATATATATATATATATATATATATATAACATATGAACATGAACAACCAGTAACATATATACACACAGAGAGTAGTTTCATTTTTTAATTATTTTTAAGTGTTTTCTTTAATTCCAGTTGGTTCACTTACAGTGTTATATTAGTTGCAGGTGTACAATAAGCAATTGAAACTTCCACATATCACCTGTGTTCATCACACAATCTTTTTTCAAGGGTACTTTGACTATTTGGGTTCTTAATCCCTATCAACTATTTAAGCCATCCTGCCACCACCCTCCCCTCTGATACAAGAGTGTTTTTCTTGATTTGTCCCTTTATCTCTCTTGTATTTTCCACCTCTGCCTATTTGCTTTTTTTTTCTTAAATTCTGCCTATGAGTGAAATCATATACTTGCCTTTTTCTGACTAACTTATTTTGCTTAGCATAATACTCTAGCTCCATCCATGTCATTACTAATGGCAAGATTTCATTCTTTTTATGGCTGACTAATATTCCATTGTATATATACACCACATTTTCTTTCTCCAATCCTCAACTGATCAATATTTTGGCAGCTTTCATATCTTGACTATAGTAAATAATGCTAATATAATCGTATGGTTGCATATATCACTTCGAATTAGTGTTCTTGTTGTCTTTGAGTAAGTACCCAATAGTGCAATTCCTGGATTCTATTTTAAAATTTGAAGCACTTGCATAATGGTTTCCACAATGGCTGCACCAGTTTGCATTTATAGCATCAGTGCACAAGGGTTTCTTTTTTTCCACATTCTCAGCAAAACCTATTGTTTCTTGTGTTATTGATTTAAGCTATTCTGACAGATGTGAGGCGATATCTCATTATAGTTGTGTTTTGCATTTACCTGATGATAAGTAATGATGAGTATCTTTCATGTGTCTGTTGGCCATCTGTATGTCTTCTTTGGAGGAATGTCTGTTCATGTCTTCTGCCAAGTTTTAATTGGATTATTTGTTTATTGGGTTTTGAGTTTATATATTTTATATATGCTGGTACTAACACTTTACCAGGTATATAATTTGCAAATATCTTTTCCCATTCCATATATTGCTTATTAGTTTTATTGATTGTTTCCTTTACTGTGCAGAAACTTTTTATTTTGCTGTAGTCTCAATATTTTTATTTTATTTCACTTGCCTCAGAAGACATATTGAGAAAGAGGTTGCCATGGCCAATGTCAAAGAGGTTTTCTCTTCTAAGATTTTTATGGTATCCTGTCTCACATTTAGGTCTTTAATCCATTTTGAGTTTATTTTTCTATATGGTATAAGAAAGTGGTCCAGTTTCATTCTTTTGTATGTTGCTGTCTAGTGTTCCCAACACCACTTGTTGAAAAGACTGTACTTTTCCCATGGATGTTCTTTCCTGCTTTGTTGAAGATTAATTGACCATATAATTGTGGGGGTATTTCTGGATTGTCTGTTATGTTCTATTGACCTACGTATCTGTTTTTGTGCCAGTACCATACTGTCTTGATCACTACAAATTTGTAATATAACTTGAGGTCAGGAATTGTGATCCCTCTAGCTTTCCTATTCTTTTTCAAGATGACTTTGCCTATTTGGGTCCTTCTATGGTTCCATACAAATTTTAGGATTGATTGTTCTAGTCCTGTGAAAAAATGCTGTTGGTATTTTGACAAGGATTGCATTTATTGTATGTATTTCTTTGGGCACTGTACACATTTTAACGGTATTTGTTCTTCCAGTGCATGAGCATGGAATGTCTTTCCGTTTCTTTATGTCATCTTCAATTTCTTTCAACAGTATTTTATAGTTTTCAGAGTACAGGTCTTTCACCATTTTAGTTAAGTTTATTCCTAGGTATCTGATCGTTTTGGGTGCAATGCAAGTGGTATTTTCTTAATTTCTCTTTCTGCAGCTTTGTTATTGATATATAGAAATACAACAGATTTCTGTACATTTGATTTTGTACCCTGTGACTTGACTGAGTTTATCAGTTATAGTAGTTGTTGGTGTTTCATTTGGCTTTTCTGTATAAAGTATCATGTCATCTACAGAGAGTGGAAGTTTTACTTCTTCCTTAACTATTTGGATGCCTTTATGTCTGTTGTATGATTTTTGATTTTAGGACTTCCAGTACTATGTTGAATAAAAGTGATGAGTGTTGGTGCCTGGGGGCCTCAGTCGATCGAGTGTTTGACTCCTGATTTTGACTCAGGTCCTGATCATGTAGCCTGCTTGAGATTCTCTCTCCCTCTCCCTCTGCCCTCTCCTCTGTTCATGTTCTCTCTCTGTATATCTAAAATAAAATTAAATAAAATAAGATTTCCATTAAAAAAACAAGGTGGAAAGAGTGGACATGCTTCTCTTGTTCCTGACCTTAGGGGAAAATCTCTCATTTATTCCCCATGAGGATGATGTTAGTTGTGGATTTTACATAGGTAGCCTTTATTATGTTGAGGTTTATTCCCTCTAAACCTACATTGTTGATGGTTTTTATCAGGAATGGATGTCATGCTTTGTCAAACACTGTTTTGCTCTCTACTGAAATAATTTTGATTCTTATCCTTTCTTTTATTGATGTGATGTATCACATTGATTGATTTGTGAATAATGAACCACCCTTGAAGCCCAGGAATAAATGCCAGTTGATTTCAGTGTGTGATTTTTTTAAGGTATTGCTGAATTTGATTTTCTAGTATTTTATTTAGAATTTTTGCATCTATGTTCATTAAGGATATTGGCCTATAGTTCTCTTTTTGTATAGCTGTCTTTATCTGGTTTTGGTATCAGGGTAATTCTTGCCTAATATAATTAAGTTGGAAGTTTTTAATACCTTTTCTAGTTCTTGGAATGTTTTGAGAAAAATAGGCTTTAACTTTTCTTTAAATGTTTTGTAGAATTCTCCTGTGAAACTATCTTGCCCTGGTTTTTTGTTTGTTTGTTGTTTTTTGATTAATGACACAATTTCTTTGCTGGTTATTGCCTGTTCAAATTTTGCACTTCCTCCTGTTTCAGTTTTGGTAGTTTACATGTTTATAGGATTTTATCCAGTTCTTCTGAGGTGTCAAATCTGTTGGCATGTAGTTGTTTTTTTTTTTTTTTTTTTGTAGCATTTATTTATAATTGTTCGTATTTCTGTGGTGTTGGTTGTTATTATCCTCTTTCATTTATGGTTTTATTTATTGAGTCCTTTTGGTTTTTTTTCTTGATAAGTCTGGCTAAAGATTTATTAGTTTTATTAATTTTTTTCAAAGTACCATCTCCTGATTTCCTTGATCTGTTCTATTTTTTGTTTGTTTGTTTAGTTTCTATATCATTTATGTCTGATCTGATCTGTATTATTTCCTTCCTTCTGCTGGATTTAGGTTTTGTTTGTTGTTCCTTCCCTATGGCCTTTTGGTGCAAGGTTACGTTGTTTATTTGAGATTTGTCTTTATTTTGGGGACACTCTTGTATTGCTATAAACTTCCCACTTTTGCTGCATTCCAGAGATTTTGGACCATTGCGTTTTCATTTTCATTTGTTTAATTGTCCTTTGTTAAAATTTCTTCTCTTATTTCTTGTTTGATCCCTTCATTGTTTTTTTTTTTTTATTTTTTTTTTATTATATGAAATTTATTGTCAAATTGGTTTCCATACAACACCCAGTGCTCATCCCAAAAGGTGCCCTCCTCAATACCCATCACCCACCCTCTCTTCCCTCCCACCCCCCATCAACCCTCAGTTTGTTCTCAGTTTTTAACAGTCTCTTAAGCTTTGGTTCTCTCCCACTCTAACCTCTTTTTTTTCTTTTTTCCTCCCCCTCCCCCATGGGTTCCTGCCAAGTTTCTCAGGATCCACATAAGAGTGAAACCATATGGTATCTGTCTTTCTCTGTACGGCTTATTTCACTTAGCATCACACTCTCCAGTTCCATCCACGTTGCTACCAAAGGCCATATTTCATTTTTTCTCATTGCCACGTAGTATTCCATTGTGTATATAAACCACAATTTCTTTATCCATTCATCAGTTGATGGACATTTAGGCTCTTTCCATAATTTGGCTATTGTTGAGAGTGCTGCTATGAACATTGGGGTACAAGTGCCCCTATGCATCAGTACTCCTGTATCCCTTGGATAAATTCCTAGCAGTGCTATTGCTGGGTCATAGGGTAGGTCTATTTTTAATTTTCTGAGGAACCTCCACACTGCTTTCCAGAGCGGCTGCACCAATTTGCATTCCCACCAACAGTGCAAGAGGGTTCCCGTTTCTCCACATCCTCTCCAGCATCTATAGTCTCCTGATTTGTTCATTTTGGCCACTCTGACTGGCGTGAGGTGATACCTGAGTGTGGTTTTGATTTGTATTTCCCTGATAAGGAGCGACGCTGAACATCTTTTCATGTGCCTGTTGGCCATCCGGATGTCTTCTTTAGAGAAGTGTCTATTCATGTTTTCTGCCCATTTCTTCACTGGGTTATTTGTTTTTCGGGTGTGGAGTTTGGTGAGCTCTTTATAGATTCTGGATACTAGCCCTTTGTCCGATATGTCATTTGCAAATATCTTTTCCCATTCCGTTGGTTGCCTTTTAGTTTTGTTGGTTGTTTCCTTTGCTGTGCAGAAGCTTTTTATCTTCATAAGGTCCCAGTAATTCCCTTTTGCTTTTAATTCCCTTGCCTTTGGGGATGTGTCGAGTAAGAGATTGCTACGGCTGAGGTCAGAGAGGTCTTTTCCTGCTTTCTCCTTTAAGGTTTTGATGGTTTCCTGTCTCACATTCAGGTCCTTTATCCATTTTGAGTTTATTTTTGTGAATGGTGTGAGAAAGTGGTCTAGTTTCAACCTTCTGCATGTTGCTGTCCAGTTCTCCCAGCACCATTTGTTAAAGAGGCTGTCTTTTTTCCATTGGATGTTCTTTCCTGCTTTGTCAAAGATGAGTTGGCCATACGTTTGTGGGTCTAGTTCTGGGGTTTCTATTCTATTCCATTGGTCTATGTGTCTGTTTTTGTGCCATCCCTTCATTGTTTAGTAGCATGTTATTTAACCTTCACGTATTTGTGGTCTTTCTAGGTTTTGTCTTGTGTTTGACTTCTAGTTTCTTCCATTCTGTTCAGAAAAGGTGTATGGTGTGATTTCAGTCTTCCTGAATTTGTTGAGGTTTGTTTTGTGGGCTAATATGTGGTCTCTTCTGGAGAATGTTCCAAGTGCACTTGAACGGAATGTGTATCCTGATGTTTTAGTATTCTGAATATATGTTAAATCCATCTGTTCCAATGCGTCATTTAAAGCCACTGTTTCCTTGTTGATTTTCTGTTTGATGATCGGTCCATTAATATAATTGGGGTGTTAAAGTGTCCTAATATTATTGTTATTATATATTAGTTCTTTTATGTTTGCTATTAACTGTTTTATGTATTTGTGTGCTCCTATATTGGATGCCTAAATATTTATAATTCTTATGTCTTTTCATTGGATTGTCTCCTTTGTTATATAGTGTCCCTCTTTGTCTCTTGTTGCAGTCTGTTTTAAAGGCTATTTTGCCTGATGCGGCACCTAGGTGGCTCAGTCGTTTAAGCATCTGGCTCTTGATTTCAGCTCAGGTCATGATCTCATAGTTTGTGAGACAAACCTTGCATAGGCTTCTGTGGTGATAGCACAGACCCTGCTTGGTATTCTCTATCTCCCTCTCTCTTTGCCCCTCCCCCTCCCTCATGCCTGCCCTTCATCTCTCTCAAAATAAATAAATAAACTTAAAAAAATTAAGGCAAATAGCCTTTGCTAAAAGGCAAAAAAGTCTTTTATATCAGCCTTTTGCCTGATATAAGTATTGATACTCCAGCTTTATTTTGACATACATTTACATTACAGATGTTTCTCCATCCTCTCACTTTCAATCTACAAGTGTCTTTAGGTCTAAAATGGGTCTCTTATAGGCCATATATAGATTGTTATTTTCTATTCTGTCATCATATATTTTGATTGGAGCACGTAGTCCATTTATATTAAAATAATTACTGATATACATTTATTGCCATTTTATTACTTGTTTTATGGTTTTTTTATGAAGATTTTCTCTGATCCTTTCTTGTCTTTCTCTCTTTCATGGTTTGCTAATTTTCTTTAGTGATATATCTGGATATCTTGCTCTTTATTGTTTGTATGTGTATGTATATATATATATATTTTTTTTTAATTTGTTAATGTTTATTTATTTTTGAGAGAGTGACAGGGTGTGAATGGGGAAAGGACAGAGAGAGAGAGAGAGAGAGAGAGAGAGAGAGAGAATATGAAGCGGGATAGCACAGAGCTGATACAGGGCTCAAACTCATGAACTGTGAGATCATGACCTGAGCCAAAGTAGGACAGTTAACTGACTGAGCCACACAGGCGCCCCTATTGTTTGTATATTTATTAGTGGTTTTGATGTATGGTTACCATTAAGTTTGTATATAACTTCTGCATATAGCAGTCTATATTAAGTTGATTGTCATTTAAGTTTGAACCCATTCTTTTCTCCTCTCCTGCCCATGTTTTCGGAATATACTTTTATATTTCATATACATTTTTTTGTGAGTTCCTTGACTGATTTTTTACATAAATAATCACTTTTATTGTTTTTGTGTGTCCTACTTCTA
The DNA here is from genome assembly GCF_018350155.1 of Leopardus geoffroyi. NCBI lineage: Eukaryota > Metazoa > Chordata > Mammalia > Carnivora > Felidae > Leopardus > Leopardus geoffroyi. The sequence goes on along the minus strand of NC_059343.1, from coordinate 64,715,967 downwards.
TACCATTAGTTTTGGTCTCTTCTTTCCACTCAAAAAGTTCTTTTTAATATTTTTTGCATACTTGGTTTTGTGATCATAAACTCCTTTAGTTTTTGTTTTTCTGGGAAATTCTATCTCTCCTTCTATTCTGAATTATAGTTTTGTTGTATATAATATTCGTGGCTGTAGATTTTTCCCATTCAGTGCTTTGAAAATATCATGCCAGTGCCATCTGTCCTACAGTTTCTGTTAAAAAATCTCCAGCTAGCAATATGGGCTTTCCCTTGTAAGTTAATTATTTTTTTTTGTCTTGCTGCTTTAATTTTTTTCTTTATAACTATATTTTAGAAACTTAAGTATACTATGTCTTGGTGTTGTTCTGCTTTTGTTGATTTTGTTGGCATTCTCTGTGACTCTGGAATATGTATATCTGTGTCCTTTCCCAGATTAGGAAAGTTTTCAGCTATTATTTCTTTTTTTTTTTTTTTTAATTTTTTTTTTCAACATTTATTTATTTTTGGGACAGAGAGAGACAGAGCATGAACGGGGGAGGGGCAGAGAGAGAGGGAGACACAGAATCGGAAACAGGCTCCAGGCTCTGAGCCATCATCCCAGAGCCTGACGCAGGGCTCGAACTCACGGACCACGAGATCTTGACCTGGCTGAAGTCGGACGCTTAACCGACTGCGCCACCCAGGCGCCCCAGCTATTATTTCTTCAAATACATTTTATGCACCCTTTTATCTTCCTTTTTCTTCTGAAACTCCTATAATAAAAATGTTACTATATTTGATGGAGTCACTGAGCTCCCTAAAGCTATTCTCAGTTTACATAATACTTTTTTTCTCTTTATTGTTCACCTTGATTACTTTCCGTTAATCTGTCTTCTATATCACTAACTCATTCTTCTCCTTCTTCCATCCTGCTGTTCATTCCATCAAACATGTTTCTCATCTCATTTATTGTGCCCTTTATCTCTGCTATGTTATTTCTTATCTCTGTGTTAAGTGTCTCACTTATGTCTTCCATTCTTTTCTCAAGCTTAGTGAGTATCCTTATGGTAATTGCTTTAAATTCTCTATCAGTCATGTTATTTATATCTGTTTTGCTCAGATCTCTGGCCATGGCCTTGTCCTGTTCTTTCATTTGGTATAAATTTCTGTTTCTTCATTTTGTCTGCCTCTATTCATCTGTTTCTGTGTTGTAGGAAAGTCAGCTGTGTCTTCTGCCCTTGAAATGTAGTGACTTTATTACTAATAGTTCCTGGAGTACTCTGCAGCATACCATCCCCTATTCACCAGAACCTGGCACTTAGGAAAGTATCCAATATGTGTTGCTTGTGTCCTGTTGTTGTTTCTGAGTTGCTTTTCCTTTCAGTGGAGTTTTCTGCACTGACTCTCTTTTGTGGTCTGTGCTTGTTCTCTGTGGTGTTAGTGGGACCCAGGCAGGTCAGCTATGAATGGGCATGCCTGTCAAGAGTTGGGATTGTGGTGGTAGTGTTAGGAAAATATTCACTGGATCACTAACTTTATGTTGGATCCTCTAATCACTGTGGTGGCTGGGAGCTACAAGTTGGTATGGTTGGGCATGAAATGCTTTGCACAGCCTAAGGGTGATGGCTGGCATGGCTGGGCCCAAGGCATGGTGGTAGCTGGGGGCACAAGGCTGGACATGGTGCAGCACCTGGGCACTACACAGTGGTAAGGCGTGATGTTTGGGGGAAGCTGTAAACCTATGGCTAAATGCAGCATCTGGTAGTGGTGTTCTTCATGGTGTGGCAGCTGGTCAGGGCACAGCCACTGGTCATGGCACACAGAAGCCATCTGTGCACCTGGCAGCTGGGCAGGATGTGCGTGTGCACCTTTAACAAAATTTTCTCTAGGCCCAGGGCCCAGTCTAGAAGGAATGGAGTAGGTGAGTCCTCAGGAGAAATCTTGGGTGTGGCCCACTGCTAGCAGGGTAGGGGGAATGTGTCTGTCCAGAGCCACCTCCCACACATAGCACTGTGTATATGCTTGTGGACATGGAAGGAAAATGGCACCTGCTAGCCTCCTCATTTTTTTAGAAGTTCCCCAATATACTCTGAAATCAATATGAACATAACGGTCTCCTGTTTGTCCCTGGTGTTGTGTAAACTGCCATTTTTATACTGTCTCCCTGCACAGGATGCTGTCTCTCCTAAGGCAGTGACCCAGGAATTACTCACACTCCTGGCTCTCCCAGGGCTGAGCCAGCTGACTTTCAAATCTCCAGGCTCCAAGTCCCATTGGTTATATAAACTCATGAAATTCATCCCTTATGGTTTTCAAATCCAAACTTTCTGGGGATTAGTCTTCCCTGTGTGAGCTCCCGAGAGGGCTCATTTCTGTCTTATCTATGTACACAGCTCCCTCCCTCTTGTGGGAAACTTCCCTCCACCTTTCTGAACTTCCTAACCTTTCAGATGCAGCTTCTTCTCTATATTTAGTTGTGGAGTTTGTTCTGCCAGGCTTCTGATAACTCACTGCTTTATTGACTTGTATGTGGATGATATCATATGTTTATTGCAGCATTATTTATAATAGCCAAGATACGGAAGCAACCTAAGTGCCCACTGATAGATTAATGGATATAAAAGATGTGATTATATGTAGATATAGATATAGAAACAGAAATAGATACATATCAGCCATAAAAAAGAATGAAAACTTGTGATTCACAACAACATGGATGGACCTTATCATGCTAAGTGAAATATCAGAGAAACACAAATACCATATGATTTCACTTACATGTGGAATCTAAGAAACAAAACAAGAAATCAAACAAAAAAAATTGGTAACCACAACAAAAATGAAGAAAATGACTCATAAATGCATAGAACAAATTGGTTATTGCCAGAGGGGAGGAAGTAGGAGGGATGGGCAAAATATATGAACAGGATTAAGAGATACAAAATTCCAGTTATAAAATAAGTAAGTCACAGGGAGAAAATTATAACATAAGGAATATAATCAATAATATTGTAATCACACTGTATTGTGACATATGGTAACTACATTTATTGTTATGAGTATTGCAATATGTGTAAAATTGTCAATTCCCTACACTGTACACCTGAAATATATAATATTGTATATCACCTATATGTCAAAGAAGTAGATGATTGATAGGTAGATAGATACTTAAAGATATTATGAAAGTGAAAGGAAACAAAGGATGATGTACTTTGTACATAGTAGTTGCTCAATAGACCATCATCATCATAATCCAGCCACATATATAAGAAACATTAGAATTGTCTTTAACGCTTCCACCTTCCTTATTCACCATACAAAAACAATCTCCAAGTCCTGTTAACTTTACCTTCAAAATGTTTCTCAGATTCATCATTTCCTCTATTTTCATTGTTAGAATCTATTATCAGCCCCTCATTATTTATTTGTATTGCAACAGTCTCCAAATTGTTTCTTTCTTCCCTCCAATGTTACCAACGTCATCTTGTTACAATGCAAGTCTAATCAAGTTATTCCCTTGATTAAAACCTTCCAGTGGTTTCTCATTTGCTGCTAACTCAGACTCAAATTCAAGTTGGTCTTCACTTTTCTCCATATTCTGGCCCCACCTTAACCTTTCAATTGCATCTTACCCCACCTTTCTTCCAGGCATAGAACTCAGTTGCCAACCATGTCACTGCATCTTTTTACAAAGGATGCAGAGTAAGAGCTTAATGGTTAACTCAGACAAAAGCCAGCAGTCTGAACCACAAAATGCATTTTGCAAGTTCAATAAATACAAATTTTCTGAAAGTCAATAGACTGTAGTATAGAAAAGACATTTGGGAGAATGACATTTTAAATCTTTGGGCTATGTTTGTCCTTTCAATTTTGCATGCTCCTCTCCCTATCTATTTTCCATTTTCTCCACTGTAATCTTATCTAAATCTCGTATCTAATAAAGACCCACAACACAGATGATCTCCTCTCTGAAGCTGTCCTAAATATTTCAGAACAGTTAATCAACCCTGATGGCATGAGTTAATGCATCCATCATGGGTGTGTATGAATGAATTAATATGCACAAGAATTACTTGTTCAACTGAGAGAGAATTGAAAGAATATTTGTGAAAGGGACTTGCAGGAAAAGAAGTTAGAAGTACTTTAGTGTTACTAATGTAGCATTGGAAAGAGGCCCTGAAGAAATCCTGCATGAAGTTTGGTTAAGGATTTTCTAGTTCCCATACCAGATGCTATACCCTCACATGACCTCTGTTTAGCCTTGGTGAAGATGTCTGTATTCATAGGCATATGGTAGCTTCAAGTAGTTACATTATGGGTTTTGAAGGCTGTATTGAATGGGACAATAATTTCTCCTATTTTTTCTAAATCATCCATCACACACAAAACAAAACAAAAGATTACTTGTTTTTTGGGTGTTGAGTTTGATAAGTTCTTTATAGATTTTGCATGCTAACCCTTTATCTGATATGTCATTTGCAAATATCTTCTCCCATTCTGTCGGTTGCCTTTTAGTTTTGCTGATTATTTCCTTCGCTGCGCAGAAGCTTTTTATTTTCATGAGGTCCCAGTAGTTCATTTTTGCTTTTGTTTCCCTCGCCTCTGGAGACGTGTTGAGTAAGAAGTTCCTGCCTCCAAGATCAAAGAGGTTTTTGCCTGCTTTCTCCTAGAGGATTTGGTATTATGCTAAGTGAAATTAGTCAGAGAAAGAAAAAAATCATATGACTTCACTCATCTGAGGACTTTAAGAGACAAAACAGATGAACATAAGGGAAGGGAAACAAAAATAATGTAAAAACAGGGAGGGGGACAAAACAGAAGAGACTTTTAAATATGGAGAACAAACAGAAGGTTACTGGATGGGTTGTGGGAGGGGAGGATGGGTTAAATGGGTAAGGGGAACTAAGGAATCTACTGAAATCATTGTTGCACTATATGCTAATTTGGGTGTAAATTTTAAAAAATAAAAAATAAAATAAAACAAATACAAACAAAAATAAAAGAACAATAACTACAAAAATTACCCACTGTAAGCAAGCATGGAGATTCAGCTTGCAAAAAATATAAGGTTCCAGAGTCATTGTGTCTTTTCATTTTTGCCTAGTAACATGTCACTTCATTCTTTTTTTGTGTGGCACTGGCTATAAGTTGCAGTACTAGTCTCAGAAACCAGACTGAGAACAACAGTAAAGGTTGAAAATCTAACAATGCTGTGTCATTATGAATCAGTGGCAGGGAAATGTAGGAGTTCACTGAAAATAGGGAAACAGTTCACAGGAATTTTGTGAATTAAATTTTATAAATGCTATCTCCCAGAGCTCTTGTGTGCTTTCCAAAGTATAAATTAAGCTCAGGCAGTGTGGGGGAGTTCCTTGGTAGAGTCTCCAGACAGTAATGTCTGCCTAATAACTGTCAGGTTCTGGGCTAAGTAGTAAGTGGAATCAGTTCTCCAAGAAGGTCAAAGCCAAGTACCCAGTTCAAAGCTAACATGAAGCAGTAAGGTGAGAAGGAGGTTTCTAAACTGCCATCAAGGGCTGAGGTGGACCAGAGAAAGGAATCTTATTGTAGGCTGTTGTGGAGTCAGCACTGACCAAAAGAAGTTTATGAGCTGGACTCTGCATTCATGCTGTGGGCTTCTAATTTTTTTAATTTTTAAGTTTGTTTATTTATTTATTTATTTTGAGAGAGAGAGGGTGCAAGTGGAGGAAGGGCAGGGAGAGGGAGAGAGAGATAATCCCAAGCAGGCTCTGCACTGCCAACACAGAACACAATGCAGGGCTCAAACTCATGAACTGTATGATCATGGCCTGGGCTGAAGCCCAGCACTTAACCAACTGAGCCACCCAGGCGCCCCTTCTGTTTAACTTTCTTTAGAAAAGTATAAGGAATGAGATCTATTGCTTCATGTCTAAAAGAAAAAAAAAATGCCCTCTTATCACAGACACCAGAGTGGACTGGGCTTTGATAAGCCATAACTACCAAACATCAGCTTCCACTTAATCAAGTACATTAGCCCTTAATAAGAGAGTCAGCCTGTCCTTTGAATCTTTGAAGCCAGGTATTGACTTCTTTTCTATAGCTATGAAAGTCCCAAATGGCATCTTCTTGCAATAGAACGCTATATCTTCTACATTGAGAATCTATTATTTAATGTAGCTACCTTAGGTAGATTATCTGGATAACTTTCTGCAGTTTCTACATCAACACTGGCGCTTCATCTTGCAATTTTGTGTTATGCAGATGCTTTATTTTCCTAAATTTCATGAACCAACCTCTGCTAGCTTCAAACTTTTCTTCTAAAACTTCCTCACTCCTATTATCCTTCATAGAATTAAAGAGAATTAAATCCTTAGTATAGATCAGGGTTTGGCTAAGGGAATGTTGTGGCTGTTTTTGTCTTTTATCCATACCACTAAGACTTTCTCCATATCAACAACAAAACTGTTTACTTTCTTATCTTTTCTGTGTTCACAGGAGTAATATCTTTAATTTATTTCAAGAATTTTCCTTTGAGTTCACAACTTGATTAGCTGTTTGGTCCAAGAGGCCTAGAAATTTGCCCTTTTTAGCTTTTTACATGCCTTCCTTACTAAACTTAAGTATTTTTGGCTTTGACTTAAATTAGAGATGTGGGGCTCCTGGGTGGTTCAGTCGGTTAAGTGTCTGACTTGGCTCAAGTCATGATCTCACAGTTCGTGGGTTCAAGTCGTGCATCGGGCTCAGTGCTGTCAGTTAAGAGCCTGGAACCTGATTCAGATTCTGTGTCTCCCTCTCTCTCTGCCTCTCCTCTGCTCTCTCTCTCTCTCAAAATAAATAAACATTAAAAAATTAAAACAGCATTAGAGATGTGTGTCTTTTCCTTTTACCTGAACAATTAGAGACCACTGTAGGATTACTAATGGCCTAATTTCAGCATTATTGTGTCTCAGGGAATAAGGAAGTTCAAGGAGGGCAAAATAGGGAAACAGTTGTTCCGTGGAGCAGTCAGAATACACACAACACTTATGCATTGTTTGTGATCTTAAATGGGTGTCACTTCTGGTGCCTCAAAATAAATACAATAATAATGTTAAAAATCACAGAGACATTGTGGAAGCTGTTGGCAGAGTAGGAGGACCCTAAGCTTGTCTTGTCATTTGAACCCAGCTAGATAACTATCAAATCATTCTAAATACCAAAAAAATATCAACATGAACACTAATAGAATAAACTCCACAACTAAAGGGAGAGAAGAAACCACACTGATGAAGATAGGAAGTGCAGATATGTGGTTTAGGGGAAAAACTGATGGCAGGTGCTGCAGAGGAAAGGGAATTATGGTTGCAGAAAAAAGGCAATATAGAGAGTAGCACACAGGAGAACACACAAGGAAAATATTTCTCCAAAGCTATTGGCTTCGAAAATTAGAGGCTGATTTTCATGATCTCATTCAAACAGTGGGGCTTAAAGATGGGAGTTTCAAGGTCAGTGAGCTTGGCTGGGATAGAGCCCTGAGAACACTGCCCTATGCCTGGAGAGAATACCAGCAAAGAACTAAGGGGCACACAGGATGGAAACAGTGATCTGAAGAATACCTGGGGCATGCAGGGGGGAGATTCTTCGTTCCACTTGGAGTGTATCCCTGAGAAGCTGCATCCATGGAGATGCCTCTATGGGGACAAAGGAGCAAGCTAGCACCATTTTCCTCCCCCACTCCTCAGCATAAACACAGAGCCACCTGTGGGAAGCAACACAGTAATGATACTGGTTGCCTAAACTGTTAGACCAACTCCCACACACTTTTGCTCTGGAAGGACTGCCCTTCAGTGAAGCTTGACTCAGTCCCAGTGCAGGGGTGGGGGCCCTTCTCCAGGAAGTCAAAAGACAGCCCAAGCCCTTGCTCACACCACATCCCTAATGCCTGGAGTTTTAAAAATCAGCAGGTTTGGCTGGGATAGAGATCCAAGGACACTGAGATGCTCCTGGAAAGAAGGAGGGTGAACAACACAGAAGTAGACAGTGTGGAAACAGTAATCTAAAACATGCCTGGGTCACACAGGAGATATTATTCACTATTCTCAGAGTGCTTCCCTGAGAGGCAGTGTTCAGGGAGACACCACACTGTGTACAAAGGAGATGGTGGGTGACATTTCCCTACCCTATCCCTCAGCATAAACACAGAGACACATGTGGTAAGCAGCACAGAACTGTCACTGGCTGTCTAAACTTACTACACCAAGCTCAGGGCCCCTGTATTCTAGGAGGGCTGCATATCTCAGTTAAACTTGCCTTAGTCCCAGTGCAGTGGACCCCTTTCACAGAAGACCACCAGAAACTATTGCCCACAACACATCTCCCAAACAGAAAATTCCGCAGGGGCTCAGATCTATTGCAAGCAATATCAGGTCTGATTTTAAAAGCAGACAAGGGGTGCCTGGGTGGCTCAGTCGGTTAAGCGTCCGACTTCTACTCAGGTCATGATCTCTCAGTTCATGAATTTGAGCCCCACATCAGGCTCTGTGCTGACAGCTGAGAGCCTGGAACCTGATTTAGATTCTGTGTCTCCCTCTTCTCTCTGCCCCCTCCCTGCTCAATTGTGTCTCTGTCTCTCTCTCCCTCTCTCTCAAAAACAAATAAAAACATTAGAAAATTTTTAAAAAGCAGACAAGAGTACAGCTGCTTAAAACTCACCACATTCTGGTCAAGGACCAAACACTATCCACTGCAGGCAAAGAGATCCTCTGCAAAACACAGGTGTGATTCTTAGAGCAGTCAAAACAGAAGCAGAGTACACAGAGCATATACCAGAGACATTTCCTGAAGCACCAGGCCCTGGACACTATATGACCTTTTCTTAAAAAAATCCATTACACTCAGAAGCAGGAAACATAACTTGCTTTTGTAACACAGAGAATAATGCAGAGACATAGACAAAATGCCAAGGCAGAGGAATTCATCCCAAGGTAAAGAACAAGATAAGGTCACAGCCAGAGATCTAAGCAAAACAGATATAAGTAACATGGCCTGAGAAAAGAATGGAAGACTTCAGGGATGACCTTACTACAGGGATAAAATAGTTAAAAAAACAATCAGAAATTCCCAGGAAACAGCTGTGTGATTATCTGAATCCTGGGCATCTGGTGTGAAGGAGCAAAGACCAGCTTCAGAACGACCAGGGTAAAAAAAGTTCCATATCTGCCATTCAGTGAGCACAGAATGTGGATGGGCACTGGAACACGAGGGATGACAAGTAACTGCTCATTGGAAAAAAATGCATGCAGGGCAGTCAGGGAAGGCTTCCTTGACCTGAGGTCTGGCTGAGCCTTGAAAGCTGAAAGGACTTTGACCAGGAGGGAAGGGAAGAGAAGGAAGAACACTGAAGGCAAAGGAGCAACACTGGCAGAGGCACAGAGATGAGAAGTATTGTAGCTCATCGAAGGGCTACTTCAGTGAACAAATCAAAGCACACCTGGTGGACAGCCCAAAACATTACTATGAGTAGGGAGATGAAGTAACCAGAGTCGCCACAGGAGAGAGCAAGTAACACACTCAAAAAAAAAAAAAAACAAACAAACAAAAACAACAACAAAAAAAAACCTCCTGAAGGGCCAGGCCCTGGGCAGTCTATGACCCTTCTTTAATATAGTAGTGGCCAGAGGTTCAGGACACATAAAAGCTATTAAAACACATAAGTGACAGAATAATAGCCAAAATGACAAAACAGAAGAATTCTCCTCAAAAGGAATGTCAGGGAAAAAATGACAGCTAAAGAAGTGATCAAAACAGACACAAACAATGTAATTGAACAATAATTTAGAGTAATAGTCATAAGATTAATCACTGGGCTTGAAAAAAGCATAGAAGACAGCAGATAATCTATAGATCAAGGAACTAAAAAATAGTCATGATGAATTAAAAATAAAAAAGCTGTGCCATAGATCTGAGTGTCTGTTCTTGTGCCAGTACCATACTGTCTTGATGATTAAAGCTTGGTAGTACAGATTGAAGTCTGGGATTGTGATGCCTCCAGCTTTGGTTTTCTTTTTCAAGATCACTTTGGCTATCCGGGGTCTTTTCTGGTTCCATACAAATTTTAGGATGGAACAGAATAGAGAACTCAGAAATTGACCCACAAACGTGTGGCCAACTAATCTTTGACAAAGCAGGAAACAATATCCAATGGAATAAAGACAGTCTCTAAAGCAAGTGGTGCTGGGAAATCTGGACAGCGACATGCAGAAGAATGAACCAGGAACACTTTCTTACAAGATACACAAAAATAAACTCAAAATGGATGACAGACCTCAATGTAAGATAGGAAGCCATCAAAATCCTCGAGGAGAAAGTAGGCAAAAACCTCTTTTTTTTTTTCAACGTTTATTTATTTTTGGGACAGAGAGAGACACGGAGCATGAACGGGGGAGGGGCAGAGAGAGAGGGAGACACAGAATCAGAAACAGGCTCCAGGCTCTGAGCCATCAGCCCAGAGCCCGACGCGGGGCTCGAACTCCCGGACCGCGAGATCGTGACCTGGCTGAAGTCGGACGCTTAACCGACTGCGCCACCCAGGCGCCCCAGCAAAAACCTCTTTGATCTTAGCCACAGCAACTTCTTACTCAACACGTCTCTGGAGGCAAGGGAAACAAAAGCCAAAATGAATTACTGGGACCTCATGAGAATAAAAAGCTTCTGCACAGTGAAGGAAACAATCAGCAAAACTAAAAGGCAACTGACAGAATGGGGGAAGATATTTGCAAACGACATATCAGATAAAGGGCTAGTATCAAAACTCTATAAAGAACTCATCAAACTCAACACCCAAAAAACAAATAATCCAGTGAAGAAATGGGCAAAAGACATGAATAGACACTTCTCCAAAGAAGACATCCAGATGGCCAACCAACACATGAGAAAATGTTCAACAGCACTCATCATCAGGGAAATACAAATCAAAACCACAATGAGATACCACCTTACACTTGTCAGAATGGCTAACATTAACAACTCAGGCAACAACAGATGTTGGCGAGGATGTGGAGAAGGAGGGTCTCTTTTGCATTGTTGGTAGGAATGCAAGCTGGTGCAGGCACTCTGGAAAACAGTAAGGAGGTTCCTCAAAAAACTAAAAATAGAACTACCTTATGACCCAGGAATTGCACTACTAGGCATTTATCCATGGGATACAGGTGTGCTGTTTCCAAGGGACACATGCAACCCCATGTTTGTAGCAGCACTATCAACAATAGCTAAAGAATGGAAAGAGCCCAAATGTCCATCAATGGATGAATGGATAAAGAAGAGGTGATACACACACACACAATGGAGTATTACTTGGCAATCAAAAAGAATGAAATCTTGCCACTTGCAACTATGTGGATGGAACTGGAGGGTATCATGCTAAGCAAAATTAGTCAGTCAGAAAAAAACAAAAATCATATGAGTTCACTCATATGCGGACTTTGAGGGTCAAAACAGATGAACATAAGGAAGGGAAACAAAAATAATATAAAAACAGGGAGGGGGACAAAACAGAGGAGACTCACAAATATGGTGAACAAACTGAGGGTTACTGGAGGGGTTGTGGGAGGGAGGATGGGGTAAATGGGTAAGGGACACTAAGGAATCTACTCCTGAAATCATTGTTTCATTATATGCTAACTAATTTGGCTGCAAATTTCAAAAACAAAAAACAAAAAATAAAATTTAAAAAAATGCTGTAAATGAAGTGCAAAATAAACTAGAGGCAGTGATAGCAAAGATTGAAGAAGCAGAGGGGAGAATAGGAGAAATAGAAGATAAAATTATGGAAAAAGATGAAGCTGAAAAAAAAGAGGTAAAAAATTTCTGGACCACGGGGGAGAATCAGAGAACTAAGTGATTCAATGAAACAGAATAATATCCATATCATAGGAGTTTTAGAAAAAGAAGACAGAGAGAAAGGGGTGGAACAGGTACTTGAACAAATCATTAGTGAGAAATTCATCAGTATGGGGGAAGAAAAGAAGCATAAAAATCCAGGAGGCACAGAGAACTCCCCTCAGATTTAACTTGAATCTATCTTCTGTGTGCCATATCATATTGAAACTGGCAAAATACAAAGGTAAAGAGAGAATTCCGAAAGCAGCTAGGGACAAATGGGCCATAACCTACAAGAGTAGACACATAAGGGAAGTAGCAGACCTATACTGAATCTTGGCAGGCCGGAAAGGAGTGTCAGGAAATTTTCCATCTGCTGAATAGGAAAAATATGCAGACAGGAATCCTTTATCCAGAAAATCTGTCATTCAGAATAGAAGGGGAGATAAAGGTTTTTCCAAACAAACAAAAAATAAAGGAATACATCACCACTAAACCAGCACTACAAGAGATCCTCATGGGGACTCTGTGAGTGGAATGTTGCAAAGACCATAAGGGGCCAGAGACATCACTACAAGCATGAAACCTATAGATAACACAAAGATTCTAAACCAATATCTTTCAATAATATCACTGAATGTAAATGGACTAAATGTTCCAACCAAAAGACATAGGGTATAAGAATGGATTAAAAAAAAAAAGACCCATTTATTTGCTGTCTACAAGAGACTCATTTTAGACCCGAGGATACCTTCAGATTGAAAGTGAGGGGATGGAGAAGCATCTATCATGCTATTGGAAGTCAAAAGAAAGCTGGAGTAGACACACTTATATCAGACAAAGTACATTTTAAACTAAAGGCTCTAACAAGAGATGAAGAAGGGCATTATATTATAATTGTGGGGTCTATCCATGAAGAAGAGCTAACAATTAGAAATGTTTATGCACCAAATTTGAAAGCACCAAAATATATAAAACAATTAACCACAAACATAAGCAATCTTATTGATAAGAATATGTTAATTGTAGGGGACTTTAATATCCCACTTACAACAATGGATAGATCATCTAGACACAGGATCAATAAAGAAACAATGGCCCTGAATGATACACCGGACCAGATGGATTTGACAGATATATTCAGAAATTTTCATCCAAAGGCACCAGAATACACATTCTTCTCAAGTTCACATGGAACATTCTCCAAAATAGATCAGATACTGGGTCACAAAACAGCCCTCAATAAATATAAAAGAATTGAGTTCATTCCATGCATATTTAGAGATCACACTGCTATGAAAGGTGAAATCAACCAGAGGAAAAAGTCTGGAAAAACTCCAAATGCATGGAGGTTAAAGAACACCCTACTAAAGAATAAATGGATCAACCAGGCAATTAAAGAAAAACTAAAAAATATATGGAAACAAATGAAAACGAAAACACAACATTCCAAACCCTTTGGGAAGCAGAAAAGGCAGTCCTAAGAGGAAACAGCATTGTAATCCAGGCCTATCTTAAGAAACAAGAAAAATCCCAAATACAAAATCTAACAGTGCACGAAAAGGAACTAGAAGCAGAAGAACAAAGAAACCCCAAGGACAGCAGAAGAGAAGAAGAGAAATAATAAAAATCAGAGCAGAAATAAATAATAAAGAATCAAAAAAAGGAAAGAAAAAACAGTCGAACAGATCAATGAAATTAAGAGCTGTTTTATTGAAAAAATAAACAAAATTGATAACCACCTAGCCAGACTTCTCAAACAGAAGAGAGGACCCAAATAGATAAAATATCGAATTAAAGTGGATTTATCACAACCAGTCCCTCAAAAATACAAGCATTTATCAGAATACTATGAAAAAATTATATGCCAACAAACTGGACAACCTGGAAGAAATGGACCAATTCTAGTCACCCCTACACTAGCAAAACTCAAACAGGAAAAGTAGATAATTGAACAGACCGATAACTAATGAAGAAATGGAATAACTTATCAAAAATCTCCAAACAAATGAGAGTCCTGGGCCAGAAGGCTTCTCAGAGGAATTCTACAAGACATTTAAATCAGAGTTAATACCTATCCTTCTCAAGTTGTTCCAAAAACTAGAAATGGAAAGAAAAATTCCAGACTCATTCTATGAAGCCAGCATTACTTCATTCCCAAACCAAAGTCCACACACAAAAGAATTACAGGCCAATATCCCTGATGAACACGGATGCACAAATTCTCAACAAGATACTAGCAAATCGAATTCAACAGCATATAAAAAGAATTATTCACCATGATCAACTGGGATTCATTCCTTGGCTGCAGGGCTGGTTCAATATTCACAAATCAATCAATGTGATACATCACGTTAATAAAAGAAAAGATAAAAACCATGTGGTCCTGTCAATAGATGCAGAAAAGGTATTTAACAAAATTCAGCATCCATTCTTAATAAAAACTCTCAAGAAAGTCAGTATCGAAGGAACATACCTAAACATCATAAAAACTACATATGAAAAGCCCAGAGCTTATATCATCCTCAATGGGGAAATAAATGAGAGCTTTGCCCCTGAGATCAGGAACACGACAGGAATGTCCACTCTCACCACTGTTGTTTAACATAGTGTTGGAAATCTTAGCATCAGCAATCAGACAACAAAATGAAATAAAAGGCATCCAAATTGTCAAAGAAGTCAAACTTTCACATTTTGCAGGTCACATGATGCTCTATGTGGAAAACCTGAAAGACTCCACCAAAAGGCTGCTATAACTGATACATGATTTTAGTAAAATCTCAGGGTACAAAAGCAATGTACAGAAATTGGTTGTAATTCTATACACCAATAATGAAGCAACAGAAAGAGAAATCAAGTAATTAATCCCATTTACAATTGCACAAAAACCATAAAATAGTTAGGAATAAACCTAACCAAAGATATAAAAGATCTGTATATTGAAAACTATAGAAAAACTTATGAAGGAAATTGAAGAAGATACAAAGAAATGGAAAAACATTCCATACTCATGGATTGGAAGAATAAATACTGTTAAAATCTCAATATCAAAATATCAATCAATAGCAATCTACACATTCAATGTGATCCCAATCAAAATTGCACCAGCATTCTTCTCAAAAATAGGACAAACAATCCTAAAATTTTTATGGAACCACAAAAGACGCCAAGTAGCCAAAGAATGTTGAAAAAGAAAACCAAAGTGGGAGGCACCAAAATCAAAATCCCAGACTTCACCCTCTACTATAAAGCTATAATCATCAAGATAGTATGTTACTGTTACAGACACATAGACCAATGAAATAGAATACAGAACCCAGAATTGGACCCACAAATCTATGGCCAACTAATCTTTGACCAAGCAGGAAAAAGAATCTGATGGAAAAAAAGACAGTCTCTTCAGCCAATGGTGCTGGGAGAACTAGACAGCAACATGCAGAAGAATGAAATTGGACCACGTTCTTATACCACACGCAAAAACAAACTCGAAATGGATGAGAGACTTAAATGTGAGACAGGAAACCATCAAAACCCTAGAGGAGAAAGCAGGCAACAACCTCTTTGACCTCAGCCACAAAAGTTTCTTACTCGACACATCTCCAAAGGCAAGGGAATTAAAAGCAAAAATGAACTATTGGTATCTCATCAAGATAAAAACTTCTGCACTGCAAAGGAAACAATCAACAAAACTAAAAGGCAACCGACACAATGGGAAAAGATATTTGCAAGTGACATATCAGATAAAGGATTAGTATCCAAAATCTATAAAGAACTTAACAATCTCTACACCCAAAAAATAAATAATCAGTGAAGAAATGGGCAGAAGACATGAATAGACACTTTTCCAAAGAAGACATCCAGATGGCAAACAGACACATGAAAAGATGGTCAACATCATTCATAATCAGGGAAATACAAATCAAAACCAAACTGGCATAACACTTCACACCAGTCAGAGTGGCTAAAATTAACAACACAGGAAACAACAGAGGCTAGCAAGGATGTGGAGAAAGGGAACCCTCTTGCACTGTTGGTGGTAATGCAAACTGGTGCAGCTGCTCTGGAAAACAGTGTGGAGGTTCCCCAAAAAACTAAGAATAGAAATACCCTATGATCCAGCAATAGCACTACTAGGAATTTATCCAAAGGATACAGGAGTGCTGGTGCACAGGGTCATATATATCCCAATGTTTATTACCAGCACTTTCAATGATATCCAAATGATGGAAAGAGCCTAAATGTCCATCAACTGACAAATGGATAAAGAAGATGTGGTTTATATATACAATGGAATACTATTTGGGAATAAGAAAGAATGAAATCTGGCCATTTGCAGCAACATGGTTGGAACTGGAGGGTATTATGCTAAGTGAAATAAGTCAGGCAGAGAAAGACAGATACCATATGTTTCCACCCATATGTGGATCTTGAGAAACTTAACTGAAGACCATTGGGGATGGGAAGGGGAAAAAGTTACAGATAGGGAGGAAGCAAACCATAAGAGACTCTTAAGGACTGAGAACAAACTGAGGGTTGATGGGGGGATGGGGGCGAGGGGAAAGTGGGTGATGGGCATGGAGGAGGGCACTTGTTGGGAGGAGCACTGGGTGTTGTATGGAAACCAATTTGACAATAAATTATGTTTTAAAAATAGACATAAAAACTTAAAAAATAAATTGTGTAGATCACTGAAAATAAATAAATAAATAATAAATAAATAAATAAATAAATAAAACATTAAAAAATAAATTACACCACTTTCTTACGCCATACAGAAAATAATTTCAAAATGGATGAGAGACCTACATGTGAGATAGGAAACCATGAAAATCTTAGTGAAGAACACAGGCAGTAACCTCTTCGACATAAGCTGTAGCAACTTTTCAATAGATATGTCTCCTGAGGTGAGGGAAGCAAAAGCAAACATAATCTATTGGGGCTTCATCAAAATTAAAAGCTTCTGCTCAGTGAAGGAAACAACAAAAGTAAAAGGCAACCTAGGGAATGAAAGAAGAGATTTGCAAAAGACCTATCTGATAAAGAGTTAGAATCCAAAGTTTATAAAGAGCTTATAAAACTCCACACTCAGAAAACAAACAATCCAATTTAAAAAAAAAAAATGGGCAGAAGAGGGGCACCTGGGTGGCTCAGTTGGTTAAGCATCTGACTTGGGTTCAGGTCATGATCTCGTGGTTCTTGGGTTTGAGCCCCATGTTGGGCTCTGTGCTGATGGCTCAAAGCCCGGAGCCTGCTTCAGATACTGTGTCTCCCTCTCTGTCTCTCCTTCGCTCATGCTCTGTCTCTCAAAATAAATAAATAAACATTAAAAAAATGGACAGAAGACATGAATAGACATTTTCCAAAAGAAGACATACAGATGGTCAGCAGACACATGAAAAGATGCACAACATCCCTCATCATCAGGGAAATACAAGTCAAAACTACAATGAGATGTCACCTCACACCAGTCAGAATGGCTACAAGTAATAACACAGAAAACAACAGGTGTTGGAAAAAATGTAGGGAAAGGTGAACCCTCTTAAACTGTTGGTGGGGATGCAAACTGATGTAACCACTCTGGAAAACAGTATGGAGGTTCCTGAAAATGTTGACAATTGAACTACCCAATGATCCAGCATTTTCACTACTAGGTATTACCAAAATAATACAAATATTTTAGTTTGAAGGGATATATTGAACGCTGATGTTTACAGCAGCATTATGTACAGTAGCCAAATTATGAAAATAGCCCATATGTCCCTCAACTGATGAAAATATAAAGTAGTATGTATAGATGTACACATATATACAATATACAATGAAATATTACTCAGTCATAAAAAAGAATGAAATCTTGTCATTTGCAACAATGTAGATGAAGTTAGGAAGTATTATGCTAAGCAAAATCAGTCAGTCAGAGAAACAAATACTGTATGATTTCATTCATATGTGGAGTTTAAGAAACAAAACAAACACTCATGTGGGAAAAAAAGAGACAGGCAAACAAAGAAGCTGAGTTTTAACTATAGAGAATAAACTGATATTTACCAGAGGGGAGGTAGGTGTGGGGATTAAATAGGTGATGGGGATAAAGGAGTGCACTTGTTGTGATGAGAAACAGGTATTGTAAGTTATTAATCACAAAATTCTATACTTCTACACTTGACACTAATATTACACCGTATGTTAAGCATCTGGAATTTCAATAAAAACTAAAGAAAAGGAAAAATAAACTTTACACTTTCATTTTTCCTCCCCCTCATATTTTAGGTTATCGGTGTTCCAGGTTATATGTTTTCCTATGGTGTATACAATAATAAATCATTTCAGTTATGGTTGTTTCAGTGCATCTAATTTTTAACCAGCAAACTGTGGTAGTAAGTGAATTATCTACCGCCATTTCCATATTACAGAATCTAACATTGACTATATATTCATATTTACCAGTAATTTTTTCTACATTCACGTGTTTCTATGACCTTAATTGCCATATTTTTATTCCACTCAAAGAACTGGTTTTAGCATTTGTTATAAGTTAGTTCTAGTCGTAATGAACTCCCTCAGATTTTGCTTCTTTTGAAAACTTTCTTTTTTTCTTTCAGAAGGACAGCTTTACCAGGTATAGATTTCTTGATGGACTGTTTTTTATTTGTTTTAATACTCTGAATGTATCTTTCCATTTTCTCCTAACTTGAATTATTTCTCAAATTTTCTCCACTTATAGTCTTAGGGGTTCCCTTGTATGTAACTTGTTTCTTGCTATTTTCAAATTCTTTATTTGCATTTGACTTTTGAAAGTTCAATTTAAATGTATTTTAGGGCAGCCCTATTTGGTTTTAACCTATTTTGGGTCCTTTAGGCCTTATATTTAGACGCCCATTGCTCTCCCCAGTTTTGGAAAAATTGCACCCTTATTGCTTTAAATATTCCTTCTGTCACTTTCTGTTTCTCTTTTCTTTCTAGGATTCCCATAATGTGAATGTTGTTTCTTGTGGTTATGTTCCATAAGTCCTATAGGATTTCTTCACTCTTTTTTTATTATATTCTTTTTACCACTCTGACTGTATAATTTCAAATGTCCTGTGTTCTAGGTCATGGATATTTTCCTTCTACATGCTTGAGTCTGCTATTGAAGCATTCTATTGTATTCTTCAGTTTAGTCATTGTATTTTTCAGCTTGAGGTTTTCAGGGATTTTTGTTTCTTTTGATGATTATGTTTTTAACTTTTTTGTTTTTTTCATGCATTATTTTCCTAACTTCCTTGATTTTTCTGTGTTCTTATAGTCTACTACACTTCTTTAAGAGGAATATTGTAGGGGCGCCTGGGTGGCTCAGTCGGTTAAGTGGCTGACTTCGGCTCAGGTCATGATCTCGCGGTCCGTGAGTTTGAGCCCCGCGTCGGGCTCTGTGCTGACAGCTCAGAGCCTGGAGCCTGTTTCAGATTCTGTGTCTCCCTCTCTCTGGCCCTCCCCTGTTCATGTTCTGTCTCTCCCTGTCTCAAAAATAAATAAAAACGTTAAAAAATTTAAAAAAAAAAGAAAAAAATAGGATTTTGTAAAAAAAAAAATAGTAAGAGGAATATTGTAAATTATTTGCCTAACAGTTAATATATCCCCTTTTCTTTAGGGTCAGTTATTGTAACTTTATTAATTTCCTTTGGTGGTATCAGGGTTGCCCGCTTTTTCATGAACCTTGATTACTTACATTGGCACCTGTATATATGAGCAAGTACTCTACTTTTCTAGGCTTTACAGGTTCACTTTGGTAATGTCAGCTCTTCACCAGTCTACTTGGCTCAGGGTTCTGGAGGTGTCAACCACTAGTGTCCTTGGGCAGTTGGGGCTTGCTATGGAGTCTCTTTTGGCATAAGGCCACTGCATGTGCTCTGAGTTTGAGAGGTGCTCCTGGCTGAAAGAGTTGGATGGTAATGCTAGCTTAGTTCCCTGCCCAAGCAAAGTTGTGGAATGGATTCTACAGGTGCTGGATTCTCTGGTCCTTTCTTATATGGTTTGGAATGGATAGTTTTCTCAGAAGTGCAGCTATGAATTAGCTTCCATGCCCTGGCAGGGCATCAGAACAAACCCAAAGTCCTGCAGTACCAATTGTTTGAGGAAACATATCAGGCAAGATCATGCACTGAATTTCTTGGCCAGATGGTGCCACCAGTTTTGCTCTGCACACAAGCAGTGCTGCCAACCAAAATCTCCACTCAAGTGTTTCTGGTCTGTTGAGCTTCTCAGGTGCTCATGCAAGGCTTTCTGGTTGGGCATGACTGAGAGGCACACCACTCCCATGGTGGAGCAAGAAAGTGGGCTCCAAGCAGCTTCTCAGGTGTTCTGCCAAAACTTTTTGGTTGATTGGGGATAGGAGCTATACCCAGCAGTGGGTAGGGCTGTAAATTAGTTCCCATGCTTGGGTGGAGTGGAAGAACCAACTGCAAGGCTGACAAGGCTCTGTTTTTGTGCTCTTGACTCCAGCCAACCTGTACCCCATGTTTCCTGGCCAAATGAGGTTCCTGAATTTGCTCTGCTGATTAGCTTTGCCTACTGGGCTCTGCAATCAAGTACTGCTGAGGTACACATCTTCCCAGGTATTCTGGCAAGATTTTCTTGTGCAGGGTTGGGTCTTACACTCAACAGAGGGCAAGTTTATGTATGACTTAGCTTCCCTTTATACCAAGATGGAAAGACCAGACTCAATGGTCAATAAGGCTCTTTGTTTAAGTTCCAAAGTCAGGCAGATTTGTGCCCTGCTGAGTTCCCTTGTGTTCAGAAAAGATGCATGGCATGACTTCGATTTTTTTAAATTTGTTGAAGCTATTTTTTGGCTCTTATGTGATCTATCCTGGAAAATGTTCCATGTTAACTTGAAATGAATATGTATTCTACTGTTTTAATGGAATGTTCTGGATATATCTGTTAAGTCCATCTGTTCTAGTCTCTTATTCAATGCCATTGTTTCCTTGTTGATTTTCTGTTTAGATGATATGTCCATTGATTTAAGTTGAGTGTTAAAGTTCTTTACTATTATTGTATTATTATCAATTAGTTCTTTTATATTTGTTAGTAACTGTTTTATGTATTCTGGTTTTTCTACATTAGGTGGATAATTATTTACAATTGTTATATATTCTTGTTAACTTTTTCCCTTTATTATTATATACTGTCCTTTGTCACTTGTTAAAGTCTTTGTTTTAATGTCAATTTTTTTCTGATATAAATATTGTTACTTCAGCTTTGTTTTGACATCCACTTGTATGATAAATATTTCTCCATACCCTCACTTTCATTCTGCAGGTGTGTTTAGGTCTAAAATGAGTCTCTTGTAAGCATCATATAGATGGGTCTTAGTTTTATCCATTCCGCCACCATATGTTCTTTGCTTGGATTATCTATTCCATTTACGTTCAAAGTAATTATTAATAGATATGTATTTATTGCCATTTTATTCCTTGTTTTATGGCTGTTTCTGAAGATTTTCTCTGATTCTTTCTTGCCTTTCATGTTTTGCTGGTTTTTATTTTTTATTTCTATTTCTTTGTCTTTTTTTTTAATGTGTGTGACTAAAGTTTTATCAATTTTGTTTATGTTTTGAAAGAACCAGCTCTTGGTTTCACTGATCATTTCTATTGTTTTTTGCAACCTCTGTTTCATTTATTTGTGCTATGATATTTATTGTTTTCTTTGTTCTTCTAGCTTTGGTTTTTTCTTTCTTTTTCTACCTTTTTTAAGTATACCTTTCAGTAGTTTGAGAGTTTTCTTTCTTTTCTTGATTAGGTATATATAAATATCTATCTATCTATCTATCTATCTATTATTTCCTCTTTCATTTATTCATTGAAACTTTGACTGTTAGTAGTTTATGATTTAGCCTACATGTGTTTGTGTTTCTTCTAGTTTTTTTTCTAATAATCAATTTCTTTGTTAAAAAATTGTTTTAATGTTTATTTATGTTCAAATGAGAGAAGTGTGCGAGTGGGGGAGGGGCAGAGAGAGAAGGACACACAGAATCCGAATTAGGCTCTAGGCTCCGAGCTGTTAGCACAGGGCCTGACGTGGGGCTCGAACTAGCAAACTGTGAGATCATAACCTGAGCCGAAGTCAGATGTTCAACCGACTGAGCCATCCAGGTGCCCCTCTTGTAATCAATTTCTGATTCCATACCATTGTTGTCGTAAAAGATGCTTAATACGATTTAAATCTTAAATGTATTGGGGATTATTTCATGGTTAATATGAGATCTATTCTGAAGAATATTCCATGTTCACTTGAAAATAATGTGTATTCTATTGTTTTGTATAAAATGTTCTGTATATATTAGTTAGGTCCATTTGATTTAATGTGTAATTCAATGTTTTGCCTAGATGATCTATTCATTGATGCAAGTGGACTATTATATTCCCCTACTATTGTTGTATTACTGTCAGTTTCTCCCTTTATCTGTTAGTATTTCCTTTATGTATTTAGGTGCTTCAATGTTGGGTACATAGATATTTACAATTATTATATCCTTTTATTGGGTTGATCCCTTTGCCATTATATAATGACCTTCTTTTTCTCTTGCTACAGCCTTTGTTTTAAAGTCTATATTATCTGGTATAAGTATTGCTACCTTAGCCATTTTTTTTTATTTCCATTTTGCGTGGAATACCTTTTTCCATCTCTTCACTTTCAAATTGTGTGTGTCCTTCAATCTGAAGTAAGGCTCTTGTAGACAGCATATAGATGGGTGATTTTTTTTTTGTCCAATCAGTGACTCTGTCTTTTGATTGGAGCATTTTAGTCCATTCACATTTCAATTAATTATTGATAGGTATGCACTTATTGCCATTTTGTTAATTTTTTTCTGGTTGTTTTTGTAGTTGTTCTCTGTTCCTTTCTTGTTATCTATTTCTTTTGTGATTTGATGGATTTCTTTAATGTTATGCTTGTATTTCTTTCTCTTCTTTCTCTTTTGTGTGTCTATTATAGTAAACATCATACTCTCAACAACCATTTGGTTGATGAGGAGATCAAAAGGGAATCTAACAAATCATGCCAAGACACATGAAAATAAAACACAATATGCTAAACTTTGTGGAAAACAAAACATTAAGCAAAACATTAATATAGAAGTCTATAGTAATAATCACCCACGTTAACAAAAAAGAAACATCTCATATAAACAAGTTGAATTTATGCCTCAAGGACTGGAAAAAAAGAACAAACTAAAGCCAAAATTAGCATAAAAATGAATTAAAAGGAAAGAATAGAAATAAATTAGAGAATAGGGAAACAAAAAAACGTAAAACCAAGTGTTATTAAAAATATATACAAATTACTAAATTCTTACACTAAGAAAAAAGAAAACACTCGAATAAATAATCTCAAGCAAATGAGGAGACACTATATATATCTCACAAATAAAAACAATCATAAGGATTACTATGGAGAATTATACACCAACAATTTGAGTAACCTAGAAGAAATGAGTAAATTGTAGGAACATACAACACACCAAAATTGTGAAGATCTCTTTGGGTAATGTGGACATTTTAACAATATGAATTCATCTAATGCATGAACTTGAATATATGTCCATGTATATGTGTTTTTTTTAATTCCCTTCATCAATCTTTTGTAATTTTCAGTACAAAAGTGTTTTTTTAATCCTCTGTAGTTAATTCCTAAATTCTTTTTATTACTATTGTAAGTGGGATTGTATTCTATTTCTTTTTAAAATTTGAGTATAGTTGACATACAGCTATATTAGCTTTAATTGTACAACACAGTGATTCTACTTCTCTATACATTTTTCTATGTTCACAAGTGTCACTGTCATTTGTCACCATAAAATGCTACTAAAATTTCATTAAATATATTCCTTATGCTGTGACTTTTATTCCAGGGATTTATTTCATAACCAGAAGCCTATATCTTCCAATCCCATTCATCCATTTTGCTCATTCTCCCACTCCTTCCCATCAGTTTGTTCTCTGTATTTATAGGTCTGATTCTGCTTTTTTGTTTACTCACTTGTTTATTCACTTTGTTTTTAAGATTCCACATATGAGTGAAATTATATGGCATCTTTTTCAGTCTGATTTGCTTCAGTTTGCATAAGACCATCTAGGTTCATCCATGTTGTTGCAAATGACGCAATCTCATGCTTTTATATGGCTGCGTAATATCCCACCATCCCCACCCACATGTGCGCTGCATCTTCCTTATTCATTGTCTATCAGTGGACACCACTTAAGTTGCCTTAATATTTTGGCCACTGTAAATAATGCTGCAATAAAATGAACAATGAACTTGAATAGACATTTTTTTTTTCCAAGGAAGATATACAGATGGCAAAAAGACATGAAAAGATACTCAACATCATGAATCATCAGGGAAATGAAAATCAAAACCACAAAGAGATATTGCCTTACACTGGTCAGAATAGCTAAAATAAAAAAGACAATAAATAGGAAATGTTGGTGAGAATGTGGAGAAAAAGGAACCCTGTACACTGTTGATAGAAATGTAAATTGGCACAGCCACTCTGGAAAACAGTATACAAGTTTCTCAAAAGTTAAAAATAGAAATACCATGTGACTCAATAATTTTACTCCTGAGGATTTAGTCAAATAAAATGAAAACAGTAATTCAAAAAGATATATGCACTTTATGTTTATTATTGCAGCATTATTTACAACAGCCAAAATATGGAATTGTTTGCTTAATTTACATTTCAGATTGGGTGTGTGTTTGTGTGTGTTTGTGTGTGTGTGTGCGTGTGTATGTGTGTATCGAAATGCTATTCTTTTTGTATGTTGATTCTGTAACCTGACACTTAGCTGAACTCATTTTCTAGTTCTAACAGTTTTCTTTTCTTCAGGATTTTCTACATCACATTATTTATTACATGACTATATCATATACAAATGAAAATATTTTAACATCTTTTCCTCTTTGGGTGCTTTTATTTCTCTTTATTTCTTATTTGTGTGGTTATGACTTCCAGTATTATATTGAATAGAAATGGTGAGAATGGAAATCCTTGCTTGTACAGATGTTAGAGTAAAAGAAGTAACAGAAGCCAGTCCCAAAAGACCACATATTATATGATTCAATTTTTATGGGATATCTAGAATAGGCAGATCCAGAAAGACAGAAAGTAGATTAGTGGTTGTTAGGAGCTGAGAAGAGAGAGGAACGGGAAGTTACCATGAATGGACACAAGGTTGTTGTTTTGTTCCTTTGTGTTTTTTTTTTTTTTTTGCAGTTATGAAAATGTTCTAAAATTGAATAATGGTGATGGTTGCAAAACTTCATGAAAATATTTTTCAAAAACACTGAATTGTACAATTTAAAAGAGAAAATTTCGTGGTATATCAACTATATCTCTTTAAAAATATTTGGATGGAATGGCAAGCAAAGGACAGATTATGAAGGGTATTTTAGGCAATAACAATTTGGTTTTTATTCCAAGGTTAATGAATAATTTTAAACATAAGTGTAATATTATTTAATTTTGTGGTTTTAAAATGTCACTCCATTGTAAAGATATACTGTAAGGAGGTAAAATGGAAACAGAGAAACAAGTAGGAAGCCACTTTGGACAGGAAACACAATGAACACTTGAACTAGAGTAACTGCGTGGGGAATGAAGATGGATTTATGAGATTGGGAAGTCTGATGTAGGAGATAGGAAAGGAAGAAAAGGGAGAAGGTAAACAAAGAGTGTGGTGCTTGAGATGTTGTTTATATCTTATATGGAAACAGAACCAAATTAACGGGTGGGCTACCTAATCTATAAGCACCATTAAACCCCTAACATAAGACCATGGGGGAAGGAAATGGGGGGGAAAGGTTACAGAGATGGAGGCAAACCGTAAGGGACTCTTACAGAGAACAAACTGAAGATTGATGGGGGGAAGGGGGGAGGGGAAAATGGGTTATGGACATTGAGGAGGGCACTTGTTGGGATGAGCACTGGTTGTTGTATGTAAGTGATGAAACATGGGAATCTACTCCTGAAGCCAAGAGCACACTGTATACACTGTATGTTAGCTAACTTGACAAAAAATTATATTTTAAAAAAATAAAAATAAAAATTATAAACAAACAAACAAATAAATGATAATGGGTGCAACAAATAAAAAAGGAAGAAGAAAAATGTATTTACCAAACTCTCTTTAGAGGTAACGTTTTGTATTGTGGGATATATCTTTTACTTAGTGTGGAATTAGGACAATAAAATTCTCAAAAGAAAATAGCATATCCAAATTAAAAGGAGGAATGGAGCCAGTTAATTATAAGATTTATAATTTGTTGAGAAGAATATGCAAATTTGATACCAAGAACTGAACAATTTGAGGCCACAGAGGAACAAGTTGCCATAAACAAGATATTTGTTTTTTAAGCCACTCTCTGCTTCTCCAGCAAAATGCTTATCAAATTATTTTATTTTTTCCTTTTTTTAAATTTTATTTTAAATTCAAGTAAGTTAACATATAGTGTAATAATGATTTGAGGAGTAGAATTTAGTGATTCATCACTTACATATGTGCTCATCCCAGTGCTCATCCGAACAAGTGCCCTCCTTAGTACCCATCACCCATTTGGCCCATCCCCCACCATCTCCCCTCCAGCAACCCTGTTTGTTCTCTGTATTTAAAAGTTTCTTATGGTTTGCCTCCCTCTATATTTTTATCTTATTTTTCCTTCCCTTCCCCAATGTTCATCTGTTTTGTTCCTTAAATTCCACGAGTGAAATCATGATATTTATCTTACTCTGACTGATTTATTTCACTTAGCATAATACTTTCTAGTTCCGTCCATATTGTTGCAAATGGAAGATTTCATTCATTTTGATCGCCGAGTAATAGTCCATTGTATATATATGCCATGTCTTCTTTATCCATCCATCAGTTGATGTACATTTGGACTTGTTTCATAAGTTTGGCTATTGTTGATATTGCTGCTATAAACATTGGGATGCATGTGCTCCCTCAAATCAGCATTTTTGTATCCTTTGGATAAATACATAGTAGTGCAATTGCTGGGTCATAGGGTGGTTCTATTTAAAATTTTTGAGCAACCTCCCTACTGATTTCCAGAGTGGCTGCACCAGTTTGCAATCCCACCAAAGGTACAAAAGTATTCCCCTTTTTCTGCATCTTCACCAACATCTGTTGTTTCCTGAGTTGTTAATTTAAGCCATTCTGACAGTTGTGAGGTGCTATCTCATTGTGGTTTTTATTTGTATTTCCTGTATGATGAGTGATGTTTTGCATCTTTTCATGTGTCTGTTAGCCATCTGGATATCTTCTTTGGAAAAGTGTATGTTCATGTCTTTTGCCCATTCTGTCACTGTATTATTTGTTTTTTGGGTGCTGAGTTTGGTAAGTTCTTTATAGATTTTGGATACTAACCCTTTATCTCATACATCATTTGCAAACGTCCTCTCCCATTCCATCAGGTGCCCTTTAGTTTTGTTGATTATTTCCTTTACTGTGCATAAGCCTTTTGACTTGATGAGGTCCCAATAGTTTACTTTTGCATTTCTTCCCCTTGCCTTTGGAGACATGTCTAGTAAGAAGTTGCTGCAGCCAAGGTCAAAGAGGTTGTTGCTTACTTTCTCCTCTAGGATTTTGATGGTTCTCTGTCTTATATTTCATCCATTTTGAGTTTATTGTTGTGTATAGTGTAAGAAAGTGGTCCAGGTTAATTCTTCTGCATGTCACTGTCCAGTTTTCTCAACACTATTTGTTGAAAAGATTGTCTTTTTTTCCATTGGATAATCTTTCATGCTTTGTCAAAGATTAGTTGGCCATACATTTGTGGATTCATTTCTGGATTAAGTGTTCTCCTCCGTTGATCTATGGGTATGTTTTTGTGCCAGTGTTATACTGTCTTAATGATTAAGCTTTGTAATATAGCTTGAAGTCCAAAATTGTGATGCCTCCATCTTTGGTTTTCTTTTTCAGCATGGTTTTGGCTATTCAGGATCTTTTCTGGTTCCATACAAATTTTAGGGTAGTTTGTTCTAGCTCTGTGAATAATGTTGTTATTATTTTGATTGGGATTTCATTGAATGTGTAGATTGTTTTGGGTAGTATAGACACTTTAACACTATTTGTTCTTCTAATATATGAGCATGGAATGTTTTTTTTTCCATTTTTTGTGTCTTCTTCAATTTCTTCCATAAGGTCTCTATGGTTTTTGGCATACAGCTCTTTTACCTCTTTGGTTAGATTTATTCCTAGGTATTTTATGGTTTGGGGTACAATTGTAAACTTAAATTTCTCTTTCTGCTGCTTCATTATTGGTGTAGAGAAATGTAACTGATTTCTGTACATTCATCTTATATCCTGAGATTTTGCTGAATTCATGTACCTGTTCTAGCATATTTTTGGTGGAGTTTTTTGGGTTTTACACATAGAGTATCATGTGGTTGCAGAGTGAGAGTTTGAATTCTTCCTTGATGATTTGGATGACTTTTATTTCTTTTTGCTGTCTGATTGCTGAGGCTAGTACTATGTTGAACAACGGTGGTGAGAGGGGATATCCCTGTTGTGTTGTTGACCTTAGGGGAAAAGCTATCAGTTTTTCCTCATTGAGGATGATGTTAGCTGTGGGTCTTTTGTATAGGGACTTTTTGATGTTGAGTTATGTTCCTTATATCCCTATTTTCTTGAGGGCTTTTATCAATAAAATATGCTGTATTTTGTCAAATGCTTTTTCTGCACCTATTGAGAGAATAATGTGTTTCTTTTCTTTTATTGATGTGATGTATCATGTTGATTGTATCAAATTATTTTAAATACCTATGCTATACCCTATGTTCCATATTACCCAGGATAAATAAATTCATGGAAAACAAACCATGTCAATCTCAAGATTAAAGAAATAAATGTAACTTTTAAAAACAAACTAAAATGCTTCCCCTTTCTTAAATGACTTCTGTCTCAAATTGATTTGGGCCATGTTATTAAATGTGTTGTGAAATTTTAAATAGCACTCCAGGAGGGCATAAGTTTCCCTGCTAATCAAAAGAAAGTATGGATTGAAAATATTTGAAAACACATGAATTATATAATACTTTTAATAATAAATAGATATGTATGTATGTATATATGTATGCAAATATTCATGTTCAAACTTAAAAAGATTTTAGGAGAATCACCAAAAGGCGGTAGGATTTTGCGTGATTCTTGCATCAGACTTTGATCACCTTTCTGTATTATTTAGATTTATATAGCAAACATGAACTACTTTGTAATACAAAAATAGTTTAAAACTAAATATATCCTTCTTATATTTGAGTAAGGAAATGTGGCTATGACAGTTTAATTTATATTCCTCTTCTAAAGTAGGTCACTGTTTTTCATGATGAAAAAAGTCAAGATGATTCTCTGCATGCAATCTTCAAAAATAATATACACCAGGATGTGTTTGAGATTCTTTATCTCTTCCTCTCTCTTTGCCCCTCTTCCACTCTCTTTCTCTCTCTCTCTCTCTCTCTCAAAATAAATAAACAAATCTTAAAAATAGAGAAAGTTTTTTAATTGTGATAGCTGGCTATAAATATGGCAATTTTCATTCCCACAAAACCTCACATTCTTCTTTGTCTCCATTATACTCTGAATCAGAAAAGAGCTTCCCTCCAACATCATATGGTGGTTTAATACGTATATTAACTATATATATATATATATATATATATATATACATATATATATATATGTATTGAAATTCTAGACTAAATGGGAGATACAAATAAAGATAAATCAATATCATTGCTTCCCAGGTACATGTAATTGGTTTGAAAAATAAGAAATATGCTCAAGCATTAGTAATTTACTAATGCATATGTATGCCATACAGGCATTATAGACATCATCTGTGGTAGAGGGAACACTTCTAGTTAGAGTGATTGGGGAAGGTTTCCCAAAACAGATGCAATCTGAGACAAACTTTCAACCACAGAGGCAACAGGATCTTTCAAAAGTAAATGGCACCAGCAAAGGCAAATGGAAAAAAAAAACATGAAGTTTGCTGCATGGAGTGAATGGGATATTCTAGATTACATGAACATACAAAACAGTAAAAAATCAAAGATAATCTTAAAAAAGGAGATAATCTCAAGAATCTTAACCTAAGGACTGTAAAAATTGATAAATTCGGGAAGAGAAGCTAATTTAAGAAAAAGCTAAGAATTTCAGTTGTAAATCTGATTATAATTAATTCAAGTAGAAATATAGGCTTTTGTAAACAGACCAATGGTTAGGACCAGATATGGAAATTTTGAAGTTATTGATAAAGATAGACTATTTGAAGACATTTTATTTATTGGATTGTTCATGTATTTTGTTTCTTAGATTTTTGATAATCCAAGAGAATAAAGGCATCTGGAGAAGAGTGGTGAAAAAGAAGCATCATGATAAGATCTAGATATAGTGATGGGAGAATGAGAAATTAGGAAAGAAAAGTAAGGAGCTATGGTCATAGAAAAAGAGGATAATCAAGAATGTATAATTTGTAAGAAATATAAGGAAGAAGGAGATTTCATAAAGATAAGGACAATCAGCTTTGTAAAACAAAACACAAAGGTCAAAGAGTGTGAAAAAGAAAAATAGATTTAGCATAAAAGCCGGCAGGAAAGAAACTTCAGGGAAATTATTATCGTTAAAATGATATAAGGTTTAATAATAGTATGTTTGGTAAAAAAAATGAAAGCAATGGCTATAGACTTTGATATCTGAATAGTGATGAACAAAAGTACGTTAACAGGACAACAGATCCATGCAATTTTTTATTGTAAATTAAAGAGATTTGTGTGCACTGAAATAAATAAAATAGGGGAACAAAGGCCTTTAGAATCGTGAGATAGTCTCGCTTACTTTAAAATAAAATTGAGTATAGAGCTAAAAGCAAACCCCAAACAAATTTTGGCTTCCCATTTTGAACAGGTATGATTTGCTTCAAAATCCTGGTTTACCCCTGAAGGAAGCCATCCCTGAACTAGAAGTCCCCTCACCAATCCTCCAACACACCACTTAAACTAAATCCCTTCTCTCTTAAAGCACTGGACCCAAATATGAGAAGATCCAAAGTCTGTGAGCTTTTTTTACTGCATCATATTGTTAACATGGTGTTAATAAATTAATAAATATTTTAAATTTATTATTTATTTATTTAAAATGCTTTTTTGATGTCATGTTCATTTCGTTTGCTTCTCTCAATTTCTCTAACTGATTCACACCTGCATCCCTGCCAATTTAGAACATAGGTAGAATAAATGCTACCCATTAGGGAATAAGATGATTTGAAGAGGATTTATGGGTCAAAAACATGTGTGCCACCAATTTTAATGTAATGGGAATATCTAAGATATAACCTATCCAGTTCTGTCTTCACTATTCCCTAAACACACGTGCTTGTAATTTTTTTCTTAAACTGATTGTTTTATATTTCTTCCTTATAACATCCCTTCTATATCCTTTACATACACTAGGTGGCAGTGCAACGATAGGAGAAGAAAAAAAAAGTAGACTTCTGGATCTGAAAAGGACTGTAATAGAAATCCCATATTTGAACATTTTCATTTTAACAAAAGAAACTGGGGTCCCATTAAGAAGTTGACTTGTCCAAAGTCACAAGATATTTAGTGTCAGATCCTAGTCAGTTATTCATCCATGCTTTTCAACTATCCCATTCATTCCATTCTCTTAGCCCCTCTGTTTCTCCCTATCCATCCTCAGAGTTTCACTTCCTTCCCTACCCAGCCCAATCCTCTTTGTTGCCAACATCCTCTAATGTCTTATCTCATTAACTTCTGCCTCACCATCTCTTTTCAGCACCCACAATGGGATTAACTGAAACATCTCCTAAAACTGGAGAAAACCAACTAGAGTACACATTTTTGCTATTAAAAATGTGCAGTCTCTAATTTTACCTGGACACTCATTGCTAAATGGATATTCCTTCATTGTCACATGTCAGTTCCCACTTAGTCACAATGGGAATCAACAAAAACCTCCCACAACCCCAAGGACCCTGCTTCCTGCAGACAATCTGACCTCATATTTCACAGAGAAAAATAAAACTAACACAAAGTAACTACCATATACACATTTGTTTATCTATGACTATAACCACTTCACCTACTTTCTCCCAAATCTAAAATAAACAGCTCTCAATGCACCTTAGTGTCTCAGTCGGTTAAGCGTCTGACTCTTGATTTTGGCTCAGCTCATGATCTCACAGTTTGTGAGTTTGCACCAGGCATCCCCTGCTTGTAATTCTCTCTGCCCCCCCCCCCCGCTTGTGCTTTCTCTCTTAAAATAAAGAAACATTTCAAAAATTAAATAAATACATAAAAAATGAAATAACGACCCTCTTCCTATTCACAGTTAATCTTCCAGTTGTGCTTTTAACTTCTTCCCCTTAAATCCTCCACCAGAAATTGGACCTTGCCTTATCAATATTTCTAATCTACCTTTTCTTCTCAGTCTTTCATCCTTTCCTGTCTCCTACCATGTGTCCTATAAACATACTCAACTTTCTGTAGCCATTAATATATTTTCTACTTCAATGTAATGTTAACGAACCATGAAACACATAGAGTACTTACAATACGCCATAAAACTTTTTAAATTTTTTATGTTTATTATTTTTTTTTTTGAGAGAGAGAGAGAGATGAAGTGTGAGCGAGGGACGTGAAGAGAGAGACACACACACAAAACCTTAAGCAGGCCCCAGGCTCTAAGGTGTCAGCACAGAGCCTGACGTGGGGATTTAACCCATGGACAGCGAGATCATGACCTGAGCCAAAGTCAGATGCTTAACTGACTGAGCCACCCAGGCATCTCTAGAGAAGTGTTAACACTTATTATTCTCAAACTATTCTGACAAAATTAAATGATAATAAAACTTCCATAGTTATTCTATCAGGTCAGTATTATCCTGATTCAAAAAACAAATAAAGTCTCCACTAAAAAGGAGAATAAAAGGCCACTATCCCTGATGAACATGGATGTAAAAATTCTCAATAAAATACTAGCAAAACAAATACAACAGTACGTTAAAAGAATCATTCACTACCAACAAGTGAAATTTATTCCTGGGCTGAAAAGGTGGTTTAATATTTGAAAATTAATCAACATGATACATTAATAGAAGAAAGGATAAGGACCATATGATCCTTTAAGTAGATGAAGATAAAGACTTTTTCAAAGTACAATATGCATTTATGATAAAAACCTCAACAAAGTGGGGATATGGGAAACATACCTCAACATAATAAAGACTATATATATATATATATATATATATATATATAACCAGAGCTAATATAATCCTCAGTGAGGTAACACTGAAAGTCTTTCCTCTATGGCCAGGAAAAAGACAGGGATGTACAGTCTCGCCATTGTTATTTAACATAGTACTGGAAGTCATAACCACAGCAATTAGATAGCACAAAGAAATAAAAGGCATCCAAATTGGCAGGGAAAAAATCAAACATTCACTATTTGAAGATGTCATGATACCCTATATAGAAAACCTAAAAGAATCCACCAAAAAAGTCCTACAACTGATACACAAATTCAGCAAAGTTGTAGGATACAAAACCCATGTACAGAAATCTGTTGCATTTCTATAAGCCAATAATGAAGGAGCAGAAAGAGAAATCAAAGAATCAATCCCATCTATAATTGCATGAAAAGCCATAAGATATCTAGAAATAAACCACAGCAAAGAGGTAAAAGATCTCTACTCTGAAAACTATAGAACACTGATGAAAGAAATTGAAGATGACACAAATAAATGGAAGACATTCTATGCTTATAGATTAGAAGAACAAATATTATTAAAATTTCTATATTACCCAAAGCAATCTACAAATTTGATGCTATCCCTATCAAAATACCAACAGTACTTCTCACAAAGCTAGAAAAAGCAATACTAACATTTGTGTGGAACCACAAATGATCATGAATAGCCTAAGCAATCTTGACAAAGAAAAGCAAAGCTGAAGGCATCACAATTCTAGATTTCAAGTTATATTACAAAGCTATAGTGATCAAGACAGTATGGTACTGGTGCAAAAACAGACACATAGGTCAATAGGAGAGAATAGAGAACCAAGAAATGAACCCATAACTATATAGTCAACTAATCTTCCACAAAGCATGTAAGAGCATCCAATGGGAAAAAGAGAGTCTCTTCAACACCATTTGTTGAAAATTGGACAGTAAAATAACATGCAAAATAATGAAACTGGGTCACTTTCTTGCACAATAAACAAAATAAATCCAAAATGGATGAAAGACCTAAACGTGAGAAAAGAAACCATAAAAATCCTAGAAGATATCACAGGCAGTAACCTCTTTAACATTGGTTGTAACAACTTCTTACTAGATACATCTCCTGAGGCAAGGGAAACAAAATAAAAAATAAACTGCTGGGATGTCATAAAAAAACAAAGCTTCTCCACAGTGAAGGAAACAACCAATAAAACTAAAAAGCAACTTACAGAATGGGAAAGTATACTTGAAAATGGCATATTTGATAAAGGGTTAGTATCCAAAATATATAATTTATAAAACTCACAACCTAAAAACAATTAAACCAATTAAAAAATGAACAGAAAAAAATGAATAACTATTTTTCCAAACAAGATACACAGATGGCCAAAAGACCCGTGAAACAATCCTCAACATCACTCTTCATCATGGCAACACAAATTAAAACTACAATTAGACCATTAAAATCTTCGAGGAGAAAGCAGGCAAAAACCTCTTTGATCTTGGCCACAAAAACTTCTTACTCAACACGTCTCTGGAGGCAAGGGAAACAAAAGCCAAAATGAACTACTGGGACCTCATCAAAATAAAAAGCTTCTGCATGGTGAAAGAGACAATCAGCAAAACTAAAAGGCAACCGACAGAATGGGAGAAGATATTTGCAAATGACATATCAGATAAAAGGCTAGTATCCAAAATCTATAAAGAACTTATCAAACTCAACACCCAAGAAATAATCCAGTGAAGAATTGGGCAAAAGACATCACTAGACACTTCTCCAAAGAAGACATCCAGATGGCCAACCGACACATGAAAAAATGCTCAACATCACTCATCATCAGGGAAATACAAATCATAACCACAATGAGATACCACCTTACACTTGTCAGGTGGCTAACATTAACAAGTCAGGCAACAACAGATGTTGGAGAGGATGCAGAGAAAGAGGATCTCTTTTGCATTGTTGCTGGGAATGCGAGCTGGTGCAGCCACTCTGGAAAACAGTATGGAGGTTCCTCAAAAAACTGAAAATAGAACTACCCTACAACCCAGCAATTGCACCACTAGGCATTTATCCACAGGATACAGGTGTGCTGTTTCAAAGGGACACATGCACCTCCATGTTTATAGCAGCACTATCAACAATAGCCAAAGTATGGAAAGAGCCCAAATATCCATCGATGGATGAATGGATAAAGAAAATATGGTATATATACCACATCTTCTTTACACACACACACACACACACACACACACAATGGAGTATTACTCGGCAATCAAAAAGAATGAAATCTTGCCATTTGCAACTACGTGGATGGAACTGGGGGGTATTATGCTAAGTGAAATTTGTCAGTCATAGAAAGACAAAAATCATGACTTCACTCATATGAGGACTTTAAGAGACAAAACAAATTAACATAAGGAAGGGAAACAAAAATAATATAAAAACCGGGAGGGGGAGAAAACAGAAGACATTCATAAATATGGAGAATAAACTAAGGGTTACTGGAGGGGTTGTGGGAGGGGGGATGGGCTAAATGGATAAGGGTCTCAAAGGAATCTACTCCTGAAATCATTGTTGCACTATATGCTAACTAATTTGGATGTAAATTAAAAAAAATTAAAAATAAAATATAAAAATAGACAACAAACTGAGGGTTGATGAAGGGAGGTGAGTGGGAGGTGGCTTAAATAGGTGATGGGTACTAAGAAGGGCACTTGTTGTGACGAGCACTGGGTGTTGTACGTAAGTGACGAATCACTGAATTCTACTCCTGAAAACAGTATTACACTGTATGAAATATTGCACTAACTAGAATTTAAATAAAAACAAGAAAATATTTTAAAAAGTACAATTATAAATCACCTCACACCAGTCAGAATGGCTAAAATCAACAACAGGAAACAATAGGTGTTGGCAAAACGTAGAGAAATGAGAAACCCTGTTACACTGTTGGTGAGAATGCAAACTGGTGCAGCTATTCTGCACAAAGAGTGTGAAGGTTCCTCAAATAATTAAAAAAAATAGGGGTACCTGGGTGGCTCGGTTGGTTAAGTGTCTGACTTTTGGTTTTGGCTCAGGTAATGATCTCAGCATTCCTGAGTTCAAGGCCCATGGGATACTCTCTCTCTCCCTCTCTCTCTTCCCCTCCCCCTCACTCTTTCTCAAAAATGAATTAATAAACTTAGCATAAAAGAGTTAAAAATAGAACTACCCTACAGCCCAGCAATTGCACTACTAGCTATTTACCGAAAGGATATGAAAATACTAATTCGAAGAGATACATGCACCCTGATGTTTATAGCAGCATTATCAACAATAGCCAAGTTATGGAAAGATTCCAAATGTCTGTTGACTTATGAATTGATAAAGAAGGTGTGATATATAATGGAATATTACTCAACCATAAAAATGAAAAATGCCATTTGAAAGGACATAAACGGAGCTAGAGAGTGTTATGCTAATAAGTCAGTTAGAGAAAGACAAATACCATATGATTTCACTACATTTCATTTCATTTCTATATGTGTAATTTAAGAAACAAAAACAAATGATCATATGGACAAAAGAGAGAGAGAAAGCATAAAACAGACTCTCAACTATAGAGGACAAGCTGAGGATTGCTAGAGGGAAGGTTGGTGGGGAGATGGGTTAAATAGGTGGTGGGTACTAAGAGGGTACTTGTGATGAGCACTGAGTGTTGTATGTAAGTGGCGAACCACTAATTCCAACACCTGAAACTAATATTATACTGTATGTTAAATATATGGTATTTAACAAAAATTTGGAAGAGCAAAAAAAGAAACAGTTTCTTTTGACACCCAGTTCAGTGCTCCACCCACTATTCTACATGAGTGCTTTTCTCATATAAATAGGCAAGATATAGGAGAAAGGGCACTTGGGTGGCTCAGTTGGTTAAGCTTATAACTTCAGCTCAGGTTAAGATCTCAGGGTCTGTGAGTTCAACCCCAGCTCGGGCTCTGCACTGACATCTCAGAGCCTGGAGCTTGCTTTGGATTCTGTGTCTCCTTCACTCTCTGCCCCTCCTCTGCTCTCTCTCTCTCTCTCTCTCTCTCTCTGTATCTCTCTCTCTCTCTCTCTCTCTCTCTCAAAAATAAACGTTAAAAGCAATTTTAAATAGGCAAGATGTATGGGGACATAGAGAGTGGGGTGATGTTTTTTTATTTTTATTTATTTATTTTTCAACGCTTATTTATTTTTGGGACAGAGACAGAGCATGAACGGGGGAGGGGCAGAGAGAGAGGGAGACACAGAATCGGAAACAGGCTCCAGGCTCTGAGCCATCAGCCCAGAGCCCGACGCGGGGCTCGAACTCACGGACCGCGAGATCGTGACCTGGCTGAAGTCGGACGCTTAACCGACTGCGCCACCCAGGCGCCCCGAGAGTGGGGTGATGTTAAATGCTGCTCTTTTCAAGTTGAAATGCCATCATATAACATTCTTTAAAAAAAATTATATATGTAAGTGAATTGATCCTCTCTTTTAGACTGCATCCATCCTCCCCAAGCTACAGGATTCCCTTTTTCACCAGTTGGGGGTGGGCACCTGGGTGGCTCAGTTGGCTAAACATCCAACTCTTGTTTTCTCGGCTCAGGTCATGATCTCACAGTTATTGAGTTCAAGCCCCACGTTGGGCTCCATGCTGACAGTACAGAGCCTGCTTGGGATATTCCCTTTCTCCCTTTCTCTCTGCCTCTCCCCTGCTTGTTCTCTCTCTCTCTCTCTCTCTCTCTCTCTCTCTCTCTCCCTCTCTCTCTCTCCCTCTCTCAAAATATATAAACAAACTTAAAAAAAGTTTGAGAGATGTTTTTTGTTTTTGTTTTTGTTTTTGTTTTTCAGATTAATCATGGTGAAAAAAACTCTCTGTATTGTGACTTTGGGGATATAAGGCTCTAATTGAATGCTTCTGTCAGAAATTGGAGTACATGGGTGGTTTTATCATGTTGATATGTCAAGTAACTAGTAAAAGTCACTATTCACCTCACCTCCATGCCTAGGATAACCTAGATCATTCAACTGTGTCTTCCAATCCACTTACCCAGAGACCTACTGTCCCCAAAACTCTACTGAAGTCCCTTATTTTTACAGTGTGCTTACAAAGGACCCTGTTTTAGACTGATAAATACAAAATTTTGAGTGGGGTTGACCTAGCACATTGTCACTCCACTGGAGGACCGCTTTCTGCCATTGTTTTAAAAAAATCTGACCACTTTGGAGGAATATATATGTCCTCAGGGAGGGAAGTAAAAGGAAAGAAAGGGAGAAGCTATGAAAAACAGGAAAAGCTAAAGAGAGTTGCCTGGGTTTCACTCCTAAGATAGGGAATCTGAAGGGACTCCATGTAGAAATGGTTTTCGCTCCTTTTCCTACTTCTATTCTTGCTAGGATCTGCTCCCCCACCATCCATGCCTTATAGTACAAATAATTGGTGTCCTCCTTCTAAGAGTTAAAGAATTATTTTTTCAGAGTCTTTCAGCACAATACATAACATCTAAGGAGTGACTGAGTGAGGTCATCATGTGCATTTTCCAGACCACTGACTCCAGACATCTTGATGCCATAACCCTGGCTCCAGTGCATAAGTGACTTATGGAGGACATCTGGGCATTCATCTTTGTTTTGACCAGTTCCTGGATGTCTGAGTGGACATGTACACCAGACCACAATCCTCAATAAAAACTCCAGTCCTCAAGCAAAAAAGAGACTCCCTTCTTTCCTTTCCTTTCCTTTCCTTTCCTTTCCTTTCCTTTCCTTTCCTTGTCTTCCAGATACTCTGTGTGTATCTTCATTCTCTCTTGACCTCCAATAAACTCTGGTATCACTTCCTCTTGGATCTTGTTCTATTTCTATACTGTTAAAAGCCAAGGACCCTCTAGGCTTGTCCTGTGGGACCCCTTCTGGGCCCTTGGACCTGGCCTGCCTATGTCACTCCAAGGCAGAACTGCCAATGTTTATATCCTGTACCCTGAACCAAAAATATTTTCTGCCACACTACCCCATTGTTGTTTTCATTTCATTTTGTTAAACAGTCAGAAAGTCTACCAATTGAAAAGTCATATAATTTAACAAAGCATCCTCTTGCAGTTACTTCAGGGAAGGTTTAAGAACAGTCCCTTATTTATTCACATTCCTGAATGCATTAAATCACTTTGCTTTCTCCCAAAGCCTTTCTTCACTTAGCTCGGCCACCATGAGAGCAGAAAAGTTAAGGAATTGTGAATAAAATTATGAAATTCAGAAGAAGGGCAGATGGAATTCTGGAATATAGACACCATAAGTATGGGCAAATCTACTTTTTTCTCCTCACCCCTCACCTCCACTCTGTGGAGAGTAGCACAAAGATACCAGATGCCTGAAGAATGAAGCAGGGAATCATGGGAAAGAATTTCAATTTACCAAAGGGCAATTTCACACGTTGAAAAAGTTTGCATAAGTCCAGGCCTCCTACCAGAAGAGGAAGAAGGAATATCTCCTAATCTATTGAAATGTGCCCTGACTCAAGCCCAAATCTATGAGCAACACTAATTCTAGTATATGATGGGGACTAATAAGGCTAGCAGGGTATAACCTGAGAGACTTAAAAAAGTGGATGTAAAATACTGCTCTTAGAAAAAAATCATTTCTAAGTTTTGAGCGTCTAAAGAATATAGTAAACTTTCAGAATGCAGACCATGAGGTATTTGGGGCTGCCTCTCTGGCTATTCTTCCTTCCTCCATTTCATCTTTAGCTCCTCAACTAATTTAATCCCCAACACTATCCCGCACATCTGCAATTGGGGTAAGCTGAAATACAGTCACTCGGTATATACTTCTATACTTTTTAAGATTTATGCTTATTTAGGGGCACCTGAGTGGCTCAGTCGGCTTAGCATCCGACTTGATTTCAGCTCAGGTCATTATCTCATATCATGGTTCATGAGATCCAGCTTCACGTTGGGCTCTGTACTGACAGTGTAGAGCCTGCTTGGAATTCTTTCTCTCCCTCTCTCTCTCTCTCTCTGCTTCTCTCCTGCTTGCTCTCTCTCTCTCTCTCTCCCTCAAAATAAATAAACATTTAAAAAAATATTTATGCTTATTTGGTGTTTGTTTTGGAATTATTGTTGGGATGTCACTTCTTTCTATCTTTGCTGTACCTAAAAATGATTTTGTTATATTTTTGCTGTTAAAATGAAATATATTTTGAGATGTGATATTTTCTTTCTTAATATTTTTTGTTATAGGGATTTTTAAAATAAACATCAGTAAAGCATTCTCATGGTAGGGCTCTACTTTACCTCTTACCTGGAAGTAGTTTTGTACAGACAAAAATGGTGAATTGGGAATTTAATAAGACCGTGTTTCTAACCCTGGCTCTGTTAGCAAGGAACTGTGTCATCTTTAGCATGTTGCATAACCTTCTGTACCTTGGTTTCTTTATCTATAAAAATCTGTAACATTCACTATCTTGTCTTCTTCCCAGATTACTTGGGATAGCCAAAGGAAATAATTTCCCAGAAAGTGTATATTATACTTATGAGTTATGGTTTTTATAGGTTATCCTCGACCTCTGAACTGGCTGTACTCTAAAAGCTTGTTACTATGTTTTGGAGATACAAATCCATCACTAATGGGGAGGGAGAAAAACCTCTGTCCTTCCTATCCCCTCAGGGATGTTATAATGATCAAATTAGATAATGAGTATAAAAGTGATTGCAAACTCTAAAATTATATTGAAAACACAGGGTTTAGGGTTTATGTTGTTTTTGTTTTTATTCCTATAATAAGGAGAAAAACAATAAGTAAGTTGGTCATCTGGACTGTGGCAACACTGTCCCACAGAAACCAGGCTCTAAGTGGTAATTATGGTCTTAAGCAGTCCCTCAACCCACTGCCTTATCACTCTACATATTCTCTCTAAGTGATCTCATCACACATACAGCGTCAGCCACCATGTATATGCTGATGCTTACCAAATGTTTCTCTCTAGCTCAGACCTCTCCCTTGAGTTTCAACCCTGTATTTTTAGCTGCCTACTGTGGCTCTCAATCCTGAATATTCTACAGCCAATTCAACATCAACATGTCCAAAAATGAACTCCTTTTCACTTGGTTTCCATTCCCTTTCCATTCTAACTCCCTCCCCAAGACTCCATAAAAGTGTTTGTTCTGTATCTCTCAGTGCAGTAAATTGAAACTTTAATTCATCTTTCTCCCTTACCTTTCCTAAGAAGTTATCACTAAATCATGTAGCTTCTATATCCGTTACATATGTCATATCCACCCTTCCCTCTCCTGTACTGCTTTATCTAGTTTTGGCCTTCAACATTTCATCCTGCTGCATGAATAATCTAAACATACCACTCCCATGTCCATGTCCCTTCAATAATTCCCCACTGGTAAAATACAAAGTTCCTTCTCTTTAAAATGGCATGCCATATATTTCATGAGCTGATTTCTGCCTACCTCCAGTCTCATATTCTTTCGTTTTCTGAGTATTTCATGTTGTCTAATACATCCATTTTAAACATTTATGTCATGTATTTGCTGTTCCTTCTCTGTAATGCCCTTTTCACTAATTTGCCAGGCAAATGCCTACTCCTCCTTCCAGACTCAGCTTTAAAATTACCTTATCTATAAACCTTTCTTGACTCTGTTGACCCTGAAAGCAGAGTTTATTGGCCATTCTTTAGCACTAACATAGAAGAGGGAAGAACTCACCATCTTCTGGTTTTTATCTCCCATGAGTCTGTGATTTCCTTGATAGAAAGGAGTTTATTAATTATCATTCATCCTCAGGTCCCACCACAATACCTGGGACATAGTATATACTTAGTAAATATTTGTTTCATTAACTTTTATTTAAAATCAATTAATATATAACGTTGTTTTAAAATTGTATAAAATTCCAACTTTAAAGGTCAGAAGCATTTCTTCATTTTAACTTTGTCATTGGAGTAAAGATTTCCAAGACTACTCCTCCACTAATAACAGTGAGTAGCATTCTTTTTCAATAGGTGCAGGGTCCCCATTAAGAAGGCCAAGGCAGCAAACATACTAAGGCACATACCCATGTGATATTTCTCCATCTAAAGTGTAAAAGTCGTTTGTCAAATCAGTTATTCCTGGAGTTTAAAGTGGAAAATAAAAGGCAGTTTGGGAAGGATCCAGATCTGGGCCATAGAATAAAACAGGCCACCACAGTCACCATTGGCTATAAGTTGAGGTTGGCTGGGTACCTATACTCTTTGATTAAAATTGAAATTATATATTGAGCTCAGATGAGGGTTCATCTATCCATTTCAACAATAAATATTTATTGAATGCCTTTAATATCCAAGCTACATTCTAGTTTCTGGTGATTTATTAGTACAGAAAACAGGAAAGGAATCTATCCTCACAAAACTTATATTTTGGCAAGTAAGGAGTAAAGAGTGGAAACATACATAAAAGCCCTCAGATTGCCTCTTTGTGGCCATAAATACTATTCAACAGTAGAAACTAACATCATTCTTTTTGAAAGGGTATAGTAGACCAAATAAAACCAGGAGACGGTATATACTGTGGTCAAACACCTGGGCTCTATTATTTATCAGGATTCATGGCCCTCATCTACACTTTATTAGCTGTGTAACATTTGTGGGTAGTCACAAAATCTCTTATACCTTAAATTTCACTTCAATAAAACATTGTGAAAATTCAATAAAATTATATTGAATTTTAAAAGGAGGGAGTCTTATATAGGCTTCTAAGACTGATATTTTGTCAAATGGGCTGATATTTTGCCAAATGGGCTACCATAATTTTATTAAAAATAAATTTTAAAATGTTGAAATGATGATAATAACCATCATTTTATTAAAAACTAAAAATGTTGACAACAAAAATATGTAGACATAACCTCAGATTAAATATTTAATGAATTTATTCTCTTTTGTTTTATTTTTGATAATTTCCATTGACCTGTCATCAAGTTTATAGATTTTTTTCTTCAAC
This sequence comes from Leopardus geoffroyi, assembly GCF_018350155.1. Lineage (NCBI taxonomy): Eukaryota > Metazoa > Chordata > Mammalia > Carnivora > Felidae > Leopardus > Leopardus geoffroyi. Next base: position 64,672,883 of record NC_059343.1, on the reverse strand, counting down.
TCTGTCCATTATAGTGATAAGTCCATTGAAGGAATGAATCTTTGACATTATAGGTTTTGTTTTGTTTTGTTTTGTTTGGAGGATTTAAATTTGGCTTTTTTCATACTTTCCATCTCTGGTAAAATCAGTCATATGTTAATGTATGCTGTTTACCTTTTGCACTAGATACCTTAATATATTCATAGTTACTTTTCTCACACAGTTTTACAATTGAAGTATAATTCATATTCCATAGAATTCACTCTGTTAAGGTGTACAACTCAGGGGTTTCTAGTATATTCACAAAGTTGTTCAACTATTATCACTAGCTAATTCCAAGACATGTTCATCATCTCAAAAAGAAACTCTAATATTTTGTATTCCCTCCCCACCTACCCTTAGCCCTTGACAATCTATATCTCACTCATACAAAATTACTTTTTATTATTTTGTATATTATACCAAATATACTTCATGTCTCTGAATTAGACTACCTGGATTTTTCACTTCATATAAATTGAATCATGCGTGATTGGCCTTTTGTATGTGGCTTCTTTCACTTTGCATAAATTGGCTATAGCATGCATCAGAACTTCATTCCTTTCTATGATGAACAAAATTCTGTTATATGCACATACCGCATTTTATTTATCAATTCATCAGTTTGTGGTCATTTGTGTTGTTTCCAATTTTGGCTATCACAAATAATACTGCTGTAAATATGTATGTTTAAGGCTCTGTGTAGACTTATATATTGCATTCCTTAGGTATATACCTAGGAGTGGAATTGCTAAGTTATGATTACTCTATGTTTAACTTTTTGAGGAACTGCCAAATGGTTTACATTTCCTGCCAAGTAATGTATACCGGTTCCAATTTCATCATATCCTTTATAACACTTGTTATTTTTCATTGTTTCAATTGTTCATTAAAGGAGCATGAAGTGGTATCTCATGGTACTTTTGGTTTCCTTTTCTCTACTGACTAATGATATTGTGCATTCACCTTTAATGTGCTTATTGAGAGTTTGTATATAATCTTTGAGAAAATGTCTATTCAAATTCTTTGCCCATTTTCAATTAGCTATTTGTCTTTTGGTTGTTGAGTTGGAAGGGTTTTATATATTCTGAATAAGAGTGACTTATCAGATATATTATTTGGAATTATTTTCCATTCTGCAGATTTTAACTTTCTTGATAGTGTCCTTTGTAGAAGAAAATTTTTAATTTTCATAACATCTAATTTATCTACTTTTTCTTTGGTCACATGTGCTATTGGTGTTTTATCTAAACAATATTCCCTAATCCAAGGTAATGAAGTTTTATTACTATGTTTTCCTCTAAAGTTTTTATAGCTTTAGTTCTTACATGTAGATCTTTGATCTATTTTGAGTTAATTTTTGTATAATAAGTTAAATAGATTTCTAAATTTATCATTTTTCATGTGAATCTCATTCTTCCAGCACTATTTGTTGTTTACTTGTCTTCATATCTTTGTAAACAATCAATGAAACATAAATATATAGGCTTACTCTGTATTCTCAATTCCACTCTATTAATCTATATAGATATCTTCATGCCAATACAACGCAATCTTGATTATTGCAGTTTTATAGTAAAATTTGAAATCAAGGAGTGTTAGTCCTGCAGCTTTGTCTTCCTTTTTTGAGTTTGCTTTGGCTATTTTGGTCCTTGCATTTTTAAATGAATTTTAAAATTGGCTTTTCAACTTCTGCAAAAAATGTCACCTGGAATTTTGATAAAGTTAGAAGAGAATCTAGAGATCATTTTCGAGAGTATTGCCATCTTAAAAATATTAACTCATCTGATCCATGAAAATGAGATGATTTTCCATTTAGTTAGGTCTTTAATTTCTCTCAGTGATGTTCTGTGGTCATGTGCAAGACCTGCACTTTTTACTAAATTTATTTTTAAGTATTGTATTCTTTTTGATGCTATTGCAAGTGAAATTGTATTGCTAATTTCACAATTGAGCTGTTCATTTCTAGTGAATAGAAATAAAATTGAGATGTATATTGATTTTGTATCCTGCATCTTACTGACCTTTTTCTATTGTCTTTAACAGTTTTGGGTGTGTGTCGTGGAGTGGGATGGGATTGCTTGAAATTTTCTACATATGATTATGTCATTTGAAAATATAGTTTAATATTTTATTTTCAAATTTGGATGAAATTTATTTATTTTTCTTGCCTAATTGCTCTTGCTAAAACTTCCAGTACAATGTTGCATAGGACCAATAAAAGTGGACATCCTTGTCTTTTTCCTGATCTTAGAAGAAAAACATTCAGTTATTCACAATTCAATCATGTGTATGTTGTTATCTATGTTTTTTTTAAGATGCTCTTTATCACAATAAGGAATTTCCCTTTCCAAAATTCTATTTTGGGGGGTGCCTGGGTGGCTCAGTCAGTTAAGCTTCCAACTTCATTTCAAGTCATGATCTCACAGTTTGTGAGTTTGAGCCCCGTGTTGGGCTCAGTGCTGACAGCTCATATCCTGGAGCTTCTTTGGATTCTGTCTCATTCTCTCTCTGCTCCTCCCCCACTTGTGCTCTGTCTCTCTCTGTCTCTCAAAAATAAATAAATGTAAAAAAAATCAAAACTCTATTTTTGGAGTTTAAAGGTTTTATCTTGAAAAATAATTGGATTCTTCAACTGTTTTTGCTTCATTTATTGAAATGATATGGTTTGACTTTTATTTTATTATTATGGTGAATTCCTTTGATTTATTTATATATGTTGAACCAACTTTGTATTCTTGGGATAAATTGCATGTGGCTTAAATTAGATAATCATGATAAAATTGACACATTCCTAGAAACATACAAACTATCTATCTGAAACATATTTTATGTGCACTTGGGAAAAAGAATCATGTTCTTCCCTTGTTGGGTGGAGTGTCTGTTAGGTCTAGTTGGCTTATGTCATTTTTCAAGTCTTCTATTCCCTTGTTGATATTTTGTCTAGTTGTTCTATCCTTTGTTGAATGTATGGTATTGAAATCTCCAACTAATATCATTGAATTGTCTATTTCTTTCTTTAATTTTGTCAGTTTTTGCTAAGTGTATTTCAGAGTTTCTTGTTAGGTGGAAATATGTTCATAATTGTTTTATAATCTTAATGGATTGAACCTTTTATCAATATAAAATGTCTTTTTGCTTTTAGATTCTAGTTTGTGTGATATTAATATAACAACTGCCATTCTCTTTCGGTTTTGGTTTGCACCATTATTTTAGTCTTCTCAGGATGATACAACAAAATATCATAGATTGGGTGGCATTGTTCACATTTCTGGAGACTGAAAGTTCAAGATCAGGGTGCCAGCATGGTCAGGACCTGTTGAGGTCCCTATTCCAGGTTGGAGACTCTTGACTTCTCACTGTATCCTCACATAATGGAAAGGACATTAAACTTTTGTAAGGGCATCAATCCCAGTCATGAGAATACTGCTTTCATTACATATTAACCTTAAAAATGTCAACTCCTAAAACTATGACCTTGGGAATTAAGATTTCAACATATGATTTGGGGAAGGACATGAACATTGATACTATAGCAATCTTGATTTTTCTGTTATTTTTTCAGAATCTTTGAGTCTTTGAATCTAAAGTCTTTAAATCTAATATATGCTATGCCACTTGTAGATAGCATATATTTGGATCATGTTTTTATATTCATTCTGCCAATCTCTACCTTTTCTTTGGAGTCTTTAGTCCATTTATTTTAAAAATTATTTCATTATTTTAAAAGTTCTGTATAATTAATGTACACTGTTACATTAGTTTCAGGTGTAAAATATAGAGATGCAACAATTCTATATATTACTCAGTGTTCATCATGATAAGTGTACTCTTAAAATACCCTTCACCTATTTCCCCCATCCCCCACCTACCTACCTTATGGTAAAACCAGTTTGTTCTCAATATTTGGAAGACTGTCTTTTTGGTTGTCTATTTATTCCTTTGTTATTTGTTTTGTTTCTTAAATTCCAGGTATGGCATTGAGGAGAGCACCTGGTGGGATGATCACTGGGTATTGTATGGAAACCAATTTGACAATAAATTTCATATTGAAAAAAAATTCTGGTTTGAAATCATGTGGTATTTGTCTTTCCCTGATTGACTTATTTCAATTAGTAATATATTCTCTAGATCCATCTATGTTGTTGAAAAAGAGATATCATTCTTTTTATGGTTAAGTATATATATATATATATATGTATATATATATATATATATCAAATAATGCTGTAATAAACATGGAGATGTATATATTTTAAATTTAATGTTTTTATATTCTTTGGGTAAATGCCAAATAGTAGAATTACTAGATCATATGGCAATTTTACTTTTAAGTTTTGAGGAGTATCCATACTATCTTCTACAGTGACTGCCCTAGCTTAGATTCCCACAAATAGTGCACAAGGGTTCTTTTATCTCCACCCCCTCACCAGCACTTGTTTACTGAGTTTTTTTATTTATTTTTATTTTAGGCATTCACCCAGGTGTGAGGTGATATCTTATGGATTTGATTTGAATCCTCTAATAATTAGTGATGTTGAGCATCTTTTTATGTGCCTGTTGGCCATCTAAATGTCTTTTTTGGAGAAATGTCTGTTTATATCTTCTGCACTTTTTCAATTGAATTATTTGTGCTTTTGATGTTGATTTGTATAATTTCTTTATATAATTTGGATATAGCCCCTTATCAGATATATTATATAAAATATCTTCTCCCATTCAGTAGGCTTTTAGTTTTGTTAGTTGATTCCTTAACTGTGCAGAAGCTTTTTTTTTTATTTTGAGGTCATCCCAAAAGTTTATTTTCCCTTTTGTTTCCCTTACTTTAGGACACATATCTAGAAAAAAGCTGCTACTGCTAATGTCATTCAAATTCCTACCTTTTCTCTCTTCTAGGATTTCTATGTCTTCAGATCTCACAATTAGGTCTTTAATCCATTTTAAGTTTACTTTAATGGATTAAGTAAGTAGTACTTTAAGAAAGTAATCCAGTTTCATTCTTTTGCATGTGGCCATCCAATTTTCCCCATATCATGTGTTAAAGAGGTCTTTTTACTACTGCATAGTCTTGCCTCCTTTGGTATGGATTAAATGACCATATATTCATAGATTTATTTCTGAGGTCTCTATTCTGTTGCATTGATCTGTTCCATATTTGTACAAGTACCATACTGTTTGATTACTAAAGCTTTGCAATATATTGTAAAATCGAGGATTATAATACCTCAAGGTCTGTTCTTCTATTTATATTTTTTAATGTGGAATTATTGTCAAATTGGTTTCCATACAACACCCAGTGCTCATCAGAACGGGTGGCCTCCTCAATGCCCATCACCCACTTTTACTTCCCGCCCACCTCCCATCAACCCTCAATTTGTTCTCAATGTTTAAGAGTCGCTTATGTTTTGCCTCCTTCCCTAACTTTTTTTTTCCCCTTCCCCTCCCCCCTGGTCTTCTGTTAAGGTTCTCAAGGACCACAAATGAGTGAAAACATATGGTATCTTTCTTTCTCTGCCTGACTTATTTCACTTAGTATAACTCTCCAGGTCCATCCACGTTGCTACAAAAGACCAGATTTCATTCTTTCTCGTTGCCAAGTAGTATTCCATTGTCTATAGAAACCACAACTTCTTTATCCACTCATCAGTTGATGGACATTTAGGCTCTTTCCATAATTTGGCTTTTGTTGAAAGTGCTGCTATAAACATTGAGGTACAAGTGCCCCTATTCATCAGTACTCCTGTATCTCTTGGGTAAATTCCTAGCAGTGCTATTCCTGGGTAATAGGGTAGATCTATTTTTAATTTTTTGAGGAACCTCCAGACTGTTTTCCAGAGTGGCTGCACCAGTTTGCATTCCCACCAACAGTGCAAGAGGGTTTCCATTTCTCTACATCCTCTCCAGCATCTATAGTCTCCTGATTTTTTTCATTATAGCCACTCTGACTGGTGTGAGGTGATATCTGAGTGTGGTTTTGATTTGTATTTCACTGATGAGGAGCGACGTTGAGCATGTTTTCATGTGCCTGTTGGCCATCTGGATGTCTTCTTTAGAGCAATGTCTATTCATGTCTTCTGTCAATTTCTTCAATGGATTATTTGTTTTCCAGGTTTGGAGTTTGGTGAGTTCTTTATAGATTTTGGATACTAGCCCTTTGTCTGATATGTCATTTGCAAATATCTTTTCCCATTCCATCTCTGGCCTCTTAGTTTTGTTGATTGTTTCCTTTGCAGTGCAGAAGGTTTTTATCTTCATGAGGTCCCAATAGTTCATTTTTGCTTTTAATTCCCCTGACTTTGGAGCTGTGTCAAGTAAGAAATTGCTATGGCTGAGCCAGAGGGGTTTGTTCCTGCTTTCTTCTCTAGGGTTTTGATGGTTTCCTTTCTCACATTCAGGTCCTTCATCCATTTTCAGTTAATTTTTGTGAATGGCGTAAGAAAGTGGTCTAGTTTCAACCTTATACATGTTGCTGTCCAGTTCTCCCAGCACCATTTATTAAAGACACTGTCTTTTTTTCCATTAGTATTCTTTCCTTCTTTGTCAAAGATTAGTTGGCCATACATTTGTGGGTCCAATTCTGGAGTCTCTGTTCTATTCCATTGGTCTATGTGTCTGTTTTTGTGCCAAAACCATGCTGTCTTGATGATTACAGCTTTGTACTAGAGGCTAAAGTCTGGGATTGTGATGCCTCCCGCTTTGGTCTTCTTCTTCAATATTACTTTGGCTATTTGGGGCCTTTTGTGGTTCCATACAAATTTTAGGATTGCTTGTTCTAGCTTCGAGAAGAGTGCTGGTGCAATTTTCATTGGGATTGCATTGAATGTGTAGATAGCTTTGGGTAGTATTGAAATTTTAACAGTATTTATTCTTCCAAACCATGAGCACAGAATGTTTTTCCATTTCTTTGTATCTTCTTCAATTTCCTTCAAAAGCTTTCTATAGTTTCCAGCATATAGTTCTTTTACATTTTTGTTAGGTTTATTCCTAGGTATTTAATGGTTCTTGGTGCAATTGTAAATGGATCAGTTTCTTTATTTGTCTTTCTGTGGCTTCATTATTAGTGTTTAAGCATGCAACTGATTTTTGTACATTAGTTTTGTATCCTTCGACTTTGCTGAATTCATGTATCAGTTCTAGCAGACTTTTGGTGGGGTCTATTGGTTTTTCCATGTATAGTGTCATGTCGTCTGCAAAAGTGAAAGCTTGACTTCATCTTTGCCAATTTTGATGCCTTTGATTTCCTTTTGTTGACTGATTGCTGATGCTAGAACTTCCAACACTATGTTAAACAACAGCGGTGGGAGTGGACAACTCTGTCGTTTTCCTGATCTCAGGGGGAAAGGTCTCAGTTTTTCCCCATTAAGGATGATACTAGCTGTGGGTTTTTCATAAACGGCTTTTATGATATATAAGTACGTTCCTTCTATTCCGACTTTCTCAAGTGTTTTTATTAAGAAAGGATGCTGAATTTTGTCAAATGCTTTTCTGCATTGATTGACAGGATCATAGGGTTATTATCTTTTCTTTTCTTAATGTGATGTATCACATTGATTGATTTGCAAAGGCTGAACCAGCCCTGCAGCCCAGGAATGAATCCCACTTGATCATGGTGAATAATTCTTTTTATATGCTGTTGAATTCGATTTGCTAGTATCTTTTTGAGAATTTTTGCATCCATATTCATCAGGGATATTGGCCTGTAGTTCTCTTTTCTTGCTGGGTCTCTGTCTGGTTTGGAAATCAAATTAATGGTGGCTTCATACAATGAGTCTGGAAGTTTTTCCATCGTTTTCTATTTTTTTGAACAGCTTGAGAAGGATAGGTATTATCTCTGCTTTAAATGCCTGGTAGAATTCGCCAGGGAAGCCATCTGGTCCTATTCAGAGATTTTTGATAAATGATTCAATTTCTTCACTAGCTATGGGTCTGTTCGGATTTTCCATTTTTTTCCTGTTTGAGTTTTGGAAGTGTGTGGGTGCTTAGGAATTTGTCCATTTCTTCCAGGTTGTCCAGTTTGTTTGCATATAATTTTTCATCATGTTCCTTGATAATTTCTTGTATTTCTGAGTGGTTGAAATAATTCCATTTTAATTCATGATTTTATCTATTTGCATCATCTCCCTTTCCTTTTTGAGAAGCCTGGATAAAGGTTTATCAATTTTGTTTATTTTTTCAAAAAACCCACTCTTGGTTTCGTGGATCTGCTCTACAGTTTTTCTAGATTCTATATTGTTTATTTCCACTCTGATCTTTATTATTTCTCTTCTTCTGCTGGGTTTGGGGTGTCTTTGGTGTCCTGCTTCTATTTCCTTTAGGTGTGCTGTTAGATTTTGTTTTTGGGATTTCTCTTGTTTCTTGAGATAGGCTTGGATTGCAATGTATTTTCCTCTCAGGACTGCCTTCGCTGCATCCCAATGCGTTTGGATTGTTGTGTTTTCATTTCTTTCCATTTATCTTTTAATTTCTTCTATAATTGCCTGGTTGACCCATTCCTTCTTTAGTTCTTTAACCTCCATGCTTTTAGAGGTTTTCCAGACTTTTTCCTGTGGTTGAGCAACCTTATTAATAAGAATGTGGTAATTGCAGGAGACTTTAATACTCCACTTACAACAATGGGTACAACATCTAGACAGAGGATGAATAAAGAAACAAGGGCCCTGAATGATGTATTGGATCAGATGTACTTGACAGATATATTTAGAACTTTGCATCCCAACGCAACAGAATATGCTTTATTCTCGAGTGCACATGGAATATTCTCCAAGATAGATCACATACTGGGTCACAAAACACCCCTTCATAAGTGTAAAAGAATTGAGATCATACCATGCACACTTTCAGACCACAATGCTATGAAACTTGAAATCAACCACAGGAAAAAATGTGTTCTTCTATTGCAAAATAGCTTTTACTATTTGAGATCATTTGTGGTTCCATACCCGTTTTAGTATTGTTTGTTCTTGTTCTCTGAAGAATGCTATTGGAATTTTGATAGGGACTGCATTATATTGGTAGACTGCTTTGGGTAGCATGGATATTTTAGCAATATTTGTATTTCTAATGCATGAGCATGAAATATTTTCCAATTTGTTTCTGTCATGTTTAGTTTCTTTCATCAATGTTTTATAGTTTTCAGAGTATAGGTTTTTAACTTTCTTGGTGAAGTTTCTTCCTTTTTATTTTTAGTGCAATTTTAAATGGGATTATTTTCTTAATTTCTCTTTCTTCTGTTTCATTATGAATGTATAGAAATGCAACAGGTTTCTGTACATTGATTTTTTTTTATCTTGAAATTTTACTGAATTCATTTATCAGTTCTAGTAGTTTTTGGTGGCGTATTTAGGGTTTTATATATATTGTATCATGTCATCTGCAAATGGCAAACATTTTATTTCTTCCTTACTAATTGGGATGCCTTTTCTTTCTTTCTTTTTTCTGATTACTGTGGCTAAGACTTCCAGTACTATATTAAATAAATGTGGTGAGGATGGGCATCCTTTCCTTTTTCATGATTTTAGAAGTAAAGATTTTAAATTTTCCCCATTGAGCATGATATTCACGGTAGCTTTTTCTCATACAGCCTTATTATGTTGAGATATGTTCCCTTTAAACATATTTTATTGAGTGTTTTTATCGTGTATGGATGTTGAATTTCATCGAATGATTTTTTGGTGTCCTTTCTCTTATTGATGTTTTGTATCATGTCGTTTTTGTTTTGTTTTGTTTTGTTTTGTTTTGCAAACATTGAGGCAGCCTTGCAACTCAGGAATAAGACCCACTCGATGATGGTGAATGATATTTTTAATGTTCTGTTGGATTCTGTTTTCTAGTAATTTATGAAGGATTTTTGTATTTATGTTCATAGGGATATTGACCTGTAGTTCTCTTTTTAAGTCATGTCGTTATCTGGTTTTAATATCAGGATAATGCTGGTCTCATAAAATGAATCTGGAAATTTTCTTTCCTTTTCTATGTTTTGGAATAGTTTGATAAGAATAGGTATTAACTCTTTAAATGTTTGGTAGAATTTACCTGTAAAACCTTCTCTTCCTGGACATTTGTTTGTTTTGAGATTTTTATTGTTGTTTCAATTTAATTGCTAGTAATTGGTCTGTTTAAAATTTGTATTGCCTTCTGACTTGGTTTTGGGAAATTATGTTTCCAGGAATTTATATGTTTTTTCTACATGGCCCAATTTTTGGCATATAATTTTTCATAATATTCTCTTACAATCCTTTGTATTTTGGTGGGGTTGGTTATTTCTTCTCAATCATTTCTGGTTTTGTTTATTTGAGTCCCTCCTCTCTTTCTCCTTGTCTCTCTCTCTCATCCTTTTGATGTGTCTGGCTAAAGTTTTTCAATTTTGTTGTCTTTTGAAAGAACCAGCTCCTGGTTTCATTGATGTGTCTTTTTTTCCTTTTTTTTTTTTTTTTGTGCGTTTTTTTCTTTTTTATTTTTTAAATTTCTGCTCTTATCTTTGTTATTCCCCTCCTTCTACTGGTTTGAGGTTTAGTTTGTTCTTTTTCTAGCTCCTTAACATGTAAGGTTAGGTTGTTTATTTTAGATTTTTCTTGCTTCTTGAGGTAGCCCAGTATTGCCATTACCTTCCCTATCAGAACAGTTTTTGATGCATCACAAAGATTTTGGAATTTTTTATTTTCATTTTCATTTGTCTACACATATTTTTGAATTCCTCTTTGATTTCTTGGTTGATCCATTCATTGTTTAGTATCATGTTATTTAAACTCCATGTATTTGTGTTCTTTCCAGATTTTTTTCTTGTGGTTGATTTATAGTTTGATAGTGTTGTGGTCAGAAAAGATGTGTGATATGATTTAAGTCTTTTAGAATTTGTTGAGATTTTTTGTGTGCCCTAATATGTGATCCCTTTCTGACAAATGTTTCATAGGAACTTGAAAGAATGTGTATTCTGTTTTGTTTTTTAAGTTGAAATGTTCTGAATATATCTGCTAGGTTCATCTGGTCCAATATGTCACTCAAAGTCACCATTTCTTTGTTAATTTTCTGTCGGAATGATCTATCCATTGATGAAAGTTGGGTGTTAAAGTGTCTTACTATTATTGTATTACTGTTGATTACTTTTTTTATGTTTGTTAATAGCTATTTTGTGTCCTTGGGTGTTATCATGTTGGATGCATAAATACTTAAAATTATTATGTTTTCATGTTCAATTTTTCTATTTATGATTATATAGTGTCCTTGGTTTTAATCTTTTGTTACAGTCTTTGTTTTAAAATCTCTTTTGTCTGGTATAGGTGCTGCTATCCTAGCTTTCTTCTTATTTCCATTTACTTGATAAACAGTTTTACAAACTTTCACCTTCAATCTATATGGGTTTTTAGATCAGAAATATGTCTCTTGTATGAAGCGTATTTTAGGTCTTGCTTTTTATCCAATTTATCACCTTATGTCTTTTGATTGGAGCATACAGCCCATTTACATTCATAGTAATTATTGATAGGTATGTATATATTGATATATACTAACATTTAAGTATATTTATATAACAAGTTGCTTCTCTTTGGCTGTGATAAAAAAAAATTGTGGCCAACTTTTGTTTTGTACCAAACATCCCCATGGAAAAATCTCTTTGCATTGAACAAACCCATAGTAAGGAAAAATAGAGATAAGTTGTGTAAGCAGGCTATTCCAGGGAAACACTAGATTGATCAAATCATGACAGTTCACTTGGAAGGAGACTTTGCAGGAGCTCCAAAGCTATTCGGCCTCCTACAGTGGCTGCCAAGGTGATTGTTTTCACTGCAACTGTAGGTTGTAGTATTTCAAGGCTATTGAGGAAATGGGGTGAGGAGATGGGAGTAACTTATGTTAAAATGTCATGAAATTCACTGTTACTGACAAGATTTAGTATTTTATTTTCAAAGTACTCCCTGGATTTCTGAAAAATTTTTAATTTACACAGATCTGAAAGTGCGATTTCTGACATATTTTGTCTTTGATCTCATTGCTCTAAGGAGGAGAGGAATTTTGGAGGTTCTTACATCACCATTACTCTTGATATCACTAAATTAAAATTTATGTACTGTATTTGTCTCATAGTCCCAACATCTGGATTATCTTTGTCTGGTTCTGCTGAACATTCATAAGATCCTCTCTCAAAGTGTTAGGTTCTGGTGAACAGGGAACACTGCACTGGGGGGGGGGGGACAACAAGAACTCTTTTTCATGAAAACACTACTTTCAAGAGCAGAAGACAAAGCTGACTTTCTTTACACATAGATACAGAGAGGGAGATGAAAAGAAGAGACATAGAAATTTATCCCAAATGAAGAAAAAGAAAAGGCCACAATAAGAGATCTAAGTGAAACAGATATAAATAGCATGCCTAATAGAAAATTTAAAGCAATGATCATAGGAATATTTACTGGACTTTAGAAGAACAGAAGACATGAGTGAGAATCTTAACACAGAGATAATGAATAACATAGCAGAAATAAAGGACTCAGTAAATGAAATGAGAAACATGCTTATTGTAATGAAAAGCAAGATGGAAGAAGCAGGGGAACAAATTAGTGACCCAAAAGACAGACTAATGGAAAGTAATCAAGCAGAACAAAATAATTACACAAAAGGGGAGTAAAATTCAGGAACTCAGTAACTCCATCAAGCGTAATAACATTCTTATTACTGGAATCTCTGAAGAAAAAAAGAGAGAGAGGAGGCAGAAAATTTATATCAAGAAAATATAGCTGACAAATTCCCTAATTTTGGAAAAGATACAGATACCTAGATTTAGGAGGCACAGAGAAGTCCCATCAAAATCAACATAAGTAGATCCACACTAAGACATATTTTAATTAAATTGGAAAAATAGAGTGATAAAAAGATCTTAAAAGCAACAAGTCGAAAGATATCAGTAACTTACAAGGGAAAACACATAAGACTAAGAGAATATCTTTGAACAGAAACTTTGAAAGCCAGAAGGGAGTGGCAGAAGGGAAGTGGTCAATAGGAATAATCTGCAGCCTAGAATACTCTATCCAGCAAGACTATCATTCAGAATAGGAAAGATGAGGAGTTTCCAAGACAAATAAGAATTAAAGGTGTTCATGACCAGTAAATCAGCTCAGAAAGTGATATTAAAAGAAGCATTTTGAGTGAAAAGTAGAGACCAAAAGTGACATTAGAGAGTTAGAAATCACAAAAGCAGTCAAGGTGAATATTTCTGTAAAAAAATCAGTCGAGGAACTCACAAAAAAAGGATACAAAATATAATTACATATACCTAAAAGGTGTGGAGAAGAGAAAATAATGGGTTCACTTAAATGACCATCAAGTTAATACAGAGTGCTGAATTCAGAAGTTATATACAGGGGCAACTGGATGGGTAAGTCGGTTAAGCATCCGACTTCAGCTCAAGTCATGATCTCACTGTTTGTGAGTTCGAGCCCCTCATAGAGCTCTGTGCTGACAGCTCAGAGCCTGCAGCCTACTTCAGGTTCTGTGTGTATCTCTCTCTCTCTGCCCCTCTCATGCTCATGCTCTGCTTCCCTCTGTCTCTCAACAATAAATGTTAAAAAAATAAAAAAAGAAGTTATATACAAACCTAATGGTAATAATATATCAAAATTCACTAATAAATATACAAAGATTAAAGAGAAAGGAATCCAAATATCACTGAAGAAAATCAACAAACCACAAAAGAGAGAAAGACAAGAATAAGATCAGGGAAAATCTTCAGAAAAAAAGAAAAAAATAAACCCAAGTAATAAAATGACAATAAATACATATCTATCAGTAATTATTTTGAATTTAAATGGACAAAACACTCCAATCACAAGACATAGGGTGACTGAATGGAACACGACTCATGGGATGCCTGGGTGGCTCAGTCAATTAAGCATCTGACTCTTAATTTCAGCTCAGGTCATGATCTAACAGTTGTGAGACTGAGCTCCATGTTGGGATCTGCACTGGGCATGAAGCCTGCTTAATATTCTCTCTCTCCTTCTTCCTTTGCCTTTCTCCCACTCTCTCTCTCTCTCTCTCTTTTTCTCTTTTTTTCTCTCTCAAAAAAAGACCCAACTATATGCTGCTTAAAAACAGATTCAATTTAGACCTAAAGAAACCTGCGGATGAAAAGTGAGAGAATGGAGAAACAGTTATCATGTAAATGATGTCAAAAGAAAGCTGAACAAGCAATTCTAATATAGAACAAAATAGACTGTAAAATAAAGACTATAACAAGAAACAAAGAAGGACACGATATAATCAAAAAGGGAAAAAAACAGCAAGAAGAAAAACAATGTAAATGTTTACAAACCCAATATACAGCATATAAATACATAAAAAAAACAGCAAGAACAAATGTAAAGGAACTAACCTATAAAAATATTGATAAACACTTTGACAGCCCAATTACATCAATGGAGAGATCATTTAAACAGAAAATCAACAAGGAAACAAGGTCTTTGAATGACACACTGGAATGGATGAATTCAACAGAAATATTCAGAACACTCCACTTTAAAATGGAAGAATACACATTATGTTTAAGTGCACATGGAATATTCTACACAATACATCACATACTAGCCCACAAATCTCAACCAATTCAAGAAGGCTGAACTCATACCACACTTATTTTCTAACCACAACCTTAAGAAACCAGAAGTCAACCACAAGAAAAAAATTGGGAAAGATCACAAACACATGGAGATTATATAGGATGCTACTAAACAGTGAATGGGTCAAACAGGACATAAATGAAGAAATTAAAAAAATACATGGAAACAAATGAAAATTAAAACACAATGGTCTAAAAACCTTTAAGATGCAGCAAACAGGGAAGTTTATAGCAATACAGGGCTAAATGGGTGATAGGCATTAAGTAGGGCACGTGTTGGGATGAGCACTGGGTGTTATATGTAAGTGATGAATCACTGCAGTCTACTCCTGAAACCAATACCAAACTGTATGTTAACTAACTTGAATTTAAATAAATAAATTTTTAAAAAAATAAAGGAAAAAAAGGAGCAAGAAACAAAAAACAAAAACTAACATTGTACATAAGGGAACTAGACAAACAACAACAAACATAAACGCAGAAGAAGGGAATTGAATAATAAAGATTAGAGCAAGAAAAAATTATGTAAAAACAAAAAAATAGAACAGATTAATGAAACCAGGAGTTTGTTTGCAGAAAAAATCAAGAAAATTTATAAGTCTCTAGCCAGACTTACCGTGTAAAAAAAGAGAAAGGAATCAAATAAATAACATCACAAATTAAAGAGAAAAATAACAACCAACACCACAGAAATACAATCATAAGAGAATATGATCAAAAAATATATGCCAATAAATTGGACAACCTAGAAGAAATGTATTAATTCCTAATTAATTAAAACATGTAAACTACCAACACTGAAGCAGTAAGAAATACAAATTTGAAGACATTTCAGCATCCCTGGAAAGCCTCCTGAGGCTGCTACCCCTTCTGGACTCAAAATATGTAGGATGAGGAAACAGAGGCACATGGAGCAAAAGTAACTGGACCAAGATTACATTTCTTATAAATGATGCAGCAGTCATATAACTCAGAAAATCTACACCTGGATTTTCATATTCAAAAAATATGATACTAGAGGGAGAGAGGAAGATGGTGGTGTAAGAGGATGCAGTGCTCACCTTGTCCTGCTGATCACTTAGATTCCACCCACATCTGCCTAAATAACCCAGAAAAACACCAGAAGACTAGCAGAACGGACACTTCGGAGCCAAGCACAGACAAGAGGCACATGGAAGACGGTAGGAAGGGCGGAGAGGCAGTGCCTGCTACACTCACTGGTAGGAGGGAGCATGGGCAGTGGAGGGGCAGCCTGCCCATCAAGAGAGAGCCCCCAAAGTCTGGCTTGCAAAAACCGAAGGGCCTGATGCCATGAGTTCTGACAGCCAGCAGGACTTATCTGGGATGTTAAAGTCAACAGCTCTGTTCTCAGAGAGCAGGGAGGATGAGAGAACACTGGAAGGGAAAGTTGCTGAGCCCTAGAACATACAGATCAGCTCAGTGGGGAACAAAGACACCAGCAAGCTCCATATCCCGCTCCCATCCCCCAGCCGAAATCCCAAAGGGAACCAGTTCCCGTCAACGAAATTGCTTGCAACATGCAAAAACCCAACACTACGCTTCTGTGGATCCGTCACTCCAACAGGTCTGCCTCCCTCCCGGTGCTGCAAGGCCCCTCTGGCAACAGATCATGGAAGGCAAAGCAAGCTAAGACTGCCCCGCCTGTTCCTATGCACCTTGTGGATCCACCCCAGCTAATACACCAGATTCCATCAAAGCAGGACCACAAGCCTGGCAGTGTGCAAGTAGCCCAGACAGGGGCCACCCCACTCCACAGAGAATCCTGCCCCTGGGAGAGGGGAAGATAAGATACAAACCAGTCTGACTGTGGCCCCAACGGTGGGCTGGGGGCAGACATCTGGTCTGACCGGGGCCCCGCCTCCAACACAAGTTACTCCAAACAGCAGAGGGGAAGTTCCCTGCAGTTGGGAGCCACTGCAAGGACTACCCAAAATGATGACACGGAAGAACTCTCCTCAAAAGGAACTCCAGGAATTAGCGACAGCTAACAAATTGATCAACAATGATTTAGGCACTGTAACAGAAAAAGCATTTAGAATAATAGTATAAAATTAAACGCTGGGCTTGAAAAAAAGCATAAAGGACAGCAGAGTATGTATTGCTACAGAGATCAACGGACTAAGAAATAGTGAGGAGGAGCTAAAAAATGCTATAAGTGAGGTGCAAAATAAAATGGAGGTGGCAATAAGGTGGACTGAAGAGGCAGAGGAGAGATAGATGGATTAGAAGATAAATTATGGAAAAAGAGGAAGCTGAGAAAAAGAGAGATAAAAATATCCAGGAGTATGAAGTGAAAATTAGAGAACTAAGTGATGCAATGAAACGGAACAATATCTGTATCACAGGAATTCCAGAAAAGAAGAGAGAGAAGGGTGATGAAGGTGTACTTGAACAAAATGTAGTTGAGAACTTCCCTGATCTGGGGAAGGAAAAAAGCATTGAAATCCAAGAGGCACACAGAACTCCCTTCACAAATAACTTGAATCGATCTTCTGCATGACATATCATACTGAAAATGGCAAATACAAGGATAAAAAGAAAATTCTGAAAGAAGCTAGGGATAAATAAGCCGTAACTTACAAACGGAGACCCATAAGAGTATTGGCAGAATTATGTACTGAAACTTGTCAGGCCAGAAAGGAATGGCAGGAAATCTTCAATGTGATGAACAGAAAAATATGCAGCCGAGAATACTTTATCAAGAAAATCTTTAATTCAGAATATAAGGAGAGATAAAGGTTTTCCCATCAAACAAAAACTGACCAAATTTATCACCACTAAACCAGCCCTACAAGAGATCCTAAGGGGGATTCTGTGAGTGAAATGTTGCAAGAACCACAAGGTACCAGAGACATAACTACAAGCATGAAGCCTACAGATATCACAATGACTCTAAATACATATCTTTCAATAAAAGCTGAATGTAAATGGACAAAATGCTCCAACCAAAAGACATAAGGTATCAGAATGGATTAAAAAAAAAAAAAAAACAACACCCATCTATTTTCTGTCCAGAAGAGACTCATTTTACACCTGAGGACACTTTCAGATTGAAAGTGAGGGGTTGGAGAATGATCTATCATGCTACTGGAAGTGAAAAGAAAGCTGGAGTAGCTATACTTATCAGACAAACTAGACATTAAATTACAGGCTTTAACAAGAGATGAAGAAGGGCATTATATAATAAGTAAAGGGTCTATCCAACAGGAAGAGCTAACATTGTAAATGTCTATGTGCCGAATATAGGAGCCCCCAAATATATAATACAATTAATCACCAACAGAAGCAACCTTATAGATAAGAATGTGGTAATTTCAGGGGAGTTTAATACTCCACTTACAACAATAGAAAGATCATCTATACATAGGATCAATAATGAAAAAAAGGGCCCTGAATGATACATTGGATCAGATGGGCTTGATAGATATATTTAGAACTCTGCATCCCAAAGCAAAAGAATATACTTTATTCTCGAGTGCACATGGAAAATTCTCAAAGATAAATCACATACTGGGTCACAAAACAGTCCTTCATAAGTATAAAACAATTGAGGTCAGACCATGCACATTTTCAGAACACAGTGCTATGAAGCTTGAAATCAACCACAGAAAAAGTCTGGAAAACATCCAAAAGCATGGAGGTAAAAGAAGACCTTACTAAGAATGAATGGGTCAACGAGGCTATTAGAGAAGAAATTAAAAGATATATGTAAACAAATGAAAATGAAAAGACAACAATCCAAACGCATTGGGATGCAACAAAAGCAGTCCTGAGAGGAAAATAGATTGCTCTCCAGGCCTATCTCAAGAAACAAGAAAAATCCCAAATACAAAATCTAACAGCACACCTAAAGGAAATAGAAGCAGAAAAACAAAGACACCCCAAAGACAGCAGAAGAAGAGAAATAATAAAGATAAGAGCAGAAATAAACAATATAGAATCTAAAAAACCTGTAGCCCAGATCAATGAAACCAAGAGTTGGTTTTCTGAAAAAATAAACTAAATTGATAAACCTCTAGCCAGGCTTCTCAAAAAGAAAAGGGAGATGACCCCAATAGATAAAATAATAAATTAAAATAGAATTATTATAACAAATCCCTCAGAAATACAAGCAATTATCAGGGAATACTATGAAAAATTATATGCCAACAAACTGGATAACCTGGAAGTAATGGACAAATTAAGCACCCACACGCTTCCAAAACTCAAACAGGAAGAAATAGAAAACTTGAACAGACCCAAACCAGCAATGAAATTGAATCAGTTATCAAAAATCTCCCAACAGACAAGAGTCCAGGACCAGATGGCTTCCCTGGGTAATTCTACCAGACATTTAAAGCAGAGATAATACCTATCCTTATCAAACTATTCCAAAAAATAGAAAGGGAAGGAAAACTTCCAGACTCATTCTATGAAGCCAGCATTATTTTGATTCCCAAGTCAGACAGAGACCCAGCAAAAAAAAGAGAACTACAGGCATATATCCCTGATGAATATTAGTGCAAAAATTCTCACCAAGATAATAGGAAATCGAATTCAAGAGCATAGAAAAAGAATTATTCACCATGATCAAGTGGGATTCATTCCTGCACTCCATGGCTGGTTCAATATTTGCAAATCAATCAATGTGATCCATCACGTTAATAAAAGAGAATAACCATATGATTCTGTCAATCGATGCAAAAAGGCATTTGACAAAATTCAGCATCTTTTATTAATACAAACCCTCAAGAAAGTCGGGATACAAGGAACACACTTTTTTTTTTTTAATTTTTTTTTCAACATTTATTTATTTTTGGGACAGAGAGAGACAGAGCATGAATGGGGGAGGGGCAGAGAGAGAGGGAGACACAGAATCGGAAACAGGCTCCAGGCTCTGAGCCATCAGCCCAGAGCCCGACGCGGGGCTTGAACTCACGGACCGCGAGATCGTGACCTGGCTGAAGTCGGACGCTTAACTGACTGCGCCACCCAGGCGCCCCAAGGAACACACTTAAACATCATCAAAGCCACGTATGAAAATCCCACAGCTAATATCATCCTCAACGGGGAAAAACTGAGAACTTCCCCCTGAGATCAGACACATGATAGGGATGTCAACTCTCACTCCTGTTGTTAACATAGTGTTGGAAGTGCTCGCATCAGCAATCAGACAAGAAAAGGAAATCAAAAGCATCAAAATTGGCAAAGATGTAGTCAACCTTTCACTTTTTGCAGGTGACATGATACCATACATGAAAAAGCTGAGACTCCACTAAAAGTCTGCTAGAACTGATACATGATTTAGCAAAGTTGCAGGACACAAAATTGATGTACAGAAATCAGTTGCATTCTTATACACTAACAATGAAGCAACAGAAAGACAAATAAAGAAACTGATCCCATTCATAATTACACCAAGAAGCATAAAATACCTGGGAATAAACCTAACCAAACACGTAAAAGATATGTATGTTTAAAACTATAGAAAACATATGAAAGAAATTGAAGAAGATGTAAAGAAATGGGAAAACATTCCATGCTAATGGTTTGGAAGAAAAAATACTGTTAAAATGTCAATACTGCCCAAAGCCATCTACACATTCAATGCAATCCCAATCAACATGGCACCAGCATTCTTCTCGAAGCTCAAACAAGCAATCCTTAAATTTGTATGGAACCACAAAAGACCCGAATAAACAAAGTAATATTGAAGGAGACCAAAGCGGGAGGCATCACAATCCCAGACTTTAGCCTCTACTACAAAGCTGTAATCATCCAAACAGCATGGTATTGGCACAAAAACAGACACATAGGCCAATGGAATAGAATAGAAACCCCAGAACTAGATGCACAAAAGTATGGCCAACTAATCTTTGACAAAGCAGGAAAGAATATACCATGGAAAAAAGTCTCTGTAACAAATAGTGCTGGGAGAACTGGACAGCAACATGCAGAAAAATGAAACTAGACCACTTTCTTACACCATTCAAAAAATAAAATGAAAATGGATGAAGTACCTGAATGAGAGACAGGAAACCATCAAAACCCTAGAGGAGAAAGCAGGAAAAAACCTCTCTGACCTCAGCTGCACCAATTTCTTACTTGACACAGCTCCAAAGGTAAGAGAATTAAAAGCAAAAATGAAATATTGGGACCTCATGAATATAAAAGGCTTATTCACTTGAAAAGAAAAAATCAACCAAACTAAAAGTCAACCAATGGAATGGGAAAAGATATTTGCAAATGACATATCAGACAAAGGGCTAGTATGCAAAATCTATAAAGAACTCACCAAATTCCACACCCAAAAGACAATCCAGTGAAGAAATGGGCAGAAAACATGAATAGACTCTTCTCTACAGAAGACATCCAGATGGCCAAAGAGCACATGAAAAGATGCTCAACATTGCTTCTCATCAGGGAAATACAAAATGAAAATCACACTGTGATACCACCTCACACCAATCAGAGTGGCTAAAATGAACAAATAATGAGACTATAGATTCTGGAGAGGATGTGGAAAAAAGGGAACCCTCTTGCACTGTTGGTGGGAATGCAAACTGGTGCAACCACTCTGGAAAACAGTGTGGAGGGACCTCAAAATTTAAAAATAGATCCACCCTATTACCCAGGAATAGCACTGCTAGTAATTTACCCAAGGGATATAGGCCTGCTGATGAATAGGGACACGTGTACCCCAATGTTGATAGCAGCACTTTCAACAATAGCCAAATTATGGAAAGAGCCTAAATGTCCATCAACTGATGAATGGATAAAGAAATTGTGGTTTCTATAGACAATGGAATACTACTTAGCAATGAGAAAGAATAAAATATGGCCTTTTGTAGCAACGTAGATGGAACTGGAGGGTGTTATGCTAAGTGAAATAAGTCATACAGAGAAAGCGAGATACTATATGTTTTCACTCTTATGTGGATCCTGAGAACCTTAATAGAAGACCATGGGGGAGGGGAAGGGAAAAATAAGTTAGACAGGGAAAGAGGCAAAGCAACAGAGACCCTTAAAAACTGAGAATAAACTGAGTGTTGATGGGGGGTCAGAGGGAGGGGAGGGGAGGTGATGGGTATTGAGGAGGGCACCTGTTGAGATGAGCACTGGGTGTTGTATGGAAACCAATTTGACAATAAATTTCATATTAAAAAAAAAGAGGTGGGTCTGGGACCATTTGTACGTGGAAAAAAAATTAAATAAATAAATAAATACATAAACAAATTTAATACGTATTATTCTGAAAGTATTATAAAAATAGAAAAGGAAAGAAACTTCCAAATTCATTCTATGAGGATATCATTACCCTGATTCCAAAATTCAATAAAGGCAACACTAAAAATGAGAACTATAGGGAAATATCCATGCTGAGTACAGATGCAAAAATTCTCAACAAAATACTAGTTTACCCAATCGAATAATGTATTAAACAAATCATTCACCAAGATCACGTGGGATTTGTTCCTTGAATGCAACAGTCATACAATATTTGCAAATCAATCAACAAGTTACATTATATCAATAAAAGAAAGGATAAGAACTATATAATAATTTCAGTAAATTCAGAAAATTTTTTGACAAATAACAACTTTCCCCTAAAGTCAGAAAAAAGACAAGGATGACTACTCTTATCACTTATTTTGAACATAGCACTAGAAGTCCGAGCAATAGTCATCATACAACAACAACAAAAAATAAATGACAACCAAATTGGTGAGGAAGAAGTAAAACTTTCACTAGTTGCAGATAAAATGGTACAATATATAGAAAACCTGAAAGAATTCACCATAAAAATTACTAGAAGTAATTAAACAAATTCAGCAAATTCATTGAATAGAAAAACAATGTAAAAATATCTGTTCAATTATTATACACCCAAATGAAGAAGCAGAAAGAGAAATTAAGGAAACTATCCCATTTACACTTGTTTTTTTTAATATGAAATTTATTGTCAAATTGGTTTCCATACAACACCCAGTGCTCATCCCAAAAGATGTCCTCCTCAATACCCATCGACCACCCGCCCCTCCCTCTGACCCCCCATCAACCCTCAGTTTGTTCTCAGTTTTCAAGAATCTTTTAAGATTTGGCTCTCTCCATCTCTACCCTCTTTTTTTTTTCTTACCATCCCCATGAACTTCTGTTAAGTTTCTCAGGATCCACATAAGAGTGAAAACATATGGTATCTATCTTTCTCTGTATGACTTACTTCACTTAGCATAACACCCTCCAGTTCCATCCATTTTGCTACAAAAGGCCATATTTCATTCTTTCTAATTACCACGTAGTATTCCCTTGTGAATATAAACCACAATTTCTTTATCCATTCATCAGTGGATGGACAGTTAGGCTCTTTTCATAATCTGGCTATTGTTGAAAGTGCTGCTATAAACATTGGGGTACACGTGCCCCTATGCATCAGCACTCCTGTATCCCTTGAGTAAATTCCTAGAAGTGCTATTGCTGGGTCGTAGGGTAGATCTATTTTTAATTTTTTGAGAAACCTCCACACTGTTTTCCAGAGTGGCTGCACAAGTTTGCATTCCCACCAACAGTGCAAGAGGGTTCCCCTTTATCCACATCACCTCGCATCTATAGTCTCTTGATTTTTTCATTTTAGTCACCCTGACTGGGGTGAGGTGGTATCTCAGTGTGGTTTTGATTTGTATTTCCCTGATGAGGAGCGACGTTGAGCATCTTTTCATGTGCCTGTTGGCCATATGGATGTCTTCTTTATAGAAGTATCTATTCATGTCTTCTGCCCATTTCTTCAGTGGATTATTTGTTTTTCGGGTGTGGAGTTTGGTGAGCTCTTTATAGATTTTGGTAGTAGCCCTTTGTCCGATATGTCATTTACAAATACATTTTCCCATTCCGTTGGTTGCCTTTTAGTTGTGTTGGTTGTTTCCTTTGCTGTGCAGAAGCTTTTTATCTTCATAAGGTCCCAGTAATTCCCTTTTGCTTTTAATTCCCTTGCCTTTGGGGATGTGTCGAGTAAGAGATTGCTACGGCTGAGGTCAGAGAGGTCTTTCCTGCTTTCTTCTCTAGGGTTTGGATGGTTTCCTGTCTCACATTCAGATCCTTTATCCATTTTGAGTTTGTTTTTGTGACTGGTGTAAGAAAGGGGTCTAGTTTCAACCTTCTGCGTGTTGCTGTCCATTTCTCCCAGCACCATTTGTTAAAGAGACTGTCTTTCTTCCATTGGATGTTCTTTCCTGCTTTGTCAAAGATGAGTTGGCCATACGTTTGTGAGTCTAGTTCTGGGGTTTCTGTTCTATTCCATTGGTCTATGTGTCTGTTTTTGTGCCAATACCATGCTGTTTGGATGATTACAGCTTTGTAGTAGAGGCTAAAGTCTGGGATTGTGATGTCTCCTGCTTAGGTCTCCTTCTTCAATATTACTTTGTCTATTTGGGGTCTTTTGTGGTTCCATACAAATTTTAGGATTGCTTGGTTGAGCTTCGAGAAGAATGCAGGTTCCATGTTGATTGGGATTGCGTTGAATGTGTAGATGGCTTTGGGCAGTATTGACATTTTGACAATATTTATTCTTCCAATCCATGAGCATGGAATATTTTTCCATTTCTTTATATCTTATTCAATTTCCTTCATAAGGTTCCTATAGTTTTAAGCATACAGATCTTTTACGTCATTGGTTAGGTTTATTCCTAGGTATTTTATGGTTTTTGGTGCAATTGTAAATGGGATCATTTTGTTTATTTGTCTTTCTGTTGCTTCATTATTAGTGTATAAGAATGCACCTGATATCTGTGCATTGACTTGTACCCTGTGACTTTGCTGAATTCATGTATCAGTTCTAGCAGACTTTTGTAGGAGTCTATAGGTTTTTCCATGTATAATATCATGTCATCTGCATTGTCATAACATGTCATAACATGTCATAACATCATCTTTGCCAATTTTGATGCCTTTGATTTCCTTTTGTTGTCTGATTACTGATGCGAGCACTTCCAACACTATGTTAAAAAGAGTGGTGAAAGTTGACATCCCTATGGTGTTCCTGATCTCAGGGAGAAAGCTCTGTTTTTCCCCATTGAGGATGATATTAGCTGTGGGCTTTTCATAAATGGCTTTGATTATGTTTGAAAATGTTCTTTCTATCCTGCCTTTCCTGAGGGTTTGTATTAAGAAAGGATGTTGAATTTTGTCAAATGCTTTTTCTGCATTGATTGACAGGATCATATGGTTCTTATCTTTTCTTTTATTACTGTGATGTAACAGATTGACTGATTTGCGAATGTTGAACCAGCCTTGCACCCAGGAATGAATCCCACTTGATCATGGTGAATAATTCTTTTTCTATGCTCTTGAATTCGATATGCTAGTATCTTATTAAGAATTTTTGCATCCATGTTCATCCGGGATATTGGCCGATAGTTCCCTATTTTTGCTGGGTCTCTGTCTGGTTTAGGAATCAAAGTAATGCTGGCTTCATAGAATGAGTCTGGAAGTTTTCCTTCCCTTTCTATTTTTTGGAATAGCTTGAAAATGGTAGGTATTATCTCTGCTTTAAATGTCTGGTAGAATTACCCAGGGAAGCCATCTGGTCCTGGACTCTTATCTGTTGGGAGATTTTTGATAACTGATTCAATTTCATTGCTGGTTTGGGTCTGTTCAAGTTTTCTATTTCTTCCTGTTTGAGTTTTGGAAGCGTGTGGGTGCTTCTTAATTTGTCCATTTATTCTAGGTTGTCCAGTTTGTTGGCATATAATTTTTCATAGTATTCCCTGATAATTGCTTGTATTTCTGAGGGATTGATTATAATAATTCTATTTTAATTTATTATTTTATCTATTGGGGTCATCTCCCTTTTCTTTTTGAGAAGCCTGGCTAGAGGTTTATCAATTTAGTTTATTTTTTCAAAAAACCAACTCTTGGTTTCATGGATCTGGGCTACAGGACTTTTAGATTCTATATTGTTTATTTCTGCTCTGATCTTTATTATTTCTCTTCTTCTGCTGTGTTTGGGGTGTCTTTGCTATTCTGCTTCTATTTCCTTTAAGGGTGCTGTTAGATTTTTATTTGGGATTTTTCTTGTTTCTTGAGATAGGCCTGGAGAGCAATTTATTTTCCTCTCAGGACTGCTTTTGCTACATCCCAATGCGTTTGGATTGCTGTCTTATCATTTTCATTTGTTTCCATTTATTTTTAAATTACCTCTCTAATTGCCTGGTTGACCCATTCCTTCTTTAGTAGGGTGTTCTTTAACTTCCATGCTTTTGGAGTTTTTCCAGACTTTTTCCTGTGATTGATTTCATGCCTCATAGCATTGTGGTCTGAAATTATGCACGGTATGATCTCATTTCTTGTATACTTATGAAGGGTGTTTTGTGACCCAGTATATGATCTATCTTGGAGAATGTTCCATGTGCACTCGAGAAGAAAGTATATTCTCTTGATTTGGGATGCAGAGTTCTAAATATATCTATCAAGTCCATCTGATCCAATGTATCATTCAGGGCCCTTGTTTCTTTACTGATCCTGTGTCTAGATGATCTATCCATTGTTGTAAGTGGGGTAATAAAGTCCTCTGCAATTACCACATTCTTATCAATAAGGTTGCTTGTGTTTGTGAGTAATTGTTTTACATATTTGGGTCTCCCATATTCGGCATATAGAAATTTAGATTGTTAGCTCTTCCTGATGGATAGGCATATATAATGCATTTCCTCATCTCATTACAGCCTTTAAGATAATGTTTATTTTGTCTGATATAAGTATGGCTACTCCAGGTTTCTTTTCTTTTTTTTTATTTTTTTTCCAATGTATGAAATTTATTGTCAAATTGGTTTCCATACAACACCCAGTGCTCATTCCAAAAGGTGCCCTCCTCAATACCCATCACCCACCCTCCCCTCCCTCCCACCCCCCATCAACCCTCAGTTTGTTCTCAGTTTTTAAGAGTCTCTTATGCTTTGGCTCACTCCCACTCTAACCTCTTTTTTTTTTCCTTCTCCTCCCCCATGGGTTTCTGTTAAGTTTCTCAGGATCCACATAAGAGTGAAACCATATGGTATCTGTCTCTCTCTGTATGGCTTATTTCACTTAGCATCACACTCTCCAGTTCCATCCACGTTGCTACAAAAGGCCATATTTCATTCTTTCTCATTGCCACGTAGTATTTCATTGTGTATATAAACCACAATTTCTTTATCCATTCATCAGTTGATGGACATTTAGGCTCTTTCCATAATTTGGCTATTGTTGAGAGTGCTGCTATAAACATTGGGGTACAAGTGCCCCTATGCATCAGTACTCCTGTATCCATTGGGTAAATTCCTAGCAGTGCTATTGCTGGGTCATAGGGTAGGTCTATTTTTAATTCTCTGAGGAACCTCCACACTACTTTCAAGAGCAGCTGCACCAATTTGCATGCCCACCAACAGTGCAAGAGGGTTCCCGTTTCTCCACATCCTCTCCAGCATCTATAGTCTCCTGATTTGTTCATTTTGGCCACTCTGACTGGCCTGATGTGATATCTGAGTGTGGTTTTGATTTGTATTTCCCTGATAAGGAGCGACGTTGAGCATCTTTTCATGTGCCTGTTGGCCATCCGGATGTCTACTTTAGAGAAGTGTCTATTCATGTTTTCTGCCCATTTCTTCACTGGGTTATTTGTTTTTCGGGTGTGGAGTTTGGTGAGCTCTTTATAGATTCTGGATACTAGCCCTTTGTCCGATATGTCATTTGCAAATATCTTTTCCCATTCCGTTGGTTGCCTTTTAGTTTTGTTGGTTGTTTCCTTTGCTGTGCAGAAGCTTTTTATCTTCATAAGGTCCCAGTAATTCCCTTTTGCTTTTAATTCCCTTGCCTTTGGGGATGTGTCGAGTAAGAGATTGCTACGGCTGAGGTCAGAGAGGTCTTTTCCTGCTTTCTCCTCTAGGGTTTGGATGGTTTCCTGTCTCACATTCAGGTCCTTTATCCATTTTGAGTTTATTTTTGTGAATGGTGTGAGAAAGTGGTCTGGTTTCAACCTTCTGCATGTTGCTGTCCAGTTCTCCCAGCACCATTTGTTAAAGAGACTGTCTTTTTTCCATTGGATGTTCTTTCCTGCTTTGTCAAAGATGAGTTGGCCATACGTTTGTGGGTCTAGTTCGGGGGTTTCTATTCTATTCCATTGGTCTATGTGTCTGTTTTTGTGCCAATACCATGCTGTCTTGATGATGACAGCTTTGTAGTAGAGGCTAAAGTCTGGGATTGTGATGCCTCCTGCTTTGGTCTTCTTCTTCAATATTACTTTGGCTACTTGGGGCCTTTTGTGGTTCCATATGAGTTTTAGGATTGCTTGTTCTAGTTTCGAGAAGAATGCTGGTGCAATTTTGATTGGGATTGCATTGAATGTGTAGATAGCTTTGGGTAGTATTGACATTTTGACAATATTTATTCTTCCAATCCATGAGACAGAATGTCTTTCCATTTCTTTATATATTCTTCAATTACCTTCATAAGCTTTCTATAGTTTTCAGCATACAGATCTTTTCCACCTTTGGTTCGATTTACTGCTAGGTATTTTATGCTTCTTGGTGCAATTGCGAATGGGATCAGTTTCTGTATTTGTCTTTCTGTTGCATCATTGTTAGTGTATAAGAATTCAACTGATTTCTGTACATTGATTTTGTATCCTGCAACTTTGCTGAATTCATGTATCAGTTCTAGCAGACTTTTGGTGGAGTCTATCGGATTTTCCATGTATAATATCATGTCATCTGCAAAAAGCGAAAGCTTAACTTCATCTTTGCCAATTTTGATGCCTTTGATTTCCTTTTGTTGTCTGACTGCAGATGCTAGAACTTCCAACACTATGTTAAACAACAGCGGTGAGAGTGGGCATCCCTGTCGTGTTCCTGATCTCAGGGAAAAAGCTCTCAGTTTTTCCCCATTGAGGTGATATTAGTTCTGGGCTTTTCATAAATGACTTTTATGATGTTTAAATATGTTCGTTCTATCCCGACTTTCTCAAGGGTTTTTATTAAGAAATGGTGCTGGATTTTGTCAAAGGCCTTTTCTGCATCGATTGACAGGATCATATGGTTCTTCTCTTTTTTTTTGTTAATGTGATGTATCACGTTGATTGATTTGCGAATGTTGAACCAGCCCTGCATCCCAGGAATGAATCCCACTTGACCATGGTGAATAATTCTTTTTATATGCCGTTGAATTCGATTTGCTAGTATCTTATTGAGATTTTTGCATCCATATTCATCAGGGATATTGGCCTGTAGTTCTCTTTCTTTACTGAGTCTCTGTCTGGTTTAGGAATCAAAGTAGTACTGGCTTCATAGAAAGAGTCTGGAAGTTTTCCTTCTCTTTCTATTTCTTGGAATAGCTTGAGAAGGATAGGTATTATCTCTGCTTTAAACGTCTGGTAGAACTCCCCTGGGAAGCCGTCTGGTCCTGGACTCTTATTTGTTGGGAGATTTTTGATAACCGATTCAATTTCTTCGCTGGTTATGGGTCTGTTCAAGCTTTCTATTTCCTCCTGATTGAGTTTTGGAAGAGTGTGGGTGTTTATGAATTTGTCCATTTCTTCCAGGTTGTCCAATTTATTGGCATATAATTTTTCATAGTATTCCCTGATGATTGCTTGTATTTCTGAGGGATTGGTTGCAATAATTCCATTTTCATTCATGATTTTATCTATTTGTTTCATCTCCCTTTTCTTTTTGAGAAGCCTGGCTAGAGGTTTGTCAATTTTGTTTATTTTTTCAAAAAAACAGCTCTTGGTTTCGTTGATCTGCTCTACAGTGTTTTTAGATTCTATATTGTTTATTTCTGCTCTTATCTTTATTATTTCTCTTCTTCTGCTGTGTTTGGGGTGTCTTTGTTTTTCTGCTTCTATTTCCTTTAGGTGTGCTGTTAGATTTTGTATTTGGGATTTTTCTTGTTTCTTGAGATAGGCCTGGATTGCAATGTATTTTCCTCTCAGGACTGCCTTCGCTGCGTCCCAAAGCGTCTGGATTGTTGTATTTTCATTTTCGTTTGTTTCCATATATTTTTTAATTTCTTCTCTAATTGCCTGGTTGACCCATTCATTCTTTAGTAGGGTGTTCTGTAACCTCCATGCTTTTGGAGGTTTTCCAGACTTTTTCCTGTGGTTGATTTCAAGCTTCATAGCATTGTGGTCTGAAAGTTTGCATGGTACGATTTCCATTCTTGTGAACTTATGAAGGGCTGTTTTGTGACCCAGTATATGATCTATCTTGGAGAATGTTCCATGTACACTCGAGAAGAAAGTATTTTCTGTTGCTTTGGGATGCAGAGTTCTAAATATATCTGTCAAGTCCATCTGATCCAATGTCTCATTCAGGGCCCTTGTTTCTTTATTGACCATGTCTCTAGATGATCTATCCATTTCTGTAAGTGGAGTGTTAAAATCCCCTGCAATTACCACATTCTTATCAATAAGGTTGCTTATGTTTATGAGTAATTGTTTTATGCATTTGGGGACTCCGGTATTCGGCGCATAGACATTTATAATTGTTAGCTCTTCCTGATGGATAGACCCTGTAATTATTATATAATGCCCTTCTTCATCTCTTGTTACAGCCTATAATTTAAAGTCTAGTTTGTCTGATATAAGTATGGCTACTCCAGCTTTCTTTTGGCTTCCAGTAGCATGATAAATAGTTCTCCATCCCCTCACTCTCAATCTAAAGGTGTCCTCAGGTCTAAAATGAGTCTCTTGTAGACAGCAAACAGACGAGTCTTGTTTTTTTATCCATTCTGATACCCTATGTCTTTTGGTTGGCGCATTTAATCCATTTACATTCAATGTTATTATAGAAAGATACGGGTTTAGAGTCATTGTGATGTCTGTATGTTTTATGCTTGTAATGATGTCTCTGGTACTTTCTCTCACAGTATCCCCCTTAGGATCTCTTGTAGGGCTGGTTTAGTGGTGACAAATTCCTTCAGTTTTTGTTTGTTTGAGAAGACCTTTATCTCTCCTTCTATTCTAAATGACAGACTTCCTGGATAAAGGATTCTCGGCTGCATATTTTTGCTGTTTAGCACACTGAAGATATCTTTCCAATCCTTTCTGGCCTGCCAAGTTCAAAAGAGAGATCAGTCACGAGTCTTATAGGTCTCCCTTTATATGTGAGGGCATGTTTACCCCTTGTTGCTTTCAGAATTTTCTCTTTATCCTTGTATTTTGCCAGTTTGACTATGATATGTCGTGCAGAAGATCGATTCAAGTTACGTCTGAAGGGAGTTCTCTGTGCCTCTTGGATTTCAATGCCTTTTTCCTTCCCCAGTTCAGGGAAGTTCTCAGCTATTATTTCTTCAAGTACCCCTTCAGCACCTTTCCCTCTCTCTTCGTCCTCTGGGATACCAATTATGCGTATATTATTTCTTTTTAGTGTGTCACTTAGTTCTCTAATTTTCCCCTCATACTCCTGAATTTTTTTATCTCTCTTTTTCTCAGCTTCCTCTTTTTCCATAACTTTATCTTCTAGTTCACCTATTCTCTCCCCTGCCTCTTCAATCCGAGCCATCGTGGTTTCCATTTTGTTTTGCATTTCATTTAAAGCGTTTTACAGCTCCTCGTGACTGTTCCTTAGTCCCTTGATCTCTGTAGCAAGAGATTCTCTGCTGTCCTCTATACTTTTTCCAGCCCAGCGATTAATTTTATGACTATTATTCTAATTTCACTTTCTGTTATATTATTTAAATCCTTTTTGATAAGTTCATTGGCTGTTGTTATTTCCTGGAGATTCTTCTGAGGGGAATTCTTCCGTTTAGTCATTTTGGATAGTCCCTGGAGTGGTGAGGACCTGCAGGGCACTTCCCCTGTGCTGTGGTGTATATCTGGAGTTGGTGGGCGGGGCCGCAGTCAAACCTGATGTCTGCCCCCTGCCCACAACTGGGGCCACAATCAGCCTGGGGTGTGCCTTCTCTTCCCCTCTCCTAGATGCGGGATTCACTGTGGGGTGACGTGGCCCGTCTGGGCTACTTGCCCACTGCCAGGCTTGTGGTGCTGGGGATCTGATGTTATTAGCTGGGCTGGGTAGGCACGGTGCATGGGGGCAGGAGGGGCAGGCTGAGCTCGCTTCTCCTTAGGTGATCCACTTCAGGAGGGGCCCTGTGGCAGCGGGAGGGAGTCAGATCCGCTGCAGGAGGTTTGGCTCCGCAGAAGCACAGAGTTGGGTGTTTGCGAGGAGCCAGCAAGTTCCCTGGCAGGAACTGGTTCCCTTTGGGATTTTGGCTGGGGGATGGGCAAGGGAGATGGCGCTGGCGAGTGCCTTTGTTCCCCACCAACCTGAGCTCTGACGTCCGGGGGCTCAGCATCATTCCCTCCCTTTGTCCTCCAGCCTTCCCGCTTTCCAAGCAGAGCTGTTAATTTATGACCTCCCAGACGCTAAGTCGTGCTTGCTGTCGGAACACACTCCGTACGGCCCCTCAGCTTTTGCCATCCAGACTCAGGGTCTCTGCTTGGCCGGCAGGCTGCCCCTCTGCCCTGGCTCCCTCCCGCCAGTCCGTGGAGCGCTCACCGCCTCGCCGCCCTTCCTACCCTCTTCCGTGGGCCTCTCATCTGCGCTTGGCTCCAGAGACTCTGTTCTGCTAATCCTCTGGTGGTTTTCTGGGTTATTTAGCCAGGTGTAGGTGGAATCTAAGTGATCAACAGGACGCGTGGTGAGCCCAGCGTCCTCCTATGCCGCCATCTTTGAAAAAACTCCAGTTTTTTTTTTCACTTCCAGTAGCATGATAGATAGTTCTCCATCCCCCCACTTTCAATCTAAAGGTGTCCTCAGGTCTAAAATGAGTCTCTTGTGGACAGCAAATAGATGGGTATTGTTTTTTTATCCATTCTGATACCATATGTCTTTTGGTTGGAGCATTTAGTCCATTTACATTCAGTGTTATTATAGAAAGATATGAGTTTAGAGTCATTGTGATGTCTGTAGTTTCATGGTTGTAGCGATGTCTCTGGTACTTTGTCTCACAGGATCCCCCTTAGGATCTCTTGTAGGGCTGGTTTAGTGGTGACGAATTCCTTCAGTTTTTGTTTGTTTGGGAAGACCTTTATCTCTCCTTCTATGCTAAATGACAGGCTTGCTGGATACAGGATTTTTGGCTGCATATTTTTTCTGTTCATCACATTTAAGATAACCTGCCTTTCCTTTCTGGCCTGCCAAGTTTCAGTAGGTAGATCCATCACTAGTCTTATCAGTCTCCTTTTATATATTAGAGCATTTTTATCCCTAGCTGCTTTCAGAATTTTCTCTTTATCCTTGTACTTTGCCAGTTTCACTATGATGTGTTGTGCAGAAGATTGATTCAAGTTATGTCTGAACGGAGTTCTCTGTGCCTCTTGATTTCATTGCCTTTTTCCTTCCCCAGCTCAGGGAAGTTCTCAGCTATGATTTCTTCAAGTACACCTTCAGCACCTTTCTCTCTCACTTCCTCTTCTGGAATCCCAATTATACGTATATTATTACTTGTCATCACTTCACTTAGTTCTCTAATTCTCCCCTCATACTCCTGGACTTTTTTATCTCCCTTTTTCACAGCTTCCTCTTTTTCCATAATTTTATCTTCTAATTTACCTATTCTCTCCTCTGCCTCTTCAGTCTGAGCTGTGGTCACCTTAATTTTATTTTGCAGCTCATTTATAGCACTTTTTAACTCCTTCTGACTGTTTCTTAGTTCCTCAATCTCTGTAGCAATAGATTCTCCGCTGTCCTCTATTATTTTTTCAAGCCCGGTGATTAATTTTATGACTATTATTTTAAATGCATTTTCTTTTATATTGCTTAAATCGTTTTTGATCAGTTTGTTAGCTGTCGCTATTTCCTGGAGTTTCTTTTGAGGAGAATTCTTCCATTTCGACATTTTGGATAGTCCCTGGAGTGGCACGAAACTTCAGGGGTCTTCTGTACTGTCTGGAGTAACTTGTGTTAGTGGGCAGGGCCACAGTCAGACCTGATGTCTGACCCCAGCACACTGATGGGGCCACATTCAGACTGGTGTGTACCTTATCTTCCCCTTTCCCAGGGGCAGGACTCACTGTGGAGTGGTGTGGCCCCTGTCTGGGCTACTTTCACACTGTCAGGCTTGTGGTCCTGTTTTGATGGGATCTCGCATATTAGCCGGGGTGGATCTGCAAGGTGCACAGGGGTGGGAGGGGCAGACTCAGCTTGCTTTGCCTTCAGTGGTCTGCTTCAGGAGGGGCCCTGTGGCACCCAGAGGGACGCAGACCCGTCAGAGGGATGGATCCACAGAAGTGAAGCATTGGGTATTTGCGCAGTGCAAATAAGTTCCGTGATGGAAACGGGTTCCCTTTGGGATTTTGGCTGGGTGATGGGTGAGGGAGATGGCACTACCCAGCACCTTTTTTCCCTGCCAATTGAGCTCTGTCCTCTGGGGCTCAGAAACTCTTCTCCCATTGTATTCTAGCCCTCCTGCGCTCTGAGCAGAGCTTTTGACTTATAACATTCCAGATGTTAAGTCCCTCTGGCTGTCAGAACACCCTCCATCTGGCCCCTCTGCTTTTGCAAACCAGACTTGGAGGCTCTGCCTTGTCGCATGGTCTGACTGCCCCTCTGCCACCCCAGCTCCCTCCCGCCAGTCTGTGTAATGTGCACCTCCTCTCTGCCCTTCCTACCCTCTTCAGTGGGTCTCCTGTCTATGCTTGGATCCAGAGAGTCTGTTCTGCTAGTGTTCTGGTGGCTTTTTGGGTATTTAGGCAGATGTGGGTGTAATCTCAGTGATTAGCAGGATGCAGTGAGCCCAGCGTCCTTCTATGCCGCCATCTTCCTCTACAATTGTACCCAAAATTATAAGTTACCTAGTAATAAGCTTCACCAGAGGTGAAAGAATTATTCTCAGACATTTATACAACACTGATGAAATAAATTGAAGAAGACACAAAGAAATGGAAAGATATACCATGGTAACTGTTTGGAAGAAAAAATATTATTAAAATGTCTATAGTACCAAAAGCAATCTACACAACTAATGCAATCCCTATGAAAATACTAACAGCATTTTTCACAGAACTAGAACAAACAATCCTAAAATTGGTATGGAACCACAAAAAGTCCCTGAGTATCCAAAGCAATTTTTAAAAAGAAAAGCAAAGATGGAGGCATCACAATTATGTACCTTGAGTTATATTACAAAGTTGTAGCAATCTAGACAATATGTTACCTGCTCAAAAATAAATAAACAGAGCAACAGACCAGAATTGAATACCCGGAAATAAACCCACAGTTATAAGGTCTAATTAATCTTCAGAAAAACAGTAAAGGATATTCAGTAGTAAAAAGACAGTCTCTTAAAGAAATAGTATTGGGAAAACTGGACAGCAACATGCAAAATAATAAAACTAGACCACTTTTATTCCATACACAAAAATAAATTAAAATGGATTAAAAACCTAAATGTGAAACCTGATATCATAAAAATCCTAGAAGCGAACACAGGCAGTAACTTCTTTGGTATAGGCTGTAGCAAATTTTTTCTAGGTATGTCTCCCTGGGTAACAGAAACAAAAGTATAAATAAACTATTTGGACTGCATCAAAATAGAAAGCTTCTTTATAGCAAAGGAAACAATTGACAAAACTAAAGGGTAACATATGGAATGGGAGAAGATATTTGCAAATGTATCTGCTAAAGGTTAAGTAACCAAAATATATAAAGAACTTATAAGATTCAACACCCAAGAATAATCCAATTAAAAATGAGCACAAGAAAAAAAATGGGCAGAATACGTGAACAGACATATCTCCAAAGGAGATATACAGATGGCAGCCAATAGACATATGGAAGGTGCACATCATTACTTATCACCAGGGAGATGCAAAACACAACTACAATGAGATATTACCACATACTTGGAGTAATGGCTAAAATCAACAGCACAAGTAAAAAACAGGTTTTGGCAAAGATGTGGAGAAAAAGGAACACTTGTGCACTGTTGATGGGAATGCAAACTGATGCAGCCACTCTGGAAAATAGTATGGAGGTTCCTCAGAAAGTTAAAAATAAAACTACTTCATGATCCAGGAATCACACTACTAGTTTTTTACAAAAAGAATATAAGAACACTAATTCAAAGGGGTACATTCACCCTTATGTTTATAGCAGCATTATTTACAATAGCCAAGATATTTAAGCAGTGCAAGTGTCCATTGATCTATGAATGGATAAAGAAGAGTAGGTATGTATATACAACAGAATAATATTCAGCCATAAAAAGGATAACATCTTTCCTTTTGTAATGACATAGATAAAGCTAGTGGTTAGAATACTCAGTGAAATAAATCAGTCAGAGAAAGATAAATTCTATATGATTTCATTCATATGTGGAATTTAAGAAACAAAACAAAAAGGCAATATAAAAAAGTTAGAGAGAGATAGAAATTAGGAAAGAAACTTAATTACGGAGAGCAAGTTTATGGTTACCAGAAGAGAGGGAGGTGAGGGGAATGGGTTAAATAGGTGATTGGGATTAAGGAGTGCACTTGTCATGATGAGCACAGGGTGATGTATGGAACTGTTGAATCCCTATATTATACACCTGAAACTAATGCAAAACTGTATGTTAACTAATTGGAATTAAAATTAAAACTTAAAAAAAGAAATTAAATAAGCGACATTACAAGTGTTACCACAGAAACACAAAGGATCATAAAAGACTACTATGAACAATTATATGCTAAAATATTGTACAACCTAGAAGAAATGGCTATGTCCTTACAAACATACAACTCACCAAGACTAAACAATAAATAAATAGAAAATATGAACACATTGCTAATAAGGATAATAAATTAGCAATAGCAAATAAAATTCCAGGGCCAGATGGCTTCAGTGATAAGTTCTACCAAACATTTAAAAAACAATTAATACCAATCTTTCTCAAACTCTTTCTCTTCCAAAAATGGAAGAGAAGGGAATATTTACAAACACATGTTATGATAGCATTACCTTGATACTATAACAAGACAGGGATGCCACAATAAAATGTCATTACAACCCAATATTCCTGATGAACATAGATGTTGCAAAAACCCTCAACAAAATATTAGCAAGTCAGATTCAAAGATAAATTACAAAGATCATACACCAAAATCAACTGGGATTTATTCCAATGGTGCACATTTTGTACAACATCCACAAATCAATCAACATGATAAACACATTAACAAAATGAAGTTTAAAAATCATAGCATCATCTCAGATGCTGAAAAGTATTTGACAAAATTCTAACATATACTAATACTTGGTGATTGCCTGAAGCAGGGATTGGGGGGCTGGCAAAATGTGTGAAGGGGGTCAAAATATACAGAGTTTAGTTAAAAAATGAGTAAGTGATGGAGATGTAATAATACTGTATAATAGTTAATAATACTATATACTATTTGAAAGTTGCTAACAGATTAGATCTTAAAAGTTTTTATCATAAGAATAGAAAATTGATAAATATGTGTGGTCATGGGAATTAGCTAGACACTGTAGTGATCATTTCACAATGTATACAAATATTTAATCATTATGTACTACTCCTGAAGTTAATGTTATTTGTAAATATATATCAATAAAATAACTGTAATTTTCAGATTATAAAGATTTTTCTAATTGTTTGAAAGGAAGTATTGTTCACCTGCAGCTTTATATAGCCAAAATAGAAACAGAGCCAGAATCAAATGATTTTATGAAAACCGAATTATCCTCCCTTTTCTCATTTTCTTGCAGATCAGCATTAATGAACCATGGAGATATTATATATTTTTTAACGTTTATTCATTTTTGAGAGACAGAGAGAGACAGAGCATGAGTGGGGAAGGGGCAGAGAGAGGGAGACACAGAATCCGAAACAGGCTCCAGTCTCCGAGCTGTCAGCACAGAGCCCGACATGGGGCTTGAATTCACAAACCGTGAGATCCTGACCTGAGCCGAAATCAGATGCTCAACTGACTGAGCCACCCAGTTGCCCCGAACCATAGAGATATTGTATATAAAGTACTGAGCTTATTGCATGACATACCAGTGGCCTCTTGATTACTGATAGCTATTATTATTCTTGTCTTCATCATTATCTTCTCCATTATTGTCTGTTCACTTACAGGCTCAATCAAACAAGATGTGACCAATTGCTTAGGACTTTTTTTTTCTCTTAAATGCCAGAGAGGAGAATTACCTCTACTTTATTTCTCTTTTGTAAAGTTTTCATTTTAATACCAGTTAGTTAACATACAGTGTTATATTAACTTCAGGTGTACAATATAGCAATTCAACACTTTTATATATCACCCTGTGCTCATCACCCATGCACTCCTTAATCCCTGTCCCCTATTTAACCCATTCCCCCACACGCCTCCCCATTAGTAACCATCAGTCTTTCTCTATAACTATTTCTTTGTTTATCTTTCTCTTTTCTTCCCATTTGCTCTGTTGCTTTTTTTCTTAAATTCCACATATTAGTGAAATAATGTTATATTTATTTCTCTGATTCATTTTTCCAGGCTTGGCTTCTTCCTTGTGATTTGGAGGTCTTTTACTTCATTGAGTGGCTTAATTGCTGTGGCCATGACCTCTACAACAATGTTAAATAACAGTGGTGATAGTGGACATTCCTGTCATGTTTCTGAACATAGAGGAAAGCTCTCTGTTTTTCCTCATTGAGGATGAAATTAGCTGTGAGTTTATCATATGTGGTCTTTATTATGTTGAGGTATGTTCCTTCTAACCCCACTTTCTTCAGGGTCTTTATCATGAATGGATGTTATACTTTGTCAAATGCTTTTTCCGCATCTGTTGAAAGGATCATATGATTCTTTTCTTCTATTTTTTTGAATGTTTATTCATTTTTTTTGAGAGAAAGAGAGAGCATGAGTGGGGGAGAGGCAGAGAGATAGGGAGACACAGAACCTGAAGCAGTCTACAGGCTCTGAGCTGTCAGCACAGAGACCGACGTAGGGCTCGAACTCATGAACCGTGAGATCATGACCTGGCCAAAGTCAGACATTTGACCTACTGAGCCACCCAGTCGCCCCAGGATCATATGATTCTTATACTTTCTTTTTTTAATATGGTGTATCATGTTGACTAATTTTGGAATATTGAACCAAAACCAGATATGGTTTTGATATCATCATATTTAATATTGGCATGATGGGATTAATTTGGAAGTTTTCCTACCATGTCTTCTTGTTTTTAATTGTTTGAGAAGAATAGGTATTAATTCTTCTATAAAATTTTGGTAGAATTCCCCTGAGAAGTCCTTCCCTTGTGTTTTGGAATATTCTTGATTATTGGTTCACTTTCTTTGTTGTTTATCAGTCTGTATAAGTTTTCTATTTCTTTCTGTTTCAGTTTTGGTAGTTTATATGTTTCTAAGTGTCTGACTCTTGATCTCAGCTCATGTCTTGATCTCAGGGTCTCGAGTTCAATCATGCACTGGGGCTCTGTGCTGGGTGTGAAGCCTACCAAAATTAAAAAAAAAATTAATTAAAAAGCTTTAACAATTTTTCAAAGAACCACCTCCTGGTTTCATTGATCTGTTCTATTGGGTTTCTTAGTTTCTATACCATTTATCTTTGCTGTAATCTTTATTTCCTTTATTCTTCTGGATTTAGGCTTCATTTGTTGTTCTTTTGTTATCTCCTTTAGGATAAAGTTAGGTTATTTATTTGAAATCTTTCTTGCTTCTTGAGGTAGACCTTTATTGCTATACATATCCCTCTTATGACAACGTTTGATGCATCCTAGAGGTTTTGTACCATTGTGTTTTTATTTTCATTTGTTTACATGTATTTTTTAAATTTATTCTTTGATTTTCTGGTTGACCCATTCATTGTTTAGTAGCATGATGTTTAAGTTCCATGCATTTATTGTCTTTATAAAAAAATTTTTTTGTGGTAAAATTCAAGCTTTATACAGTTTTGGTCAGAAAACATGCAAGGTATGATCTCAATCTTTTGTACTTTTGGAAGCCTGATTTGTGACCTAGTATGTGATCTATTCTGGAGAATGTCTCATGCCCACTTGAAAGCGTGTGTATTCTTCTGCTTTAGGATGGAATGTTCTGAATATATATGTTAAGTCTATATGGTCCAATGTGTCATCCAAAGCCATTGTTTTCTTGTTCATTTTCTGCTTAGATGAATTGTCCATTGATATAAATGGGGCATTAAATTTCTCCTACACTTGTTGTATAATTATCAATGAGTTCCTTTATGTTTGTTATTGACTGTTGTATATTTTAAGGTATTCACAGGCTAGGGGCAAGATATTTGCAGTTGTTAGATCTTGTTGGATTTTTCCCTTTATCAAGATATATTGCCCTTCTTCATATCTTGTTATAGTCTTTGGTTTCAAATCTAGCTTTCTTTTGACATCCATTTATATGATAATTATCTCTCCATCCCCTCACTTTCAACCTTCAGATGTCCTTATGATTAAAATGGACACTTATACACAGCATATAGATGGATCTTGCTAGTTATCCATTCTGACACCTTATGTTTTTTGATTGGACCATTTAGTGTATTTATATTCAAAGTAATTATTGGTAGATATGTATATAGTACCATTTTAGTGCGTGTGTTGTCATTGTTTCTGGAGACTTTCTTTGTTCCTTTCTTGTTTTTGTCACTTTTGGTCTTATCTTTCCACTCAAAGCATCCTCTTTAATATGTCTTGTAGGCCTGATTTAGTGTTCATGACCTCTTTTATTTTTTGTTTATCTGAGAAATTCTTCATCTCTCCTTCTATTCTTAACAATAGCCTTGTTGCATAGAGTATTATTGGCTGCAGATTTTTCTCATTCAGCATTTTGAAAATATCATGCCACTCCATTCTGGCTTATCAAGTTTCTGTTGAGAGTTCTTCAGCTTGACTTATGGGTGTTCCCTTGTAAGTTAGGGCCTTCTTTTGTCTTGCTGCTTTTAGGATTTTTACTTTATCACTATATTTTGCAAATTTAATTACAATATGTCTTGGTGTTGTCCTGCTTTATTTATGGGAGTTCTCTGTGCATCCTGGATCTGTATGTGTGT
This sequence comes from Leopardus geoffroyi, assembly GCF_018350155.1. Taxonomy (NCBI): domain Eukaryota; kingdom Metazoa; phylum Chordata; class Mammalia; order Carnivora; family Felidae; genus Leopardus; species Leopardus geoffroyi. Next base: position 64,632,216 of record NC_059343.1, on the reverse strand, counting down.
TTTCTTCCTCAGAATGAGAAAATTGTCAGCTATTATTTCCTCAAATAAATTTTCTGCCCCCTTTTCTCTTTCTTCTTTTTCTGAGACTCCTACAATATGAATATTATAACAGTTATATGGAGTCACTGAGTTCCCTAAGTCTATTCTCATGTTCCATAGCTCTTCCTTCTCTCTTTTTTTCAGCTTCATTATTTTCCATTATTTTATCTTCTATATCACATATTTATTCCTCTGCTTCTTCCATCTTTGTGTTAATTGCATCAAATCTGTTTACAATCTCAGTTCTTGCGATTTTCATTTATGGCTGACTTTTTTAACTCTTTTATCACTGTGGTAGGGTCCTCCCTGAAGTCTTCCATCCTTTTCTCAAACCCAATGAATATTCTTATTATTGTTAGTTTAAATTTTCTGTCAGACATGTTACTTACAGCTGTTTCACTTAGTTCTCTGTACATGACCTTATCTTGTTTTATTTGGAATGAATTACTCTGGCTTGGCATTTTGTCCAATCTCTGTTTTCTCTGTGTTAGGAAAGCCTGGTATGTTTTCTGCTCCTGAGAGTAATTTCTTTTGTATAAGAGATTATATAATGTCTAGGCCTGGCACTTACAGGAGTGTCTAATGTGTGCTGTGTGTGCTCTGCTGCTGAGTTTTGGCTGCTCTTTCCTTCAGGGCATTCATCTGGAAGGGCTTTCTTTGCCTGTAATGGGCAGTGTTTGATCCTTGGCCAGTGTGGCGAGTTTTAACTAGATGTGTTCTGGTATGCTTGTTAAAAGGGACTTGATGTTCCTTCCACTAGAATTGAAGACTTGTAGAACACTCTATTTAGGACACCTGGTATGGGCAGTAGTTTCTGCTGGTCTTCCAGGAAAGGGATCCATTGCAATGGAACTGAGGCACACTTGACCAAGAAGGGCAATACCAGCAGACCACAGGGGGTGGAACTCAGTGTAAGCTGGTTAAGCAGCTACTGTTGGTGATGTATTGTATACTGTTGGTGGATCTGTGTTGATGCTGAGGAGCAGGGGAGGGAAATGGTGCCAACCAATTCCTTTGTCCCTGGACAGGGGTTCTAGTGCTTGCTTCTCTCAGAGCAGCATTCCAAGAAAAGTGAGAAATATCCTCTCTATGTGTCCCAGGTATTTTTCAGAATTCCATATTCACATTGTCTCCCTCTAAATTTTTTGAGTGCCTTCTTTTCAGGATCCCTCCAGTCTCTATTCCAGCCAAGCCTGATTACTTTTAAAGCTCCAGGCTTTATGAACATATTGTGGGCATGTCTCTGCACTGTCATTCTGGGGGAGCATTTTGCTATGCTTGGACTGAGACATATTTGACCAAGAAGGGCAGTGGTGCCAGAGTGCATTTGCGTAGGACTTGGAGTAAGCGGGCTAGGCAGCCTGTGTTGGTCCCAGCTGCCCTCGGAAGGCAGCTCTGTGCCTATGCTGATGGATGAGGGAGGGAAATGACACCCATGAGCTCTTTCGTCCTTGGAAAGGAAACTCTGTAACTGCCACCTCTCAGGGCCATTCTCTAAGAAGAGTGAAAAGTCTCCTTTTTGTGACCCAGGCACTATTCAGATAGCGCCATCTGTTCAGGATTGTTGGTCTGCCTTCTTTCCACGAGTAGGGAAGCACCCTCAGGGCTGTACTCCAGCCGCATGCACCAAGCTTTAAAACTCCTGTCTTCAAGCACTACTGGTTGCAAAAACTCATGAAAATTTCCCCAGCCAATGGATTTGGGGAAGTTTTCTTGGGCATTCCGCTGTGCTCTCCTCTCTCTCTCTCACATTTCTCTAAGACCAAAGTTCCCTCCCCTCCAAAGCACCAGCAATCTCTTTCTACACCAAACCACATATCCACAATTCCTACCTTCCTTGATGTGGCCTCTGCTCTCCCTCTAGTTGTGGAGTTTGTTCTGTCAGTCCCCAGGTTGATTTCTTGGGTATTAATAATGATTTTATTGTTATTTAGTTGTGTCCGAGGGACAAGACAAGCCCAGGATCCTCCTACTATGCCACCATCTTAGCTTTTCCCTTCTGTTGGGATTTTTTGATTGCTCACTCAATGTCTTTGATAGTTATCACTCTGTTGAAATTTTCTTTTTTCTTCCTGTTACATATTTTGCAGTTTATATGTTAATGGTAATTTATCCACTTCTAGTTTGTCCAATTTTTTGGCATATTGTGTTTCATAATATTCACTTAAGATTGTGTTTTTGTGGTGTTTTTATTTCTCTTCTCTCATTTGTTATTTTATTTATGTGAGTCATTCAATTTTTTTCCTTGGGAAGTGTCCCTAGAGGTTTACTATTTTTCAAATAACCAAATACCAGTTTCAGTGATCTGTTCTATTCTTTTTTTGTGTTTGTTTCTATATCATTTATCTCTGCTCTAATCTTTATTATCTCCTTCTTTCTGCTTGTTTTAAGTTTTGTTTTCTGTTTTACTTTCTAGCTCCTTTAGGTGCTAGGTTAGGTATTTTATTTGAGATTTTTCTTGTTTTTTTTAAATTTTTTAAATGTTTATTTATTTTTGAGAGAGACATAGACAGAATGCGAGTGGGTTAGTGGCAGAGAGAGAGGGAGACACAGAAGCAGAAGCAGGCTCCAGGCTCTGAGCTGTCAGCACAGAGCCCGACACGGGGCTTGAACTCACGAGCTGTGAGATCATGACCTGAGCTGAAGTCAGATGTTCAACTGACTGGGCCACCCAGGCACCCCAAGATTTTTCTTGTTTTTAAAGGTAGACCTGTATTGCTATGAATTTCCTTCTTAGAACCACATTTGTTGCCTTCCAGAAGTTTTGTATTTGTATTTTAATTTTCACTTGTTTATATGTTCAATTATTTTATTTCCTAATTGATGCATTTATTGTTTAGTAGTATGTTATTTAAACTCCATGTATTTTTGGTAGTTCCAGATTATTTCTTCTGGTTTACTTCTTCTTCATAGCATTGCATTCATAAAATAGGGACAGTATGATTTCTATCTCCTTGAATTAATTTCTTCCAGATTCTCCAATTTGCCATCATGTACTTTTTCACAATATTCTTATAATTGTTTGTATTTCTGTGGCATTGTTTGTGATCCCTCCTCTTTCATTCATGATTTTATTTATTTAGGTCCTTTCTCTTTTCTTTTTGGTAAGCCTGGCTAAGGGTTTATCAATTTTATTAATTCTTTCAAAGAACCAACTCCTAGTTTTATTGATCTGTTCTACAGTTTCTTTTCCAAATCATTTGTTTCTGTGCTAATGTTTATGATTTTTCATTTTCTCCTGCCTTTAGACTTTATTTGTTGTTATTTTTTGAGCCCTAAGGGTAAGGTTAAGTTGTATATTTGAGACTTTTCTTGTTCTTGAAGTAAGCCTGTATTGGAATATACTTCCACCTTAGGACACACTGTTTTGCATTCCAACGTTTTTGGACTGTCATGTTTTCATCTTCATTTGCTTTCATGTATTTTTTATTTTTTTTTCCTGGTTAAAGTATTCACTCATTATTAGGGTGTTCTTTAACCTCCAGGCATTCGTGGTCTTTCAACATTTTTTCTTGTGTGTGACTTCAAGTTTCATAACATTGTTGTATGAAAATATGAATGATATGATCTCAATCTTTTTTGTAATTTTTGAGGCCTGATTGGTGACCCAGTATGTGTTCTATTCTGGAGAATGTTCCACGTGCATCCAAAAAGAATGTATTCTGCTGCTTTAGGATGAAATGTTCTGAATATATCTGTTAAGTCCATCTGGCCCAGTGTATTATTCAAAGCCATTGTTTCTTTGTTGATTTTCTGCTTAGATAATCTGTTCATTGTTGTAAGTGGGTGTTAAAGTTCTCTACTATTATTGTATTATGATCTATGGATTTCTCTGTGTTTGTTATTAATTTATTTATATATTTAGGTTCTCTCAAGGTGGGTGCATACATATTTATAATTGTTATATCTTTCTGTTGTATTGTCTCCTTTATTATTATGCAGTGTCCTTCTTTGTCTTTTTTACAGTCTTTGCTTTAAAGTTATAGTTGACTTAATACAAGTCTTGATACTCTGCCTTTCTTTTGACACCCATTAGCATGATAGATGGTTCTCCATCCCTTCACTTTTAATCTGTATGTATCTTTATTTAATGATTATTTATTTTTGAGGGAGATATAGACAGAGTGTGAGCAGGAGAGAGGCAGAGAGACAGGGAGACACAGAAACCGAAGCAGGCTCTAGGCTTTGAGCTGTCATCACAGAGCCTGATGTGGGGCTTTAACTCAGAGACTCTGAGATCATGACCTGAGCCAAAGTCCGATGCTCAACCAATAGAGCTACCCAGGCACCCCTCAATCTGTAGATATCTTAGGTCTAAAATGAATCTCTTGTAAGCAGAATATTGATGCATCTTGTTTTTATCCACTCTGATATCCTATGTATTTGATATGAACTTTTTGTCTTTTATATTCAGAGTGGTTACGGGAAGATATGAATTTAGTGCCATTGTGTTACCTGCAGAGTTGGTGTTTCTGGTGATGTTCTCTGTCCCTTTCTAGTCTTTGTTACTTTTGGTCTTTTTCCACACTCAAACATTCCCTTTTAATATTTTTTCAGGGCTGGTTTAGTGGTCATAAAATCTTTTAGTTTTTGTTCATCTGGGGATCTCTTTATATCTCCTTCTATTCTGAATGGAAGCCTTGCCAGATAAAATATTTCTAGGTGCATATTTTTCCCAATCAGCACCTTGAGTATATCATGCCACTTCCTTCTGGTATTTAAAGTTTCTATGGACAAATCTTCTATGGACAGACATACACATTGTCTGTCTATGGACAGACAAAACTGATCTGTCTTCCCTTGTAGGTAAAGGACTTATTTTCCCTTGCTGCTTTCAGGATTCTTTCCTTTTCTGTGTATTTTGTGAATTTAGCTTCAATATGTATTGGTAATTGCCAGCTTTTGAATTTAATGGAAGTTCTCTGTGCTACTTGGATTTAGATATCTGTTTCTTTCCCCAGATTAGGGAAGTTTTCAGCTATAATTTGCTCAAATATAACCTCTGCTCTTTTTTCTTTGTCTTCTTCTGGGACTCCTGAGATACAAATGTTATTATGCTTTAAGGATTTGCTGAATTCCCTAAGTCTACATTCATAATCCAATACCTTTCTTTCCCTCTTCTTTTCAGCTTATTTTCCATAATTTTAAATACAGTTTATTTATTAATTTAGAGAGACACAGAGGGTGAGTGGGGGAGTGATAGAGAAAGAGGGAGAATCTCAAGCAGGGCTCTTCTCTGGAAGCACAGAGCCCATGCAGGGCTTAAAGTAACAAAACTGTGAGATCATGACCTGAGCTGAAATCAAGGGTCAACTGAGCCAGAGTCAACCAACTGAGCCACATAGGCACCCCTATTTTCCATAATTTTATCTTCTATATCATTGATTCATTACACTGCTTCGTCCATCCTCATTGTCTTTGCATCCATTTGGTTGTTTATGTCAGCTATAGCATTTTTTATTTCAGCCTGACCAGTTTTTAATTCTTTTTTCTCTGCAGTAAGGGATTCTCTAGTGTCTTCTATGATTATTTTCAAGCCCAGCTAGTACCCTTGTGATTATTATCTTAAATTCTGGTTCTGGTTCAGATATCTTGTGTCTGTAGTGATTAACACTCTGGGCATGTCTTCTTCCTATTCTTTCTTTTGGGGTGAATTCCATTATCTTGTCATTTTATCTGGATCACTGTTATTTTGTGTGGTTGTTAGGAAAACCTTTTGTATTCCTGTTCATGAGAGTAATGAGTATATTAAGAAGAGGAAGAAAAAAAAACCTAAATCTTAAGTGTGTTTTGGTCTGTTTGTTAAAAGAAGCTAGATCCAAAGGAAAAACAAAAGAAGCTAGATCCTATTTCCCCTATAGCTGACGCTTTGCAGCAGTCTTATGATCATAGGCTTGGTGCATATGAGGGTTTTCTGCTGGCCTTCTGAGTGTGAGGTCTGCTGTGCTGATTCTTAGTTTGGTTTGTCCTAGTGTATATGCCCCTGCAGAGCATGGGGGGTAGAGACTTGGTGTAAGCAGCTCCAGCCTCCACTGGGTTGCACCGTTTTGCTCACTGAAGTCAGTCAGTGATGATGAGTAGGGGTGGGAAATGCCATTGCCCCACTCCCTTGTTCCTGTAGCAGGGAGTTCACATCCACCATTCTTCACAGAAAAGCAATCAATCATCTCTGTTGTGTCCCTAACTTCTGCCAGATCCCTGCTTTTACTCTGCCTGTGTCTGAGATGTCTGCCTGCCAGGTGGCACAGTACTCCTGTGTATTATCTCAGGAGCAGGGCTGGGTTCCAAACTCCAAATTTTAGAGATCCATGTGGCATGGACCCACAATGATCCTCTGGGTGGGGGGTGGGGAGAGTGTCTCACTGTGCTGTGGCTGGTGCCAGTTTCTTCCAGAAATTGGTCACATGAACATGCAGCCTTCTGGAGTTTATGATAAAGCACAGCAGGGAGCCAGCATCAAGGTTTGCTGCCCTAAGTCAGTGTCTTTGTTCCTATGCTAGGGAACAAGGCAGCGTATTGCCACTACCAGTTCTTTTGTCCCCAGAGAGGCCATGCTGCCACTCCCAAATTCACTCCAAGCAAGGGAACTGTTTCTCCCCGTGGAATTCATGGGATCCTCAGACCTTGCTGCCTACTCTTAGGTCTCTGCCTTCTTCTCCACCAGAGAACCACCAAGCCCGCAAGACACGACCCTGGCAATAATGCAGACTTTCAAAACTTCAGGCTTTCCTTTCTGCTACTTATAAAAAATTGCAGTAGTCATCCCCTCTCCTTTTTCCAGTCAATGGTTTTGGGAAATACTTCTTGTACAAACACCTGCATTCACTCTCTCTCTATCACTCCTCTCTCTGTGACCAAGGCTCCCTCCCCTTCGAAGCACCCACAGTTCTTTTCTGCCTCAAATCAACTCTCTGCAACACCTACCTTCCATGACATGCCCATTTTCATACCACTAGTTGTGCAGTTTTGCTTTCTCAGTCCTCAGATCAAATTCTTGGGTATTCAGAATGATTTGACTTCAAGGTATGAGGCAATCTTCGGTTTCCCCTTCTCTTCTACCATCTTATCTCCTTCCTTTCCCTACAGTCTTTGTTTTAAAGTCTAGTTTTCTGATATAAGTATTGCCATTCTTTATTTTAACATCCATTTGCATGAAAGATGTTTCTCTAACCTCTCACTTTCTATCTGCAGGTGTTTTCAGGTCTAAAATGGGTCTTTTGTAGACCACATATAGATAAATCTTGATATATATGTGTGTATATATATATATATATATATATATGTATTCAGTCACCCTATGTCTTTTGTACAGAGCTTTTATTACATTTACATTGACAGTAATTATTGGTACATATGTATATATTTGTGTTTTATTACTTGATTTGTGGTTGTTTCTGAAGATTTTCTCTGATCCTTTCTTGACTTTCTCCATTTCATGGTTTGCTCATTTTCTTTCTTTCTTTCTTTCTTTCTTTCTTTCTTTCTTTCTTTAATATTACATTTATTATTAAAATGGTTTCCATACAACACCCAGTGCTCATCACAACAGGTGCCCTCCTCATTGCCATTACCCACTTCCCCTTACCTCCCACCCCCCCATCAAACCTCAGCTTATTCTCAGATTTTAAGAGTCTCTTATGGTTTGCCTCCTTCCCTCCTGTAACTTTTATCCCCTTCCCCTCCCCCATAGTCTTATGTTAACTTTTTCAGGATCCACATAAGAGTGAAAACATATGGTATCTGTCTTTCTCTGTATGACTTATTTCACTGAGCATAACACTCACCAGTTCCATCCATTTTGCTACAAAAGGCCATATTTCAATCTTTCCTTTTACCAAGTAGTATTCCATTGTGTATATAAACCACAATTTCTTTATCCACTCATTAGTTGATGGATATTTAGGCTCTTTCCATAATTTGGCTATTGTTGAATGTGCTGCTATAAACATTGGGGTACAAGTGCCCCTATGCATCAGCACTCCTGTATCCCTTGGGTAAATTCCTAGCAGTGCTCTTGCTGCATCATAGGGTAGATCTGTTTTCAATTTTTTGAGAAACCTCCACACTGTTTTCCAGAGTGGCTGCACAAGTTTGCATTCCCACCAATAGTACAAGAGTGTTCCCCTTTCCCACATCCCCTAGCATCTATAGTCTCTTAATTTGTTCATTTTAGTCACTCTGAATGGCATGAGGTGGTATCTCAGTGTGGTTTTGATTTGTATTTCCTTGATGAGGAGCGACGTTGTACATCTTTTCATGTGCCTGTTGGCCATCAGGATGATTTCGTTAGAGAAGTATCTATTCACGTTTTCTGCCCATTTCTTAACTGTATTATTTGTTTTTTTGAGTGTGGAGTTCAGTGAGTTCTTTATAGATTTTGCATACTAGCCCCTTGTCTGGAATGCCATTTGCAAAAATATTTTCCCATTCCATTGGTTGCCTTTTAGTTTGGTTGATTGTTTCCTTTGCAGTGAAGAATTTTATCTTCATGAGGTCCCAATAGTTCATTTTTACTTTGAAATCCCTTGCCTTTGGGGATGGGTCAAGTAAGAAATTGCTGCGGCTGAGGTCAGAGAAGTTTTTTCCTGCTTTCTCCTCTAGGGTTATGATGGTTTCCTGTCTCACATTCAGGTCCTCCACCCACTTTCAGTTTATTTTTGTTAATGGTGTAAGAAAGTGGTCTAGTTTCATTCTTCTGCATGTTGCTGTCCAGTTCTCCCAGCACCATTTGTTAAAGAGACTGTATTTTTTCCATTAGTATTCTTTCCTTCTTTGTCAAAGATTAGTTGACCATACATTTGTGGGTCCAATTCTGGAGCCTCTATTCTATTCCATTGGTCTATGTATTTGTTTTTGTGACAATACCGTGCTTTCTTGATGATTACAGCTTTGTAGTAGAGGCTAAAGTCTGGGATTGTGATGCCTCCTGCTTTGGTCTTCTTCTTCAATGTTACTTTGGCTATTCGGGGACTTTTTTGGCTCCATACAAATTTTAGGATTGCTTGTTCTAGCTTCGAGAAGAATGCTGGTGCAATTTTGATTGGGATTGCATTGAATGTGTAGATTGCTTTGGGAAATATTGACATTTTAACAATATTTATTCCTCTAAACCATGAGCCTGGAATATTTTTCCATTTTTTTCTATCTTCTTCAATTACCTTCATAAGCTTTCTATAGTTTTCAGCATACAGAACTTTTCCATCTTTGGTTAGGTTTCATCACTGGTATTTTATGGTTCTTGGTGCAATTGTGAATGGGATCAGTTTCTTTATTTGTCTTTCTGTTGCTTCATTGTTAGTGTATAAGAATGCAACTGATTTCTGTACATTGATTTTGTATCCTGCAACTTTGCTGAATTCATGTATCAGTTCTAACAGACTTTTGGTGGAGTCTATTGGTTTTTCCATGTAGAGTATCATGTCATCTGCAAAAAGTGAAAGTTTGACTTCATCTTTGCCAATTTTGATGCCTTTGATTACCTTTTGTTGTCTGATTGCTGATGCTAGAACTTCCAACTCTATGTTAAACAACAGCGGTGAGAGTGGGCATCCCTGTCGTGTTCCTGATCTCAGGGAGAAAGCTCTCAGTTTTTCCCCATTGAGGATGATATTAGCTGTGGGCTTTTCATAAATGGCTTTGATGATGTTTAAGTATGTTCCTTCTATCCCGACTTTCTTGAGGGTTTTTATTAAGAAAGGGTGCTGAATTTTGTCAAAGGCCTTTACTGCATCGATTGACAGGATCATATGGTTCTTCTCTTTTCTTTTATTAATGTGATGTATCACATTGATTGATTTGTGAATATTGAACCGTGCATGGAGCCCGGGAATGAATCCCACTTGATCATGGTGAATAATTCTTTTTATATGCTCTTGAATTCGATTTACTAGTATCTTGGTGAGAATTTTTGCACTCATATTCATCAGGGATATTGGCCTGCAGTTTTTTTTTTTTTTTTTTTTTTTTTTTTTTTTTTTTTTTTTTTTTGCTGGGCCTCTGTCTGGTTTGGGAATAAAAGTAATTCTGGCTTCATAGAATGAGTCTGGAAGTTTTCCTTCCCTTTCTATTTCTTGGAATAGCTTGAGAATGGTAGGTATTATCTCTGCTTTAATTGTCTGGTAGAATTACCCGGGGAAGTCATCTGGTCCTGGACTCTTATTTGTTGGAAGATTTTTGATAACTGATTCAATTTCTTCGCTGGTTATGGGTCTGTTCAAGTTTTCTATTTATTCCTGTTTGAGTTTTGGAAGAGTGTGGGTGCTTAGGAATTTGTCCATTTCTTCCAGGTTGTCCAGTTTGTTGGTGTATAATTTTTCATAGTATTCCCTTATAATTGCTTGTATCTCTGAGGGATTGGTTGTAATAATTCCATTTTCATTCATGATTTTATCTCTTTTGGCCATCTCTCTTTTCTTTCTGAGAAGCCTGGCTAGAGGTTTATCAATTTTGTTTATTTTTTCAAAAAACCAACTCTTGGTTTCATTGATCTGCTGTACAGTTTTTTTTAGATTCTATATTGTTTATTTCTGCTCTGATCTTTATTATTTATCTTCTTCTGCTGGGCTTGGGGTGTCTGTGCTGTTCTGTTTCTATTTCCTTAGGTGTGCTGTTAGATTTTGTATTTGGGATTTTTCTTGTTTCTTGAGATAGGCCTGGATTGCAATGTATTTTCCTCTCAGGACTTCTTTCACTGCATCCCAATGCGTTTGGATTGTTGTCTTTTCATTTTCATTTGTTTCAATATATCTTTTAATTTCTTCTCTATTTGCTTGGTTAACCCATTCCTTCTTTAGTAGGGTGTTCTTTAACCTCCATGCTTTTGAAGGCTTTCCAGACTTTTTCCTGTGGTTGATTTCAAGTTTCATAGCATTGTGTTCTGAAAGTGTGCATGGTAAGATCTCAATTCTTTTATACTTACTAAGGGCTGTTTTGTGACCCAGTATGTGATATATCTTGGAGATTGTTCCATGTGCACTCAAGAGGAATGTATATTCTGTTGCTTTGGGATTTAGAGTTGTAAATATATCTGTCAAGTCCATCTGATCCAATGTATCATTCAGGGCCCTTGTTTCTTTATTGATCCTGTGTCTAGATGATCTATCCATTGTTGTAAGTGGGGTATTAAAGTCCCCGCAATTGCCACATTCTTATCAATAAGGTTGCTTCTGTTTGTGATTAATTGTTTCATATATTTGGGGGCTCCCGTATTTGGCGAATAGACATTTATAATTGTTATCTCTTCCTGATGGATAAACCCTGTAATGATTATATAATGCCCTTCTTCATCTCTTGTTACTGCCTTTAATTTAAAGTCTAGTTTGTCTTCTATAAGTAAGGTACTCCAGCTTTCTTTTGACTTCCAGTAGCATGATAAATAGTTCTCCATCCCCTCACTTTCAATTTGAAGGTGTCCTCAGGTCTAAAATGAGTCTCTTGTAGACAGCACATAGCTGTGCCTTGTGTTTTTATCCATTCTGATACCCTATGTGTTTTGGTTGGCGCATTTAGTCCATTTACATTCAGTGTTATTATTGAAAGGTATGGGGTTAGAGTCATGTGATGTCTGTCAGCTTCATGCTTGTATCGATGTCTCTGGTAATTTGTGGTCCTTGCAACATTTGACTCACAGAACCCCCCTTAGGATCTCTTGTAGAGCTGGTTTAGTGGTGATGAATTCCGTCCATTTTTTCTTTGGGAAAACCTTTATCTCTCCTTGGTTTCTGAATGGCAAACATTCTGGATAAAGGATTCTCGGCTGCATGGTTTTTCTGTTCATCACATTGAAGATTTCCTGCCATTCCTTTCTGGCCAACCAAGTTTCAGTAGATAGGTCTGCCACTACTCTTATGGGTCTGCCTTTGTAAGTTAGAGCTTGTTTATCCCTAGATGCTTTCAGAATTTTCTCTTTATCCTTGTATTTTACCAGTTTCACTATGATATATCGTGCAGAAGATCGATTCAAGTTGCATCTAAAGTGATTTCTCTGTGTCGCTTGAATTTCAATGTGTTTTTCCTTCCCCAGATCAGGGAAGTTCTCAGCTATTATTTGTTCAAGTTCACCTTCAACCCCTTTCTCTCTCTTCTTCTGGAATTCCTGTGATACGGATATTTTTCCCTTTGATTTCATCACTTAGTTCTCTAATTCTGCCCTAATACTCCTGGATGTTTTTATCTTACTTTTTTTTCATCTTCCTCTTTTTTTCATAATTTTATCTTCTAATTCCCCTATTCTCTCCTCTCCCTGTTCATTCCGTGCTATGGCCACCTCCATTTTATTTTGCACCTCATTATAGCATTTTTTAGCTCCTCATGACTATTTCTTAGTCCGTTGATCTCTGTAGCAATACATTCTCTGCTGTCCTCTATGCTTTTTTCAAGCCCAGCATTTTTTTTTATGGTTATTATTCTAAATTCTTGTTCCAGTATATTGCTTAAATCGTTTTTGATCAATTCGTTAGCTGTTGCTACTTCCTGGAGTTTCTTTTGAGAATTCTTCTGTTTCGTCATTTTGGGGTGTCCCTGCAGTATCTCCAAACTGCAGGGCAATTCACCTCTGCTGTCTGGAGTAACTTGTGTTGGTGGGTGGGGCTGGAGTTAGACGCGATGTCTTTCCCCAGCTCACCATTAGGGCCACAGCCGACTGGTGTGTACCTTATCTTCCCCTCTCCCAGGGGCAGGACTTACTGTGGAGTGGTGTGGCCACTGTCTGGGCTACTTGCACACTCCCAGTCTTCTGGTGCTGCTTCATTGGGAATTGGCCAATAATTGGCATATTAGCTGGAGTGGATCAGCAAAATGCACAGGGGCTGGAGGGGCAGGCTTAGCTAGCGTTGCCATTGGTGTTTCCCTGCGGGAGGGGCCCTGCAGCACCGGGAGGGAGGCAGGCTTGTTGGAGGGATGGATCCAAAGAAGCACAGTGTTGGGTGTTTCCGTGGTGCAAGCAAGTTCAGTGAAGGGTACTGGTTCCTTTTGGGATTTTGGTTGTGGGATGGGAGAGGGAAATGGTGCTTGCCAGCACCTTTGTTCCCCTGCTGAGCTGAGCTCTGTCTTTTGGGGCTCAATAACCCTCCGTCCAAGCATCCTCTCACCCTCCATGCTCTCTGAGAGCAGAGCTGTTGACTTAATATTCCAGATGTTAAGTCCCGCTGGCTGTCAGGACTCACAGAGTCTGGCCCCTCCACTTTTGCAAGCCAGACTTCGGGGGCTCTGCCTCGGCAAGTGGACTGCCCTCCATTGCCTCAGCTCCCTCTTGCCAGTCCGTTTAGCACACACTGCTTCTCTGCCCTCTCTACCTTCTTCCGTGGGCCTTTTGTCTATGCTTGGCTCTGGTGAGTCCATTCTGCAGTCTTCTGGAAGTTTTCTGGGTTATTTAGGCAAATGTGGGTGGAATCTAAGCAATCATCAGGCCGAGGTTAGCCCAGCGTCCTCCTACACCACCATCTTCCCAGTTCCTCCGGTTTGCTCATTTTCTTAGTGACATATTTGTATTCTTTTCTCTTATTCCTTGTATATTTATTGGTGATGTATATGTATATATTAACCTTTAGATGTGTATATAACATTTTCTGTATACAACAGGGTATATTAAATTGATGAGTATTTATGTGGAACAGACTATTTTCTCCTTTCTTCCCCACATTTTAGGTATATACTATTATTTTCATATCCTTCTTTGTGAGTTCCTTGATTGATTTTTTATAGAAATATTATTTTTACTGCTTTTGTAATACCTAACTCTATACTGTCACTTTTCATTTCTCCTTTCCACTCAAAGTATCCCTTTTAATATTTCTTGCAGATCCAGTTTACTGGTCATGAACACTTTTAGTTTTTATTTGTCTGGGAAATTATGTATCTCTCCAATTCTGAATGATAGCTTTGCTAGATAGAATATTCTAGGTTGCAGATTTTTCACATTCAACACTTTAAATATATCGTGACACTCTTTTCTGATTTACAACACTTGTGTTCAAAAATACTCTGCTAGCCTAATGGGTTTTCCCTTTCAAGTTACTGACATCTTTTGTCTTGCTGCTTTTAAATTTTTTCTATCACTCTATTTTGCCAATTTAATTAAAATATGTCTTGGTGTGGGTCTATTTTTGTTGATTTTCTTGGGGTTTCTCTGCTGCCTGGATCTGGATATCTGTCTCCTTCCTTATGTTAAGGAAGTTTTCAGCTATTATTTCTTTAAATACATTTTCTTCCCCCTCTTTTCTCTCTTCTTCAGGTCCTCCTATAATATGAACATTGTTACATGTGTTGGAGTCTCTGAGTTCCCAAATTCTATTCTCATTTTTTCTAATCCTTTTCTTTCGTGTTTGTTCTGTTTGATTACTTTCATTAGTCTGTCTTCTAGGTCACTATGTGTTCCCTTGATTCTTCCATCTTGGTGTTCATCACTTCAAGTACATTTCTCATTTCATTTATTGTGTCCTTTATCTTTGAGATGTTATTCCTTATCTCTGTGTAAAGGGTCTCACTCATGTCTCCCACTCTTTTTTTCAAAGGATACTCATAAGTGAGTATCCTTATGATCATTGCTTCAATGTCTCTACCAAGCATGTTACTTATATTAGTTTGCTTAGTTCTCTGTCCCTTTTTCTGTTGTTTTACTTGGGATAAACTTATTTCTCTCATTATTCTGTCTGCCTCTCTGTGTCTGTTTCTCTGGGGTAAGAAAATCAGCTGTGTCCTCTGCTCTTGAGAATAGTGACTTTATGAAGAAGAGGTTCTGGAGTGCCTTGCAGTGCTGTGTCCACTGTTCACCAGAACATGACACTTCAGGAATGTATCCTATGTATGTTGCTTATGCTCTACTCTTGTGTTTGAGTCACTTTTCCTTTAAGTACAGTTGTGTGCACTGACACTATTTCTGTCATGTTGTGGTCTGTGCTTGCTCTCTGCAGATTTAGTGGGACCCAAGTAGGCCAGATGTAAGGGGATATGCCCACAAGGACCTTGGGAGCAGCACAGGGGCATTAGTAAAATATGCACTAGGTTGCACTAGGTTTCTAGTCCTATGTTGTATCCCTTGAAGTGTTGCAGCTTCTGGGGGTTTCATGCCAGGGCTGCTGGGTGTGAAGCTGAGCATGGCCGGGTCCAATTCACGAGAATGGCTTGGGGCACAATACTGGCCACCATGGTGGATGTACTTGGTGCACTGCAGTAGCTGTGCACCCAGAAGCCGGTCAGCATACATACGAGGCTTTACCAAAATTTGACCTGAGGCTATAACCAAGGCTAACCAACTTGGAGTGGGCTAGTCCTCAGGAGAACCCATGGTCATGGTGCACTGCTAGCAGTTAGGTAACAAGTGTCTAGGCAACCCCACTTCTAGCAGGTGGTTCTGTGCTGGGGAAAGGGGGAGGAAAATGGCTCCTTTCAGCTGCCTCACTTTCAGAGAAGTCCCCAAACATGCTCCAAAATCTGTATTAAAGTATTTTCAGAGAAGTCCCTAACATGCTCCAAAATCCATTTTCTCCTGGAATTGTGTAAACTGCCATTTTTATGTTTCCTCTTTAAGCAGGCTGCTGTTTCTTTAAGGATGGTAACCCAGCTATCACTCACCATCTAGGGTCACTCAGTCCTGAGTCAGGTGATTTTTAAACCTCTAGGTTCCACTCCCACTGGTTTTACAAACTCAAGGAATTCAGCCCCAATGGCTTTAAAGCCAAATGTTATGAGGATTAGTCTTCATTACTGAGTTCCTCAGTGTGAAGCCTCATTTCTCTGCCCCCTCCACATACATAGCTCCTGCCCTCCTTCAGGCAGTCTCCCTCTGCCTTTCTAACCTTCCTGACTTTTCATGTGCAGCTTCTTCTCTTTATTTAATTGTGTAGTTTGTTCTGCCAGACTTCAGATCACTCTCTGTTTTGTGGACCTGGATGTGGATATATAGTTAAAAACAAGGGGGTGGGGTGAACTTAGGGTCCTCCTACTCCACCATTTTCCCAAGCTTCCTTCTCCTTTATTTCACATTCTTTCATCACATAACCTAAACTCAAAGAATTTACTACAGAATCTATGTCTATAATGGACATTGTCAGTGTTTTTAAGTATTTCCCCTAATCAAAATCAGTATTATTGAAAGACAAGAGAGGTGTTAGAAGATGGAGTAAGGACAGTATCCTTCAGACTGAGAATACACTTTGTGACTAAAAAATGAAGCAAGCCACTCCATATCATTTGCATAATTTTATTCAAGGTTACTTACTGATTGGGGGATAGGGCTAACATATGATCCAGGTGTTACACAGCTTGTTTCTGTCTTCCCACCATTTGGACCTGGGGGATGATACCATAGATTTGCCCCTTAATATCATCTATCTTGTACATAAGCATTTAAGTTGGCACCCATACTAACAACCCTGCCTCAGTACCAAGTGTCAGAGGTTCAGAAACTGTTATTTACATGTGTTGGGCCCTGACCTTAAGGCACCTGGGGGTGCACTCCAAGCTTTCAATGAACTATAGTCTCACCAGGTGGGAGGTCTTGTGGCAATTGGAAAATGAGTCCCTCCTTCTGCCACATTGGCCTCTGGCCTCCTAACAATATCTGTACCTGAAGCAACTGAGCTTTAGTGGTGTTGTTGATTAGGCATTCATATGCTGATATCTATCCTGCTGTGGGTGTGGTATTAGAATTGCCTCTGTTAGTGGTGGAAACCATCCTGTGAGGGAGCCATCTGGTGACAAAGTCTTTAATGTGTTTTTTTTAATTATTATTATTATTAGTCCATTCATCTTTTAACTTAGGCCCACAGCAGGAGGACTGTATGGAAGGTGGAATGTCCATAATACATCCTGGGTCTCTGCTTATTTTTGGACCTCATGGCTAGTAAAAATGTGTTCTTTGATCACTATCTGAGTCAGTGTTCCGTATATGCTCTCTAGTTTTGTTATTCTGTTTGTAGTTGTACCCTGCTTGGCTATTTTATAGGCAAACACTTCTACAAGTCCTGAAGAAGTGTCTCCACAGGTCAGCATATATCTGTGCCCTTCCAATACCAGCAAAGGGACTATGTAATCAATTTTTCTGCAAGAAACAAGGTGTGTAGTCCACTCAATTTATTCTGAGGTATGTTGCGATGGCCATTGCCTGAGATAGCACTGGGTTGGGGGAGGGATAGTCCTTGTCAGCAGCATGTAGATCAGAATATTTTAAAGGCAAATGTAGCCTTTTTACTTGGAAAATATTTCCAAGTAGCTTTTGGACCTGGTGGACCCATTCTGCCACATCAGATGTGATCAGTTTTCCTCTGGCAGAAAGACTTGTGCCTGGGTAAAGCATCTGCCTCATGGTTGCCTGGCAGTGTGGATGGGGAGTCAATAGATACATGTCATACTTGGATGGGTGCATCGAGTTTAGTTAGTGCATACTTCCCAAATATCTTTCTGTTGTTCTACTCCCTACAGTGGTCTATTTAATACAGACCAGTCTTCTTTGTGACATTGTGCATCCATATTGTTAACCCTTTGCATACTGTCCAGCTGTCAGGGGACAATTTGATGGGCACGGGTTGATGCATCAACACAATCCATACTACTCTCAATTCTTCCCACTGACTACTTTTAGTTTCTTCTTCAAACTAAAGTACATCAAAATCCAGTGGTATAGCAGAGGAACATCAAATAGGAAAGTTTCCCTGGCAGCTGTCATCAGTGTACCATGTCTCCGCTGAAGGCAAGATTAACCTTTCCTTTACTAGAGGGAGGAAAGACATAATGTCAGCAACTTCTAGATGTTGGGCTGGGGAGACATAAGTGACCAGCCCTAGTAACCAGTGCAGTTCATGAGATAGTGGACAGGTATTATAAGTGCTTTTCTGCTGTAGGTAAGCATACCATTTCTTTAAGGTATTTACCTGGGCACAGGCACTCTTAGGTTTATTCAACATATCCTTAATCAAATCTCCTACTGGCAGAAAAGTTTGTATCATCATGGACAGGTCAGCTGTCAGATCTTTCATTTGTTGCAGTGCAAGATATACAGCTAATCATTGTTTCTCAGTGGTACTATATTCAGCTTCTGTGTCTTTCCATAACTGAGACCAGAATCCTAACAGGATTTGTTTCCCATTTTGTCATCACAGCCCCAGCCAAACCCTTCTGGATATGAACTTACATATAATACCCCCAGGGCCTGTACTTTTTATTTTTACTAGCATCATTGCCTTTAAGAAAGCCTCTTGTTAGTAACCACCCCAATCACATTGGCTTCCTTTATTAACCAAGGCATAAAATGATCTTAATATCTGTACTAGATGGGGAGTAAAAAGTCTCCAGTAACCCAATAAATCAGCAAAAGCCTGTAAATGCTTTATGATTTTAGGGATTGGGTAGGCTTGTATTTTATCAATAACTGTCTCTGGTAGTACTTTTATCTTACCCAACCATATGATGCCTAGGGACTTTACTGTTTGACCTAGGCCTTGGATCTTTCCCGTATTTACCTCCCATCCTTGTGACTTTAAGGATGCCTGCAATGACATGGTTGCTTGACACAAGAGGATGAATTATCACAAGTTAACATAACATCATCTATATAATGATAAAGCACCATCTCATCTGGCAACACCCATTTTTTCCAAATCTCTGGCTACCATCCTGTGACAAATTGTGGGACCAAGGAAATGACCCTGGGGCAATGCCTGGAAGTTCCTTTGTCTCCTTTTCGTGTGAAGGAGAATTGGTTTTAGGATTCAGGTCTTAATGAAATGCTGTAAAAGGCATTAGATAGGTATAGTACATAACGATATGTCTTAATGGATGCCATGATTTTTTTTTCTAACAATAGGGCCATGTTAGGCACCATGACATGCATGGGTAGATAACTTTATTAAGTTCCTTATACTCTACTGTCATTTACCAGGTTCCATTAGATTTCTTTATAGGCCAAATTGGACTATTAAGTGGATTTTTTAGCAGGCCTTATTCCCATCTTTCTTAATTATCTAGTGGTAGCACTAATCTTGTTATGCCCCCTAGGTAGCTTATATTGTTTTACATTTATTACTCTCTGGGGAACCAACAGCTGTATAGATTTTGCATCACCCATGATGATTGGTTTCTCTACTGGGATATGAAACCTGAATTTGCCTGCCATTGTGGTTAGAGCCAGATCCTGTAAAATACCTACACCCAAAAATATACTCAGGAATGGGGAAAATATGCCCTAGAAAAATCCATAGGTAGAGACTAGTTTGTCTCACCTGCATAACTTCCCCCCATAAACATCAATGCTTTTTATTTCTCCCCAAAATTTCAAGGGTTTCCATCGATAAGTGTGCATTCAGCTCCAGTGTCAACTAGAGCTAGTACAGTCTGTTAGTGTGAGATCAATGAATGGTTAATTCAACATGAGACCTCCAGTGGTTCCCTATTACATACACTAGAGTTCTACATTGGCCTAACCCCTAGTGTCTAGGGGTAAGGTGTATCCACCTCTGAAATTTCTCCATTAGCAGAGAAGTACTTAATGACATAATTGGCTTTTTTAAGCCTTCCTTCAAGGGAGTAAACTGCTTTCCCTTAGGCAATACCTTCCACAGGCTTAGCAAGACCAAATTAGATTGGTAATATTTTCTTTCGCAGGACCAGATAATATTAGACCTTGCCAAAATTGTTTACAAAAGACCTTTAGGGGCCCTTTTTCCCACAATTTTATCATCAGTAGGATCCTTTGCTTTTCCTTGTTTCTCAACCTATATTTCTCTTATGAAAGATTCTTTAGGTTTCACTTAAGTCAGCTACCATGGGGCCACTGTAGCAATGGGATTATTAACCACAAGGGTAAGGACAGATGCTAAAGTCCTGTACCCTGCCCTTGGGTATGACTGTGCAATACAGTCTTTCATACCTGTGGAAAATAATTTGGGTCTCTAAAATGCTGGGCGTAAATGACATGTTTCATTCCTGGTTCACATATGATTTCTGGTAGTTCTTCCATACAGACCTAGTGTAATGGAGGGGAAGGCACACCCCTCGTGTTAAGCCAAGTTATGTTAATGATAGCATTTATCCAATAAAGAAAATTAGCTAAGAACCCTTGGTTCTCACTCATGCCTGTGACACATAGTCTTTGTCACAAGGCAGGTTGCAGAGTGACTGAGATCATTTTTAACACCTGAAACCCATTTAACATAATACCTTGTTCCCCTAAATCCAACAGTCATAACACCCAAGCTATCACCCTTTCTCAGCCCTTTTGCTTATAGTGGCTAATTAGCTCCTCTAATTCAATGGTGGAATATTCCCTCATAGTTGTTTTCTGACTAGTGGGGATTTCTTCTTGGTCATCCCCAGGCTCACAAGTGGTCTGGGTCTTTGAATCAAATGGAATCACTTCCCTCCCCTATGACAAATTCCTCCTCAATGGAGGAGTCATTATCCTAGGTATTCCATGCTTTAGGATCCCAATTCTTTTGAAATATAATAGTTCTCACCTTAGTGCATGGTAGTCTGCACCCATGCATCTTTACCATCTTACATTCTATAATTTCTAAGTGTTCCTCCTGCTGTTGGATTCTCTTGGGCATAATGTTCATAGTAGAGGAATATGTGGCTTGTACACCATTTTCCAAAGCCAACACCTTTTAGTCTGTTCCAATCCTCCCCTTATGTGTAATTACCTTTCCATGGTGTCTCCTAATGCACAAATCAATGGCCAATTACCACAACAATAGCTTTTTCTTTCGCCCTTCCCCCACAATTTCAGATAGGATATATAACAATCCCTGGAGTATTTTCAGGGCATCCCTGTACTCTCACACTGGTCCAAAATGCTAAACAAAACAAAACAAAACAAAACAAAAAAACCAGCCAAGTCTCCCCACCTGTGGAGGTGGTTGGCCAGCCTGGGATTTCCCCATGGACAATGGGCTTTCCCCCATGAACAACCTGCTTTGCCCTGACACAACTCCTTTGTTAATGCTTGTTTTATTTTTGATCTCCTGCCTAGCTTGCCAATTGTTAGAAAGGTGGAAGACAAAGAGTAAAAGTATCCTCCAGACTAAGAAGGCACTTTGAGACTGAAAAACGAAGCAAACTACTCCACATAATTGACACAGAGTTTTATTCAGGGTAATTTACTAATGACAGTGAGGGGATCCGGTAGATGGACAATTCAGGTGATACACAACTATTTCCCACTCCCCATGTAAACCTCAATTCTCAGCTTTTATAGAGTGGGTAACATTTGGGGGAGGTCAGAGAGTAGTTACCTAAATTGATACCGCTTGTGTCCAGTTCTCTCTACTAGTGGCACCATCTGTGTATCACTGTAAGGAAGATAACAAGCCTTCCCACATTCCAGTCAGGGCATACATTAAACTCCAAAGGGCTTGGAACAGTAGCCCTGAAGGAGAGTCATTATGTGTACATTAAAACAGATTGAGGGCCAAAGAGGGAGTAGTTCTTGCAACACTCCTGCAAAAACACTGGTTTCTTCTTAAAGGTGTAATATAAAGCAGGTTGCAAGGAACGGATATGTATATTACTACCAATCACCAAGTTTGGTTTTCGTGCCAAGCTAGTTTCAGCATTAATAAGCCCCAAACTTTTATTGTGAATGAGGCCATTAGTACTTCCTTTTCACTGATTATTTATTCTACATACTGTATGACAAAACAATTCATACTAGCAGTAATTGAAACTATTAAATAGAATTCAATATTGAATGTGAACTTCCAGTGTACTGAATGTCAAACTTATTTTTTTTCTTATCAATGGCTTTTACTCTCCCATGTCTACATGAAAAGTTCTTGCTTACCAGCATTGCTTAGCATCAGTTCACATGTAAATACAGTACGTGAATATACAGAATATGACTAAAGTGACACAAAACTGGGCAACCTATAGCAATGTTTAAGTTGTTATGAATTTCACAGGATGAAAATTGTTATGTCTTTGCCTTCTGTGTGAACCAGGTAAAGGAGAATTCCATTTGGCCCTAAATTCTTCTTCAAGTATCTCTCTACTTCTCACCTTTGGTTCCTTACCTTCAAGAAGCAATTATATCCTCCTACATGGATCAAAACATGTGCCTTTACTCATATCTGATGTATTCTGACATTCCTCTGCTTAAAACCTATTGTCTTAAAGACAAATTCCTTAAAATGGTATGCAAGTTGCTTTATGGGTAGATCTTGTCTACTCCTCCAACTTCATCTATCCTCATTCCCCACCTCACACTCTATATTTTAATCACACCAAATTCCTTGTAGTCCCTCTAATGCAGCATGTTTTTTTTCATGCCATCTCTGTCTTTGCCTGGAATGTCCTTGTCTCTCAAGCTTGTTGCCTCTGTTGACTTAGATTTTATCAATGAAGTATGTTTGGGTGAAGAACAAATGAGATAATATGTTAGGTACCAGGTGCAGTACTTGTCCTTCTTTTATTCACTCATTTGTTCATTAAAAAAAAAATTATTGAACTTCTACCACATGCACAGTAATGTGCTAGATGCTTAGGCTACAGAAATTAATGCAGTCTGGACTCTGCCATCACAGATGTCAAAGACTTTGGGAAAAAAAAAACCTTGAAGCACAACTATAGGGAGAGAAGAGGCCATATCATGGAAGGTAGGAGGTGCAGAGACATTATTTGGGGGAGAAAAGTACCACAGGTACTGCAGAAGAGAGGTTCTGTGATCATGGAGAGAGGTGAAAAAGAGAGAGGAGCACACAGAGTATTGCAGAAGGAAAACACTTCTGTAAAGCCATTGACCAGGAAAACAAGACGGGCTGATTATCATGAGTTTTTACAACCAGTGGAACACAAACACTGGAGTTTTAGAAGTCTGCAGCATGGCGAGTATGGAGCCTGATGGGCAAGGCAGTGCTCCTTTGGAGGAGGGCACATAACCCACTAGTGGGTGCAATCTAAGGATCCCCCAGAATGCACTGGGAGAGATGGCTCCCCCTTCTTGGAGCACATATGTGAGAAGTGGCACTGCTTCTCTGGGGACAAAAGAGCCATTGGGTGATATTATGCTTCCCTGGCTATCAGTGTAGGTGCAGAGACACTTGCTGAGAGAAGCTAACCTGGACACTGGCATTTTTCTGTGGCTTACTCCAAACTCCAAGCTCCTGCACTTTAGTGCAACTGCCCTAGGACAAACCTGCATCAGTCCCAGTGCAGTAAGATCTTTCCCCAGTGGGTGGGGTCTGCACCACGACAGTTACCTAAAGTTTGGAGTCTTAAAACTCAGAAGCCTTCACTGGGATAAAAAACAGATGTACTAGAACATCTGTGTGGCTCAGTTGGTTCAGCATCCGACTCTTGATTTTGGCTCAGGACATGATCTCATGGTTCTTGAGATCGAGGTCCACATTGGGCTATGTGCTGACAGCATGGAGTCTGCTTGGGATTTTCTCTCTCCCTCTCTCTCATCCCCTCCACACCTCTCAAAATAAATAAACTTAAAAAAAAAGATGTGGGGCACCTGGGTGGCTCAGTCAATTGAGCACCTGACTTTGGCTCAGGTCATGATCTCGCATTTGTGGGTTTGAGCCTCATGCTGGTCTCTGTGCTGACAGCTTGGAGTCTAGAGCCTGCTTCGGATTCTGTGCCTCCATCTCTCTCAGACCCTCCCCTGTTCATACTCTCTCTGTCTGTCTCTCTGTCTCAAAAAATAAATAAAACATTAAAAAATTAAAAAAAAAAAACAAGAAAGAAACAGATGTACTATGCTGCCAGGTGGGCAGACTGCCTGGACACAAACAGGGTGAAAGCGAGGATCTGAGGGACACCTGAAATACATGAGAGGAGATTGTTTACTCTCCTGTAGGGGTGTCCTGGACAACATCGGGCATGAAGTCCCCTCTCCAGGGACTAAGGAGAGGGCTGGTGCCATTTTCCTCCCCCAGCCCTCAGCAAAAATTAACTTCAATAAGAAACACAATGCCAACAGTGCCAGCCTAAAACACTTACACCAAGCCCCACCACCCTGTGCTCATAAGGTGCTTCTTTACTATGGCAAATGTGCCTGAGAACCAGAGCAACAGTCCACTATCCCAAAAGAGAAGCACACACACACACCATATGTATGACCATAGAGTGCAACAAAGCTTAGCTCTAGTGGAAATAGACTCAGGAATCCTTTAACAAGCAGACCAGAAAATACCCAGTTAAAATTCACTACACTCTGACCAAGGTCTAAATACTCCACACTATAAGCAAGGAAAGACTCTGCAGGGGACTGACCTGAGGCCAAGAGCAGCCAAATCAGAGCAGTAGAGTGTGCCCAGAAAGTATCAGAAACACTTCCTGAAGCTCCAGGCCCTGGGCAGTATATGATCTCTTCTTAATAAAGCCATTACTCTCTGGAGCACAAAATGTAACAGGCTTTCCTAACACAGAGAGGAAGACAGAAACCTATACATAATGACAAGAAGGGAGAATTTATCCTAAAATAAAGAAGAAATAAAGGTCAGGTATAAGTAATATGCCTGTTACAGAATTTGAAACAACAATCATAAGGATACTAGCTGGACTTCAGAAAAGCAGAAAAGACACCAGGGAGTCCCTCACCACAGAGATAAAAACCTTAAAAATTAGATCAAAATAAAAAATGTAACCAAGATGCAAAACCAACTAAATATAATAATCACAAGGTTGGAAGAAACAAAGGAATGAATAAGTTATATTGAAGAAGGAATTATGGAAAATAATGAAGCTTAAAGAAGAGGAAAAGAGGGAAGGTGGCAGCATAGGAGGATGCTGGGCTCACCGCATCCTGCTGACCACTTAGATTCCACCCACACCTGCCTAAATAACCCAGAAAACTGCCAAAAGACTAGCAAAACGGATTCTCCGGAGCCAAGCATAGACGAGAGGCCCACAGGAGAGGGGCCCCTCCCGAAGCAGATCTCCATAGGAAAAGCGAGCTGAGCCTGCCCCTTCCGCCTCTATGCACCTTGCCAATCCACCCCAGCTAATACACCAGATCCCCAGCACCACAAGCCTGGCAGTGTGCAAGTAGCCCAGATGGGCCACGTCACCCCACAGTGAATCCCGCCCCTAGGAGAGGGGAAGAGAAGGTACACACCAGTCTGACTGTGGCCCCAGTGGTGCGCTGAGGGCAGACATCAGGTCTGACTGCAGCCCCACCCACCAACGCAAGTTATTCAACTCAGCACAAGAGAAGTGCCCTGCAGTTCCGCACCACTCCAGGGACTATCCAAAATAACGAAATGGAAGAATTCTCCTCAAAAGAATCTCCAGGAAATAGCGACAGCTAACGAACTGATCAAAAACGATTTAAACAATATAACAGAAAGTGAATAATAGTCATAAAATTAATTGCTGGGTTTGAAAACGGTATAAAGGACAGCAGAGAATCTATTGCTACAGAGATCAAGGGACTAAGAAACAGCCAGGAGGAGCTAAAAAAATGATATTAATGAGCTGCAAAATAAAATGGAGATGACCACAGCTCGAATTGAAGAGACAGAGGAGAGAATAGGTGAACTAGAAGATAAAATTATGGAAAAAGAAGAAGCTGAGAAAAAGAGAGATAAAAAAATCCAGGAGTGTGAGGGGAAAATTAGAGAATTAAGTGATGCACTAAAGAGAAATAATCTAAGCATAATTGGTATTCCAGAGGTGGAAGAGAGAGGGAAAGGTGCAGAAGGTGTACTTGAAGAAATAATAGCTGAGAACTTCCCTGAACTGGGGAAGGAAAAAGGCATTAAATCCAAGAGGCACAGAGAACTCCCTTCAGACGTAACTTGAATCGATCTTCTGCATGACATATCACAGTAAAACTGGCAAAATACAAGGATAAAGAGAAAATTCTGAAAGCAGTTATGGGTAAACGTGCTCTAACATATAAAGTGAGACCGAGCGGACTCATGATGGATCTATCTACTGAAACTTGGCAGGCCAGAAATGAATGGCAAGAAATCTTCAATGTGATGAACAGAAAAAATATGCAGCCAAGAATCCTTTATCCAGCAAATCTGTCATTTAGACTACAAGGAGAGATAAAGGTCTTCCCAAACAAACAAAAACTAAAGGAATTCATTACCACTCAACCAGCCCTACAAGAGATCCTAAGGTGGATCCTGTGAGACAAACTACAAGAGACATCGCTACAAGCATGAAACCTACAGACATCACAATGACTCTAAACCCACATCTTTCTATAATAACACTGAACGTAAAGTGACTAAATGCGCCAACCAAAAGGCATAGGGTATCAGAATGGATAAAAAAACAAGACCCATCTATTTGCTGTCTACAAGAGACTCGTTTTAGACCTGAGGACACCTTTAGATTGAAAGTGGGGGGATGGAGAACTATTTATCATGCTACTGGAAGCCAAAAGAAAGCTAGAGTAGCCACACTTATCTCAGATAAACTAGACTTTAAATTAAAGGCTGCAACAAGAGATGAAGAAGGGCATTATATAATAAATACAGGGTCTCTCCATCAGGAAGAGCTAACAATTATAAATGTCTCTGCACCGAACACAGGAGCCCCCGAATATATAAAACAATTACTCACAAACATAAGCAACCTTATTGATAAGAATGTGGTAATTGCAGGGTAAATTATTACCCCACTTACAACAATGGATAGATCATCTAGATACAGGATCAATAAAGAAACAAGGGCCCTGAATGATACATTGGATCAGATGGACTTGACAGATATATTTAGAACTCTGCATCCCAAAGCAACAGAATATACTTTTTTCTCGAGTGCACATGGAATATTCTCCAAGATAAATCACATACTGGGTCACAAAACAGCCCTTCATAAGTATACAAGAATTGAGATCATACCATGCATACTTTCAGACCACAATGCTATGAAGCTTGAAATCAACCACACGAAAAATTCTGGAAAACTTACAAAAGAATGGAAGTTAAAGAACACCCTACTTAATAATGAATGGGTCAACCAAGCAATTAAAGAAGAAATTTAAAAATATATGAAAACAAATGAAAATGAAAAGACAATAATCAAAACGCTTTGGGATGCAGCAAAGGCAGTCCTGAGAGGAAAATACATTGCAATCCAGGCCTATCTCAAGAAAAAAGAAATCCCAACAGAACACCTAAAGGAAATAGAAGCAGAACAGCAAAGACACCCTAAACCCAGCAGAAGAAGAGAAATAATAAAGATCAGAGAAGAAATAAACAATATAGAATCTAAAAAAAAACTATAGACGAATCAATGAAACCAAGAGTTGGTTTTTTGAAAAAATAAACAAAATTGATAAACCTCTACCCAGGCTTCCCAAAAAGAAAAGGGACATGACCCAAATAGATAAAATCATGGATGAAAATGGAATTATTACAACCAATCCCTCAGAAATACAAGCAATTATCAGGGAATACTATGAAAAATTATATGCCAACAAACTGGACAACCTGGAAGAAATGGACAAATTCCTAAACTCCCACACACTTCCAAAACTCAATCAGGAGGAAATAGAAAGCTTGAAGAGACCCATAACCAGTGAAGAAATTGAATCAGTTACCAAAACTCTCCCAACAAATAAGAGTCCAAGACCAGACGGCTTCCCAGGGGAGTTCTACCAGACGTTTAAAGCAGAAATAATACCTATCCTTCTCAAGCTATTCCAAAAAAAAAAAAAAATAGAAAGGGAAGGAAAACTTCCAGACTCATTCTATGAAGCCAGTATTACTTTGACTCCTAAACTAAACAGAGACCAAGTAAAAAAAAAGAACTACAGGCCAATATCCCTGATGAATATGGATGCAAAAATTCTCAATAAGATACTAGTAAATCGAATTCAACAGCATATAAAAAGAATTATTTACCATGATCAAGTGGGATTCATTCCTGGGATGCAGGGTGGTTCAACATTTGCAAATCAATGTGCAATCAATTGATTGCACGATGTGATACATCACATTAATAAAAGAAAAAATAAGAACCGTATGATCCTGTCAATTAAAGCAGAAAAGCATTTGACAAAATTCAGCATCCTTTCTTAATAAAAACACTTGAGAAAGTCGGGATAGAAGGAACATATTTAAAGATCATAAAAGCCATTTATGAAAAGCCCACAGCTAACATCATCCTCAATGGGGAAAAACTGACAGCTTTCTCCCTGAGATCAGGAACACGACATGGATGTCGACTATCACAGCTGTTGTTGAACATAGTGTTGGAAGTTCTAGCATCAGCAATCAGACAACAAAAGGAAATCAAAGGCATCAAAATTGGCAAAGATGAAGTCAAGCTTTCACTTTTTGCACATGACATGATATTATACATGGAAAATCAGATAGACTCCACCAAAAATCTGCTAGAACTGACACATGAATTCAGCAAAGTTGCAGGATACAAAATCAATGTACAGAAATCAGTTGCATTCTTACACACTAATAATGAAGCAACGGAAAGACAAGTAAAGAAACTGATCCCATTCACAACTGCGCCTGGAAGCATAAAATACCTAGGAATAAATCTAACCAAAGATGTAAAAGATCTGTATGCTGAAAACTATAGAAAGCTTACGAAGGAAATTGAAGAAGATATAAAGAAATGGAAAAACGTTCCTTCCTCATGGGTTGGAAGAATAAATAATGTCAAAATGTCAATACTACCCAAAGCTATCTACACATTCAATGCAATCCCAATCAAAATTGCACCAGCATTCTTCTCGAAACTAGAACAAGCAATCCTAAAATTCATATGGAACCACAAAAGGCCCCGAATAGCCAAAGTAATTTTGAAGAAGGAGACAAAAACAGGAGGCATCACAATCCCAGACTTTAACCTCTACTACAAAGCTGTCATCATCAAGACAGCATGGCATTGGCACAAAAACAGACACATAGACCAATGGAATAGAATAGAAACCCCAGAACTAGACCCACAAACGTATGGCCAACTCATCTTTGACAAAGCAGTAAAGAACATCCAGTGGATAAAAGATAGCCTCTTTAACAAATGGTGCTGGGAGAACTGGACAGCAACATGCAGAAGGTTGAAACTAGACCACTTTCTCACACCATTCACAAAAATAACCTCAACATGGATAAAGGACCTGAATGTGAGACAGGAAACCATCAAAACCCTAGAGAAGAAAGCAGGAAAAGGCCCCTCTGACCTCAGCCATAACAATTTCTTACTTGACTCTACCCACAGGTAAGGGAATTAAAAGCAAAAATGAATTACTGGGACCTTATGAAGATAAAAAGCTTCTGCACAGCAAAGGAAACAACCAACACACCTAAAAGGCAACCAACGGAATGGGAAAAACATATTTGCAAATGACATATCGGACAAAGGTCTAGTGTCCAATATCTATAAAGAGCTCACCAAACTCCACACCCGAAAAACAAATAATCCAGTGAAGAAATGGGGATAAAACATGAATAGACATTTCTCTAAAGAAGACATCTGGATGGCCAACAGGCACATGAAAAGATGCTCAACGTCGCTCCTCATCAAGGAAATACAAATCAAAACCACACTCAGATATCACCTCACACCAGTCAGAGGCCAAAATGAATAAATCAGGAGGCTATAGATGCTGGCAAGGATGTGGAGAAACGGGGACCCTTTGCACTCTTGGTGGGAATGCAAATTGGTGCAGCCGCTCTGGAAAGCAGTGTGGAGGTTCCTCAGAAAATTAAAAATAGACCTACCCTATGACCCAGCAATAGCACTTCTAGGAATTTACCCAAGGAATACAGGAGTACTGATGCATAGGGGCACTTGTACCCCAATGTTTATAGCAGCACTCTCAACAATAGCCAAATTATGGAAAGAGCCTAAATGTCCATCAACTGACGAATGGATAAAGAAATTGTGGTTTATATACACAATGGAGTACTCTGTGGCAATGAGAAAGAATGAAATATGGCCCTTTGTAGCAACGTGGATGGAACTGGAGAGTGTTATGCTAAGTGACATAAGCCATACAGAGAAAGACAGATACCATATGTGTTCACTCTTATGTAGATCCTGAGAAACTTAACAGAGACCCAGAGGGAGGGGAAGGAAAAAAGAGGTTAGAGTGGGAGAGAGCCAAAGCATAAGTGACTTTTAAAAATTGAGAACAAACTGAGGGTTGATGGGGAGTGGGAGGGATGGGAGGGTGGGTGATAGGTATTTAGAGGGCATTTTTTGGGATGAGCACTGGGTGTTGTATGGAAACCAATTTGACTATAAATTTCATAAAAAGTAATAAAAAATAAAAGAAGAAGAAAAGAAAAATATCTGATCACAAATGTAGATGCAGAAAACTCAGCAACTATACAAAGCATAATAACATTTGTATAATAGGAGTCCCAGAAGAAGAAAATAGGGAAAAAGTGGCAGTACGTTTATTTGAGCAAATTATAGCTGAAACTTCCCTAATCTGGGAAAGGAAACCTTTATTCAATTATGGGAGGCACAGAGAACTCCCATCAAAATCAAACAAAGCAGGCCAACACCAAGACATATAGTTAAATTTGAAAATATACAGATAAGGGAAAAAATCCTAAAAGCAACAAAAGAAAAGAAATACCCATTGGGGTGCCTGGGTGACTCAGTCGTTTGAGCATCTGACTTCGGCTCAGGTCATGATCTTGCTTTGGTGGGTTTGAGCCCTGCATCAGGCCTTGTGCTGATGGCTTAGAGCCTGGATCCTGCTTTGGATTCTCTGTCTCCCTCTCTCTCTCTCTGCCCCTCCCTTGCTGGTGCTCTGTCCCTCTTTGTTTCTTAAAAAAATAAAATAAAACGTTAAAATAATAATAAAAAAGAAGTCCCCAATTCACAAAGGAAGACAAAAAAGGTTAGTAGTAGACCTCTCCATAGTAACTTGGCAGGTCAGAAAGTAGTGGCATTATATATTCAACGTGGTAAATGAGAAGACTATGCAGCCAATAATACTCTATACAGCAAGGTTGTCATTCAGAATAGGAGGATAGATAATTTTCTATACAAACAGAAACTAAAAGAGTACATGACCATTGAAACTTCCTGCAAGAAATATTAAAGGGAAATCTTGGGGCACCTGTGTAACTCAGTTGCTTAAGTGTCTGACTCTTGGCTTCACCTCAGGTCATGATCTCAAAGTTCATGGGATCAATCCCTGAATCCGGATCTGTGCTGGATGTGGAGCCTGGTTGGGATTATCTCTCTTCTTCTCTCTCTGCCCCTTACCTGCACTCTCCCTCTCTCCCTCTCTCTCAAAATAAGTAAATAAACAAATAGTTTTTGAATTAAATTAAA
Source organism: Leopardus geoffroyi (assembly GCF_018350155.1). Classification (NCBI taxonomy): domain Eukaryota; kingdom Metazoa; phylum Chordata; class Mammalia; order Carnivora; family Felidae; genus Leopardus; species Leopardus geoffroyi. Next base: position 64,600,968 of record NC_059343.1, on the reverse strand, counting down.
ATCTTTCAGTGGGAAAGTAGGATGAAAAGAGACTAGAAACGCAGAGAAAATGTACAGAAACAACGAATTAACAAATAACACAATGGCACTAAATTAATATCTATCAATAATCACTCTTGATATAAATGGAATAAATGCTCCAATCGTAAGACATAGGGTATCAGAATGGATTAAAAAAAAGAAGATTAGTCTATATTCTGCCTAAGAAGACTCATTTTATACCTAAAGACAAGTGCAGATTGAACTTGAACGGATGGAGAAAATTTTCTCATTCTAATGGACGTCAAAAGAAACCCAGAGTAACCATACTTATATCAGATAAGTTAGCTTTTATTCAAGTGCATATGGGACATTCTCCAAGATAAATAACATACTGGGTCACAAATGAGGCTTCAACAAGTACAAAAAGATTGAGATCCTACCATGCAAATTTTTACATCATAACACTATGAAACTTGAAGTCAACCACAATAAAAAAACTTGGAAAGACCAAAAGTACATGGAGATTAAAGAACATCCTGCTAAATAATCAATGGGTAAACCAGAAAATTAAAGTAGAAATTTAAAAAAACACACAGAGACAAATGAAAATGAAAACACAATGGTCCAAATCCTCTGAGAGGCAGCAAAAGCAGTCATAAGAGGGAATTACATAACAATACAGGCCTACCTCCAGAAGCAAGAAAAATCTTAAATACACAACCTAACCTTACACTTAAAGGAGCTAGAATAAGAACAAAAAATGAAGCCTAATCCCAGAAGAAAAATGAAAATAATAAAGATTAGAGCAGAAATAAGTGATAAAGAAAAAACCCAGAAGAAGAAATCAATTAAGCTGGAGCTTGTTTTTTTGGAAAAGTTAATAAAATTGATAATCTCCCTGGCCATAGTTATCAAGAAGAAAAGAGAAATGACCTAAATAAATAAAATAATGAATGAGACAGGAGAGATTACAATCAACACCACAGAAATGCAATTATAAGGGAATATAAAGTCTATATGACAAAAAACTGGTCAATCTCGAAATAATGGATAAATTTGTAGAAACACATAAACTACCAAAACTGAAACAGGAAGAATTTTAAAAACTTGGCCAGACTAATAGCCAGCAAAGAAGTTGAATCAATAATCAAAAATCTCCCAACAAACAAGAGTTCTGGGCCAGATGGTTTACCAGGGGAATTCTAGCAGACATTTAAAGAAGAGTTAATACCTAGTCTTCTCAAACTATTCCAAAAAAATATAAATAGAAGGAAAAGTTACAAACCCATTCTAGGAGGCTAGCATTACCTTTATTTCAAAACCAAAGACCCCACTAAAATAGAAAATTATAGGCCAATATCCCTGATGAACCTGGATGCAAAAATTCTCAACAAAATACTAGCAAATTGAATCCCAACAATACATTAAAAGAATCACTCACCATAATCAATTGGATTTATTCCTGGGGTGCAAGAGTATTTTAATATTTGCAAATCAATGAACATGACAAACCACATTAATAAAGGAAAAGATAAGAACCATATGATCCCCTCAATAGATGCAGGAAAAGCATTTAACAAAGTACAGCATCCATTCTTCATAAAAAAAAAAAAAAAAAACTTAAGCAAAGTAAGGATAGAAGAAACATACTTCAACATCATAAAGGCCATATAGGAAGAACCTCAGGTAATATTTTCCTCAATGAGGAAAAACAGAGCTTTTCCACTATGGTCGGGAAAAAGACAGGGATCTCAACTCTCACCATTGTTATTTAACATAGTAATGAAGTCTAGAGCTTTAGCAATTAGACACTTTAAAAATGTGGAAACCAAATCAAAAGGAAGAAGGCAAACTTTCACTATTCATAGATTATCTGGTACTTTATGTAAAAGAAACTCAAAGAATCCACCAACAATTTGCTAGAATTGAGACACAAATTCAGGAAAGTCACAGGATACAAAATCAATGTACAGAAATTCATTGCATTTCTATAAACCAATAATGAACCAGCAGAAAGAGAAATCAAAGAATCAATCCCATTTACAATTGCACCAAAATCAATAAGATAGCTAGGAATAAACCTAACCAAAGAGTAAAATATCTGTACTCTGAAAAATATAGAACACTTATGAAAGAAATTGAAGAAGACACAAAGAAATGGAAAAATATTTCATGTCCATAGATCTTAAGAACAAATATTGTTAAAATGTCTATACTACCCAAAGAAATCTACACATTTAATGCTATCTCTATCAGAATACCACCAGCATTTTTTTCAACAGAGCAAAAGCAATCAATTCTAAAATTTGCATGGTACCACAAAAGATACCAAATAGCCAAAGAAACCTTGAAAAAGAAAAGCAAAGCCAGAGTCATTGCAATTCCAGATTTCAAGTGATAATAAAAAGCTGTAGTCATCAAGACAGTGTGGTAGTGGCACAAAAATAGACACTTAGATCAATGGAACAGAATAGAAAATCTAGAAATGGAACCATAGCTGTATGGTCAACTCATCTTCGACAAAGCAGGAAAGAATATCTAATTGGAAAAAGACATTGTCTTCAACAAATGGTGTTGGGAAAATTGGACAGAAACATGCATGAGAATGAAACTGGAATACTTTCATATACAAAACAAATTAAAACTGGATGAAAGACCTAGATGTGAGACAGGAAACAATCAAAATCCTAGAGGAGAAAACAGGCAGCAACCTCTTTGATAGCAGCCTTAGCAACTTCTTACTAGACCCATCATTGGAGGCAATGGAAACAAAAGCAAAAGACAACTATTGGGAATTCATCACGATAAAATCTCCTGCACAGCAAAGAAAACAATCAACATAAGTAAAAGACAAAATTCGGATACGGATAAGATATTTGCAAATGATATATCTGATAAAGAGTTAGTATACAAAATCTACAAATAACTTATATAAATCAAAACCAAAAAAATAAATAATCCCATTAAGAAATGGGCAGAACACATGAATAGAAATTTGTCTAAAGAAGGCATAAATAGCCCTCAACAAGTACAAAAAGATTGAGATCGTACCATGTATTTTCAGACAACAACGCTATGAAACTTTAAATCAACCACAAGAAAAAAATTTGGAAAGGTAACAAATACTGGGACACTAAAGAACATCCTACTAAAGAATGAATGGGCTAACCAAGAAGTTAAAAGGAAATTAAAAAGTTCATGGAAGCCAATGAAAATGATAACACCACAACCCAAAACCTCTGGGACACAGCAAAGGCGGTCAAAAGAGGAAAGTATATAGTAATCCAGGCCTTCCTAAAGAAGGAAGAAAGATCTCAGATACACAACCTAACTAACGCCTTAAAGAACTGGAAAAAGAACAGCAAATAAAACCCCAAACCAGTAGAAGACAGGGAATAATAAAGATTAGAGCAGAAATTAATGCTATCAAAACCAAACCAAAACAAACAAACAATAACCAGTGGAACAGATCAATGAAACCAGAAGCTGGTTCTTTGAAAGAATTAACAAAATTGATAAACCACTAGCCATTTTGATCAAAAAGAATAAGGAAATGGCCAAAATAAATAAAATAAAGAATGAAAGAGGAGACATCAAAACCAACACAGCAGAAATAAAAACAACAATAAGAGAATATTGTGAGCAATTATATGCCAATAAAATGGGCAGTCTGGAAGAAATGCACAAATTCCTAGAAATATATACACTACCAACACTAAAACAGGAAGAAATAGAAAATTTAACAGACCCATGACCAGTAAGGAAATCGAATTAGTAATCAAAAACCTCCCAAAAAACAAGAGTCCATAGACAGATGGCTTTCCAGGGGAATTCTACCAAACATTGAAGGAAGGGTTAACACCTATTCTCATAAAGCTGTTCCAAAAAATGGAAATTGAAGGGAAACTTCCAAATTCTTTCTATGAAGCCAGCATTACCTTGATTCCAAAACCAGAGAGAGATCCCACTAAACAGGATAACTATAGACAAATTTCCCTGATGAACATGGATGCAAAAATCCTCAACAAGATATTAGCCAACAGGACCCAACAATGCATTAAAAAAAAAAATTATTCACCACGACCAAGCAGGATTTATACCTGGGATGCAGGGCTGGTTCAATATCCACAAAACAACGTGATTCATCACATCAATAAAAGAAAGGACAGGGGCGCCTGGATGGCACAGTCGGTTAAGCCTCTGACTTCAGCTCAGGTCACGATCTCGCGGTCTGTGAGTTCAAGCCCCGCGTCAGGCTCTGGGCTGATGGCTCAGAGCTTGGAGCCTGTTTCCGATTCTGTGTCTCCCCCTCTCTCTGCCCCTCCCCCGTTCATGCTCTGTTTCTCTCTGTCCCAAAAATAAATAAACGTTAAAAAAAATTAAAAAAAAAAAGAAAGGACAAGAACCATATGATCCTCTCAAGAGATGCAGAGAAGTCATTTGACAAAATATAGCATCCTTTCTTGATAAAAACCTTCAAGAACATAGGGAGAGAAGGAGCATACCTCGAGATCAGAAAAGCCATATATGAACAACCCAACACTAATGTCATCCTCAATGGGGAAAAACTGAGAGCTTTCCCCCTAAGGTCAGGAACAAGACAGGGATGTCCACCCTCACCACTGTTATTCAACCTAGTATTGGAAGTCTTAGCCTCTGCAATCAGACCACACAAAGAAATAAAAGGCATCCAAATTGGCCAGGAGGAGGTCAAACTTTCACTCTTCGTAGGTGACATGATGCTCTTTATGGAAAACCCAAAAGATTCCACAAAGAAACTGCTAGAATTGATTCATGAATTCAGCAGAGTTGCAGGATATAAAATCAATGCACAGAAATCGGTTGCATTTCTGTACACCAACAATGAAGGGACAGAAAGAGAAATCAAGGAATCGATCCCATTTACAGTTGCACAAAAAAACCATAAAATACCCAGGAATAAATCTAAGCAAAGAGGTGAAAAATCTATACGCTGCAAAGTATAGAAAGCTTATGAAAGAAACTGAAGAAGACACACAAAAAAGGGAAAAAGATTCCATGCTCCTGGATAGGAAGAACAAATATTGTTAAAATGTCAATACTACCCAGAGCAATCTACATATTCAATGCAATCCCTATCAAAATAACACCAGCATTCTTCACAGAACTAGAACAAATAATCCTAAAATTTGTATGGAACCAGAAAAGACTCCGAATAGCCAGAGCAATCTTGAAAAAGAAAACCAAGGCAGGAGGCATCACAATCCCAAACTTCAAGCTATAGTACAAAGCTGTAATCATCAAGACAGTATGGTACTGGCACACGAACAGACACTCAGATCAATGGAACAGAATAGAGAACCCAGAAATGGACCCACAAACGTATGGCCAACTAATCTTTGACAAAGCAGGGAAGGATATCCAATGGAATAAAGACAGTCTCTTCAGCAATTGGTACTGGGAAAACTGGTCAGGGACATGCAGAAGAATGAATCTGGACCACTTTCTTATACCAAAATTTTAACAACACAGAAATATATTCCTTCACCACTTGGGAAATCATAAATTCAAATTCTGTCCTAAGCCAAAATCAAAGAGTCCACAGGGCCACACACATTCACCCTGGAAACTCAGGGTGAGGATTTGTTCCTTGCCTCCTCAAGGTAATTCCGGGACTTGTAGCCACATAAATCTGTGCCTCTATGGTCACCATGTATCCTCTTATGTGTAGATCAAATCTCCCTGAGCATCTCTCCTAAAAGACACCTGAAATTGGAATTAGGACCCATTTGGACAATCCAGAGCAATCTCCTCATCTCAAGATCCTTAGTTTAATTACCTCTACAAAAATCCCTTTCCTTATAAGGTAACACACGTTCCAGGAACTAGGTAAGATCGGACCTCTCCAGGTGGCCATCATTCAGCCTACCCCACTATCTTAAGTGCCCTTCAAGTTTATTCAAGAATGAAGACAGTAGGGATGCAGTAAACTTTCCAAAAATACAAGACTGAAAGCTTTTGATTCTTTACAAATTACAATTCTCCTTTTGATTCTTTATCAATTACAATTATACTATTAAAAACCAGCCTCACTGGAGTATTAGGATGATCAATTAGTTAATTATAGCTAATATGGAACTGGAGATAATCATAATAAAATACCATGGACTATATCAATAAATTTTATACAGTTTCCCCAAGTCCTGAAAATCATTTCAAAGAATTTTCCACATAAATGATTAAGAAGGGTTGATCTAAAGAACCCTGGGAGTAGTTTGGCCACTAAGAATTTAGAAATGCCTTCTAGGATTTCCACATTGCTTTATCACAAAATCCTTACTAATCAAATAATTCCTTTGTACTATTCTCAGAAATCTGATTTTCTAACCTCCAATATTCCTTCAGTTAACTGTTAGGAATCAAGATCATTTATAACATAACAAAGATTTATGAAATCCTGAAACCCAAGCAATAATAAACTACCAAGAGGTGCCCAGAAGAATTCTACGTATAATGGACAATAAGTGAAAAAACAGTATCTCGTGGATATTAGTTATTCCACTGCCTCAATACATCAACACAGGCCCTAAAACGCTGACTTTAAGGAAATGGCTGTTACACCTGTTCAAGTCTAATCTAAATCTTATAGTTATACCACCTTCTAATTAGCCACACAGTATAGAAATCTCAAAAAAAAAAAAAAAAAAAAAAAACTACCACCCTTGAACTACCATGAAAAGTCCACTAAAACTGGTTAACATTCTTTGGGGTGTGCATATTTTTTTCGTAGAAAGTAGAAGTAACAAAGGAGCAACATTTTAAGTACTAGAGACTTCCCAGTTCATACAATCAAACAGCCTATCATTAGCCCAAATTCCTACTAACTTTAAAGTTAATGGTACTTAACAAAAACAGACACTCAGATCAATGGAACAGAATAGAGAACCCAGAAATGGAACCACAAATGTATGGCCAAATAATTTTTGACAAAGCAGGAAAGAATATCCAATGGAATGAACACAGTATCTTCAGCAAGTGGTGCTGGGAAAACTGGACAGGGACATGCAGAAGAATTAACCTGGACCACTTTCTTACACCATACACAAAAATAAACTCAAAATGGATGAAAGACCTCAATGTAAGACAGCAAGTCATCAAAATCCTCAAGGAGAAAGCAGGCAAAAACCTCTTTGATCTTGGCCACAGCAACTTCTTACTCACCACATCTCCAGAGGCAAGGGAAACAAAGGCAAAAATGAACTACTGGGACCTCATCGAAATAAAAAGCTTCTGCACGGCAAAGGAAACAAATAGCAAAACTAAAAGGCAACTGACAGAATGGGAGAAGATATTTGCAAATGACATATCAGATAAAGGGATAGTATCCAAAATCTATAAAGAACTTATCAAACTCAACACCCAAAAAACAAATAATCAAGTGAAGAAATGGGCAAAAGACATGAATAAACACTTCTCCAAAGAAGACATCCAGATGGCCAACCGACACATGAAAAAATGCTCAACATCACTCATCATCAGCGAAATACAAATCAAAACCACAATGAGATACCACCTTATATCTGTCACAATGGCTAACATTAACAACTCAGGCAACAACAGATGTTGGCGAGGATGCAAAGAAGGAGGATCTCTTTTGCATCATTGCTGGGAATGTGAGATAGTGCAGCCACTCTGGAAAACAGTATGAAGGTTCCTCAAAAAAACTAAAAATAGAACTACCCTATGACCCAGCAGTTGCACTACTAGGCATTTATCCAAGGGATACAGGTGTGCTGTTTCAAAGGGGCACATGCACCCCCATGTTTATAGCAGCACTATAGCCAAAGTGGAAAGAGCCCAAATGTCCATCGATGGATGAATGCATAAAGAAGAAGTGGTATATCTATAAAATGGAGTATTACTCAGCAATCAAAAAGAATGAAATCTTGCCATTTGCAACGACGTGGATGGAACTGGAGGGTATTATGCTAAGTGAAATTAGTCAGAGAAAGATAAAAATCATATGACTTCACTCATATGAGGACTTTAAGATATAAAACAGGTGAACATAAGGGAAGGGAAGAAAAAATAATATAAAAACATGGAGGGACAAAACATAAGAGACTGTTAAATACGAAGAACAAACAGAGGGTTACTGAAACAGTTGTGGGGGGGGGGTATGGGCTTAATGGGTAAGGGGCATTAAGGAATCTACTCCTGAAATCATTGTTTCACTCTATGCTAACTAATTTTGATGTAAATTAAAAAAATAAAGAGTCTCTTATACCAATTTGACAATAAATTTCATATTTAAAAAAAACTCAGGATTCAGGACACACACACAAAAATAAAATAAAATAAAATAAAATAAAATAAAATAAAATAAAAGGATAAACATGTCCTTAGAATAAAAGATCTTTAAGTTAAATAAACTTATCTTTACAAAAAATAAATAAAATACATAAAATTTTAAAAAAATTAAAAAAAAGAAGGCATATAGGTAACCAACAGACACATGAAAAGATGTTCAGCACCACTCATCGTCAGGTAAATACAAACCAAAATCATGATGAGATATCACCCCACACCTGTCAGAATGGCTAAAAATTAACAACACAGAAAACACCAGATTTTTGGCAAGGATGTGGAGGAAGAGGAACTTTCTTACACTGTTGGTAGGAATGCAAACTGGTGCAGCCACTCTGGAAAACAGTATGGAGATTCCTCAAAAAATTGAAAATAGAACTACCCTATGATCCAGCCATTTCACTACTAGGTATTTACCCAAAGATTACAAAAATATTGATTCAAAGGGACACATGCACCCTGATGTTTATGGCAGCTTTATCAACAATATCCAAGTTATGCAAAGAGCCCAAATGTCTATTGATTGATGAATGGTAAAGAATATATATTCATAAAGAATACATACATATATATGAATATCACTCAGCCATAAAAGGAATGAAATCTTGCCATTTGCAATGATGTAGATTGAGCTGGATTGTATTATGCTAAGCTAAATAAGTCAAAGAAAGACAAATACCATATGATTTCACTCATATGTGGAATTTAAGAAATAAAACAGATTAACCTAGAGAAAAGAAAGAGAGGCAAACCATGAAACAGACTTTTAACTATTAGAGCAAACCAAGAGTTTCTGGAGGGGAGGTGGCTGGGGAATGTGCTAAGTGGGTGTTGAGTATTAAGGAATGCACTTTTGATGAGCACTGGGTGTTATAAGTAAGTGATGAGTCACTAAATTCTACTCCTGAAACTAATATTACACTATATGTTAACTAAAACTTAAGATATAAATAAGTAAACAAATCAAAACAAAATCAAAACAAAAAAAAGACCAAAAAAAAAACCCCTGACAGATGAATAAACACAACAGGATAAGTGCTGTCAAAGGCATGCGTATTAGGCCATGGGGCCATGGAGAAAGCACTTCACATGGGAGGAAGGAATGGGGAAGAGGGAAACTGGCTGGTGGGGGAGGGTTTTAGGAAAGGCTTCCTGAAAGTGGTGATAGTATTCCTGAGTTGACTCCTGAAATGTCAATAGAAGGTAACCAAAGAAACAAATTTTAAGGTGTGGGGTTATGGGTTTGTGGGCATAGATTCTAAGCAATAGGGATAGCATTTAGAAAAACCGAGATATGTGAGAGAGGTATGGCACTTTAAGAAACTGGCTCAAGTGTAGTGTTCATGTAAGGAACTGGTTGGTAATAGTGGAGATTTAGGAACCCCTAATAGGCATGTAATATTCAATTTTTTTCTCTCTCATCCTCTCTCTCTATTTTTTTCTCTCTCTCTCCCTCCCTCCCTTCATTATTTTCTTTCTCCATTTATCTTCCTCTTTTATCTGTAATCTGACCCCTTTTTACCTCTTCACTACTTTCTCCAGTTACTCCTCAACACATACTTTTTGCTCTAGACAGACTGGTCTCCTCACTTCCTTCAAATATCCTTTAATCATTTCTGCTCCTGTGTCTTTGCTCACACTTTTTGCCCTCTCTAAAGTGCCCTCCCTCCTTATGCCTATCAGAGAAGGCAAACTCAGACTTTTACAAAGATCAGATAGGTAATATAAATTTTTCGAGCAGATCAGGTGTAATACAATACGGAATGCTAGGGGTTATGGTAAATTTCAGTTTTTTTCTCATATTTAAAATGAGATTATAAAATTTTACTTAGAGTTTTGTTACAAATCAAATGAGTTTATGAACATAAAGCAAGTAATTCTGTAAAATAGTATGTAATTAACAACTGGTAGCATTTATTTTTTCCTGAGGTTTTCTATTTTTTTATTTTATATAACTTATAATTGCTTTTAGAATCATTGTATCACAGCTTCTTTAAAATCATTGTCAACTAGATCCAATATTTGATTCATCTTGGTGTTAGTGTCATTTGATGGTCTTTTCTCATCCAGTTTGTGATTCATAGTGTATCATCTACACATTTAGTGTACCTTGGACATTGTGTCTATTATTTTGGGCTACTCTGAGCCCTACTGACCTATTTTATTTTAGCAGGAAGTAACCCTGTTTAAGTTTAGCATGCACATACCAGGTCCTGGTATAATTTTTTGGGCTATAATTTTGATGGCAGTTTAATTTTCATAGCCTTTGTTGGGTTATTTTTGGTCTGCTTGGTTTAGTTAGTGCTGTTGGGACTCCCACTGGTTGAAGTTGGTGCTTTCTGAGAGGATGAAAGAGGGTCACTCAGGATGACCTCTCTGGGTGGGGTGTATCTCCATGGGTGAGGTTGTGGTGGAGTGCATCTATTGCCCAACCCCCTTTTGAGATGTCCAGTTTCTCAGGGTTAGAGAAGACTCTTGGACTGAGAGGACAAAGAGGTCTCCCAGACAGCCACTTATTAATGATGCATCCCTCCTTACAGTTCCTGTTGCCAGCCCTGGTTTCTGGGTTCAGGAGGAGAGTCTCATGATTAGGGGAACAAAGACACTTCCTGGACCAGATCACCTGCTGTATAGCTTGGTCCCTCTTGGCATCTCTGTCTACCAACCTTAATATTTCATGGGGAGGAGGACAATGTCAGGCCTGGCATGAATTCCTCTCTTGGTTCTTTATTTTTGTCCAGGTTCCCACTTTATATATCTTGCTCAAACTGTCAGGCTTATCTCATGCTGTCAGATGGACTCCAGTTTGGTCCAGGAAAGGAATGCATCTACCTGGGCTGCCTTGTCACTAAGTCATGGGAAGGGAAACACTAGGTCTAAGTCATCTTATTCTTTCAAGTGGTGGACACTATATGTATTTCACTTTCTTCTTATCAACTTTCAGAGTTCTGTTTTGGTTGTATCTTGGGTCATTGCCAAAGTTTATAATTTTACTTAGTGAGGAGAAGGGGAAAATGGGTCTACATCATGTTGTCTTGACAAGAACTCTATGCATTTATTGTTAATAAAAAAATGATAAAAAGAAAGAAAAAGTTGTATGGACTGGGTGGTATAATTAATGCGTACATTTATTTTATTTTTATAATTAAGTCAAGTCAAATTAAAACTAAAATTAATCATCCATGTGATAATATGGTGTAGTGCAATAAACAAAGCTTTGTAAGTCTGAGTTTGATTACCAGCTTTATTGCCTCTTAGTGGAGTGAAATTAGGCAAATGACTTCATTCATTGCAGCATTACTATCCTAGATTTAGAATAACTCTAATATCTCCCCCTTAGAATCTTGTGAGTATTAAGTAATATAATGTGTATACTATATTTAGCATAATCTCTGGTTCGTGTTCACGATATGGTAATTATCTTCATGTATTATTAGCATATCTTTTCTAGAACCCCATTCTTTTCTATGTCAGGGTTCAACCTTCTGACCACTGCGTGATTTTTGGAGTACTTTCTCTATTCTTGAAGATAAAAATACTTTCCTTCTAAAAAAAAGCCAACTTCCAGTCTATGGGCTCTCTCTAGCAATGACTCTACCTGCTGTGCTTTACACATCTGTACAAATATTTATTTTTTTCTCCTTTGTCTTTCAAAAGCGGGGATCCCCATTTCAGAGTTCCAGCAGATGTTTCTTTATTTAAACTGTATTAAGTAAGAGGAAGGAAAGAGAGACAGACATACACAAGAAGGAAAGAGGTCTGTGTCATAGCACCACATTTATTCAGAGGTCACAGTGCCAGGAAAAATGTGCACACAAATTGTAATTTGTTTTTTCCGTTTTATGTGATTTTTTTTGAACAGGAATTTCTTGTTTCCTTGCACTAATTAAATCTCAGTTAGTGAGAACCATCCAGTAGACTTTCAATGCAATTATGGATGGCAAAATACTGTACTTATTATAGCCCGCGAGCAGGATTTTTGGTATGGTATTTTGATTTCAGTGCACTGGTTGTCTTTTTCTTCATATGTGCTTTGTATGCAGTGGACTCGGAAACATACCAAGAAAGGAATTATGTTTAGAGTAGCTTGTTATTTTCGGGTTTGAGCCTCTCTTTTATTTTATAAGCTTCTTATACATCAAGCTGATTGAGACCTTTGTTGGATCTAGAGAATTGTTACTCTTTAGAGCATACAATTACTCCAACTTACCCATTATCTCAACCCACTTATTTTAGATTCAAGTTTGCTTATTGTTCTCACCCACAAATTTTAACTGGGTGTTTCAGCACTATACAAGAAAACACTGATTGAAACATGAAAAATTCAGTCAAATTAGTGATTAGGTATCAAGTGAAACAAAAGCCCATTCTAAGCTGTCTGCTTGGATTCAGTTATTTTTGTAACTGAATTCAATCACTCTGGTCAGTAAGAGAATGTGAAGTCTGGGAAGAAAACTGTGTTGAAGAAAATACCTAGAGGACTAACAAGAGAGTTAATTCTGACAAGCATTGGATTCAAGTCCCTGTATTTGGGTGTTTGGGCTCTAAATGAGGCCAGGAGTAATATGTATTATTCTGGTTAAGTTCACAAGAACAACTATGACTTTGACATGTATGTAAATAATGGATTGTGGAAATATTTGCTAAGCAGGAAGCTAACTGAGTTGGACAACTCAGTTTTCCCTCATTAGAAAAGACATGGCATGGTAGAAAAGAACCTTTAGAATAAGAATTAGGATATTTTGAATTATCTTTACTATACATGTGACCTCATCTGCAAATGAGGCACAGTTTTCTCATCTGTAAAATGAGGCTAATGATACATATCTAAATTCAACTAATAAGGGAAACACTAATAACCTCAATGGAAAATGATCAAACAGCACAAGAAACTTACAGAACAAAATATAAACAACTAAAAAGTATGAGATATTTCCAACTTTACCAACAATAAAGAAATACACATTAAGTGTGATACCATTTTTCTCTTTTCAAATTATCATATCTTCCAAAATAATAATCTAGCATTGATAAGGGTGTGGTAAAATGATATCCTCCTACATTCATGGAATATAAACTGCCGCAACTTTTCTGAAAATCATTTGCAAAGCATACCAAAAGACTTCAAATAGTTCATAACCCATAACTTTTGATACAAGTATTTCCCTTCTAAGAAATTGGTCAAAGACAATAGTCAGAAATACAGCAAACATTAATTTGCAAGGTCATTCATTGCAGCATTATTTATAATAACAACATTGGACACCTAAAAGACCAACAATAAGAAAAGTTCAAATAAATTATGATGTATTCATCTAATGTGAAGAAAAAGATAAAAAAATTATGTATAAAATACTGTCCCAATTGACAAATACATATACATACATAGTGTATGTGTGTTTATAAAACAATGAAAGACTTGAAAGAAATATTTCAAATAGTTAACTGTGAAAAGATTTTGTCATCTTTTTTCTTTCTGTTTTATCTTTGTATAATTTTCAACATCAATAAAATGAATATATTTTCATAATGGGAACAATGAAGCATGATAGCAGGATGATTCTGAGGATTAAATGAGCTAATTCGCCTACTGACTTACACAGAGTAGACATGTTGGTTCTCCTTTTTAAAAGCTTGGTTTGTTGTTTTTTATTTGACTCATATATTATAACCACAGCAAGGGTACTGACATCCTTGCCTCCAACTTGGGCTGGGTCATGATCTTGCAGTTTGTAAGTTCGAGCCCCATGTCAGGCTCTGTGCTGACAGCTCAGAGCCTGGAGACTGCTTCGGGTTCTGTGTCTCCATCTCTCTCTGCCCCTCCCCCCCCCCACTCTGTCTCTCAAAAAATGAATAAAAACGTTAAAAAAATTAAAAAAGAGGAGAACAGGGAAGATGGCGGCATAGGAGGATGCTGGGCTCACCACGTGTCCTGCTGATCACTTAGATTCCACCTACACCTGCCTAAATAACCCAGAAAACCGCCAGAGGATTAGCAGAACGGAGTCGCCGGAGCCAAGCGCAGACGAGAGGCCCACGGAAGAGGGTAGGAAGGGCGGCGAGGCGGTGCTCCCTCCACGGACTGGCGGGAGGGAGCCGGGGCAGAGGGGCGGCTCGCCGGCCAAGCAGAGCCCCCGAGTCTGGCTAGCAAAAGCGGAGGGGCCGGTCGGAGTGTGTTCTGACAGCGAGCGCGACTTAGCATCTGGGAGGTCATAAGTGAACAGCTCTGCTCAGAAAGCGGGAAGGCTGGAGGACAAAGGGAGGGAGAGTTGCTGAGCCCCAGGATGACAGAGCTCAGTTTGGCTGGGAAAAAAGGCGCTAGCCAGCGCCATCTCCCTCACCCATCCCCCAGTCAAAATCCCAAAGGGAACCAGTTCCTGCCAGGGAACTTGCTTGCTCCCTGCAAACACCCAATGCTGTGCTTCTGTGGAGCCAAACCTCCGGCAGCGGGTCTGACTCCCTCCCGCTGCCACAGGGCCCCTCCTGAAGTGGATCACCTAAGGAGAAGCAAGCTAAGCCTGCCCCTCCTGCCCACATGCATGTTGCCTACCCACCCCAGCTAATACACCAGATCCCCAGCACCACAAGCCTGGCAGTGTGCAAGTAGCCCAGACGGGCCATGTCACCCCACAGTGAATCCCGCCCCTAGGAGAGGGGAAGAGAAGGCACACACCAGTCTGACTGTGGCCCCAGCGGTGGGCTGGGGGCAGACATCAGGTCTGACTGTGGCCCCACCCACCAAACATAGAGTTGGAAGTTCTAGCATCAGCAATCAGACAACAAAAGGAAATCAAAGGCATCAAAATTGGCAAAGATGAAGTCAAACTTTCACTTTTTGCAGATGACATGATAGTATACATGGAAAAACTGATAAACTCCACCAAAAGTCTGCTAGAACTGATACATGAATTCAGCAAAGTTGCAGGATACAAAATCAATGTACAGAAATCAGTTGCATTCTTATACACTAACAATGAAGCAACAGAAAGACAAATAAAGAAACTGATCCCATTCACAATTGCACCAAGAAGCATAAAATACCTAGCAATAAATTGAACCAAAGATGGAAAAGTTCTGTATGCTGAAAACTATAGAAAGCTTATGAAGGTAATTGAAGAAGATTTAAAGAAATGGAAAGACATTTTGTGCTCATGGATTGGAAGAATAAATGTTGTCAAAATGTCAACACTACCCAAAGCTATCTACACATTCAATGCAATCCCAATCAAAATTGCACCAGCATTCTTCTCGAAACTAGAACAAGCAATCCTAAAATTCATATGGAACCACAAAAGGCCCCGAAGAGCCAAAGGAATTTTGAAGAAGAAGACCAAAGCAGGAGGCATCACAATCCCAGACTTTAGCCTCTACTACAAAGCTGTCATCATCAAGACAGCATGGTATTGGCACAAAAACAGACACATAGACCAATGGAATAGAATAGAAACCCCAGAACTAGACCCACAAACGTATGGCCAACTAACCTTTGACAAAGCAGGAAAGACATCCAATGGAAAAAAATACAGTCTCTTTAACAAATGGTGCTGGGAGAACTGGACAGCAACATGCAGAAGGTTGAAACTAGACCACTTTCTCACACCGTTCACAAAAATGAACTCAAAATGGGTAAAGGGCCTGAATGTGAGACAGGAAACCATCCAAACCCTAGAGGAGAAAGCAGGAAAAGACCTCTCTGACCTCAGCCGTAGCAATCTCTTTCTCGACACATCCCCAAAGGCAAGGGAATTAAAAGCAAAAATGAATTACTGGGACCTTATGAAGATAAAAAGCGTTTCCACATCAAAGGAAACAACCAACACAACTAAAAGGCAACCAACGGAATGGGAAAAGATATTTGCAAATGACGTATCGGACAAAGGGCTAGTGTCCAAAATCTATAAAGAGCTCACCAAACTCCACACCCAAAAAACAAATAATCCAGTGAAGAAATGGGCAGAAAACATGAGTAGACACTTCTCTAAAGAAGACATCCGGATGGCCAACAGACACATGAAAAGATGCTCAACGTCGCTCCTCATCAGGGAAATACAAATCAAAACCACACTCAGATATCACCTCACGCCAGTCAGAGTGGCCAAAATGAACAAATCAAGAGACTATGGATGCTGGCGAGGATGTGGAGAAACGGGAACCCTCTTGCACTGTTGGTGGGAATGCAAATTGGTGCAGCCACTCTGGAAAACAGTGTGGAGGTTCCTCAGAAAATTAAAAATAGACCTAACCTATGACCCAGCAATAGCACTTCTAGGAATTTACCCAAGGGATACAGGAGTACTGATGCATAAGGGCACTTGTACCCCAATGTTTATAGCAGCACTCTCAACAATAGCCAAAGTATGGAAAGAGCCTAAATGTCCATCAACTGATGAATGGATAAAGAAATTGTGGTGTAGGGGCGCCTGGGTGGTGCAGTCGGTTAAGCGTCCAACTTCAGCCAGGTCACGATCTCGCGGTCCGTGAGTTCGAGCCCCGCGTCGGGCTCTGGGCTGATGGCTCAGAGCCTGGAGCCTGTTTCCGATTCTGTGTCTCCCTCTCTCTCTGCCCCTCCCCCGTTCATGCTCTGTCTCTCTCTGTCCCAAAAATAAATAAACGTTGAAAAAAAAAAAGAAATTGTGGTTTATATACACAATGGAGTACTACAGGGCGATGAGAAAGAACGAAATATGGCCCTTTGTAGCAACATGGATGGATCTGGAGAGTGTGATGCTAAGTGAAATAAGCCATACAGAGAAAGACAGATACCATATGTTTTCACTCTTATGTGGATCCTGAGAAACTTAACAGAAACCCATGGGGGAGGGGAAGGGAAAAATAAAAGAGGTTAGAGTGGGAGAGAGCCAAAGCATAAGAGACTGTTAAAAACTGAGAACAAACTGAGGGTTGATGGGGGGTAGGAGGGAGGGGAGGGTGGGTGATGGTTATTGAGGAGGGCACCTTTTGGAATGAGCACTGGGTGTTGTATGGAAACCAGTTTGACAATAAATTTCATATATTGAAAAAATAAATAAATAAAAAATAAAATTGGCCTTCTGAAAAAGAAATTAAAAAAGAGTACTGGCATCCTCCTCAGCTTTGTTTCCAGTTCTAAATCCTGCACATTTTTGTAGTTCAGACTCACAATTCACTTCACTCAAAACTTAACTTTTCTATGATATTTTTCTCGTCTAGATTCTTTTAAAATGTATACATTACATGAAAATATGTTTGAAATCATTGGAGCCAAGGAAATGCAAACTAAAAGAACAATGAGATATCACACATCTATCAGCCTATCAGAGTAATTAACATTTGAAAATAATGTCATCAAAAGCTAGCAAAATTCAGAAAAACTGCATCACTCATACATTGCTGAAGGGAATGTAAAACTGTACAGTCATGCTGAAAAACAGGTTAGTAAATTCTTTTCAAGTAAACATGCAATTAGTATGCTACCCAAAGACTGCTCTCTAGAGTATCTATCTCAGAGGAATCAAGACTTATGGTCACACAAAATAAATCTGTAAATGAATGTTCAGAGAAGGTTTATTAATAATATCCAAAAACTTGAAATATGGTAGCTGTCCTTCAATGGGTGAATTGTTAAAAAAAAATAGGTTCATTCTTCATACATGGATACTATTCAGAAAAAAAAATGATAAACTATTAACATATGTAACAATTTAAATTAATCTCTAGGAAATTTTGCTGAGAAAAAAGATAATATCAAAAAGTCACACACTGTATGACTAAATTTACATAAAGTTCTTGAAATTAAAAAATTGTAGAGAACGGATTAGTAGTTATCAGGAATTAGAGATTTAAGCTGGTCTTGGACAGGGAAGCAGTGGGTAACATGAGGGAGTCTTGTTAGATATCCAAATCAAATAGTTTTGTTGTTTGGTTTTGGTGGTTGATATAGAACAGAAACTACAATATATGTGTGTATACACAGATGAATACAAGTAAAATGGGGAACTCTGCAAAAGATCAATAGATTGTATCAATGTTAATTTTCTAGCTGTGACATTATACTACAGTTTTGCAATATGTTAGCATTTGAGAAAAGTGTGCAAAGTATACAAGGGATTTTTCTGTATTATTTCTTAAAACATTTTGTGCATCGGGGTGCCTGGGTGGCTCAGTCGGTTGAGCGTCTGACTTCCGCTCAGGTCATGATCTCGCTGTTTGTGGGTTGGAACCACACGTTAGCCTCTGTGCTGACAGCTCAGCTCAGATTCTGTGTCTCTTTCTCTCTCTGCCCCTTCCCTACTTGTGTTCTGTATCTCTCTGTCTCTCAAAAATAAATAAATGTAAAAAAATTTTTTTTAAACTTTTTGTGCATCTACAATTATCTCAATAAAAATTTCAGTTGAAGAATGTATGTATATAGGCCATAGTCCCTGTACTACTTCATATATCCCATGCTCTTGCATACATTGGAGGTGTTAATTTGAGTAGGTAAACAGGAGTGGACAAGGGAAGAAGAGTGTCAGTAAACACAGACATAAATAGAAACAGTACTTGATGAACAAATTTACTTATTTTATCTATCTCTCTATAGTCTCTGAGACTCACATTAGGCTTGTATTAACCTATAAGCTCTTTACTAGATTGAAAGATTTTGTGGATGGGTAAAGATATTTCTTACACGTCTGTCTCCCCTGTATTGTCTTCCCTATGTCTTGGCATAAAACCTGTGCTCAACAAGGTCTTTCTGAACTGAAGGAAATGCAAATATTAGCAAGGAGCTGATGATTGAAGCAGTATTCCAATTAATGCAGATGGCCTTTTTTCTCTGTACTTCCCAAAGATAAAAAAATCTGTTACAAAGATAAGATACAAATATTATACCTTTTGTGAATCTGAAGTATAAAGCTATCTAAGAGGCTGCACTCCTATCGGATTTATTTTATTTTATTTTACATTTTTTTAATGTTTATTTCTGAGACAGAGAGAGACAGAGCATGAGCGGGGGAGGGGCAGAGAGAGAGGGAGACAGAATTAGAAGCAGGCTCCAGGCTCTGAGCTGTCAGCACAGAGCCCAACGCAAGGCTAGAGCTCACAAACCATGAGATCATGACCTGAGCGGAAGTAGGTCGCTCAACCGACTGAGCCACCAAGGCGCCCCATCCTATCGGATTTAGAAGTTCTCTCTACCATAGGTGGCTGCCAAACTTTGCTTGAATGCCTTTGGGAATAGTCAACTTAATATTTTTCATGAGCCTAATTGTAGCAAGTCTTTATTTACCTGCTTGCTTGGTTAAGTATTTAGTAAAATGTATGTTGTTTTCATTAAAACCCCTCGGCCTTAGTCCTGCCCTCTGGGAATACATAAATTAAGCACTATTACCAAACCACATTCCAAGAGTAATATTCAGTGTTGAAAGCCAAGGTAGAGGAAGGACAGTGGTAAAATCAGCACTCTCAAAGAAAATTATTTCCATTAATATCTCTGATTACTGCACAGAAGCATTTGACCTACACTATCTTTGTAATTTCTTTGCATGTGATTTGGAAAGCACAGCAGACAAGATTTCTGTCTGATTCCAGTCCAGGACATGGCTACACAAATACATTTTTACTCATAAGATGGTTAACTAGGTCAGTAATTTAACATTGGAAAGTGCCTGCTTCTCTCTTTCTCTCTCACAAGGCCTCTGAACAGTAAAATATGACAGGAAACAGGTTTAAGTTCCTTCCTGGAGGTGTGTGAATGTGTAATTCATGTAATTTCTTTCCAAGGGAGTCCAGACAGCCTTATTTGCACTACCTGTTTTGGAGTGAATACATATTACAGATGAAGAAACTGAGGCTCAAAGGGTTAAATGAGGTGCTAAAATCACAAAGCTAGTAGAATCTTTTATAAAGTCCAGAATGTGCTTTAAATGACCCAGAGACTGGACAGGAATTCTACATGAGAAAAGAAAGTCACATGTGCAGTTTTACAGTGACCAGCCATAGTCAATAAGCTACTGGCAACAGGAAAAAAAAAAGGCATTAATCTTGAAAGTTTGTCCCAGGAAGTTTATAGTTTCTGATACTCTTGGTGTTTCAAACTCATTAAGCTTGAGAAGAAGCAGAGTTCCAGCCAAAGTAACATTGGGCAATCTGGCTTTGTTTCTAGACCCATAATCTTAGAGTTTTACCTCCCAGAAGTTGTTGGAATCAAAAGTAGAATAAGATAATACTGCAGGAGGTGATTGTTGTCTGAAAGGGACAGTTTGAGTCTCAATTAAATTTCCCAGGCATGGGGGTTCTTGTCCTAACTTTATCGAGAGACAGGTCTATAAAAATGGAGACAGAAAATCCATTCTTTAGGAGATCCCACACCCCCCCCCCAAAAAAAAAAAGAATTTCCCTGCTGTGATGATGTAATGACTTTGAGAGACAATTTTTCCTCAACCTTTTAGAGAGCCTAGTAAAGTCTTTAATTCTGGTGGAAAGTTCCTCCTACTCCTCCTAAGAGGAAGTATCATCTGAGGTAATAGAGCCAGAAACACCTAAAAGAGCATAGGCAGGGCCATCAACATGGACAACGGTAATGAGGTTAAACCCTAGCGGCAATGGCAAGATCCAACAATCAATTAGAAGTACCAGAGTCAAGAAAAGCCACACAGCAACAAAATAGAGATGGCAGCAACAGACATAGCAAAACTTGGGCCACCATGAGATATATTTGATTCATCTGGGGCCCTGCAATGGGATGGATTTGAAAACTTTTGACACCCAGAAAATCCAAAGTGGGAGCTTAGTAGTAGAAATACTTATGGTTCCCATTAATATGGTTACCAATATCCCTTGGTTGTTCTTCCTGAGGGCTCCAAGTCCATTTTAATGAACATACAGATATTTAAACATACCTTTAAAGAGCAACCCATATCCTAATCACAGCTCTTTTCCAAGATACCACTTTGTTACTCTTCACACCAAGTGGTCTAACACCATGGAATAGGAACACTTAAAATCTGAGACAATTCCTCAAAGATGACCTCAAAGTACAACCGTGAAACTGAGTGTTAATTCCATAATTTTTCAATCAAAGCATCTATATTTGATCTATTTTTTTTCATTTAGTTCTATGTAAGTTTTATTTAAAGAAAGAATTGGGCAGGATCTGGCAGAGAAAGGCAGACACCACATGTTTTCACTCATATGTGGATCCTGAGAAACTTAACAGAAGACTATGGGGGAGGGGAAGGGGAAAAAAAGTTACAGAGAGGGAAGGAGGTAAATCATAAGAGACTCTTAAATACTGAGAACAAACTGAGGGTTGACAGGGGGTAGGGGAGAGAGGAAAGTGGGTGATGGACATTGAGGAAGTCACCTGTTGGGATGAGCACTGGGTGTTTTATGGAACCGAATTTGACAATAAATTATATTTAATATAAAAATAATAAAAACAATGAATAAAAAATAGTTTATTAAACAGAAACATAAAAAATAAATAAAGAAAGAGTTGTGCTTTTAAAAGTTGAAAAACACTAGACTAGTAAGACATCTCTGAGCATCAGTCTCTTTTCTGATAAAACTGGGGTAATAATAACATTTACTACATAACCTATAGTAATCTGTTACATTATACCCTTTTAAGATCCTTTCACTAGTCTACCTCTCACCAAAAAATAAGAGTTCTCTGAAGGTAGGTAACTGCCATTCATTCATAAATGTCTTTTTGTACCAGGCATTGGGGATAAGCAACTAGGTATTTATGACAAGCAAAGTAGACATGACCCTTGCCTTCATGGAGCTTACTCTCCAAACATTCCAAGGTTCTTATGATAGCCCACATAGCAGTATATGATGGGGTCTACTCAATCTCTCTGATACCATTTTCTGCTACTCAACCCCTTGTTCCTTATATTCTAGCCACATTGACTTTTTGCTCCTTGAACATGCCAGGCATGATCTAGCCTTAGGACCAACGCACTAGCCGTACCTTCACCTGGGATGCTCTTGTCTCAGTGTGCACATGGTTAATTCCCTATTCCCTTTAAGTCTGCTCTAGTGTCACTTTCTCAAATGGAACTCATCCTGACCAACATATTTACAATTGCAAATTCCATTCCCAGCACTCCTTATCCATGGTCCTATGGTATAATTATTTTTCCTCAACAATAATTATTTTTATATCCCATATATTTTAGCTGTATATTATGTTTATTATTTATTATCTTTCTCACCCTGCAATAATAGCTCCATAAGGCAGAACAGAATTTTTGTGTGCATTGTTCATTTAATGACCTAAAACAATGCTTGGAACTGAGTAGGTACTCAATATTTGTTAAATATTTGTTACCTTTCTGGAGACCTTTTCTTTTTGCCCCTCCTCCATGTGACAGATTTCCTTATTCTGGTGTTCTCAACAAACTACATTTTTTCCTGTTCTTTTCTTTTCCCTCTTTTATCTGAAAAAAAAAAAAAACATCTCCTATATTTCATCTATTCATGGCCCTATTTTCAGTTAAGTAACCAAGCAAACCCTCAGAGTCTAATAACTGAAGTAACCAAGAGGATATCCTTGCCCACAAACACAAATAAATTAGGACAATAGGGGGGATTTCAAAAATCCTACAAAGCTGGTGTGGGAACTGTTTGGGGCCAAGCAAACCTCTTTTCTGGCCACAAATTCTATCCCATACCATTGTGGAGAAGCAGAAAGAGAACTTGATATAATGGAAAGATTATTGTACTTAAGCTCAGACGCTATGGATTATCATACTTTCACACTTGTTTGTGATTTGGGAAGCTAATTTAATCTTTTTGATTCTCAATTATCTCAAAAATTGGGAGGGATAGTAGTAATCCTTTTACAGAGGTGCTATGATGAGAAAACAGGATCATATTTGCAAATCAATCAACATGTTACATTACATCAATAAGAGAAAGGATAAGAACTATATGATAATTTCAATAAACTCAGAAAAAGTTTTTGACAAAGTACAACATTCGTTCATGATAACCCCCCCCAAGAAGGTAGGTGTAGAGGGAACATACAGCAATATAGCAAAAGCCATATATGTAAAAACACAATTAACATCATCCTTAATAGGGAAAAAGGATTTTTACTTTCATCACTTATTTTGAAAATAGTACTAGAAGTCCAAACAACAGTAATCATACAACAACAACAAAAAATAAACAGCATCCAAATTGGTGAGGAAGAAGTAAAACTTTCACTAGTTCCAGATGAAATGACACAATATATAGAAAATCTGAAAGAATTCACCATAAAAACTACTAGAAGTGATTAAACAAATTCAAATTCACTGAATAGGAAAACAATGTACAAAAATCTGTTCCATTATTATACACCCAAATGAAGCAGCAGAAAGAGAAATTAAGAAAACTATCCCATTTACAATTGTACCCAAAATAATAAGTTACCTAGGAATAAACTTCACCAGAGGTGAAAGAATTATTCTCAGAAAATTATAAAGCACTGATGAAAGAAATTGAAGAAGATACAAAGAAATGGAAAGATATACCATGTTAATAGTTTGGAAGAAAAAAATATTATTAAAATGTCTATAGTACCAAAAACAATCTACACAACTAATTCAATCCCTATGAAAATACCAACAGCATTTTTCACAGAACTATAACAAACAATCCTAAAATTGGTATGGAACCACAAAATGTCCCTGAATAGCCAAAGCAATCTTTAGATTTCCTAGATGATCTGTCTTTTGTTGTAAATGTGATGTTAAAGTTCGCTACTATTGTTGCATTATTGTCAATGAGTTTAAGTTATTAATTGATTTATATATTTGGCTTCTTCCAACTTGGGGACATAAATATTAACAATTTTTAGATCTTGGTGGGATAGACCATTTTATTATGATACAGTGCCTTTCTTCATCTTTTATTATATCAGAAAAACTAGATTTTAAGCCAAAGTATGGCTACTGCAGCTTTCTTTTGGTAGCCATTAGCATAATAAATGTATACCTATCCCCTCACTTTCAATCTGGTGGTGTCTTTGGGTCTAAAATTAATCTCTTGTAAGCAACATATCAATGGGTCTTGTTTTTTATCCATTCTGATATCCTATATATTTTGATTGGAACACTTAATCCATTTACATTCAGAGTCATTATTAATAGATATGAATTTTGTGCCATCATATTTACCTGTAAAGTCGCTGTTCCTGTAGATTGTCTCTGTTCTTTTCTAGTCTTTTTTGCTTTTGGTCTCTCTTCCTCAAAGGGTTTCCTTTAATATTTCTTGCACAGTTGGCTTAGTGTTCACAAACTCCTTTAGTTTTTGCTTGTCTTGAACACTCATCTCTCCTATTCTGAATGACAGCCTTGCTAGATAAAGTATTCTTGGCTGCCTATTTTTTACATTTAGCACATTGAATATATCCTGCCACTCCTTTCCCGACTGCCAAGTTTCTGTGGACAGGGCTTCTGCTAACCTATGTGTCTACTCTTGTAGGTTAAGAACGTTTTATCCTTAGCTGCTTTCAGAATTCTCTATCTTTGTATTTTGCAAGCTTCACATGGTATGTCTTGTATTGATGATATGTCTTTATATTGACTTGTTTTTGTTGATTTTGAGGGGAGTTCTCTGTGCCTTTGGACTTGAATTCCTATTTCCTTCTCCAGATTAGGGAAGTTCTCACCTATAATTTGTTGAAATACACCTTCTGGGGGCACCTCGGTGGCTCGTCGGTTAAGCCTCAGACATCGGCTCAGGTCATGATCTCACAGTTCGTGGGTTCAAGCCCCGGATCGGGCTCTGTGCTGACAGCTCAGAGCCTGGAGCCAGCTTCAAGTTCTGTGCCTCCCTCTCTCTCTCTGCCCCTCCCCCACTCACACTGTCTCTCACTCTCAAAAAATAAATAAAACATTATAACAAAATTTTTTTTAAAGAGATACACCTTCTGTCCCTTCTTCTTGCTCTTCATTTTCTGGGGCTCATACGATATGGATATTATTGTGCTTTATAAAATCACTGATTTCCCTATGTCTATATTCATGATCTAATAGTTTTTTCCCTCTCCTCTTCTGCTTCATTATTTTCCATAATTTTATCTTCTACATCACCTATTTGACCCTCTGCTTCTTCCATCCTCATTATAATTGCATCCAGTCAATTTTGCATCTCAATTATAGCATTTTTTATTTCAGTCTGACTAGTCTATAGTAAGCAAAGCTTTCCGTGGAGTCTTCTACACTTTTTTCAAGCCCAGATAATATTTTTATGACTGTTGTTCTATATTCTGGTTCAAATATATTATATCTGTTTTGAAAAAAAAATCCCAGATATAGGGTCTTCTTGATCTTTCTTTTGGGGAGATTTCCTTCATCTTGTAATTTTGTCTAGGTTTCTGTCTTTTGTGTGTTATGAAATCTTGTTATGTTTCCTGCTCCTGAGTGTAATGCTATATTATGAAGGGGTTATACACCATCCAGGGCCTGGCACTTCAGGAAGTGTTTCTGGTGTATGGTGTGTGCATTTTGCTGTTGTGATTTGGCTGTTCTTTCCCCTAGGTCATTCCTCTGCAGAGTTCCTCTTTGCTTGCAGTGGGGAGTGTTTGGACCTTTAACTAGGTGTGCTTTGATTTTTTTGTTAAAATAAGCTTGATTTTTTTGAAAGACCTTATCCAACAAAAGAGAAACAGAAAAGGAACAGAAATCCACAGACAAGCAAAAAACTATAAGAATGATTCCAAAGAAAAAGAAAGCAAAAAAGAAGACAAATAAAGAAAATTAAAAGGGGAAAAAAAAGCCTGATCCAAAAAGATGAGAAAAGGAAATGAAAAAACAAACAAACAAATGATTAAAAAAAATTCTGGTCTTGTTTCCACCAGAATGGTAGCTGATGCTTTGGGGCAGTCTGTCATCAGTAGACCTGGTGCATTCAGAGGGCCGGTGTTGGTCCTCTGAGGAAGAAGTCAGCTGTGCTGGCTCACAATCAGACTTCTCCTTGTAAAGGTGTCCCTGTAGGGCACAGAGAGGTGGGGTTTGGTGTAAGTGGGTCCAGCGATGACTGGGGGCGCTGTGTTGCTCATTTAAGTGCAACCATCCAACACACTTTCTTACCATATAATTTGTGCATATTAAATATTAGTTCTCCCTCTTACAAAGTTGTGATAATTAAATAACAATGCATTAAGAAACTCCAGAATGTTGTTGTGCAAATATTAATTGGTTGGTTAGGATACAACTATTAAATTAAATCAAAAGGCAAAATGTCAGTATTTCTATATCTGCAAATATGACAATATAACACTGAAAGCTAGTTACAATTAGGTCTGTATTTTAAAATAAAATGTGTTATAAGAAAGTAGGTATCATCTGACTGACAGCTCAAGCTGTTTCTGAATAGATTAACAAATTTTGAATTGATAATCCCATTCAAATTGTCTGATGGAATCATTAGGCAAAATATTGTCTTTGAATAAATTTCCCATGTTAGATTCTTTAAATTCACTTCAGAGTGGACTATAAAGATGAATAGAAACAATCAAAAGAGTCACAGCTACAATGAGACAATGCCAATCTAACTCTCTGGACCAGCCACATATTCTTTTAGTGCCCCCTTTTCTTCCCTTGTCTGTAAATTCCTGCTTCCTTTGATCTCCAATTTACCAGAGATTGCAAATCTTACCCTCATTTTCTTATGCTCAAATTTTATTCATTTACTTATTCATTTAACAAGCATGTAATGGGCACTATATTCCAAATAGTGGAGATGAAAAGACAAATAAAATTTAATTATTAACAAATGGACAAGGATTCTGCATGAGATTTCCAGTATAAAGCATGAGCAAATGAGAAGGTGCAGAAGGCATAAAACCTACGGGTATTTCTAAAAAGAAAAAAAAAAAAACAAGTGCTCAGGCTGAATAATGCAAGAGAGTTAGAGGGGTTTTTTTTATTTGTTTTAATATATATTTTTAAAAAAATCCAAACTTACAGAAAAATAGCAAGAATAGTACAATAACTTTAGTATGCCTTTCCCCAAAATTAACACTTTGCTATATTTCCTTTATCATTCTCTTTCTGTTTTCCCTTCTCTGCAGTTTTTTCTGTTCTATTCTATTCTGTTTTCTTCTATTCTACTCTATTCTGTGATAGTGTATAGTATGATTGTTGTTGTAATGGTTACTGAACTATTTGAAAGAATGTTACAGACATCATGATTCTTTGTCCCTAAATACTTTACATTTACTTATTAAGAACAAGAATATTCCTTTAGGAAATTTAACATTAAATAAATAATATTACTTAATATACAGTAAATTCCTTTGTAACAACTTTTTTCCCATCAAAGACTTAATCCAAGATCCAGGATGATGCATTACTTCTGGTTAACATGAATAAAAATGAGACTCTTTAGTCACATTTAGTTTGAATAACTCCTTAGCCTTTCTTTGTTTTTGATGACATTGGCATTTTAAAAATATATAAGCCAGTTGTTTTTGTAGAATGTTACTGAATTTTGTTTTCTCTGAATGTTTCGTCAAGATTGGATTCACTTTTGCAGAAGTGTCAGCAACTTTCTTGACATTTATGTAGGGAGAACCAGTCAGAAGAATGAAGCCTTATATAGATGAGATGAATAAAGAGGTAGAGAAAGAACCAACCCTGATGAGCCCCTTAATCCAGTTGCAGCACTGGACCTTCCAGGCAGAGATTTATGTAAACCATAATAACCTGGAGCCTGCAGTTATTTAGTCATAAGTAACTTGTTGTTGTAGTTGTTGGACAATACAAAATTGTTTATTAGTAGCTAAATTAAATGTAACATATTATTTTATAAAAATAAAATTATAAAATACTAGATATACTATGATTATATTCTTATATAAAGAAGAGGCATGTATATTGATACTTAGAAAAAATTCTAAAAGAATTCAAATGTTAATAGTGGTAAGATTATGTATTATATTTTATTTTCTCTGTACTTCTCTGTATATCTGAATTTTTAAAAATAATAGCGTTTATTTGATTTACTACTTTCTAATTTAATAATTATTTTTATTTTGAAAATCATCAAGTTTACATTAAAACATTTTTTTCTGTCAAAAAAATGTAAACACCTTCATTTGGCATACAATATCCTATTGGATAATATTAAAAATAGATTGAGCTTCTCAATGCAAAGCAAAATGTTCACTTATATTCACTTTGATGTTATTTCTAATTATAGTGAGTCTGTAACAAAATTATTCTAATAATCCCATTGTTTTATTTTTCTTCCATATCTATTAAGCTTTTCTCTCTCCTTTATTCACTTTCCAACTCAGAGTATGGAGAATGAAGAGTCTTAATTTTTTCATCCTTATTTTTCACCAAAGGCCAAGAAAGCTAAAAGGCAACAGACTTCTGAGTAAAATAAAATGTTAGAAGTTGCCCCATTTAAAATACCTTCCTTATAAGAAACAAGTTTGTGTATTTATTTTTCCCAGCACAAAACCAAAATAGCACCAAAATTCTAAAACATTATCAGTTTTAAGCAAACATTTTTTTAAAATTTTTTTTTTCAACGTTTTTTATTTATTTTTTGGGACAGAGAGAGACAAAGCATGAACGGGGGAGGGGCAGAGAGAGAGGGAGACACAGAATCGGAAACAGGCTCCAGGCTCTGAGCCATCAGCCCAGAGCCTGATGCGGGGCTTGAACTCACGGACCGCGAGATCATGACCTGGCTGAAGTCGGACGCTTAACCGACTGCGCCACCCAGGCGCCCCTAAGCAAACATTTTTAATGGTCTTACTACTTGTAAAAGTATAATTGAGCATTTTTACAGATCGGTTCATAATTTTTATAAATAAGATATTTGCTATTTATCTCTAAAATTATATATATAATATTAGTATATTATATATTTATATTATATATTAATATATATTATATTATATTATATTATATTATATTATATTATATTTATAATTTATATTCATTCCAGCAGGGAAGGTCCAAGATGGTGTTGTAGGAAGACCTTGAATTCACCTCCTCCCTGAACATACCAAATATATTTCTATTTATAGAACAAGTAATCCTCCTGAAGAACAACTGAACAGTTTCTGCACAACAATGGAGAAACCACATAAAGAACATCAAGAGAGATGGAGACATGGTAATGAAGGGAAACCCCACCCCTAATGCTGCAAACTACAGTGAAGAGAAATAGTACTGAGGAAGCATGAACAGATTTGTCTGCCCAGGGGCACAGAAAAAAGCTGCAGTTTAAAAAGGCAACTAGAATATAAAATAACGAGCCTTAGAATCCTGCCACCTGATGCAAGAGCTTCTGGAACTGTCTCCAGGTTGGAGGGGCTGGCAAGTTCCATGAATTATAGTCCCTTCCTCTTTGATATCACAGTCAGGAGCAGGTCTGGACAACCTAGCCATCCTGCCACTGCAGTGAGCCCCAGACCCATAGTCCACACCAGTCCCAGGCATCTAACCAAGACAGCTTGAGCATGGTGCACATCAGGAAAGCCCTGGTCAGCACTTACTATAGCTTCAGCCAACTAACCAAGGCGATACAAGTGCAAAACACCCTGGAACACTCCAGGCACACCACTTTGGCTCCCCTGTGAAGAGCACCACAGCACCCCATAACCCATGCCTGCATCACTCAAACCACTCTGCCAGGGTGCACCCTGCACAGGGAACCATAAGATCTCCCAGACCATGCCCACTGTAGCTTAAGCTGTCCTGCCATATAAATTTGTGTAAAGAAGCCCAGGACCCACCAGATTGTATGCAATTTAGATTCAGATATCTGGTCATGTTTCCTTCTGCATGGAAAACACCAAGACCACCCCAGCTTGTACCCACTTCACCTTCAGCCATCCCATCAGAACAATCCCAGTACAGAATGGCTCAAGACGCCTAGACCCTGCCAGGCAGTTCCTACCAGCTAGCCAAATTTACTATATGTACACAGTCTACATAGGGTTTAACTATACACAAGACTATTACTTTAAGATTAGAAGTATCTGTTCTACATAATTCATAGAAACAAATACAGAAAGTCTAGAAAAATGAAGAGCAAGGGGGAATATGCTCCAAATGAAAGAAAAAGACAAAAGCTCAGGAAAAAAAATTAAGTAAAATGGAGTTGAGCAAGCTGCCTGATAGAGTTCAAAGTAATAATTATAAAGATGCTCCGCACACTGGACAGAAGAGGGCATGAACTCAGTGAGAACTTCAAGAAATATAAAGAAACAATAAAAATGAAATAATCAGAATTGAAGAATACAACTGAAGTTAAAAATACACTAGAGGGGGGGCGCCTGGGTGGCTCAGTCGGTTGAGCGTCCGACTTCGGCTCAGGTCATGATCTCACAGTCCGTGGGTTCGAGCCCCGCGTCGGGCTCTGTGCTGACCACTCAGAGCCTGGAGCCTGTTTCAGATTCTGTGTCTCCCTCTCTCTCTGCCCCTCCCCCACTTGCACTCTGTCTCTCTCTGTCTCAAAAATAAATAAACATTAAAAAAAATAATAAATAAAAAAATAAAAAAATAAAAATACACTAGAGGGAATCAAGAGTAGATTGGCAAATGCAGAAGAACAAGTAAGCAATCTTGAAGAGTAATGGAAAACATCCAAGCTGAAAAGCAAAAAGAAAAAAAATTAAATGAGGATAAGTTAAAGGATATCTTGGACAACATCAAGAAAACAGTCACAATATAGATGTCCCAGAAGGAGAAGAGAGAGAGAAAGTGGCAGAAAACTTATTTGAAGAAATAATAGCTGAAATTTTCCCTAACCTGGGGAAAAAAACAAACATTCAGGTTCAGGAATCACACAGAGTTCAAAACAAGAGCTGAAGTCGGATGCTTAACCAACTGAGACACCCAGGCGCCCAGGTGCTTTGGTATTTTAAAACACATATACTCCAAAGTTAATCCTGTTTCTGCTTCTGTAATATTAAATACGATCATTGGGACCCATCATTGGTAGGACCCATACCTCCGGTTCCCAAGCACTAGGAATCAGGATGCAAGACACTGTTGAAATTTTCCAGTTTTACTTTATGCTGCCCCTCTGTTCCCTCTTTGCTTAGGATTTGGCCTGAAACATATGTGGAATACTTGGGCTGTGATATTTATATTCAACTAATGCAACTTTACTGCCTGCATACACCCTAAATTGGAACAAATATAGGGAAAGCCATCCAGCATCCTCTTGTTCTGGGCTGCTTTACAAGTATGCGCTGTTCAGTGATGCTTTCAGTGAGCGGAAATGTGATTTTAATTGCACCATCATGTTGACTCCCTGGGTACATATTTTTCCCAAATGGGTTTGATTATTTTCCAAAGCCAGAGCATGAGCATTTTGGAAGCTTCTTCAATACACCCTCCAGAAAGCAACATTCTGGGGAAAAAATTGAATACAAACTCTTGGGAAGATGGGTAGTAGGAACCCCTTTTCTACTCCATGAACTCCAGGTACTTCATACTACCTGTACTTTTTCTGTTTTTCAGGAAAATTGCTTTCTTGGGACCCTTATCCATAGATGACTTTATAAATCTAGGTGTCCTCTACTTTTGGCACTTCTTATCCCTGGAAGGAAACTTCTTCCACCCAAGTAAATAGGATCCAATGAACATAGGTACCTTTGTGCTCTTTTGCTATCATTTTGGAAATATAAGGACTGCCTACTGATGCTAGAGTAGAAAAATAGTATGCATTCAATGGGGATAAGCAACCTTTATAGCCCCAAGGCATCATAGCAGTTTTCCATCCTTGCAATCTTCACAGGCCTTCAGCCCTGGCCCAGTGGAGACAGAAACAGTATGAGATGGTCAAAGTTCAGAAAACTGTACTCTGAAACTTGGTAGAAAAATGTCACCACCACCACCATCAACACCACTGCAGGATGTCATTCAAAGACACTTGTCTAGGGGCTCCTGGGTGGCTCAGTCAGTTAAGTGTCTGACTTTAGCTCAGGTCATGATTTCAAGGCTCGTGAGGGCAAGCCCCACGTGAGGCTCTGTGCTGACAGCTCAGAGCCTGGAGTCTGCTTCTGCTTCTACCTCTTTTTCTTCCCACCCATGCTCACACTCTGACTCTGTCTCTGTCTCTCTTTCTCTCCATATATTACTCTCAAATATAAACAAACATTTGAAAATTTTAAAAATAGAGACACTTGTCTTAGACTGGTCTAAGTTCCCTTTGTTGAGCTTCCCTCTAAACTCCTTATGGTTTGTATGACAGACTTGCCTACTACTAATATTTATACTTTCCACACTCCAATTTGTTATCTCTTTCTTTTGACCTAGTAGCTGAGGCTGGCAAGCCCTCAACTCTATTTTGGCTCCACATACTGAGTTTCAATATCCTGTCCATGCTTTCCCAGGACTTCACCTAAACTTGCTTCTATTTTTACTTTAACACTCCCAACTCAGCAGCTGGTAAAAACTTTAGGTCAGTATGAATCTGAGATATAACAGGATAAAAATAAATTCCTGAAGTTTTAGGAAATCACCTGGAAGCAAAATCAGACCCCTGTAGAGCTGAGTATTTCAGTAAGTATGTGTGTGAGTATTCAAAATATATTTGCAGTAAGTCCAAAAGATTGCAAATGTCTCATTTGTTGTCAGAACTTTTTATCATATTTACTGCAGTTCATTATGGATTTATAGAATGCTTTGAGAATGTTTTGTCTATTATTAATTAACTTATAAAATCTATAAAGGCAAGAATCATGACAGCCCACATTTGTCTGAATAGTTTTAGTATTTGGAGTAATTACTGCATATTTTTTCAACTTCATATAGTATCTTTCTATGGTAATTAACACAGATAATTGCACCTTCCTCCTGGAGTTTGTTACTTTGATTTCTATGACAAAATTTCTTGTGGTTCTCAACCTCACACTCACAGAACTAATGTTTTTTTTTTCTTTTGATGTACATTCCTTAAATAAAACTGTTCTTGAGAATTTTGTTCTTGACCCTCATTTTTTATACTGTGCTCATGCTCTAGGTGATCTCATTTATGCTGTGGCTTTAACTACTACCCACATATAATGACCTCTTATACCCAGCCAATAACTCATTCCAGAATTCCTTACACATCAAACCAATATATACTGGACACCTCCAATTGTTTGTCCCACAAAAATATCCATGTCAAGTCAACAAGTCCAAAGTTGAATTAATCATCTCCCCTTCCCATCCCAAATTAACCCTCTTTCAGCCTTTTTTATATCAGATAGCATCCACAATACATAAACTCAGACTAAAACTCAGTATATAGTTTTTTTCTTCTTTCCAATCATTCAACAAGGTTTTTTGTTTGTCTTTAGTTTAGTATAGGCTTTTTAAACAGTTTTTGAGCTAATTGGCATAAAATAAACTACACATATACAAAGTGTAAAATTAGATGCATCTTGAGATATTACAAAGCTATGAAACTATCACCATAATCAAAATAATAAGCATATCCATCACTCGCAAAATTTTCCTCATGCAGTTTGTAATTCTTTCCTCCTACTCCTCTTCATATGCTCACATCCCCATGACTAATTTGCTGTCACTATATATTATTAGTGTTGTGGGATATACTGACTCCCTCTTGCCAAATTAGTATGTTGAAATACTTCCAGTACATCAAAATGTGAACCTATTTGGAGACAGGGAGATAGGGTCTTTATAGATGTAATTAAGATAAATGTGGGTCCTAATCCAACACAAATGGTGTTCTCACAAAAAAGGAGAAATTTGTATATAGACACACACACACACACACACACACAGGAAGAATGCCATATTAAGATTAAGGCAGAGATCAGGATAATGCTTCAACATGCCAAGGAATGTCAAAGATTGTCAACAAACTACCATAAGCTAAGGAAAAGGTAAAAAATGAATGTTCCCTCACAGCTCTCAGAAATAACTAATCTTTCCAACACATTGATCTTGACTTTCTAGCTTCCAGAAATGTGAAATAATCAATTTTTGTTGTTTAAACACTATATTTATGGTACTTTGTTATGGCAGTCCTAGTAAACTAATATAACTGGTTTGTATTTACTACACTTTTATATAACTGAAATCATACTGTGTGCACTATTTTTATAGTTTTATACTTTTTTAATTTTTTTAACATTTTATTTATTTTTGAGACAGGGAGAGACAGAGCATGAACAAGGGAGGGTCAGAGACAGGGAGACACAGAATCTGAAACAGGGTCCAGGCTCTGAGCTGTCAGCACAGAGCCCGACGCGGGGTTCGAACTCACGGACCACGAGATCATGACCTGAGCCGAAGTCGGCCGCGTAACCGACTGAGCCACCCAGGCGGCCCAGTTTTATACTCTTTTTATAGTTTCTTTCAAAGCATAATTGTGTTTAGATGCATTAATATGTTTTAGAAAGCCAATAGTCCATTCTGTTTTATTTCTGGGTAGTATTTCATTGCATGGATATACCACAATTTTGTTGTCTATTCACCTGTTGGTGTACTTTTGTGTTCTGTCCAATTTGGGATTATTAGAAATAAAGATGCCATAAGCATTCATGTAAAAATATAACAAAATATGCTTTCATTCCTTGAGTAAATACCAAAAGACTGTAATGCTTGGATCATACATTATGCATATGTTTAAATTTTTTAGGAAACTGCCAAATAATTTCCCAAAGTATCATTTTATATTCCCACCAGCAATATATGAGAATTTCAGTTTCTCCATATCATTGCCAATGCTTAGGTTAGTAAGGCTTTGTAATTATCATTTTTGTAAAGTTCATTTATTTCTTTGTTTTGAGAGAGGGAGGGAGGGGAAGATAGAATCCCAAGCAGGCTCTGCATTGTTATCATGGAGTCTAATGTGGGGCTTGAACTCACAAACAGTGAGTTCATGACCTGAGCCGAAATCAAGAGTCGAAATCTTCACTGACTGAACCACCCAAGCACCCCTAATTTTACCTATTCTAATAGGTGTGTAATGATATTTTATTGTAACTGTGAATAAATAGAATTGTACTTCTTCAATATGGGCTTGTTCAATATGGGCACCTTTTGTCTCTTTATCTTGCCTTACTGTACTGACTAGAATCTCCAAAACAATTTTTAATAGAAGTTGTAAGAATATATATCCTTGTCTTATTCCTGATCTTGGGGGAAAAGCATTAAATTTTTCCCTATTAAATATTAGGTTAGCTATAGGTTTTTCACAGATTCCTTTATTCGTTTTGCTGGTTTCAGACATGTGGGTAAATCCTGTCCATGTTTCTCCATCTTGGTCAGAGATGGAAATCTATTCCCTGACACCATAATTTCTTAGTTGGGCTTATATAACAGCTTTCTGACAGGTTTCCTTGCCTCCAGCCTTGCCTTTATTCCAGAATGAATTTTTAAATATGTAAATCTAATCATGGTATATCCTTAAATAAATCCTTTAATTCTCTTCTCCCCATGGTCTTTTCACCATGGCCCACATCTCAACATGGTATCCAAATCCCTTCCCAACCTAACCCCTGCCTCCTTTTTCAGCCTTCCCTTTGCTCCTTTTCCCTACTACAACATTGTATGTTCCCAAAACCCCAGACTACAATTTATTACCCACAAAACCACATAATTTTACCAAACTGTGTGCAGTACCTCATACTGCTCCTTCTGCCTTGTTTGCCTATTTATAATCTATCCAAGGTTCAACTTGAATAGCAACTGCGCTATGAAATCTTCCAAGTTCCCATAAGCAGTGTTAGTCTTTTATTCTTTCATGTTCTCCAAGAAAATTTGTTCGTTGTCATGTGGTGGAATTTACTATAATATGTTGTAAATATTTGTTTGTATATCCCTGGCATACTAAACTGATGATTATAAAGGGCAAGATAAATTGTGTTCTTATTTGAGCCCCTAACCTCTGGCACCTGTGACTCACACAATAGCTGACATAAAACATCTGTTCAGTAAATAGGTATTTAATGGATAAGTGGATGGTTAGTTAGATGCTAAATTCCCCTTCTAGTTACAAAAATCTTTCCTCAAAACTCAGTCATTCTCTGGCATAGTTTTCATATTGACATATCACCTATATGATTGCTTACTTAATATTTTTAAATCAATGCATTTCTTTCTTTTATTCCAATACCTATTTTAGAATGTCCTAAGCAACAGTATCTGTAAATTCACAAACTTAATGTTCCAGTTTACAACTTTAATTGATTTAAGTACACACTCAAGTTAATATTCAAATTAAAAGTATTCATCTATGTACAACCTATAATCAGATTATAAACCTATCAGTAGTACACATTACACACTTTAAGAGCCACTGAGTTACATTATTCTGGATTCTATCACTTTCTCAAGGTCTTATAACTAGCAACAGAACTAGAACTATAACTTCTAAACTCCTACATAGAAGGTATTCTAATAGACTGGTATGTATCTCCATGGATACCCATCCAAAAGAAAAATAGATGGATAGAAGCAGACCAAGGAATCAGATGGAGATAATAGGAAAGCTTAGCTTAGTGCAAAGCAGTGAAGATCAACACAAATATATGTGAGATACAGAAAATAGGGGTGGAGCACATTGGCTGAGAAAAGTGATTCATTTTCCTTTCAGAGGTTCTAATGCCAGATGACTCAGAAACCCACAGCAACTTTCATATCCAGCTTCAGGGAATTTTCCCTCTATAGTTTATCCCTGGGTCCTGTCACATAGTATAGCTTATACCTAGCCATTTAGCCTAAGTGGCTCTTGTCCACTTAGCACCTTAGTACCTACTGATCACCCATTTATCCCATCCTCCCCAACACCCCTCCAGCAACCCTAAGTTTGTTCTCTGTATTTAAGAGTCTCTTACTATTTGCTTCCCTCTCTGTTTTTGTCATATTTTTCCTGCCCTATCCTATATTGATCTGTTGTGTTTCTTAAATTCCACATATGAGTGAAATCATATATTTTTTCTTTCTCTGACTTATTTCACTACCATAATATATTTTAGTTCCATCCACGTCGTTACAAGTGAAAAGATTCCATTCATTTGATCGCCAGGTAATAATATTCCATGGTATGTATATATGTATACCATACATACATATATACATACATGCAATACATACATACATACCACATCTTTATCCATTCATCAGTCAATGGAAATTTGGGCTCTTTCTATAATTTGGCTACTGTAGATAATGCTGTGATAAATATTGGTGTCCTTGTGCCCCTTTAAGTCAGCATTTTTTTAACCTTTGGATAAAAAAATTGTAGTGCAAATGCTGGGTTGTGGAGTAACTCTATTTTTAATTTTTTTGAGGAACATTCATACTGTTCTCCAGAGTAGCTGTACCAGTTTGCATTCCCACAAATGGTACAAAAGTGTTCCCCTTTCGCTTCATCCTCTCCAACACCTGTTGTCTCCTGAGTTGTTAATTTTAACCATTCTGACAGGTAGAAGGTGGTTTCTTATGGTGGCTTTTATTTATATTTCTCTGATAACGAGTGATGTTGAGCATCTTTTCATGTGTCTCTTATCCATCCTGATGTCTTCTTTGGAAAAAATGTCTGTTTATATCTTTTGCCCATTTCTTCACTGGATTATTTGTTTTTTCAGGGGTGTTGTGTTAGGTAAGTTCTTTATAGATTTTGAATACTACCCCTTTATCTGACATGTAATTTGCAAATATCTTCTCCCATTACATAGGCTGACTTTCAGTTTTGTTGATTTTTTCCTTGGTGATGTAGGAGCTTTTTATCTTGATGAAGTCTCAATAGTTCATTTTTGCTTTTGTTATCCTTGCCTCCAAAGACATGCCTAGTAAGGAGTTGCTGTGGCCAAGGACAAAGAGGTGGTTACCTGTTTTCTTCTCTGGATTTTGATGGTTTCTGTCTTATATTTAGGTCTTGCATCCATTTTGAATTTATTTTTGTGTATGGTGTAAGAAAGTGGTCCAGTTTCATTCTTCTGCATTTTGCTGCCTAGTTTTCCCCACACCATTTGCTGAAGAGACTCTCTGTTTTCCATTGTGTATTCTTTCCTGTTTGTGGAAGATTAGTTGGCCATACATTTGTGGGTCCATTTCTCTTTTTTTTGACATTTTTTATAGCTTTATTGCAAGAATACAGTATATAATACATTTAACATACAAAGTATGTCTTAACTGATCATATCATGGGTAAGGCTTCTGGTCAACAGTAGGCTATTAGTAAGTTTGGGGGGAGTCCAGAGGTAGACGTGGACTTTTGACTGTATGTGGGTCACCACCCCTAACCCTTGCATTGTTCAAGGGTCAGCTGTATATAATCATTGAAAACCAACTCTCAAGTTGTGTTTTAAAGAAAATACATATTTTTATTGACTTCAGATGTTAGGACATCGTAGGTAAGTCTCTGGTTTGAATGCTCAGTAGGGTCAACAGTGTGATGTGTGGGAGGAGGCGTTGTATTTTCCAGCAGGCGCTTCTCCACCCTAATGAACTTCTAATTAGAAGAAACATGGGAAATACGGGCCCCTTGCTCCCCTTCCCCAGCAGCAGGGCATAGTGATGAGAGGTGGAGGGTCATCTCAGCCCATGTCTGTGTTCTCTATTCTGTTCCACTGATCTATGTGTCTGTTTTGTGCTAGTACCATATTGTCCTGATGATTACAGTTTTGTAATACAGGTTGAAGTCTGGAATTGTAATGTCTCCAGCTTTGGTTTTCTTTTTCAACATTACTTTGGCTATTTGGGGTCTTTTCTTGGTTCCATACATACATATTTATTTATTTATTATTTTTAAATGTTTATTTATTTTTTAGAGAGAGAGAGAGAGAGCACAATCAGGGGAGGGGAATAGAGAGAGAGAGGAGACACAGAATCCGAAGCAGGCTCCAGGCTCTAAGCTGTTAGCACAGAGCCCGACATGGGGCTCGAACCCATGAACCATGAGATAATGCCTTGAGTCAAAGTTGGACGCTTAACTGACAGAGCCACCCAGGCGTCCCTTTTCCGTATATATTTCAGAATTGTTTGTTCTAGCTCTAAGAAAAAGGCTGCTGTTATTTTGATAATTGCATTGAACATTTAGATTGCTTTTCTTAGTATATACATTTTAATAATATTTGTTCTTCCAATCCATGAACATGGAATGTTTTCCATTTCTATGTGTCTTCCTCGATTTCTTTCATCAGATTTCTATGGTTTTCAGCATACAGATCTTTTACTTCCTTGGTTAGGTTTATTTCTAGGTGCCTTATGTTTTCTGGTGCAATTGTAAATGGAATTGATTTCTCTTTCTGCTGCGTCATTATTGGAGTATATAAATGCAACAGATTTCTGCATGTTGATCTTATATCTTCCAACTTTGCTGAATTCATATTTCAGTTCTGGAAGTTTTTTGGAGTCTTTTGGGTTTTCCACGTAGAGTATCATGTCGTCTGTGAAGAGTGAAAATTTGACTTCCTTGTCTATTTGGATGCATTTTATTTATTTCTGTTGTCTGATTGCTGAGGCTAGGACTTCCAGAACTATGTTGAACAACAGTGGTGAGAGGGGACATCCCTGTCATGTTCCTGACCTTAGGGGGAAAGTTCTGTTTTTCCCCATGGAGGATGATATCAGCTCTGCATCTTTTGTATATGGCTTTTATGATGTTGAGGTGTGTTCTTTCTATCCCAACTTTCTTGAGGGTGTTTATCAAGAAATGATGCTGTATTTTGTCAAGTGCTTTTTCTGCATCTATTGAGAGGATCATGTGGTTCTTACCCTTTTTTACTAATGTGATATATCATGTTGATTGATTTGCAAATATTGAACCACTGTTGCAGCCCATGATTAAATTCCACTTAATCATGGCAAATAATTATTTTAATTAATTGTTGATTTTGATTTGCTAGTATCTTGTTGGCAACTTTTGCATCCATGTTCATTAGGGAAATTGGTCTGTAATTATTTTAAGTGGGGTCTTTCTTTGGTTTTGGAATCAAGGTAATGCTGGCCTCATAGAATGAGTTTGGAAGTTCTCCTTCCATTTCTATTTTTTGGAACTGTTTCAAAAGAATAGGTATCAACTGTTCTTTAAATGCTCGGTAGAATTTACCTGGGAAGCCATCCAGCCGTGGACTGTTGTTTGTTGGGAGATTTTTTATTACTCCTTCAAATTTTTTGCTGGTATCATATTTAATGCAATCCCCATAGAAATACCACCATTGTTTTTCACAAGGGTAGGGGCGCCTGGGTGGCGCAGTCGGTTAAGCGTCCGACTTCAGCCAGGTCACGATCTCGCGGTCCGTGAGTTCGAGCCCCGCGTCGGGCTCTGGGCTGATGGCTCAGAGCCTGGAGCCTGTTTCCGATTCTGTGTCTCCCTCTCTCTCTGCCCCTCCCCCGTTCATGCTCTGTCTCTCTCTGTCCCAAAAATAAATAAACGTTTAAAAAAAAAAATACGACCATTGTTTTTCACAGAGATAGAACAAACAATCATGAAATTTTCATGGAACCACAAAAGACCCCGAATAGCCAAAGCAATCTTGAAAAAGACAAGCAAAGATGGAGGCATAATAATTACAGACATAAAGTTATATTACAATGTTGTACTGATCAAAACAGCAGAGTAGCAGCACAAAAACAGACACATAGATCTTTCTGTGTAAAAAAATATTCCAAATAGTGAATTTAATTCATTTGAAATTCCTCCACTTATTTATGTGTCCCATAGTCCATGTCTAAAGTGTTTCCAGTGCACTCTCCCTCTTTCAGGGATCAGGAGGAGCAACCCTCCCATACTACAGGGGATTGTTGATATTTGTCTGATAAAATGCTTACTCTTTAATTAAGCATGTTTGAGATCCAATAGCTATGGCAATCATACAGTCAAATTTTCTAAGACAGACCCAATTTCAAATACTGTTTCCTATGTGATATATCCTTATAAATAACTAAAAGGCCTGGCAATTACAATACTTTGCCTTCCAAAATATATCTCTTACCTCTGCCACTCATACCCAAAAGCAACATATAAGTAATTTGATAGGCCATGGGACCTGATATTTATTAAGAAGTTGTGATCACTGTGTATACAGTTCTCTGCAATATGTACAATGTGATACCTTCCCACTCATTCATTCTTTTACACAACAAGCATTTATAGATCACCCACTATTTTCCAGGTAAATGGTGCCAAAGAAGTAAATATGTTATACAAGAGAACAGATATAGAAGTAGACATTATTTTTAAATGTTTATTGATTTATTTTTGAGAGAGAGAGAGAGAGAGAGAGAGAGCATGCACAAGCAGGGGAGGGGCAGAAAAAGAGGGAGACATAGAATATGAAGCAGGCTCCAGTCACTGAGCTGTCAGCACAGAGCCTGACATGGGGCTTGAACCCACGAATCATACAATCATCACCTGAGCTGAAGTCAGATGCTTAACCAACTGAGCCACCCAACTGCCCCAGAAGTAGACAAATTATAATATGACGTGATAGGAAAATAGAGTTACATAGCATATGCTATGGTAGTCAAAAATAGAAAGCAGCCAGGTAATTTTGTTTGAAGATAATAAGACTTAACTAAAGTAAGTGACAGTTGAACTAGATTTAAATTGTAATTATAAATAACACATACATGATAAATAGCATATTTCTCTAAATAGATACTGTTAAAATGTTGGATTGGGAGGTATTCTATTTTATTATTGACTTCCATTTTGTCAGCTCATATATTTCAGTTTCTCTAGAAAGGAATTAAAAAGAAATTTCTTCATTATAATAAACATACCCACACATCTTTTTTCCCCCCATAAAAGTGGAACTTAACCGTTTATGGTCATCAGGTGAATTAAATTGCATTCCTATTAGCAACCACCCTTTTCAAATATCATCAATGATTTACAAAACATGATTTTAAAAAAGAAACAGGAAAATATAGGAATAAAAGAAATAAATTTTTTAAAAAAATAAAAAGGAAATAGGAAAAAATAAAATAAAAAGAAACATAGACTATATATATCCACATGTAGACATACACATGATATGCATGTCTCTGAGCATGTGTATATACAACACACACACACACACACACATGCGCACACACGCACACACACTCACCATTCCCATTCTTAGCAAGTTCCACCAGCAGTGACAAAATTGGCATCCAGGATTTCTTGGGTACAATGCTTGATTTGGAGCTAAAAAAGATTAAAGTTCATTGTTAAATGCTGATTTGAGGTTTTATAAATCATCTAAAACAATTATGATCATAAAAACAGTTTTGATGCATGTGAACTCTGTGACTT
This sequence comes from Leopardus geoffroyi, assembly GCF_018350155.1. Lineage (NCBI taxonomy): Eukaryota > Metazoa > Chordata > Mammalia > Carnivora > Felidae > Leopardus > Leopardus geoffroyi. The sequence continues at coordinate 64,558,446 of NC_059343.1, read as the reverse complement.
TATTAAATGTATTAATTTCACTGCTTTTTAATTAATCCTCTATTAATTCAATACAGATACCCATGTTTAAAGTTTTTATTTTAATTCCATTTAGTTAACATAGAGCGTTAGATTAGTTTTCAGGGGTACAATACAGTGATTCAACAATTCCATACATCACCTAGTGCTTATCAGGACAAGTGCACTCTTTAATCCCCATCACTGATTTCACCCACCCCCCCCTCCCCCACTCCTTTCTGGTAACCATCAGTTTGTTCTCTATAGTGAAGAGACTGTTTCTTGGTTTACCTCTCTCTTTCTTTTTTTCCCATTTGCTCATTTATTTTGTTTTTAAAATTTTACATAAAATAGAAATCATATTGCATTTATCTTTTTCTGACTTATTTCTCTTAGCATAATAGTCTCTACTTCCATCCATGCTATTGCAAATGACAAGATTTCAGTTTTGTTTATGGTTGAGTAGTGATTATGTATATAGACAGCTTCCTTATCTATTCATCATTCAGTGGACACTTGAGCTGTTTCAATATTTTAGCTATTATAGATAATGCTGCTATAAACACTGGGGCACATGTATCCCTTTGAATTAGTATTTTTTAATTCTTTGGGTAAATACCTACTAATGCAATGGCTGGATCATGGAGTAGTTCTATTTTTAATTTCTTGAGGAACCTCCATACTGTTTTCCAGACTGGTTGCGCCAGTTGACATTCCCACCAACAGTGCAGGAGTGTTTCCCTTATCCACCTCCAAAAGCAACACCTTTTGTGTCTTATGTTGTTGATTTTAGCTATTCTGGCAAGTGCAAGGTGATATCTTATTGTAGTTTTTATTTTTATTTCCCTGATGATCAGGGATGTTGAGCATCTTTCCATGTGTCTGTTGGCCATCTGTATGCCTTCTGTGGAAAAATGTCTTTTTTTGTCTTCTGTCCATTTTTAATTGGATTATTTGTTTTTTGGGTGTTGAGTTTTATAAGTTCTTTATATATTTAGGATACTAACCTTTTATCAGATATCACTTGCAAATACTTTCTCCCATTCCATATGTTGACTTTTAGTTTCATAAATTGTTTCCTTCCCTTGACAGAAGCTTTTTCATTTTTATGAAGTCCCAATAGTTTATTTTTGCTTGTCCTTCCCTTGCATGAGGAGACATATCTAAAAAGAAGTTTCTATAACTGATATCACAGAGGTTACTGCCTGTGTTATCTTCTAGAATTTTAATAGTTTCATGCCTCATGTTTAGGTCGTTAATCCATTTTGAATTTACTTTTGTGCGTGGTGTAAGAAAGTGGTTCAGTTTCATCCTTTTGCGTGTTGCCGTCCAGTTTCCTCAAAACTATTTGTTGAAGAGACTGTCTTTTTTCCATTGGATATTCTTCCCTTTGCTCAAGATTAATTGTCCAGTTGTCTGTTTTACATTTCTGCATTTTCTATTCTGTTCTATTTAACTATGTGTCTATTTTTATGAGAGTTCCATAATGCTTATCACTACAGCTCTGTAATATAACTTGAAGTCCAGAAATGTGATGCTTCAGCCTTGCTTTTCTTTTTCAAGGTTACTTTGGCTATTTGGCATCTTTTGTGGTTCCATATAAATTTTAGGATTGTTTGCTCTAGCTCTGTGAAAATGATGGTGGGATTTCGATAAGGATTGCATTAAATATGTAGATTGCTTTCAGTAGAATAGACATTTTAACAATATTTGTTCTTCTGATCCATGATCACGGAATGACCTTCAATTTCTTTCATCATAGTTTTATACTTTTTAGATTATAGGTCTTTCACCTCTTTGGTTAGGTTTATTCCTAAATATCTTATGGGTTTTGGTTCAATTGTAAATGGGATTGGTTCCTTAATTTCTGTTGCTTCATTATTGGTGTATAGAAATGCAATGGGTTTCTATGCATTTTGTATCTTGTGATTTTTCCTGAATTCGTGTATCAGTTCTAGCAATTTTTTTGTAGGGTCTTTTAGATTTTCCATATATAGTGTCATGTCATCTGCAAATAGTGTAAGTTTTACTTCTTCCTAGCCAATCTGGACGCCTTTTATTTCTTTTTGTTGTCTAATTGCTGAGGCTGGGACTTCCAGTACTATGTTAAATAACAATGGTGACAGTGGACATCCCTGTCTTGTTCCTGACCTTAGAGGAAAATCTGTCATTTTCCCCCCAGTAAGGATGAAGTTAGCTTTGGGTTTTCCTTCACTGCCTAGCAAAGGCATACCATTTGTGACAGGCAAAGACAGTGAACAAATCATTGAAAATCTATTTTTTGGGGAATAGCTAATCTCTAGCTATGCTCTGCTTTAGAGAGAGGTTTGTCAAGCACTCTACATAAGAAAACCTAAACATGATCCCAATAATGGCCCAGAACAAACCAAAGCTATAGACAGAAATGTAACTGCAAGGTTTTTAGCTAGAAACAAGCAGGTGAATTAACAGTAAAATAAAAAGTCTTCATAACCAGACACCATCATTGGTTTCACAACCTTCATTTCATTCCTCTTGAGATAAGTTTGGGAGCAAATTGGGAAACATTGGTTAGAAATTAGATAATACCTGGTCAGAGTTAAAAAGCAAAGTATCTTCTCCAGTCTGTAGAGACAGCCAATATGAAATTCAGAAAAGACTCTGAAAACACCTTCAGCTCTGTTTAAATAAGATAGGATTTTTCTCTCCTTCAAGCCCTGAGTAGTTCACACACAATTCACCTCTGTTAAGGAACAGGCAGCTATACCTTTTCCATATAAATTCCAAATGGCTACTGCTCATTTGCATCCCCTTCTTCAAATCCAGCCATCCCAGTTCCTCGGAGGTTACCTACCTAGAAGCTAAGAAGAAATGTTTTCTCTATGAATGCATAACTGGTCATTGATGAAGAAACAGGCACTCACTCAGCCTTACCTGACCTAGGAAAAAAATTTCTGACCATCTTTCCAGATGTCCGTGTCAATCAACACAATCTCCGTATAATTTATAAGGTATTAACTACCAAAAATAATGGATCTTTTCAGTTAGCATCTTGGCAGATGATGATAGCAGTACATTTTATTTGAGAAGCCTGCACATACTTCTCCCAGTAAAACGGCAAAGAGAAAACTGTGAGCATTGGCTCCAGATCCTACTAGAAAAAGGTTACCATTATATTCCATTACAGTTAAAGCTATGTATGTACCTCCTGGATGGCATCCAATCGCATAGCACTTTTCCCTCCCTCTTACTTTTTTTTTCTTTTTTTATTAAAAACATATCCTCTCAATGGCTAGACAGTGGTTTCTAATAAAGAAATAGACTGAAAATCAGCCAGGGGAATGTGTGTTGAAAATAATGGGAGATTTTTCAGAATCACCAGTAACAAGATACTTCTTTGTAGTCAACTTTATGTGTTATGTGACATGTCATAGGGACTGAAAGTTCCAGTCTAATGTATAACTCAGAAGTTCCAGCAAGTGCCAGAAGGTACAAATTAAATGAGAGGAAACTGCAAAAACAAACCAAAAGAAAAGTGGAGTTATTTACTTAAGACTTGAATAAAGTGTAAGAGTTTTAAGCATGCTCAAGATTTGTTTTCTTTCTCTGAGCTCTTCCTTGAATATGTGGAAAAATATTGGGGCATCCCTACAATCTACAAAAAAAACCCTCAAAAGTAAAAGATGATAAGGTAATTAAAGTAGCTTCTTTAGGAAATTAGGTATGTACTTTGCCAATTGTATTCTAAAAGTAAGACATTTTACTCTTCAGTGTTCAGGTTCTAATGAAAGTCAGCATGAAGCAGTTGGAAATGATGTTCACTTTAGGGAAAAGAGAAGTCTGAAAGGATAAATGGAATGTCAGTAGCATATACAGCAAGGGCCCAAAAGTCATACAGACTTGGTTTCCCATTTCAGATCTACCACTTTCACTTATTCAACAAATATTACTTGAGTGTCTACTATATATTAGATACTGTACTGAAAAAGAATGACATTATTTCTGCCTTCATAGAGCATACACATTATGGAGAGTAATATAGACAGACACTGAACAAATAAATTAAAATAAGAGTATCAGGGGCACCTGGGTGGCTCAGTCAGTTAAGCTTCTGACTCTTGGTTTCAGCTCAGGTCATGATCTCACGGTTCAGGTTGAAGCCCCGCATCAGGCTCTGTGCTGACAGTGCGGAGCCTGCTTGGGATTCTCTCTCCCTCTTTCTGCCCCTCCCCTGCTCATTCTATCTCTCTCTCTCCCTCTCCCTCTCTCTCTCTCTCTGTCTCACTCTCTCAAAATAAATAAATAAACTTAATAAAAAGAAGAATATCAGAGAGTGCCTTGAAGAAATTATAATAGGGTAAAGTGACAACAGTAACTGCATATCTACTATAGAATGGATGATCAGGAAAGGTCTCTCTGAATAGGTGACATTTGAAGCTAAATGATGAGAAAGAGCCAGCCATGTGATAACCTAGTGGAAAACTATTCAAAGCAGAGACTAGATCAAAAGTAAAGGACTTAAGACAAAAATGAGCTTCACTTATTAAAGGGATGGAAAAACCAATGTACCTGGAGTTTGAGTATGAAAAAGAGTAGTAATAAATGAGGTTGGACAATAGTTAAGAGCCTGATCTTGGGCATTCTTACCATGGTTAGGTGTTGGATTTCATAAAAACCCACTTAATAACTATGAGACTTTGGGTAAGTTGCTTAACTCTGTTTCTCATTTTTTCACTTGTAAAAGAGATAATAAAAATATCTATCTCTTAAGATTATTGTGAAGATTAAAAGAGAAAATATATGCAAAACACAGTATCTGGCACATAGTAAGTATTCAACAAATGTGGTTGTTTTTATATAGTAGAACAAGTCTCCTTATAACTGATTGGGGGCTTAGAATCAGGCTGTATACAAGTCCTGTTTGTACCACTGACTGGCTGTATGACTTTGGGAAAGTTACTTAAAACCCTTAAGCCTCAGTTTTATCATATTAAAAATGAGATTAGGAGATTTTGTGTGATACTTTCTAACACGGAATGAACATTTGAATGAATTATTATTATTATTCAAACTCTATCTGGTCTCACTTCTAAGTGGGAGTACACAGCCACTTTTGTGGAATATTTTTGAAAGAAAAAACTTAGGATTTCTTATCTCCAAAACCTCCCTTTTTTATCCTTAATGGCAGAAGTTCCACCATTAAACATGTGCTTCTTGTGCTTAAGACTCATAGTCTTGGATGGACAAAGCAATACTGGTTAAAGAACACAGGCTTTAGTAACATACAGAAATGGGATCAAATCAGACTGCCACTTAGCTCTATAACTGTTCTTCAGCTTGTTAAGCCTCAGTTTTCTTATCTGTAGAATGTGCCTAATCATAAAACCTCTCTCATGTTATTGTGAAATGCATGTAAAAATTTTAGTACAGTATATGGTACTTAGTAAGTACCATCATCTATATTAGTGTTATTAATAAGTACTGTTCGTTTTGGCTCAGCATCAATTACTTTGGAGTTTCAGCCTTAGAACTATCAGAGACCTCAGAGATGACTGAGAAAAACCTGCTTATTTTACTAATAGGGGAATTCAGGCATCGAGGGAGACAGGTATTTGCCCATGTTCACTCAGTGACCAGAAAAGCTAAGTACGAAAAACAGATTTGGGCTTCCAGCCCAAACCTCTTTATGGTAATAGCATTCAGATCTTACTCAGCACGTTTTGCTGAAAGGAATGGTGGAGACAGAGACAGAAACAGAGAGAGAAAAAGCAAGTGAGCCTATATGCTGTAGGATGAAGCCTGAAGTCATGACATGATCAGTTTGCCAATTGCAAGTTGCCTAGGCTTGGGTCTTTATTAGCCTTTTGAGGTCTCTGTGGCTTTGACAAGAACATAAGTACCTAAAGGTAGACAGACTAAACACATAATTTGGGCAATTCAGGACTTCATAACCCTTTTAAAACAAAGAAATTTGATGTTTTAAAATCAGAATTTTCTTGTACTTCTTTACATGCATTGATAAGTATAGCATAAACTTAATTAAAATAATTGTATTTATTTAGATAGAGGCATCCTTCTCTTTTTAATGATTATTATCTTTAAAATTCTAATCCAGTCCTACCATGGGAGCCTGAAGTTTGGTTTCAGGTACGCGTTGTCCTTTATTTTGCTCTTTTAATGTAGCACTCATTATCATCTTCCATCACTTTTTAACTTGGTTATTTGTTTGTTTTTGGTTATCCCTGCTTTGACTCTAGAACAGAATCTTTAAAACAGCTTTTTGTCTTTTGTTGTCACCATCAAATCATCAATACCTAGAAGATGTCTGGCACATAATAGTTGATGTTCAAGAATTTGTTGAATAAATAAATAATGAATGGTGGAGACAGAGACAGAAACAGAGAAAAAGCAAGTGAGCCTATATGCTGTAGGATGAAGCCTGAAGTCATCACATGATCAGTTTTGCCAATTGCAAGTTGCTTAGGCTTGGGTCTTTATTAGCCTTTATTAGCCTTATTAGCTCCAGGACTCCTAGTTGTCATAGGGTATTTAATCAAATATGAGAGGTCAGATTCAAGGGTTGGCTTGGCAAGAAGCCCCAAATAAATCAAAGCCAAACTGGATGAATCAGAGAAAGCAGTAGTTAATCTTTCAGCTTGATTCCTGAAAAGTCACCCAGGGGCTTGCCATTTTAAATTATGTATTAGTCTTCAGACAGCCTCAAAAACAAAGTATTAAATTGACTTTAGATCAAATATACTTTAATAATATTTTTCTTTTTTAATTTTTTAATGTTTTTTTAAATTTATTTTTGAGAGTGAGAGTGAGTGGAGGGACAGAGAGCGAGGGGAACAGATCTGAAGCCGGCTCCACGCTGACAGCCGCAAGCCTGAAATAGGGCTTGAACTCACAAACTGCTAGATCTGGACCTGAGCAGATGTTGGATGTTGAATCAACTGAGCCACCCAGGTACCTCCTTAATAAGTTTTTTCTTAAAGGATGGAGGGAAGGTAAAGGAAAAATGGCTCTGGGTGCCTATAAATAAAGGCAAAGTTTAATAAATAGTTGACCAAAGTATGACTACTAGATAATCCAAACATATTTATTACATTTGATAAGCATTTGAAATCCAAGTTGTAATGAAACTGAATTATTGCTTTTGCTTTTAAATTTGAAATAAAAATAAATTTTATATTTCTTACATTTTGTTTGTTACATTGTTCATATGAAAAAAGTTTTTTATTAATAGCAAGTTATATTAATGATAAAAACCGAAATTAGTTAAAATAAATTGAAATATGGAAAATTAAACAAAACTAAATATGCAAATTACACAGAAAGAAACTGATTTGTTGATATATTTTATGTCAACTTGCTTAACATATCCCATTAAACTTTTTGGTGTCATAATCCTAAAATTTTATAATTTTGAGGGCCAAGGGCACAAAGTTACATGTAGTTTATACTTACAAGTGGGAAAGAAAGAATACTAAAAAAACCCCAAAAGATTATTCATACTTTGATTACTAATTTGATCTTACAACAAAACCTAACAAGTGAACTTAGCCTAACTTAACCTAATTTCATCAAACTGAATCTAATGCTTATATATTCTGTATATAATGTTTTCACAAGACAATACAATGCATGATTAGTTTTAGGACTTTAGATCACAAAGAAAAACTAATGCTATTTTTGAAAATTTATTTTCATTATTGTTCTATTGTTTTAGCATTTTATTAAATTGGTTCCTAACCCAGGCTCAGATTGGTCATTTTTATCCTAGTGAGGAAACAGATTTTACAAAAGAAACTAGGCAATTTACTGTACATCAAGCCTGGTATTGTTTTTAGTTTATTTCTTTATTTAATATAGACTAAAATTAAGTCAGGATTTGGTATTGGAGCATCCAAAAATTCTGTTCTGGGCTTGTATACTTTTGATTTGCAGAATCAGAATGAAGACATTCTCCTCATTCAGTAAGTTCTATAGAGTTGTTGGAGAATGTTACACAAGCAAATGTTAATACCAGAAGGAAAAAATAACAATTTGTAATTAACCAATTGGTATAAAAATGTTGGATGGTTTCCATTAGTGGTAGGGATTTATACATTTATGGTAACATTTGATTTAAGGGATTAATGTAAGGGGAAGTTGGTGAAAGGGCGGGTGAAATAGGTGATGGGTATTAAGTAGTGATGTATGGAATGGTTGAATCACGGTATTGTACACCTGAAACTAATGTAGCACTGTATGTTTACTATAACAGAATTAAAATAAAATATAAAGGATTCATGTAAAAAATTTACATTATGCTCATGTTTTAAAGTTAAAAATCAGTATTTTTAAATCTATATAACACCAGAAAGAAAAACAAAGGTTAATGAGAGTTTTAGGAATTTGATTACCATTTGGGGTGCCTAGGTGACAGAGTCAATTAAGTGTCCGACTACAGCTCAGGTCATGATTTCACAGTTCCTATGCTCGAGCCCTGTGTCTGGTTCTGTACTGACAGCTCAGAGCCTGGAGTCTGCTTGGGATTCTGTATCTCTCTCTCTCTCTCTCTCTCTCTCTCAAAAATAAATAAACATTTAAAAAATAAAAAAGAATTTGAGTATCATTTAAAATATTTATTTTTTCTATTATCGTTTTATGGTGTGTGTGTGTGTGTGTGTTTTTTTTTTTTCAAATCACTTCCTGGCACATGCATTATTCCTGGAAGTTTTACTTTAAAAGTCTTAGCATTTTTAAATTACCATATCATCCAAATATTTTAAAGTTTGATCAATACACATTTTAAGAATATTTCTATTGTTTCGCAGTGTTTAATTGTGTGTGTGTGTGTGTGTGTGTGTGTGTGTAGAATGTAGATGAGGGAATATATTTTCATTCTTTCTGACATGAGCACAAATGTAGCACCTTTCAAATTATACTGTGCTCAGAAGCTCCATTTACACGTCTTAATATGCTTAAATCTACATTTCATCCAATAAATAGTAAAAGGTTTTAAAGATTATTTTGTTTCTTTTATTGTTTAAGGGTGTTACAAAAAAATGTTTTCTTTTGTGTATATGTAAATATTTATTTTGATTGCTCCTGAACTAACACCAGTTTAGCAGCTTCCTAACTGCATTTTGATCCAAAGCATCATATGAAAATCATGGTATTTTGCAAGTTTTAAAAATCCTTAAGAAAATGCAAATTCTAAATTCTTGTGTGTTTTGTTTTGTTTTGTTTTGTAAGCAATTGTTTTATGGGGTCCCCCCCCCAATATAGTCATGACCTGGGCACAAATTTAGCAGATTTCTACCTGTATTGTACTCTGAAATTGCACACAAATGATATGATACTTTTAAATTTACAGAACCTCCAAAAATAAATAAAATACAAATGCAAGTGCTAGGGATTATTTTCTATTGTTTTGTTGTTTTGCAGTTTTTCTGAGTTTTATTGTATTGGTTTAGTTTGGTTTATGAATTTATTTTCAATATGCTCCTGATCTGGCCACAAACTCTAGCAGCAACCTGGCTGCATTGTGCTCCAAAATTTAACATGAAAGAATAAGTTATTTAAAGTTACAGATCTCCTCTCCTCCCAAAAAAATTTATTAATGAAATTTTAAGCAAGATTTTAAAATGTGCTTTATGATTTTATTTTGTGTTATTATTTTGTTGTTAATTTTTTCAATTTGCTCCTGACCTGGGAATAAATGCATTGTGCTCCAAAATATCATACGAAGAATATTATATAGTATCAGTCTCTCAAAAGAAAGATAATTAAAAATTCTAAGAAAAAAATGTTGGTATTGCTAGTTTTTTTAATGGACATTTGTTGTTTTATGTGATTTTTTATTCTGTAATTGTTTTGAGCACAGCTTTCCGGATTTGAAATTTCATATGAAAATCTTAATGTAGTGTAAAAAAAGGAAGATTAAAAAAAACTGACACTGCTGGTGATTACAATTGTAAATTGTAAATCCAGCTAATTTTGTTTCTTCCCATCCATATTTATGCAAACGCAATTTATGTTTCTGTTTTCAAAACATACACAATGAAATTTGTCAGTTCTTTTAAATTGGATACACTTTTTACCAATAATGTTAGGCTACAATATGTTCTTATGCTAAAAATATACTCTATAATAATACAAAAAAAGGAAAAAAAAGCGTAACATGTATCAGTAGTAACACAAAAGTTTTTTTTAAAATAATCCCTGAATTTGTTCTATATTTATAGGCCCAACCTAATTAACAAATATTACCAGAGTGGAAATATCTTTCTAAAAAATTTACGATAATCTTTATATCACTGAAGCAAAGGCCACTGGCCACTTGTATAATGTGACACAATGAAATTATAACCCAGCAGAAGAGTTTGGCAATCTCTTTTGGTTGTTGTAATTAGACCTGACCTATAATTATTGAACAAAACAGCATATGCACAATAAACATTCAAATAAATGTACCTGACTGTATTCAGTACATTAATCTATTTTCAGTTATCACTAGCTTCAAATTGTTTCTCTTATTCATAGCATAGGAAAAATCCTAGGAAAAACCATATCTGGACAGTTCTCATTACCTAAAAGGTGGATTCTAGCATTAATTCACCACCATTATGTGTTGTTTGATCACTAACTTCCTCTTGAATAGCTGGAAGGGAAGGCTTTGTGGTCAAAGGTATTTCAGTCTTAAACAGGGATTCCATCTTGATATGGGTATTAACATAGAAGGACTTCTGAAAAGACTCCAGGGTGAAGTAATAGATAAAAGGGTCAAAGCAACAGTTCAGAGTTGCAAGGCACAAGGTGATTGGGTACATAATCTTTGCAAATCTTTCCAACAAGCAATTGGTAATGGCTTGGGAGCGCACTAGGGCATACAGGAAGAGGACAGAGTTATAGGGTACGAAGCATACCACAAAGACTGCCATATGAACTGTGATCATCTTCAGCACTTTTTTCTTATTGGTTCCAATTTGAGACAGTGTAGCAGGCTTGCGGAGGGTTCTTAGCACCACAGAAGAGCAAGAGACATTTAAAATCAGAGGAATGATGAAACCAACAACTTCAATAAATATGGTGATCTTGGACAGATAAGTCTTCCAGATACGTTTGGAGAAGCCCTCAAAACAGGTGGTGGTTGCATTGTTGACATTAGTAGTGGAGAACAAAGAGGCTGAAATACCACCACTGAGGACTAGGATCCAGACTCCAGCACACACAAAGGCAGAATTCCTCCTTGTCCTAATGGTACGAGATCGGAAGGGATAGACAATGGCCAGGAAACGATCCACGCTAATACAGGTGAGGAAGAGCATGCTCCCATAGATGTTGGTGAGGAATGCAGTCCCAGAGATCTTGCAAAGGGTGTCACCAAAAGGCCAGTGACGGTTGAAATTGTAAAATATTTTGAAAGGTAGAGTGCAGACAAAGAGCAAATCAGAAAGGGCCAAATTGGTGATGAAAATAGCAGTCTCACTTCTCATTTTCATTCGGAAGCAGAAGACAAACAGAGAGGCACTGTTGGTTATCAGACCCAGGATGAATACAACACTGTAGACAGCACCATTCAGATTATACTTGAAGGAATCATCAACAATGCAAGTATTATTGGCAGTAGCATTGCCCAACCTGGGTCTGAAGCTTGAATTTAAATCTTGAAATTGAAAGTCAATGAATCTTCTGTCACCCATGGATTTTTTTCAGAAGGCCTGCTGCCTGCAGGGTTCACCACTTTGAGACTAGAGACTGGTAAGAAATATTTTCCTCCTATGGGAGACAAGATGGAATGAATAATCAAATCTGCCTTCCATTCATTTCTGTGGAGTAAAAGATATTTTGTTCACCCAGACTGGAAACAATATACACATTCAATTTGTTTTGACAAGTACCTTTTGAGCACCTACAATAGGTTAAAAGGTACTACAGGAATATGTTGCAAGATTGGGAGAGATCACACACAATATAACAAATGCAGTACTGTATGTAGCATTGCAATGAACAGAAATAAGATATTGTCTACATGAGAGCCCAAGCAGGGATGGGGGATGGAGGTGGGGAAACGGGCCTTTGATAATTAAAACAACACTAATAGTTTGAAATTTTTATGGAACTTTTTAACTTTCAAAAATGTGTTTTATTTGATTCCCACAAGAACATCATAAGGTAGGAAGACAAGAATTTATCACCATATTATAGAAGAAGAAACTGAGGCTTATGTAATTTAGAATTATGATGTCAGAATTAGGAGAATGTGTAAATGGTACCATCAGAACCAGAATTCACCTTTTTTATTCATAACCAAAGAATTGTTAAACTAATCTAAATTATTTTGTTTCTTTTCTAATATTAGTAAACCTTATTGTCTAATTATTAGTTCTATTGCACAAGACTATAGGTCGATATGGGACCTCCAGGACATGCCCTTAAAAAAGTTTTAACTAAGCTTATTTTTTAATGTTTATTTATTTATTTGAGAGAAAGAGCAAGAGAGAGGCAGAAAGAGGGATAGAGAATCCCAAGCAGGCTCCGCACTGTAAGCACAAAGCCAGAAGTGATCCCACGAACCGTGAGATGATGACCTGAGTCAAAATCAAGAGCCGGACTTGAACACCCAGGTGCCCCTCTGACTAAATTATTGAAGTAAATAATCAATTCATCTTTTTCTTCTAAAACATGAATTCAGAGAGCATGGATTCCTCAGTTAATTAAAGCTTCTGGTGAAAAGATTTTTCACTGTATTACATTGTCTTTCTATGGCAATAATTCAAATAATCTCATAGTTTCCCTCTTGCAGATTGTAGTCCCCTTTCCAAATCTCTCTCAAGCTAAATGCTTAGCTTAGGATGTCTTCTTATCCCCCTCCCATTCCATCAGTTACTTTCATGCCTTCAGCTCCTAAAACGGCCTTAATCAATGGAACCTTCTCTGGCTGAATATAAGTGAAGTGTGAAAGGTAGATTTGACATAAATGTCCATTCCTCTGCCACACTGTAAACTTCTGATCTGACCAGTTACATGCCCTTTGATTGCCCCTGCTTATACATATGGCAGTCATTAACTTAACCATTTTTTTTTTTTTTTTAGTATCTGGGCCAACATTCCTCAGAGGTGCATATAGAAGTCTTTCTAAATTTCTCGGTTAGTAGCTGTCATTTGATAGGAACAGCCTTTTGAATTCTCTATAATGAAAAATGGACAATTCTTTTCAATGAGGAGGATATGCAATAAAAGTGGTCTTTGCTCCCTGACATGTTCAATAATGGATTTTCACATGATTATATTTTTTATTTTATTTTATTTTATTTTATTTTATTTTTTAAAATATAATTTATTGTCAAATTTGTTCCATGTAACATCCAATGCTCATCCCAACAAGTACCCTCCTCCATGCCCATCACCCACTTTCCCCTCTCCCCACCCCCCAACCCTCTGTTTGTTCTCAGTCCTTAAGAGTCTTTTATGGTTTTCCTCCCTCCCTCTCTGTAACTTTTTTATTCCCTTCCCCTCCCCCATGGTCTTAAGTTTCTTAGGATCCACATATGAGTGAAAACATATGGTATCTTTCTCTGCCTAACTTATTTCACTTGGCATAATACCCTCCAGTTCCATCCACATTGCTGCAAATGGCCAGATTTCATTCTTTCCCATTGCCAAGAAGTATTCCATTGTATATGTAAACTACATCTTCTTTATCCATTCATCAGTTGATGGACATTTAGGCTCTTTCCATAATTTGGCTATTGTTGAAAGTGCTGCTGTACACATGATTATATATTTTTTTAATTGAAAGGCATTTATCTGAAGTGGTTTCTCCTTACATTACTCTTTCCTTCTAACTCCCAAGGAACAGGTCAAAGGGCTATTTTATATAACAGAAAATGGAGTGGAGGCAGGAATCTGCCAGAGATGCAGAAGCCTGAAGTTACTTGAACCATTGTTTGCACTGAGAAAAAACTGATTTGGGGAAAAAAAAAAAAAAAACACTCGCTGACTGCAGTGCCTAGAGGAAGAGATGACCTTGATGAGATGACTTATGGGATATGAATCAAAAAGTTGTCATTTTTTAATCGCAAAAGTTCTCAAGTTAAGATTGGAAACTTGTTATTATTGAATTCTCATTCAAAAAATCTTTATGGAGTGTCTTCCCCCTCCCCACCCCCTGAGCCTAACACTGCACTAAGATCATATTCTTTCTTGGCTATTTCATCTCACAGGCCCAGCTCAACTCTTGCCACAATCAACCTTGATATGTAAAAGCAAAGTATAGTAGGAACCTTGACCAAGTAAGGTCCAGAATGGGAAGAAACAGACAGTGGACAAATATAAATAGGTGAGGAGAGCAAAAGAGGAAATGGGAAAGTAGCAAGGAAATTAAAACAAGAATTGAAAGAATAAAAAAAGATAAAAGAAAAAAGACCTTGCTGGGTAGAGGTCAGTGCTGTCATCTAATTTGTATTTAGGACCATCCTCTATACTACTTTGCTTCATCTAACTCCTTCCAGTTTTTTCATAAAGAACTGTATGCAATCACTATGTTTAAGGTCACTGAAGCTGATCAGCAAAAACAGGAAAAGCCTGAAAAAATCTGTCATTGGGGTTCATATCTCACTTTGGCAACTATAGACCCAAGTTTCTGCAGATTGTTTCACCAATGTGATAGAAACAAAAATAAATGGAAAACTTCTCAACTGCTTAAACCACTTTATATACTATTTTTAACATCCCCACTCACTACGCATTAGTCTGGAGGCCTTTTTTTTTGTTGTTGTTGAAAGAAATCCAGTTAGTCAAAAATATTCCTCTATCGTAAATTTACACAATCTAAATAAATTAAAGGACTGAAAAATCCCTAATATTAAACCCAAGCTTCATTTACTATAATCTGCTTGCACCTGCCTTCTGCATTAAGTAAGGCCAAAAATATTATTTGGAAACTGCTTTCATAATAGATGCCTTTTCAACTATTCCCAGAGTCCCTACACTCTGCCCACTGATATCTTTTTTTACACAGCATTCTTCTAGCTCACTGGCTTTTTATTATTTTCTACTTCCCAAGATGGTGTGTTTCAAATAGTTGAAATTTGTCTCCCTAGTTTTCCATTCAGTTTTATGTCTCTCAGCACACATACACTATACCAACAACAGGCAGTCTGGCACTTCTACTTTGGTGCTTTGAGTAACCAAATCCTGTGGGAGAGAAAGGACCACAAACAAGAAAGCATTTCAGTCTCAATCCTGAAGACAGGGCATGGGAAAACTGCCACTAAGGCTCTATTCATAAATTTCCTTTGCTTGAACACATAACACCTTTTCTGTCTAGCAGTGAGGGTGTGGTGTTGGGAATTAACACAGTATTAGAAGCAAGGAGTTTTATTTCTGACTCAGACACTAGTTCACTCTGTAACTTGACTATACTGTTTCTCTTCCCTGTATAAACATTACCTCTGAGCCTCACAACCAAGGCTAAGAAGTTTCAACAGGCCTTAAGCTTGCCAGTATCCAGTCCTACCAAATCACAAAGAAACATTATAGAAGATTTTTTCCTTTCCTATCCAACTGGACACCTATGTCTCTGTCTTTCTTAGTAAACTGAACTTACTAAGCAACACATCTTTCTCCTAACACCATATAAACCTTATACGTCAGAAAGCCCCCTGAGAGTTTCAACCTTTACACAATTTTGTCATAAATAGGACAATCCAGGAGGGTGCCCTCAAAAGGACTATTTTTCAATGAGCTATGGTTAAAAAATATCAGAGAGGCATTTGGCTTTCAAGCTGATTCTGAAGAAGAATCAATGATATTCAAAATACAAGGTCTCTTCTGACTGTCTTCCTTTTGACTAAAAGAAACTGTTTTTTAACCATTAGATTTTCACAAATGGCTAACATATTGTGCACTGAATGAAGGCAAAGGGCCAACACAAGCTTCAGATGAGATGAGGAAGAGAAAATATAGGCTGATTCAGTTAATTACATATTCTACTGCAAGTAGCATGTGGCTATTTTCTTGTAAAGAATTTTGCATCCAATAATTCCAATAATTAATCACCTAGGGAGTTCAGAGTGCAGGGCGGATGTATTTTCACTGACCATGGTTAGGAGGCAGATCACCTGGAGGTTGACCAAAGGGAAATCTGACCCTCAATGAAATTTTAAATTTGACATACACATACACATTTAAAATTGAGCCAATTCAAACAGTTCACAGTAATGTGACCATTTTTTTTAACATCTAATAATGATGTAATATGCCATGTTTGGGATCTTTGGCACTCCTAGAGGAAGTGGAGTTAGCTTTTTGACCCTATAAACATGAACACTGAAATCACTTCACTAAATGCTAAACTTTCAGATGATACATTCAAAACAAAGTTCTAACTTCTGGCATATTCCCAGTAGCCTAGAAAGACTAGTTTGCTTTTGTTCACTACAGAAGATAGTCCATAGCATAGGAAAATAAGGCCTTGGAGGTAGAGTATACTCATATTCTCTTACCTTGCTCCTTTTTTAATGAGCTTGGATCAGATCAGAGTGCTTCTGATCCCCAGAGAATTTCCTCTTTCTCCTCTGGTGAAAGCTTAGGAACATTGACACAATAGTTTTCAGAGGAAGCTAAACCTATTGTGTCCTTGCCTATAAATAACTAGCAGTGAAGCAAAGTAAAAAATACAAAAACGTCACAAAAATATAGATCAAAACCATTCTCCTGGAGTAATAGGGAATATGTCCACACTGTTGCTTCTCAGATGAGAGTGGCTGCTAACAGATAAGACCAAGTCACAGGAACAGGTCATGATCATACACATGATTCTAATTGATGTTCCTATGCACTGGTTGATGGTTCATAATAGTTTTTAAAATACAAGTTAGTCTTATGGCATTACATATGGAGGAAACCATAAATAAATACTTTACTCCAGAACTGAGCTGGGAAATTGATCTCTATCAGGTCTCATGTTAAGCAAGCCAAACTGTGTGTCAAATGATTAGATTGATAAGCATCATTTATTTTTTTTTTCTTGGGTGGGGAGGGGAAGAATGAAAGGAAGAGAGAGAATCTAAAGCAGGCTCCATGCCCAGCATGGAGCCCCATGGCCCGGGCTCAATCTCAGGACTGTGAGATCATGACCTGAGCTGAAATCAAAAGTCGGACGCTTAACTGACTAAACCATCTAGGTGTCCCCATTTATTTTTGATGCAAGAATTATCCTTTTAAAAATCATTTCTCTATATTGACTTTGATTTGCACTGAGATTATTATGACTGTTTTGCTTCCTCACTTTATTTGAGAAGAGCAGGAAATTGACACAGGTCCTAATCAGAGCAGAGCCTATCCTCAGTGATTAACTTGACACATCCAGTTAAATCCAGTCTCTCACTAATCCTTATTTTGATGACACAGTCTACTCTTTGAAAAATAATATTGTTTAGTGCTCAACACGATGGGGCCAAATATTGCATCAACCTTACTAAAGTAGAATTTTCCCTAATAGTTATAGAATAAAACAACTGCAGAGAAATTGCTCAACCTAATATTATGAGATTGTCTAGAGTCTTGAGATTCAATATCATCTCAGAGAAGCCCCAGGCCTTTTGGGAAAAATTGTGGATGTTCATTTCCAAAATCTGTAAGTTTCATACATGCCAACTGGGAATTTGGCTTTATTACACATATTTAAACAGGCAAATTAGTTATTAATTTGCATACCAATTCATCTGACATACTTGGATACTGATTTCGATAGTATGAATAAAAACTATGTCTCCATTAATCTAAAGGTATATACCAATGGCATAGAGGGCTTAAACCAAAGGATCAATATACATCTACACCAAAATTGTCTGAATTACAATGAATGATTACAACACCTCCATTTATTCTGGGGTTTTGGGTCTTATCATCTATAATAAATTGGAAGTACTGATTATACACACAAAAAAAGTTGCAGAATGTAATTAAGAATTTGGAGAAAGTTATTACCAGGAGAGTGGTCCTCACCATATCAGTTCAAATAAAATTCTGGCACCAATTGTTAGGAATTTCCTCCAATGAATGCTGTGAAACAGAATTAGTCACAATACTGTGCCATGGAGAGACCTTACCAATAAATGTATACAAAGATTATAAGGTAAAGAAATTTATTATATGATATAAACCAGAGTAAATTAAAGCTAACATATTTTAAAGTGGTACCTAAATGTTTCGGATTTTATTATTACAGAATTGCAGATAACATTTTATTTTTCAAACCTGTCACTGATGAGCCACATTTTATTAGTTATAGTGACAAGCATAAATTCCATGAGTCTGTATAACCTATAATCATTAAAGATAACTAGTGACAAAAGGCATAAAATACTTCATCCACTTCCATAAGGTAATACATTACATTAAAAAATAATTGAACAAAGGAGATTTATATTTTTTGCCCTGAAATTATACTGGTTCTTTGTTTTTTTTTTTTTTCTTTTCTTTTTGTCTGGCAAAACCTGTTACTATTAGACAGGGGCCTTGATAGAGGAAAATGAAAGAAGACTGAAATAAAGGTGGAGACCACATTGCCTTGGCTCTAACGTGCACCCCCACCCCAGCTGGATGTCTTTCTCCCCTGAACTACAGTAATATAAGCAAGGCTTCAATTGCTGGGTATTAGCACACTGACAATCATTGCTGCTCCTACTAGGATGTCCTAGGCCTAGCATGTTCTGTAATACCTTCAAATCACAGCTCTGCCCAAAGTACTGGCATAGAACTAGAAATACTCAACAGTGGAATTCTTACCAATACCACCTGCAGTTGAACACTATTCATTTACCGTCTGTAAAATAGAACCATCTGCCAGTGCCAAACTTACACCATTGTCACATCTTACCCTCTTCTGAACAGAAGTGGCCTAAACAAAGCAGACTGGTAAATAATACCCCAATCCCCTAAAATGATTTTTCTATGATCTAAGATAACCAAAACAAAAAACCACAGTCATTAGGCAATGTAAAATATATTTGAGATCACCTTAATATTAAGGAGAATTGATTTTTCACACTCCTCTAGAAAACAGTACTTTTGAAATGAAATGAACATCATTTTATGGTTTCATCATAAGCAAAAACATTAGCATTCCTTTCTTTTATGGCTTTAACAATAGAAACAGATTATGAAGAAAACTTATTTTTATTTGGAATACAAGCAAACTAGGAAGTTCAAATACCCAGAAGTTTCCATACTTTCTATTAATTCAATATGGCTACATCCAGCCCCATTACTATGTGAGAGCAAGTTGCAGTCCCTTTTTGGACCTCAGTTTCTATTCTCCTTCCACCTTTGGCTTTGATTGACAGCAGTCTTCAACTGATGCTAAGGCAGCGGCCTCACTGGCTATTCTCTCCTATCAGGTGTTTGCATTTGTTCCTATTTGTTAATGCAAAAAGGTAATAATAATTTCTCAAAGTCTGAGATGAAGGAAATTAATTTTATTAGATTCAATGAAATTATTGCTAGATTTATTTATTTTAATTGAAGTATAACTGGCATACAACATTGTATTAGCATCGGGTATACAACATAATTATTCAAAATTTGTAAATATTGTAAAATTATCACCACAATAAGTCTAGCTAACATGTATTACCATACATAGTTGAGATTTATTTTAATATCAGAAGTAAATATTATTAGTTAGTGCCAGATGCAAAGAATCACAGATCAAGACGTCATTATATCCTAAAGTCTTCCCAATGCCCTCTTTTTCCTCATCCCCTTTGTGCCCATATCAGCAGACATATTGGTTCAATTGTATAGATTTTAATCCTCAACCTTTTCCACCTATTCCCCAGTCACATCTCTCCTCAAAATATAAGGTTGTCAAAGTACTTCAGAATATAATGACAGAATTAGTAGACTGCTTACCCTATCCATTGTTCTAGTAACAAATTACTTACCTACTAAAAGTGAGGCTGGATTCCCAGTGGTAGGTGACTTCCTATTAATCTCCCAATTTTCAGTACTAAAATTCACAAATATATTATAGGTTTTTCCCCTCCCCTTAGGAAGGCCAAGATAAGACTATAGATGATGACCATACACACAATAAAAAAAAAAAAAGACAACTACACAATTAGGCCCTGACCACACCACAGCAAGGGCAACAATTCTCACTGTATTTTTTCTCAAAGTAAATGGAATAAACGAAGATTTAGCTAAGCTTGCCTGAGTGTTCCTGAAAGCATCTTCCCATTCCTCTCTTGAACTCACATAGTACAAACTCTGAAAGGCTAGTCTGTTCCAGTAGGGCTTTCATTCACATCTCTGATTGGCAGGAAATGCTTTAGAGTGTAGATGCCATCAAGTGTATCAGCTGAACTCATCCTTTTTAGCAAGAGTGCAACTTTTCATCTGTGGCATGGCAAAAAGATTTATAATCTATATTAATGGGGTATGTTTGGAATTTTGTTCTGAAAAATAAACATGTTTCAAAGACACTGGGTAATTTGGAGCTTAGGCTATTATTGTTGTCTTTATGTTATTCAAATAAAAAGAAATATGGTATAATTTGGTAAGGTAGCAAAGTAAATAACTCCATGAATCTCTGAATGTTCTAATCTTCAGATTCATCTAGTATTTTCTGTGCTGGAATAATAATGAATTACACTGCTGTATTTCCTAAAGCAAGGTAACTAAACCACAATATTTATCAATTCAACAAGATCTACTTGCTAAAAATCTTTAAAATATCCAACATATACAAAAAGAGAGTTTTAAATGTCACATTGTTGCATTTGTATGGAAAACAGTGATTAATTTCACATATAATAGCAAATTTAATTTATGCCAGAATTAGTTTTGCATTTAAACATGTCTCTTCTTTTATGGTCAAGCTCATGAATTATTCAGTACAGCAAATGTCACATTTTCCATAAATCAATTAAACATCAAAGGCATACCATCACAGATAGTTTTACTAGAAGAAACCGCATCATAATAGAAACCACATTAGCTCACAATCAATTGTAAACCAAAGAAATATAAAGCTAGCCAAAAGAATTTCTAAATTACTCTGTGATTTTAAATATGCTCTTCAGGGCAACTGTGTTTACATGAAACAACAGCCTGAAAATACAGTATCTCTTCCACTGAAACAATATTATTGCCATAACAGTAGAAATTCTTGCTTGTTTTAAACAATTCAACACTATGATCCTTATTCAGCACTTCAGAGTTGAAATCTAACTTCTTTCCCCAAACACTCAAAGTATCAGTGTTTCTGCTGAAGTTTGTTATGCCACCCCCATCCCCCCAAACACCCAAATCAAATCTTGCTCGAAGAGACTTACCCCAAAAAAGAGTGTGCAAGATGAAAGAATGTGCTCATGCCTGTAGACAATTAGCTAATAAACATGTAAATGGGCAACTTGCACTTTAAAAGTGCATATTTTAGTTTTTTTTTTTGTTTTGTTTTGTTTTAAACAGGGAAAGGTTAGCCCAGCCCAAAGTAACAGACTCTGGGCTACCGAAGCTTCTTAAACCGCTCCTTCTGAAAATATGAGCTTATTTACATTTATCTCTTTTCTTTGTCAAGGAATGGCTCTCTTGAATGCTGTAGCCGGCATTCCTTTAACAAACGGGACATAAGAAAAGGCCTAGAGCGAGCGCTGGGGGAACTCTTGGGGGTCTCAATAGGAAATGCTTTTCATTGGATAAGGAGGCATTATTAGGAGCCAAGATCCCGCCCAATCCCCTGTGCTCCATCGTTTCCTTAGTCACCACTGGACTGAAGAAGTTTTTCCTTAAAGAGCATTGCCCAGGAAAAGCAGTGTTCACAGTCAAGAATTAGCAGCTTAAGTGCCACTTACAATATAAAAAGTGTCTTCCCTGACCAATTAATCCACACAGAAAGCCTGTGTGCCTGTTTTTGCTGCAGGACTGCTATCTGTCTACAATTCTAATGGGTAGGAGGAGACAAAACTCCAAACTGGGAGGAGTGTTTTAATTATGAACAAATCGTGTTTGCTCCAATTTGATTAAAATAATTACAACAATATTGATAATAATAAGTAGGGGCAGAAAAAGGCAAAAGTGAATAGTACCATTAATATATTCTTATACTATGCAAAATTAAACCTCCCATCAACACACACACAAAAACAATACTATACTCACTTACTTAAGCCAGTGAAGTGCCCTCAGTTGGTACCGGGGTCTCATAGTTTTAATGCCCACCTTCCATGGACTTAGGAGTGCTCTGTGGCAAAAGGAGGGTCTGCATTTTTCTTAAATAACTACCTGGCAGGAAGTCTAATTACCATGAAATTTTCAGAGGTTTTCCTAAAACCAAAATAAATAGTACAGATGCAATCTGTTTATAATGGGGAGTTATCTTTAACTGTATACTTCTTCCTTCCTCTGGGCAAGTTCTCTCCCTATAGGTTGACTGCCTTGGTCACCCACCCTGCTTTTTTTTCCCAATCTTTTTCCTCCTTCCTTCCCTCTCTCTGATCTGAATTTGTTGGAGAAATGCAATCATCCATATGTAACTTCATTGCTAGTCCTTTCCTTCCACCAGCACTGCTTTCTATCCTCTACCTCCAACCACTGCCAATGTTACCAACAACAGTAACACCTCCCTGCTCTCCGGAATGAAGTTCTTGGGTCAGGGATAAGGTGCTTTCTACCTCTGGCACAGCCATGCCCCTGGAGGATTGGGTGATCCTCTGCCTGCTTCAAAACTTCAGTCTGCATAATTAGCTGCCTCCCAAATAAGCTGTGCTTCAAGTATGTTTATTCTACCTCTTTCTTGAGTTTTATTGTGGCTATTCTCACTAACAGTCAAGGCCAGCAAACAAGTAATTGTGAAGCTGACACTAGCCTTATTACATGTGACAAACTCTAAAAAACACTTTTCTTTGTTTCTCCTCCTTTTCCCCACCCCTAGACTCTGCTTTTTATGTTCCCCTCTCCACTTATCTCAGGTATGTCTATTTCTGTCTGTTTCTGACATTGGCTGCATCTCCACAAGTGGTCATTCACCCACTCTGGACTTACACCAGGTCTTGGTGCATTTATCAATCTACAAGAGGAAGATACAGTCACTTGCCTCCAGTGTCTCACAGTCTAGCTAAAGGTACAAGACACATATGAGAGATACTAAAGGCAAATTCTGAAAAATACTAAATTATTTATATGGAAAGTAAATTCTACAATGGGTCATAGAATGGAGATAAAGTCCCATGGATAAGGCCAAGAGGACTTCCTGGTGTGTGTGTGGCGGGGGGAAGGAAGTTGCTGTATTTGAGCTGGACCATGATGGATGATTAGTATTTATGCCAAAAAGGAAGAGGAAATCTTTCCAGGTGGCCAGACCCAAGTGATGAAATGCAAGAGGTGTGAAGCAAGAGGAAGTGATAGGCAAGATTGTGAAGAAAAAAAAGGACAAGGAGAAGAGCTTTTGGGAGGAGCGCTCAATTGTAGCACTCAATGCATAATAGTGATTAAAATCAACCAATAGACATGGTCACTGTCTGTATGCCCAGCTCACTATCTTTCTCCAGTTTGTGTTAATATCCCTCAGTCTTCTAATTTATGGGCTTTGTTTCTCCCTAAAGTACTTAAATACTTTTCTGATTAATCTCACAAAGGGACTGGAGGTCTTCTACTGTATCAATGGGTTGCATGCCCTTCTAGCATCAAGATTCCGCTATCTGAGCTCCAGTCTCACTGACATACTTTCAAATTCCTAGAATGAAATTGATCACTTATACCATGAACGTTTCCACATGCTATTTCCCTTGTCTGGAACACCCTCCCCTTTCCTAGCCTCCTCTTCACCAAGTTAATTCTTGTTCTTCCTTCAGAAATTATACCAGTAATCATGCGTTCAAAAATTCTTCCTTAATCCCTAGTTCAGGTCACATCCACTTCTTATATGCTCTTACAGAAGAACTGTGTACTTCTTCTTCATTGCACTCATCACAGATAAAATTTTATGTACTGTTGTGTAATTTTTTATTTGTGTGACAATCTAATTGTCAGTCTCTCCCAACTGTAAATTCCAAGAGGATAGGGTCTACATCTGCTTATTCCAAAATTAATATTAGTAGTATTTACAAAAACTCTTCTCCCTGATTTTCTCTCTTGCTTGGGAAAAGCAGCAATGTGCCTTATTTTTTGTTTACTTCTCAGCTAAAAACATGTGCCATTTCATTCATTTACAAACAAGTCCAAATCACAGTGTTATTTTAGAACAAAGAGTACACACACATAAATAAAATAAGTTCCATGAACAGGAAAGTACTGAAGTTTATCCACTACCACTCTCCTTTGTCCTCACCTCACTTCTCCCTGCAAACATTCTAGTTGTACTCCCTCTAATATTTGGAAGGTAGGAGGGACATGAAAGCTTTTCCATGGTGTTCTCCAAACAGTGTTTAGCCACACAACTTAAACCAAAAAGTCCTCAATTTTTTTTTCACTGAGTTGCTGATGTACTTGCCACTGGAGGGGAAATGAATATGCAGCTAAAAAAGTGCATTCAGAATTACTTGGGGAAGTGAATATATATTTCCTCTTTATCTGAAAAGAAAGTAACTGAAATATCAGTAACTTCTAGCTGGGAATTTACACACTTAAATAAGAACAGCTAGATGCTTGGGATCTTCACACTCCAAACCCAATTTTTTTTTCTTTCTGCCAACAATATCAGAGGACTGGGTGAATTCACCTCAAGTATCAGGGACCCAACATTATGCTAAATTCCTTAGAAACAGTAAACATGTAACTAAAAGATTTTAACTATGCCTATAGTTTAGGGTTCAGGTAAATCTCATATTCTCTAAATGAACACAGTGTCTATATAAACCTGGTTAGTGTTCCAATAATGAAATCCATTTAATTACTAACTTTGCATTAATTATGAGAAGTCTTGAAGTCATTCAGAAAACAAAAAAAAGTCAAAATCCTAAATCTTACACCTTTCTTTTAAAATATAATCATCTTTTGGGGGGCACCTGGGTGACACAGTCAGTTAAGCATCTGGACTCTTGATTTTGACTCTTGATTTTGGCTCAAGTCATGATCTCCTGGTTGTGATATGGAGCCCCTAGTGGGCTCCACGCTAACAGCATGGAGGCTGATTGGGATTCTGTCTCTCCCTCTCTCTCTGTCCCTCCCCTGCTCACTCTCTCTCTCTCTCCCTCTCTCTCTCTCTATCTTTCTCTCTCTCTCAATAAATAAATAAATAAACAAACAAACAAACAAAAAATAAACTAAATATGGTCTTCTTTTGCTTCAATGGAAGGAAGGGACCACAATGTCAGCTTCCAAATAAGTTCATAACACTGGACATTACATCTGCAAAAGGACAGAAAACATTTTTTAAGTATAATTTATTGTCAAATTGGTCTCCATACAACACCCAGTGTTCATATCAACAAGTGCCCTCCTCCATGCCCATCACCCACTTTCCCCTCTCCCCCACCCTCCATCAACCCTCAGTTTGTTCTCAGTCCTTAAGAGTCTCTTATGGTTTATCAAGCACAGTGATTGAAGATTTTTAGCTCATCCATGATACTGGAAAACCATCACCTCTTGGATATTTCTCTAGCACCTGAGATTTCCTTCTCACTAATTAAACAGTTTTGGATAATAGCAATTTCCTATTGCTACAGGCAGTTAGAGAAAATGAATGTTTTAACCAAAGAGCTTTGTAAAGTGCCCAGAAGCCTTGAGAGCTTACTATAGGTTAGAAAAATGTCAAGATAATAATAATAATAATGACAATAGAAAACTTTCTTGAGCATTATATATGCTAGGCAATATTCTAAGTGTCTTGCCTATATTTATTTACCTAATCTGTACAACTCTATGATGTAGAAACTGCTATTACTTCTATTTTATACTTAAGAAAAATAAGGCACAGAAAGGTTAAGTGACTTTCTCAAAGCACGTATTCCTCCAATAATTCTAATGATTTCTAGACTAATAATTATAACCACATCTTCTTTTGCTAGAGTGCTTATAACTGTCCAAATTATCTTATCCATTAGCAAATATAAGATTATGCTTTTTGTAATGCAAACTGCTCACTAGAAGCTGATAAATCCTCCTAACAAAATGTGTGGCTTTTGATCCACTCCAAGATTTAAAAAATCTCTGGATCCAGATTTGTAAATATGAGTCCTAAAGTCACAAACTAACTCTTACAAGCATGATGAAAAAGTGGCTTACCTAAGACAACAAAGCTAATAAATAGCAAAATAAAATCAAAATATGAGTGATTTGGAATTACGTTACTATAAATCTGAAGTATATTTTGATAAGTTAAACTAAATATTGGGAACCCAAGAGTAACCATTAAGGAAATACCTCAAAAATATAATTCAAAATCGTTAAAGGAATGAAAAAATGTCCAACAGAAAAAAGCACTCAAAAAAAAGAGAGATATTAAAAGAGGAACATAGGACAGAAATAGTCATAAAACATATAGAAAACAAACAGTAGGGGCACCTGGGTGGCTCAGTCGGTTAAGTATCTGACTTTAGCTCAGGTCATGATCTTGTGGTCCATGAGTTCAAGCCCCACGTTGGGCTATCTGCTGACACTCAGAACCTGGAGCCTGCTTTGGATTATGTGTGTGTGTGTGTGTGTGTGTGTGTGTGTGTGTGTGTCTGTGTGTCTGCCCTTCTCCCACTCACACTCTGTCTCTCTCTCAAAAATAAAAAAATTAAAACAACAGCAAAAAAAACAGTAAAATCGTATAAAAATTACAACCATATCTATAATAACATTAAATAGGGTAGATTAAACAATTCAACCAAAAGGCAAAGATTATAAAACTTAATTAAAAAAAAACAAGATCCAGCAATATGCTATCTATATATACTTTAGATTCAAAGGCAATAATGGATTGAAAGAAAAAAATAGAAAAAGATATACCCTTACAAAAATTAACCAAAAAAGGAGCTAGAGCGGCTATACTAACATCAGACAAAGTAGACTTAACCACCTGTTACTAAGGATAAAGAAGGACATGTTATAATGATAAAATGGTCAATCTATTAGGAATATTTTTATCATTATAAACATATATGCACCCACACACAGAGGCACAAAATACATGAAGTAATAATTTACATAATTGAAGGAAGAAATATACAATTCAGCAATAATAGTTTGAAACATCAGTACCCCAATTTAAATAATGATAGAATGACTAGACAGAAGATCAAGAAGGATATTGAAAAATTGAAAAATGCTATATATCAACTAGACCTAATGGATAGACCCAATAGCTCTATAAAACACTTCATTCAACAACAGTAGAATATACATTCTTCTCAAGTGGACATGGAATATTCTTCAGGACAGAACATATACAGGGTATAAAATATACCTCAATAGATTTAATGGGATTAAAATCATTCACTATTTCCGATTCTGTGTCTCCCTCTCTCTCTGTCCCTCCCCCGTTCATGCTCTGTCTCTCTCTGTCCCAAAAATAAATAAACGTTAAAAAAAAAAAAGTTTAAAATCATTCAAAGTATGTTGATAGCCCACAATGGAATTAAAATAGAAATCATAAACAGAAAGAAATTGAGTTTTTATAAACTTTCTTTTCTTTTTTTAAATGTTTATTTATTTATTTTGAGAGAAAGAGATAGTGAGTGGGGGAGGGGCAGAGAGAGAGGGAGACAGAGAATCCCAAGCAGGCTCCGTGATGTCAGCACAGAGCCCAATGCGGGACTTGATCTCACAAACTTTGAGATCATGACCTGAGCCAAAACCAAGAGTTCCACACTAAACCAACTAAACCACCAAGGAACCCCAAAATTAAGAGTTTTTGAATGTGTAAATTAAACAATACACTCCTAAATAACAGCGTGTCAAAGAAGAATCACAAGGAAAAACAAAATACTTTAAGATGGATAAACATGAAAACACAAGATATCAAAATTTATGTAATGCGACACAAGCACTTCTTAGAGGGAAATTTATAGCTGAAAATAACTATGTATAAAAAAGATTAAAAACCTCAAAACAATGTCCTCTCATTTCACCTTAACAAATTAAAAAAAAAAGAAGAGCAATCTAAACTTCAAGCAATCAAAAGGAAGGAAATAATGATGGTGATGATGATAATAAATGATTAGAGCAGACATTAGTGAAGTACAGAATAGAAAAAATAATAGCAAAAGTCAATGAAACCAAAAGTTTGTTATTTAATTAGATCAGCAAATTTGACTAATCTTTAGCTAGGTTGACCAAGAAAAAAAGACGATTCAAGTTACTAAAATTGGGAATGAAATAGCAAACATTATTGCTGACCTTACAAAACAATAAGTTATTATAAAAGAATGCTACAAATGATTTATGTTAACAAATTTACAATCTAAGTGAAATTGGACAAATTCCTAGAAATATACAAACTACCAAAACTGAAGATAAATGGAAAATGTAAATATCATATAACAAGTAAAGAGACTGAATTAGTATTCAAAAAGCTTTCCACAAAGAAAATTCCAGGAGCAGATGGCTTCACTGATTAACTTTGTCAAAC
The DNA here is from genome assembly GCF_018350155.1 of Leopardus geoffroyi. NCBI lineage: Eukaryota > Metazoa > Chordata > Mammalia > Carnivora > Felidae > Leopardus > Leopardus geoffroyi. Next base: position 64,529,918 of record NC_059343.1, on the reverse strand, counting down.
ATTTAGAGAAAACATAACAGCAATCCTTCACAAACATGTCCTAAAAATAGAAGAGAATACTTCCAATTTATTTTATAAGACCAGCATTATACCGATACTAATACAAAGACATCCAAAGAAAAGAAAACAATAGACTAATACCCCTTGTGAATACAGATGCAAAAATCCTTCAACACTACTAGTGAACCGAATCCAGCAACATATGAAGAAGATTTATATAACATAACCAAGTGGGATTTGTCTTCAAAATATGTTTGCCTCAACCTATGAAAAGATTATTTACTATATTAATAGAATAAAAACCATAACACATCATCATCTCAATACATGCTGCCAAAATCCAACACCCTTTCAAAAAAACCACTGAATCAGCTACAAATAGAAGAAAAAATCCTCAAGATGATAAAGGACAACTATAAAAGGACAACTATAAAACACTCACTGCTCAATTCTATTTCAATGGTGAAAGAATTAATACTTTCCCACTAAGATTAGGAACAAATCAAATATGTTTTCTTTCACCACTATAATTCAGCACAGTAGTGGAAATTCTTGTCAGAGCAGTTAAGCAATAAGTAAACAAACAAATATAAATAATAAACAAATAAATAAATGGCACTCAGTTTGGAAAGGAAGAAATAAAATTATCTGTATTCACAGAAGACATAAACTTTCATATAAAAAATTCCAAGAAGTCCAAAAAATAACTATTAGATATAGTAAACAAGGTCAGCAATGCTGTAGGATATATACAACAGATCAATACAAAAATCAGCTGGATTTCTATATACCAGTAATGAATATATCTGAATATATCTGAAAATAATTTTTTTCTTTTGCAAGTTTCTATTTAAATTCCAGTTAGTTAACATACAGTGTAATTCTAGTTTTAGTTGTAGAATTTAGCAACTCAACACTTTGACATACAACACCTGATGCTAATCCCAAGTGCACCTCTTAATCCCTATAACCTATTAACCCATCCCCCCCCACTTCCCTTCTGGTAACCATCAGTTCTCTAAATTTAAGAGTCTGTATCTTGGTTTGCCTCTCTCTTTTTTTCCCTATGTTCCTTTGTTTTGTTTCTTAAATTCCACATATGAGTGAAATCATATGGTATTTGTCTTTCTCTGACTTATTTCATTTAACATAATACTCTCTAGCTCCATCCATGTCATTATAAATGGAGACATTACATCCTTCTTATGGCTGAGTAATATTTAATTACTATATATTATATATATATAGTATATATACTTTATATATATATTTAATATAGTATATATAGTTTATATATATATTTAATATAGCATATATACTTTATATATATTTAATTAAATATATAATGTTTAATTTTTATTAAATATTCTCTTCTTTATCCTCTTTTTTATCCATTCTCCAGTCAATGGACATTTGGGCTCTTTCCATAATTTGGCTATGGTAGATAATGCTGCTATAAACATCAGGATGAATCTTTCCCTTTGAATTACTATTTTGTATCCTTTGGGTAAATATCTAGTGGTGCAATTGCTCGGTCATAGGATAGCTCTTTTTCAACTTTTTGAGGAACTTCCATACTGTTTTCCAGAGTGGCTGTACCAGTTTGCATTTGCACTAAGATTGTAAGAGGGTTCCTCTTCCTCTACATCCTCACCAACACTTATTGTTTCCTGTGTTGCTAATTTTAGCCATTGTCACTGCGGTGAGGTGATATCTCATTGTAGTTTTAACTTCCATTTCCCTGATGATGAGTAAGGTTGAAGATCTTTTCGTGTGTTTGTTGGCCATCTGTATGTCTTCTTTGGAAAAATGTATATTCATGGTTCTGCCTATTTTTAACTGGATTACTTGTTTTTCTGGTGTGGAATTTTTAAGATCTTCATATATTTTGGATACTAACCCCTTTTTATTGGGTGGGAGGAGGAGCAGAGAGAGAGAATCCCTAAGCATGTTCCACACTCAGTGGGAAGCCCTATGCAGGTCTCCATCTCACGACCCTGAGATCACGACCTGAGCTGAAATCAAGTCAGACACTTAACTGACTGTGCCACCCAGGCACCCATGGATACTAACCCTTTATCACATATGTCATTTGCAAATATCTTCTCCCATTCTGTACATTGCTTTTTAGTTTTGTTGACTGTATCCTTCACTCTGCAGAACCTTTTTGTTTTGATGAAGTCCCAATAGTTTACTTTTGCTTTTGTGTCCCTTGACCCAGGAGACATATCTAGTAAGAAATTTCTATGGCCAATGTCAAGGAGGTTACAGTCTGTGTTCTCCTTTAAGATTTTAATGGTTTCCTGTGTCACATTTAGGTCTTTAATCCATTTTGAATTTATTTTTGTGTATGGTGTGAGGAAGTGGTCCAGTTTCATTCTTTTGCTTGTTGCTGTCCAGTTTTCCCAACACCATTTGTTGAAGAGACAGTTTTTTTTCCATTGGATTTTCTGTCCTGCTTTGATGAATATTAATTGACCATATAGTTTTTTAAATCCCATTTATAATAGCATTAAAATAAATTTTAAGAAACAGTTGGGAATGCATTTAACAGAGAAATGCAAATTTTGTTAACTGAAAACTACAAAACATTGGTGAAAGAAATTTAAGAATATCCAAAAAATGGAAAGACAGCTTATGCTTATGGATTGGACGATATAATATTTTTAGAATGCCAATACTCCTCATATTGATGTAGATTTAAAACATTTCCTATCACAAATCTCAGCTGGCTTCTTCAGAGAAAATGACAAGCTAAAATTCATATGAAAATACAGGAGACCCAGAATAGCTAAAATAATCTTTAAAAAAATAACAAAGTTGATAGAGTCACACTTAACCAATTTCAAAGCATACTACAAAGCTATGGTCATCAAGATTGTGTCATGCTGGTATAAGGTAGATAGACACAGATAAGTGAAATAAAAGTGAGAGTCCAGAAAACAAACCTATTCTTTTATGCCAATGGATATTTGACAAGAGCACCAAGACAATTAAATGGGGAAAGTTAATCTCTTCACAAATGGTACTGGATCAACTAGATATAAATATTCAAAATAATGGCTTTAGACTTTTACCTCACACTACATACAATGAAAAAATTAACCTAACGTGGACCATCTACCTAAAGTTAAGAGCCAAAATTATAAAACTCTTAGAATAAATAATCATAACTCTTCAAGATTTGGCATTAGGAAATGATTTCTCAAATGCAGTATAAAACCCATAAACTATAAAAAAAGAAGATTGAAAAGTTTTATTTCATCAAAATTAAAGCTTTTGCGAGCCAACTAACATCATCAAGAAAGTGAAAGGACAATTTACAGAATAGAATAAAATATTTGCCATTCATATCTGATATGGGACTAGTATGCACAGTATGCAATGAACTCTTACAATTCAAGATAAAACACAAATAGCCCAATTTAAAATTGGACAAATGACTTCCACTCCCTTTCACTTATTTTACCCATTCCCCCAATCCTTCCCCTCTGGCAACCATCAGTTTGTCCTCTGTATTTATAGGTCACATTCTGCTTTTTATTTGTTTATGTGTTTGTTTTGTTTCTCAGATTCCACATAAGTGAAATCATATGGTATTTGTCTTTCTCAGTCTTAACGTCATTTAGCATAATACCTTCTAGTTTCAGCTATGTTGTTGCAAATGGAAAGATTGTATCTGTTTTTATGATCAAGTAATATTCCATTGTATATACAAAAGGTACAGCATAAGGAATACAATCAATTGTATTATATATAATAACATTGTATGGTGACTATGCTTGTGGTGAGTACAAATGTGTAAACTTGTTGAAACTATGCTGTACACTTGAAACTAATGTAATATTTTGTGTCAACTATATCCAAATTTTATTTATTTATTTATTTATTTATTTATTTATTTATTTAATGTTCATTTATTTATTTTGAGAGAGAGAGGGAGAGAGAGCATGTACGTGTGCATGATGGGAGAGGGGCAGAGAGAGAGGGAAAGAATCCCAAGCAGGTTCTGCAATGTCAGGGCAGACCCCTATGCAGAGCTCAATCTCACAAACCATGAGATCATGACCTGAGCTAAAATCTAGAGTCAGACACTTAATCAACTGAGCCACCTAAGCGCCTCCCCCCAATATTTAAATGGGTAAATTATTGGAATAGATGTTCATCCAAAGAAAATAAATGGCCAGCGAGCACATGAAATTGTGCTCAACATCACTGATTATCCAGAAAATGTAAGTGAAAACCACAATGATATATCACCTTGCACCTGTTAGGATGGTTATTATCTAAAAAAAGAAAAGTATTGAAGAGGATGTAGAGAAATTGAAAGTTCTGTACACTGTTGGTGGGAATGAAAAATGGTGCAGGCACTATGGAAAATGGTATGGAGATTCCTCAAAAACTTAAAAATAGAACCACCATATAATTCAGCAATCCTATTTCTGGGTATATGTCCAATAGAGAATAGAAAAGAATGAAATTTTGCCATTTGTAACTATGTGGATGGAGCTAGAGGGTATTATGCTAAGCGAAATTAGTCAGATAAAGACAAATATCATATGACTTCACTCATATGAGAACTTTACAAAACAGATGAACAAAAGGGAAGGGAAGCAAAAATAATATAAAAACAGGGAAGGAGACAAAACATAAGAGACTCTTAAATATGGAGAACAAATAGAGGGTTACTGGAGGGGTTGTGGGAGGAGGGAATGGGCTAAGTGGGTAACGGGCATTAAGGAATCTACTCTTGAAACCATTGTTGCACTATATGCTAACTAAATTGGATGTAAATTTTAAAAAAATGAAAAATAAAACAAGTTGAAGTCATAATCTCAAAGAGATCTGGACCTCCATGTTTACTGCATCATTATTTACAATAGCCAATATATGAAAATAACTCAAATTTCCCTTAACAGATGAATGAAGAGGATAGATAGGTAGATAGATAGAATTTTATCCAGCCATAACAAAGAAAACCCTACCATTTGCAACAACATGGATGCACCTGGAAGACATGTTAAATGAAGTAAGCCAATCACAGAAGGACAAATACTGTATGATTCCATGTATATGAGGTATCTGAAATAATTAAACTTATAGAAGCAGAGAACAGAATGGTGATTGTCAGGGATTTGAGGGGAGGAGGAAATGGGGAGTAAATGGACGTAAAATTTCAGTTACAAAGATGAATAAATTGTAGAGATATGATGTACAACATTGTGCCTGTAACTAACAATATAGTATTGTGCACCTAAAATTTTAAGAGAATAGATCTCATGTTAAGTGTTCTTACCACACACACACACAAAAAAAAGAGGTGCAAGCAAACTTTTGGTGATAATGAAAATGTCTATTTTCTTAATTGTGGTGATAGTTTCATAAGCATATGCCATAAGTCCAAACTCATCAAATTATATACATTATATATAACAGTTATATATAAGTATATATATACTTTTTTTGTATATCAGTTATATTTCAGTAAAGCTGTTAAATTACATTGATTATAGTTTTCAGCAAACAGATTTTTTACATCTTTGGTTAGGTTTATTCCTAGGTATTTTATGGCTCTTGGTGCAATTGTAAATGGGATGACTTTCTTGATTTCTCTATTGTTTCATTATTGGTGTATAAAAATGCAACAAATTTCTGTACATTGACTTTCTACCCTGCGACTTTGCTGAATTCATTTATCAGTTTTAGGAGTCCTTTGGTGGAGTCTTTCAGGTGTTCTATGTAGAATATCATGTGGTCTGCAAAAAGTGAAAATTTGACTTCTTCTTTGCCAATTTTGATTCCTTGTATTTCATTTTGTTGTCTGGTTGCTGATGCTAGGACTTCCAACACTATGTTAAACAACAGTGGAGAGGGGCGCCTGGGTGGCGCAGTCGGTTAAGCGTCCGACTTCAGCCAGGTCACGATCTCGCGGTCCGTGAGTTCGAGCCCTGCGTCAGGCTCTGGGCTGATGGCTCAGAGCCTGGAGCCTGTTTCGGATTCTGTGTCTCCCTCTCTCTCTGCCCCTCCCCCGTTCATGCTCTGTCTCTCTCCGTCCCCAAAATAAATAAACGTTGAAAAAAAAAAAAAACAGTGGAGAGAGTGGACATCCCTGTTGTGTTCCTGATCTCAGTGGGAAAGCTCTCAGTTTTTCCCCATTGAGGATGCTGGTGAGGATGTGGAGAAATGGAAACCTTCTTGCACTGTTGGTGGGAATGCAAACTGGTACAGCCTCTTTGAAAAACACTGAGGTTCCTCAAAAAATTCAAAATATAACTACCCCATGACCCAGCAATAGCACTATTAGGAATTTACCCAAGGGATAAAGGAGCGTTGATGCATAGGGGCACATGTACCCCAATGTTTATAGCAACACTGTCAACAATAGCCAAATTATGGAAAGAGCCTAAATGTCCATCAGCTGATGAATGGATAAAGATGTGGTTTATATAGACAATGGAATACTACTTGGCAATGAGAAACAACGAAATCTGGCCATTTGCAGCAACGTCGATGGAACTGGAGGGTATTATGCTGAGTGAAATAAGTCAGTCAGAAGAAGACAGATATCATATGTTTTCACTCATATGTGGACCTTGAGAAACTTAACAGAAGACCATGGGGGAAGGGAAGGGGAAAAAATAGTTACAAACAGAGAGGGAAGGAGGCAAACTACAAGAGACTCTTAAATACAGAGAACAAACTGAGGGTGGATGGCGGGATGGGGGAGAGGGGAAAATGGGTGATGGACATTGAGGAGGGCACTTGTTGGGATGAGCACTGGGTATTGTCTGTAAGCCAATTTGACAATAAGTTAAATTTAAAAAAACTAAGTGAGACTATTTATAAAAAATAAATAAAAAGAAAATGAGACCCCAAAAATGTATATTGATTATAAAAACTATTTATTGAAATATAATATTTTAAATTAGATTATTGTGATGGTTGCATAACTCTTTGAATATACCAAAACCACTAAATTATACATTTTTAGCAGGTGAACATTAATTATATGTCTTTAAAAAGATGAAAGTGTTGAACAACATGGTCTCCAAGATCGTTAGGGCTTGATCTTAGTTAGTCCTCATTCTGGGATTCTATAAGGTTAGATCTAATCTATTTTATGCATGTAACTACTTTCTGTTGTCTTCCTTCTTTACTACATACTCTACTGGATTCCTTTCACCTCTACACTCAGAATGAAATTACTATTTTAAAATTCCATTACATTCTATATCAATAGTTATTAATAAATGCACTTATCTGGCATTTGAGATGCCCTTAATGTACAAAGCACAGCACAAAGTGATATAACTGATACAGAGATGATTAAGTTCTGGCCCCTGTCTCTAAGCAACTGACAGGTATGAATTAAAAGAGCTGTAAATCAATGCAGGAGGAAGTCCTGCTGAATGTACCAGAGAGAAAAGGCTTGATAAAATAGGAAGAATTCAATCCTTAAATGATGGATAAAGATTTAATAGGTGGGCACAAGTGCAGCCTAGACTGAGAAAATTATGTGAACCAAAGGATACAACAGGAAAGTGTTCTTAATGTCATTCCTCCAAGGACCTCGTCTTTGAAATATCCAGTCTAAGTTCAGTTACCATAAATATTTGACTGTCATAAATTATATTATTTTTAAAATATTCTATCATTAATACTGCTTACCTCTATCCTCCAACTAGTGTAAACTGGTGAGGCTTTACTGCATTCCTACCCATACTGCTTCACTTAATGACCATAAAGGAGTTCAATTTTTTATGGTCTTCTGTGGATTAATAAAACAACACATTTTTTTCTTTGAAGTCAGAACTGGTGGCTAAGGAGGCAGTCCAAAACTAAAATAAAGAAACCCTAATTCTTTTCATGACATCAATAAAAATATGTATAATAAAATTTCCCTGAAGATTTTACATTTGAAGACTTTTAAAAATATTAGACTTTTTTAAAGCAGTTTAGATTTACAAAAAAAAATAAGCAGACACTACAGAGTTCTCATACACTCCTCACACTCTGCACTCATACACATAATTTCCCATACTATGAACATCTTGCATTAGTGTGGTACGTTTGTTAACACTGCTGAAGAAATATTGATGCATTATTTTTAACAAAAAGTCATAGTTCACATAAGACTTTACTCTGTGTTATACAATTCTATGGTTTTGACAAACACATGTCATGTGTCCACAATTACATCATCATACAAAATAGTTTCCCTGCCCTAAAAACTTCCTATGATCCTTCTCCTTATTTATCCCTCCTTTGCTTTCCCTGAACCTCTGGCACCCACTGATCTTTTTACTATCACTATAGTTTTGCCTTTTTCATAATGCAAATTGGAATCACACAGTATGTAGCCTTTCAAACTGACTACTTTCAGTTATCAATATGCATTTAAGGTCCTTTGACGTGTTTTTATGGCTTAATAACTTATTTCTTTTTATTACTAAATTGTGTTTCATAGTCTGGATGTACCACAGTTTGTTTATCCATTCACCTACTGAAGAACATCTTGACTGCTTCCAAAGGTAGCCATGGTAAAGGCTGCTCTAAGTATTTGTGTGCAGGTTCTTGTGTGGACAAAAACTTTCAACTCATTTGGGTAAATGCCAAGGAGTGAGATTGCTAAATTGTATGGTAAAACTGATTAACTTTGTGATAAACTGCCAAACCGTCTTCCAAGTGGCTATACCATTTTCCATTCTCATGAGCAAGATGTTACTCTCATTTCAAAATTATTTTAATGAAAACTATTTTTAGTATTTAGTTGTGTGAACTTCTCAGCCATTATGGCCAATTTCTATATCTGAAAATAGATAATAAGAGGGAAAACCAGAATGTGACTTCCAATTGTCCGTGTGGCTTTCTGGAGATCACAATGATTCCTTTCAAAAACCCATTGAACATCACAGTGCAGATAGTACCCAAACACACCTAAATGGGAAAAGAGAATTTCTGCAAGACTGGGTTGTTATGCTATGAAAATGAACTTGAAAATCTGTTTTCCAATTCTGTTGAAACTTTCTCAGGAATATTTACCTACTGAACAACTTCAAATAGTTAATGGTAGAGAAACCACACATGAACTTTCTATAATTTGCAGAATTTCAAGGGTCAGTATTCTCAAATCAATATTCACTCTTCATTAAGCATGCTCTCATTATTCCTTCAACAGGAACTGGGTGCATACTATTATTATTAATTATTTTCTATCTAGATAGACTATCTTTCCAATTAGATTTCTAACTTTTTGAAGGCGGGGTCCTGTTAATCACCTTTATATTTCCCCCTGCAGTATCTGGTATGGCAGCTTGCTGTTTTGGCTAGCTCTCTTTTGGTTGCAAGGGGAGAGACCTCAATAAATCCAACTCAAGTAAATGAGGAAGGGGTGGTTAAAGATGTGAAGAAGTCTCAAAGTAAGTGAAGGACAAGAACTGATATATAGCCAGGCCTCACAGGAACTGGAACTGGGATACAAGTGTAGTACTCATGAGTACTAACTGAAACCAGACTGACTAAGTTCAAATCCTTACTAGCTCTGTGACTTTACACAAGTTACTAGCCAATCTTTTTTTTTTTTTTTAATTTTTTTTTCCAACGTTTATTTATTTTTGGGACAGAGAGAGACAGAGCATGAACGGGGAAGGGGCAGAGAGAGAGGGAGACATAGAATCGGAAACAGGCTCCAGGCTCTGAGCCATCAGCCCAGAGCCTGACGCGGGGCTCGAACTCACAGACCGCGAGATCGTGACCTGGCTGAAGTCGGACGCTTAACCGACTGTGCCACCCAGGCGCCCCGTTACTAGCCAATCTTAACTTCAGTTTCTTCTTCTGTAAAATAAGGATATAATCATATTTACTTCATAGTAAGTATGCAAAGAGTAAGTGAACTCATATAGGTAAAGAGATAAGAAGAGTGGCTGGCATATTGTAAGTAAATATTTATTATTATTATTATTATTATTATTATTATTATTAGGTGCCAAGATAAGATCTCTCTCTCTCTCTCTCTCTCTCTCTCTCTCTCAGCTCCATAGTCCTTTTCTTTGCATCTCTGGTTTTATTTATGGACCATCCTGTTCTCCATTTTTTGCAAACCAGTTTTCTTTTTGTCTATTTTTTTTTTCTGATCTCTCAAAATTTCAGGTTGAATGTTGTCTTCTGTCTTATTTTCTTGGTCAATCTAGCTAAATGTTTGTCCTTTGGCTTACTATACTGCAAACTGATGGTTATGTAGTGTAGTGGTTGAAAGGGCATAAACTCTGGATCCAAACTGCCTGAGTTTCAATCTTAACTCTGCCACTGAGTGCTACCTGAGTCCCCTTGAACAAGTTAGCCTCTCTGTGATTCTATATCCTTATTTCTTAAAGGTTTGATGGTAATAATAACATAATCTACCCCATATTCTGTTGTGAGGATTGAATGAGTTAAGATTTTGCCCGGTGTATATAGCAAGTGCTGCATGAGCATTTGCTTTTGAGGTTTTTTTTTTTTTTTTTTCTGCTTCTAACTGCATCAGAATAGAGTTTGTTTCAGTTAGTTCATCTTTTGTAGGCTGAGATTCATGGGTTATAAATTGGTGCCAAGCCTAGGAATAGATTTCCTTTGTTTAGGTACACATTTACAGTCCAGTCAGTCATGGCCAGGGCAATAGGGCCAAAGAATGCAAAACACTGTTTCTACCTTTGGTCGGATGGCAGGAGCGGGCAGTTTACATTTCCTTTAGAGTGTGAGCAGGCAAGTGTTGTAAATATACCTAGGACACATAGGTTTCTCAATAAATATTGCTAACGTTGAGTGATCTAGATGACTAATTCAGATTTAGACTTGCCTGAGTATGTATGAGGTCCAGACCTCTTCCTGGAAATATCTTTGAAACTAAATCCTAGAAACACAGAATGTCAGAGCTGACTAAGGTCTTAAAGAGATCTTCCAAGTGCAAACTCCTTTCTTACCCATGGTCTCTGCCTCATGTTTCAGCTTAGAAAACTAAAATCCATAAACTGGACACAATAGCTCAAATCATGCAGTAAATTTCAAGAAACCTCAGTTATGTTATAATTTCTGATGTATCATTTAATTCACCACTTAATGCAAATACTCATATAAAACAATTTTTCTACAGCTCTCTACCCATACATCCCATTTAATTTTGTCAGTTTTATGGCCAAGCCTTAAGCCAATGGCTATTTTTATTTAGGTTCTCATATTTCTTCTTACTGGTTTCTACCTAAAAGTGGAACTTCACAATATAATGTGTTTGAGTGGTTCTTTCCCACCTGACCCCCTGCCACATAAAGGAACTATAGTCAGAAATATTGAAAAAAAATTATAGCATGGTCTCATACATAATCTAGCATAATTGCATGATGCACTTATGTACAATATATTGCTATTCCGTCAAAATACCAATAATTTAAAAGAAAATATAAAACATTTATTTCATAAAAATGACTGTATTTCATAAAAAAAATCCAAGCTTTTAGGTCTTATTATTTGAGACATCACTCATCAGGTATATTACAGTATTTAATCTTATGCCATTGTTCACTTATTGGCATCTATAAACTTATGATACTAAAGATAATACTAAATCCGAAATGATTCAGACAAGAAGGTAAAACCATGATAACACATAAAGTTAAGGTAAATATAATAAATTCTCCTTCAAACAGAACATTCCTATTCAAAACAAGATGTTAACTCCTGATTGGGAAAGTCCAGAAGCCATGACAAGCAATCTGTAAGGCCTGAAGCAAAATGGAACCATAAGTAATAAAGAACATAGATATTAACCAAAGACACATTGTGTCAGACCAATTTAATCACTTTACATGGGAAAAAAATTAGAATCTTTCTCAAATGAAGGCCCTCATCAGACATCCCTGAAATTAAAGCAGGCAGCAAGTGCTTTCTGGGTTGTTGGTAGGGCCACAGTTGGCCTCAGGGCTGCTTGGCTCTGAGGACCATATATATGCATAACAGAATGAGGAGAAAGGATGTTCTGATAATGGTTTTAGGCAGCACAGAGTCAAATAATGGGCAAGGATCACAGTCCATTTATAAAGAAAAATAAAAACCCTTAGGTGCACAAAAGGATTTCTCCAATTTCCAATATGGCCATATTAGCAGACAGTAACAGCAAATAAAGCCACTAAAAGACCACTGCTGCCTAGGCCAGAATTTAGAGTTGGCTCAATTTGTATTCATTGGCCATGCAATATTGTTTTCTGTTTCTCTTTTTGTGCTATATGTCCCTTCCCCAAAGTTCCAAATTGTATATGGTTTCACACTGCTCCTTGGTGACCCAGGATCCCCTACTGTGACCCTCTCCCCCAACACTGAGGGCCCTGGACTTCCCTCTTCTCCCTCTGAACTCAAAATTGCCCTGCCCTATCTTCTGCTCACCATAGTGTTCAGTCCTCAAATGGCTCCATAGATCTGACAGTACACAAGAGACTGAGAATTTACAACATCATGAATTAGTTACCTCTTCCAATAAGATCAGCATGTTAACACAAAATGACTAAATCCAAAACTTTGAACTTCTAATGAAGGTGGATTTTTCAGGCACATCAGCAAGCTAGGAAAGAGATTTTACTCTTAAAAGAAGAAAACTTAAGACATGAGTACCAGTGTTGGCTCTGCTGCTAGTGGACAATGTGGCTTTGTACAAGTCACCTGGTTGTTATGAGTATCAGTTTTCCTCTCTGAAAAATGAAAGGGATTATTTAGATTATTTCTAGTTCTAATAATCTTTACTCAGTAAATCTCAACACACTTACTATCCTACTTATTCTACCTCTGCATAAGGTTGGCCCTAGTTGTCACCAATCACACTGATAAAGAAAGAAGGTTGTATTTTCCACATTTCATGCTACTGTCACCAAATACATTTCAACTTAACTTGATAGAACTAATTCCACTACAATGGACACTAACTAAAATATATTGGCTGAAGATGAGATTTCATCTGTACCATGGGGTGATATACCTACAAAGGGGTACATGTGGAATAAGATGTCTGTGACCTGTAATGGGAAGGATATTGAATTTAAAGTCAAGTAGCTTGGGTTCAAATTTTAGGTGCATCACTTATTAGCTCCATGATTGGCTCTAGGCAAGTCTCTTAACTTCTTGAACATCCATTTACCTGTTTTCCAAAAGAAAGGATAATATTCCCAGTTTCTAAGGAAGAGTTAAATAAGAAACATATGTGAAGTATCTAGCACAGAATTTGGAAAATGGTTGGGGATCAATTCATATTACTGGAATCTGAATTGGAAACAAGAATTATTCAAGCTTTTACCTGAGAAAAATTTTCATGCATACTGAATGTTTATAATGTCCTCAAGGTTCATCCATGTTTTCTCATATATCAGGATTTTCTTCCTTTTTGAGACTGAATAATATTCTATTGTATATATGCAACAACATTTTCTTTTTTTTTTTAATTTTTTTTTAACATTTATTTATTTTTGAGACAGAGAGAGACAGAGCATGAACGGGGGAGGGGCAGAGAGAGAGGGAGACACAGAATCGGAAACAGGCTCCAGGCTCTGAGCCATCAGCCCAGAGCCCGACGCGGGGCTCGAACTCGCGGACCGTGAGATCGTGACCTGAGCTGAAGTCAGACGCTTAACCGACTGAGCCACCCAGGCGCCCCAACAACATTTTCTTTACCTATTCATTTGTTGATGGATTTTTTTTTGTTTTTAGTTCTACTGTTGTTTCAAGTTTTTATTTAAATTCTAGTTAGTTAACATATAGTACAATATTTGTTTCAGGAGTAGAATTTAGTGATTCATCACTTACATATAGCACCCAGTGTTCATCACAATAAGTACCTTCCTTACTACTCATGTCGAAGGAAATTTAGATTACTTCCACCTCTTAGCATGATTACACTTATATGAGATATCTGAAATAGTCAACATTATAGAAGAAGAGAGTAGAATGTTGGTTTCCACGGGATGGGGGGAAGGGAAAAGGGAAAGTTGCTCTTCAATGGATATACAGTTTCAGTTATGCAAGATGAAAAAGTTCTAGAGATCTGCTGTACAACACTGTTTATAGTTAACAATACTGTACACTTAAAAATGTGTTAAGAGCTTAGATCTCATCTTAAGTGTTCTTATCACAAATAAAAATTTATTGTATATGAACAAAATTAATAGGCTGATCTGGAAGAATTGAGCTGTGAAAAAAGATCCATAAATACACATTCTTCTTATAATATTATGAAAGCATAAGGAAGAATTTCAGCCATTGTGAAATCCAAAGAAATGTCACATTTCATGTCAGGCATTCATGTGTAGATTTATTTGTTTCTATTTAGAGTCAAAGAGAAGAAAAAGTGAGAAAGAGAACACTTTATTTTTAGTCTACTTTTCTACATGTCTGAGAGATTGTTACTATTGTTACTATTCTGTATTTATCAAAATAGAATGATGGAATGTTTCCTCAGGGAGGTAATAGAAAGGTGTATTGGAAACATTTGTGCTAGTTAATACTTGACTAGATTTTTCTAAGGTAATAATTTCTGGAGACTTTTGAAGAAACTTTAAAGGTACTTATTAAGTTACAAGAATATTTATATCTACAAACTAGAATTTTACTTAAAGAGATGTATAGAGTGAGGCAAAAGTTACACAATTGCTTTTATTTCCATATAAGAACCGGACTGTTTTCAAAACAAGGGGGCTGATTTTAATCATAAATAAATTATGCATAATGTGGTCTCATATCAAAAAGAATTTGATAAAATAAGCAATTTAACTACACATGAGCTAAATATAGTTATGTGCTTATTTGTCTCTGTGGTTACTTTAGCCTTGTATTATATTTAGACTCCAAAATAAAATTCTCATCAATTTAATAAACGTTTATGTGTCTACTCTTATTATTTGGGGAACTGGGATAATGGTTAGGAGAGCCAGAAATGAATGAGACATTATATCTACCTTTCAAGAAGCACACAGATTCCTTGTTAGGGAGATGGATAAGCATGACACGAGTATTCTAGTTTACATGACTGAGTGACACCATTAGCTAGGAGAAGAAAGGCAGGAGAGAGAAAAATTTGAAGGAAATAAATAAGTTATGTTTTGAACAGATTATGTTTAACATGCCTATAGGACACCCAGGTGAAAAAGTCTTGTATATAGATGGATAGTCTGGGACTTGGGAAAAATTTCAGAGCTGGAGATATAGATTATTGAGTCACATTCATAAAGGACATAGTTGAAGCCAAGGGAGTGAATATGATCACTCAGGAAGAAGATATATAAGATGAGGAAAGAACCTGAGAACAGTGCAATGAGAAACACTCTTAAGGAGCATACAGAATAATAGAGGCCATAGAAAGAGAATGGCAGATCCAAACAAGTGTTGAATTGTGTTCCCTCCTGAAACCCCATTAATACAATACAGATTTTTTAGAGTTATAATCCCACAAATACAAAGAGAAAAAGAGAGGAGACAACATAATTTTGGAAGCTGGAAAGTAGGTGGCTGAGTAGTAACTATATTTTTTAATGTTTGTTTATTTTTGAGAGACAAAGGGAGACAGAGCACAAGTGGGGGAGGGGCAGACACAGAATCCGAAGCAGGCTCCGAGCTCCAAGCTGTCAGCACAGAGCCTGACACAGGGCTCAGACCCAGGAACCATGAGACAATGACCTGAGCCAAAGTCTGATGTTTAACTGACTGAACCATCCAGGTGCCCCAGAGTGGTAACTAATTTAACACTTAGAAGACTTGAAGGTGATTGCTTCTGGAAACTGGGAAATGGAGAGGAAACATGCAGGTCTAACTACTGATTTTTGTAACTCTTTTGTGACAAGCTTATTAGAACTCTAGGGGCTAACATCTGAATATAAGTACATTGAGAAGTAAATTGAAAGTTAAGAATTGGAGACATCAGATATGAACTATGCCTTCAAGAGGTTTGGTTATGGAAGAAATGAGGTAGATATTGCTTGAGTAGTAAGTATAAGAATAAAAGCTTTGGTGTCTGTAAAATATTTTAGACTGGAACACATTTGTGAGCTGTGAGGAAAGATAAGAAGAGTTAAAATCAGGTTTAATGTTATAGGAAAGGAGAGGAAAAGGATTAATAACTACAGGATCATTGAATGAGGAAGTAGGAGAGAATTGTTACCTGGTGGCATTTCTTAGTGAAATAGAAATGTAGACCATCTACTCAAAATGAAGGGGCCAGAGGTAGGGACTTGAGAAGAAAAATGAAGTTTTAGAACAGCTATAATGGGAAATGGAATAAAAAGCCAACTATGGATGAGAAAAGGATTAAGGATGACAGTTAATGATCCAGCTGAATGACATTGGAAAGCACACATTTATAGTGGAACCAATGAGCATGGATATGCAGTTTTCCCCAGATGAGTCTTCAGCAGACTGGGAAAAGAAGAGGCAAAGTGGACTACTGAATTGAGCCAGGACTGGGCAAGGATTGCCAAAACTATGAGTTGGAGGTGAAGGAGTCAAAGAATGGAAAATTCTTGTGAGTGTGTCATTGAAATGGAGTCCAGTGGATGGAACTGCAGAGTGTTATGCTAAGTGAAATATGTTTTCACTCTTATGTGGATCCTGAGAAACTTAACAGAAGACCATGAGGGAGGGGAAGGTAAAAAAGATCGAGAGGGAGGGAGCCAAACCATAAGAGACTCTTAAAAACTGACGGTTGATGGGGGGTGGGAGGGAGGGGGAAGTGGGTGATAGGCATAGAGGAGGGCACCTGTTGGGATGAGCACTGGGTGTTGTATGGAAACCAATTTGACAATAAATTTCATATGAAAGAAAGAGAGAAAGAAAGAAAGAAAGAAAGAAAGAAAGAAAGAAAGAAAGAAAGAAAGAAATGGCGTCCAGAATAGGGTGGAAAGGAAAAGACAGGATGTGGCTGTTAGTTGAAGAGATTAAGTAAGAGAGAAGGGATTGGAGGTCATAATAAAGAACAATTCGGTTGATGACAAAGCCATTCCTTAGCATTTCTCATACAAGTTCAATTAATTATTGCCTCTGTGACCAAACATCTGAACCCTTTTAGTGTCATAGCTGTTGATTTTCCAGCAAGTGTAGTGTTAAAGAAACTTAAAGGACTGCTTTCTACCATGAGCTACTTCATTGTGGAAATCTTGTTTCCAATTTTCCAATTTTTTTCAAGGTATTTCTCACAACTAATCTTAGCCAATTCAGCCTGGATTGGGGAGAGGGCTTAGGCACAAGTAAGGGAAGTATGTATTTAACAATCTCTTTTTGCGTATGGCTCTAGGTTCAACTCTGCTCGGAAACACTTTACTGTGGGGATCACAAAGAACATTTGGAAGTCATCAGTTTTCTGAAAGTTCCAAAGTTCTGCCTGTCCTAAACAGAAATCCTAGCGAATCCCCTTTTCAGTCTTCCTCTAGAGGGCAACTTCCTCTAGAGGGCCCTCATAAGTTTGGAAGCACATTTTGCCCAGATAGCTGGGCATTTGCAGGTTCTGATTTTATAGCAGTAGGGAAGCTGGGTATGAGTGTGGAGGGATGTTTGTTTACCAGCGAATGTGGAGGACTTAAGGCCTATCAATTCCCAACCTATAAAGTCTTCCTCTGCCCTTCTGGATCATGTCACCAGGGTTCAGGAGAAACTTTCATTTCCACCCACAAAGCTGTGGTAAATTCAGACATATTTACATCAGCAATAATTGCACCTGACTAGCAAAAAGAATAGGAGTAACTCCTTGAGATTTCCTCCAGTTACAGGGAAATGTCCAATACCTCTGACTCTATTTCTTCATTATTAAATGGCTTGCTTAAGATAAATATTTTTTGGGAGAAAATGTTTCCAATTGTTTTAATATTACCAACTCTGGTGTATGGCAAGCAGTGTCCCTTACATTTTCAGGGACAAGTTTATGCTCACAGAAGCTATAAAATATTTAAATTCCATCATGTTGGTCTCCTGCTCCTTACTGTTAGAAAACAGGAACTTACTGGGGTTACTCAACTAGGTACTAGAATTTCTGTTCTACTGCACATTATTCATCAAATGAAAATGTCCACAGAGTTTGATACCCTATCATTTTTCTCAACATAATCCTGCTATTTTTATGCCCAAAGACATATAAGTTCTAAATGTCTGTCTGGCTATTCAGTTTCCACTGAAACTTTCAAATTAGGTCTAAATGTTGCAGCATAACCATTATTTATTCAACTAACAAATAAAATCCAGTTAGATAGCCTTAAAATGCAACATAAATTGTTCATAAAAAAAATGTCCATGAGTTGTGTAAAATAGTTGTCATAGAAACAGGCAGGCTAACATAGTTTTGACTGTATCAATAAATCGATCAGTTTGACTTCTCAATATTTGAAATATGAAGAGCCAATTTTGGTACCCATATATCAGTTTTGTTGACA
The DNA here is from genome assembly GCF_018350155.1 of Leopardus geoffroyi. NCBI lineage: Eukaryota > Metazoa > Chordata > Mammalia > Carnivora > Felidae > Leopardus > Leopardus geoffroyi. The sequence goes on along the minus strand of NC_059343.1, from coordinate 64,511,496 downwards.
GAAAAGGCTTTCAGAGAAAACCTTGTAATAATAATGCAGCTGTCATAGTACATACAGATGTGCTAGACATTTTCAAGATTCTGTAATTAAAGAAGCTGAAATATGACTGTGAATCTTCACAAAAGTAGCAATATTTGCAGTTTTCTAAGATTAAAAAAAGCCAAAATAATCTAGCCCTGTATAAAATGGAAAAAAAAAACCTTTGTCTTACCTTGAGGCTAAATTATACTTGCTGAAACAGCCCTTGTAAAATCTACTTTAATAGCTTTCAGAAGAGAAGTGAAGACTGTGTGTGTGTGTGTGTGTGTGTGTGTGTGTTTGTGTGTGTATACACAAATATACAAATAACTCAATAGCAAAAAATACAAATATTTCATTTAAAAAAAATAGGTAGAGGAGGGGCGCCTGGGTGGCTCAGCTTGTTAAGTGTCCGACTTCGGCTCAGGTCATAATCTCAAAGGTTGTGGGTTTCAGCCCCACATCAGGCTCTGTGCTGACAGCTTAGAGCCTGGAGTCTGCTTTGGATTCTGTGTCTCCCTATCCTCTGCCCCTGCTCCACTCAAGCTCTTTCTGTCTCTCTGTCTCTCAAAAATAAATAAAACAATTTAAATAAATAAACAAATAATAAATAAATAAATAAATAAATAAATAAATAAATAAATAGCAAAGGATAGGAATAGACATTTTTCCAAATAAGACATGGAGATAGCCAACAGGCATATGAAAAATGCTCACCATTATTATCCATCAGGGAAATGCAAATCAAAACAATATTGAGATATTACCTCATACCTGTTAGAATGGCTACCAGAAAAAAACAAAAAAAAACAAGAAATAACAAGTGTTACAGAGGATGTAGAGAAAGGTACCTTTGTACACTGTTGGTTGGAATGTAAATTGGTACAGCCACTGTGGAAAACAGCGTGGAGTTTCCCCCAAAGTTAAAAATGGAATTTCTATATGACCCAGCAATTCCACTTTGGATATTTATCTAAAGAAAGTCATAACATTAATTCAAAAAGATATATGCACCCCCATGTTCATTGAAACATTATTTACAATAACCATGAAATGAAAACAACCTAAGTGTTCATCAACAGATGAAGAGATAAAGAAGATTGTACATATATATATATATATATATATATATATATATATATATATATAATTTTATACAGGGCTAGATTATTTGTGTATTGTGTATATTATATATATTATATTATATATATATTTATTCAGACATGAAAAAAGAAGGAAATCTTGTGATTTGTGACAACATGGCACGACATGGTTGGACCTTGAGGGTATTATGCCAGTGAAATAAGTCATACAGAGAATGACAAGTGCTGTTTGATTTCCCATATATGTAGAGTCTAAAGAACACAACACAAGAAAACAAAAATAAACTCTAGATATAGAAAACATATTGGTGGTTACCAGAAGGGAGGGAAGTGGAGGTGGGGAAAATAGGTAAAGGGGGTCAAAAGGTACAAACTTCTAATATGAAATAAATTCATCATAGTGATATAATATATAGCATGGTGATTATAGTTAATAATAGTCTATTGCATATTTGAAAGTCGCTAAGGGAATAAATCTGGAGAGTCTTTATCACAAGAAAAATATTTTAAATTTTAACTATGTATGGTAATGGATGGTAACTGAACTTATTGTTGTGATAATTTCACAATGTATAGATATCAAATCATTATGTTGTACACCTGAAACTAATATATTGCTATATGTCAATTAAACGTCAATAAAAAAGCTGCACATGCAAATGTTTACAGCCTTGTTACCTAGATCTTAGCTAATGCTATCCTGTATTCATTTTCTAACTTTGCTTTCACTTTGCAATAAAAGATCATGTAAACTATGCTTGATGAATCTTAAATGTAAGACACTTGTTCTCTTTTAGGTTTAAGATGGAGGAAAAACATGTGCTTTTTCCATCCCTCTGGAATATTTTGGCTCTGACTTTAAATGAACTCAGGCCACTAAAAACTATCCACAGTAACTTTTATTTCACTTTTGATTCATATCCTGTTGCTTCTTTCAGGTAAATGACCTTGGCATCTCTCCATATAAACCAGAACCTTTGGTTTATTGGCTTTCATTCCTCAAAGTACAGCACACCGAGAAGAAAAGATTCTTTCAAAATCTGGCATATACCATTTTACTATAGGGAGACCCATTCTAGGATACAATCATTAAAAAGTTTTCTCTATCATAAACCAAAACATATTCTCATTTGGGGGTGGGTTGTAGAATCTCCTCACCTACAATTCTTATGAGTAAAGAAATAAAGTCAGAAGTCACTTTTAGATATATATATATGCTGGTCTGCTTTTGTCAGGCTGACTTGGCACTTCAAAAAACTAATCAATATGTTTATTCTAATATGTTGGGGGAATACAGTACTACTATATTTCAAAATGTTTATACGTTAGTTTTTCAGGGAGAAAGAACAGCTCTATCTAATGGATCATGGACATTTACTGAAAAAGAAGCCAACAAGTCTGTTTTTCAAAATATTTGTATTAGGAAAAGTACCCCAAAGACAGCCCTTTTTGTGGAAACACTGGAAATCTTTTCTGGGTGATTTAAACTGCTCTCCAGTGAACCATGGCCAACTTATGATTAAAAACAGGAATAAAAACTAAAATAAAACTGCAAAGTGTCCTTTTGGTAGAGTTTTATTTTTCAGAAATCTGTAATAGGTCTGATTTATGTATTATCCAAGTCCAATATGCTAGTAAGTCACTGAAATTTTCTTTAAAGAGGCAATTTATGAGTAAGGACGCAGGCCCTATGAGGCTACAGATAATGAATACAAAATAACTACCAGTACAGTTAGTAGCAGGCCATTTTAATACCTCGAAAGTGAAGAAACCAGTGTATCTCAACAAACAGCAACCCATTGCTTAGGCCAAGTAGGTACTCATGCATATGGTATTATTTAGAGAAACCAATAAAGACCATCTTAACCCAAAATATCTCCCATGAAGTTGATTTGCTGTTTGAAATTTCTACCATAACAATCTCTTTCTTGGGGTTAAGGATGCTCTTATGATAGGTCTACACTTGAGAGCTAAATACAAATTACTATGAACAAATTAACATGGCTTCATTCTATTCCCTAGATGAAAGAAGAGTTCTGGCAATGATAAATAAAAAATAAGGATTTGCGTGTAAAATAAAACAATGGGTAAGAGAAAGGTCTAAGATTGTTGTTCAGTTTCACTTGGAAGGGTAGCCTGATTCCTAAGGACACAGGGGTTAAACTGACTCTAAAAAGAAAAGATGGACCACCAGAAACACCATGATGTGGTGGAAAGACCACTAGCCCAGGAGTTAAAACACCTAATTCTATTCCCTCTTCTAGAAATATTATCCTGGGGTACCTGGGTGGCTCAGTTGGTTAAGTATCTGATTCTCGATTTTAGCTCAGCTAATGATTTCGGGGTAGTGTGGTGGAGCCCATGTCAGGTTCTACACTGAGCATGGAGCCTGCTTGAGATTCTGTCTGTCTCTTTCTAATAAAAATTTTAAAAACTTTTTAAAAAAATTTTTTAAAAAGAAATTTTATACTATGACTTTCAATAAATCCTACCCTGGAAAGACCATCTGTCAAAAGAGGATAGAGTTGATGGAATATGTAATTTCTGAAGTCCTATTCAGGACACTTCTAATCAGAAAGGGTATGGGCAAGATGAATCTGCATACAAACTGGCTATTTCACTATTTTTCCTAGCCCCACCCTTAATCCCTAGACCCCAAATAACTTTCTGTGGAGACACTATGGAAGCAATAAGAAGCAAAATGGATTATCCTTTAAAGAAACCAAAACCAATGATGAATAACAACATTCTCTATCAAAGAAATAATTATTTTTCCCCTTGTTCCATCTATTTTTCCATTGTTTTGATTGCTAAAACTAGCTGGCTGCCTATTAACCAATTCCATGCCAGTTTTCTCCATCTGACAACAAATTCATGAGATATTTTTTTCTACCTTCATTTTAACACATTTTATTTACTGAAGACCTAAGATTTACCTAGACAAATTCTGTTTATTTTCCTAGCTGGTCTTTCAAATATGTGTTGTAGCAAAACAATAAAAACATGAAAGTGGCCATAAGAGTGAGACACGAAATGAAGAGATGGGAAATATTTTAAAAGCTCCTTGCCAGTACAAGATTGCTTTTGATGATTAGCCTTTAAAAATATTGCATAATTGATGTTGAAATTCCCTAAGTGATACTACTATATCCCCTTGGAGACCATACCTTAGTCTAAAAAACGTTACTGGAAAGAAATTTTTAACTGATACTATATCCAAACTCTCTTTTTACTTCCATGCCTTCTCATTAAACATTAAGCAACAGTTAAAAAAAGAAAACAACTTAAGTCCCCCCACTGTAACCACTTTCTTTTCTACAATTTCCACAGTTCCAAATCAAAACATCCCAGTTGAATCCACTTTCTTTAACATGTATTCTTCTAGCTCTTTAGCCCAATCATATGACCAACTTATTCTGCTTAAATTTGCCTGGGCCTTGAGGAGCCAAGATGGCAGAATAGCAGGGAAGTTTTTTGTGTGTCTCGCATCCATGATATACAGCCAGACCAATACTAAACCATCCTACACACCTAGAAAACTGATTGGAGGATTAACACAACAATCTGCACAACCTGAACCACAGAATTCAGCAGGTACGCGGTGCAGAGAGGTGAATTTGGGGAGCAAGAAGCCACAGAAGGTAGGGAACCACTTTTTGTGGGCAGAGAGAGGATAGAGACTGGGGAGGGGGAGAGAATACAGGAAAAGCACCCCTCCTCAAAAGCAGCTGGAGAGAAAGTGGAAAATTGGAAACAGCCGCAGGGACTAAACTAAAATGGGAGAAAGGAGAAAGGAGGGTTTAAATTCCATTAAGACTGTAAACAAGGGGAGCACAAAGGCTGCAACTCCGCAGCTCCATACCTGGCAGTGCTCTGGTGGGAAGGGCGAATCCCCAGGAATAGAGTGGGGTCTGGGAGGTTCTCGGGCCACACAGGGAAAAGCGGTTCCACTGCTGGAAGGATATTTGGTAGAGACTGTTGAAGCCACCTGGTCCCAGCAGACCCTGGAAGGCGGCCACATTCCCTGGTGCTTGGGCAAGGTCGTTAAGGGTAAAGCCTGGTGCCAGATGGTGTTGTGATTTCCCATAATCCCTGAAATGCTGCTGCTACACTCTCGTGAACTTTTTCTGGGGTGGGCAGGGACCTGGCCACAGTCTTGGGGCACTGGCAGCAGCAGGATCCAGCAAGCATTCCTGGGTGCAGCCAACATTTGGCCATTCTTCATTCAGCCATTGCTCAGTGAGACCTTCCCACAGAGGGGTGGAACAGGTCAAAGCTTCAGTCCTTCAGAAGTAAGGAGCTGGGGAAGACAGCTGCATCTGAGACAAAACTCAGGAGAGAGGTACTGCCTGGGGCCTGGTCACGGAGAGTGAAAAAGGAGGAAGTGGACAAGAGCTGAAGACAGAGGACGGGTGTGCGATTGCTGATCTGGGAGAACAGACTGGGTAGCTGGGTGGTATCATTTTCACCACTCCCGCACATGTGCATATGCACCTACAAGCACAGCAACAATCCACCCCAGTAGGCTAGCAGAGCCATCTAGTGGAGAGCACAGCTGTTACACTGAGCCCCACCCAACTGGGCCAACTTCTCTCTTCAAGAGCATATGTCTCACCGCCAGCTTAGTTTATGGACTATAAAGGGCTACATAGACTGAATTCTAGGGGAAAATGAAGTAATTTCGTCCTACTTCAATCTGTTATCAGGTTCATCTATTCAATTTTCTTTCTTTTTTTCCCTCTTTTTGTCTTTTACACTTCTTTTTCTTGAATGCAGAGAGAAAAAAATCATTTTTATTTTCAATTTTTATTTAAAATATTTTCTTTAATTTTTATTTCTGTATTTTTTACTTTTATGTATTTTTTTTCAAATTCTACTTTACTTCCATCATTTTATTTTAGTCTACTTTCAGTGTATTCACCTTTTCAAATTTTCAAGCAATTTCATTTTCTTTCTTTTTCTTTTTTTCTCTTTTTCGTTTCTTTTCTTTTTCTTGAATGCAAAAAGAGAAAACTTCATTTTTACTTTAAATTTCTATTACAAATATTTTTATTTAATATTTTTACTATATTTTTTGCTTTTATGTAATTTTTTTCAAATTCTATTTTACTTCCATCATTTTATTTTAGTCTACTAGAGTATATTCACTTTTTCAAATTTTCAAACAATTTCCTTTTATTTTATTTTTTTAATTTTTAAAACGTTTTCCCTTTTTCCTTTCTTTTCTTTTTTCTTAAATACAGAAAAAGAAAAAAATTCATATTTATTTTTAATTTTTATTAAAAATATTTTCTTTAATTTTTTCTACTATATTCTTTACTTCTGTGTATATTTTTTTTCAAATTCTATTTTACCATCCTCTATTCTATTCTCCATCATGTCATTTTAGTCTACTTCAGTGTATACATTTTTTCAAATTCTCAAACGATTTCCTTTTTTTCTATCCCCCCCTTTTTTTTTCTAATCTGTAAAACCACTTTCAATACCCAGACCAAAACACACCTAGGATCTAGCATCATTTATTCGATTTTTGTGTGTGAGTGTGTTTTTAATTTTTTAATTTTAATATTTTTTAAATTTTAAATATTTAATTTCAATTTTTCTACCTCATGAATTCCTTTTCTCGCTTCAAAATGACAAAACAAAGGAATTCACCCAAAAGGAAAGAGCATGAAAAACCAACAGCCAGGGATTTAACCAACACAGAAAAAACCAAGATGTCTGAACCAGAATTTAGAATCATGATAATAAGAATACTAGCTGCAGTCAAAAATAGATTAGAATCCCTTTCTGCAGAGATAAAAGAAGTAAAAAAAAAAACAGAATGAAATTAAAAATTATATAACTGAGCTGCAATCATGGGTGGATGCAGTGGTGGCAAAGATGGATGAGGCAGAACAGAGAATCAGCGACATAGAGGACAAACTTATAGAGAATAATGAGGCAGAAAAAAAGATGGAGATTAAGGCAAAAGAGCACGATTTAAGAATTAGAGAAATCAGTGACTCATTAAAAATGAACATCAAAATTATCAGGGTCCCAGAAGAGGAAGAGAGAGAAATAGGGGTAGAAGGGTTATGTGAGCAAATCATAGTGGAAAACTTTCCTAACCTGGGAAAAGACACAGACATCAAAATCCAGGAAGCACAGAGGACCCCCATTAGATTCAAGAAAAACCGACCATCAACAAGGCTTATCATACTCAAATTCACAAAATACTCAGGCAAGGAGAGAATCATAAAAGCAGCAAGGGAAAAAAAAAGTCCCTAACCTACAAGGGAAGAGACATCAGGTTTGCAGCAGACCTATCCACAGAAACTTGGCAGCCCAGAAAGGAGTGGCAGGATATATTCACTGTGCTGAATCAGAAAAATGTGCAGCAAAGAATTATTTATCTAGCAAGGCTGTCATTCAAAATAGGAGAGATAAAAAGTTTCCCAGACAAACAAAAATTAAAGGAGTTTGTGACCACTAAACCAGCCCTGCAAGAAATTTTAAGGGGGACTCCGAGGAGAGAAAAGATGGAAAAATACATATGTAAATAAATAAATACCAAAGCAACGAAGATTGGAAAGGACCAGAGAACATCACCAGAAACTCCAACTCTACAAGCATCATAATGGCAATAAATTCATATCTGTCAGTTCTCACTCTAAACGTCAATGGACTAAATGTTCAAATCAAAAAACATAGGATAACAGAATGGATAAGAAAACAAGATCCATCTATATTCCATTTACAAGAGACCGACTTTAGACCTAAAGACACCTTCAGATTGAAAATAAGGGGCTAGAGAACCATCTGTCATGCTAATAGTCAACAAAAGAAAGCAAGAGTAGCCATACTTATATCAGACAATCTACACTTTAAAATAAAGACTGTATTGGGGCGCCTGGGTGGCGCAGTCGGTTAAGCGTCCGACTTCAGCCAGGTCACGATCTCGCGGCCCGTGAGTTCGAGCCCCGTGTCAGGCTCTGGGCTGATGGCTCAGAGCCTGGAGCCTGTTTCCGATTCTGTGTCTCCCTCTCTCTCTCTGCCCCTCCCCCGTTCATGCTCTGTCTCTCTCTGTCCCAAAAATAAATAAACGTTGAAAAAAAAATTAAAAAAATAAAAATAAAACAAAGACCGTATTGGGGCATCTGGGTGGCTCAGTCTGTTGAGCATCTGACTTCAGTTCAGGTCATGATCATGCAGTTTGTGAGTTTGAGCCCCACATCAGGCTCTGTGCTGACAGCTTAGGGCCTGGAGCCTGCTTCAGATTCTGTGTCTCCCTCTCTCTCTGCTCCTCGCCTGCTCACACTCTGTCTCTCTCAAAATAAATAAAGATTAAAACGTTTTAAAATAAATACTATATCAAGGATGCAGAAGGGCATTATATCATAATCAAGGGGTCTATCCACCAAGAAGACCTAACAATTGTAAACATTTATTCACCAAATGTGTAAGCACCCAAATATATAAATCAATTAATCGCCAACATAAAGAAACTCATCAATAGTAATACCATAATAGTAGGAGATTTCAACTCCCCTCTCACAGCAATGCACTGATTATCTAATCAAAAACTCAACAAGGAAGCAATGGCTTTGAATGACACACTGGACGAGATAGACTTAACAGATATATTCAGAACATTTCATCCTAAAGCAGCAGAATATACATTCTTCTCCAGTGCATGTGGAACGTTCTCCAGAATAGACTGTATCCTGGGACACAAATCAGCCCTAAGTACAAAAAGATCGAGATCATACCGTGCCTTTTTTCAGACCACAATGCTATGAAATTCGAAATCAACCACAAGAAAAAATTTGGAAAGGTAACAAATACTTGGAGACTGAAGAACATCCTACTGAAGAATGAATGAGCTAACCATGCAGTTAAAGAGGAAATTGAAAAGCATATGGAAGTCAATGAACATGATAACACCACAACCCAAAACCTCTGGGACACAGCAAAGGTGGTCATAAGAGGAAAGTATATAGCAATCCAGGCCTTCCTAAAGAAGAAAGAAAGATCTCAGATACACAACCTAACCTTACGCCTTAAGGAGCTGGAAAAAGAACAGCAAATAAAACCCAAAACCAGCAGAAGACTTGAAAAAATAAAGATTAGAGCAGAAATTAATGCTATCAAAACCAAAAAAATAGTAGAACAGATCAATGAAAGAATTCTTTGAAAGAATTAACAAAATTGGTAAACCACTAGCCAGTCTGATCAAAAAGAAAAAGGAAAGGACCAAAATAAATAAAATAAAGAATGAAAGAGGAGAGATCACAACCAACACAGCACAAATAAAAACTATAATAGGAGAGTATTATGAGTAATTATATGCCAATAAAATGGGCAATCTGGAAGAAATGGACATACTCCTAGAAACATATGCACTACCAAAACTGAAACAGGAAGAAGTACAAAATTGGAATACACCCATAACCAGTCATAAAATCTAATTAGTAATCAAAAATCTGCCAAAAAACAAGAGTCCAGGGACAGATGGCTTTCCAGGGGAATTCTACCAAACATTTAAGGAAGAGTTAACACCTACTCTCTTGAAGCTGTTCCAAAAAATAGAAATGGAAGGAAAACTTCCAAACTCTTTCTATGAAGCCAGTATTACCTCGATTCCAAAACCGGACAGAGATACACTAAAAAGGAGAACTATAGACCAATTTCTCTGATGAAAGTGGATGCAAAAATCCTCAACAAGATACTAGCCAACAGGACCCAACAATACATTTAAAAAATTATTTGCCATGACCAAGCAGGATTTATACCTGGGATGCGGGCTGGTTCAATATCCACAAAACAATTAACGTGATTCATCACATCAATAAAATAAAGGACAAGAACCATATGATCCTCTCAATAGATGCAGAGAAAGCATTTGACAAAATACAGCATCCTTTCTTGATAAAAAAAACTTTAAGAAAGTAGGGATAGAAGGAGCATACCTCGAGATCAGAAAAGCCATATATGAACGACCCAACGCAAATATCATCCTCAATGGGGAAAAACAGAGCTTTCCCCCTAAGGTCAGGAACAAGACAGGGATGTCCACTCTCCCAACTGTTATTCAACATAGTATTGGACATCCTAGACTCTGCAATCAGACAACACAAAGAAATAAAAGGCACACAAATTGGCCAGGAGGAAGTCAAACTTTCACTCTTTGCAAATGACATGATACTTTATATGGAAAACCCAAAAGATTCCACCAAAAAACTGCTAGAATTGATTCATGAATTCAGCAAAGTTGCAGGATATGAAACCAATGCACAGAAATCCGTTGCATTCCTATACACCAACAACGAAGTGACAGAAAGAGAAATCAAGGAATTGATCCCATTTACAGTTGCACATAAAAATATAAAATTCCTAGAAATAAATCTAACCAAAGAGGTCAAAAATCTATACACTGAAGACTATAGAAAGCTTATGAAAGAAATTGAAGAAGACACAAAAAAATGGAAAATGATTCCATGCTCCTGGATAGGAAAAACAAATATTGTTAAAATGTCAATACTACCCAAAGCAATCTACATATTCAATGCAATCCCTATCAAAGTAACACCAGCATTCTTCACAGAACTAGAACAAATAATCCTAAAATTTGTATGCAACCAGAAAAGACACTGAATAGCCAAAACTATCTTGAAAAAGAAAACCAAAGTAGGAAGCATCACAATCCCAGACTTCAAGCTATACTACAAACCTGTAATCATCAAGACAGTATGGTACTGGCACAAGGACAGACGCTCAGATTAGTGGAACAGAACAGAGAACCCAGAAATGGAACCACAAATGTATGGTCAACTAATCTTTGACAAAGCAGGAAAGAATAGCCAATGGGATAAAGACAGTCTCTTCAGCAAGTGCTGCAGGGAAAACTGGACAGCGACATGCAGAAGAATTAACCTGGACCACTTTCTTACACCATACACAAAAATAAACTCAAAATGGATGAAAGACCCAAATGTAAGACAGGAATCCATCAAAATCCTCAGGCAGAAAGCAGGCAAAAACCTCTTTGATCTTGGCCGCATCAACTTCTTACTCAACACGTCTCCAGAGGCAAGAGAAACAGAAGCAAAAATGAACTATTGAGACCTCATCAAAATAAAAAGCTTCTGCACAGCGAAGGAAACAATCAGCAAAACTGAAAGGCAACCGACAGAATGGGAGAAGATATTTGCACGTGACATATCAGATAAAAGCCTGGTATCCAAAATCTATAAGGAACTTATCAAACTCAACACCCAAAAAACAAATAATCCAGTGAAGAAATGGGCAAAAGATATGAATAGACACTTCTCCAAAGAAGACATCCAGATGGCCAACTGACAAATGAAAAAATGCTCAACATCACTCATCATCAGGGAAATATAATTCAAAACCACAATGAGATACCACCTTACACTTGTCAGAATGGCTAACATTAACAACTCAGGCCACAACAGATGTTGGCGAGGATGCAAAGAAGGAGGATCTCTTTTGCATTGTTGCTGGGAATGCGAGCTGGTGCAGCCACTCTGGAAAACAGTATGGAGGTTCCTCAAAAAGCTAAAAATAGAACTACTCAACAACCCAGCAATTGCACTACTAGGCGTTTATCCAAGGGATATAGGTGTGCTGTTTCGAAAGGACACATGCACCCCCATGTTTATAGCAGCACTATCAACAATAGCCAAAGAATGGAAAGAGCCCAAATGCCTATCGATGGATGAATGGATAGAGAAGAAGTGGTATATATATATACAATGGAATATTACTCGGTAATCAAAAAGAATGAACTCTTATCATTTGCAACTACGTGGATGGAACTAGAGGGTATTATGCTAAGTGAAATTAGCCAGTTAGACAAAAAATCATATGACTTCACTCATATGAGGACTTTAAGAGACAAAAGAGATGAACATAAGGGAAGGGAAAAATAGTATAAAAACAGGGAGTGGGACAAAACATAAGAGATTCACAAATATGGAGAACAAACTGAGGGTTACCAGAGTGGTTGTGGGAGGGGGGTTGGGCTAAATTGGTAAGGGGCATTAAGGAATCTACTCCTGAAATCATTGTTTCACTATATGCTAACTAATTTGGATTTAAATGAAAAAAAAATAATTAAATTTTAAAAAATTTGCCTGGACCTCTCCTCATAGGACAATAGGGATTTCTGGGGGAATCCCCTTTCATTAGCAGGTGATTCATTTTTTGTTTTTGTTTTTGTTTTTGTTTTTGTTTTTGTTTTTGCCAGTGGAAACTAGTTCAGTTTCAGCAAAGGCATTCCACAGGTTGAGCTACTAACTGTATAAGTCTAATTGCCCAAACTCTATATGAAAAGCACCTAGAGTGTTCTCTTTATAAGAATGGAGACTTGATGCTTTAGGAAAGACATATCTTTAAAAAATTGTTCCATCCTTGATATATTACTGTCCATTTAACACAGTGGTATCTTTGGACTATTTGAAATCTTAACTCTAATTGTTTGTTTTAGTGTGGTCATAACTGTTCAACAAACTGGAAATATTTTTGGAAGTGTTATTTGTGTGAAGTACAAAACATTCAGAAATGTTTAATTCTGGTAAATGTGGAATTCATCAGAAAATCATTCACCAAATTATCTGGCTGTGATTGATGCAGTGACTCTCTTGGCATATCCTGGAAATTACAAATTTGAAACAAGGGAAATAGGGAAGTTCTGGAGTTCCTCAAGGTGTCAGAGATCGTCAGAAAAAAATACATATCAGCTATGTTCAGGTCATCGTGAGGTATACGAAGATAAATAAACATGGTTTCTTCCTTCATGGTGCTTAAGAAAGATAAGTTATTTCTCATAGAAATCATAGTCCAAATTTGGTAAGTGCCATTAAAAAGTTACAAACAACTTGCTAAGAGAATTCGGAGAACATAGATCATTTCCAGTTGTAGAAACCTACAATAGCTGACTCAGTAACAAAATAATTAAATATCTCTTGACTGAATGAATGAATAGGTAAATGAATGGTTGCATGTAGAGAATATGTCAGGCACTTGAGCTGAACCTTGAAGAATATATAGGATTTATGGTTATGTTTCTACACACTAATAACAAAATAGAAGAAAGAGAAACGAAGAAAACAATTCAATTTACAATTGAAACAAAAAATAATAAAATACCTATGAGCAAACTTAACTAAATAGGTAAAAGACCTATACATGGAAAGTATAAAACATTAATAAAAGAAATTGAAGACAACACAAACAAATGGTAAGATATGCCATTGGATTGGAAGATTTGGATTGGAATGTATACCATTGGGTTGGATATACTTTGGCTTAGAATAATTAATATCATTAAAATGCCCTTATTACCCAAAGAAATCTATAGATTCAAAGCAATATTTATCAAAATACAAATAGTATATTTCAGAGAGCTAGCAAAATGATCCTAAATGATACATGGAACCACAAAAGACCCCAAATAACCAAAGCAATCATGAGAAATAAAAACAAAGCTAGAGGTATCACAATCCCAGATTTCAAGATATACTACAAAGCTAGAATAATAAAAGCAGTACAGTACTGGCAGAGAAATAGACACATGGATCAATGGAACGGAATAGGGAGCCCAGAAATAAACCCACACTTATATGTTCAATTAATCTATGACAAAGGAGGCAAGAATATATAATGGGGGAAAAGACAGTCTCTTCATTAAATACTGCTGGGACTGGACAGCTGCATGCAATAAAAATGAAACATAATCGGGGCGCCTGGGTGGCGCAGTCGGTTAAGCGTCCGACTTCAGCCAGGTCACGATCTTGCGGTCAGTGAGTTCGAGCCCCGCGTCAGGCTCTGGGCTGATGGCTCAGAGCCTGGAGCCTGTTTCCGATTCTGTGTCTCCCTCTCTCTCTGCCCCTCCCCCGTTCATACTCTGTCTCTCTCTGTCCCAAAAATAAATAAACGTTGAAAAAAAAATTAAAAAAAAAAATGAAACATAATCACTTTCTTACATTATACACAATTATAAACTCAAAATTGATTAAAGACCTAAATGTGACACCTGAAACCATAGAACTCCTGGAAGAAAACATAAGCAGCAATCCCTTTGACATCAACCTAAGCAACATTTTTTAAAATATGTCTCTTCATGCAAGGGAAACAGAAACAAACCTGAACTATTAAGCTACATACAAAAAAAAAAAATTAAAAAGCTTTTTCACAGCAAAGGAAACAAAAGGCAGTTTAATGAATGGGAAAATATGTTTGCAAAAGATATGTCTGATATGGGGTTAGTACCCAAAATATACAGTGAACTTATAGAACTCAACCCCAGAAAATAAACAAACAAAACAATCTGATTAAAACAAGGACAGAGTACTTGAATAGACATTTTTCCAAAGAAGATATACATATGGCCAGTAGACGCATGAAAAGCTGTTTAACATCATTAATCATCAGGGAAATGCTAATCAAAACCACAATTAGATATTACCTTACACATGTTAGAATGTATAGTGTCAAAAAGACAAGAAATAAATGTTGGTGAAAATGTGGAGGGAAAGGAATCCTCGTGCATTAATGGGAATATAAATTGGTGCACCCATTGTGGAAAATAGTATGGAGGTTCTTCAAAAATTAAAAATAGAAATACTATATGACCCAGTAATTCCACTACTGGGTATTTATCCAAAAAAAGTGAAAATACTAATTTAAAAAGATATCTGTTCCTCTATATTCATTGCAGCATTATTTACAATAGCCAAGATGTAGAAGGAACCTAAATGTCTGTTAATAGATTAATGGATAAATAAGATGTGGTATATATGTGTATATATATATATATATATATATATATATATATATATATATATAATCTTGTAATTTGTGACAATATGAATGGGCCCAGAAGGTATTATGATGAGTAAAATAAGTCAGATGGAGAAAGAAAAATACCATATTATTTCACTTATATGTGGAATCTAAAAACAGAAGAAATGGGTATAGAAAAAAAAGCAAAAACAGACCCATAAATACAGTGGTTGCCAGATAGGAGGGGATGGGGACACGTGAAAAATGGGTGAAAGGGAGTGGGAGGTACAGGTTTCCAGTTATGGAATGAATAAATCATGGGGATGAAAGGTACAGCACAGCAAATATAGTCAATGATATTGTAATACCATTGTATAGTGACACATAGTAGCTACACTTGTGGTGAGCATAGCATAATGCACAGAACTGTCCAATCACTATGTTGTACGCTTACAACTAATGTAACATTGTGTGTCAACTACACTCCGATTAAATATATATATATTTCTGATGGAAAGAGAAGGGGATGGTAAGTTCCAAAGAAAGGAAAAAGCTTCCTGAAGGGAAAGATAAGATCATACCATGGAGAGATTAAAATGCAAGGATAGGCTCTTGAGTGCATATTTTTTAAGTTTTCATTTTATTTATTTTTTAATGATTTGTATTTATTTTTGAGAGAGAGATCACACATGTGAGTGGGGGAAAGGCAGAAAGGGAGGGAGAGAGAATAATAACCAGGCTCTGCAGTACCATCAGCACAGAGCCTGATATGGAGCTCCATCCTGCAAACCGTGAGATCATGACCTGAGCTGAAATCAAGAACCAGACGCTTAACCAAATGAGCCACCCAGACGCCCATAAGTTTTTATTTTAATTCCAGTTGATTAATATACAGTGTAATATTAGTTCCAGGTGTACAATATAGTAATTCAACACTTCCATACAGTACCTGGTGTTCATCACAACAAGTGCACTCTTTAATCACCATCACCTATTTAACCTATCTCCCCACCCATCTTCCCCTTGGTAACCATCAGTTTGCTTTCTACAGTTAAGAATTTCCTTCTTGTTTTGCCTCTATTTTTTCCCTTGCTCATTTATTTCATTTCTTAAATCCCACATATGAGTGAAATCACATGGTATTTATCTTTCTCTGACTGACTTTACTTAGCATAATATTCTCTAGTTCTATCCATGTCTTTGCAAATGGCAAGATTTCATTCTTTTTTATGGCTGAGTAATATTCCTCTGTGTGTGTGTGCGTGCGTGTGTGTGTGTGTGTTACATTTTTATCAATTCATCAATTGATGGACACTTGGTATGTTCTTATACTTTGGCTATTGTAAATAATGCTGCTGTAGACATTGGGGTGAATGTATCTCTTTGAATTAGTATTTTTGTATTCTTTCGGTAAATACCTAGGAGGGCAATTGCTGGATCATAGGGTAGTTCTATATTTAGCTATTTAAGGAACCTACATACTGTTTTCCAGAGTGGCTGTACCTTTTGGATTCCCACAACTGTGCAAGAGGGTTCCCCTTTTTCCACATCCTCACCAACACCTGTTGTTTCTTGTGTTGTTGATTTAAGTATTCTGGCTGGTGTGAGGTGATATCTCATTGTAACTTTGATTTGCATTTCCCTGATGGTAAATGATGATGAGCATCTTTTCATGTGTCTGTTGGCCATCTGGATGTCTTCCTTAGAGATATATCTACTTATGTCTTATACCTATTTTTAATTGGATTATTTGTTTTTTAGTGTTGAGTTTTATAAATTCTTACTGATCTTTTTTTCGATATGTAATTTGCAAATCTCTTCTCTCATTTCATAAGTTGCCTTTCATTTTTCTTCATAATTCCCTTCCAGGAACAGAAACTTTTTATTTTGATGTAGTCCCAATAGTTTATTTTAAATTTAGTTTACATTGCCTCAGGAGATATATCAAGAAAGATATTTTTAGGACCAATGTCAGAGAAATTATGGCCTGTCCTCTCTTCTAGGATTTTTATGGTTTCGGGTCTCACATTTAGGTCTTTATTCTGTTTTTAATTTATTTTTGTGTATGGTTTAAGAAAGTGGACCAGTTCAATTATTTTGCATGTAACTGACCAGTTTTCCCAACACTATTTATTGAAGAGGCATTCTTTTCCCTGTTGTGTACTCCTTTCTGCTTTCTCCAAGATTAATTGACCAAGTAATTGTGGGTTTATTTCTGAGTTTTCTATTCTGTTCCATTGATCTATGTGTCTATTTTTGTGCCAATACCATAGTGTTTTGATCACTACAGCTTTTTAGTATAACTTGAAGTCTGGAAATATATTACCTCCAGTTTGCTTTTCTTTTTCAAGATTGCTTTGGCTATTCAGGGTCTTCTGTGGTTTCATGCAAATTTTAAGATTGTTTGTTCTAGCTCTGTGGAAAATGCTGTTGGTATTTTGATAAGGACTGCATATAATGTGTAGATTGCTTTGGATATTATAGACATTTTAACAATATTTGTTCTTCCAACCCATGTGTTGGAATGTTCTTTCCATTTCTTTGTGTCATTTTCAATTTCTTTTATCAATGGATAGTTTTCAGGGTACATCTTTAATTTCTTCCAACAATGTATAGTTTTTAGGGTACAGGTCCTCAACACTTTGGTTGAGTCCTAGGTATTTTGCTATTTTTGTTGAATTGTAAATGAGATCATTTCCTTTTTTTTAAAGATTTATTTATTTATTTATTTATTTATTTATTTATTTATTTATTTTTAAGTAATGTTTACATCCAAAGTGGGGCAAGTGGGGCTTGAACTCACAACCCAGGAATCAATAGTCCCATGCTCTTCTGACTGAGCCACCCAGGCACTCCAGGATTGTTTTCTTAATTTCTCTCTTCTGCTTCATTACTAGTATATAGAAATGCAACAGAGTTCTGTACATTAATTTTGTGTCCTGCAACATTATCCAATTCAGGTATCAGTTCTAGCAATTTTTAGTGGAATGATTCCAGTTTTCTATATATAGTATCATGTCATCTACAAATAGTGAAAGTTTTACTTCCTTACCCATTTGAATGTTTTTTTTTTTCTTGTTTGCTGTGGCTAGGACTTTCAGTACTATGTTGAACAACAGTGGTGAGAGTGGGCATCCCTGTCGTGTTCCTGACTTTAGAGGAAAAGCTCTCACTTTTTCCCCGTTGAATATGATATTAGTTGGTGGTTTTTCATGTAACGACTGAATTTTGTTGAGATATGTTCCCTCTAGAACTACTTTGTTGCGAGTTTTTTTTTTTTTTTTATGAATGGATGTTGTTCTTTGTTAAATGCTTTTTCTGCATCTATTGAAATAATCATATCGTTTTTATCCTTCTCTTATTGATGTAATGTATCATGTTGATTGATTTGAGAAAGTTGAAGCACACTTGCAACCCAGGAAAAAATCCCACTTGAACGTGGTGAATGATATTTTTAAAGTATTGTTAGATTCAGTTTGCCAATATTTTGTCTAGGATTTTTGCATCTATTTTCTTCAGAGATATTGGCCTGTAGGTGTTTTGTTTGTTTGTTTGTTTGTTTGTTTGTTTGTTTTGTTTTCTTTCTGGGTGTTTTTCTTTTTTTTTTTGGTTTATATTTCATCTATTTATCTAATAAGTAAATCAGTTATTTATTCTAATAAATGTCTCTAATCTTTATTATTTCCTTCCTCCTGCTGGTTTTGGGTTTTGTTTAGTCTTTTTCTTACTCATTTAGGTATAAGGTTAGGTTGTTTATGTGAGATTTTTCTTATTTCTAGATTTAGACATGTATTGCTATTAACCTCCTTCTTAGAACTCCTTTTGCTGCCTCCCAGAGATTTTTGATCATTGTATTTTTATTTTCATTTGTTTTCATGTAATTTTTTATTCATTGATGTCTTTGTCGACCATTCATTCATTGTTTCATGGCATGTTATTTAACCTCTATGTGTTTGTGCTCTTTTCAGATTTTTTTCTTGTGTTTGATTTCCTAGTTTAATAGCATTGAGGTCAGAAAAGGTGCATGGTATGACTTTGATCTTTTTGAATTTGTTGAGACTTATTTTGTGGATAATATGTAGTTTATTCTAGATAATGCTCCATGTGCACTTGATAAGAATGTGTATTCTGCTGTTTTAGGATGAAATGTTCTGAATATACCTGTTAAGTCCATTTGGTCCAATGTGTCATTCAAGCCACTGTTTGCTTATTGTTTATCTGTTTAAATGTCCTGTCCACTGATATAAGTGGGGTGTTAAAGTCCCCTAGTATTATTTTATTATTATTATTATTATCATTATTATTAATTTTATGTTTTTTTTACAGTTTCATGTTATTCGGGTGCTCCCATGTTGAGTGCATAATATTTATCATTGTTTTATCTTCTTATTGGATTGTTCCATTTATGATTACATATTTGGCATCCTTTTTTGTCTCTTATTACAGTCTTTGTTTTAAATTCTAGTTTGTCCAATATAAGAATTGATTGTCTGGTTTTCTTTTGATGTCCATTTGCATGGTAGCGTTTTTTCCATCCCCTCACTTTCAATCTGCAGGTCTGAAATGAGGTCTGTTGTAGGCAGCATATAGATGCATCTTTTTTTTTTTATTCTGTCACCCTATGTCTTTGATTGGAGCATTTAGCCCATTTACATTCAATTATCAACAGATGTGTATTTATTGCTATTTTGTTACTTGTTTTGTAGTTGTCTTGTAGTTTTTATCTGATCTTTTCTTCTCTTGCTGTTTTTATGGGTTTTTGGCTTTCTTTACTGATATACTTGGATTTTTTTTCTCTTTATGCTTGCATATTACTTGTTTTTGATATGTAGTTACCATTAGGTATGTATATAACATCTTATGAATATCACAGTATATATTATGTCAATGGTTGCTTGAGTTTGAACCAATTTTTTACTCCTCTTCCACCATGTTTTAGGTGTATGATGTCATAATTTGTATCTTTTTAATATTTATTGCAGAGGTGTTTCACTAGTCATGAACGTTTTTGGTTTTTATTTGTCTGGGAAACTCTTTATCTCTCCTATTATGAATGATAGCCTTGCTGGATATAGAGTTCTTGGCTGCAGATTTTTCCCATTCAGCACCTTGAATATACATGCCACTCCTTTCTGTCTTCAATAGTGTCTACTGAAAAATCCCCTGATAAATGTATGGGCTCTTTACATAATTTGCCTATTGTAGATAATGCTGATATTAAAATCACGGTGCATATATCCTTTTGAATTCATATTTTTGTATTCTTTATGTAAATATATAGTAGTGAAATGGCTGGAGCATAAAGTAGTTCTATTTTTTTTTTTTTTTGAGGAAACTCCATAGTTTTTCTGGACCACATGAAAATAAATTCAAAAT
Organism: Leopardus geoffroyi; assembly: GCF_018350155.1. Lineage (NCBI taxonomy): Eukaryota > Metazoa > Chordata > Mammalia > Carnivora > Felidae > Leopardus > Leopardus geoffroyi. The sequence continues at coordinate 64,491,211 of NC_059343.1, read as the reverse complement.
AGATTAAATACCTAAATGTAAGACCTGAAACCATAAAACTCCCAGAGGAGAACACAGTAATTTCTTTGATATTGGCCATAGCAACCTCTTTCTGGGTATATCTCCTTAACAAGGAAAACAAAAGCAAAAATAAACTATTGGGACTTCATCAAACTAAAAAGCTTCAGCACAACGCAGGAGACAATCAACAAAACTAAAAAGCAATCTGTGAAATGGGAGAAGACATTTGCAAATGACATATCTGGTAAAGGGCTCGTATAAAGTGTATAAAGAAGTTATAAATCTTAAGACCCAAAAAATGTGTAATCCAATTAAACATTGGACAGAAGACTTGAAGAGATATTTTTCCAAAGAAGACACATGGATGGACAATAGACATATGAATAAATGCTCAACATCACTCATCATCAGGGAAATTCAAATCAAAACTACAATGAGATATCATCTCACAACTATCATAATGGCTAAAATCAACAACGCAAAAAACATAAGGTGTTGGTGAGGATGTGGAGAAAGGGGAACCCTCCTGCACTGCTGGTGGGAATGTAAACTGTTTTACCAGTCACTCTGGAAAACAACGTGTGTGTGTTTTTATACCAGTTTCCTCTTCTCTGACATATATTCCCAGTTATGTTCATTGTCTGGATCTTTTTTGTCTGCTGGTATTTCTTTCAGAAACATGTAATCTTCAGATATAACCCCAAAGTAGGGTAGTCAAAAACAGAAAGTTCATGCCTTTGTCCTCAACTCTTGATAAAGAAAATATATCCCCATCACAAAGGTTTAGTATTATGCACCCTCACCTTGATTATGGCCCTATTATAATGACGATCTGTAAATGTCCAGTCCCTACTGTAGCAGGCTTGACTCTCATAATATTTTTAAACCACCCTAGCACTCCTTTTCCTCCACATGATACTTTTTTCCACTCACTCCTTCTTACAAGGTTAAATCATAAGTTTATATCATCATGGAAGGTTAAATATAATCTTGGATACAGGGATTGATTGAACACCTTCATTGGGGTTATTTCATTGAAATCCTTGTTATTTCATTGAAATTAATGCTATTCATCCATCAGTGAATCAAGCAAGGGAAGTCACTCAAAATTGGAAGCATCCTTGGTTTCATATGCTGTACAACAAAGTACATTCATGTGAACAAATCATCCTATACTTCCAGGGACCTTTGAAGACACAGGTTTCCACAAATGAGTTTTAAGGACTGTCAAATTGCCATTGTTTTCCACAACTTAAGTCATTTATCCAAACTTACATATGCTGAGCATGCTTAATTCTGATCATTTTGGAAATCTGACATTTTGAAAGCTTTTATTAAGAAAGGATGCTGTATTTTGTCAAATCCTTTTTCTGCATCGATTGACAGGATCATATGGTTCTTATCTTTTCTTTTATTAATGTGATGTATCATGTTGATTGATTTGAGAATATTGAACCAGCCATGGATCCCAGGAATGAATCCCATTTGACCATGGTGAATAATTCTTTTTATATGCTGTTGAATTTGATTTGCTAGTATCTTGTTGAGAATTTTTGCATCCATATTCATCAGGGATCTTGGCCTGTAGTTCTCTTTTTTACTGGGTCTATGTCTGGTTTGGGAATCAAAGTAATGCTGGCTTCATAGAATGAGCCTGGAAGTTTTCCTTCCCTTTCTATTTCTTGGAATAGCTTGAGAAGGATAGGTATTATTTACGATTAATTTTTTTTTCAACGTTTATTTATTTTTTGGGGACAGAGAGAGACAGAGCATGAACGGGAGAGGGGCAGAGAGAGAGGGAGACACAGGATCGGAAACAGGCTCCAGGCTCTGAGCCATCAACCCAGAGCCTGACGCGGGGCTCGAACTCACGGACGGCGAGATCGTGACCTGGCTGAAGTCGGACGCTTAACCGACTGCGCCACCCAGGCGCCCCATCTACGATTAATTGTCTGGTAGAATTCCTCATGGAAGCCATCTGGTCCTGGACTCTTATTTGTTGGGAGATTTTTGATAACTGATTCAATTTCTTCACTAGTTATGGGTCTGTTCAAATTTTCTTTCTTCCTGTTTGAGTTTTGGAAGTGTGTGGATATTTAGGAATTTGTCCATTTCTTCCAGGTTGTCCAGTTTGTCGGCATATAATTTTTTATAGTATTCCCTGATAATTGCTTGTATTTCTGAGGGATTGGTTGTAATAAATCCATTTTCATTTGTGATTTTATCTATTTGGGTCCTCTCCCTTTTCTTTTTGAGAAGCCTGGCTAGAGGTTTATCAATTTTGTTTATTTTTTTCTTTTTTTCTTAACGTTTATTTATTTTTGAGACAGAGAGATACAGAGCATGAACGGGGGAGGGTCAGAGAGAGGGAGACACAGAATCTGAAACAGGCTCCAGGCTCTGAGCTGTCAGCACAGAGCCCAACATGGGGTTTGAACTCACTGACCGTGAGATCATGACCTGAGCTGAAGTCGGCCGCTTAACCGACTGAGCCACCCAGGCGCCCCTGTTTATTTTTTCAAAAAACCAACTCTTGGTTTCATTGATCTGCTCTACTGTATTTTTAGATTCTATATTGTTTGTTTCTGCTCTGATCTTTATTATTTCTCTTCTTATGCTGAGTTTGGAGCACAAATGTCCATCAACTGATGAATGGATAAAGATCACATCTTTATCCATTCATCATATATATATATATATATATATATATAATGGAATATATATATGGAATATATATATATATATATATATATATATATATATAATGGAATACTACTTGGCAGTGAGAAAGAATGAAACACGGCCATTTGTAGCAACATGGATGGAACTGGAGAGTATTATGCTAAGTGAAATAAGTCAGGCAGAGAAAGACAGACACAATATGTTTTAACTCATTTGTGGATTCTGAGAGACTTAAGAGAAGACCATGGGGGGGAAGGGGGAAAAAGTTACAGAGAGGGAAGGAGGCAAACCATAAGAGACTCTTAAATACCAAGAACAAACTGAGGGTTTATGAGGGGCAGGGGAGAGCGGAAAGTGGGTGATGGGCATTGAGGAGGGCACCTGTTGGGATGAGCACTGGGTGTTGTATTGAAACCAATTTGACAATAAATTATATAAAAATAAAAATAAAAATAAAAAATGAAATCAGATCTCAGATGGGAAACAATGAAACCTTAACTATACTAGGTACCAAACATGATTGCATTATGTTGGAGTACAGGGCAAAGAGTTTGTTAATTTATGTAAAGTTGCTCAGAAAGGTTAAGTGGCATGATTCTGTTCACTATCCTTTATAATCCCAAACTATAAATTCCTCAAGGACAGGACTTATGCCTTACCATTTTCTGTATCTCCACTACATAACACATTGTAACTGCACAGAAATAAGTTACAACTAATAAATGATGCTGAAGAAAGGAGATAATCAGTTACAAAATACATCTGTGAAACATGTTTTATCATCCTCTTTCACTCTATTTTGTCCTTAATTCTCCATTGTACATAGCACTGCCCTTCAGTTAGGGACATTGTATAAATTGGAAACAAAGTGATTCTTCCCAAGTAAAAAATAATTAATTAATTAATTAATTAGAGTTATTTAAAATTTAAATTTAAGGGGTGCTTGGGCGGCTCAGGTGGTTAAGCATCCTACATCAGCTCAGGTCATGATCTCACCATTAATGAGTTTGAGCTCCATGTCAGGCTTTGTGCTGACAGCTCAGAGCCTGGAGCCTGCTCCAGAGTCTGTTCCTCCTTCTCTCTCTGTTCCTCCCCTACTCGCACTCTGTCTTTCTCTCAAAAATAAATAAAGATTACAAAAAAATTAAAAAATAAAATTTAAATTTAAAATTACTGCACTAAGTGAAGAACCATACATAGAAAAGATTATATTTGTGGAGGTAATAGCCCTTGGCTGCGTGCACAAATGCAGTCATTTTCGTGTCAGCTCACATGAACCTTGGGTAGATACTAAAGCACACATTCAATAGGAAGTGTTTGTATTTTAAGCCCCTCTCTCTGACCCCAGATAAGATGACTGTGTCAGGTATGAAAACTTTCTGGGTGGTTAGAATCAGATGCTGAGAATGGTGAAGAAGAGAGAAAAGCAACTTCCAGGGACAGATGTAAAGTACAGCAAAGAGAAGGTGCAGCTTTAAACGTGTGTTTGCCAGTGAATGTGTATATGTGTGCTTTCTCAAGTGTGTAAGTGGCTATATATACCAGTGTGTGTTTACATAAGATGGTGTTCTCCTCTTCTGCTCTAGAACTTGATTGAGAGGTGTAAAATCTCCAAGGCACTTGCTGCCTTCTCATATGAGTTAGTACCCATCCACAATGTAAAAAGTGTCCCCTTAGGTGAAACATCCTTTGACAATGAACAACCTGAACACTTATATGTAGCAGCCCTACCCACCTCCCTGAGTTTTATCTGATCTTTATCAACTTCACTAAAGGAAATCTAGTAGTATTTTCTTTTTCCTTTCTTTTTTTTTCTATTTTTTTGGGGATGGAGGGCTGTAATTTTTTTTGAGTAGTGGGGTGGGGATGATTATGCCCTGTTCAATTCACTTTACTAAAACAACACCAGTTGATATTTCCAATCCAGTACTATTTTGTGTTTGACACATTCCAGGCCAATTTCACTGGACATTACAAAATGCTTATTCATCAGAGGAAGATGATATGCCTCTTCATATATACTGAATATATCGTGGAATGCTGGCTTCAGGTTAACCCATCTTCTTAAATAGCTTCCTGTAATGATTTTTTTTCTTCCATCTAAATACAGTATAGTCTTTCTTGTAAGCAATAATAAACAAAGTCATGAATTCATTTTATAAAGAAAGTACTATTCTCTTATCAAATGCAATTAATGCATTTTCAACAGCTAATGTATTAAATTCTATTTTTGCAATGTGGGTGATTTAACCCATGAGGATGCACTTGTTCAATGAATCCCATCTTCAAATAATGCTTTCTACATTATGAAGCCTTGTATCTATCTAAGGATTCACTTTGTCAACATTCAATCCTACATATATTTTATACATTTACTGTGAAACTACAAATATAAGCTACTAATACTAGGTACTACAAAAGATGAAAAATAAATAAGATAAAGTTCTTAGCCTTGGAACAGTTTGATGTTTGAGAGCATGTACTTTGAAATGAGGCATACTTGGGTTCTGATAGCTTATTCACCACTTTTTAGTTATTTAATCTTGAACAAATTACATAATAGCCCTCAGCCTCAGATTCTACATATGCAGAAAAGAAATAATAATATCTCCCTTATGGAGTTGTTAAAGTAATTAAAGGAAGTGGTCATTAGACTAGGGTGGCTCTAATATGTTGGTAGCATACATAAGCAAACAAAAACCTAAATCATGGTCAATTTATTAAAATATGAGAAAATACAACTTAAGAACAACCAATCAAAAATACCAAAAGAGGTTTTCCCTAATAAAGCAACCGCTTAAACTATATAGCAAATCAAATCATTTCTTTGCTTTTCTTCTCTCCCTCTTCTCAGTGAAAACCTCACACCTATCTCCTGCCAGTGGAGCACTTTTAACTATATTTGGTTTGGTGCTGTACTATTCAGATCAATGTATGCTTAAACTCTTTAAATGTCCCTTAGATTACTTTAACAGGTTGTTTTGAGGATTATTTCAGATAATATATGTAGTGTCTGGCATGTAATAAATTGTTCAATAAGTGGTAACTATTAACTATTCAAGTCACTTACAGACTAATGAAAACTTGAAAGAACTTAGACAAGTACACAAATAACTAAATGAAGGAAAAATGGGCTGGAGCTAAGATGATGGCATACTAGGAGTTCCCTAGGCTAATCTAGTCCCTTTAACAAAACTATATGACTATCAAATCATTCTAGGTGCCCAGAAATCAACTTGAAGACTAATAAAACAATCTTAACAACTAAAGGGAAAGAAGAAGCCTCATTGAAGAAGGTAGGAAGTGCAGAGATGTGATTTGCGGGGAGAAAAGAACATGGGTACTGTGGAGGAGAGTGATCTCACCTTTGCAGAGAAAGATGAGAGAGAAAGGAGGACACTGTGAAATGCACAAGGAGAGCATTTCTTTAAAGCTATTGGCTGGAAAAACGAGAGGGGCTGATTTTCATGATTTCTTGCCACCAGTAGGAGTTTGGCTGTGATAAACTCCTGAGGGTGCTGCCCTACTCCTTGAGAGGAGGCAGGCAAACAATCTGAGGCAGATGGCACAATCTGAGGAATGCCTGAGGCATGCAAAGGGGAGATTATTCTGTCTTCTTGGAGCACATCCCTCAGAGGTAACATTCACAGAGACACCTCTCTAGGGACGAAGAAGCCATCTGGTGCCATTTCTTTTCCATTCCCTTTAGCATAAATACAGAGACATCTGCAAAAAGTAACTTAGCCCAGCACTGGTTGCCTAACCTGCTTACATCAAGTCTCACACCTCTGCTCTCTAGCACGGCTGCCCTTATTGATCAAGCCTGCCTCAGTGCCAGCATAGTAAGACCCTCCACAAGAAGATTAGCACACCACTGCCCATACCACATCCCTAAAACCTAGAGTTTTAAAAGTCAGCAGGCTGCAACTGCTGTTCCTGGAGAGAAGGCAAGCAAACAACTCAGAGGCAAATAGTGTGGAAACAGCAATCTGAAAAATGTCTGTAACACCATGGAGAGGAGATTAGTTGCTCTTGTCAGAGTGCTTCCCCAAGAGACAGTGCCAAAAGAAACTCCTCTCCAAGCAAAATAGAGCAAAATAGAGCAAAATGAACTCCTCTTCATAAAGGCATTAGTCTCAGAAGCAGGAAATATAACAGGCTTTTCTAAAACAGAGAAGGCACAAACTTAGATAAAAGGCCAAAGTAGAGGAATTCATCCAAAATGAAAACAAACAAACAAACAAACAAACAAGATAAGGCCACAGCCAGAGGTCTAAGCAAAACAGATATAAGGTAAAATGAGTGATGGAGAATTTAAAGTAATAATTATAAGGATACACACTGAGCTTGAGGAAAGAATGGAAGACCTCAGGGAGGCCCTTACCACAGAGATAAAAGAGTTAAAAAATAATCAGTCAGAAATGAAAAATACAATAACTGAAATTGGAAACAGGCTTGATGCGATGAACACAAGGCTGGAAGAAGCAGAAGAATCAATAAGTGATATAGAAGACAAAATAATGGAAAATAATAAAGCTAAACAAAGTGAGAGAGAGGAATTATGGAAGATGACAATAGACTTAAGGAAACCAGTGACTCCATCAAATGTAATAATATTCGTATTACAGGAGTCCCAGAAGAAGAAGGAGAAAAAGAGGAGAAAATTATTTCAAGAAATAATATCAGAAAATTTCCCTAATCTTGGGAAGAAAACAGACATCCAGATCCACGAGGCACACAGAACTCCAATCAATATCAACAAAAGCAGGGAACATCAAGACATATTTAACTAAATTTACAAAATATAGTGATAAAGAAAAAAAAATCTGAAAGGCAGCATACCAGAAAAGTCCTTCACTTACAAGGGAAAACCCTTAAAGCTAGTTGCATATTTCTCAACAGAAACTGCTGAGCCAGAAGGGAATAGCATGGTATATTCAAAGTGCTTATTGGGAAAAATCTGCAGCTAAGAATCCTCTATCCAGCGAGTCTATTATTCAGAAAAGGGGAAATAGCGGGTTTCACAGACACAAAAACTAAAGGAGTTCATGACCACTAAATAAGCCCTGCAAGGAGTATTATAGTTGACTCTTTGAGAAGAAAGGAAAGACCAAAAGTGACAAAGATAAGAAAGGATCAGAGAAAATATCAAGAAGAAATGACAAAATAAATAATAAAATGGTAATAACTATATATCTATCAATAATTACTGTGAATGTAAGTGGAATAAACACTCCAATCAAAAGACATAAGGTGTCAGAATGGATAAAGAAAAAAAATAACCATTTATGTGCTGCTTACGAGACTCATTTTAGACTTAAAGACACCTGAAGATTGAAAGTGAGGGGATGGAGAACTACTTATCATGGAAACGGATGTAAAAAAAGAAAGAAAGCCAGAATAGTGATACTTCTATTAGACAAACTAGAATTTAAACCAAAGACTATAACAAGAGATGAAGAAGAGCACTATATCATAATAAAGAAGACAACCTAACAAGACCTAACAATTGCAAATATTTATGAATCCCACAGGAGATCACCAACTATATAAAATAATAACAAACATAAAGGAACTCATTGATAATAATACAGTAACAGGGGACTTTAATATCCCACTTGGAGCAATGGGCATATCATATAAGGAGAAAATCAACAAGGAAGTAATCAATGTCTTTGAATGACACACTGGTCCAGATAGACTTAACAGATATACACAGAACATTGCATCCTAAAGCAGATGAATATACATTCCTTTCAAGTGATTATGGGACATTCAACAGAATGCATCATATACTAGGTCACAAATCAGGTCTCAACAAATACAAAATTATTGAAATCATGCCATGCAACTTTTCTGACCATAGTGCCATAAAACTTGAATTCAACCACAAAAAAAAATTTTTGGAGACCACAAATACATGGAAGTTAAACAACATGCTACTGTAGAATGAATGGGTCAATTAGGAAATCAAAGAAGAAATACAAATTACACAGAAACAAATGAAAATGAAAAAGCCACAGTCCAAAATCTTCAGGATGCAGCAAACGAGGTCATAAGAGGGAAGTATATAGCAATACAGGCTTACCTTAAGAATAAAGAAAAATATCTCCAATAAACAACCTAACCTTACACCTAAAAGAGCCAGAAAAAGAACAAAAATTAAGCCTAAACCCAGAAGAAGGAAGGAAATAATAAAGATTAGAGAAGAAATAAATTGTATAGACATTAAAAGAACAATAAAGGAATTAATAAAACCAGGAGCCAGTTCACTGAAAAACTAATAAAATTGTAACTCCCAAGCCAGTCTTATCAAAAAGAAAAGATAAAGGGATCAAATAAAAAAAAACACAGTGAGAGAGAAAATATAACAGCTAACATCACAGAAATATAATGATAAAATAACATTATAAAAAACTATATGCCAACAATTGTACAACCTGGATGAGATGGATAAATTCCTATACACATATAAACTACTAAAACTAAAACAGAAAGAAATAGAAACATTGAATAGACTCATAATCAGCAAAGAAATTAAATCAGTAATCAAAAATCTCCCAGCAAACAGAAGTCCATGGTTAAATGGCTTCCTAGAGGAATTCTACCAAACATTTAAATAAGACTTAATACCTATTATTCTCAAACAATTCCAAAAATGGAAATGGAAGAGAAACTTCCAAATTCATTCTGTTCACAAGGCCAACATTACCCTGATACTAAAACAAGATAAAGAGTCCAGTAAGAAATAGAACTACAGGCCAATATGTAACAATTTGCAATAAAACAGTAGCAAATTAAAACCAACAGCACATTAAACAAATGATACACCACATTCAAGGGGGATTTAACCTTGGGCTGCAAGTCCACTTCAATATTCACAAATCAATCAACCTTAGATATCACATTAATAAAAGAAAGTATAAGAACAATATGATCCTTTCAATAAATGCAGAAAAAGCATTTGACTAAATACAACATCCATTCATGATAAAAACCCTCAACAAAGTGGGGTTAGATGAAACATACCTCAATATAATAAAGTCCATATATGAAAAATGCACAGCTAACTTCATCTTCAATGGGGAAAAACAGAGCCTTTCCTCTATAGTCAGGAACAAGACAGAGATGTCCACTCTAAACACTGTTATTTAACACATTCATGGAAGTCAGAGCCACAGCCATCAGACAAGAAAAAGAAATTAAAAGGCATCCAAATTGGCAAGAAGGAAATCAAACTTCCACTATTTACATAGGACATGATACTTTATATATAACACCTGATGGACTCCATCAAAAATTTGCCAGAACCGATACATAAATTCTGCAAAGTCATAGTTTACAAAATCAATGTACAGAAATCTGTTGCATTTCTATACACCAACAATGAAGCAGCAGAGAGAGAAATTTTAAGGAAACAATCCCATTTATAACTGCGCCCAAACAATATGATATCTAGGAATAAACCTAACCAAAGAGTTAAAGATCTGTACTCTGAAAAATATGACACTGATGAATGAAATTAAAGATGGCACAAAGCAATGAAAAGATATTCCATGCTCATGGATTGGAAGAACAAATATTGATAAAATGTCTTTATTACCCAAAGCAATCTACATATTTACTGAAATTCCGATCAAAATAGCCCCAGAATTTGTCATAGAGCTAGAATAAATAATCCTAAAATTTGTGTGGAACCACAAAAGACCCCTAAATAGCCAAATCAACTTTGAAAAAGAAAGCAAAGCTGGAGTCATCAGCATTCTGGATTTCAAGTTATATCACAAAACTGAAGTGATCAAGACAGTATGGTACTGGCACAAAAAGAGACACATAGATCAATAGAATAGAATAGAAAATCCAGAAATGAACTCACAAGTATATGGTCAATTAATATTTGACAACGTAGGAAGAATATACAATGGAAAAAAGTCTCTTCAACAAATAATGTTGGGAAAACAGCAACATGCAAAAGAATGAAACTGGGCCACGTTTTTACATAATACATAAAAATAAATTCAAAATGGATAAAAGACCTAAATGTGAGACAGGAAACCATTAAAATCCTAGAAAAGATAAGTAGCAACTTCTTTGACATTGGCCATAGCAACTTTTTTCTAAATACATCTCCTGTCACAAAAGAAACAAAAGCAAAGGTAAACTATTGTGACTTCATCAAAATAAAAAGCTTCTGCAGAGGGAAGGAAGCAATCAACAGAATTAAAAGGCAATATATGGTATGGGAGAAGATATTTGCCAAAGGCATATTGGATAAAGGGCTAGTATCCAAAATCTATAGAGAACTTCTGCAACTGAACACCCCAAAAACAAATAATACAGTTAAAATATGGGCAGAAACATGAGTAGACGTTTTTTTCTGAAGAAGATGTACTGTTAGCCAACAGACCCATTAAAAGATGCTTAACATCACTCATCATCAGGGAAATGCAAATCAAAACTACAATGTCATATCACCTCACACAAGTGAGAATGGCTATGTTTAACACCACAGGAAACAACAGGTGTTGGAGAAGATGTGGAGAAAGGGAAACCCTCTTACACTGTTGGTGGGAATGAAAACTTGTGCAGGCACTGTGGAAAACAATATGGAAGTTCTTCAAAAAGTTTAAAATAGAACTGCCCTATGATCCAGCAATTGCCCTAAGTTTTTACCCAAATGATACACAAATACTAATTCAAAAGGAAACATGCACCCCAATATTTATAGCAGCATTATCAACAATAGGCAAATTATGGAAGAGTCCACATGCCCATTGACTGATGAATGGAGATATATATATATATATATATATATATATATATGGTTATATATATATATGTGTGTGTGTATACATATATATATGCATATATAATATTGAATATTATATATACATATAATAAATATATATACATAATGGAATATTAGGAAGCAATTAAAAATAATGAAATCTTTTGCAACAACGTGGATGGAGCTAGAGAGTATTGTGCTAGGTGAAAAAAGTCAGTCAGTGAAAGACAAATATCATATGATTTCACTCATATGTGAATTTAAGATACAAAATAAATTATCATAGGGGAAAAACAGAGTCAAACCAAGAAACAGACTCTTCACTATAGAGAACAAATGGATGGTTATCAGAGGGGAGGAAGGTTGCTGGATAAATTAAACAGGTGATGGGGAATAAGGAGTTTTCTTGAGATGAGCACCTAGTGTTGTATGTAAGTGCTGAACCACTAAATTCTATAACTAAAACTAATATTACACTGTGTTAACTACCTGGAATTTGAATAAAAATAAAATATAATAAAATTGAAGCAGATCAAAGGAAGTTATCACAACACAGACACAATAAGGAGTATGAGAATCCTGAACATTTTTCGAATAACTAGTATGTGCTTTGTATAATGTTCGGTTCTGTAAAGGATATAATGCATATAAGGTGGTCTCAATCCTCATCGAAACTCATAGACTTAGTACGGATTCAATAATGTGTATTTTCCTTCTATACATCCTTTATTTATTCCCTCTATTTCATTGGCACTACTGTCACTCTAGGCCAAATTCTTAACCACTTTTGCTGTTAATCATCACCAATTTGGTCTGTGTGCCTCAGGGCTCTTACCACTTGGGTTCCTTTTGTGCATAGCCTCCAAATTAGGTAACTTTAAACAATGGTTTTGTCTTGATGTTCTGTTCAAAAACTGTTGATGGCATCTTGTTGTCCACAGTCTAAGTTATCCATCACTATACTCTTTTAGCTGAAATAACTTGATTCCTGCATTGAATGGGAGGTTTAGATACAAGATCCCTAAGGTTTGCAGCAAATACATTTTTATTCAACAAACCCTATGTAAGTTTCCTATTTCTGCTCTAACAAATTACCAGAAACCTAATGGCTTAAAACAACACAAGTTTATTATCTTAGAGTTTTTAGTGTCTCACTAGGCTAAAATCAATATGTCAGTAGGTCTACATTCCTTTCTGGAGGTTCTAGGAAAGAATGATTTTCTTGCCTTTTCTAGCATCTATATGCTGCTTACTCTCCTTGGCTTGTGGCTATCTTCCATCATAAAGCCACCAATAACTGGATGAGTCTCATGATGCCATTCTGGTTCTAACTCTTTGCCCTTCCTCTTTCCATTTAATTACTTTATGATTTCATTGGATCCACTCAGATAATCAAGGAGTCTCTTTATATTAAGTTTAACTGATTAGCAACCTTAATTTCATCTTAATTCCCCACTGCCATGTAATATAACATATTCATAGATTCTGGGAGTTAGAACATACATATCTTTGGAAGAGTGCAGTTATTATTTGGCCTCTCAAACCCTGTCTATCCAGCTAGGTGGTAGTAGTTGCCTTAAGGTAAAAATCAGATCTTACTCATATCTGTGCAAGACTAAGATTTCAGTAATTGTTTATAAAGTTTACCCACACAAAACAAACACTGAATAACAAGAATATATATATAATGCTATATCAAAAACAATAAATATAAAAATGGATAGCCCATATGAACTCACTCTCCATTTCTGTCTTTGTTTCTCTGTCTTTCTTTGTCTCTCTGTTTCTGTATTTGCCTCCCCCCATATTCAGAGTTTCTGACTGCCCTCTATGGGGAAAATAACCTCATTAAGAATTACTGTATCTTCCGTGATATATATATATATATATATATATATATATATATATATATAATGACTCGACAATCAAAAAATGAAATCTTGCTTTTTGCAACTACATGGATGGACTAAGCGAAATTAGTCAGAGAAAGACAAATATCATATGAATTCAATCATATGAGGACTTTAAGATACAAAACAGATGAACGTAAGGGAAGGGAAAAAATAATATAAAAACATGGAGGGGGACAAAACATAAGAGACTCTTAAATATGGAGAACAAACAGAGGGTTACTGGAGGGGTTTTGGGAGGGGGATGGGCTAAATGGGTAAGAGGCATTAAGGAATATACTCCAGAAATCATTGTTGCACTATATGACAACTAACTTGAATGTAAATTTAAAAAAATAAATAAAGCACTTAAAAAAAGAAAAATTCACACAAAAAAAGAATTACTGTATTTTCTACATATCCTTATTAGCTAAGAAAATATCACCCAATTTTACTTTGTGTCATGTGTATGATGAAAAATGAAAGGTTTTTTTCCCAAAAATTAAATTATATTTTAAGGTATTTATTGGGTTTTCTCAAACTACTTAGAGATACACAAGGGTTCTGATAGCTCCAAATTCCTCCCATAACTAAAAAATGCTAGAGATGGTTTTATAAGTTGGTGTGCTTTGAATGACCAGTAAAATGTGAACTGGTAACAAGGAATAAAGTTCTTAGGAAGAGGAATAGCATGAGCAAGGTTTAGCCATTTAGAGGGGACTTCCTGGCTAGGTAGAGGTGGTGTTCTTAAATGGGAGGTTTCCTTAGAAGAGTAAGACCTGACTAAAGAGCCATTGAATACCAAAATGAGGTATTAGATAATCTCTGGCCAAGTCTCAACATCCTTCCCCATCCTCATTCAATCCAGGACATAATCAATTTAGTTCAATAGGTTACTTCATTGAACTTTTGACTTCTCAAGACTCATATATTAGCCTCTACTAGATTTATGTTTCTTCCCAGTTAAGCTCTTCATTTACTGTTTTTAATCTGCCCTTTCCCCATAAATGAAAAGAAACTGCTTAGTTCAAAATACAAAGAAGAGGTAGAGCCATTTGTCACCCAAGGAAACCTCTTCCAGGATGACAGATGCTTCAACATGCTTTTGGAAGTGACAGAAGTAGGAGGTATGAGAGGAATGTGATGTATTTGTATATTGCCTCAGGAGAGCAGCCACACATTGAGGCGCCACATATAAACATCCTTAGATTCATAGGGCCACAGCACCAGGATCAGGAACGTGCCGATATGATCAGTAATTGGATTTTGATGCCAACATTTAAAACATACAAGGTAATGGGTCTTGTAAGTTATGCCTTTAGTGAATACAATTCAAAGAAATCATATATTTCAAATCTTGAAATTGGATATATGAAGTACAGTATTGCAGGAAACTGAATTGGTAATTATCACACACTTCATGGGAAAATAATTGTGGTATCTACTGGTGAATAAGTAAATCCCATTAAGGAGAAAGTTTTTGTGTCATGGCATTAATGTATATATTTTTTTTATTTCAAGTTAGTTTAATTATAGTATAGTAACGGTTTTAGGAGTAGAATTTAGTGATTCATCATTTACATATAACACCAAATGCTCATCCCAACAAGTGCCCTCCTTGATGCCCATCACCCATTTGGTGCATTGCCCCACCCAGCTCCCCTCCAGCAACTGTTATTGTCTGCATTTAAGAGTCTTTGATGGTGTGTCTCCCTCTCTGTTTTTATATTATTTTATTTTTTCTTCGCTTCCCTTATGTTCATCAGTTTTGTTTATTAAATTTCATAGATGGGTGAAATCATGATATTTGTCTTTCTTTGACTGACTTATTTCACTTAGCATAATATGCTCTAGTTCCATCCATGCTGTTGCAAATGGCAAGATTTCATTCTTTTGGATCGCCAAGTAATATTCCATTGTACATATACACCACATCTTCTTTACCCATTCATCAGTCGATGGAAATTTGGGTTCTTTACATAATTTGGTTATTGTTGATAGTGATGCTATAAACATTGGTGTGCATGTGCCCCCTCTAATCATCACTTTTGTATCCTTTGGATAAATAACTAGTGGTGCAATTCCTGGATCATAGGTTAGCTCTATTTTTAATTCTTTGAGGAACATCCATACTGTTTTCCAGAGTGACTGCACCAGTTTGCATTCCCATCAACATTGTGAAAGAGTTCCCCTATATCCACATCCTCGCCAACATCTTTTGTTTCCTGAATTGTTAATTTTAGCCAATTAGACAGATATGAGGTGGTAACTCATTGTGGTTTTGACTGGTAGTTCTCTGATGATGAGTGATTTTCAGCATTTTTTTCATGTGTTTGTTAGCCATCTGGATGTCGTCTTTGGAAAAGTGTCCATTCATGTCTTCTTCCCATTTCTTAACTGGATTATTCACTTTTTGGATGTTGAGTTTGATAAGTTCTTTGTAGATTTTGGATACTAATCCTTTATCAGATACGTTATTTCTTATATATTTTTTTCTCCCATTCTGAAGGTTGCCTTTTCATTTTGTTGATTGTTTCCTTCTCTGTGCAGAAACTTTTTATCTTCATGAAGTCCCAATAGTTCATTTTGGCTTTTGTTTCCCTTATGCCTCCAGAGATATGTATAGTAAGAAGTTACTACATCTGACATCAAAGATATTGCTGTCTGTGTTCTCCTCTAGGGTTTTGATGGTTTCCTGTCTCACTTTTAGGTCTTTCATCTATGTTGAATTTATTTTTTGTGTATGGTGTAAAAAAATGATACAGTTTAATTCTTCTGCATGTCAGTGTACAGTTTTCCCAGCACCATTTTGCTGAAGAGAAGATTGTCTTTTTTCCATTGGATATTCTTTCCCACCTTGTTGAACTCTGGTTGGCCATACATTTCTGGGTACATTTCTGGATTCTCTCTTCTGTTCCATTGATCTATGTGTCTTCTTATGCCAGTACCATACTGTCTTCATGATTACAGCTTTGTAATACAGCCTGATGTCTGGATTTGTGATGCCTTCAGCTTTGGTTTTCTTTTTCAACATTACTTTAGCTGTTCAGGATCTTTTCTGGTTCCATACAAATGTTAGAATTGTTTGTTCTAGCTCTGTGAAGAATGTTGGAGGTATTTTGATAAGGATTGCATGAAGTGTGTAGATTGCTTTGGTAGTATAGACATTTTGACAATATTTGTTCTTCCAATCATGGTATTAATCTTGATTACCCAGTATTCATGTGTACCTCTCAAGAATGAGATAAAACTTTAGAGTGAGTAACAAGGACTAAAAATTTAACAAAGGAAACATCCATGGTATAGTCTTTGCTTATCGTTCACAAAGATGATAATTATTCATTACTCATCTTATTCCTGTGACTGACATAAATAGAAAAGGGCAATAAAAACCTACAGAAACAGAAGTGGTGGTGATTTCAGAATCTTGTAGCTTTTTAATCCATTAATATAATGTGTTGCCATAAAGTCTTGTCTGTAAAAATTGTGGAAATATCTAGACATTTCATGCAAATTCTATATTCTATTATATTAAGGACTAAAGGAAATCCAATGGGTCTTTGTTATCTTTGAATATATCTATCTTGCAAAACCAGATAGCATATTTGAAGAACAAATAGTAAGATACAATTGTGATCAGCAGCTGATGATTTAAGCACCTGTTGACCTCATGTCCCTGGTTACTCAGGAAAGTGTAGACTTCCATATGTGAAGGTGCTATATAATAACTAATAGCTAGGAATAACTTTTAACTAGCCAAGGTGAGATTAAAAGAACTTGGTGTTTAAAAATGAAATTGTAGCATTATCAGACTTTAAAGGCAAAAGAAGTATTACTATTTATGATTCATTTGTGATGTGTGTGATGCCATCTCACCCATAGTAACATTTCTCAAAGCATCTCATGCAGAAGAATTACACATTTGAGTAACTTCATCACAAATAAGATTTCCATGCTTTATGAGAATAAGCGTTTCCACTAAAGAACTTAGTGCCAATAAATTTGATCATATTGGAGAATATCCAGGAGCAAACAGTGTCATATAGGTGTGAATAGAAGTACTGGTTTCATCTGTATGAAAAGGGATAAAATTATTTTAAAAATCCTAAAATGGAAAAGTAAGAGATCATAACTCAGGAAAATGGGAATGATCT
Organism: Leopardus geoffroyi; assembly: GCF_018350155.1. Taxonomy (NCBI): domain Eukaryota; kingdom Metazoa; phylum Chordata; class Mammalia; order Carnivora; family Felidae; genus Leopardus; species Leopardus geoffroyi. The sequence goes on along the minus strand of NC_059343.1, from coordinate 64,473,698 downwards.
GGAAGTTTTGAAAATAATAGAAATTGTACAGAATATCTCACTGGAGAATACCCTGTAGAATTAGAATGGTAGCTTTTGATTTTTTATTCAAAATATAAAGTTGGTTAAAATCTTACAGACTTGTTAAAAGGTGACAATTATACAGTTGGTATAATGTAAAAATAATCTTAAATACTTATGTTTTACTTTTTTAAGTTTTGGGGGTTTTCTGAAAAGGATACCAAAATTATTTGTTTAATTGAATAAGCCTAGACAAATATTTTGGTTATTTTGGAATTTTAGTGGTCCTTTCAGTTCTAGTAAAAGTTGAACCTACCATATTTGCATTCATATACATTTATTTTCAGACCATCAGCAAAATGCATATAGCTATATTAGAGGAGAATACCAGGCACTATACCTTTGAAAATGTCTTAAATAATTTTGTGAAATGCTTTTTGAGAGTTGTTGAAATTCAGTTATGGAATAGCTATTGATTGATTGATTGATTGATTGATTGAATTTAAATCCAGTGTGGTTAACATACAGTGTTATATTAGTTTCAAATGTATGATGTTGTGATTCAACAATTCCATATATTACTCAGTGTTCAAGATAAGTTTACTCTTACTCTCCCTCACCCATTTCACCCATTCCCCTGCTCACCTCCCCTATAATAATCATCTATTTACAGTCTAGAATTAAGAGTCTGTGTTTTGGTTTGTCTCTCTTTTCCCCTTTATTCATATTTTTTTTTCTTCTTAAACTCCATATATTACTTAAATGATATGAATTTTTTATTTCTCTGACTGGTATATTTCACTTAACATTTGCACTCCCTAGATAGATCTATGTTGTTGCAAATGACAAGATTTAATTGTTTTTATGGATGAATAATATTCCACTGAATACATAGCAACATCCTCTGTATCCATTCTTCTATTGATGGACACTTGGGCTGATTTCATAATTTGGCTATCAGAAATAATGTTGGAATAAACATGGCGGTGCATATATCCCTTTGAATCAGTGTTTTAGTATTCCTTGGGTAAAATACCCAGTAGTGCAATTACTGGATCATATGGTAATACTAATATTAATTTTTTGAGAAACCTCTATACTATCTTCCACAGTAGCTGCACAGGCATGCATTCCAACCAACAGTGCAAGAGGTTCTTTTTTCTCCACATCCTTGCCAAAACTTGTTTCTTGTGGTTTTTATTTTAGCCATTCTGATAGGTGTGAAGTAATGTTTCATAGTGGTTTTGATTTGCATTTCCCTGATGATAAGTTAAGTATCTTTTCAAGTGTCTGTTGTCTATCTATATGTCTTCTTTGGAGAAATATCTTTTCATGTATTCTGTCCACTTTTTCATTGGATTATTTGATTTTTGAGTGTTGAGTTTTATAAGTTCTTTATATATTTTGGGTACTAACCCTTTATGAGACATGTCATTTGCAAATATTGTCTCCCATTCAGTAGACTGTATTTTAGTTTTGTTCGTTGTTTCTTTTGCTGTGCAGAAGCTTTTCATGTTGATATAGTCCCTATTGTTTATTTTTGGTTTTTTTCCCCCTTGACGCATAAGACATATCTAGAAAGATGTTGTTAGAGCCAATGCCAGAGAAATTGGCTGCCTGTGCTACATTTTAGGATTTTTATTGTTTCAGGTCTCACATTTAGGTCCTTAATCCATTTTGAGTCTATTTTTGTATATGGTGTAAGACAGTGGTCCAGTTTCATTTATTTCTATATAGCTGTCCAGTTTTATCAACACTGTTGAAGACACTGTCCTTTTCCCATTGGATATTCTTTCCTGTTTTGTCAAAGATTAATTGACAATGTAATTGTAGGTTTATTTCTGGGTTTTCTAATCTTTTTCATTGATTTATGTGTCTATTTTTGTGCCGGTACCAAACTGTTACTTTACTAAAGTTTGTAATATAAACTGAAATCTGGAATTGTGATACTTCCAGCATTGTTTTTCTTTTTCAAGGTTGCTTTGGCTATTCAGGGTCTTTTGTGGTTCCATACAAATTTTAGGATTGTTTGCTCTACCTCTGTGAAAATTTATGTTGGTATTTTGATAGGAAATGCATTAAATCTGTAGATTGCTTTGGGTAGTATAGATATTTTAACAATATTTGTTCTTCAAATCCATAAGCATGGAATGCCTTTCCATTTCTCTGTGTCATTTTCAATTATTTTTATCAGTGTTTCATGGCTTTCAGGGTACAGGCCTTTTGCCTCTTTGGTTAGGTTTATTCCTGGGTATCTTCTTATTTTTGGTGCAATTGTAAAATGGGATTATTTTCTCAATTTCTCTTTCTGTTGCTTCATTAATAAGCGTATAAAATGCAATGTATTTTTGTACACTGATTTTGTATCCTGTGAGCTTACTGAATTCATTTATCAGTACAAATAGTTTTTTTGGAAGAGTCTTTAGGGTTTTCTCTATATGGTATCATGTCAACTACAAATAGTGAAAATTTAACTTCTTCCTCACCAATTTGGTTGCCTTTTATCCCTTTTTCTTGTATGATTGCTTTGGCTTGAACATCCAGTACTATGTTGAATATAAGTGGTGAGAGTGGACATCCTTGTCTTGTTCCTGAACTTAAGGGAAAGCTCTCTTTTTCTGCCACTGAGTATGATGTTAGTTGTGTGCTTTTCATATATGCCCTTTATTATGTTGAGATATGTTTTCGGTAACTCTACTTTGTTGAGAGTTTTTATCAGAAATGATATTTTACGTTGTTAAATGCTTTTTCTGCACTATTGAAATGATTTTTTTTTAATTTTTTTTTCAACGTTTATTTATTTTTTTGGGGGGGACAGAGAGAGACAGAGCATGAACGGGCGAGGGGCAGAGAGAGAGGGAGACACAGAATCGGAAACAGGCTCCAGGCTCTGAGCCATCAGCCCAGAGCCCGACGCGGGGCTCGAACTCACGGACCGCGAGATCGTGACCTGGCTGAAGTCGGACGCTCAACCGACTGCGCCACCCAGGCGCCCCTGAAATGATTTTTTTTTTATCTTTTCTCTTATTGATGTGCTGTGTCATGTTGATTGATTTGCAAATATTAAACCATACTTGAATCCCACGAATAAATCCCACTTTATTGTGGTGAATGATGTTTTTAATGGATTTTTGGATTCAGTTTGCTAATATTTTGTTGAAGATTTTTCCATCTATATTCATCATAGATATTGGCTTGTATTTCTCTTTTTGTGTGATGTCTTTATTTGGTATTGGTATCAGGGTTCAGGGATGGCCTCATAGGATGAGTTTAGAAGTTTTCCTTTATCTTCTGTTTCTTGAAAAGTTAGAGAAGAATAGGTATTAACTCATTTTTAAATGCTTGATGGAATTCACCTGTGAAGCTGACTGGTTTGGTACCTTTGTTTCTTGGGAGTTTTTTGATCATTGATTCAATTTCATTGGTGATAATTGGTCTGTTCATTTTTTTTTCCTGCTCCAGTTTTTGTAGTTTATATGTTTTTAGGAATTTATTAGTTATATGTTGTACAATTTGTTGGCATATAATTTTCATAATATTTTATTCAATCCTTATATTTCTGTGGTGTCAGTTGTAATTTCTCCTCTCCCATGTGTGATGTTTCTTATTTGAGTCCTCTGTATTTTTAGTTTTTTGTGATGAGTCTGACTATAGGTTTATCAATTTTGTTGATCTTTTCAAAGAAGCAGTTCCTGGTTTCATTGATCTGTTCCATTTTTTTTAAGTTTGTATAACATTTATTTCTCCTGCAGTCTTTATTGTTTTCTACATTCTATTGGTTTTGAGTTATCTTTGTTTCTCCTTTTTTCTAGTTCCCGTAAGTATAAGGTTAGGTTGTTTATTTGAGATTTTTCTTGCTTCTTGAGGTAGACCTATATTGCTATAAACTTTTCTCTTAGAACTGCTTTTGTTATATACCAGATATTTTGGACCATTATATTTTTATTTTCCTTTGCCTCCATGTTTTTTTTTTTTTTATTTCATGTTTGATTTCTGTGTTGACCCATTCATTGTTCACTGGCATGTTATTTAACATACACGTATTTGTGCTCTTTCATATTTTTTCATGTGGTTGATTTCTAGTTTCATAGCATTGTGGAAGAAAAGATGCATAGTATAACTTATTTTTTTGAATTTATTGACACTTCTTTGGTTTTTTATGTCATATAATCTGGAGAATATTATGTTTGCAGTTGGAAAGAATGTATATTATCTTTTTTTTAGGATGGAATGTTCTGAATATATTTATTAAATACATCCAATCCAATGTGTCATTCAAAGGCACCATTTCCTTGTTCATTTTCTATTTGTATGATCTGCCCATTGATGTAAGTGGGGTGTTATAATTCCCTATTATTATTGTATTATTCTTGATTAGTTCATTTGTTATTAAATGTTTTATGCTTTTGGGTTTTCCCATTTGAGGTGCATAAATATTTACAATTGTTGTATATTCTTTGTGGATTGTCCCACTTTATATAGTGTCCTTTGTCTCTTGTACAATCTTTTTTTTTAAGGGCTATTTTATCTGATATAATTATTGCTACCTTTTCACATCCATTTGCATGATAAAATGTTTCTCCATCCACTCGTTTTTAATCTGTATGTGTCTTTAGGTCTGAAATGAGTACCTTGTATGCAGCATATAATGGGTCTTGTTTTTAATCCATTTCATCATCTTTTCCTTTTGATTGGAGTATTTAGACCATTTAGATTCAAAGTAATTATTGATAAGTATGTACTTATTGCCATTTTTTTACTTGTCTTATGGTGTTTTTATAGTTCTCTGCTTTATCCTTCCTTGCTCTCTTCTCTCACCATAAGTTGGTCTTCTTCAGTGTTATGCTTGGATTGCTTTCTCTTCATTGTTTTGCATATCTATTACTGGTTTTTGACTTGTGACTACCATTGAGTTTGTATATAACATCTCCATATATCATTCTATATTAAATTGATGTTCAATTAAATTTGAATTCATTCTTTACTCCTGTTCCTCCCACGTTTTCGGTATTTTTATAGATACACTTATTTTAACTGATTTTGTGCTTCTTACCATTTTTACTCTTACTTATGATCTTTCTTTTCCACTCAAAGAGTACCCTTTAACATTTCTCATAGACATGGTTCATAGTCATGAATTTCTTTAGCTTGTGTTTGCCTGAAAAACTTTCCTTTTAGTTTATTTATTTATTCATTTATTTTGAAAGAGAGTGGGGGATGGGCAGAGAGATAGTTCCAAGCAGGCTCTGATAGCATAGAGCCCAATGTGGGGCTCGAACTCACGAACCATGAGATCATGACTTGATGCTAAATCAAATGTTTAACCAACTGAGCCACCCAAGCACCCCTTTCGGGGAAACTTTTTATCTCTCCTTCTATTCTGAATGATAGCCTGCTGGATAGACTATTCTTGGCCACAGATTTTTTCCCTTTTGTCATTTTGAAGGTATCATGCCACTACCTTCTGACCTGCAATGTTTCTGCTGAAAATTCAGATAGCTTTATGGGGGTTCCCTTGCATATAACTTTCTTCTTTTCTTTTGTTCCTTTTGAAACTCTCTCTTTATCATGAATTTTTTGCTATTTTAATTACTGTGTGGTTTGGTCTAGATCTCCTTGGGTTGATTTGTTGGGGGATCTCTGTGCCTCATGGATCAGGATTTGTTTCCTTCCTCAGATTCAAGAAGTTTTCACCTATTATTTCTTCAAATAAAATTTCTGCCTCTTTCACTCTCTTCTCCTTCTGAGATCCCTATAATGCAAATCTTACACTTGATGGTGTCACTGAGTTTTCTGAGTCTATTCTCATTTAGTCTAATTATTTTTCTCTCACCTACTCAGCATAATTAATTGCCATTATTCTTCTCTCCAGTTCACTGATTTGTGTTCTGCCTCCTCTCATCTACTATTTATTCAATCTAATGTGTTTTTGATTTTATTTATTGTGTTCTTCATCTCTGATAGGTTCTTTATTATCCCTCTATTAATTGTCACCCTGATGTCTTCCACTCTTTTCTCAAGGCCAGTGAGTATCTTTATTAACATATTTTTAAATTCTCTATTGCATATATTACTTCTATCTGTTTTGTTCAGGTCTCTTGCTGTGATTTTGTCCTGGTATTTCCTTCGGGACATATTCCTTTGTCTGCTCATTTTGTCTAACTCTCTATGCCTGCTTCTCTGTGATAAGAAATTCAGCTGTATCTCCCACTTGAAAATAGTGGCCTTATGAAAGAGAGGTTCTATAGTATTGTGCAGTACAGTGCCCCTGCTCACCAGAACCTAGCACTTCAGGGGTGTCTCCTATGTGTGTTGCTGTTGTGACTGAGCCCATTTTTTCTTTCATTCTAGTCATCTTCTGTTGTGGGCAGTGTTTCATCCTTGTGATTTTAATAGGCTAGTCTGGGGCTGCCTTGAGCTTGAATTGAGTCAGACCAGGTATTTACAAGAGGCACTAGCACCAAACTGCTGGCACTTCCCCGCACTGTCCCCTGAGAAGTTTTCTGGATGGTGTCTGCAGTCAGCCTAGCTGTCTTCTCACAGCCCGATGCTGGGGTCATAGTCTCACTGGTGTCTGTGGTTACTTTTACTCTCCCCAGGGCAGGAGTCTCTTTGGAGTATTGCTACTTCCTTTCAGAGATGTTTGCACATTACCAGGCTTGTGGGACCAGGATGGGCTCCATCCAAGAGCATATTGGAAGGGGTGGATCTGCAACTTGCATGGAGCAGGAAACACAGTGTTTACAAGGTTTGCAGGCCAGTCTTCTGGGGGAAATAATCTACAGCCAAGGATTTAGGCAGACCTGACTGTAGGAGGCAGATCCGTTAGAGCATTGGGGGCAGGGCAGTATTGTTAGCCAGTTAGGTAGGAGGTATCATTACTGTACTGGTTCCCACAAGTGGCAGTGTCTTAATGCTGGGAGTGGTGGGAAAGAAATGGAGCCTTCCAGCTCCTTTGTTCCTGGAAGAGTCTTCCAAGGATCTCTTTCCCTGAGATGAGTAAACAAGTCTCTCTACTGCATGCCCAAACCATTTTTCAAACTACTGTGTCTAAGCTGTATCTCTGCAGGCTGTTTGTTGTACTCTGTCTTTAAGGGTGGAGACTTAGCATCCTCTAGTCCTCTTGGCTTTCCCAGAGCAGAGCCAGCTGATTTAAAATTACAGACTTTAAGTCCCACTGGTTGTAAGAACTCAAAAATTTGGCTCCTGTGTTTTTCAAAGCCAACTATTATGGGGAATTGTCTTCCTAGATCTTGGATGTGATCTCCCCTCTTCTCCTCACCTGTGGGTCCCTCCATCAAGCAGACAGTCCCATGGTCCATTTGGTTCTCCACTGTGTCTTCACTGTTCCTACCCTGTTTGATGTGACCTCTTCTCTACATTTAGTTGTGAAATTTATTCTGTCAGTCTTTGGGCCATTTTATGGATTATTTACACTGTTGTGGATGTTATCTAGTATCTGTGGGATGAGGTGGCCTCTCACTCTGCCATATTCCAAAGTGTCTTTCCAATTATGGACTAATTTCTGAATTGAACTTTGGTAATTTCGGATAGTACAACAAACAGTATATGGTATTCTTTTATTCATTTAATTTTTTAAATTAATTTATTTTTTTAATTGACATCCAAGTTAGTATATAGTGTGACAATGATTTCAGGAGTAGATTCCTTAGTGCCCCTTACCCACTTAGCCCATCCCCCCTCCCACAACCCCTCTGGTAACCCTTTGTTTGTTCTCCATATTTAAGAGTCTCTTATGTTTTGTCCCCCTCCCTGTTTTTATATTACTTTTGCTTCCCTTCCCTTATGCTCAAAACAATAAAACTTTAAGAAGATAATATAGGAGAATATCTTTATGATTTGGAGAAAAGCAAAGATTTCTGAAACCAGATACAAACTAGCATCTAACTTGGAAGGAAAACATTGACAAACTATATTAAAAATTTAAGGGCTGCCTGCCTGGCTCAGTCAGTGGAGCATGCAACTCTTGATCTTAGGTTTTGGGCTTGAGCCCCACATTGGGTGTGAAGATTATTGGTTTAATTTTATATATTTATACATTTTTTCTAAATTGAAATGTAGTTAACATAAAGTGTAATATTCACTTCATGTGTACAGTATAGTGATTTTACAATTCTATACCAAATGCTTATCACTATAAGTATCATTATCATCTTTCACTATGCAAAGTTATAAAAAATGTTACTAACTATATTCCCTATGCTATACTTTTCATCCCCATGCTTTATTTATTTTATAACTTGAATTTTGTATTTCTTCATTCCCTTTACTTATTTCACTTCCCTTTCATCCCCTACTTCCTGGCAACCACCAGTTTATTCTCTGTATATATGAGTCTGATTCGGTTATTTCATTTGTTTGTTTGTTTTGCCTTTTTACATTCCACATATCAGTGAAATCATATCGTATTTGTCTTTCTCTTTCTGACTTATTTCACATAACATATATCCTCTAAGTCCATCTACGTCCATCATTAATGACAAGACTTCATTCTATTTCATGGCTGAGAAATATTCCACTGTGTATATATACCATATCTCTTTATCCATCAATCTATCAATGGTTATGTTATTTCCATCTATTGCTTATTGTAAAAAATGCTGCAATAAACACAGGGAGGTATATGTTTTTTTGAATTAGTGTTTTCATTTTCTTTGGGTAAATACCTACAATTGGAATTAGTGGAGTGTATAGTATTTCTATTTTTAGTTTTTTGAGGCCCTTTCATACTGTTTTCCACAGTGGTAGCACCAATTTACATTCCTACCAACAGTACATGAGAGTTCCCTTTTCTCCACATCCTCATCAATACTTGTTATTTGTTGTCTTTTTGATACTAGCCATTCTGAATGGTGTGAGGTGATACCTCATTGTGGTTTTGATTAACATTTCCCTGATGGTTAGTGATGTTGAGCATCATTTTATATATTCTTGGTCATCTGTATGTCTTCTTTGGAAAAGTGTATATGAAAATCCTCTGCACATTTTAATCAGATTATTATTGTTATTATGATTTGCTGTTGAGTTGTATGAGTTGTTCATATCTTTTGAGTATTAACCCCTTATTGAATATATTATTTGCATATATCTTCTCCCATTAAGTGGGGATTTATTTGCCTTTCTTATTAATGGTTTCCTTTATGGTCCAATATCTTTTCAGTTTCATGTAGTCCCAGTTGTTTAATTTTGTTTTTCTTTCCCTTACCTGAGGAGAATGATCCAAAAATGTTGCTAAGGCCCAAGTGTTTACTGCCTATGTTTTATTTTGTTCTATGGTTTTAGGACTTACATTTAGGTCTTTAATCCATCTTGAATTTATTTTTGTGCATGCTATACACAACATTTTTTTTTTGCCCATAGATGTCCATGTTTTCCAACACCATCTATTGAAAAAAAACTATCTTGTCCATATTATGTATTTTGTCATCTTTGCCATAGATTAACTGACCATATAGGATTGTTATTTTTTTTCTAATCTGTCTTATCCCATTGATATATGCATCTGCTTTTGTGCCATACTGTTTTGATTACTATAACTTTGTAATATATATTGAAATCTGGGATTGTGATATATCCAGCTTTGTCTTTCTCAAGTTTGCTTTGGTTCTCCAGGGTCTTTTGTGGTTTCATACAAATTTTAGCATTATTGCTCCAGTTCTGTTAAAAATGAAATTGGAATTTTGATAGGTATCACATTGACTTTGTAGACTGTTTTGGATAATATTGATCTTTTAACAATATTAATTCTCCCAAACCACAAGTATTTATTATCATTTATTTGTGTTGTCTTCAACTTCTTTCATCAATGTGGTATAGATTTTAGAATATGGGTCTTTCATCAACTAGGTTAAATTTATTCCTGGTATTTTATTATTTTTGATAAAACTGAGAATGGGGTTGCTTTTTAAATTTCTTTTTCTGCTAGTTTGTTGTTAGTGTATAGAAACACACTAGATTTTTGTCTAATAATTTTGTGTGCTTTGACTTTACTAATTAACTTTACTAGTTACTAATTACCTTTAACTAATATATATATATATATATGTATATATATATATATATATATATATATTCATGTTATCTGGAAATGGTGACAGTTTTACTTCTTTACTACCAATTTACATGCTTTATATTTCTTTTTCTTGTCTGATGGTGAAACTAGGACATCCAGCACTATGTGAATAAAAGTGATAATAGTAGATATCCTCATCTTGTGCCTGATATTAGAGTAAAAGCTTTTAACACTTCACAATTATGATATTAAAGGTGGGTTTGTCAAATATGGCCTTTATTATTTTGAGATATGTTTCCTCAATACTAACTTTATTGGGAATTTTTATCATTAATTGATGTTGAATTGTGTCAAATAATTTTTTGCATCTACTAAGAAAATCATATGACTTTTTTCTCTTTCATTTTATATGTAGCAACATGTTTGTTGATTTGCAGATATTAAACAGAACTTGTATCCCTGCAATAAATCTCACTCTATCACTGTGTTTGAGACATTTAGTGTACTGTTGAATTTGTCTTGTTAATATTTTGTTAAGGATTTTTGCATCTGTGTTTAGGCAGAATATTAGCCTCTAATTATCTTTTCTTTATTTTTTGTGGCATTTTCTGGTTTTAGAATCTGGATAATCCGGACCTCTTAGAGTGAATTTGAGTGCATTTCTTCCTCATATGTTTTGGAATAGTTTGGAAATAATATGTGTGAAATTTCATTAAATGTTTAGTAGAATTCAACTGTAAAACCATCTATTCCTGGAATTTTGTGTGTTGGAAGATTTTGATTAGCAAGCTAATTTTATTTCTAGCAATCAGTCTGTTCAGATTTTCTATTTCTTTTTGGCTCAGTCTTAGAGGATTCTTTTTTGGTTTCTTTAAATTTATCCATTACTTCTTTTTTGTTTTGTTTTGTTTCTTTGTATCAAGTTTGTATGTAATTTCCAGTTAGCTAACATATAGTGGAATATTAGTTTCAGGAATAGTATTTAATGGTTAGAAAACATCCTACTAAACAATGAATGGGTCAACCAGGATATTAAAGAAGAAACTAAAAATACATGGAAACAAGTGAAAATGAAAACATGATGCTTCAAAACTTTTGAGATGCATCAAAAGAGGTCATAAGAATGAAACATATAGTAACACAAGCTTAGTTCAAGAAACAAGAAAAATCTCAAATACACAACCTAATATACTTACAAGAGCTAGAAAAAGAATGACAAATAAAGCCTAAAGCAAGTAGAAGAAGAGAAATAATAAAGATTACAGCAGAAATAAATGATATTGGAACAACAACAACAACAGAATATATTGATGAAACCAGGGGCTGGTTCTTTGAAAAAATTAATAATATTGATAAACCACTAGTCAGATTTATCAGAAAGAAAAAATGAAAATACCCAAATAAATAAAATCACGAGTGGCAGAGGAGAGATCATAACCAACACCACAGAAATACAAACAATTTTAAGAGAATATTATGATCAATCATATGCCAACATATTGGACAATCTGGAAGAGATAAATTCTTTTCTGTTAATATGAAAACTATTGTCAAATTTGTTTCCATACAACAACAAGTGTTCATCCCAAAAGGTGCCCTCCTCAATACCCATCACCCACCCTCCCCTCCTTCCCACCCTCCATAAGTCCTCAGTTTGTTCTCAGTTTTTAAGAGTCTCTTATGCTTTGGCTCTCTCCCTCTCTAACCTCTTTTATTTTCTTTCCACCCCCCATGGACTACTGTTAAGTTTCTCAGAATCCACATAAGACTGAAAACATAAGGTATCTGTCTTTCTCTGTATGACTTATTTCACTTACCATAACACCCTCCAGTTCCATCCAAGTTGGTACAAAAGGCCAGATTTCATTCTTTCTCATTGCCACCCAGTATTCCACTGCGTATATAAACCACTATTTCTTTATCCATTCATCAGTTGATGGACATTTAAGCTCTTTCCATAATTTGGCAATTGTTGAAAATGCTCCTATAAACATTGGGGTACAAGTGCCCCTCTGCATCAGCACTCCTGTATACCTTGGGTAAATTCCTAGCAGTGCTATTGCTGAGTCACAGGGTAGATCAATTTTTAATTGTTTGAGGAACGTCCACACTGTTTTTCAGAGTGGCTGCACCAAGTTTGCATTCCCACCAACAGGGCAAGAGGGTTCCCGTTTGCCCACATCCTCGCCAGCATCTAAAGTCTCCTGATTTGTTCATTTTAGTCATGCTGACTGGCATGAGGTGAAATCTCAGTGGGATTTTGATTTGTATTTCCCTAATGAGGAGTGACATTGAGCATCTTTTCATATGCTTGTTGCCAACTGGATGTCTTCTTTAGAGAAGTGGCTATTCATGTTTTCTACCCATTTCTTCACTGGATTATTTGTTTTTCGGGTGTGGAGTTTGGTGAGTTCTTTATAGATTTTGGATACTAGCCCTTTGTCTGATATGTCACTTGCAAATATCTTTTCCCATTCCGTTGGTTGCTTTTTAGTTTTGTTGATTGGTCCCTTTGCTGTGCAGAAGCTTTTGATCTTCATGAGGTCCCAATAGTTCATTTTTGCTTTTAATTCCCTTGCCTTTGGGGATGTGTCAAGTAAGAGATTGCTATGGCTGAGGTCAAAGAGGTTTTTTCTTCCTGCTTTCTCCTCTAGAGTTTTGATGGTTTCCCGTCTCACATTCAGGTCCTTATCCATTTTGAGTTTGTTTTTTGAATGGTGTAAGAAAGTGGTCTAGTTTCATCCTTCTGCATGTTGCTATCCAGTTCTCCCAGCACCATTTGTTAAAGAGACTGTCTTTTTTCCAGTGGATATTCCTTCCTGCTTTGTCAAAGATTACTTGGCCATACTTTTGTGGGTCTAGTTCTGGGGTTTCTATTCTATTCCATTGGTCTATGTGTCTGTGTTTGTGCCAATACCATGCTGTCTTGATGATGACAGCTTTGTAGTAGAGGCTAAAGTCTGGGATTGTGATGCCTTCTGCTTTGGTCTTCTTCTTCAAAACTACTTTGGCTATTAGGGGTCTTTTGTGGTTCCATAAAAATTTTAGGATTGCTTGTTCTAGCTTCAAGAAGAATGCTGGTGCAATTTTGATTGGGATTGCATTGAATGTGTAGATAGCTTTGGATAGTATTGACATTTTAACAATATTTATTCTTCCAATCCATGAGCACGGAATGTTTTTCCATTTCTTTATATCTTCTTCAATTTCTTTCATAAGCTTTCTATAGTCTTCAGCATACAGATCTTGTACATCTTTGGTTAGATTGATTCCTATGTAATTTATGCTTCTTGGTGCAATTGTGAATGGGATCAGTTTCTTTATTTGTCTTTCTGTTGTTTCATTATTAGTGTGTAAGAATGCAACTAATTTTTGTACATTGCTTTTGTATCCTGCGACTTTGCTGAATTCATGTATGAGTTCTAGCAGACTTTTGGTGGAGTCTATAGGGTTTCCATGTATAATATCATGTCATCTGCAAAAAGCGAAAGCTTGACTTCATCTTTGCCAATTTTGATGCCTCTGATTTCCTTTTGTTGTCTGATTGCTCATGCTAGCACTTCCAGCACTATGTTAAACAACAGCAGTGACAGTGGACATCCCTGTAGTGTTCCTGATCTCAGGGAAAAAGCTCTCATTTTTTCCCCATGGAGGATCATATTAGCTGTGGGCTTTTCATAAATGACTTTTATGATGTTTAACTATGTTTCTTCTATCCCGACTTTCTCAAGGGTTTTTATTAAGAAAGTATGCTGAATTTTTTCATATGCTTTTTCTGCATCGATTGACAGGATCATATGGTTCTTTTCTTTTCTTTTATTAATGTGATGTATCACATTGATTGATTTGTGAATACTGAACCAGCCCTGCATCCAGGAATGAATCCCACTTGATCATAGTGAATAATTCTGTTTATATGCTGTGGAATTCGTTTTGTAGTGTCTTGTTGAGAATTTTTGCATCCATATTCATCAGGGATATTGACCTGTAGTTCTCTTTTTTTGCTGGTTCTCTATCTGGTTTGGGAATCAAAGTAATGCTGGCTCCATAGAATGAGTCTGGAAGTTTTCCTTCCCTTTCTATTTTTTGGAACAGCTTGAGAAGATCAGGTATTATCTCTGCTTTAAATGTCTGATACAATTCCCCAGGAGAGCCTTCTGATCCTGGACTCTTATTTGTTGGGAGATTTTTGATAACCGATTCAATTTCTTCGCTGGTTATGGGTCTGTTCAAGCTTTCTATTTCTTCCTGTTTGAGTTTGGAAGTGTGTGGGTGTTTAGGAATTTGTCCATTTCTTCCAGGTTGTCCAGTTTGTTGGCATATAATTTTCATAGTATTCCCTGATAATTGCTTGTATTTCTGAGGGATTGGTTGTAATAATTACATGTTAATTCATGATTTTATCTATTTGGGTCATCTCCCTTTTCTTTTTGAGAAGCCTGGGGCTAGAGGTTTATCAATTTTGCTTATTTTTTAAAAAAACCAACTCTTGATTTCATTGATATGCTCTACAGTTTTTTTTTTTAGTTTCTACAGTGTTCATTTCTGCTCTGATCTTTATTATTTCTTTTCTTCTGCTGGGTTTGGGGTGTCTTTGCTGTTATGTTTCTAGTTCTTTTAGGTGTGCTGTTAGATTTTGTTTTTGGTATTTTTCTTGTTTCTTGAGATAGGCCTGGATTGCAATGTATTTTCCTCTCAGGACTGCCTTTGCTACATCCCAAAGCGTTTGGATTGTTGTATTTTCATTTTCATTTGTTTCCATATATTTTTTAATTTCTTCTCTAATTGTCTGGTTGACCCATTCATTTTTTAGTAGGGTGTTCTTTAACCTCCATGCTTTTGGAGGTTTTCCAGACCTTTTCTTGGGATTGATTTCAAGCTTCATCTCATTGTGTTCTGAAAGTATGCATGGTATGATCTCAATTCTTGTATACTTATGAAGGGCTGTTTTGTGACCCGGTATGTGATCTATCTTGGAGAATGTTCCATGTGCACTCGAGAAGAAAGTATATTCTGTTGCTTTGGGATGCAGAGTTCTAAATATATCTGTCAAGTCCATCTGATCCAATGTACCCTTTAAGGCCCTTGTTTCTTTATTCATCCTGTGTCTAGATGATCTATCCATTGTAGTAAGTGGGGTATTAAAGTCCCTGCAAGTACCACATTCTTATCAATAAGGTTGCTTCTGTTTGTGATTGTTTTTTATATTTGGGGGCTCCTGTATTTGTCACATAGACACTTATAATTGTTAGCTCTTCCTGATGGATAGACCCTGTAATTATTATATAATGCCCTTCTTCATCTCTTGTTACAGCCTTTAATTTAAAGTCTAGTTTGTCTGATATAAGTGTGGCTACTCCAGCTTTCTTTTGACTTCCAGTAACATGATAGATAGCTCTCCATCCTCTTACTTTCAATCTGAAAGTGTCCTCAGGTCTAAAATGAGTCTCTTATAGATATCAAATACATGCATCTTGTTTTTTTAATGCATTATGATACCCTATGTCTTTTGGTTGGAGTATTTAGTCCATTTACATTCAGTGTTATTATAGAAGGATATGGGTTTAGAGTCATTGTGATGTCTGTAGGTTCTATGCTTGTAGTGATGTCTATGGTACTTTGTCTCACAGGATCCTCCTTAGGATCTCTTGTAGGGCTGGTTTAGTGGTGACAGAATTCCTTCAGTTTTTGTTTGTTTGGGAAGACCTTTATCTCTCCTTCTATTCTAAATGACAGACTTGCTGGATAAAGGATTCTCAGCTGCATATTTTTTCTGTTCATCACATTGAAGATATCCTGCCATTCCTTTCTGGTCTGCCAAGTTTCAGTAGATAGATTTGTCACTAGTCTTATCTGTCTCCCTTTATATGTTAGAGCATGTTTATCCCTAGCTGCTTTCAGAATTTTCTCTTTATTCTTGCATTTTGCCAGTTTCACTATGATATGTCTTGCAGAGGATCGATTCAAGTTACATCTGAAGGGAGTTCTCTGTGCCTCTTGGATTTCAATGCCTGTTTCCTTTCCCAGATCAGGGAAGTTCTCAGCTATGATTTCTTCAAGTACACTTGAAGCACCTTTCTCTCTCTCTTCCTCCTCTGGAATCCGAATTATGTGTATCATCACATCACATAGTTCTCTAATTCTGCCCTCATACTCTTGGATTTTTTTTATCTCTCTTTTTCTCAGCTTCCTCTTTTTGCAAAAATTTGTCTTCTGTTTCATCTATTCTCTCCTCTGCCTCTTCAGTATAAGCTGTGGTCGCCTCCATTTTATTTTACAGCTCATTTATATCATTTTTTAGCTCCTCCTGACTGTTTATTAGTCCCTTGATCTCTGTAGCTATAGATTCTCAGTTGTCCTCTATACTTTTTTCAAGTGCAGTGATTAGCTTTATGACTATTATTTTAAATTCGTATTCTGTTATATTCCTAAAATCGTTTTTGATCAGTTTGTTAGCTGTTGCTATTTCCTGGAGTTTCTTTTAAGGAGAATTCTTCCATTTCTTCATTTCAGATAGTCCCTGGAGTGGTGCAAAACTGCAGGGCTCTTCCCCTGTGCCGTCTGGAGTAACTTGGTTGTTGGGCGGGGCTGCATTCAGACCTGATGTCTGCTCCCAGCCTACCACTGGGGCCACAGACTTGTGTGTACCTTATCTTCCCATCTCCCAGGGGCAGGACTCACTGTGGAGTGGTGTGGCCCCTGTTTGGGCTACTTGCACACTTCCAGGCTTGTGGTGCTGCTTCTATGGAATCTGACATATTAGCCAGGGCGGATCCGCAAGGTGCAAGGGGGTGGGAGGGGCAGGCTCAGCTCGTTTTGCCTTTGATGGCCTGCTGTGGGAGGTGCCCTGCAGCACCAGAAGGGAGGCAGACCTGTTGGAGGGATGGATCCACAGAAGCACAGTGTTGGGTGTTTGCACGGTGCAAGCAAGTCCGTGATGGAAATTGGTTCTCTTTGGGATTTGGGCTGCAGGATGGGTGAAGGAGATGGTGCTTCCCAGTGCCTTTGTTCCCCGCCAAGCTGAGCTCTGTCCTCCGGGGCTCAACAACTCTCCCTCCTGTTGTCCTCTAGCCCTCCACTCTCTGAGCAGAGATGTTGACTTATAACCTTCCAGGTGTTAAGTCCTGCTGGCTGTCAGAACACACTCTGTCCAGCTCCTCCACTTTTGCAAGTCAGACTCGAGGACTTTGCTTTGCCAGGTGGGCTGGCTGCCCCTCCACCACCCTGGCTCCCTCCCACCAGTCCATGTAGTGCACACCACCTCTCCGCCCTTCCTACCCTCTTCCATGGGCCTCTCGTCTACGCTTGGCTCTGGAGAGTCCATTCTGCTAGTCTTCTGGCCATTTTCTGGGTTATTTAGGCGTATGTGTGTGGAATCTAAGTGATCAGCAGGACTCAATGAGCTCAGCGTCCTCCTATGCCGCCATCTTCCTAATCTGCAAGAGATAAATTCTTAGAGACATACAAACTACCCAATCTGAAAAAGGAAGAAATAGAAAACTTTGGCAGACCAATAACCAGGAAAGAAGTTAAATTGGTAATCAAAAATCTCCCAACAAACAAAAGTTCAGGACCAGATGTGTTCCCAGGGGAATTCAACCAAACATTTAAAGAAGAGTTAATAACTGTTCTTCTCAAACAGTTCCAGAAATGGAAATGGAAGGAAAATTTCCAAACTCATTCTTAAATGGAAATGGAAGGAAAACTTCCAAATTCATTCTACAAGGCCAGCATTACCTTTATTCCAAACACAGACAAATACCCCACTAAAAATGAGAATTACAGGACAATATCACTGATAAATGGGGATGAAAAAATATCTGTTACTTCTAAGTTTTCCAATTTTTTGTGTTTAATTTTTTTGTAGTATTATTTTATAATTCTTTGTATTTATGTGTTGTCAGTTGTCACTTCTCTTTCATTTCCAATTTTATTTTGTATGTCTTTTTTTCTTAATGAGTTTGGCTAACAATTTATTAATTTTGTTAAATTTTCAAAGAACCCACTCTTTGTTTCATTCATCCTTTCTATTTTTATTCTCTATTTATTGTGGTTATAATATTTATTATTTTCTTTCTTTTAATGAATTTGTGTTTTCTTTCTTCTTCTATTTCTAGTTGTTTTAGGTGTAAGTTTAGATGTTTTATTCCAGATTTCTTGGTTCTTGAGGTAGGCTTGTTACACTATAAACTTCCTGTTTTTGCTGTGTCCCAAAGATTTTGAACCATTGTTTTTCCATATTCGTTATATTCCAAGTACATTTTTTCCTCTTTGATTTCTTTTGACTTATTGGTTGTTTATTACCATGTCATTTAGACTTCACGTGTTTGTATTTTTTTCCTGTTTTCTTTTTTCATGTAAGTACATCATTGTGGCTGAAAAGATGCATGGTATAATTTAAGTCTTTTGTAATTTATTGAAACTTTTTGTGTCCTAACATGTAATTTATCCTAGATAATGTTCTATGTGCTCTCAAAAAGAATGTGTATTCTGCTAATTTGGGTTGAAATATTCTGTATACATCAGGTAAGTCCATCTGGTCTAATGTGTTATTCAAAACCACTGTTTACTTATTGATCTTCTGTGTGAATGATCTATCCATTGATATAAGTTTGTTGTTAAAGTCCCCTACTATCATTACATTAGTGTCAATTTCTTCCTTTGTGTGTGTTAATATTTGCTTTATATATTTAGTTGTTCCTACCTTTGATGCATAGATATTTATAATTGTTATATCCTCTTGTTAAATTGATCTCATTATTTTCTGTAATGACCTTCTTTGTCTGTTGTTACATCTCTTGTTTTTTTTTCTTTTGTTTTAATGTTTATTTATTTTTCAATGAGAGAGACAGATCATGAGCAGGGGTGGGGCAGAGAGAGAGGGAGACACAGAAGCCAAAGCAGGCTGCAGGCTGTCAGATGTCAGCACAGTTTCTGACGCAAGGCTCAAACCAATGAAGGGTGAGATCATGACCTGAGCTGAAGTTGGACACTTAACTGGCTGAACACCCCAGGCGCCCCTGTATCTCTTGTTTTAAATTCTATTTTATCTGAAGTAAGTATTGTTACACCCCCTTTTTTTCATTTCCATTTGCATGGAATATTTTTTTCATCCCTTTACTTTTAGTCTGTATGTGTCTTCTGGTCTAAAGTGAGCCTCTTGTAAGCAGAATATAGATGGGTCTGGTTTTGTTTTGCTTTGTTTTACTATTTAATCACTCAATGACTTTTGATGAGAGCATTAAGACCTTTTGCATTTAAAGTAATTATTGAAACTTCTGGGAACATGGTGGAGTAGGAGGACACTAAGCTCACCATGTCCCATGGGCAGACTTAGCAGCATCAGTTCAATGAACCAAGAAAAATGACTCCCATGCTGACAGAACAGACTTTCTACATACAGTTAACTGTAGAGACAAGGTCACATAGAGAATTAAAGGAGGGACAGAGACACAGTTGGGAAACAAAGTCTCGGCAATACTAACCAGAAATGAGAAGGACCATAAGCGCAGAGAAGAGGGAGAAGCAGAGCAATAACAGGCCCTCCAGGCATGGGGACCTACACTGGCACTACAAGTGCCAGTAACATTTGGCTTTGAAAACCAGGGAGACTTAATGTTAGGAGTTTTATACACCCAACAGGGCTCAACTCCAGGTACGTAAACAATTAGTGGGCTTAACTCTGGAAGAGCCAGAGGGCAATAAGAAACTGAGTTCCTCCTTTAAATATACAGCATAACAAGCAATCTTGCATAGAAATAGCAGAGAAGCAGAATTTAGAAAAAGTGCCTGGGTTATATGTGAAGGAGAGATATTTCTTACTCTCAGTACTCTTGCTGAGGGGGCAGGGGTCTTTAGGGGTCCTCTCCAAGAATATCAGAGCTGTCAGGAATCATTTCCCACCTCCAACCCAGACTACATAACCCAACACCTGTGGGAACCAGCACGAACACCTTCTACCAAACTTGCTAATAGCACGGCATTGCCCCTGTGTTATCCCATGGATCCATCCCATGCAACCCACCCCACTTATTAGAGGCTCTTAAAAGTGGCTCCTGCCACATCTCACCTTGCAAGCAGCCCCAGAAAGGATGGTCATCACTTCTAAGTGATTCTTGACATGGAAAGAGGGTGAGAAAACCACACACACTATTTCAACTACCGTCCAAAGAGAGGAGCCTTATAACTGGCAGTGCAGGAAAAGTGCCCTGCCAATCCATGAGTCTGCAGCTCTATAAGATGTACTTGAGTCAGGCATCTAATTTGACTGTCATCCCTGCCAACTAACAAAAATCTATCAGGGTGGCAGCATAGGAAGAGAGTCCTGCAGCTCAGGGTCACTACAACCCCAGCAGATAAATTGGAATCAGGCATCTGGTTTGTCTGTAGGCCCCACCCACCAACAGAAGCCTCTCTAAGGATATTGATCATTGAGTACCCTGCAGTTTGGTGAGACTGCAGCCAAACCAAATGGGCTGAGGGCAGGCATAAAGTCTTACTCTTGACATTGTTCAACTAGACCCACAACAACCTCATACTGTCTCCTAATAGCATAGGGACTAAACCCTACCCACAAAAGGCAAAGTGGGCCATTGCAGGCAACTGAACTGAAGGCAAATGAATCTCAGCCACAACGGTAGAATATATACAACCCTCATAGGAGACACATCTGAAATGCCTGGTACAAGTGAACAGAGGAAATTGCACTACAGGGCACCATAGAGGATCTCTTCTTCATAAAGCCATGTTATTCAAGATCAGGAGACATAAATGACTTTCCTAATACATAGAAAAAACACAGAGTTAGACAAAATGAAGAGAAAGGAATATGTCTCAAATGAAAGCAGGCCAAAATCACACTAAAAGAGTTAAATGAAATGGAGATAAATAACATACCCGATAAAGAATTCAAAGTAATGGTTGTAAAGATACATATTAGCCTTGAGAAAGGAGTGGAAGATGTCACTGGACTTTCAATAAAGAGATAGAAAACATTAAAAGAAAACAGAGGTGAAGAACACTGTAAGATGAATGGATAAATAAGATGTGATATATAGATATATATATATATACACACACACACACACACACACACACAATAGAATATTACTCACCCATCAAAAAGACTAAAATCTTACCATTTGTAATGACATGGATGGAGCTAGAATATATTATACTAATGAAGTAAGTCAATCGAAGAAAGACAAATACCACAAGATTTCACTCATATGTGTAATTTAAGAAACGAAACATAAACATGGGAAGAAGGAGAAAAAAAGAAAATAGAGGGAAACAAACCATAAGAGACTCTTAAAGGTAGATAACAAACTGAGGGTTGATGGAGTGAGGAGGGTGGGGATGGGTTAGATATGTATGTGATGGGTATTAAGGAGGGCACTTGCTGTGATAAGCACTGGCTGTTGTATGTAAATGATGAATCACTGAATTCTACTCTTAAAACCAATAATGCACTGTATGCTAACTGAAGTTTAAATTAAAAAAAACACACTAAAAAAATCAATAGTAGGTTAAAGGAGGCATAAGAATCAGTGAGCTGGATGATGGAGTAATGGAAAGCAACCAAGCTGAACAACAAAAAGAAAAAGAAGAAATTAGAATAGGTCAAGGAAATTCAGCAACATCATCAACTGTAATAACATTTATATCATAGAGATCTCCAAAGGAAGAGGGAGAAAAGAAGGAAAAATTTTAAGAAATAATAACTGATTTTTTTTAATATAAGGAAAGAAACAGACATCAAAATCCAGGAGGTACAGGGTGCCCCCCACAAAGTGAATCCGGGGAGGTCTACATCAAGAAACATAAAAATTAAAATGTCAACAATTAAAGGTAAAGAAAGAATTTTAAAAGCAACAAGAGAAAACAAAGAGTTACATGCAAGAAAAACCCCATAAGACCATCAGTTGATTTTTTTAGCAGGAACCTTGAAAGCCAGAAAGGAAAGGTACAATATATTCAAAGCTCTGAGAGGAAAAATATCTGCAACTAAGAATACCCAGCAAGGATATGGTTCAGAATAGACAGGTAAATCGTTTCCCAGGGGCACCTGGGTGGCTCAGTTAGCTGAGCGTCCAACTCAGGTCATGATTTCACAGAGTTCGAGCCCCATGTCAGGCTCTGTGCTGACAGCTCAGAGCCTGGATTCTGCTTCCAATTCTGTGTCTCCCTCTTTCTTTGCCCCTCTCCTGCTCACTCTCTCAAAACTAAATAAGCCCTAAAGACAAATAAAAAAAATAGAGTTTCCCAGACAAACAAAAGTTAAAGAAATTTGTTACCACGAAATAAGCCTAACAAGAATGTTAAAGAGAATTCTTTGAGTGGATAGAAAAATCCATAATTAAAAGTCAGAAAATTATGAAGGAAAAAATTTCACAGGTAAATAAAAACCATAATAAAAGTTGTCGAGTAACCACTTATAAAACCAGTACAGGGGTTAAAACATGTAAGAACTAAAAATAAATTATATTTAAAGATCAGTCAAGGGATTTACAAAATAAAAGGCTATAAAGTACAATTATATACATAAAACATGGCGATGGAAGTAAAAATTTAGTGCTTTTAGAATGTGTTCAAAATTAAGTGATCATCAACTTAATATAGATTCCTATATGCACAAGATGTTATATATGAGCCTAATGGTAACCACAAACCAAAAACCTGTAATTGATACACACAAAAAAAATAAGAAGAAGAAGGAATCCAAGTATATCAATAAAGAAAGCCATAAAACCACAAGGTAAGAGAGCAAGAAAAGAAATAAACAGGAAAAATACAAAAACAACCATAAAACAGATAACAAAATGGTAATAAACACATACATATTAACAGCTATTTTCAATAAATGACCTGAATACTCCAATCCAAAGACATAGGGTGACTGTACAAAAAGCAAGACCCATCAATATGATGCCTTGTGGGGGATAAGTTTAGGAAGCCCCCGGGCTTACATCAATGGGTTAACCAGGCATAAAGAAATACAAAGTCATAAGATGCTCACACCCAAGTTTGGGTAAACTATATTGGCACTCCAAGAATGGGGGGGTGCAAAGACACCCTGAGAATATTGAGGTGCAAAGGTGCCAGGAATAGGAAGGTACAAAAGCACCCCAAAATAGACAGGGGGGTGCAGAGCCCCCAGAATAGAGAGGGAGAGGCAAAGGCCTAAAATAGGAATGGCGCAAAAGTGCCCAATACACAAATGTATGAAATAAACAAGATTAGATATTCAGGTGGAAGAACCCCCAATTTAGTACTATAGCAGAAAAGCTGCTTTCACAGGAGGATATGGCCAGGTTAGGTAAATTGGTGAATTGGGCCACGGACTGCTGCGCTGCAGGCAAAGCAGCCCAAAATGGAGATGGTTAAAAGAAAAGGTGTCTTGGGCGCCTGGGTGGCTCAGTCGGTTGAGCGTCCAACTTCAGCTCAGGTCACGATCTCGCAGTCCGTGAGTTCGAGTCCCGCGTCAGGCTCTGGGCTGACGGCTCAGAGCCTGGAGCCTGCTTCAGATTCTGTGTCTCCCTCTCTCTGCCCCTCCCCCGTTCATGCTCTGTCTCTCTCTGTCTCAAAATAAATAAATAAATAAATAAAAGGTGTCTTGTCAACCCTGAGGTTATTTCCCCTGCCTTATCCCCTAGGCTAGCTAAGATAAACAGAGGTGCTGCCTCATGTCTGTCTTTAACAACCATCTACCCATCTGCCCGGCTCCAGGATTTTGTTTTATATTGACTCAAACCCCAAACACCTCCTTTTTCACTCATGTCCCCAAGTTAATGTTCACAGTTTCTTTGTCTCTTTGTACACACCCATGACGTTTGCAAGCCTTCTGAGCTGAATAAATACGTGGCAAGGACCCTTATTCAGGGCTCTTGTCTTTTCCCAGATATTAGCCATCTCTCACTTTAATCCTGCATCTGCTCTTTTGCTGGCCCAAAGATAACTTTAGATGTAGAATCTACGACAATGTCTGTAGAGTCTCACTTCAGACCTAATGACACATGCAGGTTGAAAATGAAGTGATGGAAAACATTTGCCATGTAAATACAATAAAAACGAAAGCTGGGTTGCTTGATCCCCAGACTTGAGCTCTTAACCATTCAGACACTTTCCCACCACTTGAATGAATCATTGGTAGTATTTGGGGCATAGCTTGCCATATTTTGTTATATAAGCAAGGTGCATATGCATAACTATGATTTTGTCCAATTTTGTTATCCACCATATATATCTCCTTTCCAACCAAAGGTAAAGATATGTATATATGTGTGTATATTCATATAATCTCACATAAATACATACGCAGTAGGATATAAGCACCATGAGATGCTTGTCCCATTCACCCCTATATCTCCAGCATTTTCTTTCTTTTTCTTTCTTTTTTTCTTTCTTTTTTCTTTCTTTTTTTCTTTCTTCTTTCTTTCTTTCTTTCTTTCTTTCTTTCTATTTAAATTTTAGTTAGCCAAAATACAGTGCAATATTGGTTTCAGAAGTAGAATTCAATGATTCATCACTTACATACAACACCCAGTGCACATCACAAGTACCCTCCTTAATACCCATCACCTATCTAGCCTATCTACCACCCACTTCCCTCCATTAACCCTGCTTGTTATCTATCATTAAGAGCCTCTTATTTTTACTACCTACTTACTGCTTTACTGAGCAAGCTATTGAGCCACTCAACGTATTTTCTTTTCTCTAAAATGGAGATAATAATAGTCCCTACCTCATAGTGTATGGTGAGGCTAAATGGATATAACACAAGCATCTGGCACACTGTAAACACTCAATTAATCCCTGCCATTATTTTTAATAATTGTTTAGCTGCTTGTATATTATATTTTTTCTATAATATGGGTGTACTCTTTTTGTACAGAGAAAACATAATGGAAAGTATTTAAAAACAATGATTGTTAGTGGAGGGCAAGAAGGGGCCAATTAACTGGAGATTAAATGCTTGAAGAGGAAAAATGTAAGGTCATACTGTATCATAATCTGATTGTGTCAAATATTGGTACTTTGCAAATTTTGATGTTAAAGGCAAATCACAGAAGGATCATATTACCAAGGATGGGAAATGAGATAGACCAATTGCAGTAAAAAGCCCATTTTCAGAAATGTTGTGGTGACAAGGTGTCCATGGGAGAAATGAGGATCATAAGACTATTATCTAAACCCTCCAAAAGCAACTCACTTCCCCCACATCAACAGTAAAACTCTAACTCAAGCCTCTGGCTCCCACACCAGGGCCCTTTCTATTAGACCTCACTCCTAGGGCATCACTTCTTTCAAAGATACTTTTGGTTGATAGGTTGTCTGCCTTTCATTCTAAGAAGACATGTGTTTCCCCAATTTCTGAAAGGTTATGTCTCATCTTTCTATATTTAAACATCAATAAAAGGTGGGAAGGGATGTCAGTTTAAAAATCTGCCAATAAAATATCTGGTAATAAAAAAAAAGAAAGCTGGGGTTGCAATATTTATAATGGACAAAATAGATTTTAAAACAAAGAATGCAACCAGAGACAAAGAAGGACACTACATAATGATAAAAGGAGCAATCCAACAAGGGGGTATAATAATTGTAAATATTTATGCACCAATCATGGAGCACTGAAGTACATAAAGCAACTATTAACAGACATTAAGGAAGAAATGTACAGAATGCAATAATACTAGGAAACTTTAAAACCACACTTACATCAATACATTGATCATCCAGACAGAAAATCAACAAAGAAACAGCAATTTTGAATGATACCTAAGACCAGATGGACCTAAAAAGATATATTCAGAACATTCCACCCAAATATAGCAGAATACACATTTTTTCAAGTGCACATGGAACATTTCCCACAGTTAATCACATGTTAGGCCGAAAATCAAGTCTACATAAATTCAAAAAATTGAAAACTTTTTTCAATGTTCAGAAATATTCATTTCTGACCACAGCAGTATAACACTAGAAACCGATCACAAAAAAAAAAAAGGAAATAACACAAATACATGAAGTATGCTACTAAACAGTGAATGTGTCAATCAAAAAATCAAAGAGAAAATGAAAAAAAAATGCATAGAAACACATGAAAATTAAAATATAATGGTCCAAAATCTTTGGGATGCATGAAAAGATGTTCTAAGAGGAGAGGTTAAAACAATACAGGCTTTCCTCAAGAGTCAAGAAAATTCTCAAACAATTTACATTATGCCTGAGTTAGCCACAAAAAAAAGAAGAAAAAGAAAAGCCCAAAGCCAGTATAAGGATATAAATAATAAAGATTTGAACAGAAATGAAATAAAGATGACAAAATTAGAATAGATCAATGAAACCAGGATCTGATTCTTTAAAAACACAACAAAATTGATAAACCTCTAGCCAGACTGATCAAAAAGAGAAGAGAGAGAGAGAATAAGGGAGAGACAGAGAAACAGAGACAGAGATGACTCAAATAACTAAAATCAGAAATGAAGAAGTAATAACTAATATTAAATAAATGCAAAGGATTATGACAGAATACTATCAAAAAGTATATTCCAATAAATTGGATAATCTAGAACAAATGGATACATTCCTAGAAATATATAACCTCCAAAAACGGAATGAGAAAGAAATATAAACTATAAACTGACCAATTACTATCAATGAAATTGAGCCAATAATCAAAATATCCCCAATAAATAAAAGTCCAGGACAAGATCGCTTTATAGGTGAATTCTACTAAACATTTAAAGAAAAATTAAAACCTATTATACTCATGTATTAAAAAAAAAAGAAAAGAAAGAAAAGAAAGTTGCCAAATTTATTCTACAAGGCCAGAATTATCTTGATACCAAAACCAGTAAAGGACCTTGCAAATACATACATACATACATACAAGCTAATATCTCTGATAAACATAGATGCAAAAGTTCTTACAAAATATTATCAAACTGAATCAAACAATACATTTAAAAATCATTCACCATGATCAAGTGGGATTTATTCCAGGGATGCAAGTGTGGTACAATATTCAGAAATCTATCAACATGATTCATCACATTAACAAGAGAGGGAGAAAAGCCATATAAAAATCTCATGAGATGCAGAAAAAGCATTTGACAAAGTACAATATTCATCCATGATAAAAACCATCAACAAAGTAGGTTTAAAGGTATCAGACCTCAAAATAATAAAGACCATATATGGAAAAACTCACAGCTAACATCATGCTCAATAGTGAAACACTGATAACTTTCCCCCTAAAGTCATTAAAAAGAGAAGGATGTCCACTCTCACCAATTTTATTCAACATAGTATTAAAAGCCCTGGCCAGAGCAATCAGAAAAATAAATAAATAAATAAAAAGCATCCAAATTGGTAAGGAAGAATTTAAAATGTCACTATTTGCAGATGGCATGATACTATATATAGAAAACCCTCAAGACTCCACCAAAAAATTGCTAGAATTGATCACTGAATTCAGTAAAGTCACAAGATACAAAATTAATATATAAAACTCAGTTGTACTTATATGCATTAATAATGAATTAGCAGAAAGAGAATTTTTTAATCCCATTTAAAATTACATCAAAAATAATAAAATAGGAATAAACTTAACCAATGAGGTGAAAGAGCTGTATTCTGAAAACTATAAAACATTGATGAAAGATATTAAACATCATGCCAACAAATGGAAAGATATTCTATGCTCATGAATTGAAAAAAGGAATATTGTTTAAATGCCCTTAATACCCAAAGCAATCTATAGACTTAATCCAATCCCTATCAAAATGTCAATATTTTTTCACAAAAATAGAACAAATAATCTTAAAATTTGTACGGAACCACAGGAGACCTTGAAAAGCCAGAGAAATCATAAAAAAGGAGAACAAAGCTGCAGTTATCACAATCACAGATTTCAAAATACACTACAAGTCTATAGTAATCAAAACAGTATGTTGCTGGCACAAAAATATATACATAGATCAATAGAACATAGAAAATCCAGAAATTAACCCATCATTTTATGAATAATTAATGTCCAAAATGGAAACAAGAATATACAATGGAATAAAGGCAGTCTCTTCAACAAATGGTGTTAGGAAAACAGGACAATTATATGCAAAATAATTATACTGGAACACTTAATTAAACCATACACAAAAATAAACTCAAAATGGATTAATGACCTAAATGTAATACATGAAATAATAAAATTCCTATAAAAACACATATGCAGTAATTTCTTTGACAGCAGCAATAGAAATATTTTCCTGGATATGTCTCACTTGGCAAGGCAGGCAAGCTTAAGAGGAATATGGCAGTAGAGTAAGAGGACCTTAAGCTCGCCTCATCCCATGAACACAACTAGATAACTAGAAAAATCATCCTAAATATCCTCAAAATAGACCTGAAGCCTGTCAGAACTAAGTCCACAATTAAAGGGAGAAAACAGGTCACATCAAAGGAGGTAGGAAGTGCAGAGCTGTCATTTAGGGGAGAAACATTTCTTAGGTGTTGTGGAAGAGAGGGAAACTTGTTGCTGAGAAAGGCAGAGAAATAGGAACACACAGGAGAATGAAAATACAAGGAAAATGTTTCCCCAAAGCCATTGGCTTTGAAAACCAGACGGGTTGAATTTCATGAGTTATTGCAACCAGTGTGATTTAAAGCTTGGAGTTTTAAAGGTCAATTGTCTTGACTGGGATAGAGCCCAGAGGGGACCATGCTGCCCCTGAAGACAAGACAAGCACACAACCCAAGAGTGAAAAGATGTAAACAGTGATATGAAGAATGACTGAACACACAAAGGGGAGATTATTTGCTCTTCTCAAATCTAGTCCCTGAGAGGAAACATTCACAGAGACACCTCTCTGGGATCAAAGGACCTGGCCAGTGCCATTTAGTTTCCCTGACCCTCAGCACAAACACAGAGCTACTTGTAGGAAACAATGATGTACCCACACTGCCTGCCTAACTTGCATATATCAAGCCCCAACCCCTGTACTTTGGTGAAACTTCCCTTCTCAGGCATGCTTCCCTCAATCCCAGTGCAACAAACACCTACCCTAGAAGACCAACACAAACCTGTGCCCACAGCACATCTCCTGACCAGAGAATTCTGCAGGGACTCAGATGTGGTTGAGGTGGTGACAAGTCTCTTTTTATAAGCAAGCCAGAGCACACCTAATTAAAACCTGCCACATTCGGGACAGGGACCAAACACCGCCCACAGAAGGCAAGGAGAGCCTGTGCAGATGACTGACCTGAAGCATAGGGAAGACAAAACACATTAGCAGAGCACACACAGCACATACCAGAGACATATGGTATGCACCAGGTGTCTCTGATGCACCAGGCCTTGGGTGCTACGTGACCTCCTAATAAGACTATTACTTTCAAGAGCAGGAGACATAACTGGCTTTTCTAACACAGAGAAGAAGGCAGAGACTTAGACAAAATGAGAAGACAAAAGGATTTATTCCAAATGAAAGAATAAGGTAAGGCCACAGTCAGAGATCTAAGCAAAACAGATATAAGTACCATGCCTGATGGAGAATTTAAAGCAATGATCATAAGGATGCTCAATGGGCTTAAGACATCAGTGAATCCCTTATGACAGAGATGAAAGAATTAAAAAAGAATCAATCAGGGATGAATAGTGCAATAAACAATATAAGAAACATGTTTGATGCAGTGAACAGCAGGCTGGAAGAAACAGAGAAACTAATTAATGAACTAAAAGACAGAGTAATGGAAAGTAATCAAGCTGAACAAATGAGACAAAAAAGAATTATGCAAAAGAAGAATAGATGTAAACAACACAGTGACTCCATCAAACATAGTAACTTTTGAGTTATGGGGATTCCAGAAGAAGAAGAAAGAGAAAAGGGAGCAGAACATCTATATGAATAAAAGCCGAATAATTCCCTAACCAGAGGAATGAAAAGATATCCGAATTCAGGAGGCACAGAGATCCCCCAACAAGGTAACCCAAGGAGATCAACTCCAAGACACATAGTAATCAAAATGGCAAAAAGTAGTGACAAAGAAAGAATTTTAAAATCAACAAGAGAAAAGAAGACAGTTATATAAATAGAAAACCCATAAGGTATCAGCAGATACTTTCCAAGCCAGAAGGTATTGTCATGATATAATCAAAGTGCTGAAAGGGAAAAATCTGCAGCCAAAAATTATCTAGAATGGCTCTCATTCAGAACAAGAGAAGGTAAAGAATTTCTCAGGCAAAAGAAACTAACAGAGTTCATAATCACTAAATCAGCCCTGGAAGAAATATTAACGGGTACAATTTGAATGAAAAGAAATGACCATATGTGAGAGTATGAAAAACAGAAAACACAAAAGCAATAAAAAGAAATATTTCTATAAAAAGTCAGTCAATGGATTCACAAGATAAAAGGATGTAAAGTATGACACCATCACCATATATCTAAAATGTGTGAGGGGAAATGAGTAAAAAGTGGGTTCAAACTTATGCAATCATCAACCTAATGTAGACTTCTATATGCAAAATATATTATATACAAATCCAATGGTAACCATAAACCAAAAAAACACTAATATATACGCAAAGAATAAAGAGAAAGAAATCCAAATATATCACTAAAAAAAATCAGTAAACTTTGAAGAACAAGAGAAGAAAGTGTCAGTAAAAAACTACAAAAACAACCGTAAACAAGTAACAAAATGACAATAAATACATATCAATCAATAATTACTTTGAATGTAAACGGAATAAAAGTTCTAATCTAAAGATATAGGGTGACAGAATGGATACACAAAGAAGACCCATCTATATGCTGCCTACAAGATAATTATTTCATACCTAAAGATTTTGGCAGATTGAAAGTAAGGGGATGGAGAAACATTTATCATGCAAATAGATGTCAAAAGAAAACTAGAGTAGCAGTATTTATATCAGACAAAATACACCTCAAAACAAAGTCTGTAAAAAGAGACAAAGAAGGACACTCTATTATAATAAAGGGATCAAACAAAAAAGAAAATATAATAATTGTAAATATTTTTGCACCCAACATGGAAACATCCAAATACATAAAACAGTTAATAACAAAGGAGCTAATCAATAGTAATACAATAATAGTATAGGAATTTTACAACCCAATTACATCAATAGATAATCCAAAGAGGAAATCAACAAAGAAACAGTGGCTTTGAATGACGCAATGGACCAGATAGACTGAACAGTTATATTCAGAACATTCTATCCCATAACAGCAGAATACACATTCTTTTCAAGTGCACATGAAACATTCTCCAGAACAGACCACATATTAGGACACAAAACAAGCCTCAACTAATTTAAGAAGATCGAAGTCATGCCATGCATCTTTTCTGGCCACAGTGCTGTGAAACTAGAAGACTACCACAAGAAAAAAGCTGGAAAGACCACGAATACATGGAAGTTAAATAACACGCTACTGAACAATGAATGAGTCAACCAAGAAATCAAAGAAGAAATTTTTTAAAAATGTGGAAACAAATGGAAGTGAAAACACAGTGATCCAAAACCTTGAGATGAGGCAAAAGTGTTTGTAAGAAGGAAGTTTATAGTAATAAAAACTTCCTTCCAGAAACACTTAAAACTATCAAAAAAAGAACCTAATCTTACACCTGAGGGAGATAGAAAAAGAACATAAAAAAAAAACCCAAACCAGCAGAAGGAAGGAAATAATAAAGGTTAGAAGAGAAATAAATGGTATACAAACTAAAAATTAATAGAAGATCAATGAATCCAGGAGCTGATTCTGTAAAAAGATTAACAAAATTGATAAACCTGTAGCCAGACTCATCAAAAAGAGAGAGAAAGAGAAATGTCTCAAAAACACAAAATCACAAATTAAAGAGGGAAATAACTAACACCACAGAAATGAAAATAGTTATAAGAGAATATTATGGAAAAACTGTATGCCAACAAATTAGACAATGTGGAAGAAATGGATAAATTCTTAGAAACATATAATCAACGACAACTGAAGCAGAAACAGATCATTTGAACAGACTGAACACCACCAAGGAAATTGAATCAGTAATCAAAAAACTCCCAACAAATGTCCAGAACAAGATGGCTTGACAGGTGAATTTTGCCAAACATTTAAACAAGAATTAATGCCTATCCTTCTCAATTTATTTTACAAAAAGGAAGGAAAACTTCCAAATTCATTCTTTGAGTCCAGTATCACCAATACAAAAACCAGAGAAAAAAAACACTAAAAAAGAGAATTACTGGCCAATATCCCTGATGAACATAGATGCAAAAATCCTCAACAAAATATCATCAAACCCAATACAACAATACATTTTAAAAAAGCATTTACCACCAGCAAGTGAGATTTATTCCTGTGTTACAACAGTGGTTCAATATTTGTAAATACATTAGTGTAATATATTACATCAATAATAAAAGGATAAGAATCATATAAAGATAAGAATGATAAAGGATAAGAATCATATAAACTAAAACATACATTTATGATAAAAACTCTCAACAAAGTGGTTTTAGAGGGAACATATCCCAACATAATAAAGGCTATCCATGAAAACCCCACAGCTAATATCATCTTCAGTGGGGAAAACTGGGAGTTTTTCTTCTCTAGTCAGGAACATGAAAGGGTTGTCCACTCTCATCACTGTTATTTGACATACTACTGGGATTTCTAGACACAGCGATCAGACAACAAGAATAAATAAAAGATATCCAATCATTAGGAAGAAGAAAAACTTTAACTATCTGCAGCTAACATAGAAATATAGAAACCCCCCCCCCAAAATCCACCAAACAATTGCTGAAACTGATGAACAAACTCAGTAAAGTCACGGAATACAAAACCAATGTACAGAAATCTGCTGTATTTTGTATGCACCAACAATGAAGCAGCAAAAAAAGAAATTAAGAAAATAATCCCATTTACAATTGCACCAAATATAGTAAGATAGATAGGAGTAAATCTAATCAAAGTGTGAAAGACTTGTACTCTGAGAATTATAAGGCACTGATATAAGAAATTGAAGATGACACAAAGAAATGGAAAGACATTCCATGCTCATGGATTGGAAGAAAAATATTGTTAACATGTCTATACTGCCCACAGCAACGTACACATTTAATACAATCCCTATCAAAATACCAACAGCATTTTTCACGGAACTAGCACAACTATCCTAAAATGTATATGGAACCAAAAAAGACCTCGAATAGAAAACACAATTTTGAAAAAAAAGGAAAGCAAAACTGGAAACATTGCAATTCTAGACTTCAATTATATTACAAAGCTGTAGTGATCAAAACAGCATGATACTGGCACAAAAATAGATACATAGATCAATAGAAAAGAATAGAAAACCCAGGAACAAACCTACAATTATGTGGTCAGTTCATCTTTGACAAAGCAGGAAAGAATATTCAATGGGAAAAAGACAGTCTTCTCAATAAATGGTGCTGGGAAAACTGGATAGATGAACCTGGACCACTTTCTTACACCATACACAAAAATAAATTCAAATTGGATCAAAGACCTAAATGTGAGACCTGAACCCATAAAAATCATAGAAGAGGGCACAGACAGTAATTTCTCTGACACCAGCCATAGCAACTTCTTTCTAGATATGTCTCTCCAGGCAAGGAAAACAAAAGCAAAAATAAACTATTGGGACTACATTAAAATAAAATCTGTTCAGTGATGTAAGCAATCGACAAGGCTAAAAGGCAACCTACTAAATAGGAGAAGATATTTGCAAATGCTCTATCTCATAAAGGGTTAGTATCCAAAATATGTAAAGAACTGATACAATTCAACACTCAAAAACAAATAATCCAGTAAAAAAATGAGCAGAAGACATGAACAGACATTTCTCCAAAGACAACACACAAATGACCAACAGACACATGAGAAGATGCTCAATTTCACTTATTAGGCAAATGCAAATCCAGGCTACAATGATATATTGCCCCCTACTTGTCAGAATGGCTAAAATCAAAAACAAAAGAAACAATGAGCATTGACAAGGATGCAGAGTAAAAGGAACCCTCATGTACTGTTAGTGGGAATGCAAACTGGTGCAGCCACTGTGGAAGACAGTATAGTGTTTCCTCAAAATGTTAAAAATAGAACTACCCTACCAATCCAGTAATTGCACTACTGGGAATTTACCCCTAAAATAAAAAAACAGTAATTTAAAAGGATACAACCCCTGTGATTATAGCATCATTATTTACAATAGACAAATTATGGAAGCAGTCCAAGTGTCTATCAATAGATGAATGGATAAAGAAGTGGCATATACATATCATTAAATATTATTCAGCCATAAAAAAAACACAATGAAATCTTGCTATTTGTAACGACATGGATGGAGTAGAGAATGTAGCTAAGGAAAAAATAAGTCAGAGAGAGACAAATACCATATGATTTCTTTCATATGTGGAATTTAAGAAACAAAACAAATCAAAGAAAAAAAGAAGAGAGGGTCAAACCATGAAACAGATTCTTAACTATAGAGAACAAACTGATGATTACGAAAGGGGAGGTGGGTGGGGGAGATGGGTTAAATAGGTGAGGGGTTAAGGGGTATACTTATGGTGATGAGCATATCACCATATGGGTTATCTATGGAAGTGATGAATACCTGAAAGAATTATACACCTGAAACTAATATAACATTTTATGTTAACAATATTGGAATTAAAAAAAAAAAAACTTAAAAAAAAGGAAACTAACTTTGGAACTCGGGGAAAAAAGAAATAATCATTTTGTAATATATAAGTATTGAAGGGCGCCTGGGTGACTCAGTTAAGCATCTGACTCTTGATATCACCTTAGGTCATGATCTCATGGTTCATGAGTCTGAGCCCCACATTTGCTTGAGATTGGGGTTCTCTGTCTCCCTCTCTCTCTTCCCCTCCTCAATTACACCATCTTTCTCTCTCTCAAAAATAAACATACATATATTTTTACAATATATATATTGATATATTGAACAATATATGAACATATATTGAATAATATACATTATTGTTGTAAAACTGAAACAAATTTAAGGTAGTGTGTCATATATACCTCAATATAAATAAATAAACTAATTAATTTGTAGTAATTTTGACAATTTCTTCTCAGATCTTGATTGCTTCAAAAGTTATGTAAATTGTGTATCATAAATCGCAGAGAATATAAAATATGTTTTCACAGGATATATTTTTTAGTTACCTAAAGTAGGCCTACTTTATTTGGGCCTCTTTTTCATACCTTCATGATAATGTATGTGATAAGTCTGTTAAAAATGGAAAGTGTCGGGGCGCCTGGGTGGCGCAGTCGGTTGAGCGTCCGACTTCAGCCAGGTCACGATCTCGCGGTCCGGGAGTTCGAGCCCCGCGTCGGGCTCTGGGCTGATGGCTCAGAGCCTGGAGCCTGTTTCCGATTCTGTGCCCCCTCTCTCTCTGCCCCTCCCCCGTTCATGCTCTGTCTTTCTCTGTCCCAAAAATAAATAAACGTTGAAAAAAAAATTTAAAAAAAAAATGGAAAGTGTCTACATATTTTCATTTTCCCCCATTAATCTTTTATATACATATAACAAAACTTTTCATTTAAATTGTTTGTATTTAGGAAGCATTTTCTATCCATTCTTGATTATAAGCAACAGCCTTTCAAAATGTTGTTTAACTTTTCTTGCTTTTATAATGAACATATGGCTTTGCTTAGGAAAAACTGAAATTTCGCTTTAACTATGTCTTGAATGTGTACAGAGCATGTCTATTATCTGACAAGGTAAGTAATTTCTGCAACCTATAGCCATTTGTTTTTCTATGTACAGATTTTCCAGCCACTGCTTTCCAGTTTTTAGTGATGGTTTCTTTTTTGTGAACAAATAAATTATCCCTAGTTTAAGCAAGCATTCTGTCTATTGACATAGAAATGAGGTGAGAAAGTAGCTTTGTCACTTCATAGATTATTCCAGCACAGTTAAGGAGTCTGGCTAGCATTTCCCAACACCTGTGTTACAAATGACAAACCAACACCCTTTGGGGGGAATGAATCCACAACCCTTCAATGTACAACTAGAAGTATAAGCAGGCTAATTCTGTCATGTAATTCTTTTGGGTATTTGCTGGGAATCCCACTGTTAAGCAAAAACACAGACATACACACACATGATTACATTACTAGGGAGATTTATGATTAGCAGTACTTCAGTTCTCATCTAAGTCTCTAATTCCCTCACCTCAGTGATAAGTCTTCAATGTAATGAAAAGTAAATTTTTCTCATGAAAACATCAGGGACCTCTGATCATAATGAGATTCATCTAAGATTCATTAAAAACTTTCACAAGCACAGGACCTCTGATAGATTACTGAGTCTTGTAATCAAGAATACTTGGGGTAGGGGCGCCTGGGTGGCGCAGTCGGTTAAGCGTCTGGCTTCAGCCAGGTCACGATCTCGCGGTCCGTGAGTTCGAGCCCCGCGTCAGGCTCTGGGCTGATGGCTCAGAGCCTGGAGCCTGTTTCCGATTCTGTGTCTCCCTCTCTCTCTGCCCCTCCCCCGTTCATGCTCTGTCTCTCTCTGTCCCAAAAATAAATAAACGTTGAAAAAAAAATTAAAAAAAAAAAAAGAATACTTGGGGTAAAAGATTCCATTAACCACCTACACTATTGCCTTTATAAAAAAAAATTCTCCCCCAAATTAATTGGAAGACTGGTTTGGTTTCTGATAAAACGATAATATTATACATAACTCTGATTCAACTGCTTAGTCAAATTGATAATCCATGACAGAAATAGGACAAATGCACTCAGGATTTACACACAAATGCTATAAGAGACTGACCCAAGAACTCCCTCTGGAAAATAACTGAAAAGGAGAAAGTCTCCAATGGTATCCCACTATCCTAGGGATTAGCAAATAGTAACAATGCTAGATAAATCAAGTAAGCAGAGATAAATCACGTGTTCACTTCATCAAGTGAACATATGAAAAAGGAAAAATTCACTTTCTAAAGTTCTTGGAATTCAGGAAAAAGAAAGCATGAAAATAAGTGAGGAGCTTGAAATTTCTGAAAAGAAAAAGGATAAAAGAAATAGTAATGTGACTGGTATTTGGCAGTGAAAGAAGAGAGCAGAATATGGGGGTATTCACAGTTCCTTCTAAGGGACTTCTAAAATACAATCTTCTTTTCCTTAATTCTTACTTTTGTCTAGTGCCTACATAAGCAAGTGAAAATGTACGGTTGAAACATAATAAAAGTAATTGCTATCACTAATATGTATTTTTGACAAGCACTGTTCTAAGAATTTTTAAAATATATTTCCTAAATTAATTCTCAAAACAGCCCTACTACGAGGTAGGAATTATTATTATCATGTATGTTTTACAGATGAGGAAACTCAGATATAGAGATGATCAGTAATTTGCCCAAAGTCACACAGCAAATAGTGAAACCAAGAATCCAGTCCAGGCAGTCTTACTGCAGAGTTTCTCCTCCATGCTCATCAATCCTGCACTTTCTGAAAGGGACACACTGAGAAAGTCATACAAAGCTTAACAAGTTGGAACTAAAAATCAGAAAGAAGATTGAACACAAATGGAAATTATAGAGAACCCATCAGTTGGAAGCAGTCTTTTTTTGTACAGAGATTAAGCAAACTTCTATTGCCTACAGGGAAAAAAAAACACTTCTCAAACAGAAATTGTATCATTAGCAAATTATTCTTTTGACTTAAAACTTGAACCTTTAAGAAAATATAAATTTATCCTAGAAGAGATAGTACAGCAAGACTTAGCCCTTAGTTACATCTCAATTCACGTCTATTTATTAGATTCTTTACAAAACCTCTTGATAGTGGAACAAGATAATGTGGAGAGTATGAGATCACTGTACGCCTGAAAGTAAAGGCTGAAGTGAGCTCCAACTGTGCTGTTTTTACATGTTGGCCAAGGGCCCACCTTGGAAAAAGTGAAAAGATATAATCTGGTACATTATAGATGAGCTGTGAACATAAATCTTTGGTAAAGCAGAAAGTTTTGGCAAAGAATAAAATAATATGAAGCTAATGAGAGATTTTGACAGAGATTCAGACATAATGCTAGGTCAATTGTCTTTAAAGAAGGAGGTACGAAGTCTCACTTATAGCTACCCCAAAACACAAGAGGAAAGGAAATAAATCCATAGCTATAAAAAGAGAGGGAAGTGATGGCAAGGCATGTAATCAGACTGCAAGTGTTATGGGCAAATGCTTTCTACATTATTCTATCCTTTGTCTTTTTCGTAGCAAAAGAAAATTTAGATCTGCATGTGAAAAAAAGAGAAAAATCAAGGTTAACTGCCCTGTCATTTGCTTGTTGCCCCAAATCCAGAGCTGCAATTTTGCAGGAAGGATACCTTACCTTCATTTGTATCAACCTCTTTAGTTTAGCACATGAATAGCTACCACAGTTGGAAGACATTAGTGTTATCCAAGTCAACAATTTTCCATAAGCCAGAGAGAAAAGAATTTTCAGTGTTTGTTGTGACACATGAAAATTGGAGTCTTAAATCCTGCTTAGAATTAAAGCGACCTAAGATGAAAGAAAATGGGAAGGAAAAAAAAATGTTGACATGTTACAACAAAGGCAATTACTGCTGGACCATTGGAAACAAACCAAGCAAAGAACCAATTCAGATTCATAGATAGCTTTCTGTAAAGGGTCGTTGAAAGGCTAATAGTTTTAAAATTAGACCTAAAAGTTTGGTTTTGTTTGAAGAGTATACATGTCATTAGATCTTTCACTTCATTATTGCCTGCTGTCCTGCTTGCATACATCACCAAAACAATTACTTTATCCAGGACAAGCCCTCTGCTAGATTGTGGAAGTCAGCAAAATTTTATGTATGCACTTCTGAGTTTACCTTTCTAGGTTCCTTTTCTCCTTTTTCACTATCCCCCAGTTTTCCTTGCTTTAACCCCACACAAACTATGGTTGAAACTTGTTCCTGTGAACCACTATACGTTAAGTGTTTTTTCATTCAATATTTAGTCAACAGTGCCTTTAAGAAGAAAGAGTCTAGTGCTTCAGATAGGGAAATAATCCAGACCTGAGTTTTACCCTTCAGGAGTTTCTAGTCAATGATAATTACATTTCTTTGTCTCTATAATCTGGCATTCTGGTATGGTTTTATAGTTTCATTCAAATCACTGTAAAAAAGGGAAATCTAACAAGTAAAATTAAATGTTCTATTCTTTGCACATCTCATTATAGATGGAACATCAGAAAGGTAAAATTAAACATTTCTATTTTATGCTTTTTTAGGATTTGTTCAATGTTTGCTGAAGTATTATTACAGAAAGAATGTGGAATGATGATTAATTGTATTCTGCAACTTGGAAAAATCACTTCAGAGAAGCACAGCTCTGATCAGAACAGGTTGGGGGATTTTAAACACTTTTCCCCTTCAATAGGAAATGGTAAAATAAAACTTAAGATTCATTGGTTCATTAATAATTCAGAAAGAATTTATTGAACATATATTGTGTGTCAGGTGTGGAGTTAAACTGAGTTTCAAACAAGGACACAAAGCAAGCTGCATGTTTCGGTTTTTTGGCAATGCTTCATTATGTCTTTATTGAAGGAACAGCAAAGTACTTCTGTCTCAGCACTCATCTTTGTACCCTCCCTGTTACATTTCCTTATTCTTCCTGAAGATATACTGATTCATGATTATTTTATTTACTGAAAGATTAAACATGTCACCTTATTAGTATCAAAGACTTAGTAATAATAACAAAAACAGCTCACATTTATTGAGAATTTGACATGTGCCAGGCACTGTGGTAAGTGCTCTATGTGCATTTATTTCATTTAAACTTATAAAAATCCTGTAAGGATGGCTCTGTTTTTACCCTATTCGTCAGATGAAGACACTAAGTCACAGAATAGATAAGCAAGTGGCTGAGCCAGGATTTGAACCTAGACTAT
Organism: Leopardus geoffroyi; assembly: GCF_018350155.1. Lineage (NCBI taxonomy): Eukaryota > Metazoa > Chordata > Mammalia > Carnivora > Felidae > Leopardus > Leopardus geoffroyi. Next base: position 64,433,683 of record NC_059343.1, on the reverse strand, counting down.
CTAGCTCCAGAGTCCCCACTTGTAATTGCTACACTACACTGTGCTTCAAAATATAAAAAGTAATTATACCGGAGTTTAAAAGAATGGGGTAAAACTCATCAACTTCCTTCCCACAGCCTATATTAGCACAGCAGCTTGAATACTATAGTTGTTAATTAAATGTCTGTTGAGTGAATAAACAGGATGAATTCAGATAACATGTAAATTTCTCAGTGGCTGTTATCCTTCTCTAAATCATATGAATCCTGTATCACTCACAATGTCATACACATAGTAGGAACTTAATATGTCTTGAAAGTGTTGAAAATTTCTTAAGTTCCTGTACCCAAATGAGAACTTGCACAGAGTAGAAAAGCATATTGGCTAATCTGTAAAGCTTCTATGAAAGCCACCTTCATGCAGAGTCAACATTACACAAGGGTAAGGGGCTCAAAACAAATCTAGAAGTAGAATCCTCACCCTGATACTCTCCCTATCTCCCAATCTGATAAAACTTAACAATAATAATGATAATAATATCAGCAAATATAATTCTAGCAGCTACCACAAATTCAATATCTTCTGTTTTTCCAGTACTTAACATTCCTTATCTTGTTTAATACTTATTACAACCCTATGAGGCAAGTATTTTTATTTCCAATTTATAGATAAAGAAAATCAGTTTCAGAGAGGTTAAAATGATTTACTAAGGGTCACACAGCTAGTAACTGGCAGAGCTTGGATTCAAACCAAAAACTTATAAAAGCTGTGCCCTTTCTACTACATCTATTATGTCACTTGACAGACTCACAAGGCTCTCATTTCTGTGCTCCAGCCCACTACTCAAATATAATTTCTGAAGACAGAGCAATATTTTTTTTTAATTTTCCTAATTTGGAGAGAGTGTGGTTGTACTGTACTTAATAACTCAAATGCTGGACTCAGACAGACTTGTGTTTGAATAACAGCTCCAGCACTAATAAGATATATGTCCTTAGACAATTTTTCTACCCTCTCTAAGTCTCAATTTCCTCATCTGTTAAAGGGGAGAAAAACTCTACTTTATAGGGCTATTATGAGGAAAAATGAGACAAACCATATAAAAGGCCTCAGACATAATAAATACTGAGAAAAGGGTATTTATTTATCTTTGCTATCTTAAAAATAGCCCTGCTTATGTGTCATAATTATGCTATGTGTTGATAACCTGTCAACATTTTCCTGACAGAAAGGAGATGAAAGGATTCTGGTAACTATCAATTCTTATAAGCCAGTTCTTATAAGCCAGTGACAAAAGAAAACATAATCAGTTCTGCTGAATGGGAAAATAGAAACACTGTTGATATAAGGCTTCTCCAGAAGGCAGGGAGAACACAGACCACTATTTAATCAGCCCCCATTCTATGGTTAGTAAAACAGGATTGCCAGTCCTTCAGTCTAGACTCAAAATTACACCCAGCCCCAGTACATAAGAGAGGGTTTGCTTCAGGAGTGCTTGGGGTTTTCTCTACAACAATTTAAATTTGAATTAAGACAGGGCTTCTGACTCCTCCAAAAACAAATTCAGGGTTTTTTTTTTTTGTTTTTTTTTTTTTTGTTTTTTTTTTTTTTTAGTGAAGGGGAAATAAAAACATTTCCTTTGAATAAGAAGTCTATTTTCTTAGGATTCAACAATGTATGGTGAATCTGCAGTTGCCTTGCAAAACCAAAGTACATGGTAAAAGCACAAATTGAACCATGGTGCCAAAAGAGCCTCTGTTCACAGACCTTAATTTGCCTGTAGCATAGGTGCACACAAGAAATTGGATTACTGTTTACACTCATCCCATGTTGTCCCAAGTCCCAAATCAAGACATATTTTAAATACTGGCATTATTCAATGTAAAATTACCTGACCAGAGTTATTTCTAGGAAGAAATTGTAAAATCTATGTACATGATCTAAGTCTAAACTTGACTAAATGGGACACATTTGAGTTCCAAGAACTGCTTACCCTGTCTAGGAAACTGCAACTTCAACCACATTATTTCCCCTTTTGGAGCACTGGACTGTACTGTACACATTGAGGGGTTGTATTAGATAATCTCCAGGGGTTCTTTGCGCTCCAAAAATTTCTATTCTAATGTATTAGAGAGTTACATTCTGTGAAGTGTCTGCACAAGCTGTAAGGCATGTGGTGTTTAAGAGAGTAACAAATAGCCTTCATCCTTTACAATGTTCCTTGGTATTTTGTGCTGGTAAAACCTGTTTCCTTAGTTAACTATATTGACATGGAAAAAGGCCACAAGGCCCAAAGTTTCAATATTTTCACAGCAACCTTTCATTTTGCCCGATACAATTACTTAATAAACTCACAGTTGCATGAATAATTTAAATAATCATTTGTTTATCATTTGTACATTGTCAATAATACTAATTGAAAGTGAAGAAATGACTGTGGATGAGATTTATTTTAAACAAGGCACATAGACTATCATTAGAATGGTAGAGGTCATACTCAAAAATATAGTCATTGTTCCTACCTTTAATTATGATTCAAGTTTTCAGAAGTAACTCCTTGATTTTCTCTGTGTGCAAAATACTCTCATTGCTTTAAACAAGTAAGTTCTTTTCTTCCAAGGGTTGATGAAATTTTAAAAATCACTCTTGCCCATACACGTGGGGACAAATGGTGAAATTATTGCCAAAATAGCAGCTTATGTATTTAAAACCCTATGATATTCCAGACTTTAGCCTCTACTAGAAGGCTGTAATTATCAAGACAGTATGATATTGGCACAAAAACAGACACACAGAAAATTGAATAGAAGAGAGAACCCAGAATTTGACCCACAAATGTATGGCCAACTAATCTTTGACAAAGAAGGAAAGACTATCCAATGGAAAAAAAAATAGTCTCTTTAGCAAATAGTGCTGGGAGAACTGGACAGCAACATGCAAAAAATAAAACTGGACCACTTTATTATACCATACACAAAAATAAATTCAAAATGGATCAAAGACCTGAATGTGAGACAAGAAACCATAAAACCCTACAGAAGGAAATAGGCAACAACTTCTGTGACCTTAGCCACAGCAATTTCTTGCTCAATACATCTCCAAAGGCAAGGGAAATAAAAGCAAAAATGAACTAATTCGACCTCATCAAGATAAAAAGCTTCTGCACTGCAAAGGAAATAATCAACAAAACTAAAAGGCAACTGATGGAATGGGAGAAGATATTTGCAAATGACATAATCAGATAAAAGGTTAGTACCCAAAATCTACAAGGAACTTACTAAACTCAACACCTGAAAAACAAATAATCCAGTGAGGAAATGGGCAGAAGACATCCAGATGGCCAACAGACAAATGAAAAGATGCTCAAAATCAATCATAATCAGGGAAATACAAATCAAAACCACGTTGAGATATCACCTCACACCAGTCAGAGTGGCTAAAATTAACAACTCAGGAAACAACAGATGTTGGTGAGGATGTGGTGAAATGGGAACTCTCTTGCACTGTTGGTGCGAATGCAAACTGGTGAAGCTGCTCTGGAAAACAGGGTGGAGGTTCCTCAAAAAATTAAAAATAGAAGTAGCCTACGACCCAGCAATAGCACTGCTAGGAATTTATCCACAAGCTACAGGATTGCTGATTGATAGGCTATAGCAGTGCTTTCAACAAGCCAAATTATGGAAAGAGCCTAAATGTCCATCAACGGATCAATGGATAAAGAAGGTGTGGTTTATATATACAATGGAATACTACTTGGCAATGAGAAAGAATGAAATATGGCCATTTGCAACCACGTGGATGGAACTGGAGGGCATTATGCTAAGTGAAATAAGTCAGTCAGAGAAAGACAGATATATGTTTTCACTCATACGCGGAACTTGAGAAACTTAACAGAAGACCGTGGGGGAAGAGAAGGGGGAAAAATAGTTACAAACAGAAAGGGAGGGAGGCAAACCATAAGAGACTCTTTTTTTAAGGGTGTTATGTATTACTTTTAATGATGAGAATAAAAAACATGTAGCTGCTCATACAACAGCAGGGTGTCTTCTCACCTGCACGGAGAGCATGGCCACGGTTACATGCAGTAAAAGAACTTTCATTCCAGAGACCTAAAAAGAATCATTGCTTTTCTTTTTTTTTTTTTTTTTCTTTTGCAGCTCTGAACACTTTTCTTTTTTTTTTTTCAATATATGAAATTTATTGTCAAATTGGTTTCCATACAACACCCAGTGCTCATCCCAAAAGGTGCCCTCCTCAATACCCATCACCCACCCTCCGCTCCCTCCCACCCCCATCAACCCTCAGTTTGTTCTCAGTTTTGAAGAGTCTCTTATGCTTTGGCTCTCTTCCACTCTAACCTCTTTTTTTTTTTCCTTCCCCTCCCCCATGGGTTTCTGTTAAGTTTCTCAGGATCCACATAAGAGTGAAACCATATGGTATCTGTCTTTCTCTGCATGGCTTATTTCACTTAGCATCACACTCTCCAGTTCCATCCACGTTGCTACAAAAGGCCATATTTCATTCTTTCTCATTGCCACGGAGTACTCCATTGTGTATATAAACCAAAATTTCTTTATCCATTCATCAGTTGATGGACATTTAGGCTCTTTCCACAATTTGGCTATTGTTGAGAGTGCTGCTATAAACATTGAGGTACAAGTGCCCCTATGCATCAGTACTCCTGTATCCCTTGGGTAAATTCCTAGCAGTGCTATTGCTGGGTTATAGGGTAGGTCTATTTTTAATTTTCTGAGGAACCTCCACACTGCTTTCCAGAGAGGCTGCACCAATTTGCATTCCCACCAACAGTGCAAGAGGGTTCCCGTTTCTCCACATCCTCTCCAGCATCTATAGTCTCCTGATTTGTTCATTTTGGCCACTCTGACTGGCGTGAGGTGATATCTGAGTGTGGTTTTGATTTGTATTTCCCTGATAAGGAGCGACGCTGAACATCTTTTCATGTGCCTGTTGGCCATCCGGATGTCTTCTTTAGAGAAGTGTCTATTCATGTTTTCTGCCCATTTCTTCGCTGAGTTGTTTTTCAGGTGTGGAGTTTGGTGAGCTCTTTATAGATTTTGGACACTAGCCCTTTGTCTGATATGTCATTTGCAAATATCTTTTCCCATTCCGTTGGTTGCCTTTTAGTTTTGTTGGGTGTTTCCTTTGCTGTGAAGAAGCTTTTTATCTTAATAAGGTCCCAGTAATTCATTTTTGCTTTTAATTAACTTGCCTTTGGGGATGTGTCGAGTAAGAGATTGCTACGGCTGAGGTCAGAGAGGTCTTTTCCTGCTTTCTCCTCTAGGGTTTGGATGGTTTCCTGTCTCACATTCAGGTCCTTTATCCATTTGAGTTTATTTTTCTGAATGGTGTGACAAAGTGGTCTAGTTTCAACCTTCTGCATGTTGCTGTCCAGTTCTCCCAGCACCATTTGTTAAAGAGGCTGTCTTTTTTCCATTGGATGTTCCTTCCTGCTTTGTCAAAGATTAGTTGGCCATACGTTTGTGGGTCTAGTTCTGGGGTTTCTATTCTATTCCATTGGTCTATGTGTCTGTGTTTGTGCCAATACCATGCTGTCTTGATGATTACAGCTTTGTAGTAGAGGCTAAAGTCTGGGATTGTGATGCCTCCTGCTTTGGTCTTCTTCTTCAATATTACTTTGGCTACTTGGGGCCTTTTGTGGTTCCATATGAATTTTAGGATTGCTTGTTCTAGTTTCGAGAAGAATGCTGGTGCAATTTTGATTGGGATTGCATTGAATGTGTAGATAGCTTTGGGTAGTATTGACATTTTGACAATATTTATTCTTCCAATCCATGAGCAGGGAATGTCTTTCCATTTCTTTATATCTTCTTCAACTACCTTCATAAGCTTTCTACAGTTTTCAGCATACAGATCTTTTACATCTTTGGTTAGATTTATTCCCAGGTATTTTACGCTTCTGGGTGCAATTGCGAATGGGATCAGTTTCTTTATTTGTCTTTCTGTTGCGTCATTGTTAGTGTATAAGAATGCAACTGATTTCTGTACATTGATTTGTATCCTGCAACTTTGCTGAATTCATGTATAAGTTCTAGCAGACTTTTGGTGGAGTCTATCGGATTTTCCATGTATAATATCATATTATCTGCAAAAAGCGAAAGCTTGACTTCATCTTTGCCAGTTTTGATACCTTTGATTTCCTTTTGTTGTCTGGTTGCTGACGCTAGAACTTCCAACACTATGTTAAACAACAGCGGTGAGAGTGGGCATCCCTGTCGTGTTCCTGATCTCAGGGAAAAAACTTTCAGTTTTTCCCCATTGAGGATGATGTTAGCTGTGGGCTTTTTAGAAATGGCTTTGATGATGTTTAAGTATGTTCCTTCAAATCGACTTTCTCAAGGGTTTTTATTAAGAAAGGTGCTGGATTTTGTCACAGGCCTTTTCTGCATCAATTGACAGGATCATATGGTTCTTCTCTTTTCTTTTATTAATGTGATGTATCACGTTGATTGATTTGCGAATGTTGAACCAGCCCTGCATCCGAGGACTGAATCCCGTTGATCATGGTGAATAATTCTTTTTATATGCTGTTGAATTCGATTTGCTAGTATCTTATTGAGAATTTTTGCATCCATATTCATCAGGGATATTGGCCTGTAGTTCTCTTTTTTTCCTGGGTCTCTGTCTGGTTTGGGAATGAAAGTAATACTGGCTTCATAGAATAAGTCTGGAAGTTTTCCTTCCCTTTCTATTTCTTGGAATAGCTTGAGAAGGATAGGTATTTTCTCTGCTTTAAACATCTGGTAGAACTCTCCTGGGAAGCCGTCTGGTCCTGGACTCTTATTTGTTGGGAGAGTTTTGATAACCGATTCAATTTCTTCGCTGGTTATGGGTCTGTTCAAGCTTTCTATTTCCTCCTGATTGAGTTTTGGAAGAGTGTGATTGTTTAGGAATTTGTCCATTTCTTCCAGGTTGTCCAATTTGATGGCATATAATTTTTCATAGTATTCCCTGATCATTGTTTGTATCTCTGAGGGATTGGTTGTAATCATTCCATTTTCATTCATGATTTTATCTATTTGGGTCATCCCCCTTTTCTTTTTGAGAAGCCTGGCTAGAGGTTTGTCAATTTTGTTTATTTTTTCAAAGAACCAACTCTTGGTTTCGTTGATCTGCTCTACAGTTTTTTAGATTCTATATTGTTTATTTCTGCTCTGATCTTTATTATTTCTCTTCTTCTGCTGGGTTTAGGCTTCCTTTGCTGTTCTGTTTCTATTTCCTTTAGGTGTGCTGTTAGATTTTGTATTTGGGATTTGTCTTGTTTCTTGAGATAGGCCTGGATTGCAATGTATTTTCCTCTCAGGACTGCCTTCGCTGCGTCCCAAAGCGTTTGGATTGTTGTCTTTTCATTTTCGTTTGTTTTCATATATTTTTTAATTTCTTCTCTGATTGCCTGATTGACCCACTCATTCTTTAGTAGGGTGTTCTTTAACCTCCATGCTTTTGGAGGTTTTCCAGACTTTTTCCTGTGGTTGATTTCACGCTTCATAGCATTGTGGTCTGAAAGTATGCATGGTATAATTTCAATTCTGGTAAACTTATGGAGGGCTGTTTTGTGACCCAGTATATGATCTATCTCGGAGAATGTTCCATGTGCACTTGAGAAGAAAGTATATTCTGTTGCTTTGGGATGCAGAGTTCTAAATATATCTGTCAAGTCCATCTGATCCAATGTGTCATTCAGGGCCCTTGTTTCTTTATTGACCATGTGTCTAGATGATCTATCCTTTTCTGTAAGTGGAGTGTTAAAGTCCCCTGCAGTTACCACATTCTTATCAATAAGGTTGCTTATGTTTGTGAGTAATTGTTTTATATATTTGGGGGCTACGGTATTTGGCACATAGACATTTATAATTGTTAGCTCTTCCTGATGGATAGACCCTGTAATTATTATATAATGCTCTTCTTCATCTCTTGTTACAGCCTTTAATTTAAAGTCTAGTTTGTCTGATATAAGTATGGCTACTCCAGCTCTCTTTTGACTTGAAGTAGCTTGTTAAATAATTCTCCATCCCCTCACTTTCAATCTGAAGGTGTCCTCAGGTCTAAAATGAGTTTCTTGTAGACAGCAAATAGATGGGTCTTGTTTTTTTATCCGTTCTGATACCCCATGTCTTTTGTTTGGCACATTTAGTCCATTTACATTCAGTGTTATTATAGAAAGATATGGGTTTACAGTCATTGTGATGTCTGTATGATTTATGCTTGTAATGATGTCTCTGGTACTTTGTCTCACAGGATCCCCCTTAAGACCTCTTGTATGGCTGGTTTAGTGGTGACAAATTCCTTCAGTTTTTGTTTGTTTGGGAAGACCTTTATCTCTCCTTCTATTCTAAATGACAGACTTGCTGAATAAAGGATTCTCGGCTGCATATTTTTTCTGTTCCTCATATTGAAGATTTCATGCCATTCCTTTCTGGCCTACCAAGTTTCAGTAGACAGATCCGTCAGGAGTCTTATCAGTCTCCGTTTATATGTTAGAGCATGTTTATCCCTAGCTGCTTTCAGAATTTTCTCTTTATCCTTGTATTTTGCCAGTTTCACTATGATATGTCATGCAGAAGATTGATTCAAGTCACGTCTGAAGGGAGTTCTCTGTGCCTCTTGGATTTCAATGCCTTTTTCCTTCCCCAGTTCAGGGAAGTTCTCAGCTATTATTTCTTCAAGTACCCCTTCAGCACCTTTCCCTCTCTCTTCCTCCTCTGGGATACCAATTATGCGTATATTATTTCTTTTTAGTGTATCACTTAGTTCTCTAATTTTCCCTTCCTACTCCTGGATTTTTTTGTCTCTCTTTTTTTCAGCTTCCTCTTTTTCCATAACTTTATCTTCTAATTCACCTATTCTCTCCTCTGCCTCTTTAATCCGAGCCGTGGACGTTTCCATTTTATTTTGCATCTCGTTTAAAGAGCTTTTCAGCTCCTCGTGACTGTTTCTTAGTCCCTTGATCTCTGTAGCAAGAGATTCTCTGCTGTCCTCTATACTGTTTTCAAGGCCAGCGATTAATTTTATGACTATTATTCTAAATTCACTTTCTGTTATATTATTTAAATCCTTTTTGATCTGTTCATTGGCTGTTGTTATTTCTTGGAGATTCTTTTAAGGGGAATTCTTCCGTTTGGTCATTTTGGATAGTCCCTGGAGTGGTACTGACCTGCAGGGCACTTCCCCTGTGCTGTGGTGTATAACTGGAGTTGGTGGGCGGAGTCGCAGTCAGACCTGATGTCTGCCCCCAGCCCACCGATGGGGCCACAGTCAGACTGGTGTGTGCCTTCTCTTCCCCTCTCCTAGGGGCAGGATTCACTGTGGGGTGGCGTGGCCCATCTGGGCTACTTGCACACCGCCAGGCTTGTGGTGCTGGGGATCTGGCGTATTAGCTGGGGTGGGTAGGCAAGGTGAACGGGGGCAAGAGGGGCAGGCTTAGCTCACTTCTCCTTAGGTGATCCACTTCAGGAGGGGCCCTGTGGCAGCGGGAGGGAGTCAGACCCGCTGCTAGAGGGTTGGCTCCACAGAAACACAGCGTTGGGTGTTTGCTCGGAGCAAGCAAGTTCCCTGGCAGGAACCGGTTCCCTTTGGGATTTTGGCGGGGAGATGGGCGAGGGAGATGGCGCTGGCTAGCGTCTTTGTTCCCAGCCAAACTGAGCTCTGTCATCCCGGGGCTCAGCAACTCTCCCTCCCTTTGTCCTCCAGCCTTCCCGCTTTCTGAGCAGAGCTGTTCACTTATGACCTCCCAGATGCTAAGTCCTGCTTGCTGTCGGAACACACTCCGTCCGGCCCCTCCACTTTTGCCAGCCAGACTCGGGGCTCTGCTTGGCCGGCGGGCTGCCCCTCTGCCCCGGCTCCCTCCCGCCAGTCCGTGCAGCGCCCACCGCCTCTCTGCCCTTCCTACTCTCTTGTGGGCCTCTCGTCTGCGCTTGGCTCCAGAGACTCCATTCTGCTAGTCTTCTGGTGGTTTTCTGGGTTAGTCAGGCAGGTGTAGGTGGAATCCAAGTGATCAGCAGGTTGCGCGGTGAGCCCGGCATCCTCCTAAGCCGCCATCTTTGGAACCGACCATTTTAAAAGGAGAGTTGGGAACATGACTGATTAGATGTGTGATTTGAAGTTGGCAAAGTCAATCCCCAACCCTACTCTTTACTAGGGCAAAAATATCTCTCCCATTGCCCAACCTAAAATGGTCACGTGGCCCAGATTCAGGATGTGATTATAATTTGTCGTGAGAAAAGAAGGTCACTTCTCAAGAGGCCTGGGGTACCTGGGGTTTGCTTGGTGCACCTGAGTGGCTCAGGAAAGAATGAGAACCCTGGGCCAAGACATTCAGAATAAGTCCAGGATCTGCAAGACTGCAACAAGTACAACAAAGTTGGCCTCATCCACAATCTTACCCTATTATTCCTTGCCTAGATCTATTCATGGTAAAGATCCCAAGAAAACATGTCAGGAAGGGATCCTAGGGACTGAGTAGGTGGGATGTGGAAGGGGCTGAGGGACTGTAGGCTGCACTCTAAGAATTAAACAAATGGCCTAGTATGGATGGATTAAGGGGAGGTTCCATGAGACAGACATAAAAAATAATGTCCCAAACCACTGTGGTCATTCAGAAATGTTCACAACTTTTTACAGGGGCTGTGGTATTATTCCCAATTTCCTAGTCAAATATTTATTAAATTAACCAAGGACAGAGTATATCAGGCTACCGCACATCAGTGCAGCATCTCATATTCCCTGTGTTCCTAAACTGTGAGGTACTGTGAAAAACAAACAAGCAAACAAACAAACAAACAAACACAAAAAAACCTCTTCCACACTCTAAATAGCTAGGTTACAGAGGGAAGTTGGAATGTGTTCTGGTAGTGGGTGTATTTGGTTTAGTTCAGTGTGTGCAGGAAAGGCAAGCCTCCACAGCCATTTAAACTTTTTCTTCCTCAACGATGGGTACACAGATAGCCGAGCTCCTGGACTAAGTTTGAGGCATTTTATAAATAATATGCATGTGTCTGCTAAGCGCATATATATATTTAGTCAACTTTTGCTTATTTTCTCCTGAGGCTGGTCTTGTGCGGTTACTTATGTGGTATGATTTCTGAGGTGTCAGAAAGAGTTTCTACCTCAGTCACCCAAAAATATCTCTTGGGTTGGCCCACCACAGAACCTAAAATCTCCACATCTTCCAACATTTGATTTAATCACCAAAAGCAACTGTTAAAAAACAAATATTATATTGGGATATTAAGCAGATATAATAAAGACTGTGTAAAACAGAAAAGATTATGGTGAAATTGATTCTAATGTTAAGTTTTAAAAGAAGAAGGCCAGGGGTGCCTGCGTGGCTCAGTTAGTTGAGTTTCTGTCTTCAGCTCAGGTCATGATCTCACAGTTGGTGAGTTCGAGCCCTGCATCAAGCTCTGTACTGAAAGCTGAGAGCCTGGAACCTTCTTTGGACTCTGTATCTCCCTCTCTCTCTGCCCCTCCCCTTCTCTCTCTCTCTTTCTCTCTTTCTCAAAAATAAATGAACTTTAAACAAATTTTTAAAAATTAAAAACTAAAAGAAGAATGCAAATTGGCATACACAGTCTGGATCAGATATTGTACTTAAAATGTCATGGGGTCAGAACCAGCATATATGACTCACCTCATGAATATGAACCTGTAGTAACAGAAACCCAACATTGTTAGGCAGGTTTTGTTCTGATTTATTTTGTTCCTACTCATGAGTGCCTTCCACAGTTTCTCATCTTCAGATTCCACTCTCTTTACAGTGTATTTCACACCTTCTTTGCTGACCACCGGAGGCTCCAGGTGACCTGGAAATCAACCATGCTGGGGCCCAAATCCCTACCGTCTGGAAAATTCACAGAGCCTGACATCTTTTAGAAAGGATCTTTTTCTAAAAGGAGCTGTTAGAAGAACTACCCAATTTTCCCTTGGTAACAAACTGCCAAACCAAGCCCATTTCCACAGATGGTGGAGGACTTAGCAGCCTCCTGTATTGCTTTGAAGTTCAAGAATGAAATTCTGAAGGCCCAAGTGCAGTGGCCAATGGAACAAAATGTTGTCCTATAGGCTCAGATCCCAGAGCTCCAGAAGCCCTGAACAACCTAGGAGGTTCAACCACTCCAGAATCCTTCAGAGACCCAGGATCCTAGGAACCCCCAGAACCCCTGGATCTCCCAACAGTCTGAGAGCACCAAGAATTCCCAGGAGTTGAGGATCCCTCATATCTCAGAGAGCCCCAGAAGCTCCCAGCCTGGGAACCCCTAGCTTCCCAGGAGCATCAGAAAATACCAGTGGTACAGGAGACAAAGAAGACTTTGGAACCCTCAGCAGCCCCAGAGTCCCTGGAGCTTCCAGGAACTCATGAGTCCCAGGCACCTTCAGTGGTCTATGAGCTCTCAGCAGCCTGAAATTCCAAAATCTCCTACAGGTCAAAAAGCTCCAGAAGCATCCAATGGCCCAGGAGGCCTACAAAGCCCTAGAAGTTAAGAAGGCCCAGGAGCTCCCAGATACCCGGGATGTCCCAGTGGCCCAGAAGGCCCAGAATTCAGAGCACCAAGACCTTCCAAGTTCCAGGAGCCCCAGGAGGTACCAGGAAACCACAACGCACCTGGAACCCCTAAGCTTCCAACTCTCCAGGAGTTACTGGAACCTAGAGTGCTCCATGAGCCCCTGGATCCTTTAGATGCCCAAGAATTCCTAGAGCCCTCCGCACTCCAGGAGTCCCTAAAGTGTCTATAGCTGCTTTGATATCAGCAGGTTCAGAATTCCCACAGTCACCCAGTGAGCTAGAGGCTGAAGCTTTCTCCCTAGAATACTGTTTAGCCTTCAGTGGAGTTGTCCAGAAGCTTTCTGAGTTCCTGGTTCAATTGAATAGTTACATGAGAGTCAGTTACATGTAACCTACTGAAGCATCTGTGATGAGCTTTGTTGGCAAGTGCTTCTCAGATGAGGCAGGGATGTGATTTCAGCCCTTACTAGATATACAAAGCCCCCTGCTGGAGCAATTTGAAAATTTCATACAGTGCTCCAGGATACTTTTGACAATCCAGAAAACACGGAATATGTCAGTCACTGCATCCATCAGCTCTGCCAAAGGGAGGATCCTGCACATCAGTATGTGATCCACTTCAATCTCATTGCTCAAGAGCTAAACTGGAATTAAAGCACTCTCTGCATACAATTTCAGGAAGGGCTTGACAGTTCTATACCAGATGAACTGTCTCACACAAGCCCAGCCACTGTCCTATCTAATCTGATCACTCAATGCCTAGAAGATAAGCTAAGCTGTAAGCCTGATCCAAATCCACAAGGAGCAAGGCACTCTGAGTAGAGACCTGGGCCTGAAAGCTCACTAGCTTAAAACCAACCTGTGCAACCTTCAAGCAATTGCACACCTCAGTGAAGCTGAACAGGCCCACTGCTGTGAAGCCCACTTGTGCCTCTGCTGTGGTCATCCTTGTCATGTTGCCAGAGATTGTCCTGTCAAGCTTCATCATGCACAGCAGGCAGGAAACATTTGAGGCCCAGCAGTAAGGGGGAACTCCAGTGGGCCAATCTACAAATATGCATCCCCCTCACTTCCAATATCCATGTCTCATACCCTACGGCTTACTGTTGAAATCCTACTGGGAAGATGACAGTTCTTTGAGCAAGCAATGGTAGATTCAGGCTGCTACAAAAACAGCATTGACCATTTTGTGGTTCTTAGAGAGAAGCTGCCCATCTGCAATAATATCTTCCTTCTGATGCTTGAAATGGTAAATTATTAATGGACCCATAACCAAGGAAACACCAACTATGGAAGTTAAAATTGCAAACCATGTTGAAGAGCTCCAGTTTGCCATTATTCATGTGCCATGGTACCCTCTGATTCTTGGAATTCACTGGCTTGAAACACATGATCCAAACACTGAGTGGAGTGCATTGTGTCCTTTCCATCCCATTATTGTCACCACAATTGCTTCAGACACAGGTGGCATAGATGTCATGATGAAATAAGTGCTGAATAGATCTTGTGTCCTAGTGACTGCTCCTAATGACCTGTCTTCTGATACCTCAGTTGTCGTCAGCATTTGCTGCTCTCAGAATCTTCCACTGAATCTCTAAGAATGAAATAAGGTACTTGTACAATGACACTGCCTCTCTGATCATGCAATGATCTCACATCAGGCAATAAACCTGATGACTTTGAGCTGTGTTTTTTTTTTCACCAACTCTGCATGCCCCCACCTTGACCCCTGTGTTAATGTGGGGCTGTTTTAATTATAATTGATGTTAACAATATGCATGAAAATAAATATTAGAAACTAACATTGAAAAAGTGTAATTGTTAGCCTGACTTGACTTTTTATCAAGATTTTCTTTAGCACAACAATTGCAACATTTTCTCAATGAAGAAAATAAAATTACAAGTGATATTTTTTAAAAACACAATAAACATTGACAATTTCTAATGCTGTTTGAATTATTTCATGGCTTAGCTGAGGGAAGAGGAAAGGGACAAGTAAATTGGGAGACGGGGATTGGAAAAGGCTTAACGTTTGGGTGAGGTTCTGAATATTCCAGGAATAGTCAGATCAGTGGGTGATGGGGTAGGGGGCAATGGAGAGAGTAGGGGAATAGTTGTGGTAAATGGAAATTGGTTAAGGTATGGAGGGTTTAGGGGAAAGGTAGAGGGAAGTTGAGAAGAGGGTTTAGGGAAGATTGGGAGGAAAAGTTGGAAAGGTTTCAGTTGAGAGCTAGGTGGTGCTGAGGGCAGGGGTGACAGGAAGGGAAAATTCCTACAAAAATAAAGGGGGCATAAACAGAGATATTGAGCAGCTTTTAAAGAAATTTTTTGTACTTCATAAGTTAACCAAACAAAAGCACTGAAGAAGGTAGTGAGGCCCCTCAGTGACCCAACTTTCTCAGTAAAGTGACAAGTTCTTATTCTCTGCGCCAGGGAAATTTGCCCTAGGGAAATTTGCCCTAGGGCTCAAGACTGTTCATCTCTTTTTGCTGATGCATAGACATGAGGTGGCAGGGATCAACTTTCAACACATGCAGTTCATTAGTAGCCAACTATACCTCTCTACATATACAGGTTGCTCTGCCCTGCTAACCATGCTGCTTGCATGACACACAGAGAGCCAAGTCAATGAAAGGAACTTATGTTCTTATGGGCCTGAGAGGGGGTAGTGTCCTAACTTAAAATCACACAAACATACACATTCCCACAAACTACAGGGTAAGGGGAATCCAGGGTGGGAGCTTTAGGTAAGATATAAAAAAATGATCAAACTCTAATGCTTTTCCTCTGTGTTTTCAACATTCCTTTGAAAGTCTCTTTCTAAGGCCACTTGAAGGAGATTCTGACTTAGACAAATAATCAAATACATAGTCATAACCCTAGAATGAGATAAATGAGGAGCCTACCATTCATTGAGCCCCTAATATGTTCCAGCTACAATATTAGGCATATCATACACATTAACTTATGCCTCAGAATAACCCAGTGAAGAAGGTATGTTTGCTCCTATTTTATCAATGAGCAAATAGAGTCCCAACAAGGCCAGTTCACTTGCCTAAAGTTACAAAGTTAGTAAGTGGCAGAGACCTGTTGGGTCTTCACAGACTGTGCCCTTTTTCCTACAGCATGCCAGTCTCCCTAATGGGGAGGTGTAAGGGCCAAATAAGATTGTTGCAGCAAAGAGCTAATTGAGATAAACCTAAAAAGGTAGGGTGAGGCTTAGAATAAAAATTTCAGGGACCATTTGGGTAGTAATGTTTCTCCAGTTCCCTTGATCTCACCCCCAATCCCCTCACTACCCCCATTAACTCCCAAACTTCTTATTTCATCTCTTGGAAGATCTCCTTTTGTTAAACTAATGACACAGCTGAATGTTCATTTCAGACAGTTAGCATAGGTAATAAAATGTGTGACAGTAACAAATAAGCCAAACTGAAACTCTGTACAAGATGATAAAATTAACAGTAATAAATGAGCACTTGGGTTTTGCCAGACATTGGACTAAGTGATTCGGGTATTTTCAAATGGCTGCAAGGTAGATATTATTGGCCTCTTTATATAAATCAAAGAAGTGAAACCCACTGAGATGAGGTCACTTGCCAAAGGTCACACTGCTAGGAATTAGTGGATTCTAAAAACAAACCCTGATCTTTCTCATTTCAACGCTGGAATTCTAGCCAATACACCGCACTACTTCTCAGGCTAAGTAAACTTTACTATTTATCAACCACTTTAACAATATTCACTAGACATGATTTCTATTACTTTAGAAAAAAGATATTAATTTGTTAGTGCATTTATTTATTCACTTAGCAAGCATAACTGAATGCTTGTAGTGTGCCAGGCACAGGCATCGAGGAAAAGGAAGAGAGGCACAAAGATGCCTTATGTATATGACTCACAGTTCTTGCTCTGACCACAGTTAACAGGGGAAGCTGTTGTGCAACATAGCACTTCTGGTATACAGAAGAGAGCACTAATTTTGCTGTGGACTAAAGAGTGTGTTTTGAGCTGGGTCTTGAAGGAATCTCATTGAAAACAAAAGGGAGAGCATGTTTTTCTAGATTAAATAAAGTGCTCACCAAAAAACAAGTTGGAAGGAAAAATAATAGTGTCATTAGAAAAGATAGTTCATTTCACTGGAGAGTAGGGATATGTGTACATATGTACAGGGTGAGTGGTGGGTGCCAGTGGGGAGATGACATTTAACAAGAAAGTTGGAAGTCTCAGGTAAAACACCTATCTACCTGGATAAAGCATTTAAACTTTATCCTATGGGCAATTTGAAATCTTTTTTTTTCCTGTCTTTCCCACCCCCCCCCCGCATTAGATTTGTGGGTTTTTTTTCCTTTCTTGTGGCAAAGTAATGCACATTCATTGTAACAAATTCATATATATCAGAAGTTTATAACATAAAAATAATATGTCCCTTAACTCACAAATTAGAATTTAAATAGAAAGAAACATGACTCATATATATTTTAGAAATTTCATAGCAATGTAGAAAATAAAAGGCAAAGTGATAAAGTACCCCCATTATTTTTTACTTTCTCAGATTTTATGAAGATGGGCTCAAACCATCAAAGACAAAGAATTAGAAATAAATTAAGTCTAATTTTCCTCAAATATTTATGTTGAGTCCTTAGTATGAGCAAGACATTGAAGTATATACACACATATGCAGGATATCCCAACCATCAAAAAAATTTATAGTCTAATAATGGATAAAAAGTTCATGAATTATAAGAAACTGCTTTTCCATTTGGGCATTTCAATTTTTAAAGATTTTAAATGGAAAGGATTTTCTAAAAAATATATATTCTGCAATATTGGTACAGATACAAAGAAAATATTTCCCTGTTTCCCTATTTAGCTAAGTTTTCTAAGGTTAAACTTTAATAGAAAAATAATCCTTATATCTTTTGGTAGCCTCCCTTCCTGGTTTGTTTCCTTAAAAAATATTTCATATTTCATGCTATCAAAGTACACCTGAAGTAGTCATGGTCATTCTATGGAGGAATTTATATATCCTTAAAATAACTGTTTATTTCTAAAGGTGTGTATATTTCTAAAACCATGTCCTTAAAGAACGTGTGTATTTCTAAAAGTATTTTATTGTTGTACTTTTTTAAATGTTTAATTACTTTTGAGAGACAGAGAGAGATAGAGCATGAGAGAGAGGGGGAGGAGCACAGAGAGAGGGAGACACAGAATCTGAAGCAGTCTTGAGGCTCTGAGCTGTCAGCACAGAGTATGATGTGGGGCTTGAACTCACGAAATGTAAGATCATGACCTAGGCCAAGATCAGATGTTCAATTGACAGAGCTACCCAGATGCCCCTAAAATTTTTAAAAAGATTTTGTAGTTTAGAGAGGGAGGGAGCCAAAACATAAGAGACTCTTAAAACCTGAGAACTGAGGTTTGATGGGGGGTGGGAGAGAGGGGAGGGTGGGTGATGGGTATTGAGGAGGGCACCTGTTGGGATGAGCACTGGGTGTTGTATGGAAACCAGTTTGACAATAAATTTCATATTAAAAAAAATAAAAACATAAATAAATAAATCAATAAATAAATATTTTGTAGGGACAGATGATTTTTTTAAATACTACTGTAATAAACTTTGACATCTAGCATATTACTAGATATCAAATATTAAATGACAAAAGTAATATAGGGATCAGAGAATTAGAAGTCAGGATTAAGCTTCTGAGTTCATTGCTTACTTGCTGTATGACCTGTTTCATTTTCATTTCACTTTGGCATATATATTTATATTTGGCATATATAGATTTATATTTGTATAAATGCATAAATGCAGGTGCAAGAAACTTATGTCAAAGTGGCCACAAGATTGTTTAATAGGAGACAGACAAATATAACTCCTTGTTTACTGCTAGAAACCAAATCTTTGTGTGAAATCATGAAATTTATTAGGACAGGGAGTGGGTACAAAAACTTGTACCTATCTGTTCTTTCCCTCATCCCTTCCTTTCATTTCTGAACTGCAGGAGACTGAGCCCCCTTCGTCTTTCGTGAGTCCATCACTAGGGAGTGTTTATTTGAAGGTTAATTTTGCTGCATTGGGTACTTCCTTTCTAACTTGCTATTATTTTGTAACACATATACTGACCCTTTTCCCTTCTCTCTGTACCCTGGGAAAATACAGTGAATAAATAAAAACTTATTGATTAAAAAATAAAAATACTGGAACATATTAATAGTTTTCCATTCAAAATTGTTAATTCTTAAGTGTGATTTTATTTTGCCTTGCCCCTAATTGGTCTCTTTCTCATTATTTCGGACACAAGTACAATTTTACAATGAAAGTCAGTGTTAAAAAGAAGTTGAAATATGGAAATTCCCTTTGGCATTTACCTTTTGGGGAATGCCTTTAAATAATGTTGGAGTTCAGCTGCCTTTTTTCTAATAACCATAAGAGTTTCACTGGCAATACAGCTGGCTCATTCGTTGCTTATTATGTGGTATTTGTGGTATAACTGACAGGAAAAAGCAATGTGAAAGGCTAAGAAAAACAGTGAGCTCAGGTGTAGAGTTTCAGACATTCTGTTCTGTGTGGTTGTAAAATTTCATGCTTTCTTTTTCCCATGCAAATTTTAGGTTACCAGATATCCTGTGTACATATGACTGTTTTGTGTTGCTGTGTAATATCCCATTTTCATCTATATCAGAATACATAATGGTTCTCCCATTTGAGCCAAGTCAGGCACATTTTGACTACTGTTAGCATTTGTTCCCCACCCCCACTATCAACCTGATTGGAATATGTCACACATTTTCCAAACTAAAACACTTCACCAAACTTTCTCACATATTTGAATTATTTTGAGGCAGAATAATAACCAAAGTAATGGCCCTGTTAATCATATTAAATGATGATGGTAGTTGTTTCCTGTAGACATTATGACTTACTCAGAGGCCAGTTAAGTTTGACCTTTTAACTGTCAATTGTTTTTACCTAGAAATTATAGAAATAAATTCAAAATGGAAAATATGACAGTCTTATGAGTTTTACTTTTTAATTTAATTTTCTTTTGGTGGGGACATGAAAATTAGTCTGTTCAGACTTGTTTTCTTTAGGTTGAGCTAAATAGATGAAGAAATAAGCTCAGGCCAATTTTAGAAAATTATCACTTAGGTGATATACCTCAGGAAAGAGGTAGCATTTTAAATAATGTAACATTCTGATAAATAGAGTGCTTACGTATATTACATATATATGTATTCTATAACACATATATATGAAAAATATAAATCTATATATGCCAAATATAAATATATATGCCAAAGTTGTTATTTCTATTTTCAAATAATTTGATTATAATTATACCAAGGCTACTTAATAAAACAATTATATAAAACTTTATTGGATCTTGCTTTGATTGACAATATAGAATACCTGATGGATAACAAATACCAGAGGTTTGTGATTTAAATTAATTAATTCAAATTAATTTAAACAGGTATTTTATTTATTTTTTCATTATTAAATGTGTTTATTACTATGAGTTAAATTCTTATTTGTTTATTTTCTAATGGCATTTTCTTTTGTATATGGTCTTTTGTACATCCATTTATTGAGGTAGATCTTATTGTCTTAACAATGTTATGTACTCCATATAACTAATATTAACTTTTGTCATATTTATTAAAATTATTGTTCTGTTGATTGCTTTACTTTATTTAATTTTTTTTTCATTTGAGTAGAGCTGACACACAATATTACATTAGTTTCAGGTGTACAACATAGTAATTCAACTTCTCTGTACCTTATGCTATTGTCACCACAAGCATAGCTACCTTACAACAGTATAAAATTATCATTGACTATATTCCCTATGCTGTGCCTTTTATTCCTATGACTGATTCGTTCCCTAACTGGAAGCTTGGAGCGGACATTTTAGTACCATGAAGGTCTTTGGGGTCATCGTTACAAACATAAGATATTATAATATTTTTATTTAACCAACATTTTTAACTTTCATCATGGTTTTTTAACATGAGTTTTTTTTTTTCATTTGATACTTCCTCTAACTTCATTGGGTAGATAAAGCAAGTATTATTATTCCCATTTCATAAACGAAATGGGTGAAATAGGTGAGACTTTTAAGTTCTTGAGTGACTTGGATATACATTCATCTTCTCTTTCTTAGTCACCTGACCCTACTTTCTGCATGGAAACACCCCCCTCACTGATTCTGCTTCTCTCAACCCTAAGATTAGAGATTACGATAGGTTTGGTCCACCCAAATACAAGTGTATTAGTATAAATCACATAAAGGAATGGTTTTGACACCAGACACTGGGAACAAGGGATGGAGTGTTGTTAGCTTCTTCAGGATTTTTGCACCAATTACTTAAGAGTGGTGGGAAGATACCCCACAAATCAAATATGTATGTGTAAGGGCTTTTATCGGGAAGGGGAATGGAAGAGAGGATATGGTAGGAGTCAAGTTTTTAGGACAGAAGATCTGGCCCAAAATAGGAAAGAGGAGAATGGGAACACACAAGAAAGGATGGCTCAAGACGTCCACACTTCAAAAGGGGTCACCAAGCTGTGTTTCAGATTCTTTTCCTGGTGCAGAACTTTTTGTTAAAGATGATTTAGCTATTTTTCTCAATACAAAAAGAAGTTTGTAAACGATAAAATCCCAAAATAACATGGAAAAAAAAAACCAACACATTATATTTACACAAATCAGGCCACCTAGCAATCTTACCTAACAATCAGATATTAATGAAGTCTTGCAAAACTCAGACAAATACAATAACTAGAAGGGGGCAGCAATTGAGAGAGAAAAGAACACAAGATCAGACACCCATTACCCAGTGTGTTCTATTGCATTTGCCCTGTTTCAATACAGGAAGTTAGGTTTGTGGTGATCTCACAGCATGTAAACAAAACCTTATTTTCTCCTTTAGCTACCACTACACTAATCACTGATGCAGCAGGGCAGAACACTAGCTCTGGGCACCACAAAGAAGACATGGTTTAAGATATCTCTGGAAGCCAAGAAAAGCCCAGAATTTATACAGGTTAAGAAATTTAGTCTTTCTTCATGCACCCATGCCTGGGAAGCTCAAGATGGGTGCAGATGTATTGTTCTTAAACCTATCCTTACCAACTCATTTTTTTAAACACACACACGCACACACACACACACACACACACTATTGTGAATGGTAGGCCTAACCCAATCCAGTGAAAGATGGATCTGGTATGTAAAGTGAGTCCTTTGCCCTGGAAGTATAGATCCAGAAAAGGAATCCTTTATTACACCTATGTATCAGTTCTAGCAGACTTTTGGTGGAGTCTATCAGGTTTTCTATGTATAATATCATGTCATCTGCAAAAAGTGAAAGCTTAAATTATCTTTGCCAATTTTGATGCCTTTGATTTCCTTTTGTTGTCTGATTGCTGATGCTAGCACTTCCAACACTATGTTAAACAACAGCAGTGAGAGTGGACATCCCTGTCCTGTTCCTGATCTCAGGGAGAAAGCTCTCAGTTTTTCCCCATTGAGGATTATATTAGCTGAAGGCTTTTTATAAATGGCTTTTATGATGTTTAACTATGTTCCTTCTATCCCGACTTTCTCAAGGGTTTTATTAAGAAAGGGTGCTGGATTTTGCCAAATGCTTTTTCTGCATCGATTGACAGGATCATATGGTTCTTCTCTTTTCTTTTATTAATGTGGTGTATCACATTGATTGATTTGCGAATGCTGACCCAGCCCTGCATCCCAGGAATGAATCCCACTTGATCATGGTGAATAATTCTTTTTATATGCTGTTGAATTCTATTTGCTAGTATCTTATTGAGAATTTTTGCATCCATATTCATCAGGGATATTGGCTTGTAGTTCTCATTTTTACTGGGTCTCTGTCTGGTTTGGGAATCAAAGTAATACTGGCTTCATAGAATGAGTCTGGAAGTTTTCCTTACCTTTCTTTTTTTTTTTTTTTTTTTTTGGAAAAGCTTGAGAAGGATAGGTATTATCTCTGCTTTAAACGTCTGGTAGAACTCCCCTGGGAAGCCATATGGTCCTGGACTCTTATTTGTTGGGAGATTTTTGATGACTGATTCAATTTCTTCGCTGGTTATGGGTCTGTTCAAGCTTTCTATTTCTTCCTGTTTGAGTTTGGAAGCGTGTGGGTGTTTAGGAATTTGTCCATTTCTTCCAAGTTGTCCAGTTTGTTGGCATATAATTTTTCATAGTATTCCCTGATAATTGCTTGTATTTCTGGGGGGTTTGTTGTAATAATTACATGTTCATTCATGATTTTATCTATTTAGATAATCTCCCTTTTCTTTTTGAGAAGCCTGGCTAAAGGTTTATCATTTTTGTTTATTTTTTTCAACAAACCAACTCTTGGTTTTATTGATCTGCTCTATAGATTTTTTAGATTCTATATTGTTTATTTCTGCTCTGATCTTTATTATTTCTCTTCTTCTGCTGGGTTTGGGTTGTCTTTGCTGTTCCGCTTCTATTTCCTTTAGGTGTGCTGTTAGATTTTGTATTTGGGATTCTTCTTGTTTCTTGAGATAGGCCTGGATTGTAATGTATTTTCCTCTCAAGACAGTCTTCACTGCATCCCAAAGCTTTTGGATTGTTGTCTTTTCATTTTCATTTGTTTCCATATATTTTTTAATTTCTTCTCTAATTGCCTGGTTGACCCATTAATTCTTTTTTTTTTTTTATAATATATGAGATTTATTGTCCAAATTGGTTTCCATAAAACACCCAGTGCTCATCCCAAAAGGTGCCCTCCTCAATACCCATCACCCACCCTCTCCTCCCTCCCACCCCCCATCAACCCTCAGTTTGTTCTCAGTTTTTAACAGTCTCTTATGCTTTGGCTCTCTCCCACTCTAACCTCTTTTTTTTTTTTTTTCCTTTTTTCCTCCCCCTCCCCCATGGGTTCCTGTTAAGTTTCTCAGGATCCACATAAGAGTGAAACCATATGGTATCTGTCTTTCTCTGCATGGCTTATTTCACTTAGCATCACACTCTCCAGTTCCATCCACGTTGCTACAAAAGGCCATATTTCATTTTTTCTCATTGCCACGTAGTATTCCATTGTGTATATAAACCACAATTTCTTTATCCATTCATCAGTTGATGGGCATTTAGGCTCTTTCCATAATTTGGCTATTGTTGAGAGTGCTGCTATGAACATTGGGGTACAAGTGCCCCTATGCATCAGTACTCCTGTATCCCTTGGATAGATTCCCAGCAGTGCTATTGCTGGGTCATAGGGTAGGTCTATTTTTAATTTTCTGAGGAACCTCCACACTGTTTTCCAGAGCGGCTGCACCAATTTGCATTCCCACCAACAGTGCAAGAGGGTTCCCGTTTCTCCACATCCTCGCCAGCATCTACAGTCTCCTGATTTGTTCATTTTGGCCACTCTGACTGGCGTGAGGTGATACCTGAGTGTGGTTTTGATTTGTATTTCCCTGATAAGGAGCGACATTGAGCATCTTTTCATGTGCCTATTGGCCATCCGGATGTCTTCTTTAGAGAAGTGTCTATTCATGTTTTCTGCCCATTTCTTCACTGGGTTATTTGTTTTTCGGGTGTGGAGTTTGGTGAGCTCTTTATAGATTCTGGATACTAGCCCTTTGTCCGATATGTCATTTGCAAATATCTTTTCCCATTCCGTTGGTTGCCTTTTAGTTTTGTTGGTTGTTTCCTTTGCTGTGCACAAGCTTTTTATCTTCATAAGGTCCCAGTAATTCACTTTTGCTTTTAATTCCCTTGCCTTTGGGGATGTGTCGAGTAAGAGATTGCTACGGCTGAGGTCAGAGAGGTCTTTTCCTGCTTTCTCCTCTAAGGTTTTGATGGTTTCCTGTCTCACATTCAGGTCCTTTATCCATTTTGAGTTTATTTTTGTGAATGGTGTGAGAAAGTGGTCTAGTTTCAACCTTCTGCATGTTGCTGTCCAGTTCTCCCAGCACCATTTGTTAAAGAGGCTGTCTTTTTTCCATTGGATGTTCTTTCCTGCTTTGTCAAAGATGAGTTGGCCATACGTTTGTGGGTCTAGTTCTGGGGTTTCTATTCTGTTCCATTGGTCTATGTGTCTGTTTTTGTGCCAATACCATGCTGTCTTGATGATGACAGCTTTGTAGTAGAGGCTAAAGTCTGGGATTGTGATGCCTCCTGCTTTGGTCTTCTTCTTCAAAATTCCTTTGGCTATTCGGGGCCTTTTGTGGTTCCATATGAATTTTAGGATTGCTTGTTCTAGTTTCGAGAAGAATGCTGGTGCAATTTTGATTGGGATTGCATTGAATGTGTAGATAGCTTTGGGTAGTATTGACATTTTGACAATATTTATTTTTCCAATCCATGAGCAGGGAATGTCTTTCCATTTCTTTAAATCTTCTTCAATTTCCTTCGTAAGCTTTCTATAGTTTTCAGCATACAGATCCTTTACATCTTTGGTTAGATTTATTCCTAGGTATTTTATGCTTCTTGGTGCAATTGTGAATGGGATCAGTTTCTTTATTTGTCTTTCTGTTGCTTCATTGTTAGTGTATAAGAATGCAACTGATTTCTGTACATTGATTTTGTATCCTGCAACTTTGCTGAATTCATGTATCAATTCTAGCAGACTTTTGGTGGAGTCTATCGGATTTTCCATGTATAATATCATGTCATCTGCAAAGAGCGAAAGCTTGACTTCATCTTTGCCAATTTTGATGCCTTTGATTTCCTTTTCTGTCTGATTGCTGATGCTAGAACTTCCAGCACTATGTTAAACAACAGCGGTGAGAGTGGGCATCCCTGTCGTGTTCCTGATCTCAGGGAAAAAGCTCTCAGTTTTTCCCCGTTGAGGATGATGTTAGCTGTGGGCTTTTCATAAATGGCTTTTATGATCTTTAAGTATGTTCCTTCTATCCCGACTTTCTCAAAGGTTTTTATTAAGAAAGGGTGCTGGATTTTGTCAAAGGCCTTTTCTGCATCGATTGACAGGATCATATGGTTCTTCTCTTTTTTTTTGTTAATGTGATGTATCACGTTGATTGATTTGCGAATGTTGAACCAGCCCTGCATCCCAGGAATGAATCCCACTTGATCATGGTGAATAATTCTTTTTATATGCCGTTGAATTCGATTTGCTAGTATCTTATTGAGAACTTTTGCATCCATATTCATCAGGGATATTGGCCGGTAGTTCTCTTTTTTTACTGGGTCTCTATCTGGTTTAGGAATCAAAGTAATACTGGCTTCATAGAATGAGTCTGGAAGTTTTCCTTCCCTTTCTATTTCTTGGAATAGCTTCAGAAGGATAGGTATTATCTCTGCTTTAAACGTCTGGTAGAACTCCCCTGGGAAGCCATCTGGTCCTGGACTCTTATTTGTTGGGAGATTTTTAATAACCGATTCAATTTCTTCGCTGGTTATGGGTCTGTTCAAGCTTTCTATTTCCTCCTGGTTGAGTTTTGGAAGAGTGTGGGTGTTCAGGAATTTGTCCATTTCTTCCAGGTTGTCCAATTTGTTGGCATATAATTTTTCATAGTATTCCCTGATAATTGTTTGTATCTCTGAGGGATTGGTTGTAATCATTCCATTTTCATTCATGATTTTATCTATTTGGGTCATCTCCCTTTTCTTTTTGAGAAGCCTGGCTAGAGGTTTGTCAATTTTGTTTATTTTTTCAAAAAACCAACTCTTGGTTTCGTTGATCTGCTCTACAGTTTTTTTAGACTCTATATTGTTTATTTCTGCTCTGATCTTTATTATTTCTCTTCTTCTGCTGGGTTTAGGCTGCCTTTGCTGTTCTGCTTCCATTTCCTTTAGGTGTGCTGTTAGATTTTGTATTTGGGATTTTTCTTGTTTCTTGAGATAGGCCTGGATTGCAATGTATTTTCCTCTCAGGACTGCCTTCGCTGCGTCCCAAAGCGTTTGGATTGTTGTATTTTCATTTTCGTTTGTTTCCGTATATTTTTTTATTTCTTCTCTAATTGCCTGGTTGACCCACTCATTCGTTAGTAGGGTGTTCTTTAACCTCCATGCTTTTGGAGGTTTTCCAGACTTTTTTCTGTGGTTGATTTCAAGCTTCATAGCATTGTGGTCTGAAAGTATGCATGGTATAATTTCAATTCTGGTAAACTTATGTAGGGCTGTTTTGTGACCCAGTATATGATCTATCTTGGAGAATGTTCCATGTGCACTCGAGAAGAAAGTATATTCTGTTGCTTTGGGATGCAGAGTTCTAAATATATCTGTCAAGTCCATCTGATCCAATGTCTCATTCAGGGCCCTTGTTTCTTTATTGACCGTGTGTCTAGATGATCTATCCATTTCTGTAAGTGGGGTGTTAAAGTCCCCTGCAATTACCACATTCTTATCAATAAGGTTGCTTATGTTTATGAGTAGTTGTTCTATATATTTGGGGGCTCCGGTATTCGGCGCATAGACATTTATAATTGTTAGCTCTTCCTGATGGATAGACCCTGTAACTATTATATAATGTCCTTCTTCATCTCTTGTTACAGCCTTTAATTTAAAGTCTAGTTTGTCTGATATAAGTATGGCTACTCCAGCTTTCTTTTGGCTTCCAGTAGCATGATAAATAGTTCTCCATCCCCTCACTCTCAATCTAAAGGTGTCCTCAGGTCTAAAATGAGTCTCTTGTAGACAGCAAATAGATGGGTCTTGTTTTTTTATCCATTCTGATACCCTATGTCTTTTGGTTGGCGCATTTAATCCATTTACATTCAGTGTTATTATAGAAAGATACGGGTTTAGAGTCATTGTGATGTCTGTATGTTTTATGCTTGTAGTGTTGTCTCTGGTACTTTGTCTCACAGGGTCCCCCTTAGGATCTCTTGTAGGGCTGGTTTAGTGGTGACAAATTCCTTCAGTTTTTGTTTGTTTGGGAAGACCTTTATCTCTCCTTCTATTCTAAATGACAGACTTGCTGGATAAAGGATTCTCGGCTGCATATTTTTTCTGTCTAGCACACTGAAAATCTCGTGCCAATTCTTTCTGGCCTGCCAAGTTTCAAAAGAGAGATCAGTCACGAGTCTTATAGGTCTATCTTTATATGTGAGGGCACGTTTACCCCTTGCTGCTTTCAGAATTTTCTCTTTATCCTTGTATTTTGCCAGTTTCACTATGATATGTCGTGTGGAAGATCGATTCAGGTTCCGTCTGAAGGGAGTTCTCTGTGCCTCTTGGATTTCAATGCCTGTTTCCTTCCCCAGTTCAGGGAAGTTCTCAGCTATTATTTCTTCAAGTCCCCCTTCAGCACCTTTCCCTCTCTCTTCCTCCTCTGGGATACCAATTATGCGTATATTATTTCTTTTTAGTGTATCACTTAGTTCTCTAATTTTCCCCTCATACTCCTGGATTTTTTTATCTCTCTTTCTCTCAGCTTCCTCTTTTTCCATAACTTTATCTTCTAGTTCACCTATTCTCTCCTCTGCCCCTTCAATCCGAGCTGTGGTGGTCTCCATTTTGTT
This sequence comes from Leopardus geoffroyi, assembly GCF_018350155.1. Taxonomy (NCBI): domain Eukaryota; kingdom Metazoa; phylum Chordata; class Mammalia; order Carnivora; family Felidae; genus Leopardus; species Leopardus geoffroyi. Next base: position 64,405,673 of record NC_059343.1, on the reverse strand, counting down.
TTGCATTTCATTTAAAGCGTTTTTCAGCTCCTCGTGACTGTTCCTTAGTCCCTTGATCTCTGTAGCAAGGGATTCTCTGCTGTCCTGTATACTGTTTTCAAGCCCGGCGATTAATTTTATGACTATTATTCTAAATTCACTTTCTGTTATGTTATTTAAATCCTTTTTGATCAGCTCATTAGCTGTTGTTATTTCCTGGAGATTCTTCTGAGGGGAATTCTTCCGCTTGGTCATTTTGGATAGTCCCTGGTGTGGTACTGACCTGCAGGGCACTTCCCCTGTGCTGTGGTGTATAACTGGAGTTGGTGGGCGGAGTCGCAGTCAGACCTGATGTCTGCCCGCAGCCCACCGCTGGGGCCACAGTCAAACTGGTGTGTGCCTTCTCTTCCCCTCTCCTAGGGGCGGGATTCACTGTGGGGTGGCGTGGCCCGTCTGGGCTACTTGCACACTGCCAGGCTTGTGATGCTGGGGATCTGGCGTATTAGCTGGGGTGGGTAGGCAAGGTGCACAGGGGCTGGAGGGGCAGGCTTAGCTCGCTTCTCCTTAGGTGATCCACTTCAGGAGGGGCCCTGTGGCAGCGGGAGGGAGTCAGATATGCTGCCGGAGGTTTGGCTCTGCAGAAGCACCGAGTTGGGTGTTTGCGCGGAGCGAGGAAGTTCCCTGGCAGGAACTGGTTCTCTTTGGGATTTTGGCTGGGGGATGGGCGGGGGAGATGGCGCTGGCGAGCGCCTTTGTTCCCCACCAAACTGAGCTCTGTCGTCCGGGGGCTCAGCAGCTCTCCCTCCCTTTGTCCTCCAGCCTTCCCGCTTTCTGAGCAGAGCTGTTAACTTATGACCTCCCAGACGCTAAGTCGCGCTTGCTGTCGGAACACAGTCCGTCAGGCCCCTCCGCTTTTGCAGGCCAGACTCCGGGGCTCTGCTTGGCCGGCGAGCCGCCCCTCCGCCCCGGCTCCCTCCCGCCAGTCCGTGGAGCATGCACCGCCTCGCCGCCCTTCCTACCCTCTTCCGTGGGCCTCTCGTCTGCGCTTTGCTCCGGCGACTCCGTTCTGCTAATCCTCTGGCGGTTTTCTGGGTTATTTAGGCAGGTGTAGGTGGAATCTAATTGATCAGCAGGACGCGCGGTGAGCCCAGCATCCTCCTACGCCGCCATCTTCCTGGAATTCCCCATTAATTCTTTAGTAGGGTGTTCTTTAACCTCAATGCTTTTGGAGGTTTTCCAAACCTTTTCTTGAAGTTGATTTCAAGCTTCATCGCATTGTGGTCTAAAAGTATGCATGGTATGATCTCAATTCTTGTATACTTATGAAGGGCTGTTTTGTGACCCAGTATGTGATCTATCTTGGAGAAGGTTCCATTTGCACTGGAGAAGAAAGTATATTCTGTTGCTTTGGGATGCAGAGTTCTAAATATATCTGTCAAGTCCATCTGATCCAATGTATCATTCAGGGCCCTTGTTTCTTTATTGATCCTGTGTGTAGATGATCTATCCTTTGTTGTAAGTGGAGTATTAAAGTCCCCTGCAATTACTACATTCTTATCAATAAGGTTGCTTCTGTTTGTGAGTAATTGTTTTATATATTTGGGGGGCTCCCGTATTCGGCACATAGACATTTATAATTGTTAGCTCTTCCTGATGGATAGACCCTGTAATTATTATATAATGCCCTTCTTCATCCTTGTTACTGCCTTTAATTTAAAGTCTAGTTTGTCTGATATAAGTATGGCTACTCCAGCTTTCTTTTGACTTCCAGTAGCAGGATAGATAGTTCTCCTTAATTAACAGGTGGTAATGAAAAAATTGCTTTCATGCATCTTAATTTGAGTACAATGGTGTCAAATTTTTTGTTTTAGGCCATTTATACTTATTGAGAAGCAAGTTCCCATGCTTGACCAGGGAAACCTTCAAAAAAATCTGAATTTCTACCTCCTGAAATAGCTGGAGAACACAAAATAGCTCCCACTCCCCCCGGTTCTACACCTGGATGGTGTGGGATGGCTTCCATTTGACCTTGAATGGCTATAAGTGTCCAAATCTGGTGGCAATAATACCAGTATTGTCTGGTCACTATTTCCTTTAAGAATTAATTGCTCAAAGGTAAATCAAGTAGAGAAATCTCAAATGGCGAGATTTATTCCCTAATCTTCAAGCTGCCAATATCTGGGTGAGCCATTTACCAGTGAAATAACAAGTGTATCAGCAAGGGATTTGATGAATGAGTTTGGGAATGTTGCACAACCATGTCTGATCATAATTTAATTATTTGCATCATCCATCATTCCATTTCATGGGAAGAATATTAAATACATCCTACTAATAGAGAACCTTTGCTGATTATAACTTCTTTTGAACATAGCTTCAATTCTTAGCTATAAAAACGAATGGTTTATATGAAGTCTTAAGTAAAGAAGTAACTCCATTCCAGGGTGCCACTAAAGAGAGATTAGGGAAGGGAGGAAGACTTAAGAATGACTCTTCTTGAGTTTTGAATAAAGCATAAATACAACTATTGCAGGTTCATAAAGTAATCTCTTGAAAATCCACTCATTTTCTTCCAGTCAAGCAAGGAATTTCTTGGTGTCCTTCTTCAAATACTTTTTCACCCATACTATGATTCCAAAGCAGATAACTGACTTTCTAGACACCCTTCTCATTTGAGGAACTATGAAACTAATGGGTACCACCACAATGAACAGGCTAGAGGAATAGAGACCTTTGATTATCTGCCTTTCCCATTCTTACCCTGATCAACAGTAATCTCAGTCTGGCTGTAGCACTAAAACAGAACTAGGAAAACTTTTTCTATCAAGTGTTATTGACTCAAGTGGTTGGGGGGAATTAAATGGAAGTCAATATACAAGTCAGAATTATATTTACTAATTCAAGTTTTGTGAAGAGTAGTGAGCAAGTGTTCAATTCCTCTGCTTTTTAAGTTCAGAAAACAAAGTTTTCTTAAAATAAATGTAAAAATAATAACACAGTTTTATTGAAAGAGAGATATACTTGGATGGAGGAACACAAGGATTGGTGAATTATGAAACAATAAAAAATTGGAATGATAAAACAAAGGACAGAGATAAGCATTTATCTCTCCTTCCCTGGATCAGACCCCCACGCTCCTAAATTCTGTGTCTCATCTGGAAGTCTTCCTGTTCCAACCCCTATGGCATCCTGGATTCCTAGAAATTCCCACCTCAAGCTTTACAAGTTGTTTGATTCCCAGTTCTCCATATTTTGACTGTCTTTACAGTCTTTAAAAGATTATTTCTCTTCCTGCCTTAGCCTCTCTGGTTTCACCAGATAGTTATGCTGTGGTTGCTTGTTTTTTCCCCAAGTTTCTAGTATTTTTTTTTTTTTTTACTTTCAGCCATCTGTATCCTGAGATTTTAGATAGTTTCCAGGGTTTTCTGAGTTATTAATCTTTAAACTCCACCTCTTATTTTTTCTTACCCCATATCTGTATTTTGTCAATATTCCAGTTTGGATTTGTTTTTTCATCTTTCTAAATGATGTTAAATTTAGTGGAATTTCAAAGTTCAAAGAAGCTATGAAGGTCATCAAATTCAGTCCACATGTTGAAATTTTAATCTCCCTCAAATCCCTCAATCTCCTCACCCTAACTGCATCCCTCTGGCTATTAGAAAGGATTTTCTTAGATTTAGCTTATATTTTTCTTTCTGTGTCTTCATTCTTGGGATTACATAGAACAAAACTGTTGCCATTGCCCTATGATAACATTTCAGCTCTCTGAATAAATTTACTGTATCCCCCATTCCACTGAAACCCCAAGCCTTCTCCAGATTAAACAGACCAAGTCCCTTTGAGAGTTATGTTATAGACATATTTTAAAAGCCCCACACAATTATTGTTTTCCTCAAAATAATAATAATAATAATAATAATAATAATATCATATAGTTTCTGTACACAAAAAGTCCTCTGTCTTGTAGTACTATATTTACCTAATTGGCATTTAGAATATGATCACTAAATATGCTTAAAATAACTGACATTTTAGTTTTTAGCATAAGTGGGTTTAACAATGGGACAAAAGTTGATGACTGCCATGCTTTTCTTAAATCATTTCTTGATCTCCACATTCTTCCAAGTAGGTTAGATAATCTTAGATTTTTTCTTCACAGCATTTTCGTCACTTTAACATTTTTGTAATTATTTCTTTAATCTCATCTTTCTGAGTAGAGTATAAGCTCCAATAAAGCCAAGAGTAAAGAACAAAGTTCGTTTATATGCAAATGCTAATACAGAGTCTGGCACATAATAGAGCTTTCACATGTATTTATTGATAAAAAGCATGAATCAAAGAGTTCTGTTATAGTCCTGGAATTTGAAGAGAACATAGGGCCCTTATTTTTCATATAGGTAACCTGATGTCCATAGAAGTCAAGGAATTTATCCAAGATCACATGACTGTTTGGTGAGATCTGTAATTTTAGATTTTGACATCCTTCCGACTCCACTGTTATCCTACAATTTTAGGTCATGCTCATGTAGTTAATCCAGGGACTGTAGCTATATTAGTTGCTCATATGAATAAAAGATTGCCACCAAGAATAATTCCTCTGTCTATTCATTTCCTGAATATCAAAGTGAAAAGATCTACATTTTTCAAAGCATAAAATTGTTGTATTGTACTTTTGGTTTGAATTGAAAATGCACAATGTTCAGATGGGCTATGCCATCCTGTTCACCATGGGATTTTCATAAAGATTAAATAGAAAAAAAAAATAGATCAACTTAAGTCTCTTGGTTAAAAAGATTCTAAAACTGCTTCTTCCCTAAGATGTCACCACTTTAGACCTACACTGTTCAATATAGCATCTATGAGCCACCATGTGGCTGGTCCAAATTGAGATGTGCTGTAAGTTTAAAACATACACCAGGTTTCTAAGATTTAGTACAAAAACTATAAAATATCTCATTAATAATTTTATACTTTTTTACATAAAAAACAAAAATTTGTATATACAGGGTTAAATAAAGTAATTACAATTAGTATTACTTTTAAAAAACTTTTTATAAGGCTTTTAAAGAATTTTAAATCACGTATGTAACACCCATTCATGATAAAAGTACTCAGAAAAATAGGAAAAGAGAGAGACTTTCTCAGCTTGATAAAGTACATCTTTATCTCACCCACTGTACAAAAAAACTTACTGGTATCATCATATTTAATGATGAAAGGCTGAATATTTTTCCTCTAAGATCAGGAAGAAGGCAAAGATATGCACCCTGATCACTTTTATTTCACATAATGCTGGAAGATCTATCCGCTGCAATAAGGCAAGGAAAATAAATAAAAGGCAAATTGGAAGAGAAGAAATAAAACTGTGTCTATTTGCAGACATTATTGTCTTTATAGAAATCCCAAGGGGGGCATCTGGGTGGCTCAGCCAGTTAAACATTTGACTTCGGCTCAGATCATGATCTCATGGTCGGTGAGTTTGAGCCCCGCATCGGACTCTGTGTGGACAGCTCAGAGCCTGGAGCCTGCTTCCGTTTCTGTGTTTCTGTATCTCTCTACTCCTCCCCTGCTTGTTCTCTGTCTGTCTCTCAAAAATAAACATTTAAAAAACATTTTTTTTAAAAAAAGAAAAGAAATCCCAAGGAATCTAAAAAATACTTCTAGCACTAATAAGTGTATTCAGCAAGATCACAAGATATAAGATAAAGAAATGAAAACCAATTACATTCCTATATACTAACAATGAAACTGAAGTTAAAAAGAAAATACCTTAGTGCCCCTTAAGGAATCCACTTCTGAAATCATTGTTGCACTATATGCTAACTAATTTGGATGTAAATTTTAAAAAATAAAAAATAAAACAAGTTAATAATTTAAAAAAAGAAACCTCAAAACTTTTTTAAAGAAAAAAAGTATAATTATATCAAAAAAAAGAAAAAAAAAGAAAATACCATTTATAATCACTCCAAAGAAAATAAAATGCTCAGGTATACCTTTAACAAAATATGCATGGGAATCAGTATGCTGAAAATTATAAAATTCTGGTTAAATAAATCAAAGAAGACCTAAATATCATGATCATGAGGTGGAAAACTCAACATAAAAAAGATATCAATTCTCTCCAAATTGATTTACAGGTTTAAAGCAATTTCTATAAAAGTACCAGCAAGAATTTTTGGAGACATGGACAAGTTTATTCTAAAATTTATAGGATGTGGAATTTAAGAAGTAAAACAAACAAGCAAAAGAAAAGAGAGAGAAACCAAGAAACAGACTCTTAACTATAAAGAAACAAACAGATGTGAGGTGGGTGGGGGTATGAGTGAAACAGGTGATGGAAATTAAGGAGTACCTTTATCGTGATGATCACTGGGTGATCTGTAGAATTGTTGAATCACCATATTGAACACCTGAAACTAATATAACACTGTATGTTAACTATACTGGAATTGTAATAAAAAAAGAAAATTGGATGTTTTCGAATATTACAAAATGGTAGCTTTGGAAAGCAGATTGTCTCCCTTTCTTTCTTTCTTTCTTTCTCTTTCTTTCTTTCTTTCTTTCTTTCTTTCTTTCTTTCTTTCTTCTTTCACTAATTATTGTTGATCATAGGTTTGTTTTTCTATTCTTTTAGTAAAGACTATATGTTTGATCATGCATGTCCATTGAACTATCCATTCCACTAGTTAAATGGTCAGCTAGTGAGGGCGCCTGGGTGGTTCAGTTGGTTGGGCTACCAACTCTGGCTCAGGTCATGATCTCATGGTTCGTGAGTTTGAGCCCCGCATCGGGGCTCTGTGCTGACAGCTCAGAGCCTGGAGCCTACTTCAGATTCTGTGTCATCCTTCTCTCTACCCCTCCCATGCTCACGCTCTGTGTCTTTCTGTTTCTCAATAATAAATAAAACGTTAAGAATAATAAATAAGTAGGGGCGCTTGGGTGGCTCAGTCGGTTGAGCGTCCGACTTCGGCTCAGGTTATGATCTCTCTGTCTGTGGGTTTGAGCCCTGCATCAGGCTCTGTGCTGACAGCTCGGAGCCCAGAGCCTGTTTCGGATTCTGTGTCTCCCTCTCTCTCTCTGACCCTCCCCTGTTCATGCTCTGTCTCTCTCTGTCTCAAAAATAAATAAACATTAAAAAAAAGATAAATAAATAAATAAATAAATAAATAAATAAATGGTTAGCTAGTGATTTGAACAAGTCTCCTCAAATGCCAGTGCCCCCAATGTATAATTACTGACATGTTTAATATAATTGCTTTTAGAAATCATTTAAGAAAACAAATATCCATTTATACTGCCTTATAGTGACATAATAACTTTTAATTGTGCTCTTGGTTTTTTTTTTTTAATGTGCATTTATATTATTATATGAGCTCATTGGATTTCAATCTGAAGAACATTGTTTACTATTACTTGTAAGGTGGGTCTTCTAGCAAAAGATTATCTCAGTTTTTATTTATCTTGAGTGACTTCATTTTACCTTTATTTTAGTAGTTGATGATAAAAGACTGCTTCCCCATGAGATGTGACAATTGACAAAAGTGCTCTCTTACACCACACCCAAGGAAGGGAATCTTGGGTCTTGGCCCTGGAGGATGAGGGGAGAAGGTGACAAATAAAATCTTTTGGAGTGACATGAACTGGGACTGATCAAACAGGACACAAATCAGGGGAACACGTTTTCCTATGTATGATGCAGTGCACATGCATGAAGTCCTGGAAGATGCAGCCAAATAGAATCCTCTCTGACATGAGGGTGGGTGGTCAGTAACTTGGGTCTGTACCTGGTGGAAGAGTGAGCAGAGATAATTTGGGCAGAAGGTACAAAGGAACCCCACAATTCTGGAGCCCCAACTGTCTTAGCAGCCCCAACTGTCACCCTCCTGCTAGTACTTCCTCCTGGAACACTGTCTTTGCCATTCCCATGGGGATCCTGTCACCCTTAGTTTGAAATAATCAACTTCAGTTGAGTTAAATTTAGTGTTTTTTTCTTAGACTCTACACTTTTCTTGCTCTTAATATTCTACATTTAGTGTTTTTTTCTAAGTCTCTGCACTTTTCTTGCTTCTCATATTCTCTGCTCCTTTTTTTTGTGGAAGCATTTGCTCTTTTCTTATATTGATTTCGAAGTTTTTTCTTTGGATATTTTGTAAATTTATTGGCCCATTTTTCTTGTAGATGGGCATTTCCCAAGTCTGATTTTATTCATTTAATTTTATTTTCTAATTTATTGTTGCTGGTTGATAATAATCATTTTGAGTTTATGTATTTAAATTTATTTATTAATTTCAATTGTTTTGTTTTCTGGCTGTTATTTCTTTTTCATTTTGTTTTTATTTCAGCTTTATCTCCTTTTTTCTTTTTTTAAATTTTATTTCAATTCCAGTTAGTTAACATACAGTGTAACATTAGTTTCAGGTGTACAATTTAGTAATTCAACACTTTCATACATAAAGACATGAAAATCAATTACATTCCTATATATTAACAATGAACACGTATAAACTGAAATTAAAAAGAAAATATCGTTTATAATCACTCTAAAGAAAATGAAATGCTCAGGTGTACTTTTAACAAAATATGCATGGGAATCAATATGATGAAAATTATAAAATTCTGGTTAAATAAATCAAAAAAGACCTAAATATCATGATCATGAAGTGGAATACTCAACATAAAAAAGATATCAAATCTCTCCAAATTGATTTACAGGTTTAATGCAATTTCTCTAAAAGCACCAGCAGGGATTTTTGGAGACATGAGCAAGTTTATTCTAAAATTTATAGGATGTGAGATTTAAGAAATAAAACAAACAAGCAAAAGAAAAGAGAGAAATCAAGAAACAGACTCTTAACTCTAAAGAAACAGAGAGAGGGAGGGAAGATGGCGGCGTAGGAGGACGCTGGGCTCACGGCGCGTCCTGCTGATCACTTAGATTCCACCTACACCTGCCTAAATAACCCAGAAAACCGCCAGAGGATTAGCAGAACGGAGTCGCCGGAGCAAAGCGCAGACGAGAGGCCCACAGAAGAGGGTAGGAAGGGCTGCAAGGCGGTGCACGCTCCACGGACTGGCGGGAGGGAGCCGGGGCGGAGGGGCGGCTCGCCGGCCAAGCAGAACCCCCGAGTCTGGCGGGCAAAAGCGGAGGGGCCTGACGGACTGTGTTCCGACAGCCAGCGCAACTTAGCACCTGGGAGGTCATAAGTTAACAGCTCTGCTCGGAAAGCGGGAAGGCTGGAGGACAAAGGGAGGGAGAGCTGCTGAGCCCCCTGACGACAGAGCTCAGTTTGGTGGGGAACAAAGGCTCTCGCCAGCGCCATCTCCCCCACCCATCCCCCAGCCAAAATCCCAAAGAGAACCAGTTCCTGCCAGGGAACTTCCTCGCTCCGCGCAAACACCCAACTCTGTGCTTCTACGGAGGAGCCAAACCTCCGGCAGCGGATCTGACTCCCTCCCGCTGCCACAGGGCCCCTCCTGAAGTGGATCACCTAAGGAGAAGCGAGGTAAGCCTGCCCATCCTGCCCCTGTGCACCTTGCCTACCCACCCCAGCTAATACGCCAGATCCCCAGCATCACAAGCCTGGCAGTGTGCAAGTAGCCCAGACGGGCCATGCCACCCCACAGTGAATCCCGCCCCTAGGAGAGGGGAAGAGAAGGCACACACCAGTCTGACTGTGGCCCCAGTGGTGGGCCAGGGGCAGACATCAGGTCTGACTGCAACTCCGCCCACCAACTCCAGTTATACACCACAGCACAGGGGAAGTGCCCTGCAGGTCAGTACCACACCAGGGACTATCCAAAATGACCAAGCGGAAGAATTCCCCTCAGAAGAATCTCCAGGAAATAACAACAGCTAATGAGCTGATCAAAAAGGATATAAATAATATAACAGAAAGTGAATTTAGAATAAGAGTCATAAAATTAATCGCTGGGCTTGAAAACAGTATAGAGGACAGCAGAGAATCTCTTGCTACAGAGATCAAGGGACTAAGGAACAGTCACAAGGAGCTGAAAAACGCTTTAAATGAAATGCAAAACAAAATGGAAACCACCACGGCTCGGATTGAAGAGGCAGAGGAGAGAATAGGTGAACTAGAAGATAAAGTTATGGAAAAAGAGGAAGCTGAGAAAAAGAGAGATAAAAAAATCCAGGAGTATGAGGGGAAAATTAGAGAACTAAGTGATACACTAAAAAGAAATAATATACGCATAATTGGTATCCCAGAGGAGGAAGAGAGAGGGAAAGGTGCTGAAGGGGTACTTGAAGAAATAATAGCTGAGAACTTCCCTGAACTGGGGAAGGAAAAAGGCACTGAAATCCAAGAGGCACAGAGAACTCCCTTCAGACATAACTTGAATCGATCTTCTGCACGACATATCATAGTGAAACTGGCAAAATATAAGGATAAAGAGAAAATTCTGAAAGCAGCAAGGGGTAAACGTGCCCTCACATATAAAGATAGACCTATAAGACTCGTGACTGATCTCTCTTTTGAAACTTGGCAGGCCAGAAAGAATTGGCACGAGATTTTCAGTGTGCTAGACAGAAAAAATATGCAGCCGAGAATCCTTTATCCAGCAAGTCTGTCATTTAGAATAGAAGGAGAGATAAAGGTCTTCCCAAACAAACAAAAACTGAAGGAATTTGTCACCACTAAACCAGCCCTACAAGAGATCCTAAGGGGGACCCTGTGAGACAAAGTACCAGAGACAACACTACAAGCATAAAACATACAGACATCACAATGACTCTAAACCCGTATCTTTCTATAATAACACTGAATGTAAATGGATTAAATGCGCCAACCAAAAGACATAGGGTATCAGAATGGATAAAAAAACAAGACCCATCTATTTGCTGTCTACAAGAGACTCATTTTAGACCTGAGGACACCTTTAGATTGAGAGTGAGGGGATGGAGAACTATTTATCATGCTACTGGAAGCCAAAAGAAAGCTGGAGTAGCCATACTTATATCAGACACTAGACTTTAAATTAAAGGCTGTAACAAGAGATGAAGAAGGACATTATATAATAGTTACAGGGTCTATCCATCAGGAAGAGCTAACAATTATAAATGTCTATGCACCGAATACCGGAGCCCCCAAGTATATAAAACAACTATTCATAAACATAAGCAACCTTATTGATAAGAATGTGGTAATTGCAGGGGACTTTAACACCCCACTTACAGAAATGGATAGATCATCTAGACACACGGTCAGTAAAGAAACAAGGGCCCTGAATGAGACATTGGATCAGATGGACTTGACAGATATATTTAGAACTCTGCATCCCAAAGCAACAGAATATACGTTCTTCTGGAGTGCACATGGAACATTCTCCAAGATAGATCATATACTGGGTCACAAAACAGCCCTTCATAAGTTTACCAAAATTGAAATTATACCATGCATACTTTCAGACCACAATGCTATGAAGCTTGAAATCAACCACAGAAAAAAGTCTGGAAAACCTCCAAAAGCATGGAGGTTAAAGAGTACCCTACTAACAAATGAGTGGGTCAACTAGGCAATTAGAGAAGAAATTAAAAAATATACGGAAACAAACGAAAATGAAAATACAACAATCCAAACGCTTTGGGACGCAGCGAAGGCAGTCCTGAGAGGAAAATACATTGCAATCCAGGCCTATCTCAAGAAACAAGAAAAATCCCAAATACAAAATCTAACAGCACACCTAAAGGAACTAGAAGCAGAACAGCAAAGACACCCCAAACCCAGCAGAAGAAGAGAAATAATAAAGATCAGAGCAGAAATAAACAATATAGAGTCTAAAAAAACGGTAGAGCAGATCAATGAAACCAAGAGTTGGTTTTTTGAAAAAATAAACAAAATTGACAAACCTCTAGCCAGGCTTCTCAAAAAGAAAAGGGAGATGACCCAAATAGATAAAATCATGAATGAAAATGGAATGATTACAACCAATCCCTCAGAGATACAAACAATTATCAGGGAATACTATGAAAAATTATATGCCAACAAATTGGACAACCTGGAAGAAATGGACAAATTCCTGAACACCCACACTCTTCCAAAACTCAATCAGGAGGAAATAGAAAGCTTGAACAGACCCATAACCAGCGAAGAAATTGAATCGGTTATCAAAACTCTCCCAACAAATAAGAGTCCAGGACCAGATGGCTTCCCATGGGAGTTCTACCAGACGTTTAAAGCAGAGATAATACCTATCCTTCTCAAGCTATTCCAAGAAATAGAAAGGGAAGGAAAACTTCCAGACTCATTCTATGAAGCCAGTATTACTTTGATTCCTAAACCAGACAGAGACCCAGTAAAAAAAGAGAACTACTGGCCAATATCCCTGATGATATGGATGCAAAAATTCTCAATAAGATACTAGCAAATCGAATTCAATGGCATATAAAAAGAATTATTCACCATGATCAAGTGGGATTCATTCCTGGGATGCAGGGCTGGTTCAACATTCGCAAATCAATCAACGTGATACATCACATTAACAAAAAAAAAGAGAAGAACCATATGATCCTGTCAATCGATGCAGAAAAGGCCTTTGACAAAATCCAGCACCCTTTCTTAATAAAAACCCTTGAGAAAGTCGGGATAGAAGGAACATACTTAAAGATCATAAAAGCCATTTATGAAAAGCCCACAGCTAACATCATCCTCAATGGGGAAAAACTGAGAGCTTTTTCCCTGAGATCAGGAACACGACAGGGATGCCCACTCTCACCGTTGTTGTTTAACATAGTGCTGGAAGTTCTAGCATCAGCAATCAGACAACAAAAGGAAATCAAAGGCATCAAAATCGGCAAAGATGAAATCAAGCTATCGCTTTTTGCAGATGACATGATAGTATACATGGAAAATCCGATAGACTCCACCAAAAGTCTGCTAGAATTGATACATGAATTCAGCAAAGTTGCAGGATACAAAATCAATGTACAGAAATCAGTTGCATTCTTATACACTAACAATGAAGCAACAGAAAGACAAATAAAGAAACTGATCCCATTCACAATTGCACCAAGAAGCATAAAATACCTAGGAATAAATCTAACCAAAGATGTAAAGGATCTGTATGCTGAAAACTATAGAAAGCTTATGAAGGAAATGGAAGAAGATTTAAAGAAATGGAAAGACATTCCCTGCTCATGGATTGGAAAAATAAATATTGTCAAAATGTCAATACTACCCAAAGCTATCTACACATTCAATGCAATCCCAATCAAAATTGCACCAGCATTCTTCTCGAAACTAGAACAAGCAATCCTAAAATTCATATGGAACCACAAAAGGCCCCGAATAGCCAAAGGAATTTTGAAGAAGAAGACCAAAGCAGGAGGCATCACAATCCCAGACTTTAGCCTCTACTACAAAGCTGTCATCATCAAGACAGCATGGTATTGGCACAAACACAGACACATAGACCAATGGAATAGAATAGAAACCCCAGAACTAGACCCACAAACGTATGGCCAACTCATCTTTGACAAAGCAGGAAAGAACATCCAATGGAAAAAAGACAGCCTCTTTAACAAATGGTGCTGGGAGAACTGGACAGCAACATGCAGAAGGTTGAAACTAGACCATTTTCTCACACCATTCACAAAAATAAACTCAAAATGGATAAAGGACCTGAATGTGAGACAGAAAACCATCAAAACCTTAGAGGAGAAAGCAGGAAAAGACCTCTCTGACCTCAGCCGTAGCAATCTCTTACTCGACACATCCCCAAAGGCAAGGGAATTAAAAGCAAAAGTGAATTACTGGGACCTTATGAAGATAAAAAGCTTGTGCACAGCAAAGGAAACAACCAACAAAACTAAAAGGCAACCAACGGAATGGGAAAAGATATTTGCAAATGACATATCGGACAAAGGGCTAGTATCCAAAATCTATAAAGAGCTCAGCAAACTCCACACCCGAAAAACAAATAACCCAGTGAAGAAATGGGCAGAAAACATGAATAGACACTTCTCTAAAGAAGACATCCGGATGGCCAACAGGCACATGAAAAGATGTTCAGCGTCGCTCCTTATCAGGGAAATACAAATCAAAACCACACTCAGGTATCACCTCACGCCAGTCAGAGTGGCCAAAATGAACAAATCAGGAGACTATAGATGCTGGAGAGGATGTGGAGAAACGGGAACCCTCTTGCACTGTTGGTGGGAATGCAAATTGGTGCAGCCGCTCTGGAAAACAGTGTGGAGGTTCCTCAGAAAATTAAAAATAGACCTACCCTATGACCCAGCAATAGCACTGCTAGGAATTTATCCAAGGGATACAGGAGTACTGATGCATAGGGGCACTTGTACCCCAATGTTCATAGCAGCACTCTCAACAATAGCCAAATTATGGAAAGAGCCTAAATGTCCATCAATTGATGAATGGATAAAGAAATTGTGGTTTATATACACAATGGAATACTACGTGGCAATGAGAAAAAATGAAATATGGCCTTTTGTAGCAACGTGGATGGAACTGGAGAGTGTGATGCTAAGTGAAATAAGCCATACAGAGAAAGACAGATACCATATGGTTTCACTCTTATGTGGATCCTGAGAAACTTAACAGGAACCCATTGGGGAGGGGGAGGAAAAAAGAAAAAAAAAAAAAAAAAGAGGTTAGAGTGGGAGAGAGCCAAAGCATAAGAGACTGTTAAAAACTGAGAACAAACTGAGGGTTGATGGGGGGTGGGAGGGAGGAGAGGGTGGTTGATGGGTATTGAGGAGGGCACCTTTTGGGATGAGCACTGGGTGTTGTATGGAAACCAATTTGACAATAAATTTCATATAATAAAAAAAAATAAAAAATAAAAAATAAAAAAAAAAGAAACAAACAGATGAGAGGTGACTGGGGGGTATGAGTGAAATAGGTGATGGAAATTAAAAGTGCATACGACTTTGGCTCAGGTCATGATCTCTTGGTTTCTGATTTCCAGCCCCACATTGGGCTCTGTACTGACAGCTCAGAACCTGGAGCCTGCTTCAGATTCTGTGTTTCCCTCTCTCTCTGCCCCTCTCCCGCTCATTCTCTCTCTCTCTTTCTCTCTCTCTCTCAAAAATAAGAATATTTAAAAATTAAAAAAAAAAAAGCTAGAAGCCTGAATGACTGGTGTGTAACCTTGGGCAAGTTCTATCTTCCCCTATTTTTCTTATCTTCAGTGAGAAGGGATTACATGACATGATGTCTAAGATTCTTACCACCACAAACCTTCTGTGGATATCTTTAGGCAATTCCATCTATGTCAAATGAACAAAAACCAAACAAACACATAAAAACTAAGACTGAACTTCTACGGGCAGAGCTCAGGGTTATAATCAAAGAACACTCAGTACAAAGTCAATCCGATGAATGGTTAATAGTTTTCACAAGCATTATTTTTCTGTAAGGTGATTATAAAAAACAAATGACAACTTTTACATTTCTCCCAAGGATGTTCTGCTGACAGCTATACTAGTTTAATCGTTTATTTGGGGTAGTAAAGTAGAAACAGCTTTCTGGGGCTCAAACTTTCTCCTATGCAATTGCCCAGGGAAACAGAAAACTGGGGACCAGATCTATCTCAATGAGACACAGCCCAACCCCTAAGAGAATAAAAGTATAGGGAAAGAGCAGGGAGGCAGAGAACATAAATCTGTAGTCTCCCAGGCAAAGAATCATTAGAAGAGCACTTGTTGGGATGAGCACTGGGTGTTATATGTAAGTGATAAATCACTAAATTCTGCTCCTGAAATCATTACTGTAGTATATGTTAACTAACCTGGATTTAAATAATTTTTTTTTAAAAAAGAATCACTTAGGAGAAGGGAGAAGCTGTTCTTAAACCACCTAGATTTGTAGCCCCAGGGATTGTAAGTGACCAAGCTAGAAATATGGAGTCTGACAGACTTAGGTTCCAATCCTAGGTCCACTAGCTAGGTAACCTTAGTAAAGGTGTTTTATCTAAATATTGAATAATAATAATATCATACTTCACTGGGAGGAAAAAATGAGATAATATGAGTTTGCAAGGTAGAAAATATATAATAAATGATAACACCTCTAGTTAAGGTTTTCTTGAAATCCCAGTCTCCACTAACCCACAGGCCAGTTCCAAGATGTTGGCACCTAGAACAGAGTGGACAGAACATCCATAGCGTCATTGGGTATAAGGCATCCTGATCTCACCCTTTGGCTATGGAAGTTGATATCTGAAAATGGCCCAGAGAAACCAACATAGTTTAGTCCTCTGTTTTAGATAGAAAAAAAAAAACAGTGAAAGAGGAAAGCAAATCAGTGTTCTGTTCCTACCTCCTCCTGCAAACTCCAAAAGCTAGCCTACCAAAATCAGTCTGGGGACTCAGCATTCAGGTAAGGAATCAATTTGAAAAGAAAGAGAAGAAAATGCACTCTGGGGACTATTAGCGATACTCACATTGATGTATAGCCTGAAGCTGCTTTTCTAATACCTAACACAGCAATGTTCTGGAAATGAGACAGGATAAAGAGGGACAAGAACCTTCAGCAGTAGGAAAGTGAGGCTTAGATGGGCTGTTTTACATTTGCTTAGATTGGGGCAACCGCAGTAGGGTTTCTGAACTATTCTGCTGACCCCATTAGTAATGTTTCTCCTTGTATTCAAAATTAACCCTAACCTATCCTTAACCCAAAGGGACTAGAATGAAGATTTATATGGTAGACTGCAACTATGACCAAAACAACAATGTTTTTGTTCGTCTACCACAAGCTCCATATCTACAGCTTTTGAGCAGGCAGTTTCCTTGTGTTCCATCCCCATAAGGTTGTGTTCTCTGGTATAATGTATTACAACCTTCTCTCCAAGGTTTTACTTGATTAGAGTTCCAAGTACTTCCTCTTCCACAGATAATTACATTTCGCGAGGAAATTCTGAGAGATACAAAGGAATAAACTTAATGGTAGAATAGTAAGCTTCCATCTTTTTCTCCCAAGTGTTGCTTCCAATACTAAAATCAATCATAGCTAACTTAACTAACTGCTGGCCTCACTCCAGATGGAACTCAACAATAAATAATTTTTGAACCTCTACCATGTTCCAGACACTTTCACACACATTGTCTCATGCCTTTTCTGGAAAATAGCCAAGTATGTGTTATTAACTCTATTTTACAAATAAGAACACTGAAACAAAGGGAGATTAAGTGCGTTTCTCAGGAGTAAACAGCTAGAAAAAGAAGGTGTTGAGGATGTAAATTAAAACTACCTTACCTCAAGGCTACTGTACTTTCCACTACATACATTAAATGTTCTTTTCTGAAATCACAATGACTGAAAGCTCACATTCAAGTCTCAATTTACTGGCCCTGAGAGAACTAGGAAGATCCTGCTCTTCACAGAGCCCCTGACGAGCTAGTGGTTGGTTAGGAAATAAAAGGGTGTCATTATCTTCCAAATCTTTTCCCCTTGCCACTAAAAATCTGACCAAGAAGTCAACCAGCTTAGGAGCCACATTATTTCTTCTGTCAAACTCATCTCAATGTTATTATCATAGTATAAGGTGGGATCTTAGATCTCCATGATAGGCCTTCACCCAATAAAATATCTTTCCCAGCTGTAGGTGAAGGCCTTCAATGAATTTCTCAGCCTCCAAAATCTTTAATTATACGTGGGAGCTCAAGCTTAGAACAAACACCCCAGGCAAAGAAGCGAGTAACTTCATTTTAATTAAGGACAAATGAAAGATATTAAGACTTTTCCAAGTGTATATGTGGAGATCAACTAATGGAGGTATCAAAGATGAGTCCAGTCCTTACATTTTACATATAAAGAACTTGAAGCCCAGAAAGGGAAAGGAAATTACCCAAAGTCACACAAAGAGTGATGACACTAAAACCCAAATATTTGACTCTCAGTCACATGCAAATAGTAGGAGCCTGGAAATAGTTAAGACGGCAATGGCAGAAAGTGGATGAGCCAAGCAGAGGAAGGTTGCAGAAAAAAAAAAAATCTAGGCTAACTTACTTAATAGTTTATCCTATTTGGATAAAAACCAGCTATTTGGCCTTAAGTAAGTGCTGAACTTAAGTAAAGTGGAATAACAATAGCACACCTCACTGGGAAGATAAAATCAGATAATATGCATCAAAGTATCTAGAACAGTTTGACCCACAACAGATTTATAATAAACGATAATTTATAAAAAATGGAAATTCTCGGATTTAAGTGTGTATCAGAATCATCTAAAATCTTGTTAAAATACATGTTTCTGGGCCCTAAACTCAACATTCCTGATTCAGATTGTCATTTCTAATAAGTTCCTGAGTGATGCTGATGCTGACGCTGATGATCAGGAACCACACTTTGAGATCCTTTGAGTAAATGAATCCATGTAAACATAGGTGAACCTTGTTTTTAGTTGATACTCCAAATCTGGAAAATGCAATATATGCCTTCTAAAATATGAAATAAAAACAACTAAAGCTACTGCTTTGGAAAATCTTTGTACTTTCTGGACCTGTTTTATTTTTGTATATAAGATATTTGAATTGATTAATCCCTGATGTTTCTTATGACTCTGAAATGTTATGATTCTATGAAAACCATTGGTATCAAAGAGATAAGACAGTTTCACAACACAAACTCCAAGCAACCATCCCATTCAGTTACTAGGTATGTAGACTATTGTTGCAACCCCTTGCTCCCTTACAGTCACTCTGTAACACAGAACTCCCTACATGAGACACTAGACAAAGTCCCAACTGGCCTTAATGGGAGTTGTTACCTAAGGATTAAGCTGGAATCTCAGCTGTTGCTCTTCTGAAAACTGAAAAGGTCACATCATTAAACTGTGTTAGGGAGGAAAAAAGAAGTTATTCATGGTCTCTGAATACATGCTGTTTCAGTCCCAATTGCTTATGCATTTACATCTGTTCTCATTCTTGGAAATGTGATCACCTTTTTAGAATTATGGCAACAGACAATATACTGTGAGAATCTTTCTATTGCTATCCTGAATTACGTGCCCCAGAAACAGCCTTGGAACATTTGAAATGACTGATGGTTTTCTAATTGTATTGCCAAGGAAGGGGCAATGCAACTTAACAGGTGTAAGAGTGCGAAAAAGGCAGTATATGAATCTAGATGATTCATTTCCATAAACTGCTTCTGCTACAGGCTGTGCCTGAATAAGTTATTTCACTTTCCTGACCCATCTCTTAATTTGTAAAATAAGGCAGTTACACAAACTCAGAGTTGCTGATCTGTTGATAAACCTTGTATGGGTTTAGATGAGGGGAAGTAAAAATAAAGAATTATTATGACAAAAGGAAGAAAAGCATACTGACAAAACTACAATAAACACTCCTGTCTCTACACCTATGTCTTTTCCAACTCCCCAGAAGTTACCAATGTCAACTACTCTTGTAGCATTATGGACATTTTCCATGCATATTTAAATACATAATAATCTCTTATATTTTAAATGATAAATACATAAATGCGTATATAAAAACAGATCTTAAAATTAAATAAGTAGTCATATTTTTATATGGCATTATATATTTCTATACTTGTGTTTATACTTATAAAAGAGTAATTCCTAGAAATGGAATGAAATGGTATTTTTTTCTTTTTCAGTCTGACTTACTTCACTTAGCATAATACCCTCTAGGTCCAACTATTTTGTTGCAAATGGCACGATCTCACCCTTTTTATGACTGTGCATATTTCATTGTCTGTGTGTGTGTGTGTGTGTGTGTGTGTATCACATATTCCATATCCATTCATCTATGAATGAACACTTATGTTGCTTCCATAGCTAGGCTATTGTAAATAATGCTGCAATACACATAGAGGTGCACATATCTTTTCAAATTAGTATTTTTGTTTTCTTTAAATAAACACCCAGTAGTGGAAATATTGGATCGTATAGTATTTGTATTTTTAACTTTTGGCCATTATGAATATTGCTGCCAATGAACATGAGTGTACAAATCATCACATGGAAGATCTCCTGCTATTCCTTTCTGGCCTGCCAAGTTTCAGTAGAGAGATCGGTCACGAGTCTTATAGGTCTCCCTTTATATGTTAGAGCGTGTTTATCCCTAGGTGCTTTCAGAATTTTCTCTTTATCCTTATATTTTGCCAGTTTCACTATGATATGTCGTGCAGAAGATCAATTCAAGTTCCGTCTGAAGGGAGTTCTCTGTGCCTCTTGGATTTCAATGCCTTTTTCCTTTCCCAAAGCAGGGAAGTTCTCAGCTATGATTTCTTCAAGTACACCTTCAGCACCTTTCCCTCTCTCTTCCTCCTCTGGAATACCAATTATGTGTAGGTTATTTCTCTTTAGTGCATCACTTAGTTCTCTAATTTTCCCCTCATACTCCTGGATTTTTTATCTTTTTCTCAGCTTCTTCTTTTTCCATAATTTTATCTTCTAGTTCACCTATTCTCTCCTCTGCCTCTTCAATCTGAGCCTTGGTCGTCTCCATTTTATTTTGCAGTTCATTTATAGCATTTCTTAGCTCCTCCTGACTGTTCCTTAGTCCCTTGATCTCTGTAGCAATAGATTCTCTGCTGTCCTGTATACTGTTTTCAAGCCCAGCGATTAATTTTATGACTATTATTCTAAATTCACTTTCTGTTATATTGTTTAAATCGTTTTTGATCAGTTCGTTAGCTGTTGTTATTTCCTGGACTTTTTTTTTTTTAGGGTAATTCTTCCGTTTCATCATTTTGGATAGTCTCTGGAGTGGTGTGGAACTGCAGGGCACTTCCCCTGTGCTGTATTGAATAACTTGCGTTGGTGGGCAGGGCCGCAGTCAGACCTGATTTCTGGCCCCAGCCCACCACTGGGGCCACAGTCAGACTGGTGTGTACCTTCTCTTCTCCTCTCCTAGGGGCGGGATTCACTGTGGGGTGGCGTGGCCCGTCTGAGCTACTTGCACACTGCCAGGCTTGTGGTGCTGGGATCTGGCGTATTAGCTGGGGTGGATTGGCAAGGTGCACAGGGGTGGGAGGGGCAGGCCCAGCTCGCTTTTCCTTCAGAGATCCACTTCGGGAGGGGCCCTGTGGCACCGAGAGGGAGTCAGACCTGCCCCTGGAGGGATGGATCCGCAGAAGGACAGTGTTGGGTGTTTGCGCGGTGCCAGCAAGTTCCCTGGCATGAACTGGTTCCCTTTGGGATTTTGGCTGGGGAATGGGTGAGGGAGATGGCACTGTCAAGTACCTTTGTTCCCCGCCAAGCTGAGCTGTGTCATCCAGGGCTCAACAACTCTCCCTCCCCTTGTCCTCCAGCCTTCCCGCTCTCTGAGCAAAGCTGATAACCTTAACCTTCCAGATGTTAAGTCCTGCTTGCTGTCGAAACACACTCTGTCCAGCCCCTCCGCTTTTGCAAGCCAGACTTGGGGCTTCTGCTTGGCTGTTGGGCTGCCCCTCTGCCCCGGCTCCCTCCCGCCAGTCCGTGGAGCGCGCACCGCCTCGCCGCCCTTCCTACCCTCTTCCGTGGGCCTCTTGTCTGCGCTTGGCTCCAGAGAATCTGTTCTGCTAGTTTTCTGGCAGTTTTCTGGGTTATTTAGGCAGGTGTAGGTGGAATCTGAGTGATCAGCAGGACACAGTGAGCCATGCTTCCTCTTACGCCGCCATCTTCCAAAAATCTCCTCCAAAATTCTGCTCTACAGTTTTTTTTAGATTCTATAGTGTTTATTTCTGCTCTGATCTTTATTATTTCTCATCTGCTGCTCGGTTTGTGGTGTCTTTGCTATTCTGTTTCTAGTTCCTTTAGGTGTGCTGTTAGATTTTGTATTTGGGATTTTTCTTTTTTCTTGAGATAGGCCTGGATTCCAATGTATTTTCCTCTCAGGACTGCCTTTGCTGCATCCCAAAGCATTTGGATTGTTGTCTTTTCATTTTCATTTGTTTCCATATGTTTCTTAATTTCTTCTCTAATTGCCTGGTTGACCCATGCATTCTTTAGTAGGGTGTTCTTTAACCTCCATGCTTTTGGAGGTTTTCCAGACATTTTCCTGTGGTTGATTTCAATTTTCATAGCATTGTGGTCTGCAAGTGTTCATGGTATGATCTCAATTTTTTTATACTTCTTAACGGCTGTTTTGTGACCCAGTATATGATGTATCTTGGAGAATGTTCCATGTGCACTGGAGAAGAAAGTATATTCTGTTGCTTTGGGATGCGGAGTTCTAAATATATCTGTCAAGTCCATCTGATCCAATGTACCCTTTAAGGCCCTTGTTTCTTTATTGATCCTGTGTCTAGATAATCTATCCATTGTTGTAAGTGGAGTATTAAAATCCCCTGCAATTACCACATTCTTATCAATAAGGTTGCTTCTGTTTGTAAGTAATTGTTTTATATATTTGAAGGGTTCCCATATTCAGCACATAGACATTTATAATTGTTAGCTCTTCCTGATGGATAGACCCTGTAATTATTATATAATGCCCTTCTTCGTCTCTTGTTACAGCCTTTAATTTAAAGTCTGGTTTGTCTGATATAAGTATGGCTACTCCATCTTTCTTTTGACTTCCAGTAGCATGATACATAGTTCTCCATCCCCTCACTTTCAATCTAAAGGTGTCCTCAGGTTTAAAATGAGTCTCTTATAGACAGCAAATATATGCATCTTGTTTTTTGTTTGTTTTTGGTTTTTTTATCCATTCTGATACCTTATGTCTTTTGGTGGGAGCACTTAGTCCATATACACTCAGTGTTATTATTGTAAGATATGGGTTTAGGGTCATTGTGATGTCTGCAGGTTTCCTGCTTGTAGTGATGTCTCTGGTACTTTGTGGTCCTTGCAACATTTCACTCACAGAATCCCCCTTAGGATCTCTTGTAGTGCTGGTTTAGTGGTGATGAATTCCTTCAGTTTTTGTTTGGGAAAACCTTTATCTCTCCTTCTATTCTGAATGACAGACTTGCCAGATAAAGGATTCTCGGCTGCATATTTTTTCTGTTCATCACATTGAAGATTTCCTGCCATTTTTTTCTGGCCTGCCAAGTTTTAGTAGATAGGTCTGCCCCTAGCCTTATTGGTCTCCCTTTGTAGGTTAGAGACTATTTATCCCTAGCTGCTTTCAGAATTTTCTCTTTATCCTTGTATTTTGCCAGTTTCACTATAATATGTCTTGCAAAAGATCGATTCAAGTCACGTCTGAAGAGAGTTGTCTGTGTCTCTTGGATTTCAATGCGTTTTTCCTTTCCCAGGTCAGGGAAGTTCTCAGCTATGATTTGTTCACGTACACCTTCAGCCCCTTTCTCTCTCTCTTCCTCTTTTGGAATTCCTATGATATGGATATTGTTTCATTCAATTGCATCACTTAGTTCCCTAACTTTCCTCTCATACTCCTGTACTTTTTTATCTCTCTTTCTCTCAGCTTCCTCTTTTTACATAATTTTATCTTCTAATTCACCTATTCTCTCTTCTGCCCCTTCAATCCGTGCTGTGGTCACCTCTATTGTATTTTGCATGTCATTTATAGCACTTTTTACCTCCTCATGACTCTTTCTTAGTCCCTTGATCTCTGTATCAATAGATTCTCTGCTGTCCTCTATGCTTTTTTCAAGCCCAGCTATTAATTTTATGACTATTATTATAAATTCTTGTTCCGTTATATTCTGAAATCATTTTTGATCAATTCATTAGCTGTCGCTACTTCCTGGAGTTACTTTTAAGGAGAATTCTTCCATTTCGTCATTTTGGATAGTCCCTGGGGTGGCTCCAAACTGCAAGGCACTTCCCCTGTACTGTCCATAGTAACTTGTGTTGGTGGGTGGGGCCACAGTCAGACCAGATATCTGCCCCCAGCCCACCACTGGGGCCACATTCAGACTGGTGTGTACCTTATCTTCCCCTCTCCCAGGGCAGGACTCACTGTGGAATGGTGTGGCCCCTGTCTGGGCTGCTTGCCCACTGCCAGGCTTGTGGTACTGCTACGATGGAATCTGTTGTATTAGCTGGGGTGGATCCGCAAGTTCCACAGTGGTGGGAGGGGCAGGCTTAGCTAGCTTTGTCCTTTGTGGTCCCCTGAGAGAGGGGCCCTGCATCACAGGGATGGAGGCAGACCTGTCAGAGGGATGGATCCACAGAAACACAGAGGTGGATGTTTGTGCCGTACAAGTAAGTTTGGTGAGCAGAACTGGTTCCCTTGGTAATTTTGGCTGGGGGATGGGAGAGGGAAATGGTGCTTGCCAGTGCCTCTGTTCCCCTGCCAAGCTGAACTCTCTCTCGCGGGGCTCAGCAACTCTCCCTCCAGGTGTCCTTTCACCCTCCCAGCTCTTCAAGAGCAGAGCTGTTGACTTTTAACATTCCAGATTTTTTTTAATATGAAATTTATTGTCAAATTGGTTTCCATACAGTACCAACAGGTGTTCTCCTCAATACCCTGCACCCACCCTCCCCTCCCTGCCACCCCCTCCATCAACCCTCAGATTGTTCTCAGTTTTTAAGAGTCTTTTATTGTTTGGCTCCTGAAAGAGCAGACCTAGGCTGGCTGACTAGTGACTATGTCCCCAACATGGCCACAGAAAGAAGTTCCTGCTCAAACCTCAGAACACGCCTCCTCCCCTTAAGTAACTTATGTTTTGTAAGAAAGCAGGCTACCGATTGATGCATTCTTCTGAAGTCTGAGGTGGGAGGAAGGGGAGTGTGAGAGGCGTGGAAAGTGTGAGTGGAAGAGGGAGGGCTTATCTCAGGTAGGGGCCCGAGGCAGGAGCCCTCAACCCTATCCAGGCTTAGAATGACCTGGGAGCATTTTACCCCTCTGCAAACCAATTAATCAGAGTCTCTGGGGATGGTATTTGGTGCTAGGTATTTATATAACACAGCAAGGCTGACAGCCAATGGTTAATAGGTGACCAGTGAGAAACGTTCTGTATACACTGAGGCTAAACATGTTAGAGATCCTCAGACACAGTGGTTCTTAAACTTCAGGTGCATCAGAATCTCTTGGAAGACTTGTTCAAACACAGATTGCTGAGCCCCACCCCCAGAGTTTCTGATTCAGTAGGTCTGTGACCACCAGGCCCAACATTTGCATTTTTAACGAGTTCCAGGTGACGCTGATAATTGCTGATCTGGGACCACACTTTGGCAGCCAATCGGCTGAGGCCACGACCCTTCCCCAGCCAATCGACTAAGGCCATGATCCCTATAAAACCTTTGTGCTTTTGAAACTTTCTCTCTCTCTCTCTCTCTCTCTGGTATCCCACCACTGTGTCGGTGCAGGTAGGAGATTGAGATCGAGCTAGCTCGAATAAAGGCTCTTTGCTTTTGCATTGGACTTGGCTCCCTGGTGGTCTTTGGGGACCATGAATTCTGGGCATAATAGCTCCCTCCCTTTCTTTTTTTTTTTTCCTTCACCTCCCCCATGGTCTTGTGTTAAGTTTCTCAGGATCCACATAAGAGTGAAAACATATGGTATCTGTCTTTCTCTGCCTGACTTATTTCACTTAGCATAACATGCTCCAGTTCTATCCATGTTGCTATAAAAGGCCATATTTCATTCAGGAGACTATAGATGCAGGACTATAGATGTGGAGAAACAGGAACCCTCTTGCACTGTTGTTGAGAATGCAAACTGGTGCAGCCACTCTGGAAAATCGCAAAAAATTAAAAATAGATCTACCTTAGGACCCAGCAATAGCACTGCTAGGAATTTACCCAAGGGATACAGGAGTGCTGATGCATAGGGGCACTTGTACCCCAATGTTTATGGCAGCACTTTCAACAATAACCAAACTATGGAAAGAGCCTAAATGTCCACCAACTGACGAATGGATAAAGAAATTGTGGTTTATATACACAATGGAATACTACGTGGCAATGAGAAAGAATATAACATTCCAGATGTTAAGTCCCACTGGCTGTCAGAACTCAGGCAGTCTGACCCCTCTGCTTTTGCAAGCCAGACTCGGGGGTTCTACCTTGCCAGGTAGGCTGCCCCTCCATTGCCCTGGCTCCCTCCCACTAGTCCATGTAGCGCACACCGCCTCTCCACCCTTCCTACCCTTTTCCGTCAGTCTCTTATCTACCTTGGCTCTGGAGAGGGAGGGTCCATTCTGCTAGTCTTCTGGTGGTTTTCTGGGTTATTTAGGCAGATGTGGTTGGAATCTAAAGGATCAGCAGGACGCCATCCAATGTGAATATTTAGTATATTCACAATATTTGGCAACTAACCCCACTATCTAAATCAAAAACAATTACATCAGCCCAAAAGAAACCTGGCACCAATTAGCAGACACCCCCCATTACCTAATTTGCACTTACTGGCAACCACTAATCTACTCTCTACAGAGTTACATATTCTGAATACTTCATATAAATGGAATAGTATAACAGGTGGTTTTTGATGTCTAGCTTCTTTCACTTAGCATAATATTTTTATAGTTCACCCACACGGTAGCATGAATCAATATTCCATTCTTTTTATTTTATTTATTTTTATATTATTATTTTTATGTTCATTTTTTATATTCCATTGTATGGATAGGCCACATTTTCCTTACCCATTCATCAGTTGGTATACATTTGGATTGTTTCTGCTTTTGGGATATTATGAAGAATACTAATATAAACATTAACAGCTCTTTTAGTGAAAACATGTTTCCAATTATCTTGAGAATATATCTAGGAGTGGAATTGCTGGACCACATGGTAACTTTGTATTTACCATTTTGAAAAACCTTTTAACTTAATATCAAAGTGACCACACCATTTTGCATTCCAACCAACAATGTATAAGAGTTCCAATATCTCTACATCTTCATCAGCATTTGTAATTGGCTATCTTTTCAATTGTATTCAACCCAGTAGGTATAAAGTGTTTTTTTATTTCTTTATTTAAACAGTTTTGCTGAAGTAAAATTGATATACAATTGCACACAATTAATCTATACAATTTATACCTGTGAAATCATCAATGCAATCAAGATTTTATGTAGAGATATAATGATAGAGATAAATAGAGGCAGATACAGATAGAGATAGATAGATATAAATATAGATAGATGTCCATTACATCCAAAAGTTTCCTTGTATGTCTTTTTTTGGGGGAGGGTATTGTGTATAGGAGGTATAAATATTTCACATGAGACCTACACTTTTAACATACTTTTTAAATTAAAGTATAATAAACATAAAGTATTTATTAGTTTGAAGTAAACAACATAGTAATTCAAAAGTTACGTATATTAAGAAAAGGTCATCACAGTAAATCTAGTCACAGTCTGTCACCATACAAGTTGTTAGAATATTATTGACTATATTCCTTATGCTATATATTACATCAGAGTGTCTTATTTATTTTATCACCTAAAGGCTTTACTTCTTAATCCTATTCACTTATTTTGCCCATTTGTCCACCTCATGCCCCACTATCAACCATCAGTTTGTTCTCTATATGTGTCAGTTTCTGCTGTGTTTTGTTAATATTTTTTTAGATTCCACATATGAGTGAAATCATATGGTATTTGTCTTTCTATGATTGACTTCTTTCACTTAGCATAATACCCTCTAGTTCCATCTATGTTCATTGAAATGACAAGAACTCATTGTTTTGTGGCTAATACTCCATTGTATGTATGTGTATATGTATATATACATGTGTATGTGTGTGTGTGTGTTTCACAGTTCTTTTCATTTATTTTATTTTATTCTAAAATTTTTAACTTTGATTCCAGTATAGTTCACATACAGTGGTATATTAGTTTCAGGTGTACAATAGTGTGATTCAACAATTATTTTCATCATTAATCAGTGTTCATAATGATAAGTGTCCTATTAATCCTTTCACTTATTTCACCGATCCTCCCACCCACCTCCCCTCTGATGAGCTTTATTTTAAATGAGTACCCTCAGTTAAGGTTTTTTTTTGTTTTTTTCAACAAGAACATGTTTTGCTTGAAGCATATTTCAGAATGCATGGTTCCAAAAGATGTATATAAAATATTTCATCCAAAAAAATAGAATTCACATTTTCTTTTTTTAATGTTTATTTATTTTTGAGAGAGAGAGAGAGCACAGGCAGGGAAAGGGAAGAGAGAGAGGGAGACAGAGAATCCAAATCAGGTTCCAGGCCCTGAGCTGTCAGCACGGAGCCCGACATGGGGCTTGAACTCATGAACCACGAGATCATGACCTGAACTGAAGTCAGATGCTTAACCAATTAAGCAACCCAAGCGCCCCATAGAATGCACATTTTCAAGTACAACCAGAAGTATCCCCTGGTTAAATCATATAAAAAGAGACATAGCAAATATTAACAATTTAAGAAGACTGAAATCATTTCAATTAAATTTTCCTACCACAATGGTACAAAACTAAAGATCAAAAATAAAATAAAGCTGAAAAATCTACAAAGTTAATATTAAATATTTAATATGTAAATATTAAACAACACACTCTTTCACAAGAAAATCAAATGAAAATGTGTTCCAAAACAAAAGAAAAACACAATATTCCAAAATCTATGGGATGAAGCAAAAGCAAATGTTAGAGTGAAATTTATGCTGTAAGTGCTTGTATTAAGAAAAAAAACATTCAATTAAACATTAAACAAATTCTTGTATTAAGAAAAGACATTCAAATAAACATTAAACCACAAGGAACTAGAAAAAGAAGAAAGTTATCTGAAATTTAGTACAAGAAGGAAATAACAAAGAAAAACCAGAAATAACTAAAATACAGACCAGAATAAACAAAAACATAACATTGAAAGTAATGACCAATTAAAAAAATTGGTAATGTTTTAATGACATTAAAAAAGAAAATAAAAACTGAAACAAAAGAAAGAGACAGAAAAGATTCAAAAATCAAAATAAGAAATGGAAGAAAAAATACAGCAGATAACCACAGAAATACATAGTGTGATCAGATTACAATAAAAATTATATACTAACAAATCAGATAACTTAGAAAAAAAAACCAAGATAATTCCTAAAAATGCACAAGCTACCATTATTGAATCATGAATCTTGAATCTAAGAAATAGTAAATCTTTTTATACCAATAACAAGAATGAAAGTTGAATTAGGAATCAAAAATTTCCCAGCATGGAAAAGCCCAAGACCACAGGGTTTCATTGGTGAATTCTACAAACATTAAAAAAAATAATAACAATCTTTATCAAAATCTTACAAATAAGGGAATAGAGGGAACACATTCAAAATCCTTCCATGACATCAGTATTATTCTGATACCAAATCAGGATAAAAACAAAACAAGAACAAAAAAGACTAGTTTGTACGATATAAGTATTGCTACTCTGACTTTCTTTTGACATCCATTTGCATGATGTTTCTCCACCCACTCACATTCAATCTGCAGATGTCTTCAGTTTTAAATGAGTCTCTTATAGGCAACATATAAATGGGTCTAGTTTTTTTTTTTTTTTTTTTACCCATTCTGTCACCCTATGTCTTTTGATTGGAGCATTTAGCCCATTTACATTCAAATAATTATTAATAGATTGTATTTATTGCCATTTTTTTACTTGTTTTGTCATTGTTTCTGAAGATTTTGTCTGATCCTTTCTTGTCCTTGTCAATTTTGATTTCTCAAAGAGTCTCCCTTAATATTTCTTGTGGGGCTGGTTTAGTGGTCATGAGCTCTTTTAGTTTTGGGTTGTCTGAGAAACTCTATCTCTTCTATTCTGAATGATAGACTTGCTGGATAAGATTCTTACCCGCTAAATTTTTCCCATTCAGCATGCTGAATTTATTATGCCACTACCTTCTGGTTTGCCACATTTCTGTTGACAAATCTCTAGCTAGCCTTATGGGCTTTCCTTTGTAAGTAATGGACTTCTTTTGTCTTGCTGCTTTTAAGATTTTTTTTCTTTATCAATACATTTTGCAAACTTAATTACAGTATGTGTTGGTGTTGAGCTGCTTTTGTTGATTTTCATGGGAGTTCCCTGTGCCTCTTACATCTGGATATCTGTTTCCTTTCCCTGATTAGAGAAAGTTTCTGCTATTATTTCTTCAGATAATTTTTCTGCTCTCCATTCTTTCTGTTCTTCTTCTCAGACTCCTATAATATGAATATTATTATATTTGATGGAGTCACTGAGTTCCCGAAGTCTGTTCTTGTGTTTCATAATTCTTCTTTCTCACTTTTGTTCAGCCTTATTATTTTCCATTATTTTGTTTTCTAGGTCACTAATTTGTTCCTCTGCTTCTTCCAGCCTGCTGTTCATTGCATCAAGCCTGTTTCCAATCTCATTTATTGTATTCTTCATCTCTGATTGATCCTTTTTTTAACCCTTTTATCTCTGTGGTAAGGGTCTCCCTGATGTCTTCTATTCTT
This sequence comes from Leopardus geoffroyi, assembly GCF_018350155.1. Classification (NCBI taxonomy): domain Eukaryota; kingdom Metazoa; phylum Chordata; class Mammalia; order Carnivora; family Felidae; genus Leopardus; species Leopardus geoffroyi. The sequence continues at coordinate 64,375,406 of NC_059343.1, read as the reverse complement.
ATCTCAAGCCTAGCAAGTATCCTTATCATTGCTGCTTTAAATTTTCTATCAGGTATGTTACTTATATCTGTTTTCATTAGGCTGTGGCCTTATCTTGTTCTTTCATTTGGGAAAAAATGTCTCCATCTTCTCATTTTGTTTAAGTATCTCCCTTTTTCTGTATATTAGAAAAGCCATTTATGTCTCCTGTTCCTGAAAGTAGTGTCCTTATGAATGAGAGGTAATGTAGTGCCCAGGGACTGGCACTACAAGAAGAGCCTCCAATGTGTGTTGCATGTGTTCTGGTGTTATGTCCTGGCTGCTCTATCCTTTACGCCAGTTGTCTGTGGAGGTTCTCCTTGCCTGCTGTGAGCACCATTTGGCCTCTAGCTTCAATGTGGTGAGCTTTAATTAGGTGTGCTCTGGTCTGCTTGTTAAATGAGATCTAATACCAACTCCACCAAAACTAAAGCCCTGAAGAACTCTGGCCAGAAGACATGGTGGGGGCAGAGGTTTGTGTCCTGGTTTTCTTGGGGAGGTGCCCACCATGCTGGGACTGAGGAAAGCTTGACTGAGAAGGGCAGTCCTGCCAGAGCGTGGGGGAGTTGGGCTTGCTGTAAACAAGTTAGGCAGCCAGTGTCAGGGCTGAGCTGCTTCTCTCAGGTGGTTCTGTGTCTATACCGAGGTGCAAGGGTGGAAAATGGCAAAAACCAGCTCCCCTGTTCCCAGAGAGTTGTGTCCATGAATGTTGCCTCCCAGGGACACTCTCCAAGTCAAGCAAATAACCCTCACTGTGTGCCCCAGCTGTCCTTCAGATCTCTGTTTACATGTTGCCTGCTCCTGGGTTGTTTGTCTTTTCAGAAGCAGGGCAATGCCCTCTGGAGTCTATCCCAGCCAAGCCCACTGACTTTTAAAACCCCAGGCGTTTAGCCCCACTGGTTGCAAGAACTCAAAATTCAGCTCCTTTCATTTTCCAAGACAATGGCTTTGGGGAAACATTCTCTTTGTGCATTCCCCTGTGTGCTCCTCTCTGTTTCTCTTGCTCTTATCCATGACCATGACGCCCTCCCCTCTATAGCACCCACACTCTGTTTCTCCCCTAAACCATGTCTCTGCATTAGTTGTAGAATTTGTTCTGTCAGTCTTTAGGCCAATTTATGGGATATTTAGGATTATTTAATTATCTATTAGTCTGTCAGTCTTTAGGCCAATTTATGGGATATTTAGGATTATTTAATTATCTATTAGTTATCTAGCTGTGTTCATGGGATTAGATATGCCTAGGGTCTTCCTACTCCACCACCATCATCTACAACCTACCTCACATCTTTTTTATCCATTTATCTATTGATGGACATTTACTTGTTTCCATATCTTAGCTATTGTAATTAATTCTAATATGAAAACAGGATGTACTTGTTTTCTCAAATTATATTTTCTTTTTCTTCATATAAATACCTATAAGTGAAATTGCAGGATCACATGGTGTTTCTATTTTTAGTTTATTGAGGAACCTCCATGTTTCCATAGTGGCTTCACCAATTTACATTCCCACCAATAGTACGTGAGTGTTCACTTTTCTGCATCCTTGCCATTTCTTGTCTTTTTGATAATATCCATTCTGATAACTGTGAGGTGATGTCTCATTGTGGTTTTGATTTGCATTTCCCTATTGGTTAGTGATGTTGAGCATCATTTTATATGCCTGTTGGCCATCTCTGTGTCTTCTTTGGAAAAATGTCCTCTGCCCATTTTGAATCAAATTGTTTATTTTTTAATTTATTTTAGCGTTCTTATTTTAATTCCAGCTATTTAACATACAGTGTAATATTAGTTTCAGGTGTACAATACAGATTGTTCGCTTTTTAAAATTTTAAGTTATATGAGTTATTTATATATTTTGGGTGTTAAACCCTTATGAGATATGTAATTTGTGAATGTCTTTTTCCATTCACTAGGCTGCCTTTTCATTTTGTTGGTGGTTTCCTGTGGAAAAGACTTTCAGCTTTATATCATCCCACCTATTTTTGTTTTTATTGTCCTTGCCTGAGAAGACAGATCCAAAAACAATATCATCAAAAGATTACTACCTATGTTCTTCTATAAATTTTATGGTTTTAGGTCTTATATTATGGTATTTGATACATTTTGAGTTTATTTTTGTATATGATATATGAAAGTGGTCCAGTCTCACACTTTTGCATGTATCTGTCCAGTTTTCACAATACTATTTATTGACAAGACTGTAATTTCCCCCATTGTGTATTTCTGCCTTCCTTGTCATATATTAATTGACCATATAAACATGGGTTTATTTCTTTTTTAAATTTTATAATGTTTATTTATGTTTTGAGAGAGAGAGAGAGAGAGAGTGAGTGGGCAAGGGGTAGAGAGAGAGAGAGAGAGGGAGACACAGAATCCGAAGCAGGCTCCAGGCTCCGAGCTCTCAGCACAGAGCTGGATGCAGGGCTCAAACTCACAAACTACTAGATCATGACCTGAGCCAAAATCAGATGCTTAACCAACTGAGCCACCCAGATGCCCTAGCATGAGTTTATTTCTGAAGACACTATTCTGCTGCTTAATCTATGTGTCTGTTTTTGTTTGGTTTTGATTACTATATTTTTGTAGTGTATTTGGAATCCAGGATATGAAACCTCTACCTTTGTTCTTCTTTCTCAAGATTGTTAGAAAGTGGTGGGAGGGGCAGTAAAGTATCCCCCCAAACTGAGAAGTCACTTGGAGTCTGAAAAATGAAGCAGGCGACTCCATATGGTTTATACAGCTTTATTCAGGGTAACTTACTGATGGCATGGCATGAGGAGGGGAGATCAAGCAAAAGACAATCCATAACAGCTACACAGTTATTATCCAAAAAGTCCACAGATTTTTATACAGAAAGTTACACTCATAGGGTATTGTAGTAAGATCAAAGGGTTTGCATGCACCTAATTGACTGCTAAACTTTAATTAGATCTTGTGGCATCACCTGTGTCAGGAAAAGACTATGTTATCTCTAACATACTTATGGGATACCAAAACAATCCTCTCTCTCCCCATTCCAGCTTTGGAGGGCATTTCTAAGGTATTTATATTAATCTCCAAGGGGCTTGGAATATGTAACCCCAAAAGAGGTCATTGAACAAACATGAACAAGGTGGAGGTCCAAAGATGGAATCAACATTGTTAGCACTCCTACAATTGCTTTGGCTCTTCGAGGTCTTTTGTGGTTCCATACAAATTTTAGTTTCTTTTTTTCTAGTTCTGTGGAACTAGAAAATTACTATGTGGCATTTTCATAGGGATTGCACCAAACTGTATATTACTTTGGGCAGCATGAACGTTTTAACAATATTAATTTTTCCAATCCATGAGCACAGTATATCATTCCACTAATTTGTATCATCTTCAATTTTTTCATCAATGTTTTATAGTTCTCATAGTAGTTTTTTCACCTCCTTGGTTAGATTTATTCTTTGGTGTTTAATTTCTTTAATTCAAGTAATATCACTTTCTTTTTTTTATTTTTTTTTTTTGCATTTTTATGTTTATTTATTTATTTTGACAGAGACAGAGATAGTGCAAGTTGGGGAGGGGCAGAGAGAGGGAGACAGAGAAGCCCAAGCAGGTTCTGCACTGTCAGCCTGGAGCCTGAAGTGGGACTCAAACTCACGAAACTGTGAGATCTTGACCTGAGCCAAAACCAAGAGTTGGACACTTAACCGACTGAGAAACCCAGGCACCCCAAGTAATATTGCTTTCTTAATTTCTCTTTCTGGTAGTTCGTTATTAGTGTATAGAAATGCAACATATTTCTATATTGATTTTTTATCCCGCAAATTTACTGAATTGATTTATTAGTTCTAGTAGTTTTTTTTAAATGGAGGCTTTGGGGTTTTCTATATATTCCATGAGATCTGCAAATAATAACAGTTTTACTTCTTTTTTTTCCAATTTGGATGACCTTTATTTCTTTTTGTTGCCTAATTGGTGTGACTAGAACTTCCAATCATATGTTGAATAAAAGTGGCAAGAATGAGCATCCTTGTCTTGTTCCTGAACTTAGAGAAAAATCTCTCAGTTTTTCACCATTGATTATGTGGGTTTGTCATATATGAACTTTATTATGTTGAGGTACATTCCCCTTATACCAACTCTGTTAAGAGATTTTATGGAGCCATCTGGTCCTGAAATTTACTTTTATGGGAGAATTTTTTTTGATAACTGATTAAATATCATTACCAGTAATTGGTCTATTCAGATTTTCTATTCCTGATTCAGTCTTTGAAGATTGTATGTTTCTAGGAATTTATCATTTCTTCTAGGCTGTCCAACTTGTTTGCATATAATTGTTTGTAGTAGTCCCTTATGGTCATTTGTGTTTCTGTGGTATCCATTGTAATTTCTCCTCTTTCATTTCTGATTTTATTTATTTGTGCCCTCTTTGTTTTCCTTGGTGGGTCTGGATAAGAGTTTATGAATTTTATTTATCTTGTCAATGAACTAACTCTTAGTTTCATTGATCTTTTGTATTGATATTTCATCTGTATTTCATTTATTTCTTCTATTATTTGTTATTTCTTTCCCTCCACTACCTTTAGGCTTTTTGTTTGTTTGTTTGTTCTTCTTTTTCTAGTTCCTTTGGGTGTAAGTTTGGATTATTTATTTGGTATTTTTATCCTTTCTTTGAGTGGGCTTGTATCACTATAAACTTCCTTCTTAGAACTGCTTTTGATGCATTCCACAAATTTTGAACTGCTATGTTTCCATTTTCATTTGTCTCAAGGTAACTTATTATTACCTCTCTGATTTCTTGGTTGATTCATTGGTTGTTCAGTACCATGTTGTTTAGCCTCCAACTGTTTGTGCTTTGTCCAGTTTTCTCCTTGTAATTGATTTCTAGATGTATACCATTGTGGTCAGAAAGATGCTTGAAATGATTTCAATTTTCTTAAATTTATTGAGATTTGCTTTGTAGCCTAAATGTGCTCTATCATGGAAAGAGCTCCATTTATACTTGAGAAGAATGTGTTTGGATGGAATGTTCTGTATATATCTATTAAGTCCATCTGGCTTAATGTGTTATTTAAGGACAATGTTTCCTTTTTGATTTTCTGTTTGGATAATTTATCTATTGATGTAAATGGGGTGTTCAGGTTTCCTACTCTTATTTTATTACTATCAATTTCTCCCTGTGTCTGTTAATATTTACTTTATATAATTACTTCTTATGTTGGATGCATAAATATTTACAATTATTATATCTTCCCCTTTGATTAATCCCTTTACATTACATAGTGACATTCTTTGCCTTTTTTTACAGTCTTTGTTTAAAGTCTATTTTGTATTGCTACCCAACTTTTTCCTCATTTCTCCATTTCCATGTAATCTTTTTTCCATCCCTTCACTTTCATTCTGTGAGTATGTTTGGCTTTGAAGTGAGTCTATTTTAAGCAGTATGTAGGTGGGTCTTATTTTTTATCCATTCAACCATCCCATGTCTTTACATTGGAGCATTTAGTGTATTTGCATTTAAATTAATTACTGATAGGTATGATTTTATTGCCATGCTGTTAATTGTCTTCTGGTTGTTTTTGTAGTTGTTCTCTGTTCCTTTGTTCTTTTGCTCTCTTCCTTTGTGGTTTAGTGACTTCCTTCAGTTTTATTTGTAGATTTTTCTCTCTTTATATTTTTGTGACCTTATTATAGGTTTGGTTTGTGGTTATCATAGGTTAATATATTTTAAAAACCTATATATATAGTTATATATTTTTAATTGATGTTTGCTTACATTTGAACACATTCTAAAAGCACTAAAGCTTTATTTCCACCCACAAATGTTTTTGACACTATATTTTACATCTTTTTATTTTGTGTATCCCTTAACTAATTATTGTGGATATAGTTGATTGAACTACTCTTGCCTTTTAATATTAATACTAGCTTTATAACTGATTGATTCATTACCTTTACTGTATGGTTGCCTTTACCATATAATATTTCCTATCTCTTAGTTGAAGTTCTCACTGTGTCCATGCATTCTTCTCCCATGTTTAGTAAGCATCTTTATGACCATTACTTTGGAGACTTTTTTTGGGTAGATTGCTTATCTTTGTTTTATTAAGTTCTTTTTCTAAGTTTTGTCTTATACTTTCATTTAGAACATACTTCTTTGTCTCCTTATTTTGCCTAACTCTGTTGTTTTTATGTATTGGGTAGTTAAGGTATGTCTCCTTGTCTTGAAATAGTGGTCTTATTTTAGAGATGTCCTGTGGGGCACAGAAATGTAATCCCCCTGCCACCAGAGGCAGGTGCTCTTGAGATGTCCACTCTATGGGTTACATTTGCTTTCCTGTTGTGACAGGGCCATGACAATTGCACTGGTGGGCAGAGCTGGGCCCTGCCTCACTGGCTGCAAGCCCTGCCATGGGTGCTATTAGTGAATGGAGCTAGTCCTGAACTCAGCTGGTTGATAGGCCTACTTCGTACCAAATATTAAAGTACACAATACAGTATTAACTATACACACTCTGTTTCATAGTAAATTTCTACAACTTATTCGTTTTGCATAACTGAAATTTTATGTCCACTAAACAATAGCTCCCCATTGTTCCTTCTTTCCAGCCACTGGATACTGTGAGGTAGATTTTAGAAGATGGTAGCCAAGTAGGAAGACGCTAGGCATGTCTCATCCCATGAACACAACTAAATAACAATTAAATGATCCTAAATACCCCAGAAATTGGCCTAAAGACTGACAGAACAAATTCCACAACTACAGGGAGAAAAGAGGTCATATTGAAGGTAGGAAGTACATAGACATGGTTTAGAAGAAAAACAGATTGTGGGTGCTATAGAGGGGAGAGAGTCATGGTCATGGATAAGAGCAAGAAAAACAGAGAGGAGCACACAGGGGAATGCATAAAGAGTATGTTTCTGTCTTCTATTGTCTGATTCTATGAATTTGATTAAATTACATGCTTCATATAAGTAGAATCATGCAGTACTTGTCCTTGCATGACTGGTTTATTTCATTTGACATAATATTAAAAAACAAAATTCAAGTAAGTGTGAATGTCTAATAGGCTTTATTAAGCAATTCATGAATCAGGCAGCATCCCATCTAGCAAGCAGAGAAAAGCTCTGAAGAGCCGTATAAAATGGAAGAATTGTATAGGCAGAAATTAGGCAAGGAAAGAGATTATTAGCAAGAAAAGGTTTTTATCAGGAAGATTATCTTCCCTTAGGGGAAAGCAGGGAGTCTCAACATGCAGACTAACTCACTAGTGTAGTGAACTCACTAGAAATTCTTGATCGACTTATTTAAAATTCTACTCCTGGCAGAAGCTAAAACTGCAATTAAGTTAGGTGTTAAATCTTGTGGGGCTTAACATAAGTGACTCCATTTGGAGCCTGTTTATTTATTTTTTATTTTTTTATTAATTTTTTTAGTTTATTTATTTTGATGAGGGAGAGAGAGAGAGAGCAGGGGAGGGGAGGGGCAGAGAGAGACAGAGAGAGAGAATCCCAAGTAGGCTCTGCCCTGTCAGCACAGAGCCAACCTGGGCTGAAATCAAAAGTCAGATGCTTAACGAACTGAGCCACCCAGGCACCCCTAGAGCCTGTTTATTATTAACAATAATATCCTCCAGGTTCATCCACATTGTCACAAATGGCATAGTGATTTTGACTTGCATTTTTTCCTTATTAATGACATTGAGCATCTAATTACATCTTTACAGGCCATTTGTATATCTTCAACACATATTCAAATGTTTTGCCTATTTTTAAAATGAATTTTTGGGTTTTTTTAATTGTTGAGATATAATTGTTCTTTATCAGATATATTATTTACAATTATTTTCTCCTGTTTGTCAGGATGTCTTTTCACTTTCCTGACAGTGTCCCTTTGAATCACAGAAGGTTTTTTTTTTAATTTTAATTAAGTCCAAGTTATCTATTTTGTCTGTTGTTTCTACTTTTGATGTCATAAAAAATAATGCATTGCTAAATACAAAGTCAAAAAGATGTACCCCCAGGTTATCCTCTAAAGGTTTTATAAGTATAGCTCTTATATGTAAGTCTTTGATGCATTGGAGTTAAATTTTGTATATATGTGAAGTAAGAGTCTTTGCATTTGGATAAACATTTGTCCCTTGTAACATTTATTGAAAAAAACTAGTCTTTACCTCATTGAATTATCATGGCTTGCTTGTTGAAAATTAACTTCACCATAAATGTATGAATTTATTTCTGTACTCTCAAATTTTTTTCATTAATCTATATGTCTACATTTATGCCAGTACCACAGAGTCTTGATTATAGGAGTTTTGCAATAAGTTTTGATATAGGAAAGTGTGAATCTTTTAACTTTGTTCTCCTTTTTAAGGAATATTTTTATTATTCTTTGTCTGAAAGATGAAATTTTTATATAAATTTAAGTATCAGCTTGTGAATTTTTGCAAAGATGCCAACTAGGAATTTGATAGGGATTGCAGTGAATATGAAAGTCAATTTTGGGAGTATTATCATCTGAATAATATTAAGTCTTCTAAAAAATTTTTTAACGTTTATTTATCATTGAGAGACAGAGAGAGACAGAGCCTGAGCATGGGAGGGGCAGAGAAAGGGGGAGACACAGAATCCGAAGCAAGCTCCAGGCTCTGGGCTGTCAGCACAGAGGATGAAGCAGGGCTTGAACTCACAAACCACAAAATCATGACCTGAGCTGAAGTTGGACACTTAACAGACTGAGCCAACCAGGGGCCCCATTAAGTCTTGTAAATACATGAACACTAGATGACTTTGGATTTATCCATGTTTTATTTAATTTATTTCAATTATTTTGTAGTTTTCATTGTACATATTACACTTACTTCATTAAATTTATTCCTATCTATGTTAGTCTTATCAATACTATCATAAATGGAATTGTTTCCTTAGTTTCATTTTTGGAATGTTTGTTTCTCTAGAAATAAAATTGATTTTGGTATATTGTTCTTGTACTCTGCAGTATTGATCAACTCATTTATTAGCTCTAATAGCTTTTTGTTCAATTCCTTAGAATTTTCTATATGCAACGTCATGTCCTATGCAAATAGAGGAAGTTTTATTTCTTCTTTCCATTCTGGATGACATTTTTTTTCTTGCTTGATTGCCTTGGCCAGAATTAACAGAAGTGGTGAGAGAAGACATCCTTTTCTTATTCCTGATCTCAAAGAGAAAGCATTTGGTCCTTCACCATTAAATACAATACTAGCTGTGGGATTTTCATAGATGTTCTTTATCATGTTGAAGAAGTTACATTTTCTTCTTAAGTTCTTAAACACTTTCATCATGAGAGGGTGTTAGGTTTTGTTGAATGATTTTTTTTGGCATCTATTGAAATAATCAAGATATTTTTTCTTTATTCTATGAATATGGTGTATTACATAAATTGATATTCAGAAACTGAACAAAGCTTGCATTCCTGGAGTAAATTCCACTTGGTCATGGTGTGCAATCTTTTTTATATGTTGCTAAATTCAGTTGGCTAGTATTGAACTTAAGATTTTTTACACCTATATTCACAAGTGATATTGGTCTGTCACTTTCTTGTGATGTCATTGTAAGGTTTGGATAACAGGATAACACTGGCTTCATTGGCTGACTTTGGAAGTTCTCCCTCTTCTATTTTTTGGAATGGTTTATTAAAGATTGCTGTTAATTATTATGTTATTTAAAATTTGGAAGAATTCACCATGCAGCCAATTGGCCCTAGGCTTTTCTTTGTAGGAAGTTTTGTCAGTACTTTTTAAATTTTTTTAATTTATTTTTGAGAGAGAGAGAGAGAATGTGAGTGGGGGAGGGGAAAAGAGAGAAGGAGAGAGAGAATCCCAAGCAGGCTCTGCGCTGTCAGCATGGAGCCCAACACAGAGCTTGATCCCACAAACAGTGAGATCATAACCTGAGCTGAAATCCACTCCTGTGCTCCAACTTTGTGTAATTTAAATATTTTTAAAAATATATTGAGACTTGTTTCATGGCCAAACATATAGTCTGTTCTGGGGATTATTCCATGTGCACTTGAGGAGAATTTATATTCTGCTGTTGTTATACTGAGTGTTCCATATATATCTCTTGGGACTAGTTGACTTATAATGTTTTCAGGTCATTTATTTCCTTGTTGATTTTATGCCTGCTCATTCCATCCATTATTGAAAGTAAGACATTGGAGTCCCCAACTATTATTGCTGGCCTATTTCTTCCTTCAATTTTCTCAGTTTTATCTTCATGAGTTTGAGGGTTTGTTGTTAGGTACATATTATTTATAATTGTTATATGTTGTTGATAGATTGATCCTTTTATCAATATACAATGTACCTCCTTTTTCTCTAGTAATAAGTTTTGTCATAAAGTCTATTTTGTTTGATATACATATAGCCACCCAGTTCACATTTGATTACTCTTTTAATGGTATTTTTCCATCCTTTTACTTTCAATATACTTTTCTTTTTTTTTCTTTTCTTTTTTATTTTCTATCAGAAACTACAACACTTATTCAACAACTTCTTTTCAGTCAGGACAGAACTATAGTGAATTAAGGATTCTTTCACTGAGCAAGTGTGATAGACTAAGAGTGCTAGACTGATAGCATTTGGGACATCTTTAATCTTGATTTGGTACTTTATTCCCTTGTCTTCTTCATAGTCCAATACCAAGGCAAATATGGAAATGATCACTCCTCCATCTCTTTATAATTATTCTTTTTAAAATTTAATTTAGTTAACCTGCAGTGTTATATTAGATTCAGCTGTACAATATAGTGATTCAACAGCTCTTTTTTAAAGCTTATTTTTTATTCATTTTGAGATATAGAGACAGAGTGTGAGCAGAGGAGGGGCAAAGAGAGAGGGAGAGAGAGAAGACACCATGCATGCTCTGTGCTGTCAAAGCAGAACCCAGTGCAGGGCTTGAACCCACCAACCATGAGATCATGACCTGACCGGAAACCAAGAATTAGAGGCTCAAACAACTGAGCCACCCAAGTGCCCCATGATTCAACAGTTCTGTACATTAGTGCTTTTCATGATAAGTGTACTCTTTAATCCTTATCACCCATTTTACATATCTCTGCGCCCAACTCCCCTCTGGTAACCATACATTTCCTCTCTGTAGTTTGGGCCCTGTTTCTTGGTTTGTCTCTCTCTCATTTTCCCCCCTTTGGTCATTTATTTTTTTCATAAATTCCACATATGAGTGATGTCACATGGTATTTGTTTCTCACTGACTGACTTATTTCTCTTAGCATAATCTCTAGTTCTATGCTGTTGCAAATGACAAGATTTCATTATTTTTTAAAAGAATACATGTATATATCACATCTTCTTTATCCATTCACCTATCAATGGACACTTGGACTGCTTCCATAATTTATCTATTGTAAACAATGCTGTAATAAACATAGGGGCGCATGTCTCACTTTCAGAAAATGTTCTTGTAATTTTGGGTAATTACCCAGTAGTGCAATTACTGGATCCAAGGAAAGTTCTATTTGTAACTTTTTGAGGAAACTCCCTACTCTTTTCCACATTGGCTGAACGAGTTTACATTCCCAAAAGCAGTGTATGAGGGTTCCTTTTATCCACATCCTCACCAACACTTACTGTATCTTGTGCTTTGGATTTTAGAAATTCTGACAGGTGTGAGCTGATATTTTTGCAGTTTTCATTTTCATTTCCCTGATTATAAGTGATGTTGAACATCTTTTTATGTGTATCTTTGCCGTGTGTTTGTATTCTTTGGGAAAATATCTGTTCATGTTTGTTGTCCATTTTTTAATTGGATTGTTTCTTGAGTGTTGAGTTTCATAAGTTTTTTATGTATTTTGGATACTAACCCTTTATCAAATGTGTCATTTGCAAATATCTTCTCCCATTCCATAGGTTGCCTTTTAGTTTTGTTGACTTTTCCTTTGCTGTACAGAAGCTTTTATTTTGATGTAGTCCCAATAGTTTACTTTTTCTTTTATTTTCTTTGCCTCAGGAGACATACCTTGAAAAATGTTGCTAAGACCAATGTCAGAGACATTACTGCCTGTGCTTTCTTCTGGGATTTTGATTGTTTCTGGTCTCAGATTTGTGGGGAATACATTTAAGAATTCTCTGAGTTTGCACCAATGGGTTAATAAGGCCTAGGGTGGAAAGCCATCACAGAGTGAAAATACCCAGAGTAGAATAAAGCATAGAGCAGAAAGCCACTTCCACAGGCTGAAAGCCTCCAAGAACAGTTAGAGGTACAAAGCCGCCACTTCAGGGTGAAAGCACCCAGGATTAATCATTAAGTAAAACAAAACATAGAGCAGAAAGCCGCTACAGGGTGAAAGCGCCCAGGGCTAATTAGCAAGAAAATTGCCTTAACACTGAGGTAGCATGCTCTGTCTTAGCCCCTAGAAAAATTAAGATAAACAGACAAGGTACCTGGTGCCTGAAGTAAATGGCTGTCTTCTTGGCGCCAGGATTTTTATTTGTCTTCACCCCAACCCCTAACACCACATACCTTTAAAATCCCCTATCTCACACACATGAGTTAATGATCATTGTTTTATTGTACCTTTCTGCACATCCATCATGTATGTAAGCCTCCTGATCCTAATAAATATGGAGAAAGAACCATTAGTCAGGGCTCTTGTCTCCTCCCAGACATTAGCCTATCTCATACTCAATTCTGCATCTGCTCTCTTGCTGGACAAGAGACAACTCCAGACTCAAATTCTGCAACAAGGTTTAGGTGTTTAATCCATTTTGAGTTTATTTTTTTTTGTATGGTGGAAAATAGCAGTCCACTTCCATTCTTTTGCATGTAGCTGTCTAGTTTTCCAAACACCATTTGTAAGAGAGATTGTTTTCTTTTCCAAATTGGGTATTCATTACTCCATTGTCAGAGATTAATTGTTTATATAGTTGTGGGTTCATTTTTGGATTTTCTATTCCTTCTATTGGTATATATGTCTATTGTTATGCCAGTACCATACTAGTTTAATTACTATAGCTTTGTAATATAACTCGAAGTCTGGAATTCTGATGCTTTCAGTTTTGTTCTTCTTTTTCAAGATTGATTTGGGTATTCAGGGTCTTCTGTGGTCCCATACAAAGTTTAGGATTGTTTGTTCAAGTTCTGTGAAAATGCTTTTGGTAGTTGATAGGATTAGCATTGACTCTGTAGATTGCTTTTGCAATGTAGACATTTTAACAATATTTGTTCTTCCAATTCCTGAGCATGGAATGTCTTTCCATTTCTTTGTGTCATCTTCAATTCCTTTCATCAGTGCTTTACAGTTTTCATGGTACAGGTCTTCCCTTCTTTGATTAAATTTATTCCAGATATTTTATAATTTTTGATGCAATTGTAAATGGGATTATTTTCTTAATTTCTCGTTCTGCTTCTTCATTATTATTGTATTGAAGTGCAATGGATTGCTGTACATTGATTTTGTATCCTGTGAATTCACTGAATTTATTTATCAGTTCTAATAGGGTTTTTTTTAGAGAAATATTTGGAATTTTCCACATAGAATATCATGTCATCTGGAAACAGTGAAAGTTTTAATTCTTCCTTGCCAATTTGGATGTTATTTATTTATTTATTTATTCGCTAATTGCTGTAGCTAAGACTTCCAGTCCCTTTATGAATAAAATTTGTGACAGTGAACATCCTTGCCTTGTTCCTGAGCTTAAAGGGAAAGTTCTCAGCTCTTCCCCATTTAGTAGGATGTTTGTTCTGTGTTTTTCCTATAAGAACTTTATTATATTGAGGTATCTGACCTCTGGATGTTTTTTGTTCAGGGTTGTTATTATCATAAATGGATTTTGTACTTTACAGATGCTATTTTTCCATCTATTCGAATGATGTTTTTTACCCATTATTTTATTTACATGATGTATCACATTGATTGATTTGCAAATATCGTACTACTTTTGCATCCCAAGAATATCTCACTTGATCTTGGTGAATACTTTTTTCATGTATTGTCAGATGTTGTTTACTATTATTTTTTTGAAAATTTTTGCATCTCTGTTCAGCAGGGATATTGCCCTGTAGTTCTCTTTTTTAGTAGTGTCTTTTTTTTTTTTTTTTTTTTTTTGGTTTTGGTATCAGGGTAAAGGTGGTAACATAGAATGGATTTGGAGGTTTTTTCTTCCTCCTCTATATTTTGGAATAGTGTGACAAAAATAGGTATTAACTATTCTTTAAATGTTTGGTAGAATTCACCTGAAAAGCCATTTGGTATCCCAGACATTTTTGGGGGGAGATTTTTTAAATTACTAAATCAATTTCATTACTGGTTATTGGTCTTCTCAAATTTTCTATTTATTCTTGCTTCAGTTTTAGTATGTTATATGTTTCTAGGAATTTATCCATTTCTTCCAGATAGTCCAATTTGTTGGCATATAATTTTTTCATAATATTCTCTCACAATTGTTTGTATTTCTGTAGTATTGGTTGTTATTTCTCCTCTATCATTTACAATTTTTGTTCAGGACCTCTCTCTCTCTCCCTCTCTCTCTTTTTCATGAGTCTGGCTAGAGGTTTATTAATTTTTGTTGATCTTTTTACATGACCAGCTCCTGCATTCAATTTTTTGTTCTGTTGTGTGTTTTTAGTTTCTATATCATTTATTTCTGCTCTAATGATCATTTTCTATTTTGAGATTTTTCTTGCTTTTGATGTAGGCCTATATTGTTATAAAGTTACCTCTTTGAAATGTTGCTGCCTCCCAAAGATTTTGGACTTTTGTGTTTTCCTTTCCATTTATTTCCATGAACTTTTTGTTTTCTTCTTTGATTTTGTAGTTAAAACATTCATTGTCCAGTAGCATGTTATTTAATATCCATGTATCCATGTATTCCAGCTTTTTTCTTGTTGATTTCTAGTTTCATAGCTTTATAGTCAAGAGATTGATGGTATGACTTTGATCTTCTTGAATTTTTTGAGACTTGTTTGGTGGCCTAATATGTGATTTATTCTGGAGAATGTTCTGCATGTACTTGAAAAGAATGTGTATTGTGCTCTTTTAGGATAGAGTGATCTGAATATATCTGTTAACTCCATGTGGTCCACTGACATTTATAGCCATTGTTTCCTTCTTGTTTTTCTGTTTGGATGATCTGTCCACTGATGTAAGTGTAGTGTTAAAGTCCCCTACAATTATTGTATCACTATAAATTACTTCTTTTATTGTTTTTAATAACAGTTTTATGTGTTTGGATTCTTCTATGTTAGGGGCATAAATATTTACAATTATAAATCTTCTTGCTGAACTGTCCTTTTTGTTATTATATACTGTCCTTCTTTGTTCCTTGTTATAGTCTTTGTTTTAAAGTCTATTTGTCATATATATTTATTGCTACTCTGCTTTATTTTGAGATATATTTGTGTGATAAATGGTTCTTCATCCCCTCATTTTCAATCCACTGGTGTTGTTCAGTATGAAATATGTCTCCTCTAGACAACATATAGATAGATCTGTGGTTTTGTTTTGTTTTTTTTGTCCACTTTGTCACTATATATATATATATATATATATATATATGTGTGTGTGTGTGTGTATATATATGTGTGTGTGTATATATATATATATATATATATATATATATATCTTGATTGGAGTGTTTAGTTTATTTACATTAAAAGCACTTATTGATAACTGTATTTATTAAAATTTTGTTACTTATTTTATTACTTTTTTTGTAGTTTTTTTCTCCAATCTTTTCTTGCAGTATTTCATGCTTGTTGGCTTTCATTAGTGACATATTTGGATTCTTTTATCTTTATTCTTTGCATAAATATTACTGGATTTTGATTTGTGGTTACAATTAGGTTTGTATATAAGCTCTTCTGCATATAGTATACTATATGAAGTTTATGGTAGCTTAAGACTGAACCCATTCATTAGTCATTCCTTCCCCCCACTTTTAGGTGTATGGTGTCATATTTATATCTTTTTATTTTGTAAATACACTAACTGATTTTTTAAATTTATTTATTTATTCTTAGAGAGAGAGTGCACAGGGAAGGGGCAGGGAGGGGGAGAGAGAATCCCAAACAGGCTCCATGCTGTCAATGCAGAATCCAACACAGGACTTGAACTCACAAACTGTGAGATCATGACATGAGCCAAAATCAAGAAATGGATGCCTAACCAACTGAGCCACCCAGACACCCTGTCCATTGACTGATTTTTACAGATACAGTTCATATTACTGATTTTGCCTTTCCATGCTCTCTCTCATGGTTTTACCTTTACACTCAGAGTCCCCTTTAACATTACCTGTACCATTGGTTTAGCAGTCATGAAATCCTGTAGTTTTTTGTATGTCTGGGAAACTATCTCTCCTTCTATTCTGAATGATACCTATGTTGGATTGAATATTCTTGGCTACATATTTTTCCCTTTCAATATGTTGGATATATAATGCCACGCCCTTTTGGCTTGCAAAGGTTCTACTGAAAAATCCTCTGAGAGACTTATGGGGTCTCCCTTATATGTAACTTTCTTTTTTCTTCCTAATTTTTTTTCCTTTCAAATTTTTATTTAAATTCTAGTTAGTTAAGGGGCATCTGGGTAGCTTGGTCAGTTAAGTGTCTGACTTTTGATATCAGCTCAGGTAAGGGTCTCAAGGTTTGTGATTTTGAACCCAGTGTCAGGCTCTGTGCTGACTGTGGGCCCTGCTTGGGATTCTGTCTCTCCTTCTCTCTCTGCCTGCCCCACTCTCTCTCTGTCTCAAAATAAATAAACTTTTAAAAAATCTAGTTAGTTAGCATATAGTGCAGTATTGGTTTAAGGAATACACTTCAGTGATTCATCACTTACATAGAGCACACAGTACTCATCATAACAAGTTTCTTGCTTAATACCCATCTCCCATCTACTCCATCCCCCACCAACTTCCCTTAATAAACCATGAATTTTTCTTCTGTCATTAAGAGAGGTCCTTATGATTTCTCTCTCTCATTTCCCCACTCCCATAAGTGCATCTCTTTTGTTTCTTAAATTCCACATATGAGTGAAATCATATGGTAATTGTCTTTCTCTGATGTATTTTGCTTAGCATAATGCACACTATCTCCATTCACATCATAACAAATGTCAAGAATCATTCTTTTTGATGGGTAAGTAACACACACACACACACATATACACAAGATATTCTTTATCCATTCATCAATGGACATTTGGGATCTTTCAATAATTTGGCTATTGTTGATAATACTGATATAAACACTGGGATTTATGTACCTGATTTGAATGTGTATTTTCATTGTCTTTTTATATCTTTGGGTAAATATCTAGTACTGCAATTGCTGGATTGTAGAGTGGTTCCATTTTTGCCTTTCTGATGAAACTCCATACTATTTTTCTAGAGTGGCTTCACTAATTTGCATTCCCACCAATAGTGCAAGAGTGTTCCCCATTATCTTCACCCTTGCCCAAACCTGTTGCTTCTTGTATTGTTAATTTTAGCCATTCTGACAGGTGTGAGGTGGTATCTCATCATGGTTTTGATTTGTATTTCCATTATGATGAATGGTGTTGAGCATCTTTTCATGTGTCTTTTAGCCATCTGGATGTCTTCTTAGGAAAAATGTCTATTTGTGTCTTCTGACCATTTCTTAACTGGATTATTTGCATTTTGGGTGTTGAGTTTGATAAATTCTTTATAGATTTTGGATACTAACCCTTTATCAGATATGTTATTTGAAAATATCTTTTCCCATTCCATAGGCTGGCTTTTAGAGTTGTTCATTGTTTCCTTCACTGTGCTAGAAGAGTTGTATCTTGATGAAATACCAATAGTTCATGATTGCTTTTATTTCCTTTGCCTCCAGAGATGTGTCTAGTAAGAGATAGCCAAGCCATGACTGAAGTCAAAGAGGTTGCTGCTTGTTTTCTCTTCTTAGGATTTTGATGGTTTTCTGTCTCTCTTTTAGGTTTTTCATCCATTTTCAATTTATTTTTCCATATGGTGGAAGAAAGTCGTCCAGTTTCATCCTTTTGCATGTTGCTGCCCAGTTTTCACAACACTATTTATTGAAGATACCATCCTTTTTCCATTGGATATTCTTTCCTGCTTTGTTGAAGTTTAGTTGGCCATATAGGTGTGTGTCCATTTCTGGGTTTTCTATTCTGTTCTATTGATCTATGCATCTGTTTTTTGTGCCAGTACCATACTGTATTGATGACTACAGCTTTGTAATATAGCCTTGAAGTCCAGAATCCTGATGCCTCCAGTTTTGTTTTTCTTTTTCAGGATTGCTTTGGCTATTTAGGGTCTTTTATAGTTCCAGAAAAATTTTAGGATTGTTTATTCTGTGAAAAATGCTGGTGGTATTTTAATAGGAATTGCATTAAATGTGTAGATTGCTTTGTGTAGCATAGACACTTTAACAATATTTGTTTTTACAATCCATGAGCATGGAATGTTTTTCAACTTCTTTGTGTCCTCTTCAATTTCTTCCATAAGTGTTCTAGAGTTTTCAGAGTACAGTTTATTTCCCTCTTTGGTTAGGTTTATTCCTAGGAACCTATGGTTTTTGGTGTAATTGTAAATGGGATCAATTCCTGGATTCTGTTTTCTGCTACTTCATTATTGTTGTATAGAAATGCAACAGATTTCTGTACATTTATTTTATATCTTTCAACTTTCCTGAATTCATGTATTAGTTGTAGCAATTATTTGATGAAGTCTTTCAGGCTTTCTACACAGAATATCATGTTGTCTGCAAATAGTGAAAATTTCACTTCTTCCTTGCCAATTTGGATGCCTTTTATTTCTTTTTGTTGTCTGATTTCAGAGGCTAAGAATTCCACTACTATGTTAAATAGTAATCCTGATAGGGGATATCTCTGTATTCTTCCTGACTGTAGAGGAAAAGCTCATAATTTTTTCCCCAATGAGGATAATATTACCTGTGATTCTTACATATATGGTCTTTATGATGTTGAGTTATGTTCCGCCTCTACATACTTTAATGAAAGTTTTTTTTTCTAAAGAATGGATGCTGTTTTGTCAAATGTTTTGTCTGTATCTATTGTGAAGACCATCTGATACTTATCTTTTATTTTATTACTGTGGTGTATCATGTTGATTAATTTACAGATTTTGTACCACACCTGTAGCCTGGGATTAATCCCACTTAATACTGTTGAATTGAATGTGCTAGTATCTTGTTGAGAGTTTTTCCATCAATGTTCATCAGGGATATTGGTCTGTAATTCTCCTTTTTAGTGGGGTCATTGTCTGATTTTGGAATCAAGGTAATGCAGGCCTTGTAGAATTTTTGAAGTTCTATTTCCATTTCTATTTTTTGGAACAATTTGAAAATAGGTACTAACTCTTCTTTAAATTCCTGGTATAATTCTCCTGGGAAGCCATGTGGCCCTGGAGTTTTGTTTTATGGGAGAGTTTTGATTACTGTCTCAATTTCTTTGCTGGTTATGGGAGTGTTCAAGTTTTCCATTTCTTCCTATTTCAATTTTGTCAGTTTTTATGTTTCTAGAAATTTGTCCATTTCATCCAGATTACTCAGTTTTCATGATGTTTTATTATGATAATTTATATTTCTGTGATGTTGGTTGTAATCTCTCCTCTTTCCTTCATGATTCTTTTGTGTCTTTTCTATTTTCTTTTTGATAAGTCTGACTAAGGGTTTATTAATATTATTAATTCTTTCAAACTCAATTTCTTTCAGCTCTTAATTTCATCGAACTCTTCTACTGGTTTCCTTTGTTTGATTGTTTCTATATCATTTATCTCTGCTCTAATATTTATAATTTCCCTTCTTCTTGCTTTATACTTTATTTGCTGTTCTTTTTCTAGCTCTTTTAGGTGTAAGGCTAAGTTCTGAGTTTCAAAACTTTCATGCTATTTGTTTATTTATTTATTTATTTATTATTTAATTGTTTTTAATTTACATCCAAGTTAGTTAGCATATAGTTCAATAATGATTTCAGTAGTAGATTCTAGTGATTTATCCTCTATGTATAACACCCAGTGCTCTTCCCTACAAGTGTCTTCCTTAATTCCCCTTACATATTTAGCCCATCCTCCCACCCACATCCATTTCAGCAACCCTCAGTTTGTTCTCTGTATTTAAGAGTCTCTTATGTTTTGTCTGCCTCCTTATTTTCATATTATTTTTGCTTCCCTTCCCTTATGTTCATCTGTTTTCTAATTAAATTCCACATATGAGTGAAGTCATATGATATTTGTCTTTGTGTGACTTATTCTGCTTACCGTAATACCCTCTAGTTCTATCCATGTTGTTATAAATGGCAAGATTTCATTCTTTTTGATCACTGAAGAATACTCTTATATGTATATATATATAAAACTTATACATATATAAAGTATAAAACTTATATATGTATATATGTATACATTACAGAGTGGCTGCACCAGTTTGCATTCCCAACAGCAGTGCAAAAGAAATCCTCTTTCTCCACATTCCCATTGTGGTTTTAATTTGTATTTCCCTGATGACCAATGATGTTGAGCATTTTTTCATGTGTCTGTTAACCATCTGGATGTGTTCTCTGGAAAAGTGTCTATTCATGTCTTTTTCCCATTTCTTCACTGGATTATTTGTTTCTTTTGGGGGCTGGTATTGAGTTTGATAAGTTGTTTATAGATTTTGGATAATAACCTTTTGTCTGATATGTCATTTGCAAATATCTTCTCCAATTCCGTTGGATGTCTTTTAGTTTTGCTGATGGTTTCCTTTGCTGTGAAGAAGCTTTTTATCTCGATGAGGTCCCAATAGGTCATTTTTGCTTTTGTTTCCCTTGCCTCTGGAGACGTGTTGAGTAAGAAGTTGCTGCAGCCGAGGTCAAAGGGGATTCTGCCTGCTTTCTCCTCTATGATTATGATGGCTTCCTGTCTTAAGTTTAGGTAATTCATTTATTTTTGTGTATGGTGTAAAAAGTGGTCCAGGTTCATTCTTCTGCATATCGCTTTCCAGTTTTCCCAACACCATTTGCTAAGAATGTCTCTCTTCCATTGGATATTATTTCCCGCTTTGTCAAAGATTAGTTGGCCATACTTTTGTGGGTCCATTTCTTAGTGCTCTATTCTGTTCCATTGATCTATATGTCTGTTTTTGTGCCAGTACCACACTGTCTTGATGACTATAGCTTTGTAATACATCTTGAAGTCCGGGATTGTGATGCCTCCAGCTTAGGCGTTCTTTTTCCAGATTGCTCTGGCTATTCAGGGCCTTTCTGTTTCCATACAAATTTTAGGATAGTTTGTTCTAGCTCTGTGAAGAATGCTGGTGTTATTTTGATAGGTATTGCATTGAATATGTAGATTGCTTTCAGTAGTATTGACATTTTAACAATATTTGTTCTTCCAATCCAGGAGCATGGAATATTTTTCCATTTTTTGTGTCTTCTTCAATATCTTTCATAAGATTTTTATAGTTTTCACTGTACATATTTTTCACCTCTTCTGTTAGGTTTATTCTTAGTTATTTTATGGTTTTTGGTGCAATTGTAAATGTGATTGATTCCTTGATTTCTCTTTCTTTTGCTTCATTATTGGTGTACAGAAATGCAACCTATTTCTGTTCATTGATTTCATATCCTGTGACTTTGCTGAATTCATGGATCAGTCCTAGCAGTTTTTTTCAGTGGAATCTATTGGGTTTTTCATATACGGTATCATGTCATATGTGAAGAGTGTAAGTTTGACTTCCCCTTGCCAATTTGAGTGCCTTTTATACTTCTGTGTTATCTGATTGCTGAGGCTAGGATTTCCAATACTATGTTGAATAACAGTGGTGAGAGTGGACATGCCTGTCGTGTTCCTGACCTTAAGGCAAAAACTCCCAGTTTTTCCCCATCGAGGATGATATTAGTGGTGGATCAGTCATGTATGCCTTTTATGATCTTGAGGTATTATCCTTCTATCCCTACTATCTTGAGGGTTTTTATCAAGAAACGATGCTCAATTTTGTCAAATGTTTTCTCTGCCTCTATTGAGAGGATCATATGGCTCTTGTCCTTTCTTTTTTGAGGTATGATCCTTCTATCCCTACTGTCTTGAGGGTTTTTATCAAAAAAGGATGCTCAATTTTGTTAAATGCTTTCTCTGCCTCTATTGAGAGGATCATATGGCTCTTGTCCTTTCTTTTATTGATGTGATGTATCACATTGCTTGTCTTCTGGATATTGAGCCAGCCCTGAATCCCAGGTATAAATCCCACTTGGTAATGGTGAATAATTCTTTTACTGTGTTGTTAAATGCAGCTAGCTAGTATCTTGTTGAGAATTTTTGCATCCATGTTCATCAGGGAAATTGGTCTGTAGTTCTCCTTTTTACTAGGGTCTGTGGTTTTGGAATCAAGGTAGTGCTGGCTTCATAGAATGAGTTTGGAAGTTTTCCTTCCATTTCTATTTTTTGGAACAGCTTCAAAAGAATAGGTGCTAACTCTTTAAATGTTTGGTAGAATTTACCTGGAAGGTCATCTGGCCCTGGACTTTGGTTTTTTGTTTTTTTTTAAATTACTAATTCAATTTCTTTACTGGTTATGGGTCTGTTAAAAATTTCTATTTCTTCTTATTTCAGCTTTGGTAATTTATATGTTTCTAGGAATTTTTCCATTTCTTCCAGATTGCCCAGTTTATTGACATATTTTCTCATAATATTCTCTTATCATTGTTTGCATTTCTACTCTTTCATTCTTGATTTTATTTATTTGGGTCCTTTCCTTTTTCTTTTTGATCAAACTGGCTAGGAGTTTATCAATTTTGAAAATTCTTTCAAGGAACCACCTCATAGTTTCATTGATCTGTTTTACTGCCTTTTTTATATTTCAACAGCATTGATTTCTGCTCTAATCTTGATTATTTCCTGTCTTCTTCTGGTTTGGAGTTTTATTTGCTGTTCTTTTTCCAGCCCTTTGAGTTGTACGATTAGATTGTGTATCTCAGACCTTTTTTCCTTCTTTAGGAAAACCTGGATTGCAATATACTTTTTTCTTATGACTGCTTTTGCTGGGTCCCAGAGGTTTTGGGATGTGGTGTTAACATTTCCATTGGCTTCCATATACTTTTTACTTTCCTCTTTAACTTCTTGGTTAGCCCATTCATTCTTTAGTAGGATGTTCTTTAGTCTCCAAGTATTTGTTGTATTTCCATTTATTTTGTGGTTGATTTCGAGTTTCGTAGCATTGTGGTCTGAGAATATGTACATTATGATCTCGATCTTTTTGCACTCATTGAGGACTGATTTGTGTCTCAGTATGTGATCTATTCTGGAGAATGTTCCATCTGCACTCAAGAAGAATGTTTACTCTGCTGATTTAGGATGAAATATTTTTAATATATCTGTTAATTCCATCTGGTCCAGTGTGTCATTCAAAGCCATTGTTTCCTTGTTTATGTTCTGTTTAGATCATCTGTCCATGGCTGTAAGTGGGGTGTTGAAGTCCCCTACTGTTATGGTATTATTATCAATGAGTTTCTGTATGTTTGTGATTAATTGATTTATATATTTGGGTTCATTCCACATTTAGAGCATAAATGTTTACAATTATTAGATCTTCTTGGTGGATATACCCCTTAATTATTATATAATACCCTTTTTCATCACCTGTTACATTCTTTATTTTAACATCTAGATTTTCTGGGACGCCTGGGTGGCTCAGTTGGTTAGACATATGATTTTGACTCAGGTCATCATCTCATGGTTTGTGGGTCTGAGCCCCACATCAGGCTCTGGGCTGAGAGCTTGTAACCAGGAGCCTGCTTTGGATTCTATGTCTCCCTCTTTCTTTGTATCTCCTCCACTTGCACTCTGTCTCTCCCTCTCTCTCTCTCTCTCAAAAATAAATAAACAGTAAATTTTAGAAAAATTAAATCTAGATTGTCTGATATAAGTATAGCTGCTCTGGCTTTCTTTTGTAAACCATTAGCATTGTGGATGGTTCTCCATCCCCTTACTTTCAATCTGAAAGTGCCTTTAGGTCTCAGATGGGTCTCTTGGAAATAGCATACAGATGGATCTTGTTTTCTTATCCATTCTGTTACACTATGTATTTTGATTGGAGTGTTTAGTCCATTTTCATTTACAGCGAGTATTGAAAAATATGAATTTATTTCCATTACTGCCTGTAGAGTTAGAGTTTCTGGTCCTTTCTAGTCTTTGTTGATTTTGGTCTTTTTTGTTTTGTTTCATCTTTTCTCCCCTCAGAAAGTTCTCCTTAAAATTTCTTGCAGGGCTCGTTTAGTGGTCACAAACTCCATCAGGTGTTGTTTGTCTGGGAAACTTTTTATCTCTCATTCTATTCTGAATGACAGCCTTGCTGGATATAGAATTCTTAGCTGCATATTTTTTCCAATTCAGCACATTGAACATATCCTGCCACTCCTTTCTGGCCTGCCAAATGTTTGTGGATGGGTCTGCTGAAAACCTGATCTGTCTTCCCTTGCAGGTTAAGGACTTTTTTTCTGTTGCTGTTTTCATGATTCTTTCCTTGTAAGTGTATTCTGTGAATTTGACTATGATATGCCTTGTTGATGGTTGGGTTTTGTTGAATCTAATGGGAGTTCTCTGTGCCTCCTAGATTTTGATGATTGTGCCTTTCCTCAGGTTAGGAACGTTTTCTGTTATGATTTGCTCAGACAAATCTACCCCTTTTCCTCTCTCGTTATCCTCTGAGACCCCTATGATTTGGATGTTTTTTCTTACTTAATGCATTATTGAGTTCTCGAATTCTTATATCATCCTCTTTTGCCTTAGTGTCCCTATTTTTTTTTCTGCTTCATTATTTTCCATAAGTTTGTCCTCTATATCACTGATTCACTGCTCTCCTTCATCCATCCTTGCCGCTGTGGCATCTATTCGAGATTTCGTCTCAGTTATAACGTTTTAATTTCATCCTGACTAGATTTTACCTATTTTTTTTCTTTTTACTTTTGTTTATTTTTTTAGTTTTGAGAGAAAGAGAGAGACAAAGTGCGAGCAGGGGAGGGGCATAGAGAGAGGGAGAGACAGAATCCAAGGCAGCTCCAGGATCTGAGCTGTCAGTACAGAGTCCAATGCAGAGCTCATACCCACAAGCTGCAAGATAATGACCTGAGCCAAAGTTGCACGCTTAACCAACTGAGGTGGTTAACCAACCAGGTTGGGCAACCAACCAGGTGCCCCTCGATTTTATGTCTTTTATCTCCGCAGAAAGACATTCTGGGTTTTTTTCAACCCCAGCTAGTATTCTTATTATTGTGATTCTAAATTCTGGTTCAGATATCTTGCTTGTATCTGTGGTAAGTCCCTGGCTGTCATTTCTTCCTGTTCTTTCTTTTGGGGTGAATTCCTTCGTTTCATCATTTTTGCAAAAGAAAAAGAATTAATAAAATTAAAAATTAAAAAATTACAAACAACACAAACAAACAAACAAACAAATAAAGGATGATAGATCCTAGGTGTGTTTTGGACTGATTGTTGAAAGAAGCTTAGTAGAATTTTTAAAAAGGCGGGGGGGAGAAAATAGTAGAAAGAAAAAAAAGGAAAATTTTAGAAAATTAAAAAAAGAAAGACACTAAAATAGAATAAAATGAAATGATCTAAGTAAAATAGAATAAAAAATTTTACAAAAAGTAAAAAATCCATAGTGTAAAAAAGTTAAAGAAAAATCTTTTTACAAAAACATGAAATAAAAGTAAATATTTTCTCTTTCTGCATTCACAAATAAGAAAAGAAAAATGAAAAAAATTAATGGATGGACCAGTGAACAGAATGGAATACAATTGAAATTACATCCAGTTTCCCCTAGAAGTCAAACTATGAAGCACTTGATAATCATAAACTAAGCAGGCAGAGAAACTTGTGGTGTTCCCCTAGAGCGCAGTTGGCACAGTTGGACTGGGCTTGGGGTAACAATTCCATCTCCACTAGATGGCACTGCTTAGTGTACTGGAGTGGATAAGTTGTGGCACTTGTACTCGTGTATGTGCATGTGCAGGAGAGTTGAAAATGGTGCCACCCAGTTGCCCAGTCTCTGGTATCAGAACTCTGCTCTCCCTGACCGGCAGTCAAGCACCCCTCCTTTGTCCTCGGCCTCCATCCACTCCCACTTTTACTCAGTATGCAACCAAATTGTCAGCCTGCCAGGTGGCACTTCCCTCCCAAGTGTTATCTCAGATGGGCCTGTGTTTCCAAACTCCTCACTTCTGAGGGCCTGAAGCTTTGACCCACTCTGACCTACTGGGGGAGGGTCTTGCCAAGCAGTGGCCAGGTGCCGGCCTGCCCCCAGGAACATTTGTGTGACTGCATTGCTGCAGGTGCTCAGAGACTGCAGCCAGGTGCCAGCCTTATTCAGAAAAACTTGCCCGATTGTGTAGCATCAGCATTTCAGGGATTTTGGTAAATCACAGCACACATCTGGTGCCAGGCTTCACTGCCTCTTAGCATCCTTATTCCAGCACCAGCAAATGTGAATTTTCTCTGGGGTCTACTGAGACCTTTGCCTGTGGGGAGGCCACACAGCCTCTACCAAATGACCTCTCAACAGAGGAACCACCTCTCAGTGTGGGGCCTGAGGAGCTCTCAGGCCCCACTGTCTGTTCCTGGGGATTGACTCTTCCCACCAGATCTTCACCAGGTTTGGAGCTGTGAAGTTTCAGACTCTGGGATCCTCTGTTCATAGAGTCTTAAGGATATCCAAACCCTCTCATTTCTCCCTTCTTCTTTCTCCCTTTCTTGTTAAGTCCTTTATTGGTGTTTCCACTCTTTCTCTTTCTCTCCAGCTGCTTTTGGAGGGAGTGCTTTTCCTGTACTCTCCCCCTGTCTCTGTTCTCTCTCCACAAGCAGGAACACCTCCATACTCTTTGGCAGCTTCTCTTTCCCCCAGTTCACCTCTCCATGCTACATACCTGTTGAGTTCTATAGTTCAAGTTATGCATATTGTTGTGTTAATCCTCAGATAAATTTTGTAGGTGTACAAGATTGTTTGGTGTTGATCTAGCTGCATTTCAGGGATGAGAGATGCAAAAATTTCCATGCTGCTCCTCCATCTTGGCCCCCTGTCCCTTCTTCCTTCTTTATGTATTTACTTACCTCTTAGTACTACCTTTGCTGCATCCCAAAGGTTTTGAACTGTCATGTTTTCACTTTTATCAGATTCCATGTATTTATTTCTTCCTGTTCTTTCTTTTGGGATAAATTACTCTTTTTTCATTTTGTCTATATTACTGCTTGTGTGTGTGTGTGTGTGTGTGTGTGTGTGTGTGTGATTGTTAGGAAAGCCTTTTATATTCCTGCTTCTGAGAGTAATGGTTATATTCAGAATTGGTACTATAATGACCTGGTCTTAGTGCTTCAGGAGGTGTTTCAGAGTGTGCACTCTACTGTTGTGGTTTGGCTGCCCCTTCCCTCAGGCCAGCACTCAGCTGAGTTTCCCTTTGCCTGCAGTGTGGGGTGTTTGAACCTTGCCCACTGTGTGGTAAATTTCAATGAAGTGTGTTTTGGTCTGCTTGTTAAAAAAAAAAACAATTAGATCCAAAAGCAAAAGAAAAGAAAAGAAAAGGAAAGAAAAGAAAAGAGAAAAGAAAAATCCTGTTTTCCATAGAGCTGAAATTTTGTAGCATCCACAATCAGTGGTGCATGTGCATGGGGTGTGTGAGGGGTTTGTGCTGGTCTTCTGGGAGATGGACTTCCTCTGCTGACTAGCAGGTGGACTTGCCCTAGTGGTGATGCACCTGCAGGGTGAAGGCAGGAGGGGCTTGGTGTAAGTGGCTCCAGCCTCATCCCCCACCACCCTGGGTCACACTGTGTTGCTCACAAAATTTGGTCAGTGCTTATGGGTGAAGGGGGCAGTGGAGTGGGAAATGGTGTCACCTGCTCTTTTGTTCTTGAAGCAGGGAGTTCACAGTAGACACTCTTCAAGAAGCCCTCACAGAAGAGCAAACGATCACCCCTCTGTGTCCCCAGCTTCTGTCAGTCCACTGCCTTCACTCTGTCTGTCTCCAAGCTGTCTTACTACTATGCAGCACAGTTCTCTTGTGTTTCATCCCAGGCATATGGCTGGGTTTGAAAACCCCAAACTTTAGCAACCCATGCAGCATGGCCTTGCATTGATTCTCTGGGGAAAGGTCTGGTTGCACTGTGGCCAGTACAAGTTTCTCCCAGAAAAGCAGTTGCATGAATGCCCAGTGGTTCAAAGCTTATGGTAAAGTGCAGCAAAAAGCCATCACCCAGGTTTACTGCCTTCACCCGGTGTCTTTGTTCTTATGCTAGTGCATGGGACAATAAGCTGGAGTCACCAGTTCTTTTGTCTTTGGAGAGGCCTCGCCACAACTCCCACATACACTCCAAGAAGGTGAACTGTTTCTCCTTTTGCTATACAAGGAACCCTCAGACCACACTGCCCACTCCCAGGTCTCCACCCTCCTTTCCCACAGGAGCACCACTAAACCTGCCAAGCAGGACTCCATCAATGGTGCAGACTTCTAAAACTTCAGACTTTGAGCTCGGCACTTTTTAAAAAACAATTTTGATGTTTATTCCTTTTTGAGAGACACAGAGTGTGAGCGGGGGAGGGATAGAGAGAGAGGGAGACACAGAATCTAAAGCATGCTTCAGGCTCTGAGCTGTCAGCACAGAGCCCGATGTGGGGCTCAAACTCATGAACCGTGAAATCATGACCTGAACTGAAGTCGGATCCTTAACCGACTGAACCACCCTGACTCCCTGAGCTCTTCTCTTTATAAAAACTTGCAGTAGTCAGCCCCTCTCCTTTGCCTTGCCAATGGTTTTGAGGAAGAGTTTTTCAGGTCGAATCCCTGGCATGCTGCTTCAGTCTTTTTTTTTCTCTCTTTCTCACTGTCTCTTTCTTTCACTCTTCTTTTCTTGATCATGGCTTCCTCCCTCCACAATACCCACAACTGTTTTATCCCCCAAGTCAACTCTCTGCAGCTCCAACATTCCACAAGGTGGCCATTTTCTATGTGTAGATATGCAGTTTGTTCTCTAAGTCATGAGGTCGATTTCTTTGGTATTGAGAATAACTTGATGTTTATCCAGCTATGTTAGAGGGATGGAGGAAGCTTAGGGTCCCCCGACTCCAATGCCATAACAAGGAACAACTGGGTTTGGAGAAAGCAGATTGTTAATGTATTAAATTTGTTTTAAAATATTTACTGAATCAAAATGTTCACAGTAACATATTAAGGATTGTAGAGATTACAATTATAAATGATGTGGAGTTCATACTCTCTGGGAATTTGCTTCTAAGAAAGGAATTTCCAAGACTAAAACAGCAATAACATACCAGCGACAAATTGTTGTATATACTTACGAAGGGTACAAGCAGAGTATTCCAATGAAGTACTAGAGAGTGGAGAAACAGAGGTTTATTTGACATGGACCATGAAGACTGTGTAAGATTGTACACTCAGGTAAGTACAGGAGTTTTATGTTGGAGTAAAACAAATACAGTGTGACTTGTACATTGAAGATATTTAGGGGAGAAGTAAAAATTGGAAACTAGTTGATGACAGATCAAGAAGGAACTTGAATGCAAACTTAGAGCTTCTATTTTATTCTGTGGGCAATGGGGTACTGACGTGAATGAGAATGCACTTTAGGAAATTCAATCTTCAAGAAATTTACAGAAGAAATTACAGAGCTGGGTGTTGTTGGGCAAGGAAGAAATAATAAGACATCTGCTGAGATATTGTAGGAGTCTGAACAATAATAATTGTAGGGCAGAACAACACTGCAAAACAAAAAAAGGTTTATTTTTGTTCTAGGGGGATCTGGTCCATAATCATTCCAATGACTGTACTATTCCACATCTATTAACATCTCACTACATGGCATCTAGTTGTATTTGTCAAAGTTTTCTTTCCCTTTCCTTGGAACTGACCTAGGATTTTCTTCAGTCCTAGTACCCTTGTGTTATGTTATGTTATGTTGTGTTATGTTATGTTATGTTATTTATTGCAAAAACCTAATCAGAATGTTAGAGCTCAAGATCACATACTTTGTGGAACAGTCAATTTGATGCTAGGCTAATTCAATATCTTTTTAAAAGATTCTGTACACCATGATGAGGAAACTGAGGAAAGTAACTTTCCTAGTTACATGTGGAATCAGTGATTGAGGCTGGGAGGAAAAATGACCTAAGAAATTAAGATTTTTCTAATATTCCTTTCTCCACATTACATTGCCAGGCTCTAAGGCTGTTACTTAGCTCTGAGTACACTTTAGACAACAGGGTGTTGAATTGGTGGTATCTGGTTATATACAGCCCTGTTGTCCAAGCTTTAGCCAGAATTGTACATACCTTCAACTCCTTCCAGCGAGACCACACTCTCCTTAGTTAAAATTAGTTTGCAGCTGTCATAACAGGTGGTACTTGGAAATAACCTGAGAGATCAACCCTGCTGAGAGAAGAAAGCAAAAAAAGGCTAGTGTCTGGAAGAAATAGTTACTGAGACCAATGATGGAAGAAGTGGGTCATGGAGCTCTCACACAGGATATAAGGGGATAAATGGGTGAGTAGCAAAATGTATATTTGAGAGAAGAAGAAGGGATCTGATGAGAGGGATAAAGAAATAGCAGTTTTGATGAAGAATATGTGGGGAAAAATTAGGTAACAGAAATATGCGGGAATAGTGTAAATAATAGCTTGTGTCAATGATTCTTAGAAGGATCCTATTACCAAATAAAATTGTATGCTGATGCTTTCCAATAAATAATTCAAAGGGACAGTGATTAGATTATTAATCTAATCTTAAAATGTCAATTTTTAATTAATTCATATTACAAAGTTAGTAAAAATGATAACAAGTTAAAGTGCTCTTATACTCCAATGTGTTAATTTTGATATGTAACACCTATATTTGAGTTTTTATTTTTTATTTTTTTTATTTTTTTATTTGAGTTTTTAATCACTAAAATTCATGCATTTTAAAAACTGTATATAAAACATTTTCAAGCCATCTAAATTATTTTCATAAGACAAAATAACCCACCAAGCATGCCTTTTGAAAAATATTTTTTAATGTTTAATTTATTTTTGGAGGGGGGAGGGGCAGAGAGACAGGGAGACAGGGAATCCGAAGCAGACTCTAGGCTCTGAGCTGTCAGCACAGAGCCCAACCTGGGGCTGGAACCCATGAACTGTGAGATCATGACCTGAGCTGAAGCCAGACACTTAACCTACTGAGCCATCCAACCACCCCCACCACAAGTACCTTAAGCCATTCGCGTGAGAAGTACCTTTCCCTAGTGTAATTTACCACTTTTTAGAGGAATCCAAAGGAAAGTCTTCAAGAATTGAGTGAATGTTTTTTCACTCAAAAATACATTTAATTCATTTATAGATTGAACAAGACTGTAATAAGTAACTTGAAAAGTCTAAGATGTGTAGCTATTTTTAAAAAAATTACTGAGGTAATTTTGAATAATAGGGCTGATGCATGCGTCATGAGTCACTTAATGCAAGAGTGAGCTTGGACCAAATTCAAGTGCCTCTTACTTGAAGAGGCAGCCAATATATATTTGCTGATGAATGAACCAAAAAAATTATTTTCAATTATTTATTTATTTATTTATTTATTTATTTATTTATTATTTTTATTTTTTATATGAAATTTATTGTCAAATTGGTTTCCATACAACACACAGTGTTCATCCAAACAGGTGGTCTCCTCAATATTCATCACCCACTTTCTCTCCCTCACATCCCTCATTAACAGTTTATTCTCAGTTTTTAAGAGTCTCTTATGGTTGCCTTCCTCCCTCTGTAAATTTTTTTTCCTTCCTCTCACATAAGTGTGAAAACATATGGTATCTGTCTCTCTCTCTGTATGACTTATTTCACTTAGCATAACACTCTCCAGTACCATCCACATTGCTAAAAATGGTCACATTTCATTCTTTCTCATTACCAAGTAGTATTACATTGTGTATATAAACCACAATTTCTTTATCCATTCAACAGTTGATGGACATTTAGGCTCTTTCCATAATTTGGCTATTATTGAAGGTGCTGCTATACACATTGGGGTACAAGTGTCCCTATTCATCAACACTCCTTTATCCCTTTACTAAATTCCTACAAGTGCTATTGCTGGGTCATAGGGTAGATCTATTTTTAGTTTTTTGAGGAACCTCCATACTGTTTTCCAGAGTGGCTGCACCAGCTTGCATTCCCTCCAGAAATTCAAAAGAGATCCTCTTTCTCCACCTCCTCGCGAATATCTGTTGTTGCCTGAGTTGTTAATGTTAGCCATTCTGACAGGTCTGAGGTGGTATCTCAGTGTGGTTTTGATTTGTATTTTCCTGATGAGGAGTGACATTGAGCATCTTTTCATGTGCCTGTTGGCCATCTGGATGTCTTCTTCAGAGACGTGTCTATTCACAACTTCTGCCCATTATTCACTGGATTATTTGTTTTTTGGGTATGGAGTTTGGTGAGTTTATAGAGTTTGGATACTAGCCCTTTGTCTGATATGTCATTTGCAAATACCTTTTCCCATTCTGTTGGTTGTCTTTTACTTTTGTTGATTGTTTCCTCTGCAGTGCAGAAGCTCTTTATCTTCATGAGGTCCCAATACTTCATTTTTTCTTCTAATTCCCTTGCCTTTGGAGATGTGTCAAGTAAGTAATTGCTGTGGCTGAGGTCAGAGAGGATTTTTCCTGCTGTCTCCTCTAGGGTTTTGATGGTTTCCTAACTCACATTCAGGTCCTTTATCCATTTTGAGTTTATTTTTGTGAATGGTGTCAGAAAGTGGTCTAGATTCATTCTTCTGTCTGTTATTGTCCAGTTCTCCCAGCACCATTTGTTAAAAAGACTCTTTTTCCATTGGATATTCTTCCCTGCTTTGTCAAAGATTAGTTGGCCATACATATGTGGGTCCAATTCTGGAGTCTCTATTCTATTCCATTGGCCTATGTGTCTGTTTTTGTGCCAATACCATGCTGCCTTGATGATTACAGCTTTGTAGTAGAGGCTAAAGTCTGGGATTGTGATGCCTCCAGCTTTGGTCTTGTTCAATGTTACTTTGGCTATTTGGGTTATTTTTTGGTTCCATACAAATTTTAGGATTGCTTGTTCTAGCTTCGAAAAGAATTCTGGTGCAATTTCGATTGGGATTGCACTGAATGTGTAGATTGCTTTGGGTAGTATTGACATCTTAACAATATTTATTCTTCCAATCCAAGAGCACGGAATGTTTTTCCATTTTTTGGTATCTTCTTCAATTTCCTTCATAAGCTTTTTTTTTTTAACGTTTATTTATTTTTGAGACAGAGAGAGACAGAGCATGAATGGGGGAGGGTCAGAGAGAGGGAGACACAGAATCTGAAACAGGCTCCAGGCTCTGAGCTGTCAGCACAGAGCCCGACATGGGGCTCGAACTCACGGACTGCGAGATCATGACCTGAGCCGAAGTCGGCTGCTTAACCAACTGAGCCAACCAGGCGCCCCTCAATTTCCTTCATAAGCTTTCTATAGTTTTCAGCGCATAGCTATTTTATGCTTCTTGGTGCAGTTGTGAATGGGATCAGTTTCTTTATTTGTCTTTCTTCGCTTCATTGTTAGTGTATAAGATTGCAACTGATTTCTGTACATTGATTTTGTGTCCTGCGACTTTGCTGAATTCATGTATCAGTTCTAGCAGACTTTTGGTGGAGTCTATTGGATTTTCCATGTATAATATCATGTGATCTGCAAAAAGTAAAAGCTTGACTTCATCTCTGCCAATTTTGATGCCTTTGATTTCTTTTTGTTTTCTGATTGCTGATGCTAGAATTTCCAACACTATGTTAAACAACAGCGGTGAGAGTGGACATCCCTGTCGTGTTCCTGATCTCAGGGAGAAAGCTCTCAGTTTCTCCCCATTGAGGATGATATTAGCTGTGGGCTTTTCATAAATGGCTTTTATGAGGTTTAAGTATGTTACTTCTATCCCAACTTTCACGAGGGTTTCTATTAAGAAAGGATGCTGAATTTTGTCAAATGCTTTTTCTGCATCGATTGACAGGACGATATGGTTCTTTTCTTTTATTAATGTGATGTATGACATTGATTGATTTGCGAATGTTGAACCAGCCCTGCAGCCCAGGAAGGAATCTTATTTGATCATGGTGAATAATTCTTTTTATATGCTGTTGAATTCGATTTGCTAGTATTTTGTTGAGAATTTTTGCATCCATATTCGTCACGGATATTGTCCTGTAGTTCTCTTTTTTTACTGGGTCTGTGTCTGGTTTGGGAATCAAAGTAATGCTGGCTTCATAGAATAAGTCTGGAAGTTTTCCTTCCTTTTCTATTTCTTGGAACAGCTTGAGGATAGGTATTATCTGTGCTTTAAATGTCTGGTGGAGTTCCCCGGGGAAGCCATCTGGTCCTGGGCTCATTTGTTGGGAGATTTTTGATAACTGATTCAATTTCTTCGCTGGTTATGGGTCTGTTCAAGTTTTCTACTTCTTCCTGTTTGAGTTTTGGAAGTGGATGGGTGCTTAGGAATTTGTCCATTTCTTCCAGGTTGTCCAATTTGTTGGTGTATAATTTTTCATAGTATTCCCTGATAATTGCTTGTATTTCTGATGAATTGGTTGTCATAATTCCATTGTCATTCATGACTTTTTTGATGTGCGTCCTCTCCCTTTTCTTTTTGAGAAGCCTGGTTAGAGGTTTATGAATTTAGTTTATTTTTTCAAAAAACCAACTCTTGGTTTCATTGATATGCTCTACTTTTTTTTAATTCTATATTGTTTATTTCTGCTCTAATCTTTATTATTTCACTTCTTCTTCTGGGTTTGGGTTGTCTTTGCTGTTCTGCTTCTATTTCCTTTAGGTGTGCTGTTAGATTTTGAATTTGGGATTTGTCTTGTTTCTTGAGATAGGCCTGGATTGCAATGTATTTTCCTCTCAGGACTGCTTTTGCTGCATCCCAAAGCGTTTGGATTGTTGTATTTTCATTTTCATTTGTTTCCATATATTTTTTTAATTTCTTCTCTAATTGTCTGGTTGACCCATTCATTCTTTAGTAGGGTTTTCTTTAACCTCCATCATTTTGGAGGTCTTCCAGACTTTTTCTTATGATGGATTTGAAGCTTCATAGCATTGTGGTCTGAAAGTGTGCATGGTATGATCTCAATTAGTTTATATTTATTGAGGGCTGTTTTGTGACCCAGTATGTAATCTATCTTGGAGAATGTCCCATGTGCACTCAAGAAGAAAGTATATTCTGTTGCTTTGGGATGCAGAGTTCTAAATATATCTGTCAAGTCCATCTGATCCAATGTCTCATTCAGGGTCCTTGTTTCCTTACTGATTTTGTGTCTAGAAGATCTATCCATTGATGTGAGTGGGCTATTAAAGTCCCCTGAAATTACCACATTCTTCTCAATAAGGTTGCTTGTGTTTGTGATTAATTGTTTTATATATTTGGGGACTCCTGTATTTGGCACATAGACATTTCTAATTGTTAGCTATTCCTGATGGATAGACCCTGTAATTATTAGATAATTCCCTTCTTCATCTCTTGTTACTGCCTTTAATTTAAAGTCTAGTTTGTCTGATATAAGTATGGCTACTCCAGCTTTCTTTTGAGTTCCAGTAGCATGACAGATAGTTCTCCATCCCCTCACTTTCAATCTGAAGGTGTCCTCAGGTCTAAAATGAGTTTCTTGTAGACAGCAAATAGATACCTCTTGTTTTTGTTTTTGTTTTTTTTCCATTCTGATACCCTATGTATTTTGGTGGGAGTATTTAGTCCATTTACATTCAGTGTTATTATTGAAAGATATGGGTTTAGAGTCATTGTGATGCCCGTAGGTTTCATGCTTGTAGTGATGTCTCTGGTACTTTGTCATCCTTGCAACATTTCAGTCACAGAATCCCCCTAAGGATCTCTTGGAGTTCTGGTTTAGTGGTGATGAATTCCTTAAGTTTTTGATTGCGAAGACCTTTATCTCTCCTTCTATTCTGAATGACAGACTTGGTGGATAAAGGATTCTCGGTTGCATATTTTTTCTGTTCATCACATTGAAGATTTCCTGCCTTTCCTTTTTTGCCTGCCAAGTTTCAGTAGATAGGTCTGCTACTACGCTTATGTGTCTACCTTTGTAAGATAGAGACTGTTTATATCTAGTTGCTTTCAGAATTTTCTCTTTATCCTTGTATTTTGCCAGTTTCGCTATGATATGTCTTGCAGAAAAGCGATTCAAGTTGTGTATGAAGGGATTTCTCTGTGTGTCTTGGCTTTCAATCTGTTTCCTTCCCCAGATTAGGGAAGTTCTCAGCTATGATTTGTTCAAGTACACCTTCAGCCCCTTCTCTCTCTTCTTCTTCTTCTGGAATTCCTATGATACAGATATTGTTCCGTTTGATTGCATCACTTAGCTCTGTAATTCTCTCCTCCTACTCCTGGATTTTTTTATCTCTCCTTTTCTCTGCTTTCTCTTTTATCATAATTTTATCTTCTAATTCACCTATTCTCTCCTCTACCTCTTCAATCCATGCTATGGCTGCCTCCATTTTATTTTGCACCTCATTTATGACATTTTTAGCTCCTCATGACTCTTTCTTAGTCCCTTGATCTCTGTAGCAATAGATTCTCTGCTGTCCTCTATGATTTTTTCAAGCCCAGCGATTGACTTTTATTTTAAATTCTTGTTCTGTTATATTGTTTAAATCATTTTTTGATCAATTTGTTAGCTGTTGCTACTTCCTGGAGTTTCTTTTGAGGAGAATTCTTCTGTTTCTTCATTTTGGCTAGTCCCAGCAGTAAGTCCCAACTACAGGGCACTTCCCCTGTGTTGTCTGGAGTAACTTTTGTTGTTGGGCGGGGCCACAGTCAGATCCGATGTCTGCCCCCAGCCCACCTCTGGGGCCACATTCAGACTGGTGTGTACCTTATCTTCCCCTCTCCCAGGGCAAGACTCACTGTGGAGTGGTGTGGCCCCTGTCTGGGCTACTTGCCCACTGCCAGGCTTGTGGTGCTCCTTCAATGGGATCTAGCCAAGGGCATATTAGCTGGGGTGGGTCTGCAAGATGCACATAGGTGGGAGGGGCAGGCTTAGCTAACCTTTTCTTTGGTGGTCCCCTGTGCGAGGGGCCCTGCAGCACAGGGAGGGAGGCAGACCTGTCAGAGGGATGGATCCACAGAAGCCCAGTGGTGGGGGTTTGTGAGGTAGAAGCAAGTTCAGTGAGGGGAACTGGTTCCCTTTGGAATTTTGGCTGGGGGAGGGGAGAGGGAAATAGCACTTGCCAGTGCCTTTGCTCCCCTGCTGAGCTGAGCTCTGTCTTCCTGTGTTCAACAACCCTCCCTCCTGTCATCCTCTCACCCTCCTTGGTCTCTGAGAGCCGAGCTGTTGACTTTTAATATTCCAGATGTTAAGTCCCACTGGCTGTCAAAACTCATGGAGTCATGCCCCTCCGCTTTTGCAAACCAGACTTTGGGGACTTTGCCTTTCTGGACAGGCTGCCCCTCCACCGCCCCAACTTCCTCCCACCTGTCCGTGTAGCATGCACTGCCTCTCTGCCCTTCCTATCCTTTTTCCTGGGCCTCTTGTCTCAGCTTGGCTCCGGAGAGTCCATTCTACTAGTCTTCTGGTGGGTTTCTGGGTTATTTAGGCAGATGTGGGTAGAATCTAAGCTACCAGCAGGTGGATGTGAGCCCAGCATCCTCCTAAGCCACGATTTTCCCCTCTGAGTTTTTGAGCTTTTTATTTTAGCCATTCTGACAGATGTGAGGTAATATCTCATTGTAGTTTTGATTTGTATTTCTCTTTATATATTCTGTTGCCCATCTTAATGTCTTCTTTGAAGAAATATCTAATCATGTCTTCTGCCCATTTATTAATTGGATTATTCATTTTCTAGGTGTTGAGTTTTAGGAGTTCTTTATATATTTTGGATATGAGCCCTTTATCAGATATGTCACTTGCAAATATCTTCTCCCATTCCATAGGGTTGCCTTTTAGTTGGTTGATTACTTCCTTTGCAGTGCAGAAGCTTTTTATTTTGATGAAATCCCAATAGTTTATTTGTGCTTTTATTTTCATTTCCTCAGGAGACCCATCTGGAAAAAAAAAAAAACTTCCTATGAAGTCTTTATGTCATCTTATTGCTTGACTATTATTATGAACTTTGTCAAAAAATAAGAACTTTGTATTATGTAAATAGTGTTTTAATCCTTTCAAAATATCAGGTGTCTTGTTGATGAATATGAAATTTCATATCCTCACTAGAATTTTGATACAGTTTTTGCAAAGGGGGCCATTACTCTTTGCTTTAAGAATATGTCTTATCTTCTTTACATTCCCTAATAGTGAAGAAAATTTTCCAGGATTTAATTTTTTTTATATTACAAAGCAATCAGAACTTTTCATTTTTTATTTATAAAATAATAATATTTAATATTTTTTCCTCCTTTTAATCATCTGTCACT
The DNA here is from genome assembly GCF_018350155.1 of Leopardus geoffroyi. Classification (NCBI taxonomy): domain Eukaryota; kingdom Metazoa; phylum Chordata; class Mammalia; order Carnivora; family Felidae; genus Leopardus; species Leopardus geoffroyi. The sequence goes on along the minus strand of NC_059343.1, from coordinate 64,336,978 downwards.
TATACTATCCTCATACCTTTGACACTTTCTGGAAGTTTCTCCTATATAATTTTTTTTAATTCAACATTTATCAATTCAAACAATCCAACAAGAAGATATAACAATTGTAAATATAAAAGCACCAAACACTAGAGCAACATACATTTAAAAAATCTATTAATAGACATTAAGGGGTAAATTTACCATAATACAATAATAACTGGGGAATTTAACACCCCGCTTACATCAAAGGGTAGATCATCCAAACAGAAAGTCAATAAGAAAACAATGCCTTAGACAGATACCATATGGTTTCACTCTTATGTGGATCCTGAGAAACTCAACAGGAACCCATGGGGGAGGGGGAGGAAAAAAGAAAAAAAAAAAGAGGTTAGAGTGGGAGAGAGCCAAAGCATAAGAGACTGTTAAAACTGAGAACAAACTGAGGGTTGATGGGGGGTGGGAGGGAGGAGAGGGTGGGTGATGGGTATTGAGGAGGGCACCTTTTGGGATGAGCACTGGGTGTTTTATGGAAACCAATTTGACAATAAATTTCATATATTATAAAAAAAAAAAAAAGAAAAAGAAAACAATGCCTTAGAATGAAACATTCTAGACCAGATGGACCTGACAAATAATTCTATCCAAATACAGCACATTGAACATTCTTTTCACATTCACATGGAATATTCTCCAGAATGGATCACATGTTAGGCCAGAAAACAAATGTTAACACATTCAAAAAGATAAGAATTATATTATGCATCTTTTCCAACCACAGCGGTATGAAACTAGAAATCAATCACAAGAAAAAATCTGGAAAGACCACAAATACATAGAGATTAAATAACATGCTACTAAAAACATGTATGAGCCAACAATGAAACCAAAGATATAATTTTAAAAAACACATAGAGACAAATGAAAATGTAAATACAATGGGGGCGCCTGGATGGCTCAGTCAGTTGAGCATCCGACTTCACCTCAGGTCATGATCTTTCAGTCTGTGAGTTTGAGCCCCACGTCAGGCTTTGTGCTGACAGCTCGGAGCCTGGAGCCTTTTTCAGATTCTGTGTTTCCACTCTCTACCCCTTCCCCATTCATGCTCTGTCTCTCTCTGTCTCTCAAAAATGAATAAACGTTAAAAAATTTTTTAAAAAACATAATGGTCCACAATATTTGGGATTGATCAAAAGACATTATTAGCAATACAGTCCTAAAACAAGAAGAAAGAAAAATCTCAAGTAAAGCATCTAATCTTTTACCTAAGTAAGCTAGAAAAAAGAAAGGAACAAAGCCCAAGGCCAGTAGAAGACGTAAATAATATAGATGAGAGCAGAAGTAAAAAAAAAATAGAGGATAAAAAAGCAATTGAACAGATTAATGAAACTAGGAGTTAGTCCTTTCAAAAGATTAACAAAATTGATACACCTTTAGCCAGAGTCACAAAGAAAAAAAGAGAGAGGACTCAATTGAATAAAATTAGAACTAAAGGAGAAGAAATCACAAGCAATACCAAAGAAATATTAGGATAAAAAGAGAATTTGAAAAATTATTATATGCTAACAAATTGAAAAATCTAAAAGAAATAAATTCCTAGAAACATGTAACCTTCCAAAACTGAAAGAAGAAGAAATATAAAATTTGAACAAAGCAATTACAAGCAATGAAACTGAATCATAAATCAAAAGCTCCCAGCTAAGGAAAGTCCAGGACACAATGGCTTTACAGGTGAATTTTACCAAATATTTAAAGAGTTAAAACCTATTTTTCTCAAAGTATGCCAAAAAATGGAAGAAGAAAGAGAGTTTCCAAGTTCATTCTACAAAGCCACCATTATGGTGATTTCAAAATCAGATAAAGAGTACAAAAAATAAATTTACAGGCCAATATGTCTGAGAAATATAGATGTAAAATTCCTCAAAAAATACTTGCAAACTGAATCCAAGAATACATTAAAGAAATCACCATGACCAAATTGGATTTATTCCAATGATGTAAGGAATATTCATGTTCAGTATTCACAAATCAATCATTATCATGCATCACATTAAGAAAAGAAAGGATGGGGGCGCCTGGGTGGCGCAGTCGGTTAAGCGTCCGACTTCAGCCAGGTCACGATCTCGCGGTCCGTGAGTTCGAGCCCCGCGTCAGGCCCTGGGCTGATGGCTCAGAGCCTGGAGCCTGTTTCCGATTCTGTGTCTCCCTCTCTCTCTGCCCCTCCCCCGTTCATGCTCTGTCTCTCTCTGTCCCAAAAATAAATAAACGTTGAAAAAAAAATTTAAAAAAATAAAAAAAAGAGAAAAAAGAAAAGAAAGGATGAAAACCATATCGTCATTTCAATAGATGTAGAAAAAGCATTTGGCAAAGTACAACATCCATTCAAGATAGAAGACTCTCAAAGTAAATTTAGATGAAACACACCTCAACATAATAAAGGCCAAAACAAAAAATGCACAGCTAACATCCTCTGTAATGTTGAAAAACAGAGAACTTTTCCACTATGATTAGAAATAAGACAAATATGTCCACTTTCACTTTTATTCAACATTGTATTAGAAGTCTTGGCCACAGCAGTCATACAAGAAAATAAATAAAAGGCATAAATTAGTAAGAAAGATATATAACTGTCAGTATTTGCAAATGACATGTATAGAAATTCCAAAGACTCCACCAAAAAAACACTAGGACTGATAAATAAATTCATTAAAGTCATAGAATGCACAATTAATATACAGAAATTGATTGCATTTCTACACATTAATGAAACAGAAGAAAGAAAATTAAGAAAGAAATCTCATTTACAATTGCACCAAAAAGAATAGCTGCCAAGGAATAAGCTTAACCAAGGAGGTTAAAGACCTCAATTCTGAAAATTATGTAACATTGATGAAAGAAAATGAACATAAGGCAAACAAATGGAAATGTATTCTGTGTTCATGGATTGGGAGAACAAATATTATTAAAATGTATTTACTACACAAAACAATCTATATATTTAATGCATTCCATAAAAAAATTTTAAAAAATAATAAAAAAACAAAATTTTGAAAATAAAGGTATGGATTGTGTTTTTGAGGGAAGTAAACACCACACCAGACTTGGCGAAAAATCAAGAACAATGATCTAGGGCAAGGGGAACCACAGATAAAAAGAGAACCAAACATAAGTTCTGACCTGTAGCCTAAAGCCCAATTACATTACTTATTATGCTATAATCAGATTGTACTGTTTTTTGAAGGATATCAAAATTTGCTAATATTGTTTCTAGTTTCCTTTTGAGTTTGAACATAATGTAGTCTAGGTCAGACTGAAGGTGAATGAACCCCTCCAATATCTCTGTAAACAACCACTCTTTGACATGCTAATGAGGTAAATGTAAGTGAAAACACCAGATTGTCATTACAGCATTTTTGAAAATTATTTCTTAAATTTTCTTAAATTTTTAAAAGTTTTTATTTTAATTTCAGTAGAGGTAATATATAGTTTTATATTAGTTTCATATGTACAATATAATGATTCAACAATTCTATGCATTACTCACTGCTCAAGTTAAATATACTCTTTAAACACCATCATCTATTTCAACCATTCCCTCCAAATGAGTCTCCTCTGCTAATCAGTTTTTTCTCTATACTTAAGAGTCTGTTCCTTGGTTTGTCTTTCTCTTTTTTCTTTTTCATTTGTGTTGTTTCTTTAATTGCACATATGAGTGAAATTATACGGTATTTATTATTTTCTGTGACTGACTTATTGCACTTAGCATTATACTCTCTAGTTCTATCCATATCATTGAACAAGATTTTGTTGTTTTTTTTTTTGGCTGAATATTATTCTATTGTACATATTCCACCTCTTCTTTACCCATTCATCTATTGATAGACACTTGGACTGCTAACATAATTTGGCTATTGTAGAAACGACTGAAACAAAATAAGGGTGCATATATCCTTTCAAATTCACGTTTTTGTATTCGTTTTTTTTTTTTTTTTTTTTTTATTTTGAGAGAGGGAGGTGGTGAGGGACAGAGAGATGGAGAGAGAATCCCAAGCAGGTTCTGAACTGTCAACACAGCCTGATTCAAGGCTTGAACTCATGAACTGTGAGATCATGATCTGAGCTGAAATCAAGAGTCAATTTTTCCCATTGAGGATGATATTAGCTGTGGGCTTTTCATAAATGGCTTTTATGAGGTTTAAGTATGTTCCTTCTACTCCAACTTTCTTGAGTGTTTTCATCAAGAAAGGAAGCTGTATTTTGTCAAATGCTTTTTCTGCATCTATTGACAGGATCATATGGTTCTTACCTTTTCTTTTATTAATGTGATGTATCACATTGATTGATTTTGTGAATATTCAACCAGCCCTGCAGCCCAGGAATGAATCCCACTTGATCATGGTGAATAATGCTTTTGATATGCTGTTGAATTTGATTTTCTAGTATCTTGTTGAGAATACTTGCATCCATATTCATCAGGGATATTGGCCTGTAGTTCTCTTTTTTTGCTGGGTCTGTGTCTGGTTTGGGAATCAGAGTAATGCTGGCTTCATAGAATGAGTCTGGAAGTTTTCCTTCCATTTGTATTTTTTAGAACAGCTTGAGAAGGATAGGTATTATCTCTGTTTTAAATGTCTGGTAGAATTCTCCAGGAAGCTATCTGGTCCAGGACTCTTGTTTGTTGGGAGATTTTTGATAACTGATTCAATTTCATCTCTGGTCATGGGTCTGTTCAAATTTTCTATTTCTTCCCATTTGAGTTTTGGTAGTGTGTGGGTGTTTAGGAATTTTTCCTTTCTTCCAGGTTGTCCAGTTTGTTGGCATATACTTTTGCACAGGATTCCCTGATAATGGCTTCTATTTCTGAGGGATTGTTTGTAACAATTCCATTTTCATTCGTGATTTTATCTATTTGGGTCCTCTCTCTTTTCTTTTTGAGAAGCCTGGCCACAGGTTTATCAATTTTATTTATTGTTTTTTTCAAAATCCAACTCTTGTTTCCAGTGATCTGTTCTGTTTTTTTGATTCTATATTGTTTATTTCTGCTCTGATTTTTATTATTTATCGTCTTCTGCTGGGTTTGAAGTGTCTTTGCCGTTCTTCTTCTATTTCCTTCAGGTGTGCTATTAGATTTTGTATTTGGGATTTTTCTTGTTTCTTGAGATAGGCCTGGATTGCGATGCATTTTCTTCTTAGAACTGCCTTTGATGCAATCCAAAGGGTTTGGATTGTTGCTTTTTCATTTTCATTCGCTTCCATATATCTTTTAACTTCTTTTCTAATTGCCTGGTTGACCCATTCCTTCTTTAGTAGGATGTTCTTTAACCTCCATGCTTTTGGAGGTTTTCCAGACATTTTCCTGTGGTTGATCTAAAGTTTCATTGCATTGTGATCTGAAAGTGTCTATGGTACTATTTCAATTATTTTACATTTATTGAGGACTGTTTTGTGACCCAGTATGTAATCTATCTTGGAGAATGTCCCATGTGCACTCTAGAAGAAAGTATATTCTGTTGCTTTGGGATGCAGAGTTCTAAATATATCTGTCAAGTCCATCTGATCCAATGTATCATTCAGGGCCATTGTTTTCTTACTGATTCTGTGTATAGATTATCTGTCCATTTTTGTAAGGGGGTATTAAAGTCCCCTGCAATTACCACATTCTTATCAATAAGGTTGCTTATGTTTGTGAGTAATTGTTTTATATATTTGGGGGCTCCTGTATTTGGCACATAGACATTTACAATTGTTAGCTCTTCCTGATGGATAAACCCTGTAATTATTATACAATGCCCTTCTTCATCTCTTGTTACAGCCTTTAATTTAAAGTCTAGTTTGTCTGACATAAGTATGGCTACTCCATCTTTCTTTTGACTTCCAGTAGCATGATGGGTAGTTCCCCATCCCCTCACTTTCTATGTGAAGGTGTCCTATGGTCTAAAACAAGTCTCGTGTAGACAGCAAATAGATGGGTCTTGTTTGCTTTATCCATTTCGATACCCTATGTCTTTTGATTGGAGCATTTAGTCCATTTACATTCAGTGTTATTATTGAAAGATATGGGTTTATAGTCATTTTGATGCCCATAGGTTTCATGCTTGTAGTTATGTCTCTGGTACTTTGTGGTCCTTGCAATATTTCACTCACAGAGTCCCCCTTACGGTCTCTTGTAGGGCTGGTTCAGTGCTGAAGAATTCCTTCAGTTTTTGTTTGGGAAACCTTTATCTCTCCTCCCATTCTCAATGACAGTCTTGCTGGATAAAGGATTCTTGGCTGCATATTTTTCCTGTTCATCACATTGAAGATTTCCTGCCATTCCTTTCTGGCCTGCCAAGTTTCAGTAGACAGGTCTGCTACTATCCTTATGTGTCTACCTTTGTATGTTAAGTCCCATTTCTCTCTACCTGCTTTCAGAATTCTCTCTTTCTCTTTGTATTTTGCCAGTTTCACTATGGTATGTCATGGAGAAGATCAATTCAAGTTATGTCTGAAGGGAGTTCTCTGTGCTTCTTGGATTTCAATGCCTGTTTCCTTTCCAGATTGGGGAAGTTCTCAGCTATGATTTGTTCAAGTACACCTTCAGCCCCTTTCTCTCTTCTTCTTCTTCTGGAATCCCTATGATACGGATATTGTTCCCTTTGATTGCATCACTTAATTCTCTAATTCTCCCCACTTTATCCTGGATTTCTTATCTCTCTTTCTCTCAGCTTCTTCTTTTTCCATAATTTTATCTTTAATTCACCTATTCTCCCCTCTGTCTCTTCAATCCGTGCTGTGGCCACCTCCATTTAATTTTGCACCTCATTTATAGCATTTTTTAATTCATCATGACTATTTTTAGTCCCTTTATCTCTGTAACAATAGATTCTCTGCTCTCTTCTATGTTTTTTTCAAGCCCAGAAATTAATTTTACGACTATTATTCTAAATTCTTATTCAGTTATATTGCTTAAATCTGTTTTGTTCATTTCTTTAGCTGTCTCCACTTCCTGGAATTTCTTTTGAGGAGAATTCTTCCTTTTAATCATTTTGGCTAGTTTTCTGTCCCTTATGAGTTTAAAAAGCTTGTTATGTACTCTGTACCAGTGAGCACTGCTATATTAAAGGGGGGGGGTCATACACTGCTCTCTGTTGTTGTGACTCTGGTTGCTTTATCTCCCTACTCATAGTGATTGTTTGGACCCTCCATGAGGTGTGCTTTGATTTGTTCCTTGAAGTAGCCCTGTAAAAGAAAACAAACCAACAGACAAACTGGAGAGAAAAACATGGAAACAGACAAAATAAACAAACATCAACTAAAAACTAAAAACTAAAAACGATCCAAAATAAAAAACCAGAAACACCAGCTACAAGTAAAAAACAGGGTGGAGGCGGTGCTGATAGAAGAGCACATACAAAGAGAGAAATGACAGGAGTGGGGGAAAGAAAAAATAAACATTTACCAGGCAGAGTGACTCAAAAGCTTAATCTAGAGAGAGAAAAGAAATTAAGGAAAGAGCATGGGGAAAAGAAATGAAGATAAAGTTACCAAGACAGAGAAACTATACGGCTTGAATATTCCTGAGAGAGAGAAAGCAATGTAAAGAAAGAGGTGTAGAACATGTATGAAAAGAATGGAAAAATATGTCTGTTTAAACAAACCAATAACCAGTGTAACCAGCCTAGAGAAGGGAAAAGATAAGACAGTGAAATGCGGGGGGAGAATATATCTATATATCAAGAATTGTCCTAGAATTAATCCCAGGCAATGCTGCAGCATTGGTCCAGAGGAGCTGTCTATCTAGTTCCACAGCATCTATCCTGCTCCATAGATACCCAGCTACCCGGAGTGGAGGGGCATGGTTTGGCATAGGTTGGCCCCATCTGTACTGTGGGCCCTGTGGACCAATCCCTGAGGCCCCACCTTGGTGGTGCTGGGGAGAAAAATAGCAACCCCCCAGTCACTTCTCCACGACCCCGTGCCCCAAATCACTCCTTTGGAGTCATCCTCACTGTGCCGCAGGTGCAGATGAGGCTGTCTGTCTCACTCAGCCATCTTCTATGCACCAGGGGCTTGGCTGGGAATTAAACTCCTGTTCCATCCACCCTGGTACTGGGATACTGGGGAAGAGTCTCCCGATACGAGGTCCTGGCTGGTTTTGTTCTGTGCTGCAGCCCTTCAGGGGAGGGACCAGTTTCTCCTGCTGCAGACTGCACTCCTGATTTACCACTGAACCCTAAGGTGGCTCCCCTCCTCCCCAGGTGTGTGAACAGGGCAGTGGGCCCCAGTCTGAAGGTGGCATCTGCAGTTAGAAATCCTCTAACCTGCAGTTAGAGATGGGATCCCTTTCTGTGAGCCCTATGTTTTTTCTCTTGTCCAGATACAGCCCTACACTTCCCAGGATGTTCTTTCTATTCCCTTTGTCTCTCGGCAGAAGGGGATCCTTCCCCTCCATGCCTATGCAGCCCGTTTTATCTCCCCCAGTTTGCACTCACCCACTTATCGTCTCTCAAGTTGTCCCGTTTTCTTCCTGGTAGATTCAGTCTCTTTTCCTCCCAGACTCATGGAGTTCAAAGTCCTTTGGCTTCAGCCCTACTTTGTTTGGGAGACGTGGGAAGTATGGATCCTCCTACTTCTCCATCATGTTGGCCCATTCCTATTTTAGTCAATTCTTGATTGTTTTATCATTGTTTCATGGGAGACCAAGGCATGGAGCTTCCCAGTGTGCCAGTTAGCTCATATCACCATCATCTATTTCCCTCCCCCTTAAGGTTTATTTTGATTTAATTGACATATAATATTGTGTAAATTTAATTTGAAATGTGGTGATTTGATACATGTATATATTGTGAAATGTTTACTGCAGTTAATGGACACATCCATCACCTCATATAATTACCATCATTTGTTATTATGCTGAATATGTTTAAGACTTACTCTCAAAGCAAATTACAAGTTCACAATTCAGTATTCTTAACTATAATCAATATGCTATACATTAGTACCTTGGTATTTATTCATTTTATCATTGAAAGCTTGTACCCTTTGAACAACATCTCACCATTCCCACTTCCCATCTCCTTGTACCCATCAGGAAGAGTTCAGTGATTTTAGATTCCACATGTAAGTGAAAACATAAAGTATTTGTGTTTTCCTTTGATTTATTTCACTTAGCATAATGCCCTCAAGGCCAATCTATGTAGTCACACATGACAAGATATATTTATTTTTTTAAAAGTTGAAAAAGATTCTTATGTATATGTACATATGTGCACACACACACACACACACACACACAATGTTTTCTTTATCTATTCATCCATTGGTGGATACGGGTTGTCTCCATATCTTGGCTATTGTGAATAACACTGCAATGAACATGGGAGTGCAAATATCTCTTAGAAACAGTGATTCCATTTCCTTTGTATATACACCCAGAAGTGACATTGCTGAAACATATTGTAGTTCTATTTTAAGATTTTGAGGGAAACTTTATACTGTGTTTTAAAGTGGCTGTACCAATTTACATACCCAAGAAAAGTCCACAAGTGTTCCCTTTTCTCCACATCCTTTTCATAATCTGTTTATTTCTTTCTTTTTTATGATAATATCCATTCCAACAAGTGTCAGATGATATCTCAGTATAGTTTTTTTAACATTTATTTATTTTTAATAGACTGAGACAGAGCATGAGCAGGGGAGGGGCAGAGACAGAGGGAGACACAGAATCTGAAGCAGGCTCCAGGTTCTGAACTGTTGGCACAGAGCCTGATGTGGGGCTTGAACCCATGAACTACGAGATCAAGACCTGACCCAAAGTCAGATGCTTAACTGACTCAGCCATCCAGGTGCCCCCATTTGTATACCTTCTGAAGAAAAATGTTTTATCAAGTCCTCTTCCCATTTTTAAATTATTATTTGTTTTTTGATATTGAGCTGTATGAGCTCCATATATACTTTGGATATTAACCTCTTATCAAATAGGAAGTTTATAAGCATTTCTCTTATTCTGTAAGTTGGCTATTCATTTTTATTATTTTTTTTTCTTTTGCTGTGCGGAAACATCTTAATTTGATGTGCTTACTCGTTGATTTTTGCTTTGGTTGCTTGTGCACTTGATGTGTCAGGGGACTTGTAGTTTATTTATTAATTTAATAATGTGCAAACTATGGCCTGCTGAATGAGTAAAACACTGGAGTCATTTTGACTGAAAACACTGTTTACACTCACACAAAGGAAGTAAATTTATATGATTTATTACTGACAAATCCCAGAAACAAGGAGTGAACTGATCTGGGGGAAGGACAGTTTTCCATCTTAGGTCACAAATTAGCAGGAGATAGCAGGACATCAATACAGTATTACTTATAACATGGTTGGGGGAGTGGTCACTATCTATAGACACAGCTCCAAGTGGTTATTCTAAAATGCAACACAGCAAAAGCAAAGTGGGAACTTGTGGCAGGAATCTTGAGATCAGCTTCTTATCTTAGTGTCCCGATTCAGGGTCAACAGTGTTGCTATACTATAAAATGCTTTGGCTGGAAATCAAAATGGCTTTGTCTCTTCACACATATTTTAAAAAATCTTGCAAAAATCAAGGAGACTTTCCTGATTTTTTATTCTAAGAGTTTTGCAGTTTTTTTTGCCTTAGTTCTAAGCCATTAATCCATTCCTAGTTAATATTTCTGAATTTTACATAAGGGTTCAACAAACACTGCCTGCAGCAAGCAAAGAGAGCTCCTACAGATGATAGACCTGAAGGATAGAGCAGCTAAAACATAACAGAAGAACTCACAAAATGCAAACCAGAGACACTCCCTAAAGTGCCACACCCTGGGTACTACATGACCTCTTCTTCATAAAGACATTATTTTCAAGAGCAGGACACATAACTGGCTTTTCTAACACACAAAAGAAGGCGAAACTTAGACCAGGCCAAGAGAGAGGAATTTATCCCAAATGACAGAACAAGATAAGGCTACAGAGATCTACATGAAATAGGTATAAGTAACATGCCTGAAGGAGAATTTAAAGCAACAATTATAAGGATACTCACTGGGCTTGAGAAAAGAATAGAAAACATCAGGGGGGCCCTTACCACAGAGATAAAAATGTTAAGAATTAATCAGAAATAAAGAAAGTAATAAATGAGATTGGAATAAAGCTTGATACAATGAACAGCAGGATGGAAGAAGAGAAATGGATTAGTGATATCGAAGAAAAAATAATGGAAAACAATGAAGCTGAACAAAAGACAGAAAAAAGAATTATGGAACATGAGAATAGAATTAAGGAACTCAGTGACTTCACCAAAAGTAATAACATTCGTTTTATATGGGTCCCAGAAGAAGAAGAGAGAAAATGGGGCAGAAAACTTATTTCAGAAAATAATAGCTGAAAATTTCCTTAATCTGGGGAGGGAAACAGACATCCAAATCCAGAAAGCACAGAGAACTCCCATCACAATCAACAAAAGAAAGCCAACACCAAGTCATGCTGTAATTAAAATTTCAAAATATAGTGATAAAGATAAAATCTTAAAGAAGCAAGGCAAAAGAAGTCCTTAATTTACAAGAGAAGACTTGTAAGACTAGCTGGAGACTTCTCAAGCAACACGTGGCAAGCCAGAAGGGAGTGGCATGATATATTCAAAGAACTGAATGGGAAAAATTTGCAGCCAAGAATATTCAGCAATGCTATCATTCAGAGTAGAAGGCGAGATAAAAAATTTCCCAGACAACCAAAAACCAAAAGAGTTCGTGACAACTAAACCTGTAAGAAATATTAAAAGGGACTCTTTGGGTGCAAAGGAGAGACCAAAAGTTACAAAAACAAGAAAGAATGAGAGAAATATCCAGAAACAATAACAAAGCATGTAACAAAATGGCAATAAATACATATCTATCAGTAATTACTTTTAATTTAAAAGGCTTAAATGCTCCAGTCAAAAGGTAGGGTGTCAGAATGGATAAAAAAAAAATCAAGGGCCATCTATATGCTACCTACAAAAGACTCATTTTAGACCTAAAGACACCTGCAGATTGAAAGTGGGGGGATGGGGAAATATTGATCATGCAAATGGATATCATATTCAAGCTGGAGTAGCAACACATATATATGACAAAATAGACTTTAAAACAAAAATTTAAACAAAAGAGAAAGTAGGGCACTGTATCATAATAAAGGGCAAAAATCCAACAAGAAAATCTAACAATTGTAAATATTTAGGCGCACAAGATGGAAGCAACCAAATATATAAAACAACAACAAACATCAAAGAACTAATTGATAATAATAAAGTAAAAGTAGGGGATTTTAAAACCCCATTTATATCGGGGCACCTGGGTGGCTCAGTCGGCTAAGCGTCCAAATTGGGCTCAGGTCATGATCTCACAGTCTGTGAGTTCAAACACCAAATCAGGCTCTGTGCTGACAGCTCAGAGCCTGGAGCCTGCTTCATATTCTGTGTTTCCCTCTCTCTCTCTGCCACTCCCCCACTCGTGCTTTCTCTCTCTCTCTCTCTCTCTGAAAAATAAATAGACATTAAAAAAAATTTTAAGTAAAAAAAAAAAAATTTACATCAAGGACAGATCACCTAAACAGAAAATAAACAAGGAAAACATGACTTTGAATGACACATCGGAACAACTGGACTTACATATATTTAGAACATTCCATCATAAACCAACAGAGTACACATTCTTTTCTTTTCAAGTGCACGTGGGATATTATCCAGAGTAGATCACATATTAGGTCACATCAGGCCTCAACAAACACAAAAAGATTGAAATCATACCACGTATGTTTTCTGACCACAACAACATGAAACTAGAAGTCAACCACAAGAAAAAATTTGGAAAGACCACAAATACATGGAGGCTAAACTAAAAAGTGACGAATGTGAACCATGAAATCAAAGAAGAAATTTGAAAAATACATGGAAACAAATAGAAATGAAAACACAATGGTCCAAAACTTTAGGATGTGGCCAAAGCAGTTCTAAGAGGGAAGTATATAACAATACAAGCCTACCTTAGAAAGCAAGAAAAATATCAAACAATCAACCCCACCTTACACCTAAAAGAGATATAAAAAGAACAATAAACGAAGCCTAAAGCCAGCAAAAGGAAAAGAATAATACACATTAGAGCAGAAATAAATGACAAATTTTTTAAAAAGTAGAATAAATCAATGAAACCAACATCTGGCTCTTTGAAAATATTATTAAAATTGACAAACCTTTAACCAGACTTATTAAAAAGAAAATCAAAAGGAACCAAGCAAACAAAATAAAGAAAGAGGGAAAATAACGAATACTACTACGAAATACAAACAATTATAAGAGAATATACTGGAAAAACTATATGCCACCAGATTGGACAACCTGGATGAAATGGATAAATTCCTAGAAGCATATAAACTACTAAAACTGAAACAGGAAGAAATATAAACTTTAACAGGCTGATAATCAGCAAAGACATTGAATCAGTAATCAAAAAATTCCCAACAAACCAAAGTACAAGGCCAGATGGCTCCATAGGAGAATTCTACCAAACATTTAAAGAAGAGTTAATACCTATTCTTCTCAAACAATTCCAAAAAACAGAAAAGGGAGGAAAACTTCCAAATTCATTCTATGAAGCCAGAATTATCCTAATACCAAATCCAGGGAGACTCCACTAAAAACGAAAAATACAGGTCAAAATCCTTGAGGAACATGGATGCAAAAATTCCCAATAAAATACTGGCAAATAGAATCCAACAGTACATTAAAAGTGTTATTCACCACAATCATGTGGGATTTATTCCTGGGCTGGAGGGGTGGTTCAACATTTGCAAATCAGTCAACGTGTTACACCACATTAATAAAAGAAAGGATAAGAACCACATGATCCTCAGAATGGATGCAGGAATACCATTTGACAAAAATATAACAAGCATTCATGATAAAACCCCACAAGTAGATTTAGAGGGAATATACCTCAACAAAATAAAGGCCATATATGAAAAACCCACAGCTAATATCATTCTCAATGGGGGAAAAACTGAGAACTTTTCTTCTACAGGCAGGAACAAGACAGGGATGTCCACTCTCAACACTGTTATTTAACACAGTACTGCAAATCCTACCCACAGCAACCAGACAACATAAAGAAATAAAGGCATCCAAATCAAGAAGTAGAAACACTTTCACTATTTGCAGACGACATGATACTTTATATAGAAAACCTGAAAGACTCCACCCAAAAGTTGCTAGAACTGATACATGAATTCAACAAAGTTGCAATATACAAAATCAATGTACAGAAATCTTTTGCATTTCTATACACAAATAATGAAACAGCAGAAAACATAAATTATGAAATTAATCCTATTTACAATTGCACCTAAATAGTGGCTCCTGGGTGGCTTAGTCGTTTGAGTGTCCGACTTCAGCCTAGGTCGTGATCTCATGGTTCATGAATTCAAGCCCTGTGTCAGGCTCTGTGCTGACAGCTCAGAGTCTGGAGCCTGCTTTGGATTCTGTGCCTCCCTCTATCTCTGATCCTCCCCGACTCACACTCTGTCTCTCTCTCAAAAATAAGTAATAAAATAAAAACATAAAAAAATTACAATTGCACAGAAGCCAATAAGATACCTAGGAATAAACCTAACCAAAGAGGTGAAAAACCTGTACTCTGAAAACTATAAAACACTGATGAAAGAAATTGAAAGTGACAGAAAGAAATGGAAAGACATTTTGTGCTCAAGGATCAGAAGAATAAATATTGTTAAAATGAGTACACTATCCAAAAAAATCTACACATTTAATGCAATCCCTATCAAAATAAAACCAGCATGTTTTACAGAGCTGGAGCAAACAATACTAAAATGTATATGGAATCACAAAAAGCCCCGAATAGAAAGCTTGAAAAAGTAAAGCAAGCTGGAAACACCAGAATTCCAGATTTTAAGTTATATTACAAAGGTGTAGTGATCACACTATATGGTACTGGCACAAAAATAGACACATATAGATCAGTAGAACAGAACATATTACCCCCCAAATTAACCCCAACTACAGGGTCAATTGAGTTTCAACAAAGCAGGAAATAGTATCCAATGGGAAAAAGACAGTCTTTTCAACAAGTGGTGTTGAGAAAACTGGACGGCAACATGGAAGAGAATGAAACTGGACGACTTTCTTACACCATACACAAAAATAAATTCAAAATGGATGAAAGACCGAAATGTGAGACCTGAAAATCCTAGAGGAGAACAAACCAAGAAACAGACTCAACTACAGTGAAAAATTGATGGTTATCAGAGGGCAGGTGTGTTAGGGGATGAGTTAAATAAGTGATGGGGATTAGAGTGTTCAATTGTGGTGAGCAGAGGGTGTTTTATGGGGTTGAATCACTATATTTTACACCTGAAACTAATATTAAGTTGTATGTTAACTGGAATTTACATAAAAACTTTAAAAAAAATTTCTTGGGGTTTCTGTGAAAATTAAATGCTTTGATTAACTCTTGACACTGGGACAAAGCAAGGACAGTTAGAACAGCCAGCAATTACCAAGCCATTATACACAGCTTTTAATCTTCAGAGCTTTTCAATGTAGCAACTCCTAGTAATATCTTCCTTTTAGATAAATTGAGCAAACCGAACCTTAAAGCTGATGAGTGCAGGAGTGAGGACTAAAACACAAGTTTCTTCTTTGTGATGCTCACAAATCTCTGCTACTCTTAGAAATTCCTTTTTTCTTGGAGGGATTTCTTGCAAGCAAAACTGACAATAAAGTGAATTCCTGTGCCATGAGTTCCTATGGCTTTGTCTTCCAAAATTTTTATTTTTGTTACTTCATAAGAATACTCTTAAATAAAACTAAGTTCAAAACTAATTTTGAACCATTTCATATTATCTTGTTCTTTCATTTTGGATAAATTCCTCTGTCTTTTCATTTTGTTTAAATCTCTGCCTTCTTCTCTATTTAGAGAAGCCAATTATGTCTCCTACCCTGAAATTAATGTCCTTATGAAAAGTTATACAGTCCCCAAGGCCTGGTGTTTCAGGAAGTGCCTCCAGTGTGTGTTGCATGTGCTCTAATGTTGTGTTATGGCTGCTGCTCCGTCCTTCAGGCCAGTTGTCTGCAGAGGAACTCCTTGCCTGCAGTGAGCACTCTTTGGTCTCTGGGCTCTGTATGGTGAGTTTTAACTAGATGTCCTTTTCTGCTTGTGAAATGAGACCTGTAACCACCTTCACTGAAATGGAGGCCTTGCAAAACTTTCTGTTTGGGAGACTTGGTATGGGCAGGGGTTTGTGCTGGTTTTCTGGGGGAAGGGCCCACCACACTGGGACTGAGGTAAGTGTGACTTGAAAGGTCACTTCCATCTGAGTACAGAATTGTGGGGTTTAGTGTAGCAAGTTAGGCAGCCAGTGTCCCACTGAGCTGCTTTCCACAGGCATCTCTGTTTATGCTGAGGGGCACAAGAGGGAAATGGTGTTGGCCAGATCCTCTGTTCCTGGAGAGGTATCTCCATCAATGCTTCCATTCTGGGACATGCTCCAAGAAGAGCAAATAATCATCCCCACTGTCTTCCCCAGCTACTCTTCAGATCACTGTTTCCACATTGTATGCCCATGGGTTGTTTGCCTGCCTTCTCTCCAAGAGCAGCACAGTGCCCTCCAGGCTTTATCCCAGCCAAGTATGCTGCCCTTTAAAACTCCAGGAATTAAATACTTGGGTTTCTCTTTAGATTGTATAAATCTGTTGTCTTTTAAAACTCCAGGCATTAAGCCCTGCCTGTTGCAAGAACTCACGAAATTCAGCTCCTCTCATTTTCCAAACCAGTAGCGCTGAGGAAGAGCTCTCCTTGTGCATTTCCCTGTGTGCTCCTCTCTCTTTCCCCCCTTTCCCAGCGACCACCACTCCCTCCCCTCCACAGCAGTCAGGATCTGTTTCTACCAGAAACAATGATTCCACACCTACTACATTCTTGGATGTGGCATCTTCTCTCCCTTTAGCTGTGGAGTTTGTTCTTTCAGTCCTCAGGTTGATTAGTGGGGGTATTCAGGATTATTGAATAGCTATCTAGTTTTATTCTTGGGACTAGGTGGGCCTAGGGTCCTCCTACTCTGCTACAATCTTCCTGTCTCCTCCATTTTTAATTTTATTAAGTTTATTTATTTATTTTGAGATAGAACCCACACGCAAACGTGTGCAGGAGTGGCACAGAGAGAGGGAGAGAGAGAGAAGGCCTCTGCATTTTCCATGTGAAGCCCGAGGATGTGGGGCTCATCCTCACAAACCATGAGATCATGACTTGAGCCAAAATCAAGAGTCAGACACTTAACCAACCGAGCCACCTAGGTGCCTCTAATTTTAATTTTCTGAGCAAGGTTCATACTTTTTTCCACAGTGGATACACCAGTTTGCATTCCCCCCAACAGTGCACAGGTGTTCCTTTTCATCCACATTATCATCAACACTTCTTATTTCTTACATTTTTTTTTATTTAACCGTTCTTTAGGTGTAAAGTGATACAAATTGTGATTTTGAATTGCATTTCCCTGGTGATTAGTTATGTTGAGCATCTTTTTCTGTGTCTGTAGGCTATTTGTATGTGTTTTTTGGAAAAATGTCTATTCAGGTTCTCTGCCCGTCTTTTAACAGGATTATGAGTTGTTCTGGTGTTGAGTTGTATATGTTCTTTCTACATTTTGCATATTAACCTTTTATTGAATACATAAGTTGCAAACATCTTCTCCCATTCATTAGATTGACTTTTTGTTTTGTTGATGGTTTTCTTCACTGTGCAAAACTTTATTTTGATGTAGTTCAATAGTTTATTTTTGTTTTTGTTTCCCTTTCTTCAGGAAACATATCTAGGAAAATATTTATACAGCCAATGTCAAAGAAATTACTGCCTGTGTTTTCTTTTGGGAGTTTTATGGTTTCAGGTCTCATATTTAGGTCTTTAATCCATTTTGAGTTTATTTTTGTGTACAGTGTAAAAATGTTTCCCAATTTCATTCTTTTGCAGGTAGCTGTCAAGTTTTCCCAACACTATTTGTTGAAAGAACTGTCTTTTTCCTAATGTATTTGCTTGCCTATTTCGCCATTGATTAATTGACCATATAACTGTGGGTTTGTTTCTGGACTCTGATTTCTGTTCTATTGATCTACGTGTCTATTTTTGTACTAGTACCATTCTGTTTTGAATACTACAGTCTTCTAGTGTATCTTGAAGCCTGGGACTGTGATGCGCCAGTTTTGCTCTTTTTGCAAGATTGCCTTGGTAATTCAGGGTCTTTTGTGGTACAAATCTTACAATCATTTTTTCTAGTTCTGTGAAAAATGTTGTTGGTATTTTGATAGAAGTTATATTAAATCTATAGATTGCTTTGTGTAGTATAGACATTTTGAGAATATTTGTCCTCCTAATCCATGAGCATGGAATACCTTTCCATTTCTTTATGTCCTCTTAAATTTCTTTCATCAGTACTTTATAGTTTTCAGAATACAGGTCTTTTCACCTTGGCTAGCTTTCATCTTGGTTAACTTTATTTCTAGGTATTTTATTCTTTTTGGTACAATTATACATGGGATAGTTTTCTTATGTATTTTTCTGTCACTTTATTATTAATGTATAGAAATGCAACAGATTTCTGTATATTAGCTTTGTATCCTGTGACTTTACTGAATTAATTTATCACTTCTATTATTTTTTGTTGCTGTTGGAATATTTTGGGAATTTTATATAAAGCATTATGTCATCTGCAAATAGTGAATATTTTACTTCTTCCTTACCAATTTGGATGCTTTTTATTTCTTTTTGTTGTTTGGTTGCTGTGGCTAGGACTTCTACTACTATGTTGAATACAAGTGTTAAGAGTGGACACCCTTGGGGCACCTGGGTGGCTCTGTCGGTTAAGTGTCTGACTTCAGCTCAAGTCATGATCTCATAGTCTGTGGGCATAAGCCCCACGTCAGGCTCTGTGCTGACAACTCAGAGCCTGGAGCCTGTTTTGGATTCTGTGTCTCCCTTTCTCTCTACCTCTCCCCAGCTGGTTCTCTCTCTCTGTCTCTCTCTCTCTGTCTCTCTGTCTCTCTGTCTCTCTCTCTCTTTCTCTGTATGTGTGTATGTGTCTCACTAATAAATAAAATGAACTTAATTTTATTTTTTTTCCAATATATGAAATTTATTGTCAAATTGGTTTCCATACAACACCCAGTGCTCATCCCAAAAGGTGCCCTCCTCAATACCCATCACCTACCCTCCCCTCCCTCCCACTCCCCATCAATCCTCAGTTTGTTCTTAGTTTTTAAGAGTCTCTTATGCTTTGGCTCTCTCCCACTCTAACCTCTTTTTTTTTTCCTTCCCCTCCCCCATGGGTTTCTGTTAAGTTTCTCAGGATCCACATAAGAGTGAAAACATATGGTATCTGTCTTTCTCTGTATGGCTTATTTCACTTAGCATCACTCTCTCCAGTTCCATCCACGTTGCTACAAAGGGCCATATTTCATTCTTTCTCATTGCCATGTAGTACTCTATTGTGTATATAAACCACAATTTCTTTATCCATTCATCAGTTGATGGACATTTAGGCTCTTTCCATAATTTGGCTATTGTTGAGAATGCTGCTATAAACATTGGGGTACAAATGTCCCTATGCATCAGTACTCCTGTATCCCTTGGGTAAATTCCTAGCAGTGCTATTGCTGGGTCATAGGGTAGGTCTATTTTTAATTTTCTGAGGAACCTCCACACTGTTTTCCAGAGTGGCTGCACCAATTTGCATTCCCACCAACAGTGCAAGAGGGTTCCTGTTTCTCCACATCCTCTCCAGCATCTATAGTCTCCTGATTTGTTCATTTTGGCCACTCTGACTGGCGTGAGGTGATATCTGAGTGTGGTTTTAATTTGTATTTCCCTGATAAGGAGTGACATTGAGCATCTTTTCATGTGCCTGTTGGCCATCCGGATGTCTTCTTTTTTTTTTTTTTTTTTAATTTTTTTTTTCAACGTTTATTTATTTTTGGGACAGAGAGAGACAGAGCATGAACAGGGGAGGGGCAGAGAGAGAGGGAGACACAGAATCTGAAACAGGCTCCAGGCTCTGAGCCATCAGCCCAGAGCCCGACGCGGGGCTCGAACTCACGGACCGCGAGATCGTGACCTGGCTGAAGTCGGACGCTTAACCGACTGCGCCACCCAGGCGCCCCCGGATGTCTTCTTTAGAGAAGTGTCTACTCATGTTTTCTGCCCATTTCTTCACTGGGTTATTTGTTTTTTGGGTGTGGAGTTTGGTGAGCTCTTTATAGATTTTGGATACTAGCCCTTTGTCCAATATGTCATTTGCAAATATCTTTTCCCATTCCGTTGGTTGCCTTTTAGTTTTGTTGGTTATTTCCTTTGCTGTGCAGAAGCTTTTTATCTTCATAAGGTCCCAGTAATTCATAAATGAACTTAATTTTAAAAATTATTTTAAAAAAAGAGCACACACCCTTGTCTCTTTCTAAACTTAGAGTAAGGCTCTCAGTTTTTCACCGCTGAGGATGACATTAGCTGTGCATTTTTTATATACGACCTTTATTGTGTTGAGGTATGTTTACCCTAAACTTACTTTTTTGAGGTTTCTTTTTTTTTTATCATGAATGAATGTTGTAGTTGTCAAATGCATTTTCTGTGTCTATTTAGATAATCATATGTTTTTAATCTTTTCTCTTGTTAATGTGATGCATCACATTGATTGATTTGTAAATATCGAGCCACACTTGCATCCCTGGAATAAATCCCACTTAATTGTGAGGAATGATTTTTGTATGTACTGTTGGGTTCAGTGTGCAAGGATTTTTGAGGATTTCTGCATTTGTTTTCATCAGTGATATTGGCCTATAGTTTTCTTTTTGGAGTGTATTTGTCTGACTTTTATATCAGGGTAATGTTGGGCTCATAGAGTAAATTCAGAAGCTCTCCTCCTTCTATTTTTGGAATAGTTTGAGAAGAATAGGTATTAACTCTTCTTTAACTGTTTGGTAGAGTTCACCCGTGAAGACACCTGGTCCTGATCTCTTGTTCATTAGGTGTTTTTTCTTGTTGCTGTTGTTGTTGTTTTCTGAATCGATTTCATTGCTATTAATCCATTTGTTCAGATTTTCTATTTCTTCCTAATTTGGTTTTGGAAAGTTATATATTTCTAGGAATTTATTCAATTCTTTTAGGTTGTCCAATTTGTAAGCATACAATTTTTCATAGTGTTCTTTTATAATTAATTATTTTTTTATTTCTGAGTTGTTAGTTGCTATTTCTCATCCTTCATTTATTATTTTTTATTTGAGTCCTTTCTTTTTTTGTTTTTGATGAATCTGGCTAAAAGTTTATTAATTTTGTTGATCTTTTCAAAGAAACTGCTCCTGGTTTCATTTATCTGTTCTTTTTTTTTATGGTCTGCAGTTCATTTATTTCTACTCTAATTTTTACTATTCCTTACCTCCTCTACCATTGGGCTTTGTTTTGTTCTTTTTCTAGCATATTTGGGTGTACAATTAGGGTTATAGCATATTTGTGTGTACAATTAGTGTGCTTTTGTTTTTCTTTTTGCTTGATTCTTGAGTTAGGCCTGTATTGTTATAGTCTTCCCTCTTATAACAGCTTTTCCTGCATCCCAAACATTTTGGACCATTGTGTTTTTATGGTTTTTTGTCTCCATGTATTTTTTAAATTTCTTCTCTGATTTCCTTGTTGACCAAGTCAATGCTTACTATCATGTTATTTAGCCTATGTATCTGTGTTCTTTCCAGTTTTTTTTTCTTGTGATTGGGTTCTATTGGGTTCTAGTTTCATACTCTCATGGTCAGAAAAGATACATGATATGATTTCAATCTTTTCAATTTATTGTGGCTTGTTTTGTGGCCTACCATGTGATCATATTCTGGAGAAGTACTATGTACACTTGAAAAGAATGTGTATTTTGATCTTTTTGGGTTTTTTTTTTTTACCAATTTATTTTTTTATTTTTTTTCAATATATGAAGTTTATTGTCAAATTGGTTTCCATACAACACCCAGTGCTCATCCCAAAAGGTGCCCTCCTCAATACCCATCACCCACCCTCCGCTCCCTCCCACCCCCATCAACCCTCAGTTTGTTCTCAGTTTTCAAGAGTCTCTTATGCTTTGGCTCTCTTCTACTCTAACCTCTTTTTTTTCCTTCCCCTCCCCCATGGGTTTCTGTTAAGTTTCTCAGGATCCACATAAGAGTGAAACCATATGGTATCTGTCTTTCTCTGTATGGCTTATTTCACTTAGCAGAACACTCTCCAGTTCCATCCATGTTGCTACACTTGTACCCCAATGTTTATATTTTGATCTTTTTGAATAGAATGTTCTGAATATATCTATTAGTTCCATCAGGTCTAATGTGTCATCAAAGCCACCATTTCTTTGTTGATTTTCTGCCTGGATGATCCATCCATTGATGTAAGTGGGGTGTTAAAGTCCTCTGCTATTATTGTATTACTATCACTTCTTTTATGTCTGTCAATAGTTGCTTTATGTGTTTAGGGGTTTCCATGTTGGGTGCATAAATATTTACTAATGTCATATCTCCTTGTTGGACTATTTTCTTTATTATTATGTAGTGTTCTCTTTGTCTGTTTTTAAATCTTTGTTTCATAGTCTACTTTCTCTGATATAGTTATTGCTAACTTATCTTTCTTTTTACTTCTATTTGTATGGTAAAAGCTTTTCCATCCCTTCACTTTCAATCTGCATGTGTCTTTAAGGTAGAAGTGTGTCTTTTCTAGGCAGCATATAGATAGATCTTGTTTTTAATCCATTCAGTCACTCTATGTCTTTTGATTGGTGCATTTAGTCCATTTACATTCAAAGTAATTATTGGTAGGTATGTACTTACTTCCATTTTGTTGCTTGTTTTACACTTTGTTTTGTTTTTTTGTAGGTATTTTCTGTTCCTTTTTTCCTCTCTTTCTTTTTTCCCTTATGGTTTGTTGGCTTTCTTGATGATATTCTTGGATTCCCTTCTCTTTATTTTTTGTATATCTATTAAAGATTTTTTATTTGTACTTAATATTAATTTCAGATATAACATCTTATGCATAAAGCAGCTTGTATTAAGTTAATGCTGATGGTCACTTAAGTTTGAACGCATTCTAAAAGCACTAAATTTTTCTCAGTCCATGTTGTACATATATGATGTCATTACCTGGTGGTCTTTTAAAAATTCAAATTATTAACACAGGAAACAACAGATGTTGGTGAAGATGCAGAGAAAGGGAAATGCTTTTGCACTGTTAGTGGGAAGGCAAACTGGTGCAGCCAATATGGAAAACAGTATGGAGGTTCCTCAAAAAATTAAAAATAGAACTACCCCATGACCCAGCAATTGCACTACTAGTTATTTATCCAAAAGATACAAAAATGCTGATTTGAAGGGGCACATGTACTCCAATGTTTATAACAGCACTATCAACCATAGCCAAATTATGGAAAGAACCCAAATGTCCATTGACTGATGAACAAATAAAGAAAATGTGGTATATATACACAATGGAATACACGTCGGCAATCAAAACGAATAAAATCTTGCCATTTGCAACAACATGAATGGAACTAAAGTATATGTTTCTAAGAGAAATAACACAAAGACAAATATCATATGATTTCACTCATGTGGAATTTAAGAAAGAAAACAGATGTAACTAGGGGAATAGAAGGAAAAATAAGATAAAAACAGAGAGGGAGGCAAACCATAAGAGACTCTTAAATACAGAGAACAAACTGAAGGTTGCTGGAGGGGAATTGGGTGCAAGGATTAGTTAAACGGGTGACAGGCATTAAGGAGAGCACTTGTGGGGATGAGCACCGGGTGTTCTATGGAAGTGATGAATCACTGGATTCTATTCCTGAAACCAATACTAGAATGTATGTTACCTAACTTGAATTTAAATATATAAATTTAAAAAATTCAAATTATGATTCAGTAGATATAATGTAGAGATTTACATTTTGCATTTCCAAGAAATTCCCAAGTGATGCTGATATTGCTGCTTCTCAGACCACAGCTTTGATTCCCAAAACAATATTCTCCATTGTCTACTACTCTATTTTTACTTAGAGGCAAATTATCCTTGGTTAAACTTTCATAGGCTGAGTAACACAAAAGAGTGGAGGTTATCTAGATAGTTCAGGCCTAAATATACTTCTGTGTGAGTTAAACCTACCTTCTCTCTCTCTCTCTCTCTCTCCCTCTCCCTCTCCCTCTCCCTCTCTCTCAAACAACAACAAAAACAACAACAACAACAACAACAACAACAACAACAAAAACCTGATACCAATAGAAGAAAACCTCACCTTTGGACTTTTAGATTTGCTAGTAAACACTGAGCTAAAAATAATCTGCGTGAAAAATCAGGTAGTGAAGCTTTACATTACACCTCTTAACAATATTTTTTTCAAAAAAGAAGTTGGGTTCTTTAGAAGTCCAGATGGATTAATCTACCTAAAATCATCTCTGATCATGATATTCTCTGACTCAAAAATTCTCAATGCCTACATTTCCAGTTACTTACTGAATGGAATCTAGATTCCTTAGCCTGGCTTTCAAGGTCCTCCATGATTTTGCTCTTGCTCCAATGTACCTGCCACCCTTACCTTCGTCTACTCTCCTTTCTTTTTTATTGTATGCAAATTGAGGTACTTGCTGTTCTTTGGAACCCACACAGGCCTTTCAGCTCTTTTGTCTTTTCTCACACTATTTTAATTTTTATGTCTACAGGGTGAAGCCTTATCTATCCATTACAACCCTGATCTATTTCTCCTTCTCCTATTAAGGCTTCTTTAAGCTAGCATATTCTCTGACTTCTATCCAGCCAAAACCAATATGCAACCTCTTTCTTCTATGTATTTCCACATAACTTTATTTGTATTTCTCTCCTATGTGCTAAGATTTAAAATTTTTTTTAAAAAGACTCCACCCTAAGCTTGAATTTTTACCATTACCAACTCAAGCATTAGATAACATGTTGCCTTCCATACAATTTTTAAAATATAATTTCTTAAGAAAAAAATACCTTTTGGTCTCTAGTCTCAGAATTAATGGATTTTCCAGGTAACTTCACCTTCCTAGAGAGAGATATGGGTCATTACGAATACATAGCTCAGTTTATATTGAACCTTAGGTTAGGAAGTAGAAGGTACTAAATGGGTAGGCAAGACCAACCAAGACAAGTAACCAAGATATTTATTTATCACATATTTATGGAGTATCTGCTGTGTCAGGCCCTTATGGTTCCAATTTCAGTGCTGATGAGAGAGAGTTCTAAAAAAAGAAAGTAAACCAATAGTCTCTTGTATTCAACCTAGATGCTAGAATCTTCTTCCTCCAAATTTCTTTTAAAAAAAAGACATCAAATGTTGTATATTCCATTTGCATAAGATTTAGAAGATAATGAATTCTCTCTTAAAACACACACACACACACACCAAAAATTCTGGTGGGCAAATAAAATGTAAGAGTATACCAATTGAGCAGTTGGACATATTTGAAAGATGTTTCTCCTTTCTTTCTCCAAATGATTATGTGCATACCAGACCTTTTCACGAGCTCCTGCTTTGGTTCACTGTTCTGGGGGGAGTGAAATGTTTTGAAGCAGTAATAAATACAAGCTGAGAAGAAAATCTTTCTGATAGAAGCTAAAACAAGGAAAGACTTAATAGTATGGAAAAAAGGTGAACATAGCTAAGTTCAATAGTTTACAAATTTTATAGAAGAATGGAGCTACAGTGAAACATATTATTTTGATATTAAGATGTTTCTATTTGTACAAAGTTGGTGGAGGAAATGTTCTGGTAAAAAAATAACTACTCCTCAATGTTCCTACTCTTTTTTTGTCATGAGCCTGTAAACATGACGCCAATATTTGAGACATAATCTATGAAAGTTTTCCATAAATTTCAATAAACCCACTTATTGATGGTATTATCTATTACCTTGGTTGTGGTAATGGTATCATGGCTACATGGATATGTCCAAGCTCATCAAGATGTATAGATTAAGGTCCATGAAATACAGCCAGACCAACACTAAACCATCCTACACACATAGAAAACTGACTGAGGATTAACACAACAATCTGCACAACCTGAACCACAGAATTCAGCAGGTATGTGGCACGAAGTGAACTTGGGGAGAAGGCACAGGAAGGGAGGTGCTTTTGCTAATAGAGAGAGGACGGAGACTGGGGGTGGGTGAGAATATGGGAAAAGCACCCTTCCCCAAAACCAGCTGGGGAGAAAGTGGAAAATTGGAAACAGCTGCAAGGACTAAACTAAAAAGGGAGAAAGGAGAAAGGAGAAGGTTTAAATTCCATTAAGACTGTAAACAAGGGGAGTGCAGTCTGCAACTCCACAGCTCAATACCTGGCGGTGCTCTGGTGGGAAGGGTGAATCCCCAGAAACAGAGTGGGGTCTGTGAGGTTCTCGGGCCACATGGGGAAAAGTGGTTCCACTGCTGGAAGGACATTTGGTAGAGACTGTTGAAGTCACCTGGTCCCAGCAGACCCCAGAAAATGGCCACATTCTCTGGTGCTTGAACAAGGTTAAGGGTGAAACCTGATGCCAGATGTGTGTTGTGATCTTCCATAATCCCTGAAACACTGCTGCTACACTATCTCACGAACTTTTTCTGGGGCGGGCTGGCACCTGCTCATAGTCTCAGGGCACCAGCAGCAACAAGGTCCAGCAAGCATTCCTGGGTAAAGCCAGCATTTGGCCATTGCTCATTCGGCCATTGCTCAGTGAGACATTCCCACAGAGGGGCAGAATGGGTCAAAGCCGCAGTCCTTCAGAAGTAAGGGGCCAGGAAAAACAGCCACATCTGAGACAAAACTCAGGAGGAAGGTGCTGCCTGGGACCTGGTCAAAGAGAGTGAAAAAGCGGGGAGTGGATGAAAGCTGAAGACAGTATAGGTGCATGATTGCCGATCTAAGAGAACAGACTGGGTAGTGGGGTGGCGCCATTTTCACTGCTCCTGCGCATTGCACAGACACACCTATGAGCACCACAACACTCCACCTTAGTGGGCTAGCAGCACCATCTAGTGGAGAGTGGAACCATTGCACTCATCCCACCGAACTGGGCCAACTTCGCTCTTCAAGAATACAAGTCTCACCGCCAGCTTGGTTTATGGACTATAAAGCGCCACATAGACTAACTTCTAGGGGAAAATGAAATAATTTCAGTTCTACTTCAATCTGTTAGCAGGTTCATCCATTCAATTTTCTTTCGTTTTTTTTTCTCTTTTACACTTTTTTCCTGAATGAAGAAAGAGAAAAATTTCATTCTTATTTTCAATTTTTATTAAAAATATTTTTCTTGGGGCGCCTGGGTGGCGCAGTCGGTTAAGCATCCGACTTCAGCCAGGTCACGATCTCGCGGTCCGTGAGTTCGAGCCCCGCGTCGGGCTCTGGGCTGATGGCTCAGAGCCTGGAGCCTGTTTCCGATTCTGTGTCTCCCTCTCTCTCTGCCCCTCCCCCGTTCATGCTCTGTCTCTCTCTGTCCCAAAAATAAATAAAAACGTTGAAAAAAAAAATTTAAAAAAAAAATATTTTTCTTTCATTTTATGACTATATTTTTTACTTTTGTGTAAATTTTTTCTAATTCTATTTTACTTCCATCATTTTATTTTAGTCTACTTCAGTGTATTCACCTTTTCAAATTTTCAAACGATGTCCTTTTTTTTCCTTTGTTTTCTTTGTTTTCTCTTTTTTGTTTCTTTTCTTTTTCTTGAATGCAGAAAGATAAAAACTTCATTTTTACCTTCAATTTCTATTAAAATATTTTTTTAATTTTTTTACTAAACTTTTTGCTTTTATGTAAAGTTTTTCAATTCTACTTACATCATTTGATTTTAGTCTACTACAGTGTATTCACTTTTTCAAATGTTCAAAAGATCTACTTTTTTCTTTTTTCTCTTCGTTTCTTTTCTTTTTCTTGAATACAGAAAAATACAAATTCATTTTAATTTTTAAGAAAAAAATTTTTTCTTTAATATTTTCTACTATATTCTTTACTTCTGTGTATATTTTTTCAAATTCTATTTTACCTCCATCATCTCATTTTAGTCTACTTCAGTACATTCATTTTTTCAAATTCTCAAACAATTTCCTTTTTTTCTTTTAACCCCCTTTTTCTTTCTCTAATGTGTCAAACCACTTTCAACACCCAGACAGAAACACACCTAGGATCTAGCATGATTTATTTGATTTATGTGTGTGTGTGTTTAATTTTTTTATTTTAATTTTTTATTTTAATTTTTCTACCTCATTAATTCCTTTTCTCCCTTAAAAATGACAAAATGAAAGAATTCACCCCAAAAGAAAGAGCACGAAGAAACGACAGCCAAGGATTTAGCCAACATAGATACAACCAGGATGTCTGAACCAGAATTTAGAATCACTATAATAAGAATACTAGCTGGAGTTGAATATAGATTAGAATCTCTTTGTTCAGAGAAAAAGAAGTAAAAAAATAGCCAGAATGAAATTAAAAATGCTATAACTGAGCTGCAATCATTGATGGATGCAGTGGCGGCAAGGATGGATGAGGCAAAACAGAGAATCAGTGATATAGAGGACAAACTTACAGAGAATAGTGAAGAAGAAAAAAGAGGGAGAATAAGGAAAAAGAGCACGATTTAAGAATTAGAGAAATCAGTGACTCATTAAAAAGGAACAACATCAGAATCATAGGGGTCCCAGAAGAGGAAGAGAGAGAAACAGGGGTAGAAGGATTATGTGAGCAAATCATAGCAGAAATCTATCCTAACCTGGGGAAAGACACAGACATCAAAATCCAGGAAGCACAGAGGACCCCCATTACATTCAACAAAAACAGATTATCAAGAAGACATAGCATAGTCAAATTCACAAAATACTCAGGCAAGGAGAGAATCATGAAACCAGCAAGGGGAAAAAACCCCCTAACCCACAAGGGGAAGACAGATCAGGTTTGCAGCAGACCTATCCACAGAAACTTGGCAGGCCAGAAAGGAATGGTAGGATATATTCAGTGAATCAGAAAAATATGCAGCCAAAAATTCTTTATCCAGCAATGCTGTCATTCAAAATAGAAAGAGAGATAAAAAGTTTCCCAGACTGGGGCACCTGGGTGGCTCAGTTGGTTGAGCGTCCAACTTCCGGTCAGGTCATGATCTTACAGTTTGTGGGTTCAAGCCCCGCATCAGCATCTGTGCTGACCGCTTGCTCAGAGCCTGAAGACTGCTTCAGATTCTGTCTCCTTCTCTCTCTGCCCCTCCACTGCTCACACTTATCTCACTCTTTCTCAAAAATAAATAAATTTTTAAAAAATGATTTAAAAAAAAGTTTCCCAGATGAACAAAAATTAAAGGAGTTTCTAACCACTAAACCAGCCCTGCAAGAAATTTTAAGGGGGAAACTCTCTGAGGGGAGAAAAGATGGAAAAAAATACACACTCACACACACACACACACATATATGTATATTATATATTATATATAAATGTATATAAATAGATAAATATATATAAATACATAAATATGAAAAAACAACAAAGATTAGAAAGGACCAGAGAACACCACCAGAAACTCCAACTCTACAAGCAGCATAATGGCAATAAATTCATATGTTTCAGTATCACTCTAAACGTCAATGGACTCAATGCTCCAATCAAAAGACATAGGGTAACAGAATGGATAAGAAAACAAGATCCATCTATATGCCGTTTACAAGAGACCCACTTTAGACCTAAAGACACCTTCAGATTGAAAATCAGGGGATGGAGAAACATCTATCATGCTAATGGTCAACTGAAGAAAGCTTGAGTAGCCATACTTATATCAGACAATCTAGACTTTAAAATAAAGACTGTATCAAGAGATGCAGAAGGGCATTATATCATAATCAAGGGGTCTATCCACTAAGAAGACCTAACAATTTGAAACATTTATGCACCAAATGGGATAGCACCCAAATATATAAATCAATTAATCACAAGCATAAAGAAACTCATTGATAGTAATACCATAATAGTAGGAGACTTCAACATCCCACTCACAGCAATGGACAGATCATCTAATCAAAAAATGAACAAGGAAACAATGGCTTTGAATGACACACTGGACCAGATGGACTTAACAGATATATTCAGAACATTTCATCCTAAAGCAGCAGAATATACATTCTTCTCCAGTGCACATAGAACATTCTCCAGAATAGACCATATACTAGGACACAAATCAGCCCTAAGTAAGGACAAAATATCGAGATCATGCCATGTGTATTTTCAGACCACAATGCTATGAAACTAGAAATCAGCCACAAGAAAAAATTTGGAAAGGTAACAAATACTTGGAGACTGAAAAACGTCCTACTGAAGAATGAATGGGCGAACCAAGCAGTTAAAGAGGAAATTAAAAAGTATATGGAAGTCAATGAAAATTATAACACCACAACCCAAGACCTCTGGGATACAGCAAAAGCGGTCATAAGAGGAAAGTTATAGCAATCCAGTCCTTCCTAAAGAAGGAAGAAAGATCTCGGCTACACAACCTAACCTTACACCTTAAGGAGCTGGAAAAAGAAGAGCAAATAAAACGCAAAACAAGCAGAAGACGGGAAATAATAAAGATTACAGCAGAAGTTAATGCTATCGAAACCAAAAAAACAGTAGAACAGATCAATGAAACCAGCAGCTGGTTCTTTGAAAAAATTAACAAAATTGATAAACCATTAGCCAGTCTGATCAAAAAGAAAAAGGAAAGGATGCAAATAAATAAAATCAAGAATGACAGAGGAAAGATCAGAACCAACACAGCAGAAATAAAAACTATAATAAGAGAATATTATGAGTAATTATATGCCAATAAAATGGGTAATCTGGAGGAAATGGACAAATTCCTAGAAACATGTGCAGTACCAAAACTGAAACACGAAGGAATAGAAAATTTGAACAGACCCATAACCAGTAAGGAAATCGAATTAGTAATCAAAAATCTGCCAAAAAACAAGACTCCAGGGCCAGATGGCTTTCCAGGGGAATTCTACCAAACATTTAAGAAAGAGTTAACACCTAGTGTCTGGAAGGTGTTATTCAAAAAAATAGAAATGGAAGGACAACTTCCAAACTCTTTCTATGAAGTCAGCATTACCTTGATTTGAAAACCAGACAGAGACGCCACTAAAAAGGAGAATTATAGACCAATTTCCCTGATGAACATGGATGCAAAAATTGTCAACAAGATATTAGCCAACTGGTTCCAACAATACATGAAAAAAATTATTCACGATGACCGAGCTGGATTTATACCTAGGATGCAGGAATGGTTCAAATTCCGCAAGCCAATCAATGTGATTCATCACATCAATTAAAAAAAGGACAAGAACCATATGATCCTCCCAATAGATGCAGAGAAAGTATTTGACAAAATGCAGCATGGTTTCTTGATAAAAAACCTCAAGAAAGTAGGGATAGAAGGAGCATACCTCGAGATCATAAAGGCCATATATGAACAATGCAACGCTAATATCATCCTCAATGGGGAAAAACTGAGAGCTTTATCCCTAAGGTCAGGAACAAGACAGGGATGTCCACTCTCACCACTGTTATTCAACATAGTATTGGAAGTCTTAGCTATGCCATCAGACAACACAAAGAAATAAAAGGCATCCAAATCGGCCAGGAGGAGGTCAAACTTTCACTCTTCGCAGATGACATGATACTCTATATGGAAAACCCAAAAGATTCCACCAAAAAACTGCTAGAATTGATTCATGAATTCAGCAAAGTTGCAGGATATAAAATCAACGCACAGAAATCGGTTGCATTCCTATACACAAACAATGAAGTGACAGAAACAGAAATCAAGGAATAGATCCCATTTAAAGTTGCACAAAAAAACCGTAAAATACCTAGGAATAAATCTAACCAAAGAGATGAAAAATCTATACACTGACAACTATAGAAAGCTTATGAAAGAAATTGAAGAGACACAAAAAATAGAAAAAGATTCTCTGCTCCTGGATAGGAAGAACAAATATTGTTAAAATGTCAATACTACACAAAGAAATCTATGTATTCAATGCAATCCCTATCAAAGTAAAACCAACATTCTTCACAGAGCTAGAACAAATCATCCAAAAATTTGTATGGAACCAGAAAAGACGCCAAATAGCCAAAATGATCTTGAAGAGAAAATCAAAGCAGGGGACATCACAATCCTGGACGTCAAGCTATACTACAAAGCTGTAATCATCAAGACAGTATGTTACTGGCACAAGAACAGACACTCAGATCAATGGAACAGAATAGAGAACCCAGAAATGGACCCACAAACGTATGGGCAACTAATCTTTGACAAAGCAGGAAAGGATAGACAATGAAATACAGTCTCTTCAGCAACTGGTGCTGGGAAAACTGGACAGCGACATGTAGAAGAATGAACCTGGACCACTTTCTTACACCATACACAAAAATAAACTCAAAATGGATGAAAGACCTCAATGTAAGACAGGAAGCCATCAAAATCCTCAAGGAGAAAGCAGGCAAAAACCTCTTTGACCTTAGTTGCAGCAACTTCTTACTCAACATATCTCCGGAGGGGAGGGAAACAAAAGCAGAAATGAACTACTGGGACCTCATCAAAATAAAAAGCTTCTGCACAGTGAAGGAGACAATCAGCAAAACTAAAAGGCAACTGACAGAATGGGAGAAGATATTTGCAAATGACATATCAGTTAAAGGGTTAGTATCCAAAATCTATAAAGAACTTATCAAAGTCAACACCCAAAAAACATGTAATCCAGTGAAGAAATGGGCAAAAGACATGAATAGACACTTCTCCAAGGAAGACATCCAGATGGCCAACCAACAC
This sequence comes from Leopardus geoffroyi, assembly GCF_018350155.1. NCBI lineage: Eukaryota > Metazoa > Chordata > Mammalia > Carnivora > Felidae > Leopardus > Leopardus geoffroyi. The sequence continues at coordinate 64,304,106 of NC_059343.1, read as the reverse complement.
ATGAAAAAATGCTCCACATCCGTCATCATCAGGGAAATACAAATCAAAACCACAATGAGATACCACTTTATACCTGTCTGAATGGCTAACATTAACAACTCAGGCAACAACAGATGTTGGCGAGGATGCAGAAAGAGAGGATCTCTTTTGCATTGTTGGTGGAATGCAAGCTGGTGCAGCCACTCTGGAAAACAGTATGGAGGTTCCTCAAAAAACTAAAAATGGAATATCCCTACAACCCAGCAACTGCACTTCTAGGTATTTATCCACGGGATACAGATGTGCTGTTTCGAAGGGACACATGCACCCCCATGTTTATAGCAGCACTATCAACAATATCCAAAGTATGGGAAGAGCCCAAATATCCATCAAGGGATGAATGGATAAAGCAGATGTGATATATATATACAATGGAGTATTACTCGGCAATCAAAAAGAATTAAGTCTTGCCATTTGCAAATGTGTGGATAGAACTGGAGGGTATTATGCTAAGTGAAATTAGTCAGTCAGAGAAAGACAAAAATCATATGACTTCAGTCATATGAGGACTTTAAGAGAAAAAACAGATGAACATAAGGGAAGGGAAGCAAAACTAGTATAAAAAGAGGGAAGGGGACAAAGCATAAGAGACTTATAAATATGGAGAACAAACTGAGGGTTACTGGAGGGGGTGTGGGAGGGGGGATGGGCTAAATGGGTAAGGGGCACTAAGGAATCTACTCCTGAAATCATTGTTGCACTATATGCTAACTAATTTGGATGTAAATTTTTAAAAAATAAAAAATAAAATATAAAAGAAATATAAGGAAAAATGATCAAAAAATGTATAGATTAAATGTGCAATATTTTTATACCACCTGTACCTCATTATCAATTATATATTTAATGCTAAAAAGTAAAGTATGCATATGAAAAGATGCTCAACATCATATGTCATTAAGGAATTGTAACTTAAATCAATAATAAGGCACTACTACACTGTTATTAAAATGGTTAAAATTCAAAACACTGGCAACACCAAATTCTGGCAAAGATCTGGATCAAAGGGAACTTCCATTATTTGCTGGTGGGAATGCAAAATAATGCAACCATGTTAAAATACAATGGCAGTATCTTACACAATGCAACATGCTCATACCATATAATCCAACAATCATGTTCCTTGGAATTTACTCAAATAAGTTGAAAACTTATGTCCACCCAAAAACCTGTAGGTGAATATTTATAGCAGCTTTATTCATAATTTTTAAAACTTAAAAACAACCAAAATGTCTTTCCATAAATGAATGGATAAATAAAATTTTGGCACATCCAGAAAATGGAGTATCATTCTGCACTAAAAATAAATAAGCTCTCAAACCATGAAAAGACATGGATGTAATTAAATGCATATTACTCCGTGAAAGAGCCAATCTGAAAAGACTACATATTATATGATTTTGCCTATGTAATATTGGCAAAAGGCAATTGAAATCAAGGAAGGAAAAATTATGTAAACAGTTAAAAGATCTGAGGTTGCCAGCAGTTATGAAGGAAGGAGGGATAATTAGGTCAAGCACAATGGATTTTTAGAACAGTTAAACTATTTTACATGATACTATAAATGGTGGGAAACTGTCATTGTGTATTTGTTAAAACCTATAGATTGCATGCCAAGAATGAACCCTAATGTAAACTATGAACTTTGAGTGATAATGATGTGTAAATTCAGGCTTTCCATTCAACAGTCCTGATTACAGTCACACTTGATCAGAGAGCATGCCCTGTGGCTTTCCCAATCTGTGGAGCAAAACCAGTGCGTTTCATGACCAGTAAATACAGTGCACACTGATGCCAGATTTGTGTCCTCAAGCAACAAGCCATATATGCCTTGAGTACCATCTTGCTGCCTCGGCAGGCCAAGGAAGCTAATAACCTCCTGCTACTACTTAATATAGTACCCAGTCCTGAACAACTAATAAGCCTGACCAGAGAGTCAAAGCAACTATAGAGTTAATCCTACAGCTTCACCTAGGTAGAAAACTAAACCAGCAGTCCTGTCCAAGGGTTCTCAGCTAATAGCACACTCCCACATCCTCAACCTTAGAGCTCAACAGTTTCTTCACCCAGTAATAAATCATAATAGCAGGCACCATCTGCCTATTGGCTTTGCAAACATACATAGCCAGCCAAACTGAGCTGACTGGTGAATATCTGTTTTGGTGAAAGCAAACCTGTAATGTCTGGAAATGGAACCTGATTAATCAGATACACAGGTTTACCAATGTAAAGAATCAAGGACCATAAAAAAAAAAAATAATTATGGCACCACAAAAATGAAATCAATAAAGCTTAAAAAACTGATCCTAAAGAAATGGAGATCTATAAACTGCCTGGCAAGGAATTCAGAACAAGCCTCTTTTAAAGAACATTGGTGAAAGTGCTGCTATAATCATTGGGGTACAAGTGCCCCTATGCATCAGCACTCCTATATCCCTTGGGTAAATTCCTAGCAGTGCTATTGCTGGGTCATAGGGTAAATCTGTTTTTAATTTTTTGAGGAACCTTCACACAGTTTTCCAGAGCGGCTACACTAGTTTGCATTCCCACCAACAGTGCAAGAGGGTTCCCGTTTCTCCACATCTGCTCCAGCATCTATAGCCTCCTGATTTGTTCATTTTGGCCACTCTGACTGGCGTGAGGCCATCAACTGATGAATGCATAAAGAAATTGTGGTTTATATACACAATGGAATTCTACGTGGCAATATGTCCTTTTGTAGCAACGTGGATGGAACTGGAGAGTGTTATGCTAAGTGAAATAAGTCATACTGAGAAAGACAGATACCATATGTTTTCACTCTTATGTGGATCCTGAGAAACTTGACAGAAGACCATGGGGGAGGGGAAGGAGAAAAAAAAAGTTAGAGAGGGAAGGAACCAAACCATAAGAGACTCTTAAAACCTGAGAAATTTACTGAGAAAGACAGATACCATATGTTTTCACTCTTATGTGGATCCAGAGAAACTTGACAGAAGACCATGGGGGAGGAGAAGGAGAAAAAAAAAGTTAGAGAGGGAGGGAACCAAACCATAAGAGACTCTTAAAAACTGAGAACAAACTGAGGGTTGTTCGGGGGTGGGAAGGAGAGGAGGGTGAGCAATGGGTATTGAGGAGGGCACCTATTGGGATGAGCACTGGGTGTTGGATGGAAACCAATTTGACAATAAATTTCATATTAAAAAAAAAAGAACATTATTTCATATTTAAAAAAAAGAACATTGGTGAACTATCAAGACACACACATAGGCAACTAAATGAAATTAGTAAAACAATAAATGAACAAAATGAGAAGGAATAGAAAACATTAAAAAACAAAACTAACAAATCCTAGAATTGAAAAATATGATAAAGTAATTGAATAATTCAATAGGGAGTTTCAAAAACAAACTTGACAGTGCAGAAGAAAAAAAACAGTGAACTGGAGGGATAGGACATTAGAAATTAACAGATTCAGAGGAGTAAAAAGAAAAAAATATGAAAAAGAATGAAGAAGTCCTATGAGAATTATAGGACACAATAAAAATAAGTTAATATTCAGATTATGGGAATTCCAAATGGAAAAGAGAAAGATAAAGGGAAAAAAGTAAATTTAAAGCAATAATGTCTGGGGGGGCCTGGGTGGCTCAGTTGATTAAGCATCTGACTCCTGATACCAGCTCAGGTTATGTTCTCATGGTTTGTGAGTTCAAGTCCCACATTGGGTTTTGCATTGACAGCATGGAGCCTGCTTGGAATTCTCTCTGCCTCTCTCTCTACACCTTCCGAGCTTGTTGTCTCTCTCTCTCTCTCTCTCTTTTTCTTTCTCTCCCTCTCTCTCTCACACACACACACACACATACAATAAATAAGCAAACAAACAAACAAACAAACAAACTTAAAAAAATAAAGCAATAGTGGCTGAAAACTTCTCAAGCATGGGGAGAGGAATGGACATCTTGATCCATTAAGCCCAAAATATACCAAGTAAGTTGAAACCAAACAGGATTACACTAAAACATGTTATAATTAAATTTCAAAGAACATATCAAACTCAACACCCAAAAACACACAATCCAGGTAAAAACTGGGCAGAAGACATGAACAGACATTTTCCCAAAGAAGACATACAGATGGCTAACAGACACATGGAAACATATTTAAAATCACTCATAATCAGGGAAATACAAGTCAAAATCCAATGAGGTATCACTTCACACCTGGCAGAATGGCTAAAATTAACAACTCAGGAAATGAGTATGCAGAGAAAGGGAAACCCTTTGGTATAAATACAAACTGGTGCAGCCACTCTGGAAAACAGTATGGAGGTTACTCACAATGTTAAAAATAGAACTACCCTATGACCCAGCAATTGCATTACTAGGTTTTTACCCAAAGGATACAAAAAAAAAGTAATTCAAAGGGAAACATGCACCCCAATGTTTATAGCAGCATTATCAACAATAGCTAAACTATGGAAAGAGCCCAAATGTCCATTGACTGATTAATGGATAAAGAAGAGGTTAAAGAATGGATACACACACACACACACACACACACACACACACACACACACACGATGGAATACTACTCAGCCATCAAAAAGAATGAAATCTTGTCCTTTGCAATGACATGGATAGATGTAGTGTGTATTATGCTGAGGGAAATAAAGAATACAAATACTGTATGGTTTAACTCATATGTATAATTTAAGACACAAAAAAGATGAACATAGACTATGTGGGAAAAAGAAAAAGGGAAGTAAACCATAAGAGACTCTTAACTATAGAGAACAAAATGAAGGTTGCTAGAGGGGAAGCAGGCAGGGGGACATGTTAAATGGGTGATGGGTATTAAGGAGAGCACTTGTTGTGGTAAGCACTGGGTGTTATATGTAAGTGATAAATCTCTACATTCTACTCCTGAAGCTAATATTACACTGTATGTTAACTAACTGGAAGTTAAATAAAAACTTGAAGAAAAAAACTCCAACTAGACTTATGGGTTTTCCCTTGTAAGTTAATGACTTCTTTTGGCCTGTTGCTTTTAAAATATTTTTGCTATCACTATATTTTAAAAATTTAATAACAGTATGTCTTGGTGTGGGTCTAATTTGTTGATTTTGTTGGGGCTTCTCTGCCTTCTGGATATGGATATCTGTTTCCTTCCCCAAATTATGGAGGTTTTCAGCAATTATTTTTTCAAATAAATTTTCTACCTGGGTGGCTCAGTTAGTTAACTGTCCGACTCAGCTCAGGTCATGATCTCAAAGTTTGTGGGTTTAAGCCCCATGTCGGGCTCTGTGCTGACAGCTCAGAGCCTGGAGTCTGCTTCAGATTCTGTTTCTCCCTCCTTCTCTGCCCCTCCCCTGCTCATGCTCTGTCTCTCTCTGTCTCTCATCAAGAAATAAATCTTAAAATTTTTTAAATAAGTAAAAAAATTTTCTACCCCCTTTCCTCTTTCTTCTTCTGGGACTCCTATAACACAAAAGTTATTACATTTGATGCAATCACTGAGTTCCCAAAGTCCATTTTCATTTTGAGCAATTATTTTCTGTCTCTTTTGTTCCACTTGGTTACTTTCCATTACTCTATCTTATAGGTCACTAATTCATTCCTCTGTGTCATCCATCCTGCTCTTCATTCCACTCCATCAAGTGTGTGTCTTCATTTCTTTTATTATGCCCTTTATTTCTGCTATGTTATTACTTATCTCTGTGTTAAAGGTCTCACTCATATCTTTCACATTTTCCTCAAGTTCAGGGAGTATCTTTATGATCATTCCTGTAGATTCTCCAACAGGTATGTTACTTATATCTGTTTCGCCTAGATCTCTGGCTGTGGCCATCTCCTTTTCTTTCATTTAGGATACATTTCTCTGTATCTTCATTTGCCTACATCCTTGTGTCTGTTTCTACATGTTAAGAAAGTCAACTGTATCTTCTGCTCCTGAAAGTAGTGATTTTATGAAAAAGAGTTCCTGGATTACTCTACAGTGAAATATCTCCTGTTCACCAGAACTTGGCACTGCAGGAGAGTGTCCTATGTGTGTTGCTTATGCCCTGCTTTTGTGTCTGAGTCAGTTCCATTCTCTTCAGTCATCTGCACTGTCTCTCTGCCTTTTTTAGGCTGTGCCTGCTCTCTGAGGTGTTAGTGAGCCACAGGCAGGCCAGCTCTGAGGGAGTGTGCCCACCAGGTAACATGGGAGCTTGGCAGCAGTGTGAGAAAAATTTGCACTGGGCTACTAGTCTTATGCCAGATCCCCTGAAGCACTGCATTGGGTGGTGGCTGTGTGCCAGGGCAGCTGGTGGCACATAGCTTGGCATGGTGCATGAAGGTGGCTGGGAGCATGTTGCCGGGGCAGTGTGCAATGGTGGCTGGGGGCACATGGCTGGGCATGGCCCGGGGGATATGCATGGCACCCAGTGGCAGCTATGCAAACAGTGGCTGAGTGGTGCACATGCACAGCTTTAACAAAATTTGTCCTAAGCCCTGGACTAAGGCTGTATGGCTTAGAGTGGGTGAGTCCTTAGGATAAATCTTGGGCGTGGTGCACTGCTAACAGGTTAGGTACCAAGTGTCTGTGCAGTGCTGCCTCCTGGAGGTGGTTCTGTGTTTATGCTGGGGGGCAGGGGAAGAAAATGGCACTTGTTAACTTCCTCATTCCTAGAGAAGAGACAAGCCACCAACATGCTCCAAAATCAGTATGAACAGATCTGTCTCCCCTTTTTCCACCAGCACTGTGTAAACTGCCATTTCTATGTTGCCTCTCTGCACAGACTGCTGTCTTTTTAAGAGTGATAACCCAGCTATCACTCACCATCCCAGCTCACCCAGTGCTGAGTAAGTTGGCTTTTAAAGCTCAAGGCTCTAGGTCCCACTGGTTTTACAAACTCGTGTAATTCAGCCTCTCTGGTCTTTAAAGCCATACATTATGGGTATCTTCCCCATGTGAACTCCCTGCTATACGGGCCCATTGTTCTGCCTTCTCCATATGCACAGCTTCCTGCCTCTGGTGGGCAACTTTCCTCCACCTTTCTGACTTTCTTAACCTTTCAGGTGCAGCTTCTACTCTATTCAGTTTTGGAATTTGTTCTGCCAGGCTTTGGATCACTATACACTTTATTGACTTGGATGTGGATGATATCTACTTGAAAATGTGGGACAGGGTGAGTTCATGGTTCTCCTTCTCCACTGTCTTCCCAAGCTCCCAGGGGTTCATCTTCCTTGGTGGCTTTTATTTTCTTCTTTATACCCTTATGCCATCTGTATTTCCCAATTCTTTTATAATATGTGGGAGATTACTATCTGAGGAGAGCTCTAGATATATGGGACACAACTGGACAGCACTTATTAATATAAGTGAAAGCTGAATCATGGCTTACCACTTTGGTATTCTTTACCTTCAAGACTGAGGAAGAGTCCCAGTCTTGGGGGGGGGGGCGGTCCCACAGACCGATGTATCCCTTATTATTTTACATCACAAATAGAGCAACAGATTAAGCGGTGGTCATACAATTAGCAGCTAAAATAAAGAGTGCCTAGTTAAATTTGAATTTCGGATAAACAAATAATTTTACCATAAAAATACACTAGAATTGAAGTCTGGCTGGGACGATGGTGGAGTAGAAGGACCCTAAGTTTGCCTCGTCCCATGGATACAGCTAGATAGCACTCACATCAGCATAAATAACCCAGAAAATGACCCAGAAAACACGGACAGAACAAACTCCATAACTAAAAGTAGAGAAGAGGCCACAACAAAGAAAGAAAGAATAGAGATGCAATTCTGGAGTGAAACAAATCATGGCCACCCATGGTGGGGAGGGAGCCAGTGGCACAGACAAAGGTGAAAAAACAGACTATCAGAGTGGGGAGAGCCATCGTGGGGAAAATGAATCCCCATAATATTTGGCATTGAAAGTGAGAAGGGTCAAATTTCATGAATTCTTACAACCAGCAGGACTTAAAGCCTGTTGTTTTAAAAATCAGCAGTCTTGGGGCGCCTGGGTGGCGCAGTCGGTTAAGCGTCCGACTTCAGCCAGGTCACAATCTCGCGGTCCGTGAGTTCGATCCCCGCGTCGGGCTCTGGGCTGGTGGCTCAGAGCCTGGAGCCTGTTTCTGATTCTGTGTCTCCCTCTCTCTCTGCCCCTCCCCCGTTCATGCTCTGTCTCTCTCTGTCCCAAAAATAAATAAACGTTGAAGAAAAAAAAATTAAAAAAAAAAATCAGCAGTCTTGGCTCTGGGAGAGCCCAGAGGTATTAGGAAATGGAGTCCCTCCTCTTAAAGAGACAGCACAACAAACAGCCAGCAGAGATATAGTATGGAAGCAGCAGTTTGAAAAACTCCAGGGGCAGATGGGAGGGAGATTTATTTACTCATCTCAGAGCATGGCTCAGTGAAGCAGGGATCATAAAGAGACCCCTTCAGGAATAAAGGAGCTGACAGACTCCACTTCCCTCCCTTGCCCCCAGCATAACCACGCAGCTACCTCAGGGAACCAGCATGATCCTGACAGTTACTACCTAACTTGCTTACACCATGATCTGCCTTCCCAACCTTGGGCTGATTCACCCTTCCTAGTCACCCTTGTCTCAATCCCCGTGCTTCAAGTCTCCTTAAGAAGACCAGTGCGAAACCCACCAACATCTCATCTCTGGACCTGCACAGTTTGCTGGACCTCAGTTCCAGAGGGGACAGTGGCAAGGTCTCGTTTCACAAACAGATCAGTGCACACCTTGTTAAAATACATTCAACCCAGCAGGGGAGGAAAAAATGCCCATAACAGGCAAAAATAACCTATGCTGATGACTGGACTGAAGGAAAAAGTGGCCAGTATTCAACAGCAGTGATCATAGAAGACACTCCTTGAAGCACCAGGTCCTGGGGACACTGCAATGCCATGAACTACAGGACTTCTTCCTCATAAAGCCATTGCCTTCAAGAACAGGAGACATGGCTGACTTTCCTAATACACAGAAACAGACACAGAGAGCTAGATAAAATAAGGGGACAGAGATTGCCTCTTCTTTTTCTTATTTCTTTTTCTGACTGCTGTGGCTAGGACTTCCAGTTCTATGTTGAATAAAAGTGGTGACAGTGGACATACTTGTCTTGTTCTTAATCTTAGAAAAATGTCTCCATTTTTCACTATTGAATATGATGTTGGCTGTGGGTTTTTTGCATATGGTCTTTATATCTTGAGATATGTTACCTCTAAACCCACTTTGTTGTTTTTTTTTTTTAATTTTTTTTCCAACGTTTATTTATTTTTGGGACAGAGAGAGACAGAGCATGAACGGGGAAGGGGCAGAGAGAGAGGGAGACACAGAATCGGAAACAGGCTCCAGGCTCTGAGCCATCAGCCCAGAGCCTGACGCGGGGCTCGAACTCACGGACCGCAGATCGTGACCTGGCTGAAGTCGGACGCTTAACCGACTGCGCCACCCAGGCGCCCCTAAACCCACTTTGTTAAGTGTTATTGTCATGAATCATTGTTGAATTTTGTCGAATGTTTTTCTGCACCTATAGAGGTGATCGTCTGATTTTTGTTCTTGTTTTTGTTGATATGGTATATCAGGATATTGACTTACAAATATTGATTCATTGTTGTATTTCTGGAATATATTTCCCTTGATTGTGGTGAATGATTCTTTTAATGTATTTTTCAATGTGGTTTGCTAATCAATTGTTGATAATATTGCATCTATGTTCATCAGAGATATTGATCTGTTGTTTTCTTTTTTCTTTTTTTTTTTGTCTGGTTTGTGTACCCGGATAATGCTGATTATAGAATATGTTTGGAAGCTTTACTTCCTCTTTTTCTTTTTGGAATAGTTTTGTGAGGAATATGTATTAACTCTTCTTCAAAGGTTTGGCAGAATTTACCCGTGAAGTTCTCTTGTCCTGGACTTTTGCTTGTTCAGGGTTTTTTGATTGGTGATTCTATGTCCTTGCTAGTAATCATTTTGTGCAAATTTTCTATTTATTTATTATTCAGTTTTGGAATATTATATATTTCTAGGAATTTATACAGTTCCTCTAAGTTTTCCAACCTGTTGGCATATAATTTTTCATAGTATTTTTTATAATTTTTTGTATTTCTGTGGTGTCAGTTGTTTTATCTCCTCCTTCATTTCTGATTTTATCTGAGTCTTCTTTTTCTTTTCTTGAAGAGTCTGGATAAGATTTAACAATTTTATTACCTTTTAAAATAACCAGCTCTGGGTTTTATTGATTTTTTTTTATTTTTTAAAGTTTGTATGCATTTATTTCTGCTCTGATTGACATTATTTCCCCTGTTCTGTTCACCTTGGGTTTGGGTTTTTTTTTTCTTTTTCTAGTTCTGTTATATGTACAGTTAAATTTTTATTTAGATTTTTTTTTCTTTTTTGAAGTAGGTCTGCATCACTATTATTTCCCTCTTAGTACTGCTTTTGCTGTTTCCCAAACATTTTGGAACTTTGTGTTTTCATTTTCATTTTCCTTCATATATTTTTTGACTCCTTATCTGATTGCTTCATTGACCCATTTGTTTCTTAGTACCATGTTTAGCCTGCACTTGCATTTTTTCTTGTGAATGATTTTTAGTTTTATAGCATCGTGGTTGTAAGAGATGCATGGCATGACTTCAATCTTCTTAAATATATTGATGCTTGTTTTGTGGCCTATCTGTCGTCTATTCTTGAATGTTCCACATGCATTTGAAAAGAATATGTGGCCTATTGTTTTTGGATAGAATGTTCTGTACAAACCTGTTATGTTCATCTGTCTAATGTGTCATTCAAGAACACTGTTTCCTTATTGATTTTCTTCATGGATGATATATCCATTGATGCAAATGGAGTGTTACAGTTCCTTACTATTATTGTATTACCATCAATTTCTCTGTTAATATTTGCTTTATGTATTCAGGTGCTCCAGTGTTGGGTGAATAGATATTTACAATTGTTGTATATTCTTGTTAGGCTGAGTCCTTTATCATTATGTAATGCTCTTCTTTGTTTCTTGTGAAATGCTTTGTTTGAAAGTCTATTTCATCTGATATAATTATTGGTACTGGGACTTTTTGTTTTTGTGTTCTATTTGCATGGTAAATGCTTTTCCATCCTCTTACTTTCAGTCTGTATGTTTTTAGTTCTAAAATTAGTCTCTTCTAAGCAGCATATAGACTGTTCTCATTTTTTTTCCCTTAATTTATTCCCCCACTTTTTGCCTTTTGATTGGAGCTTTTAGGCCATTTACATTTAAGGTAATTATTGATACGTATGTATTTACTGTCATTTTGTTATTTGTTTTCTGGTTGTTTTTGTATTTCTCTGTTCGGTTATTTTCTTTTGCTTTCTTCCTCCGTGATTGATTAGTTTTTGTAGTGTTATGCTTGGAATTTTTCTCTTTAGTTTTTGTGTATCTATCATAATGGTTTTGAGTTTGTGATTGTCATGAGGTTCATATATAACATCTTAAGTATATAGTAGTTTATATTAAGTTGATGGTCACTTAAATCCAAACACATTCTAAGAACAACTACTTTGTTTTTTTTTCTTTACTCAGTTTTCCATGATTTATGTGTGCACTGTTATATTTTACATCTTGTTATTCATAATTTTCTTATGTCTACTTATGGCCATTTATTTTCCACTTAAAAAGTCCTTTTAGCATTTCTTGTAAGGATATTTTAATGTTGATAAACTCTTATTCTTTTGTTTGTCTGGAAAACTGTTTATCTCTCCCACAAATCTGAGCAATAATTTTGCTGCGTAGAGTATTCTTGGTCACAGTTTGTTTTTTGTTTTTGTTTTTGTTTTTGTTTTTGTTTTTCCTTCAGTACTTTGAATATATCATGCCACTTTTTTATTTCTTGCAAAGTTTCTGCTGAAAAATTAGCTGACAGTCTTATAGATTTTCCCTTGTGTATAACTTTTGCTTCCCTCTTGCTGATTTAAAATTTTCCTCTTTTTATTTAAACTTTAACATTTTAATTGTTTTGTGTTGTGGTTTGGACCTCCTTGGGTTCATCTTATTTGGAACTCTGTGCTTCTTGAATTTGATTGTCTATTTCCTTCTATGGGTTAGGGAAGGATTTAGACATTTTTTCTCCATAAAAATTTTCTTCTCATTTCCCAGTCTCTTCTGGGACCCATAAAATGAGAATGCTTGTTTATTTGATGTTATCTAAGAGATTTATTGACCTACATTGTTTAATATATAAATTATTTCCCTTTTTCTGTTCAATTTGGGTGTTTTCCATTACACTGTCATCCAGATTATGGATACATTCTTCTGCATTCACTAATCTACTGTTGATTTCCTCTAGTATGTCTTTGTTTAAGTTATTGTAATCAACTCTGATTTGTTTTTAAAAATATTTTCTAGGGGGCGCCTGGGTGGCGCAGTCGGTTAAGCGTCCGGCTTCAGCCAGGTCACGATCTGCGGTCCGTGAGTTCGAGCCCCGCGTCAGGCTCTGGGCGGATGGCTCAGAGCCTGGAGCCTGTTTCCGATTCTGTGTCTCCCTCTCTCTCTGCCCCTCCCCCGTTCATGCTCTCTCTCTGTCCCAAAAATAAATAAACGTTGAAAAAAAAATTAAAAAAAAATATTTTCTATCTCTTTACTGAAAGTGCTATTGAGTTCTTCCAGTCTTCTCTTCAGCCCAGTGAGGATCTTTATGATCATTAATTTAAATTCTTTATCAGGCATATTTCTTATCTCCATTTCACTTAGTTCTCTTTTTCCAGTATTTTGTCTTGTTCATTTTTTGGAGGATATTCCTGTGTCTCCCCATTTTGCTTTAATCTGTGTTTATTTCTATGGATTAGAGAGAACAGCTACTTCTCCTAAACGTGAAGGAATGGTCTTGTGTATGGTTGTTCTTATGTAGACTTTGTGGTCAGTAACTTTTGCTGGCTGGCTGAAACTTGTGCTGATGTGTGTTGTGGGTCCTAGGGCTCTCTGTGAAGCATGCAGCCTGGCAGAATAGCTAAGGCTAAAGTGAATGCAAGCCAGGTGTCCTGAGGGTCTACACACAGAGGGCACTTTGGCAGCATACCTGAAGCTGAAGTGGGTATTATCTGACATGTCCAAGGCTCTCCATACATAGGGTGCCCTGGCAGAGTGGCTGTCTCTCCCATATGGTGTGGGATGGGAGATCGTAGGGCTTTTCACACAGTGAGAACCATGGCAGGGCAGTTAAAGTTGAAATGAGTGTTTGTTGAGCAATCCCAGGGGGCTCCTCACCAGGGGTGCCCTGACAGCTGAGCTGCAGCTGAGGTGGTATGCAGGCTGGAGGGATCCTGAGGCTCTCTGTGCTTCAGACACTTTGGCAAGACAGCTGAAGCTAAAGCAAACAAAACCTGAAGATACATAGACTCTATACATACAGGGCACTTTGGCAGGATAGCTGAAGCTGAATTGGAATAATCTGTGGTGTTCCAGGACTATCTGCACAGCGGGTTCCCTGAAGTAGTGGTTGAAGCTAAAGCAGGGTGTGGGCCAGGAGGTCATAGGACACTCCACACAGGGGCTGCCTTGGCAGGACAGTTAAAGCTAAAGTGGGCTTTGTGTGTGTTGTCCCTGCATTCTCCATGCAAAATATGCCCTTGACGAATAGTTGAAACTTAAGTGGTTGCAAGCTTTTGTTGTTTAGAAGCTCTTCAGTAGGCCCTCGGTTCTTCTTCAGAAGGAATTATTCTATGAACAGGTGTAATTTGTGTGTTCCATAGAGGGGGTGAGTTTAGGGTCTTCCTACTTCGACTGGAGCCCAATTTAAAAGGTTTTTTAGGGTAAAATCCAATATTTGAGCTTAATTAGGGACAGTTTTTATTGCCTTTTTATTTTTACTGTGTATGGTCATACTTTCTTTGCTGTTTATTTAATAATTTTGTTGTTGAAAATTGGCCATTTTCTTAATATAATGTGACAAAAATTTCAATCAGATTCTTTCTTCTTCCTTAAATACAAAGGATTATCTTTATCATTGCTTGAAGAGGAGTTTGAGATCTTCTATAGGCTTACAGGAGTAAGAAAGCTCATTAGTTTGTTCACTGGTTTCCTGTGAAGGTTTTATTCTATATGTGTGAGTCCAGGAAGAGTGTCTCTCTAATTTTACTACAGTGTGGATGCATAATGTGACCTGATATGGACCCTTCCAGTTTGGATTTAAGTCCCCTGCTATATTTGACATATATATTTCCAGTTCTTTTAAATAAACCATGTCTCCAGGGCTTACCTGGTGTGGGCTTTTATAGTTGAGTCAGATTTTGGAAGCATGTGGTCAGTATATTCATTAAGTAACTTATGAATTAGACCAGTCTCAAGTGAATAGTTTAATAGAGCATTGTAATCTTCATCAAATAACAGGTCCGCTGTGAGAAATGGCTTTCCATATAATAACTCCAAAGGGCTCAGTTATTACTAAAGGCTGTTTTGGAGCAGTTCTCGCTCTGAGAAGTCTTATTGGCAAGAGGGTAACCCAATTTTCCTGAGTCTCTAAACTGAGTTTAATAAGGTGTCATTTTAAAGTACGATTAGCTTTTTCCACCTTTCCAAAGGGTTGTTGATGCCAGGCTGAATGTAGAAATTAATTTTTAAGGCCTATTCTCTTTTTTGAGTTATATGTGCAGTAAAAGAAGGGCCACTGTCACTTTGAAGGGATTTTATTCCAAATCTAGGAATAACTTTCACAACAAAACATTGTTTACTTCTGTGGGCTTTTCTGTTCTACAAAGAAAGACCTTGATCCCTCCAGTTGAAAGTATCAACAAACACTAGTAAGAATTTATAGCCTATGCAAGGAAGCATTTATGTGTGTGAAATCAAGCTGCCAGTCCTCTCCCGGATATGTTCCCTGCCTCTGGACTGGTTTTAAAAGTGGAGGAGGGCAGGGGCGCCTGGGTGGCACAGTCGGTTAAGCGTCCGACTTCAGCCAGGTCACGATCTCACGGTCCGTGAGTTCGAGCCCCGCGTCAGGCTCTGGGCTGATGGCTCAGAGCCTGGAGCCTGTTTCCGATTCTGTGTCTCCCTCTCTCTCTGCCCCTCCCCGTTCATGCTCTGTCTCTCTCTCCCAAAAATAAATAAACGTTGAAAAAAAAATTAAAAAAAAAAAAGTGGAGGAGGGCAAACTGCGCCTTCTGGATTTACTTGTGCACAAAAAATACAGGATTAGCAGACTTGTTTTATTGTAGCTGTTAAATTTACCCCATCAAATACATTTTTTATTAAATGTTTTAAATCATTTTTGCCCAAATGAGTAGCCTGGTGTAAACTGCATATTACCTTCCATTTGTTATTTTTAGGTATAAAGGTTTTCCCCTCATTATTAACAAGCCAGTCTTGTGCATTTTTTGAATATCCTCATTCCTGTGCAATGTGAATTTCTTTGTCTGAGTAGACTGGAGTTATGGACGTTTTTGGAGTTAAGACTGCTATAAGACAATGTTTGCATATTTTCTGCTGCTTGATTTGCTGCATAGTCTGCCAAATTATTTCCTTTAGATTCTAAAGTCATGTCCTTTTGATGTCCCCTGAGGTGAATTACAGCTAACTCCTAAGGTAGGTGTACAGCTTCAAGGAGAGTAATTATTTCAGAGCCATATTGTATTCAGGAGTTATGACTTAACAAAAATCCCCTTTCTTTTCAGATTGCCCTGTGAGCATGTAATATCAGGAAAGCATATTTAGAATCAATATGAATATTAATTTTTAGGCCTTTGGCCAATTGAAGTACTCGAGTAAGGGCTATTAATTCAGTCTTTTGAACAGAAGTATTTGTTGGAAGGGCTTTTGCCTCAATGGTTCTGATTACACTAACTATAGCATGTCCAGCTTTTTTTTTTCTCTTGTCCAGGAAACTACTGCCATCAGTAAACCAAATGTCATCCACGTTTTCAATAGGGGGATCTTTTAATCTGGTCTGATAGAATAAACAAGGTCAATAATTTCTGAACAGTTATGTTCTAACATAGAAATATGATGGTCAAGTCCAGGCACAAGGGTAGCTGGGTTTAAAGTTTGACAGTTTTCAAGTATTACTTCAGATGTGTCTAGCCTGGTATTTAGTAAGTCCCCCTCCTGTCATCCATTGATGGCCCTTGGTCTCTAGGACACCCTGGACCAGATGTGGAGTCATCACTGTCAGGGTCTGCCTCATAGTGTTGCACCCACATGACTACTGAAACAGAATGCTACGGGCATCAGTGACAGTCGCAACAAAGTTTATTACAATAAGAAGCAAGGCCAACCGATCGGGACCAACATTCTTGATAAGAGTGTGGCCCCGAACAGCCGGGTACAGAGTTTTTAAAGCTGATCACATCGTTTTATCATTATCTGGGAACAGAACAGAGAAACAGTTCCCAGATGAGTTAGAAACAGTTGCCAGATGAGTCAGAAACAGTTATCGAATGAGGTGATTATTTTAGACTTTCTGCCGCTAAGTTGCAACCAGTGGATCTCCTTGACCTTGTCTCTGATGCTCTTTTTTTGAGCTTTTGTTTTCTTCATTGGTAAAGCCTGATTCACAAGAGTATGAAGTATGATTTACAAGAGTAAAAGCAAGGCTGTTATCTTTTGACCTTCAGTGTCAGAACAAAGTTGTTATCTTTCAATCTAAGCATTAGCCCCACACTACAATTTAACCCTTACAATAGTAAGTTGTGAAGCTTCTTCTACCAGGAGAGCTGTGGCAGCCACTGCTTGAAGACAAACTGAACATCCTTGAGCTACATTATCAAGTGGTTTTGAAAAATAGCCCACTGGTCTTGTTTTATTTCCCAAATTTTGGGATAAAAATTCCCAAAGCTTGCCCCTGCTACATATAAAGTGAAAGGTTTTTCTAAATTTGGTAAGGCCGAAGCGGGGGCTGACAAAAGTTTGGTTTTTACTGTTTGAAAGGCTGTCTCCTGCACTTTAGTCCACAGTGAAGTTTCTTTAGTCAAGGCCTTTAATTGATTCATATAATGGTTTGGCTAAGAGCCCAAATCCAGGAATCCATCGGCAACAAATCCATAGGCAACAAAAGCCTGCCATACTAGGAAAGTACGAAGGTTTTGTTTTTTGTTTTTTGGGGGTTTTTTGGTTGTTTTTGTTTTTGTTTTTGGTTTTGGTTTTGTTTTTGTTTTGTTTTTGTAGCTGGCGATCCAAGATCCAATATAGCATTTTTTTCTGTCAGTAAACAGGATATAGTGTCCTGGTATTAGTTCATATCCCAAATACTGTACTTTTTGTTTAGATATTTGTGCCTTTTTAGGGAAGACATGATACCCTCTATCTGCCAAGAAGTTAAGTAAGATTATGGAATTACTATGATATTTATTTTGTGGGACTACAGATTAAAATGGCATCTACATACTGAATTATAGTCCCTTGAGACAAGGAGATATCACAGAGGTCTTTGCTAAGTGTAGCCCCGAACAAGTGAGGACTATCTCTAAATCCCTGTGGTAAGAATGTCTAAGTTAATTGATCATCCTGTGGGCTTGAAGATGAGGCCCATACAAAAGCAAATAGTGGCTGTGTTTCCTAACTTAGAGGGATGCAGATGAAGGCATCCTTTAAGTCAAGTACTGTAAACCAGTTGGCATCACCAGGGACCTGGGAGAGAATGGTATATGAATTTGGCACTATGGGATGAACAGGCATCACTGCTTCATTTATAGCTTTTAAATCTTGTACCACTCAATATTCTCCATTTGGCTTTTTTATTGGTAAAAATGGAATGTTATAAGAAGACTGAGAATGTTTTAAAATGCCATATTTGAGAAATTTGTCAATAAATGGTTGTAACCCATATTTTGCCTCAGGTTTTAAGGGGTATTGTTTTTTATGAGGTATAGTGGCAGGGTCCTTTAATGTCACTTTAACTGGCTGGGCTTTAAGAGCCCACCCTGGGACATCGCAATCCCAGATCTGTGGATTTACTTCCTTCCAGATGTTAGAAGGAATACCAGGGTAAAGTTTTAATTCCCCAGATGTTGAAGAGAACAAGCTGTCTTCTTTTTTAATGAGAGCAAACCTGCTTCCTAGTTTACACATTAAGTCTGGTCCAAGTAACAGCATGGGACAAGATGGAAGGGCTAGAAAAACATGAGTAACTAGTTGACCTTTATATATCCAAGTTAGAGGCATTTTCTGGTGGCAAGTTTTAGTTTCCCCCTCTATGCCAACAATTTTATGACCAGAAAGAAGAGTAGGGCCAGAGCCCAAATAAGAACAGAGTAAGGGGCTCCAGTATTAATAGGAAAATTGATAAACATCCTCCACGTCCAAAGTAACCTGGGGCTCAGTCATCTTGATGTAAAAGGGAGCCAGGCCAGCCTCAGGACCATCATGCCAGATCCTCTGGTTTCTGCTCTCGGGTGGAGAGATGAGTTCCTGCCCTCCTCTCTCTCTGCAGATGAGGACAGTCTATCTTCAAGTGTCCCCCCCCCCTTTCCACAGATGGGACATGGCCCTGGAGGAGAGCCTTTATTTGGACATCCTTTAATCCAATGTCTAGTCTGGCCACACTTGTAGCATCGGGACTTACCTGATTCTTTGTCTGATTCTGGCTTTGTCTTCTGCCCCAGGTTAGTCTAGTGTTGGGGGGAAATCACAATAGCAGCAGCCAATATTTGAGCCTGTATCTTACCCTGCAATTTAGCTCTCCAGTCTTTTTCTTGTTTTAAAACTACATCTTTATTATTAAAGGCTCCAGTGGCCACCTCTAGTAGGCACTGGATGGGGGGTTTGAGGGCCTAGAGCCATTTTACTTTTCAGTGAATGTCAGGTGCCAATTGACTTATAAAATGCATGTTTGGTATAGTTATTCCCTCAGGTGAAGTTTGGCCCAGATTTGTATATTTGTGGATGGCTTCTATTAAGCAGCCCTGAAATAAAGCTGGATTTCACCAGCCCCTGGAGTAACTTCCTAAATTTTATCAAAGTTTACAAGTTTAGAGAATCCTATTGTTCATTCCTTCTATTAAACAAGTGATCATATGATCTTATCTCTCCCTTCCCTGTCTACCCTCTTGGTAATTCCAATGTGGCTCAGTAGTTGGGAGAGCAGTACCCACTATCAGATAACATTGCCTATCCCTCATTGCCAGTTCATCAGCGAACTCTTGGGCCCTTGCCCAAATACTTCCCCCCCGCTGAGGGGTGCAACAATGAGTTAATATGATGTATATATCTTTCCAGGTCAGATAAAACACAATAGATATTTGTTTAAAGCCCTCAGTAATTTGGAGGAGGGGGGTTCAGAATATCATCCTAATTGTTGTTGTATTTGAGCCAGGTATGCCATGGAGAATGGGACATGGACCCTAATTGTGCCCATTTCTCCATTAACAACCTCCCTAAGAGGATTCACTCTAAATTTAGGTGGAGCTCTTGGGAGATAAGGAGTTCCACTCCTGGTATGTCCAGTTGGGCTGGGAGCAGAAGGATATTGGGGCTCATAAGGGGAAGGGATAGTAGCAGAACAGTGTCCTCTTTGGATTTACTGGTGATTCTTCCCATGGCTCAGGTTTATTAGGAGGAATGGGCTTATTTTTTTTTTCAACGTTTATTTATTTTTGGGACAGAGAGAGACAGAGCATGAACGGGGGAGGGGCAGAGAGAGAGGGAGACACAGAATCGGAAACAGGCTCCAGGCTCTGAGCCATCAGCCCAGAGCCCGACGCGGGGCTCGAACTCACGGACCGAGAGATCGTGACCTGGCTGAAGTCGGACGCTTAACCGACTGCGCCACCCAGGCGCCCCAGGAATGGGCTTATTTAGACAGTCATTAGCCAATATATCCAGAGGGAGTTTATTAACCTGGCTGATGGTTAGATGCATTCTGCAAGAGGCCCTCAAAGCTGGATCCTAATTTAGGGCCACGAAAGCCTGGACAGAGGGTACCTCAGTACATTTCCTTTGTTTCTTGCAGAAGAGGTCCAACTGATAGACTGTATTAAAATTTAATGTCCCATTAATGGGACATTTTTCTTCATCTTGTAAGGAGTATTGAGGCCAGGCAGTATTACAAAAAAAGATCAGTTTTTTTTTTCCTATATCTTGCAATCCGAATTGATTCCAGTGGGTTAAAAGGCATCCCAAAGGAGAGTCCTTGGAGACTGAAGAAGAAGATCCCATGTTCCTAGAAAAGTAGAGAAGATCAATTACCAAAAATGGTCCTCTGGCTCCTAGGTGATGTCCCACACAGGATATATCAGAGGTTCCTGCTGTCAAAGCAACTGGAGGTGTCCCTGGAACAAAATCGCTGTGATCACCAGACAGCCACTAAGGGCCCTTGGAGAAGGGCTGCTTGTGTCCCTTTTCTTCCCCATTGCATCCTAGGCAACAAATGGGTGCCTGGCATATGGACAGGAATACCGTGCCATGTTGTGCCTTAAAATCCATACCATAAAAGGCCATGCCTTAGTTTACCTTGTCTTGAGGAGCATGCCATGAAGGCCATGCCTTAGTTTCCTTGAAGGCTGTGATATTTTTAACCAACAGAAAACACTAGAAAATTTTTACAAGTAGTATTTACCCAATTCTGTAATTTAAGTAGTAGGTAGAGGACATTGACAGAAGACAGTAAAGATAGAAATCCATCATGATCTAAGTGACATTCCAACACATATAATCTTTATAGCCAACTTCCCTAGGAAACAGTCCCCAGTTGGGTTTTACTTCAATCAGGCACTAGTTTCAGCTGGCTCCCAGTGGAGATCTCCTGGCCAGAAGCGGCTAGACCAGGGGTGCGGAGGGGATCACATTAGACCAATGAGGAGGAAATCTTACATGGGAGTCTTACGATTAGCAGCGGTGCTAGTCAGTTAGGTGGCTGTCCCATGCCCAAGACAGACAACTTTGTATAAGGACAGGAATAAAGAGAGGCATCAAGTTTCTGAGTTTTATTACTATTCAAGACAGGGTACTAACTTCCAGCCAAAAGGCAGGCTTTCTCCTCCCCTAGAGTAGCCACAGGCTAGAGGATTACAGTCTGAGCAATTGACATGAAAGTGTTCCAATAAAACCTTGCTACCTGAAAAGCCCCTGAAATTAGAGTAAAGGAAGAAAAGAGAAAATACACACCAAGTTTGCACCAAGGCTCAGAGTCCAGATGAAAAGACTCAAAGCCCCATGTAATAGCACCAAAAATGATGAGGTTCTTGAGCAAACAGCTAAGAAAGAATTCTTGAAACATCTTTAGTGCAAAAAGGTGATTTTACTAAAGCACAGGGACAGCATCCGTGGGCAGAAAGAGCTGTCCTGGGGTTGTGAGGAGTGACTGATTATATATTTTCAGGTTTGTGGAGGGAGGGAGATAGCATAAGTCTCTAAGGAATTTGAAAACAAGGCTTTCAGGACCTTGAGGGGCTAGCTACTGTTAGATAAGGTTACTTTTAGTCATTTCTAATAAAACAAAAACATTAAGGAAGTAAGGCAGCTATGAGCTCCTTGAGCAAGGTCACACTCTACATGTTTCAGGTGTCTATCAGTGGACTGCACTGTGGGCTCCTTACAGTGGGCTGTAAGGATAGTTAATTTAAGCTACATTTATCTTGCCTTTGTTTTCCTCATCATATTTTATATCTTGCAACTTTGCTGAATTCATGTATCAGTTCTAGCAATTATTTTTTGTGGAATCTTTTGGGTTTTCCACGTAGAGTATCATGTCATCTGTGAAGAGTGAAAGTTTGACTTCTTCCTTGCTGATTTGGATGCTTTTTATTTCTTTTTATTGACTGATTGCTGATACCAAAACTTCCAGTAGTATGTTGAAAAACGGTGGTGAGAGTGGACATCCCTATCGTCTTCTTGACCTTAGGGGAAAAGCTCTCAGTTTTTCCCCATTGAGGATGATAATAGTAGAGGGTCTTTTGTATATGACCTTTATGAAGCTGAGGTATGTTCCTCTTATTGCTAATTTCTTAAGGGTTTTTATCAAGAAAAGATGCTGTATTTTGTCAAATCCTTTTCTGAATCTATTTAAAGGATCATATGATTCTTATCTTTGTATTAGTGTGGTGTATCATGTTGATTTATTTGTGTACATTAAACCACTCCTGAAGCTCAGGAATAAATCCCACTTGATTGTGGTGAATAATTCCTTTAACATATTTTTAGATTCTATTTTCTAGTATCTTGTTAATAATTTTTAAATCCATGTATCGAGGAAATTGGTCTGTAATTCTTCTTTATAGTGGGGTCTTTGGTTTTCAAATTAACTTAATGCCAGCCTCATAGTTTGGAAGTTTTCCTTCCATTTCTATCTTTTGGAACAGTTTCAAAAGAATAGGTATTAATTCTTCTTTAAGTGTTTGGGGAATTCCTCTGGGAAGCCATCTGGCCTTGGACTCTTTTTTGTCGGGATATTTTTGATTTCCGATTCAATTTCTTTACCGGCAATGGGGTCTGTTCAAATTTTCTATTTCTTCCTGTTTCAGTTTTGGTAGTTTATATGTTTCTAGGCAATTTTTTAAAAGTTGCAAAATATTAGACGGTAATTCAGTCTTCCAATTAAAGTGGCAAAAATTCTGCTACCTGAGTCATGCTAATCTGGACTCCAAAGAATTATGGCAGATCTCTAATCTCTATCTCTCTGTTCCTCAACTCCACAGCCAGTCAGTGCTCACAGCATTTCTGGTATTTTTGAGGGGGTGGGGGGTGTTCAGGGGATTGCCTTTATGTATAACAAGAGCAGAAAAATAATGTAGACCTTATCTGAAGTTCAGAAGGACATCTTATAAAACATCTCATGTTAGTATTGTTGGGAAAACTGATGAATTTTAGACTAAAAGAGAGTGCAGATAGGGTTGGACTTGTTCTTGACTGATTAAGTAATTGAATCTAAGTAGTTGATTTTAATGGATCTATGTCCACTGAGACAGACCTCTAGTGTGGTTTATCAAGAGAATCTGTCTTTGGCTTTGTCTTAGTTTGCCATTTTCTTTGCTGACTTAAATGTGGGCATAGACAATATGCTGATCACACATACAGATGATGCATAGCTAAAAGGAAGAGTTAATATAATTAATACAGAAACGGGATCTAATAAGTCACCTTTGATATGGACGTTTATTGTGTTTGACCATATGCATGGTGGGATAGGGAGGCAACTGAGTCAGAGGTTCTTTATCCATTATCAACATTGTCTGTATTTTACCTCCTGGATAGTTAAGTCATATAGTCTCTTGACAACAAAACCTGTGTGTGTCTGTGTGTGTGTGTGTGTGTGTGTGTATCTTATTTAGTTTGGCTTACTTCACCAGGTAGAAATTACTAAGAAGATAGAGTTATGTAGAGTTAACATAAGTCATTAGACTTTTTCATTGAATTTCTTGGCAGGGAATTGCTCATTGCTGATTAATGATTTGTTAAAAATATTTTTCAGTGTGAGATAGTAGCACTGTCTATCAACAATAAAATTCTGACAATCATTGTTTCTGTTTAATCAGTTCCTTAAGATATGAGCATATTATGGCTAAAACACTGTGTTGAGAGCTATGGAAAAGAAAAAGTTCTTCTGTCTAGGACCTTTAGGGCATGTGTGTAGGGAAAAATCAAACATTTATAAATATTGCATAAATGCTACTTGGTGATGCATGATAAGGGCCAAATGAGAGGCACTGAAAATATAGAAGAAATTCTGGAAAGGGAGAGCAAAAGCTCGTGATGATATGTAATCTTGGATGGTCAGAGAAGCCCTTATGGAGGAAGTGGGCTCTTGATTACATTTCTGGCAAATTACCAAGGATTTCTGCTATATGTAGCCTTTCACTTTGGGGGAACTTAGAGCTTTGTAGAACTTTTAAATGCTTACACAAGAAGGCATAGGGAGATGGAGATAGGAAAAGTTATAGACTTGAACTATTTGTGGGCCTACCAGGCTTAATGTGAAGGTTAATTTTGGAGCATTTTTTCCAGTTTGTTCCTTTTCTGTAGAAATGGGAACCCTCTATTCTTCTGTATCACCAGCTGTTCTTTTCTACTAATCATGGAATAAATCTGAGAATACCCTTTATCTCTGAGAGAGGGAAAAAAACAGGTGCCAGAGCTTAGGTATTGAAATAGACCAGTGGTCTGTTCACCAGTCAGCCATGCTCCAATGGCAAATCCTCAGACAAATAATTCAACTGTGAGCCAATAGCTTCCAACAGTATCTTCCCCAGCGGTTTGAAAATACTCCTAGCTGAGTGTGAGCTTGCTATACTCCAGGTATTATATTCTCAGGACAAGACTTCAATGCCTGCCAAACTTTTCACTTCAGTAAAAATTATGTCTTCCAAATATGTTAATGAGCCCTAAAATAAGTAGTAGTTAGTTCACTTTAAGAAACCAACTACTAAGTATGTTCTAACAAGGGAAGTATTTCTAGAAAATCATGGCAATGTGTTTTCAAACCTGTGATAGCACTCTTTTTAAGAATTTCAGGCTTTTATGCTCTCTTCTGCTCACCACCTCAGACTGGCCTTTATCCCCAACTCCTTTATCCCCAACTCCCCAATTTCATACGTAACCCCCTCCTATGCCCTAGTAGAAATAGTCTAGATCCAAGAGTCCATAATTGTGGGTAGTTCTGGCTTTCTCACTGGTTTTAAGTTTTCCCATCTGAAATACAAATGCCTGCCTCACAGTGTGCAGTTGTTTTTTGAGAACACTGCATATGGAAGTTAATGGGATGAACAGATGCAAGATGGAAATATTTAACTCTGTTGTGGAGGGTAAGAACATTTGGAAATTGCTTTTATTTGAATGGTCAGTCTGAAAAAACACTTGATTTCAGATTGAAAGTCTTCGCCTTAGGGAAAGGCAAACTCTTGTTCAGTGTCTGTTTTTTGCTTTCTCTTCTTCCCTCCTTGTTTCCCTCTCCTTCGTCTCTCTTACACACACAAAGTAAAAGAAAGTACTGAAAAAGAAAAAAAAGCCACATCTCTTAGCATGGACATTTATATGGACACAGAAAACATTTAAATTTCATTGTATTATACCCTTGAGACTCCTATTCTACCTTGAACATCAATTTTTAAAAACTTTTTAGTGTTTATTTTTGAGACAGAGAGAGAGACAGAGTGAAAGTGGGGGAGGGGCAGGAAGAGAGGGAGACACAGAATCCAAAGCAGGCTCCAGGCTCTGAACCATCAGCACAGAGCCCCATGCAGATCTCAAACCCACAGGCCATGAGATCATGACCTGAGCTGAAGTCAGATGCTTAACCAGCTGAGCCACCCAGGCACCCCCCCCCCTTGAACATCAATTTTAGTCTATTGTAATTCATGTATACATTTATTTATATATAAATCACCTCCTTTCACAGAAGACTTGAGGCAGGCAAACCTTAACAGGTTCAAAACCTTAGGTGGTGTTCAAACCAATGAAAAATGCATTCCTCAAGTCTTCAAAGGGAAAACAAGAAGTTGATAAATTATGCAGCAAAAATAGAAGTGTCATTTTTTCCAGATTACTCAAAAAGTTAATAATAGCAGTGACTCAGATATTTACTGTGAAATATGCTGTGAGCAAATTCATTACAGACCCATGTAGCTTGAGCAGTTGACCCATGGCTTACAGCTAAATATTTGACAGGAATTGACATATAAACAGAATTTTTCCCTGGTGCCATTCTTTTACACAGACCACAGTGGGAGAGTCTCCATTTGGAAACTACCATCAGGTAAGTATTACACTTATTTTTTTTAATGTCTGAATTAGAAGAATTGAGCATGTCTGTAACTAATACCTATAAGGAAGCATACAGTGCTAGTTGGGAAGAAAAAAAATGTAATCAAATTCCCAACAGATGGGAACATGACTTTTGCCTTAAATTGTACCTCATTGTACTCATTTAGCACTTACCTCTTGTTACTTACCATTGCTTGTTAGCAGATTTTCATGCATGTGCAAGTGCATGTGCGTGTGTTCTGACTGGACTCTAAACTGATTGAAGGTAGGATATCATTTCTCTACCCTGCATATCCCTATCATTTGTACTATGATTAATGCTGACTAAAGACTGTGTTCTCCTATTTGAAAACTAAATCGTATATCCAGTCCTACTATTTCTAGCTATGATTTAAAGTTGATGTGGTACATTTTCTGTTTTGTTTGGATAGTCTAGCTTTTTAAAAATATTAACTCGGTCTTACCATGAGAAAAATCATAAGCATTTCTTATTTTTGTATAAGGGCTCCCATGATTCAACTTGACAACTGAAAACAGCATAGATGCACCATCTTTAATTCAGCTGATCAGATTTCAGGTTGCTTTTGATAAAAGTTAAATTTGCATTTTTTTGCTTTAGTGTGTTTGAGAGTGACTTTATTCTCCATCTTTCTGAGGTGATGTGTGACTTGACATTTGCACACATTCCCTCAGGCAAAGGTCTTTGAAATAGTGTTTATGGCTCAAATTAGGGGAGACTCCTGTTGACATGACTCTAAACAGCAGTTTTCTTATTCAGTTTCCTATTTTAACCCAGTTCACTGTCAGTGTTATTAACAGAGGAATTCCCTTTCTGTTTTACAAAGGCATAAAATGTCACGAGTTGAGCAAGATGATCTCTGTCGAATTTTTGGCTAGGGGCAGCAAGAGATCATGGGAACAAGAAATCTGACTTTGCCTCAAAACTAAGCAAGAGACTGAAAGAAGAAAAGGAAATAGAACTGTGGTTGTTGGAAAGTATCACAGACATGATCTGCCCAAAGTTGTCTTGTTTGTTTTTTGTTTCTGGGGTTTTTTTATGTAATTTTTTCATTGAAGTTAGTTGACCCCAAATGTTACAATAGTTTCTGCTGTACAACATAGTGATTGGACTAGTGTATATGTTATTCTATGCTCACCATAAGTGTAGCTTCATCTGTCACCATACAATGCTATTACATTACTATTAACTATATTCTCTATACTGTACCTTTTATCCCTGTGACTTATTCATTCCATAACTGGAAGGCTGTACCTCTCATTTTGCCCATACTCCCACACACCCTCCCCCATGAAACCACCAGTTTGTACTTTCCATTTATGGGTCTGTTTCTACTTTTTTTGTTTTGTTTTTTAGACTCTACATATAAGTGAAAACATATGGCATTTGTCTTTCTCTGTCTGTCTTATTTCACTTCGTATAATACCCTCTAGGTCCATCCAAGTTGTTGCAAATTGCAAATGGCAAGATCTCATTCTTTTTCATGGCTAATCCTCTGTTATGTATGTATGTATGTATGTATGTATGTATATCTATTTATCTATCTATCTATCTATCTAAACACTGTATCTTCTTTCTTCATTCTTCATTCATCTCTTGATGGATACTTAGGTTGCTTATATATCTTGAATTGCAAATAATGCTGCAATAAATATCAGGATGCATATATATTTTCAAATTAATGTTTTCATTTTCTTTGGGTATATGCCCAATAGTAGAATAACTGGATCATAAAGTATTTCTGTCTTTAATTTTTTAAGTAACCACCATACTGTTTTCCAAAGTGGTTGCACCAATTTATATTCCAACCAGCATTTCATGAGGGTTCCCCTTCCTCCATATCCTCACCAACACTTGTTATTTCTTTTCTTTTGGACACTAGAATTCTGACAGGTTTAATGTGATATTTCATTGTGCTTTTAATTTTTGTTTCCTTAATGATTAGTGATCATGAGCATCCATTCATGTGCCTGTAAACCATCTATACTTTTTTTAAAAAACTTCTACTCAGGTCCTCTATCCATTTTTAAGTTGGATTACTTGGGATTTGTGTGTGTGTGTGCTGAGTTGTATATGTTTTTTTTTTTCTGTATTTTGGATATTAACACTTATCATTTCTAAATATCCTCTCCCACTTGGTAGACTCCTTTTGTTTTGTTGATGGTGTCCTTTGTTGTCAAAAGATTTTTATTTTGGTGCAGTCCTAATAGTTTAGTTTTGTTTTTTTCCCCCTTGCCTGAGGAGACATATTGAGAATAATGTAGCTAGAGCCAATGTCAAAGAGATTGTTGCCTATGTTTTCTTTTAGGAGTTTTATGGTTTCAAGTCTCACAATTATGTCTTTAATCCAATTTAAGTTTATGTGTATGGCATAAGAAAGTGGTCCAGTTTCATTCTTTTGTATGTTTCTCCAGTTTTCTCAACACCATCTGTTGAAAAGACTGTCTTTTTCCCATGGTATTTTCTTGCCTCCTATGTCATAGATTAATTGACCATATAAATATGGATGTTTTCTGGATTGTGTATTTGTTCTATTTATCCATGGATCTATTTTTGTGACAGTACCATACTGTTTTGATTATTATAGCTTTGTAGTATATCTTTAAATCTGGTATCTTGTGATACCTTTAGCTTTTTTCTTCTTTTTCAAGATTGCTTTGGCTATTCCAGGTCTTTTGTGGTTCCATACAAATTTTACTATTATTTGTTCTAGGTATGTGAAAAATGTGTTATTTTTATAGGGATTGCTTTGAATCTGTAGATTATTTTGGGTAGTATGGTCATGTTAACAATATTAAATCTTCTAATATTTTCTCCATTTGTTTGTGTTGACTTCAACTTCTTTCAATGTAGAGTTATAACTTTCAGAATATGGGTCTTTCACCTCCTTGGTTAGTTTTATTCGTAGGTATTTATACTTTTTGGTGAAATTATAAATTGCATTGTTTTCTTAATTTCTCTTTCTGCTTCCTCCATATTTGTATATAAATATGTAACCAATTTCTGTGTATTAATTTTGTATTCTGCAACTTACTGAATTTATTTATTACTTTAAATAGTTTTTTGTTAAAATCTTTAGTTTTTTTCTGTATAGCATTATGTTATATGAAAATAGTGACAATGTTACTTCTTTCTTACTATTTTGAATTCCTCTATTTATCTTTCTTGTCTTATTGTTGTGGGTGGATTTTCCAGTACTATGTTGAATAAAAGTGGTGAGAATATGGGGTGCCCGGGTGGCTCAGTCAGATAAGCATCCGATTCTTGATTTTGGGTCAGGTCATGATCTCATGGTTTGTGAGTTTGAGCCTTGCATCAGGCTCTGTGCCAATGGTGTAGAGCCTGCATGGGATTCTCTCTGCCCTCTCTCTCTGCCCCTACACCGCTTGCCCTCTCTCTATCTCAAAATAAATAAATAAATTTTAAAAAGTGGTGAGAGTAGACATCGTTTTCTTATTCCTGATCTTAGAGGAAAGCTCTCAGTTTTTCATTATTAAGTATGATGTTAACTGTAGATTTGTCATATATGGCTTGTATTATGATGACATATGTACCCTCTAAACCCACTTTGTTGAGAGTTTTATCATAAATGGAAGTTGAATTTTGACAAATCTTTTTTCTGCATTTGTTGAAATGATCACATGATTTTTATCCTTCATTTTGTTAATGTGTCATCACATTGATGATTCATGGATATTGGAATATCTTGCATCTTCAGAAAACCCCACTTGATCCTGGCGAACAATTATTTTAATATATTGTTGAATGTGGTTTTCTAATATTTTGTTGAGAAGTTTTGCATCTATGTTCAAAAGGGATATTAGCTGGTAATTGTGTGTGTGTGTGTGTGTGTGTGTGTGTGTGGTGTTTGTCTGGTTTTTATATTAAGGTAATCTTGTTCTCATAGAATGTATGGAAACTTTCTTTCCTTTTCTGGCTTTTTGGAATAGTTTGAGTACAATAAGTATTAATCCTTTAAATGTTTGGTAGAATTAATCTGTGACTATATCTGGTTGTGGACTTTTGTTTGTGGGGAATTTTTGATTATTGATTCAATTTCATTATCAGTAACTGGTCTGTTAAAATTTTGTATTTCCTCCTTATTTAGTTTTGGAAGATTATATGTTTCTAGAAATGTATCCATTTATTTGAGGTTGTCCAATTTTTGGCATGTAAGTTCTCACAGTATTCTCTTTTAATCGTTTGTATTTCTGTGGTTTTAGTTGTTATTTCTCTTCCATCATCTTTGATTTTACTTATTTGAGTCTTTTATCTATTATTCTTGATGAGTCTCGCTAAAGGTTTATTAATTTTTTAGTCTTTTAAAAGAATCAGCTCTTAGTTTTTTTGATCATTTCTGTTGTTGTTTTAGTCTCTAATTTATATTTTTCTCTAATCATTATTAATTCTTTTCTTCTATTAGCTTCTTGACTTGATATTTTCTAGCTCTTGTTTTTGCATCTTAATGAAACATGTTACTTGTAGGACATATACACAGTGTATTTTCAATGACTTAAGTATATGGCTATTCCCATATGATTCTACATATACTTTAGAAAAACTTACATCTTAATGAAAGGTGTTATTCGCACCATAGTTTATACATGATATAATTTCAATGAGTTTCACATACAGTTATTTCCATGTAATTCTACATATACATTTACAGAGACATATATTTTCTTTAAAGATTTTATTTAAATTCCAGTTAGTTATCATACAGTGTAATATAGTTTAATGTGTACAATTTAGTGATTCAGCACTTCCATTAAACACTCAGTGCTCATAACAAGTGCACTACTTAATCTGAATCATGTGTTTAACCCATCCCCCCCCCCCACTGCACCTCCTCTCTGGTAGCCATCAGTTTGTTCTCTATAGTTAACAGTCTGTTTCTTGGTTTTCCCCTCTCTCTCATTTTTTTCCCTATGCTCTTCTGTTTTCTTTATTAAATTCCACATATAAGCAACATCATATGCTCTTTTTATTTCTCTGACTGACTTATTTTGCTTAACATTACAGTCTCTAGCTCCATTCACATCATTGCAAATGGCAATGTTTCATTCTTTTTAATGACTGAGTAATATTACAGTATATATACATACCACATCTTCTTTGTCCATTTATCATTTGATGGACATTTGGGCTGTTTCCATAATTTGGATATTGTAGATAATGCTGCTATAAACATGAAGGTGCATGTATTCCTTTCCCATAGTATTTTTGTATTTGGGGGCAAATACCTACTAGTGCAATTGCTCGATCTTAGGATGTTTCTATTTTTAATTTTAAGAAATACCTTACAGTGTTCCACAGTGGCTGCACCAGTTTGCATTCCTACCAACATTGCAAAAGATTTCTCATTTTTCCACATCCTCACCAACATTTGTATCTTCTGTTGTTGATTTTAGCCATTCTGACAGGTGTGACAGGGATGACAACTCTCACCACTGTTATTTAGCATAGTATTAGAAATCCTAGCTATAGCAATTAGGCAACAAAAAGAAATAAAAGGCATCCAAATTGGCAAGGAAGAATTCACTTTGACTATTTGCAGATGACATGATACCGTATATAGAAAACCCAAACATATACTTTGAAAACTATAGAACATTGATGAAATTGAATAAATTGAAGAGGAAACAAAGGAATGGATAAGTATTCCATGCTCATGGATTAGAAGAACAAACATTGTTAAAATGTCTATACCAGCTAAAGCAATCTACACATTTAATGCAATCCCTATCAAAATAACAACAGAATTTTTCACAGGGTTTGAACAAACAATCCTAAAATTTGTATGGAATCACGAAAGATCCTGAATAGCCAAAGAAATCCTGAAAAAGAAAAACAAAACTGAAGACATAACGATTCCAGATGTCAAGCTATACTAAAAAGGTGTAGTCATCAAGACAACATGGTACTGGCACAAAAACAGACACATAGATCAATGGAACAGAATAGAAAACACAGAAATGGACCCCCAATTCTATGGTCAACTAATCTTTGCCAAAACATGAAAGAATATCTGATGGGAAAAAAAGACAATCTCTTCACCAAATGGTGTTCAGAAAACTGGACTATTATATGAAGAAGAACGAAACTGGACCACTTTCTTCAACCATACACAAAAATAAATTATTCAAAATGAAAAAAAGACCTAAAAGTGAGACAGAAAACTATCAAAATCCTAGAGGAGAAAACAGGCAACAAACACTTTGACCTCAGCCAGGTTAACTTCTTACTGGACATGTTGCCGAGAACAAGGGAGACAAAAACAAATATCCGTTGGAACTTCATCAAGATAAAAAACTTCTGCACAGCAAAGCAAACACTCACAAAAGTAAAATACAGCCTATGTAATGGGGAAAAGTATTTGCAAACAACATATCTGATGAAGGGTTAGTATCCAAAATCTATAAAGAACTTATCAAACTCAACATCTAAAAAACAAGTAACCCAGGGGCACCTGGGTGGGTCAGTCGGTTAAGCATCAGACTCTTGATTTTGGCTCAGGTCATGGTCTCACAGTTCATGAGCTTAATCCCCACATCAAGCTCTGCACTGACAGTGCTGAGTCTGCCTGGGATTCTCTCTCTCCCTCTCACTTTGCTCTTCCCTCTCTCTCTCTCTCTCTCAAAGACTCTCTCCCTCTCACTTTGCTCTTCCCTCTCTCTCTCTCTCTCTCAAAGATATATAAATGAATAAACTTAAATGAATGAATGAATTAATTAATTAATAACAAGTAACCCAGTGAAGAAATGGAGAGAATACATGAGTAGACACTTTTCCAAATAAGACATCCAGATGCCAAATAGGCCCTTGAAAAGATGCTCAACTTCACTCATCATCAGGAAAATACAAATCAAAACCACGAGAAGATACTACCTCACACCCGTCAGATTGGCTAAAATTAACAACATAAGAAAAACAGATTTTGGCAAGGATGCAAACAAAAGGGAAACTTTTTTGCACTGCTGGTGGGAATTCAGACTGGTGCAGCCACTCTGGAAAACAGTATGGAGATTCTTAAAAACTTAAAAATAAAACTACCCTATAACCCAGTATTGCACAACTAGGTATTTGCACAAAGGATACCAAAATATAGATTTGAAGGGATACATGCACCCCGATGTTTATAGCAACATTATCAACAACTATGAAAAGAACCGCAATGTCCATCGACTGATGAATGGATAAAGAAGATAGGTATTTATATATGCGATGGAATGTTACTCAGCCATCAAAAAGAATGAAATCTTGCCATTTGCAACATCATGGATGGAGCTAGAGTGTATTATGCTAAGCTAAATCAATCAGTCAGAGAAAGACAAATAGAATGTAATTTCACTTATATGTAGAATTTAAGAGACAAAAGAGATGAACATATGGGAAGGAAAGAGAGTGGGAAGCAAAGCATAAAAGACTCTTAACTATAGATAAAAAAAGATAACAAACTGAGGATTGATAGAAGGAGGTGGGCAGGGGAATGGGGTAAATGGGTGATGTGTATTAAGGAAGGCACTTGTTGTGATGAGCATTGGGTGTTATATAAGTAATAAATCACTAAATTCTATTCTTGAGACCAATATTGCCCTATATGTTAACTAACTAGAATTTAAATAACAATTTTAAAAGAAAATTTAAGATTGCCTTTTCTATCTCTGTGGAAAATGCTGTTGGTATGTTGATAGGGATTGCATTAAATGTGTATATTGCTTTGGTAGGATAGACATTTTGACACTATTTGTTCTTTTTTTTAGTTTTTTAATGTTTATTTTTTGAGACAGAGAGAGAGAGAGAATGTGAGCAGGGGAGGCAGAGAAAGAGGGAGATACAGAATCCAAAGCAGG
This sequence comes from Leopardus geoffroyi, assembly GCF_018350155.1. NCBI lineage: Eukaryota > Metazoa > Chordata > Mammalia > Carnivora > Felidae > Leopardus > Leopardus geoffroyi. The sequence goes on along the minus strand of NC_059343.1, from coordinate 64,270,567 downwards.
TTCCAGGCTCTGAGCTGTCGGCACAGAGCCTGGAGCAGGGCTCAAACCCATGAACTGTGAGATCATGACCTGAGCCAAAGTCAGACACTTAGCCTGAGCCACTCAGGCGCCCTGACAGTATTTCTTCTTCTCATCAATGCGCATGGAATGTCTTTCCTTTTTTGTGAGTCATCTTCAATTTCTTTCACCAATGCTGTATAGTTTTCATAGCACAGATCTTTTACCTCTTTGGTTAAGTTTATTCCTAGGTATTTTATGGTTTTTGGTGCAATTGCAAGTGGGATTGGTTCCTTGATTTCTCTTTCTGTTGCTTCATTACTAGTGTATAGAATGCAATAGATTTCTTTTTTTTTTTTTAATTTTTTTTCAACGTTTATTTATTTTTGGGGGGACAGAGAGAGACAGAGCATGAACGGGGGAGGGGCAGAGAGAAAGGGAGACACAGAATCGGAAACAAGCTCCAGGCTCCAGGCTCTGAGCCATCAGCCCAGAGCCCGACGCGGGGCTCGAACTCACGGACCGCGAGATCGTGACCTGGCTGAAGTCGGACGCTTAACCGACTGCGCCACCCAGGCGCCCCTGCAATAGATTTCTTTATGTTGATTTTGTATCCTGCCAATTTTCTTACATCGTGTATCACTTCTAGCAATTATTTTTGGTTAAGTCTTTTGGGTTTTCTACATACAGAATCATGTCATCTGCAAATAATGAAAGTTTGACTTCTTCCTGGCAATTTGGATGCCTTTTATATCAGAAAGTGAACTTTGATTTGAGTGAAAATTTTAAAAATAGAAGGAAGCAAGGCATGGGGAAAAAAGATATTAAGTCTTATTTCATAGATGAAAAAATATGAGACCCAAGTGACTCATACAGTCTGGATTCCTAATTTTTAATTATCTGGTAGTTTTGTCTCTTATGAAAGGATCTTTGGGCATAAAGCAGAAGCACTAGGAGTTAGATATTTTTTAATATTGTTTTGAGATACAATTGACATATTAGTTTTAGGTGTACAACATAATAATTCCACATATGTATATATTGTGAAATAATCATCAGAATAAGTCTAGTTAACATCCATTACCACACATAGTTACAAAATTTTTCTTCTCATGAGAACTTTTAAGATTTACTCTCAGCAACTTTGAAATATACAATATAGCATTATTAAGTGTAGTTACCATGCTTTTTCATCCCCTTCAGCTATTTTGCCCACCTTCCAACCTCTGCCTTTGTCAACCACCAATCTCTTCCCTTTTGTTGTTGCTTTGTTTGAGATTCCACACATAAGTGAGATCATATGGTATTTTTCTTTCTCTGCCTGACTTATTTCACTTAATATAATGCCCTCAAGGTCTGTCCATGGTGTCACAAATGGCAGGATTTTCTTTTTTTTTCTCACTGATAAAAATATCTTTTGGACACTTAAACTATGTGTATAAAAGAGCTGCAACATCATACAAAAAAGAAGTAGCCATTAGGTTGGATAACCTGTTATGTATTTTCAATGAGATAATAAGCCTTCTTTTTATGGCTAAAAAATATTCTTATATGTATATATGAATTTGGATGTGATGCACCTATAACCCCAGAAAAAAGACTCAGTTGCTGCAGAGAAGTGTCGCGGGTCCTCATTTACAGTAGGCCACAAAAACTTAAAATTTTGAATGAGTTGTCTAATGTTATAATAGGTAAGATAAGATAACAAATGACACCAAGAAAAGTCACCACATTCTTTGCCAAATATTTCTGCAATAAAGTATGCTGTTAGATATAAATCTTAGTTGACCAAGTTGCCTGAGATGTTTTTCAAGATTCAAACATGAGCCACAGGCTCTCCATTGATCCTTAAACATTTAAAATGCTGTCTAATTTAGACACAAAACTAAGATGACTACGTGTATTTTTCATTTTTGATGCACTACAATGTTTGGCATTTTGTACATCTGGGTTTGGCCATACAGAGCCATTCTTGGGTTATTTTCATGATGATCACCTGTTACCTTACCTTTGACAATTCAAAAGCCACTAACTAGCCATGTGACTCGGGTAACTCCCTTTCCCCACTTAGATCTCAGGTTTATCCCATGAATGTGGTTGGGCTATAATTTCTAAGAGGACTTGCAACCTATAAATTACAGGATTCAGGTTTTTAAAATCCAGATAAATTATTTTTAGAAGATAGAATTCATGGTTTGTTGTTCCTGGACATTAAAAAAATGATACTGTATACAGGTCCACTCTTCTACCACTATCACTGTCCTAATTTAAGCCTATATGTTTTCCTTTTTCTTCTGAATGACTATGACAGATTCGCATCCCAGATCATTTTTTCTCAAGAAAAGCTTCCCTTCCATTATTCTCTTGCTCAAAAACTTTTAATGGCTCTCAATTGCCTGTAAAACAAAATTAAATCTCATCTTGGAAATCAAGGCCATCTTCAATTATCTTTTCCTGTCTTATCTGACCATGTCTCTGTTTTATCCAAACTACACCAGAATGTTTGCCTTTGTTTAAATTTACCATGTACTTCTATTAAATTGCTATACATTGCATCTGCTCAGTCTTTTAGACCTTGCTCAAATCTTAGCTAGTCCAAGAGGCCTTCCCATATCTTCTCTAGAGAGAATGCAAAACTTACCTCTTCATCTCCCTACTGCCCAGCACATTAAATTTCTGTCAACATTTCTCACCATCTTTGTTGAACTAGTTACATGTTTCCATGTCTGTATCCCCTACTAGAGACCAGAGTCTGACTTTTTAATCTGGAATACCTCCCTCCTCAGCCTCTAGCTCATGTTTTTTTTTTTTTTTTGTATATGATGTGTATAACAATACTGTGTTATACTATATATACTATATAACTATAATGTGTGTGGTAACACATTGTTGAATTAAATTATTCTGTAAATAAGCCTTGCAAATAGAGGACTTCCAATGAAGATGGATCTATTGATCTAGCGGTGTCATGAATGATTACATTTTTCCCTTTAAGTATCAAAATATTAGAACATTTGACCAGTTTATGTAGGATGTTAAGATGTATCACATTTGCCTTACAGCTTTAATAAACAGGTAAATGAATTATAGTAAAATTAATCTAACCCCTTTTTCCTTCTGTTTGATGCAGAGTCCTTAATTGCTATGTAAGTTGTGCCATGCCATCATGTTGTGATCCCCTAGATAGCTTTGTGGTTTGCCTAACTGGGTCTCGAGGTTAAATGACTCCCTGATTATAGTTCTCAACTTGATGACATCTCTTTTTCCTTATTGTCAGATGTCTTTTTTCATTGGGTTTATCCACAATCAAATAAGGGCCAAGATCAGAGTTGCTAGGAGAAACCAGATAATGAGGAAACTTATTTAGCTAGAAACAATGTTTTTCACATAACCCTAAGTCAATAGTTTTTGAGCAAATTTTGCAGAATTGGCAATATCTCTATCTCTGGATATTTCAAAGTTTTCCCTCTTAACTCCAGTTTTGTGGCTGCCTTCTTAGTGGGTGAGGTTGTCAAAAGCCTGACCTTCATTCCCAGATAAGCACAATTCTGCATAAATAATGTATAATTCCTCACTATCCAGATATTTCCTTTGAATGAAGAATATTGTAGAGGTCTAGGTTTTAGTTTTGAAATTTAACAAATGAAACTTTGTCAACCACCCCAAGCAAGTCTGATAAAATATACAATGGAATGATATTCAGCCATAAGAAAAATAATGAAACCTTGCCATTTCCAATGATGCTGATGGACCTAGAGAGTACAATGTGAAGTGAAATAAATCAGTCAAAGACATATAACATATGATTTCACTCATCTGTGGAATTTAAGAAACAAAAAAAATGAGCAAGGGAAAAAAAGAGAGAGAGAGACAAACCAAGAAACAGACTCTTAACTATTGAGAACAAACTGATGGATACCAGAGGTAAGGTGGGTGCAGGGGATGCGTGAAATAGGTGATGGGGATTAAGGAGTGCACTCGTGATGAGCACTGGGTGATGTATGGAATTGTTCAATCACTATATTGTACACCTGAAATGAAAATGAATGTATATGTACATAATATGTGTATATGTATATACGCACAGATACATATGCACACAATATACAGAAATTAAAATAAAATAATAATTTAAAAATTTGATGGTGTTTCTTACATTTTTCAAAATAGCTTCATATTTTTATAAATTGTATTTCTTCTGCTTTGGTATTCCTAACCATCTATCAGGTTACTGTTGGCTAGATAATTGTGTCTCCTGCCCTAATCCAATATGCACTAAATGTTATTGTCTGCAATGATAGCACAGATCATTCTGTTGCCCTGAGATCTCATTGTCAATAACAATAGGATAAAGATAAAATTGATCTTCCCTTGGTTTTCAAAACATCAAACACCATTCATCAAGATTTTTTTTCAAAGAAAACGATTTTTTTTTTCTGTAAATCTTCTTTGGCAAAATTAACTTCTATCTGTAGTTCCTAAAGAGAAGTTTTGAAACATGTTTTTTTTTCTGTAAGTCTTTTATCATGTTCATTGGTTTTTATTTTTCCTATATAATCAGTTCAGTGTTTGCTACTCAGAAGACAATTTTCTCTCCACAAAGCAAAGGATTTAAGAAACTTGAAGCAAGAAGATAATCTTGAGATTATCTAATCTAGCCTCCTATCCTTAGCAGGTAAGGTTTTATCCTAATTTTATAAATGAAGGTAGTAAGGCCCACATGGTCATGATCAGTGCAAATAGTTTAATTTACTTAGAGGTCACTGTGTTTTTTTGAGCTGTGTATTTTCACGATCTTTCTCTCATATTTGCTTTTATGTCAGCACAGTTAAATTCTAGTCATGTCCTGGGCTACTCTCAAACTGTTCAGTGATCAATTCTTTAGAAACTCCTAGGCAACATCTCTTACTATTTAATATTGAGCAAACATAGCTTCTTAGTGGCCTAAATTCATGGTTTCTGTTGTTTGGCCTGAGAAATGTGATGGATTAGGATAGTTTATATTTTCCATAGGCTTCCCAGAGTGCATTTTTCCCTGGAGATACTTTAATCCACCATTTTATCTTCTCGCCTCCATTAACTTATCTGTGACATTTTCAATATATTCAGACTTGCTTTTTTGCTCAGGAAAAATGGATTAATCAAATTAATTTGAAATATGCCAACTGGCAACAAAGGTTTTTCTTCTGAGGTTATCTAATTTTTCTAAAAAATAAGATTCTAGAAACTCCAGGGTATATTTAGCAAAAAACACTCTATGTGGTATGGATAAATGCATAATTACTCCCTGAATTCTTGTGTGCTACTCCTTTGAAGTCAAAACTACTTCTTATGCCAGTCCCTGACAACTCCTTTTTTCTGTTCTATAAGTGTTTCTTTTCTAGAATGTCAAAAATGAAATAATATGATATGTAGCCTTTGAATTTAGCTTCTTTCATTAAGGAGTATACTTTTACAGTTTACCCAGATTGCATAAATAGTTTGTTCCTTTTGTTGCTGAATAGTACTCTATTGTCTAAACTATCATTTGTTCATTCATTCACTGGTTTTTCAAACTGGATTGTTTCCACTTTCTAGCTACTTTGAATGAGGCTGCTATTGAAAGAGCAGACCTAGGGCCAACTCCATTTTGTTCTGTGTCCTCCATCTTGAGTGACTATGTCCCCAACATGGCCACAGAAGTTCCCGCTCAAACCTCAGACCACGCCTCCTCCCCTTGAGTAACTTCCTGCTCACCCGTTCAAACTTCCCAATCAAACCACGCCTGGCAACCTGCGTGACGGGACTCTGACCCTTCCCCAGCCAATCGGCTGAGGCCACGACCCTTCCTCAGCCAATCAGCTAAGGCCATGACCATTACCCCACCAACTGCCCCTAGATCCCTATAAAGCCTTTGTGCTTATGAAACTCGCTCTGTCTCTCCGGTATCTCACTGCTGCGTCAGTGCAGGTAGGGGACAGAGCTTGAACTAGCTCGAATAAAGGCTCTTTGCTTTTCCATCGGACTCAGCTCCCTGGTGGTCTTTGGGGATCACAAATTCTGGGCATAACACTATGAACATCTATGTACAACTCTTTGTGTGAGCATATGCTTACATTTCTGTTGGGTACATCTAGGAGTGGAATTGCTGGGTCATGACAATAGTGTATGTTTAACTTTATAAAAAACTGCTTGCCAAAGTGGCTTCACTGTTTTTCATTTCCTCAATCCTAATCTATTGTATTTCCAATTTGTGCTCTCTTTTTTCTAAGGCTTCTTTCCCTCTTTGTTTATCTTTTTTTTATCTTTTACTCATTTACCAAACCTTCTCTCTCTAGTATCACTAATGTTGAATTTTTAATACATTTAAACTTTTAATTCTTTTTTTTTTAACATTTATTTATTTTTGAGACAGAAAAAGACAGAGCATGAGCAGGGGAGGGTCAGAGAGAGAGGGAGACACAGAATCCAAAACAGGCTCCAGGCTCTGAGCTGTCAGCCCAGAGCCTGATGTGGGGCTCGAACTCACAGACCACGAGATCATGACCTGAGCTGAAGTCAGACGCCCAACCGACTGAGCCACCCAGGCGCCCCTAAACTTTTCATTCTTTTTAATCCATTTATCAGTCTGAATGCATTCCTTTCTTTTTTCTGTGATAGTCCTGTATTGTTCATTATCCTTGAATCATCTTAAATGTCATCTCTTCACGTCCTCACCATCCAATCTAAAACAGACATTAAGTTTTTATCCAATCATCCAATTTCTTTTTCTTTTCTTTTCTTTTCTTTTCTTTTCTTTTCTTTTCTTTTCTTTTCTTTTCTTGGATTTAGAAGCAATTTTATTTTATTTCATTAATTCCAGCATAGTTAATTCCCCTACCCACCTCCCTTCTGGTAACCATCTGTTTGTTCTCTATAGTTAAGAGTCTGGTTTTTGGTATATCTCTTTTTTTCTTTGTTTGCTGTTTTGTTTCTTAACATCCACATATGAGTGCAACCATATGATATTTCTCTTTCTCTGACTGGCTTATTTTGCTTAGCATTATACTCTCTAGATCGATCGATGCTGTTGCAAATGGTAAGATTTCATTCATATTATGGCTGAATAATATTCCATTGTGTGTGTACATATAAATATTACATTTTATTTATCCATTCATCTATCAATAGGAACTTGGGCTGGTTACATAGTTTTGCATATATATATGCATATATACAGACATAATTAGATAGATAAATAAAGATATATTTTTAATTTTATTTTATCCAAGTTACTTAATATATAGTGTGATAATGGTTTCAGGAGTAGAATTTAGTGATTCATCACTTACATATAACACCCAGTGCTCTTCCCCACAAGTGCCCTCCTTAATGCCCATCCCCCATTTAGTCCATCCCCACACCAAACACCACTCCAGCAACCCTCAGTTTGTTGTCTGTATTTAAAAGTCTATTATGATTTGTCTCACTCTCTGTTTTTATCTTATTTTTCCTTCCCTTACTCTTTTGTTTCTTAAATTCCACATGTGAGTGAAATCATATGGCATTTATCTATGACTGACTTATTTCGCTTAGCATAATACATTCTAGATCCATCATTCTTGTTGCAAATGGCAAGATTTCATTCTTTTTAATCACCGAGTCATATTCCATTATATAATTATATATATAATATTCCGTTATACATAATATTCCACTATACACACACACACACACACACACAAACACACACACACACACACACACACACACATACACACACCACTTCTTTATCCATTTGTCAGTAGATGGCTGTTTAGGCTCTTTCCAGAGTTTGGCTATTTTTTTTAATGTTCATTTACTTCTGAGAGAGAGAGACAGAGCACAAGTGGGGGAGGGGCAGAGAGGGAGATACAGAATCCAAAGAAGGCTCCAGGCTCTGAGCTGTCGACACAAGAGCTCGATATGGGGCTTGGACTCACAACTGTGAGAAAATGACCTGAATTGAAGTCAGACGATGCTTAACCGATTGACCCACTCAGGTGTCCTGGTTGCCTGTTAGTTTTTTTGACTGCTTCACTGTGAAAGAGTTTTTTATCTTGATGAGATCCCAATAGTTCATTTTGCTTTTCTTTTCCTTGACTCTGGAGACATGTCTAGTAAGTGTTGCCAGGACCCATGTCAAAGAGGCTGCTGCCTGTTTTCTCCTCTAGGATTTTGATGGTTTCCTGCCCCACATTTAAATCTTTCATCCACTTTGAGTTTATTTTTGTGTATGGTGTAAGAAAATGTTCCAGGTTCATTCTACTGCATGCCACTGTCCATTTTCCACAACTCCATTTGTTGAAGAGACTTTCTTTTTTCTTTTTTCTTTTTTTTTTTTTAATTTTTTTTTCAACATTGTATTTATTTTTGGGACAGAGAGAGACAGAGCATGAACGGGGGAGGGGCAGAGGGAGAGGGAGACACAGAATCGGAAACAGGATCCAGGCTCTGAGCCATCAGCCCAGAGCCTGACGCGGGGCTCGAACTCACGGACCGCGAGATCGTGACCTGGCTGAAGTCGGACGCCCAACCGACTGCGCCACCCAGGCGCCCCGAGACTTTCTTTTTTCTATTGGAGAGTCTTTCCTGCTCTGTCAAAGATTAGATGGCCATGCATTTGTGGGTCCATTTCTGGGTTCTTGATTCTGTTCCATTGATCTGTGTGTTTGTTTTTGTGCCAGTACCATACTGATTGATCATTACAGCATTGTAATACATCTTGAAGTCCAGAATTGTGATGCCTCCATTTTTGCTTTTCTTTTACAACATTACTTTGGCTATTTGTGGTCTTTTCTGGTTCCATATCAATTTTTGGATTGTTTGTTCTACCTCTGTGAAGAATGCTGCTCTTATTTTGATAGAGATTGCATTGAATGTGTAGATTGCTTTGAGTATTATCAACATTTTAACAATATTTGTTTTTCTAATCAATGAACATGGAATGTTTTTCCATTTCTTTGTGACTTCTTCAATTTTTTCATAAACTTTCTGGAGTTTTCATCATACTGATTTTACCTCTTTGGTTAGGTTTATTCCTATGTATTGTATGATTTTGGTGCAATTGTAAATAGGATCAATTCCTTGATATCTCTTTCTGCTGCTTCATTATGGGTATATAGAAATGTAAATAATTTATGTACATTGATTTCATATTCTGCAACTTTGCTGAATTCACGTATCCATTCTAGCAGCTTTTTGGTGGAGTCTTTTGGGTTTTCCACGTAGAGTATAATGTCATCTGTGAAGAGTGAAAGTTTGACTTCTTCCTTGCCAGTTTGGATGCCTTTTATTTTTATTTATTTGTTGTTGTTGTTGTTGTCTGATTGTTGAGGCTAGGATTTCCAACACTATATTCAACAGCAGTGGTGAAAGTGGACATCACTGTCATGTTCCTGACCTTAGAGGGAAAGCTCTCAGCTTTTCCCCATTGAGGATGTATTAGCTCTGGGTCTTTTGTATATGAGCTTTATGATCTTGAGGTATGTTTCTTCTATCCCTGCTTTCTTGAGGGATTTTATCATGAATGCATGTTTTACTTTGTCAAATAGTTTTTCTGAATCAATTGAGAGGATCACGTGTTTTTTATCCTTTTTAAAATATGATTCAGCATGTTGATTTGCACATATTAAACTACCCTTGCAGCCCATGAATAAATTGCACATGATAGCATATCAGTGAATAATTCTTTTGATGTATTGTTGGATTTGGTTTGCAAGTATCTTATTGAGAATTTTTGCATCCATGTTCATCACGGATATTGGTCTGTAATTCTCCTTTTTAGTGGAGTCTGTCTGACTTTGAAATTAAGGTAGTGCTGGCCTCAGAGAAGGAGTTTGTAATTTTTCTTTCCATTTCTATCTTTTTGGAACAGCTTCAAAAGTGTTAATTCTTCTTTAAATGTTTGGCAGAATTCCCCAGAACCCCATCTGGCCCTGGACTCTTGTTTGTTGGGAGATTTTTGATTACTGATTCAATTTCTTTACTGGTTATGGGTCTGTTCAAATTTTCTACTTCTTTCTGTTTCAATTTTGGTAGTTTATATGTCCAGGAATTTGTCCATTTTTTCCATATTGCCCAATTTGTTGGCATATAATTGCTCATAATATTCTTTATTATTGTTTGTATTTCTGTGGTGTCAGTTGTGATCTCTCATTTTCATTTGTGATTTTATTTGTTTAGGTCCTTGCCTTTTTCTTTTTGATAAATCTGGCTGGGGGGGTATCAGTTTTGTTAATTTAAAAAAACCACATCTTTCTTTCGTTGATCTGTTCTATTCTTTTTTATATATATATCATTGATTTCTACTCTCATCTTTATTATTTCCATACTGCTGGTTTTAGACTGTATTTGCTATTCTTTTTCTAGCCCCATCAGTGGTAAGTTTAGGTTGTGTATTTGAGACATTTCTTCCTTCTTTAGGAAGGTCTTAATTGCTATATACTTCCCTCTTATGACTGCCTTTGCTGCATCCCAGAGGTTTTGGAATGTCGTGTTTTCATTTTCATTGGCTTCCATGTACTTTTTAATTTCCTCTTTAAATTCTTGTTTAACCCATTCATTCTTTAGTAAGTTGTTCTTTAACCTCCAAGTATTCGTGACCTTTCCAATTTTCTTTTTCTGTTTGATTTCGAGTTTCATAGTGTGGTGGTCTGAAATATACATGGTATGATCTCAAACTTTTTGTACTTGTTGAGGGCTGGTTTGTGAGCAGTATGTGATCTATTCTGGAGGATGTTCCATGTGTACTCAAGAAGAATGTATATTCTACTGCTTTAGGATGAAATGTTCTGAATATATCTGTTAAGTCCACCTGGTCCAGTGTGTCATTCAAAGCCATTGTTGCTTTGTTGACTTTCTGCTTAAATTATCTGTCCATTGTTGTAAGTGGGGTGTTACAGTCCCCTACTATTATTATCAATCAGTTTCTTTATGTTTGTGATTAATTGATTTATATATTTGGGTTCTTTCAATTTGGGGTCATAAATGTTTAAAATTGTTAGAACTTCCTGGTGGATAGACTTAAATTGCGACATAATTCCTTTTTTTATCTGTTATAGTCTTGATTTTAAAATCTAGTTTTTTCTAAGTATGGCTACTCCTGCTTTCTTTTTTTAGTATTACTATTATAAATAAAGTTGCAATGAACATAAGGTTGCATACATCATTTCAAATTAGTGGTTTCGTGTTATTTGTATAAAATCCTGGTAGTGAAATTCTTGGATCATAGAATAGTTCTATTATTAACTTTTTGAGGAACCTCCATACTATTTTCCAGAGTGGCTGCATCAGTTTGCATTCCCACCAACAGCGAATGAAGGTTCCTTTTTCTCACATTCTTATCAACACGTTGTAGCTTGAGTTTTTAATTTTAGCCATCCAGACAAGTGTGAGGTGATATCTTATTGTGGTTTTGTTTTGAATTTCCCTGATGATGAGTGATGTCGAGCATCTTTTCATGTGTCAGTTGGTTATGTGTATATCTTCTTTGAGGAAATGTCTGTTAGTGTCTTCTGCCCACTTTTATATTGGATTATTTGTTTCTTTGGTGTTGAGTTATATAAGTTCTTTATATATTTAGACACTAACTCTTTATCAGATATGTCATTTGCAAATATCTTCTCCCATTTCATTGGGTTTTATTTTTTACTTTTTTTTGTTGTTTCTTTTGCTATGCAGAAATTTTTATTTTGATGGTTCCCCAATAGTTTATTTTTACTCTTGTTTCCCTTGCCTCAGAGGTCATAACAAGAAAAACATTATTACAGTTGGTGTCAAAGAAGTTACTGCTTATTTTCTTTTATAGGATTTTTATGATTTCAAGTCTAACACTTAAATCTTTAATCCATTATTTATTTATTTTTGTGTATGGTGTAAGAAATTGGTCCAGTTTCACTCTTTTGCGTGTTGCTCTCTAGTTTTCCCAACACTAGAGAAGAGAGTTCAAGACAGTATTTCCTTTTGCATATCTTGCTATTTTTATCAAAGCTTAATTGACCATAAAATTGTGTGTTTATTTCTGGATTTCTATTCTGTTCCATTGATCTATGTGTGTATTTTTATGTCAGTACCATACTCTTTTTGTTACTAAAGCTTTATAATATAATTTAAAGTCTGGTATTGTGATACCTCCAGCTTTGCTTTTCTTTTTCTAGGTTGCTTTGGCTATTTGGGGTCTTTTGTGTTTCTGTACAAATTTTTGGATTGCTTGTTCTAGTTCTGTGAAAAATGCTGTTGGTATTTTGATAAGGATTGCATTAAAGCTGTAGATTGCTTTGAATAATATAGACATTTTAACATTACTATTTATTCTTATCCTTGAGCATGAAATGTCTTTCCATTTATTAGTGAAGTCTTCAGTTTTTTTCACCAATGTTTTAGAGTTATCAGAGTACTGGTCTTTCACTTGCGTGGTTAAGTTTAATGCTAGGTATTTTATCACTTTTAGTGCCATTGTAAATGGGATTTTTCCTTTAATTTCTCTTTTTGCTGCTTCATTATTGCTGTATGGAAATGCTACAGAATTCTGTACATTTATGTTGTGTCCTGCAACTTTACTGAATTCATTTACAGTTATGCTAGTTTTTTTGAAGTCTTCATAGCTTTTTTTATATAGTAAGTATCATATCTTTTGCAAATAGTGAAAATTTTACATTATTCCTTACCAGTTTGGAAGCCTTTCATTTCTTTTTGCTCTCTGATTCTTGTGGCTAGAACTTATGGTACTATGTTGAAATAAATTGTTGAAAGTGGACATCCTCGCTTGTTCCTGACCTTAGGGGAAAGGGTCTCAGTTTTTCCTCTTTGAGTGTGACGTTTGCTGTGGGTTTTTCATATATGGCCTTGATTATGTAGAACTGTGTTTTTTAAACCTTAGCAGTTTCATCATGAATGGATATTGTACTTTGTCAAATGTTTTTTTTCTGCACCTACTGACATGGTCACATGGTTCTTATACGTTCTTTATTGATGTGGTATATTACATCGATTTATTTGTGAGTATTGAATCACCTTATATCTGAGAAATAAATCCCATTTGATTGTGGTGAATATTTTTTAAATATATTGTTGGATTTATATTTCTAGTATTTTGTTGAGGATTTTTGCATCTATGTTCATCAGAGATATTGGCCTGTAATTCTCTTCTTTTGTGGTGCCTTTATCCAGTTTTGGTATTAGGCTAATGCTGGCCTCAAAGAACGAATGTGAAATTTTTCCTTCTTTTTCTATTTTTTGGAACAATTTGAGAATAGGTGTAGGTATTTTTAAATCTTTGGTAGAAGTCAATTGTAAAGCCATCTGGTCATGAACTTCAGTTTGTTGGGAGTTTTTTTTTATTACTTATTCAATTTCATTGGTGGTAATTTGTTCAAATTTTCTATTTCTTCATGTTTCAGTTTTGGAAACATATATTTCTAGGAATTTATAAATATTTTCTATGTAGGCCAATTGGTTGGTATATAATTTTTAATAGCTTTCTTATATGGCTCTTTGTATTTCTATGGTATTGATTATTGTTTCTCCTTTAATTTCTGATTTTGTTTCTTTGAATCATCACTCTGTTTTCTTTATGGGTCTGGCTAAAGATTTATCTTTTGTTGACATTTTCAAAGAACCAGGTCCTGGTTTTATTTATCTGTTTTATTATTTGTTTGTTTTTTTAATTTCTGTATCATTTATTTATGTTTTATTATTTATTATTTCCTTCCATCTGTTTGTTTTGGGTTTTGTTTGTTTTTTTTTTTACAACTCCTTCAGGTGTAAGGTTAGGTTGTTTGAGATTTTTCTTGATTCTTCAGGTAGGCCTCTATAACTATACACTTCTCTCTTAGAAAAGTTTTTGGTGCATCCGAGAGAATTTGGACTGTTGTGTTTTCATTTTCATTTTTCTTTATGTAATTTTTTATTTGAGTGCAATAAGCATAATAATATTCACATAATAGGGGCCCCAGAATAAAGGAGAAGGAAAAGGAAAGAGAGTATTTATTTTAAGAAATAATAGCTAAAAACTTTCTTAATCTGGAAAAGAAACAGATATCCAGATACAGAAGGCACAGAGAACCTTCCACAAAATAAATAAAACAGATCCACACCAAGAGACTCTTAAAAACTGAGAATAAACTGAGGGTTGATGGGGGTGGGAGGGAGGGATGGGTGGGCAATGGGCATTGAGGAGGGCACCTGTTGGGATGTGCACTGGGTGTTGTATGGAAATCAATTTGACAATAAATTTCATATTTAAAAAAAGACATAATTAAAATGACAGGGTGCCTGAGTGGCTCACTAGGTTGAACATCTGACTCTTGATCTCGGCTCATGTCATGATCCCAGGGCCATGGTCTGGAGGACAGCATTAGGATCCATGCTGAGAAGGGAGCTTGCTTAAGATTCTCTAACTCTCTCCCTCTGCCTCTCTCTCCCACTCATGCTATCTCTCTCTAAAAAATTAAAAATGAAATTAAAAATTTATATATTATTGAAATGACAAAATATAGTGATAAAGAAAATATTATAAAAACACCAAGAAGACAGTTACAGAAAAAGGAAACTTCCTAAGTTTATCAGGGGGTTTTCAGCAGAAACTTTGAAAGCCTGAAAAGAAATGCATGGTATATTCAAAGTGTTGAATTAGAAAAATCTACAGCCAAGAATACTATACCCAACAAGACTATCATTCAAAATAGAAGGAGAGATAGTTTTCCATACAAAAACGAATGCAGTTACTGACCATTAAACCACATCTGCAAGAAATATTAAAAGAGACTTTTTAAGTGGAAAGAAAAAAACCATAAGTGATATAAAAATTGGAAGTATAAAAATTGGTAGCTCCTAAGTAGTAAAAATAAGTATATCTGTAAAAAATCACTCAAGGAAGTCACAAAATAAAAGTGTAATGTATGACACCATATACCTAAAACGTGGGTGAAAGGAATAAATAATTGGTTCAAATGTAGGCAACCATAGACTTAGTACAGACTCCTATACTCAGAAGATTCTATAGACAAACCTAATGGTAACCAGAAATCAAAAAAAGTAATATATAGGCAAGGATAAAGAGAAAGAAATCCAAGTATATCACTAAATAATGCCAACAAACCACAAAACACAGCAAAAGAAGAAAATATCAGAAGAAAAAAAAACAAAAAAATACACAAAACAAGTAACAAAATATAAATAAATACATATATATCAACATTACTTTTCATGTAAATGTACTATATGCTCCAATCAAAGACATATGGTTACAGAGTACATACTAAAGAAGACACACCTATATGCTCCCTACAAGAGCCTCCTTTCAGATCTACAAACACCTGTAGATTGAAAGTGAGGGTATAGAGAAGATTTTATCATGCAAATGGATGTCAAAAGAAAGTCAAACAAGTAATTCTTATATTGGACAAACTAGAATTTAATACAAAGACTGTAACAAAAGACCATGAAGGGCACTATATATTCATAAATGGACAATCCATTAAGAAGATATAGCAATTGTAAATATTATGAACCTAACATGGAACCTTCAAATGCATGAAACTGTAAACAACAAACGTAAATAATTGATAGTAATGCAATAATGGTAGAGGACTTTATTTTTTAAAATTTTTTTAATGTTTATTTATTCTTGAGAGAGACAGACAGAGACAGAGACAGAGTGTGAGTGGGGGAAGGTCAGAGAGAGAGGGAGACACAGAATCTGAAGCAGGCTCCAGCCTCTGAATTGTCAGCACAGAGCCTTACGTGGGGCTCGAACTCACAAACTGTGAGAACATGACCTGAGCTGAAGTCGGATGCTTAACTGACTGAGCCATCCAGGTGCCCCAATGGTAGAGGACATTAAAACACCAGTGACATCAATGGACAGGTTATCAAAAAAGACAAACAACAAGCAAACAATGGCTTTGAATGACACATTGGACCAGATTGCATTCACATATATATTCAGAACATTCCATCCTAAAACAGTAAAATACACATATTTCTCAAGAGCACATAGAACAGTTTCCAGAATAGACCACGTATTAGTCCACAAAATAAGTTTCAACTAATTCAAACAGATCAAAGTCATAACTTGCACCTTTTCTAACCACAACACTATGAAACTGAAAATCAACCACAAGAAAAATCTAGAAAGAGCATGCCACAAAACAGTGAATGGTTCACTAAGACATCAAAGAATAAATAAAAAATTACATGGAAACAAATGAAAATAAAAACACATTGATCCAAAATCATTGGGATGCAGCAAAATTGATTCTAAGAGGGAAGTTCATAGCAATACATGTCTAACACTAGAAGTAAGAAAAATCCTACAAAAACCATACCAGGTTTCTCCAAACCAGGAGAAAGAAGGAAATAATTAAGATTATAACAAACATAAACAATATACAAACAACTATAGAACAGATCCATGAAACCAAGACCTGGTTCTTTGAAAACATCAACAAGGTTGATAAACATCTATCCAGACATATAAAAAAAAGACAAAAATAAGAGAAAGTACTCACATAAATAAAATCACAAATGAAAGAGGATAAATAGAAACCAACATCAAAGAAATACAAAAAAACTGTAATAATATTATGAAAAATTATATGTCAACAACTTGGACAACATAGAACAAATGGATAAGTTCCTAAAAACATATAACATACTAAAACTAAAGCAGAAAGAAATAGAAAACTTGAACAGGCCAATTACCCACAATGAAATTGAGTCTTCAATAAAAAAAACACCAAACCAAAGTCCAGGACCAGGACCAGGTGGCTTCCCAGGCAATTTCTTCCAAACATTTAAAGAAGAGTTAATATCTTCTCAAACTATTCCAAAAAAATATGAGAATGACAATTTCTAAGTCCATTCGATGTGGCTGCATTATCCTGAAGCCAAAACCAGATAATAGCAATACAAACAAAGAAACCTACAGGCCAATATCTCTGAAGAAGATAGATGCAAACGTTTTAGAAAAAATATTAGCAAACTGAATCTAACAATACTTTAAAAATATCATTCACCATGATCAAGAGAGAACTTTTCCCTGGGTTGCAAGGGTGATTCAGTATTTGTAAATCAATTGATGTGATACAATACATCAATAAAAGAAAGGATAAAACTGATATGATCATTTCAATGGATGCAGAAAAGAATTTTACAAAGTACAACATCCATTTATAATATAAATCCTCAACTAAGTAGGTATAGAGGGAACATACCACAAGATAAAGGCATTATATGAAAAACCAGCAGCTAACATCATACTCAAAAGGGAAAAACTGAGAGCTATACCCCTGAGGCCAGGAACAAAACACAGCACTCACCACTTATATTCAATGTAGTGCTGAAAGTTCTAGCCACAGCAATCAAACAATAACAAAAAATAAAAGGCATCCAAATGTGTAAGGAAGAAGTAAAATTTTCACTATTTAAAGATGACATCTCTCTATATATAGGAAACCTAAATTAATCCATCAAAAACATTGCTAGAACTAATAATTGAAATCAGTAAAGTTGCAAGATAAAAAATTATCATACAGAAATATGTTGCATTTCTGTATACTAATAATGAAGAAGAAGAAAGAGAAATTATTAAACAATCCCAGGGTGCCTGGCTGGCTCAGTCAGAAGAACATGGGACTCTTGATCTCAGGGTTGTGAGTTTGAGCCCATTATTGGGTGTAGACATTACTTAAAAGGAAATTAAAAAACGAACATCAAAACAAAAAACCATCCCATTTACAATGCACCAAAAATAATAAAATACATAGGAATAAACATAAGCAAAATGTGAGACATCTACCCTGAAAACTATACAACACTGATGAATGAAATTGAAAATGACACAAAAAATGGAAAAAATTCCATGCTCATGGGTTATAAGAACAAATATTGTTAAAATGTTTACACTAGCCAAAGCAATATACATATTAAATGGAATCCCTATCAAAATACCAACAGCATTTTTCACAGAACTAGAACAATCCTAAAATTTGCATGAAATCACAGAAGACCCCAAAGAACAAAGCAATCTTGAGAAAGAGAAACAAATTTGATATATTACCATACCTGAGGCCAAGTCATACTAAAAAGCCATAGTCATTAAAACAGTATGGTACTAGAGAGGAGCCAAGATGGCAGAACAGCATGGAAGCTTTTTCTGTGTCTTGTGTCCATGAAATATAGCCAGACCAGCACTAAACCACCCTACACACCTAGAAAACTGACTGGAGGATTAACACAACAATCTGCACAACCTGAAACACAGAATTGAACAAGTACACGGTGCAGAGAGATGAATTTGGGGAGCAAGAAGCCGGGAAAGGTAGGGAACTGTGTTTGAGGGTGGAGAGAGGATGGAGACTGGGGAGAGGGAGAGAATATGGGAAAAGCACCCCTCCCCAAAAGCAGCTGAGAGAAAGTGGAAAATTTGAAACAGCTGCAGGGACTAAAATAAAAAGGGAGAAATGAGAAAGGAAAGGGTTTAAATTCCATTAAGACTGTAAACAAGGGGAGCGCAAAGGCTGCAATTCCGCAGCTTGATACCTGGTGGTGATCTGGTGGGAAGGGCAAATCCCCAGGAACAGAGTGGGGTCTGGGAGGTTCTCAGGCCACATGGGGAAAAGCAGTTCCACTGCTGGAAGGACATTTGGTAGAGACTGTTGAATCCACCTTGTCCCAGCAGACCCCAGAAAACAGCCACATTTGCTGGTGCTGGAACAAGGTCATTAAGGGTGAAGCTGGTGCCAGATGTGTGTTGTGATTTTTCATAATCCCCGAAATGCTGCTGCTCCACTATCTCGTGAAATTTTTCTGGGGCAGGCTGGCACATGGCTGTAATCTCGGGGCACTGGAAGCAACATGGTCCAGCAAGTGGTCCTGGGTGCACCCAACATTCACCATTGCTCATTTGGCCATTGCTCAGTGAGAACCTCTAGCAGAGGGGCAGAACGGATCAAAGCCACAGTCCTTCAGAAGTAAGGGGCCAGGGAAAACAGCTACATCTGAGACAAAACTCAGGAGACAGGTACTGCCTGGTGCCTGGTCACAAAGAGTAAAACAGCGGGGAGTGGATGAAAGCTGAAGACAGAGAATGGGTGTGTGATTGCTAATCCAGGAGAATAGACTGGGTATCTGGGTGACGCCCTTTTCACCGCTCCCACGCATGTGCATATGCACCTACAACCACAGCAAAAATCCACCCCAGTAGGCTAGCAGTGTTATCTAGTGGAGACAGGAGCGGTTGCACTGAGCCCCACCCAACCGGGTCAACCTCGCTCTTCAAGAACACAAGTCTCACCACCAGCTTAGTTTACGGACTATAAAGCACTACATAGACTGACTTCTATGGGAAAACGAAATAATTTCAGTCCTATTTCACTCTGTTAGCAGGTTCAGCGCTGGCAAGGATGGACGAGGCAGAACAGAAAATCAGCAATATAGAGGACAAACTTATAGAGAATAATGAAGCAGAAAATCAGAGGGAGATTAGGGCAAAAGAGCATGACTTAAGAATTAGAGAGATCAGTGACTCATTAAAAAGGAAGAACATCAGAATCATAGGGGTCCCAGAAGAGGAAGAGAGAAAAATAGGGATAGAAAGGTTATGTGAGCAAATCATAGTTGAAAACTTTCCTAACCTAGGGAGAGACACAGACATCAAAATCCAGGAATCACAGAGGACCCCATGATATTGAACAAAAACCGACAATCAACAAGGCATATCATAGTCAAATTCACAAAATACTCAGGCAAAGAGAGAATCATGAAAGCAGCAAGGGAGAAAAGTCCCTAACGTACAAGGGAAGATAGATCAGGTTTGCAGCAGACCTATCCACAGAAACTTGGCAGGCCAAAAAGAAGTGGCAAGATATATTCAATGTGCTGAATCAGAAAAACATACAGCCAAGAATTCTTTACCAAGCAAAGCTGTAATTCAAAATAGAAGGAGATATAAAAAGTTTCCCAGACAAACAAAAATTAAAGGAGTTTGTGACCACTAAACCAGCCCTGCAAGAAATTTTAAGGGGGAGTCTGAGGAGAAAAAAGATGGAAAAATATATATGTAAATAAATAAATACCAAAGCAACAAAGATTGGAAAGGACCAGAGAACATCACCAGAAACTCCAACTCTACATGCATCATAATGGCAATAAATTCATATCTGTCAGTTCTCACTCTAAACGTCAATGGACTAAATGTTCAAATAAAAAGCATAGGATAACAGAATGGATAAGAAAACAAGATCCATCTATATGCCATTTACAAGAGACCCACTTTAGACTTAAAGACACCTTCAGAGGGGATTGCTGGAAGATGGCGGCGTAGGAGGACGCTGGGCTCACCGCGCGTCCTGCTGATCAATTAGATTCCACCTACACCTGCCTAAATAACCCAGAAAACCGCCAGAGGATTAGCAGAACGGAGTCGCCGGAGCCAAGCGCAGACGAGAGGCCCACAGAAGAGGGTAGGAAGGGCGGCGAGGCGGTGCATGCTCCACGGACTGGCGGGAGGGAGCCGGGGCGGAGGGGCGGCTCACCGGCCAAGCAGAGCCCCGGAGGCTGGCTTGCAAAAGCGGAGGGGCCTGACGGACTATGTTCCGACAGCAAGCGCTACTTAGCGTCTGGGAGGTCATAAGTTAACGGCTCTGCTTGGAAAGCGGGAAGGCTGGAGGACAAAGGGAGGGAGAGCTGCTGAGCCCCCGGACGACAGAGCTCAGTTTGGTGGGTGGGGAACAAAGGCGCTCACCAGCGCCATCTCCCCCGCCCATCCCCCAGCCAAAATCCCAAAGAGAACCAGTTCCTGCCAGGGAACTTCCTCGCTCCACGCAAACACCCAACTCTGTGCTTCTGCGGAGCCAAACCTCCGGCAGCGGATCTGACTCCCTCCCGCTGCCACAGGGCCCCGCCTGAAGTGGATCACCTAAGGAGAAGCGAGCTAAGCCTGCCCCTCCTGCCCC
The DNA here is from genome assembly GCF_018350155.1 of Leopardus geoffroyi. NCBI lineage: Eukaryota > Metazoa > Chordata > Mammalia > Carnivora > Felidae > Leopardus > Leopardus geoffroyi. The sequence goes on along the minus strand of NC_059343.1, from coordinate 64,249,616 downwards.
TGTGCACCTTGCCTACCCACCCCAGCTAATACGCCAGATCCCCAGCATCACAAGCCTGGCAGTGTGCAAATAGCCCAGACGGGCCACGCCACCCCACAGTGAATCCTGCCCCTAGGAGAGGGGAAGAGAAGGCACACACCAGTTTGACTGTGGCCCCAGCGGTGGGCTGGGGGCAGACATCAGGTCGGACTGCGGCTCCGCCCACCAACTCCAGTTATACACCACAGCACAGGGGAAGTGCCCTGCAGGTCCTCACCACGCCAGGGACTATCCAAAATGACCAAGCGGAAGAATTCCCCTCAGAAGAATCTCCAGGAAATAACAACAGCTAATGAGCTGATCAAAAAGGACTTAAATAATATAACAGAAAGTGAATTTAGAATAATAGTCATAAAATTAATCGCCAGGCTTGAAAACAGTATACAGGACAGCAGAGAATCCCTTCCTACAGAGATCAAGGGATTAAGGAACAGTCACGAGGAGCTGAAAAACGCTTTAAATGAAATGCAAAACAAAAAGGAAACCACCACAGCTCGGATTGAAGAGGCAGAGGAGAGAATAGGTGAACTAGAAGATAAAGATATGGAAAAAGAGGAAGTTGAGAGAAAGAGAGATAAAAAAATCCAGGAGTATGAGGGGAAAATTAGAGAACTAAGTGATACACTAAAAAGAAATAATATACGCATAATTGGTATCCCAGAGGAGGAAGAGAGAGGGAAAGGTGCTGAAGGGGTACTTGAAGAAATAATAGCTGAGAACTTCCCTGAACTGGGGAAGGAAAAAGGCATTGAAATCCAAGAGGCACAGAGAACTCCCTTCAGACGTAACTTGAATCGATCTTCTGCACGACATATCATAGTGAAACTGGCAAAATACAAGGATAAAGAGAAAATTCTGAAAGCAGCAAGGGGTAAACGTGCCCTCACATATAAAGGGAGACCTATAAGACTCGTGACTGATCTCTCTTTTGAAACTTGGCAGGCCAGAAAGAATTGGCACGAGATTTTCAGTGTGCTGGACAGAAAAAATATGCAGCCGAGAATCCTTTATCCAGCAAGTCTGTCATTTAGAATAGAAGGAGAGATAAAGGTCTTCCCAAACAAACAAAAACTGAAGGAATTTGTCACCACTAAACCAGCCCTACAAGAGATCCTAAGGGGGACCCTGTGAGACAAAATACCAGAGACATCACTACAAGCATAAAACATACAGACATCACAATGACTCTAAACCCGTATCTTTCTATAATAACACTGAATGTAAATGGATTAAATGCGCCAACCAAAAGACATAGGGTATCAGAATGGATAAAAAAACAAGACCCATCTATTTGCTGTCTACAAGAGACTCATTTTAGACCTGAGGACACCTTTAGATTGAGAGTGAGGGGATGGAGAACTATTTATCATGCTACTGGAAGCCAAAAGAAAGCTGGAGTAGCCATACTTATATCAGACAAACTAGACTTTAAATTAAAGGCTGTAACAAGAGATGAAGAAGGACATTATATAATAGTTACAGGGTCTATCCATCAGGAAGAGCTAACAATTATAAATGTCTATGCGCCGAATACCGGAGCCCCCAAATATATAGAACAACTACTCATAAACATAAGCAACCTTATTGATAAGAATGTGGTAATTGCAGGGGACTTTAACACCCCACTTACAGAAATGGATAGATCATCTAGACACACGATCAATAAAGAAACAAGGGCCCTGAATGAGACATTGGATCAGATGGACTTGACAGATATATTTAGAACTCTGCATCCCAAAGCAACAGAATATACTTTCTTCTCGAGTGCACATGGAACATTCTCCAAGATAGATCATATACTGGGTCACAAAACAGCCCTCCATAAGTTTACCAGAATTGAAATTATACCATGCATACTTTCAGACCACAATGCCATGAAGCTTGAAATCAACCACAGAAAAAAGTCTGGAAAACCTCCAAAAGCATGGAGGTTAAAGAACACCCTACTAACGAATGAGTGGGTCAACCAGGCAATTAGAGAAGAAATTAAAAAATATATGGAAACAAACGAAAATGAAAATACAACAATCCAAACGCTTTGGGACGCAGCGAAGGCAGTCCTGAGAGGAAAATACATTGCAATCCAGGCCTATCTCAAGAAACAAGAAAAATCCCAAATACAAAATCTAACAGCACACCTAAAGGAAATAGAAGCAGAACAGCAAAGACACCCCAAACCCAGCAGAAGAAGAGAAATAATAAAGATCAGAGCAGAAATAAACAATATAGAGTCTAAAAAAACTGTAGAGCAGATCAACGAAACCAAGAGTTGGTTTTTTGAAAAAATAAACAAAATTGACAAACCTCTAGCCAGGCTTCTCAAAAAGAAAAGGGAGATGACCCAAATAGATAAAATCATGAATGAAAATGGAATGATTACAACCAATCCCTCAGAGATACAAACAATTATCAGGGAATACTATGAAAAATTATATGCCAACAAATTGGACAACCTGGAAGAAATGGACAAATTCCTGAACACCCACACTCTTCCAAAACTCAATCAGGAGGAAATAGAAAGCTTGAACAGACCCATAACCAGCGAAGAAATTGAATCGGTTATCAAAAATCTCCCAACAAATAAGAGTCCAGGACCAGATGGCTTCCCAGGGGAGTTCTACCAGACGTTTAAAGCAGAGATAATACCTATCCTTCTCAAGCTATTCCAAGAAATAGAAAGGGAAGGAAAACTTCCAGACTCATTCTATGAATCCAGTATTACTTTGATTCCTAAACCAGACAGAGACCCAGTAAAAAAAGAGAACTACCGGCCAATATCCCTGATGAATATGGATGCAAAAATTCTCAATAAGATACTAGCAAATCGAATTCAACGGCATATAAAAAGAATTATTCACCATGATCAAGTGGGATTCATTCCTGGGATGCAGGGCTGGTTCAACATTCGCAAATCAATCAACGTGATACATCACATTAACAAAAAAAAGAGAGAAGAACCATATGATCCTGTCAATCGATGCAGAAAAGGCCTTTGACAAAATCCAGCACCCTTTCTTAATAAAAACCCTTGAGAAAGTCGGGATAGAAGGAACATACTTAAAGATCATGAAAGCCATTTATGAAAAGCCCACAGCTAACATCATCCTCAACGGGGAAAAACTGAGAGCTTTTTCCCTGAGATCAGGAACACGACAGGGATGCCCACTCTCACCGCTGTTGTTTAACATAGTGCTGGAAGTTCTAGCATCAGCAATCAGACAACAAAAGGAAATCAAAGGCATCAAAATTGGCAAAGATGAAGTCAAGCTTTCGCTCTTTGCAGATGACATGATATTATACATGGAAAATCCGATAGACTCCACCAAAAGTCTGCTAGAATTGATACATGAATTCAGCAAAGTTGCAGGATACAAAATCAATGTACAGAAATCAGTTGCATTCTTATACACTAACAATGAAGCAACAGAAAGACAAATAAAGAAACTGATCCCATTCACAATTGCACCAAGAAGCATAAAATACCTAGGAATAAATCTAACCAAAGATGTAAAGGATCTGTATGCTGAAAACTATAGAAAGCTTATGAAGGAAATTGAAGAAGATTTAAAGAAATGGAAAGACATTCCCTGCTCATGGATTGGAAAAATAAATATTGTCAAAATGTCAATACTACCCAAAGCTATCTACACATTCAATGCAATCCCAATCAAAATTGCACCAGCATTCTTCTCGAAACTAGAACAAACAATCCTAAAATTCATATGGAACCACAAAAGGCCCCGAATAGCCAAAGGAATTTTGAAGAAGACCAAAGCAGGAGGCATCACAATCCCAGACTTTAGCCTCTACTACAAAGCTGTCATCATCAAGACAGCATGGTATTGGCACAAAAACAGACGCATAGACCAATGGAATGTAATAGAAACCACAGAACTAGACCCACAAACATATGGCCAACTCATCTTTGACAAAGCAGGAAAGAACATCCAATGGAAAAAAGACAGCCTCTTTAACAAATGGTGCTGGGAGAACTGGACAGCAACATGCAGAAGGTTGAAACTAGACCACTTTCTCACACCATTCACAAAAATAAACTCAAAATGGATAAAGGACCTGAATGTGAGACAGGAAACCATCAAAACCTTAGAGGAGAAAGCAGGAAAAGACCTCTCTGACCTCAGCCATAGCAATCTCTTACTCGACACATCCCCAAAGGCAAGGGAATTAAAAGCAAAAGTGAATTACTGGGACCTTATGAAGATAAAAAGCTTGTGCACAGCAAAGGAAACAACCAACAAAACTAAAAGGCAACCAACGGAATGGGAAAAGATAGTTGCAAATGACATATCGGACAAAGGGCTAGTATCCAGAATCTATAAAGAGCTCACCAAACTCCACACCCGAAAAACAAATAACCCAGTGAAGAAATGGGCAGAAAACATGAATAGACACTTCTCTCAAGAAGACATCCGGATGGCCAACAGGCACATGAAAAGATGCTTAACATCGCTCCTCATCAGGGAAATACAAATCAAAACCACACTCAGGTATCACCTCACGCCAGTCAGAGTGGCCAAAATGAACAAATCAGGAGACTATAGATGCTGGCGAGGATGTGGAGAAACGGGAACCCTCTTGCACTGTTGGTGGGAATGCAAATTGGTGCAGCCGCTCTGTAAAGCAGTGTGGAGGTTCCTCAGAGAATTAAAAATAGACCTACCCTATGACCCAGCAATAGCACTGCTAGGAATTTATCCAAGGGATACAGGAGCACTGATGCATAGGGGCACTTGTACCCCAATGTTCATAGCAGCACTCTCAACAATAGCCAAATTATGGAAAGAGCCTAAATGTCCATCAACTGATGAATGGATAAAGAAATTGTGGTTTATATACACAATGGAATACTACGTGGCAATGAGAAAAAATGAAATATGGCCTTTTGTAGCAACGTGGATGGAACTGGAGAGTGTGATGCTAAGTGAAATAAGCCATACAGAGAAAGACAGATACCATATGGTTTCACTCTTATGTGGATCCTGAGAAACTTAACAGGAACCCATGGGGGAGGGGGAGGAAAAAAGAAAAAAAAAAAGAGGTTAGAGTGGGAGAGAGCCAAAGCATAAGAGACTGTTAAAAACTGAGAACAAACTGAGGGTTGATGGGGGGTGGGAGGGAGGAGAGGGTGGGTGATGGGTATTGAGGAGGGCACCTTTTGGGATGAGCACTGGGTGTTTTATGGAAACCAATTTGGACAATAAATTTCATATAGTTTAATAAAAAAAAAAAAGACACCTTCAGATTGAAAATAAGGGGATGGAGAAACATCTATCATGCTAATGGTCAACAAAAAAAAAGCCAGACTAGCCATACTTATATCAGACAATCTAGACTTTAAAATAAAGACTGTATCAAGAGATGCAGAAAGGCATTATATCATAATCAAGGGGTCTATCCACTAAGAAGACCTAACAATTGTAAACATTTATGCACCAAATGTGGAAGCACCCAAATATATAAATCAATTAATCACAAACATAAAGAAACTCATCGATAGTAATACCATAATAGTAGGAGACTTCATCTCCCCATTCACAGCAATGGACAGATCATCCAATCAAAAAATCAACAAGGAAACAATGGCTTTGAATGACACACTGGACCAGATGGACCTAATAAATATATTCAGAACATTTCATTCTAAAGCAGTAAAATATACATTCTTCACCGGTGCACATGGAACGTTCTCCAGAATCGACCATATACTGGGACACAAATCAGCCCTAACTAATGACAAAAAGATCAAGATCATACCATGCCTATTTTCAGACCACAACGCTATGAAGCTCGAAATCAACCACAAAAAAAAAAAAAATTTGTAATGGTAACAAATACTTAGAGACTGAAGAACATCCTACTAAAGAATGAATGGGCTAACCAAGCAGTTAAAGAAGAATTTAAAAAGTGTATGGAAGTCAATGAAAATGATAACACCACAACCCAAGATCTCTGGGATGCAGCAAAGGCAGTCATAAGAGGAAAGTATACAACAATCCAGGCCTTCCTAAAGAAGGAAAAAAGATCTCATATACACAACCTGACCTTACACCTTAAGAAGCTTGAAAAAGAAGAGCAAATAAAACCCAAAACCAGCAGAAGACATGAAATAATAAAGATTAGAGCAGAAATTAATGCTATCAAAACCAAAAAAAAAAACAACCCAGTAGAACAGATCAATGAAACCAGAAGCTGGTTCTTTGAAAGAATTAACAAAATTGATAAACCACTAGCCAGTTTGTTCAAAAAGAAAAAGGAAAGGACACAAATAAATAAAATCAAGAATGAAAGAGGAGATATCACAACCAACACAACACGAATAAAAACAATAAGAGAATACTATGAGTAATAATATGTCAATAAAATGGGTAATCTGGAAGAAATGGACAAATTCTTAGAAACATATACACTACTAAAATCAAAACAGGAAGAAATAGAAAATTTGTACATACCCACAACCAGTAAAGAGTTAACACCTATCCTCTTGAAGCTGTTCCAAAAAATAGAAATGGAAGGAAAACTTACAATCTCTTTCTATGAAGCCAGCATTTCCCTGATTCCAAAACCAGACAGAGACCCCACTAAAAAGAAGTATAGACCAACTTCCCTGATGAACATGGATGCAAAAATTCTCAACAATATATTAGCCAACTGGATCCAATAATACATTAAAAAAATTATTCACCACGACCAAGCGGGATTTATACCTAGGATGCAAGGCTGATTCAATATCTGCAAAACAATTAACATGATTCATCACATCAATAAACGAAAGGACAAGAACCATATGATCCTCTCAATAGATGCAGAGAAAGTATTTGACAAAATTCAGCATCCTTTCTTGATAAAAACCCTCAAGAAAGTAGGGATAGAAGGAGCATACCTCGAGATCATAAAGGCTATATATGAATGACCCAATGCTAATATCATCCTCAATGGGGAAAAACTAAGATCTTTCCCCCTAAGGTCAGGAACAAGACAGGAGTGTCCACTCTTGCCACTGTTATTCAACATAGTATTGGAAGTCTTAGCCTCTGCAATCAGACAACACAAAGAAATAAAAGGCATCCAAATCAGCCAGGAGGAGGTCAAACTTTCACTCTTCGCAGATGACATCATACTCTATATGGAAAACCCGAAAGATTCCACCAAAAACCTGCTAGAACTTATCCATGAATTCAGCAAAGTTGCAGGATATAAAATCAATGCACTGAAATCAGTTGCAGTCCTACACACCAGCAACGAATTAACAGAAAGGGAAATCAAGGAATCTTCCCATTTACAGTTGCACAAAAAAAACATAAAACACCTAGGAATAAATCTAACCAAAGAGGTAAAAAATCTATACACTGAAAACTATACAAAGCTTATGAAAGAAATTGAAGAAGACACAAAGAAATGGAAAAAGATTCCATGCTCCTGGATAGGAAGAACAAATATTGTTAAAATGTTGATACTACCCAAAGCAATCGTCATATTGAATGCAATCTCTATCAAAGTAACAGCAACATTCTTCACAGAACTAGAACAAATCCTAAAATTTGTATGGAACCAGAAAAGACCCCGAATAGTCAAAGCCATCTTGAAGAAGAAAACCAAAGCAGGAGACATCACAATCCCAGATTCAAGCTATACTACAAAGCTGTAATCATCAAGACAGTATGGTACTGGCACAAGAAAAGACAATCAGATCAATGGAACAGAATAGAGAACCCAGAAATGGACCCACAAACGTATGGGCAACTAATCTTTGACAAAGCAGGAAAGAATAGCCAATGGAATAAAGACAGGCTCTTCAGCAACTGGTGCTGGGAAAAGTGGACAGCGACATGCAGAAGAATGAACCTGGACCACTTTCTTACACCATGCACAAAAATAAACTCAAAATGGATGAAAGACCTCAATGTAAGACAGGAAGCCATCAAAATCCTTGAGAAGAAAGCAGGCAAAAACCTCTTTGACCTTGGTTGCAGCAACTTCTTACTCAACACATCTCCGGAGGGGAGGGAAACAAAAGCAGAAATGAACTACTGGGACCTCATCAAAATAAAAAGCTTCTGCACAGTGAAGGAGACAATCAGCAAAACTAAAAGGCAACTGACAGAATGGGAGAAGATATTTTCAAACGGCATATCAGATGAAGGGTTAGTGTCCAAAATCTATAAAGAACTTATCAAACTCAACACCCAAAAAACAAACAATCCAGTGAAGAAATGGGCAAAAGACATGAATAGACACTTCTCCAAAGAAGACATCCAGATGGCCAATGGACACATGAACAAATGCTCAACTTCACTCATCATCAGGGAAATACAAATCAAAACCACAACGAGATACCACCTTACAACTGTCAGAATGGCTAACATTAACAACTCAAGCCAAAACAGATGTTGGCGAGGATGTGGAGAAAGAGGGTCTCTTTTGCATTGTTGGCGGGAATGCAAGCTGGTGCAGCCACTCTGAAAAACAGTATGGAGGTTCTTTATAAAACTAAAAATAGAACTATCCTACAACCCAGCAGTTGCACTAGGCATTTATCCACGGGATACAGGTGTGCTGTTTTGAAGGGACACATGCACCCTCAAGTTTATAGCAGCACTATCAACAATAGCCAAAGTATGGTAAGAGCCCAAATGTCCATTGATGGATGAATGGATAAAGAAGATGTGGTATATATATATATATATATATATATATATATATACACACACACACACACAATGGAGTATTACTCGGCAATCAAAAAGAATGAAATCATGCCATTTGCAACTGCATGCATGGAACTGGAGGGTATTATGCTAAGTGAAATTAGTCAGAGAAAGACAAAAATCATATGACTTCACTCATATGAGGACTTTAAGGGACAAAACAGATGAACATAAGGGAAGGGAAACAAACATAATATAAAAACAGGGAGGAGGACAAAACAGAAGAGACTCATACATTTGGAGAACAAACTGAGGGTTACTGGAAGGGGTGTGGGAGGGGGGATGGGCTAAATGGGTAAGGGGCAGTATGGATTCTACTCCTGAAATCATTGTTGCACTATATGCTAACTAATTTCGATGTAAATTTTAATAATAGAAAATATAATTTAAAAAAACCAGTATGGTATTGACACAAAATAGACACATATATCAATGGGACAGAATAGAAAACCCGGAAATAAGCCCACAATTATATGGTCAATTAATCTTGGATAAAGCAGGAAAGAATATACAATGGAAAAACAAGGTGTCATCAAAAAAATGATGCTAGGGAAACGGGTCAATTATATGCAAAGAATGATACTGGACCACTTTCTTACACCATACATGAAAATAAAATGGAGTAAAGACCTAAATGTGATACGTGAAACCATAAAAATCCTAGAGAAGACAGGCCATAATTTCTCTGACATTGGCCTTAAAAATATCCCTTTTGGAATATCCCTTTTGGAAGTCCCACATCTCTCAAAGAAGTGTAGAAACCAAAAAACTTTGAACAGAGCCTGAGAGTAAAAGAGACTGAATCTACTAGGAAGAAAATGGGAAATATGGGGAAAAAAATAGGTGGGTAACTGCGAAGTTGGGGAGATAAAAAAAAATTTAAAAAGGCCGTATGGGCACTGAGGGGAAGGACCCCTTCTGCAGAGAGACAAAGGGAAGAGAAAGAGTGGCTAGGGAAGTGCAGGACCATAGATGGACAGGAGAAAGACCTAGGACTGAGACTGAGAGGGATCCAATCTCTAACTACGGGGCTTTCTTTGGACTGGGGCTGGCACCCTGTTCACAGACCTGTGGAGGAGGGGAGCCAGCCCTGGGTACGGTGATAGGTCAGAGGCTCAGTCCACACCTGGAGAAAGTGGTTCCCTCACTAGAGGGCTGCATGATAGCATAGACCTGCCTGCCTCCACCACCCCTAGGTGCAGTGGCTGGACGGAGGCCAGAGTCTGCAGGAGGATAAGGCGGCTGTTTCCCTGGAGTGCTGTGGGAAAAGACAAAGACTGCTTGCATCCACCACCCTAGGGGCTCACAGCAAGGGCAGGGGCTCAGTCTACAATGGGAGAGGTCAGTTCTCCCTGAAGTGCAGTGGCACAGAGAAAGCCAGCCAGGACCACAAATTGGGTCACACTGAGAGGCGCTTCCCCAGCACCAGAGCACACCGAGCAGGACTTTGAATCCTAGCCAAGCACAGGGTCAGGGGAGTTGGTGGAGGAAGGAAGATCACCCTGTCTGCGCCCGTGGCACAGTGAGGATGACTCAAACGGAGTCCACCGGGTCTTGCTCTCTGGAGAAGAGACTGGGAGATCACCATTCCCCACTCCCCACCACCCCACCTCAAGGATCACTCCTGGGGCCCATAGTGGAGGTGGGTTCAGAATACGCCAAACCACGTCCCCTTGCACTGGGTAATTGTGCATCCACCAATGGGGCACAGACCCTGTGGATAGCTCCTCCCAACAAGCAATGCAGCAAATGCCTGGATTAACTCTAGATCAATTCTGGATATATAGATATAATTCCCCCCCCCCAATTTCTCCTCCTTATCTCTTCCTTCCCCTAGGCTGGTTACTCTGGTTATTGCTCTGTCTAAAGAGGCATATTTAATCCATTGTCTTGATACATGTTCTACACCTCTCTCTTTACACTCCTTTCTCTCTCTCTGGAATAACCAAACTATGTAGTTTCTCTCTCTGGGTAATTTTATCTTTCTTTCATTTTCCCCACCTCCTCCTTTATTTTCCTTTCTCTCTCTCTAGATTAAGACTTTTAGTCTCTCTGCTTAATTAACATTTATTCCCTGCCCCCCCCCCTGTCATTTGTCTCTTTGTATATACTCTTCAACCAACACCTCCTCCACACTCTTGTTTAATTGTAGTCAGTGTTGTGGGTTGTTTTGTTTTTAGTCTTTAGGTTTTTGTTTTTGTTTGTTTGTTTGTGTTATTTGTGTGTTTTGGTGTTTTTGTCTACTGTTTGTCTATGTCTTTTCCTTTACAGGGATACTCCAAGGAACAAATCAAAGCACACATCATGGAGGGTACAAAATATTACTACAAGTAGGGTAATAAAATAACCATCATCACAACACAGACAGCAGGTAACAATTCACAAAAAAACACCTCCTGAAGGGCCAGGCCCTGGACACTGTATGACCCTCCTTTAATATAGCAGTGCTCACAGGTGCAGAGCACACAAGCTTTTAAAACGCATAAGGGACAGAAAACTAGCCAAAATGGTGAAACAGAAGAATTTTCCTCAAAAGAAACTCCAGGAAGTAGCGACAGCTAGCAAATTGATCAAAACCGATTTAAGCAATATAACAGAACAAGAATTTAGAATAATAGTCATAAAATTAATCGCTGGGCTTGGAAAAAGCATAGAGAACAGCAGAGAATCTATTCCTACAGAGATCAAGGGACTAAGAAATAGTCATGAGGAACTAAAAAATGTTATAAATGAGGTACAAAATAAAATGGAGATGGCCATAGCAGGGATTGAAGAGGCAGAGGAGAGAATAGGTGAATTAGAAGATAAAATTATGGAAAAAGAGGAAGCTGAGAAAAAGAGAGATAAAAAAAAAATCCAGGAGTATGAAGGGAGCATTAGAGAACTAAGAGATGCAATCAAACAAAACAATATCCATATCATAGGAATTCCAGAAGAAGAAGAGAGTGAGAAAGGGGCTGAAGGTGTACTTGAACAAATCATAGCTGAAAACCACATTCTGGAAAGGAAACAGGCAGTTAAATCCATGAGGCACTGAGAACTCCCTTCAGATGTAAATTGAATCGATCTTCTTCATGACATATCATAGTGAAACTGGCAAAATACAAGCTAAAAGACAGAATTCTGAAAGAAGCTAGGGATAAATGGACCCTAACATACAAAGATAGAAAACATAACGGTAATAGCAGACCCATCTACTGAAACTTGGCAAGCCAGAAAGGAATGGCAAAAAATCTTCAATGTGATGAACAGAAAAAATATGCAGCCAAGAATCCTTTAGCCAGCAAGTCTGTCATTCAGAATAGAAGGAGAGATAAATGTTTTCCCAAACAAAAACTGAAGGAATTCGTCACCACTAAACCAGCCCTACAAGAGATCCTTAGGGGGCTCTGTGAGTGAAATATCACAAGGGCCACAAAGTACCAGATACATCACTACAAGCATGAAACCTACAGATATCACAATGGCTCTAAACCAATATCTTTCAGTAATAACACTGAATGTAAATGGACTAAATGCTCCAACCAAAAGACATAGGGTATCAGAATGGATAAAAAAACAAGACCCATATATTTTCTGTCTAAAAGAGACTCATTTTAGACCTGAGAACACCTTCGGATTGAAAGTGAGGGCATGGAGAACTATCTATCATGCTACTGGAAGTCAAAAGAAAGATGGAGTATCCATATGTATATCAAACAAACTAGATTTTAAATTAAAGGCTGTGACAAGAGATGAAGAAGGGCATTATGTAATAATTACAGGGTCTATCCATCAGGAAGAACTAACAATTACACATGTCTATGTGCCGGATATAGAAGCCCCCAAATATATAAAACAATTACTCACAAACATAAGCAACCTTATTGATAAGAATATGGTAATTGCAGGAGACTTTAATACTCCACTTATGGCAATGGGTAGAACATCTACACAGAGAATAAAGAAAGAAAGAAGGTCCCTGAATGATACATTGGACAAGACGTCCTTGACAGATATAATTAGAACCCTACATCCCAAAGAAACAGAATATGCTTTCTTTTCGAGTGCACATGGAACATTCTTCAAGATAGATCACATACTGGGTCACAAAACAGCCCTTCATAAATATAAAATAATTGAGATCATACTATGCACACTTTCAGACCACAATGCGATGAAACTTGAAATCAACCACAAGAAAAAGGCTGGAAAACCTCCAAAAGCATGGAGGTTACAGAACACCCTACTGAAGAATGAATGGGTCAACCAGGCAATTAGAGAAGAAATTTAAAAATATATGGTAACAAATGCAAATGAAAAGACAAGAATCCTAATACTTTGGGATGCAGCACAGGCAGTCTGAAAAAGAAAATACATTGCAGTCCAGGCCTATCTCAAGAAACAAGAAAAATCCCAAATACAAAATCTAACAGCACACCTAAAGGAAATAGAAGCAGAAGAGCAAAGACACCACAAACCCAGTAGAGGAGGAGACATAATAAAAATCAGAGCAGAAATACACAATGTACAATCTAAAAAGCAATACAGCAGATCAATGAAACCAAGAGTGGGTTTTTGGAAAAAAATAAACAAAGTTGATAATCCTCTAGCCAGGCTTCTCAAAAAGAAAAGGGAGAGGACCCAAATAAATAAAATCATGAATGAAAATGGAATTATGGCAACCAATCCTTCACAAATACAAGCAATTATCAGGGAATACTATGAAAAATTGTATGCCAACAAACTGGACAACCGGGAAGAAATGGACAAATTCCTAAGCACCCACACACTTCCAAAACTCAAACAGGAAGAAATAGAAAACTTGAACAGACACATAAACAGCGAAGAAATTGAATCAGTTATCAAAAATCTCCCAACAAATTAAAGTCCAGGACCAAATGGCTTCCCTGTGGAATTCTACCAGACATTTAAAGCAGAAATAACACCTATCCTTCTGAAACTGTTCCAAAAAACAGAAAGGGAAGGAAAAGTTCCAGGCTCATTCTATGAAGCCAGCATTACTTTGATTCCCAAACCAGACAGAGATCCAGCAAAAAAACCGAACTACAGGCCAATATCCCTAATGAATACGGATGCAAAAATTCTCAGCAAGATACTAGCAAAACGAATTGAACAGCCTGTGAAAAGAACTATTCATCATGATCAAGTGGGATTCATTCCTGGGCTGGAGGGATGGTTACATATTCACAAATCAATGTGATACATCACATTAATCAAAGAAAAGCAAAGAACCATGTGATCCTGTCAATCGATGCAGAAAAGGCATTTGACAAAATTCAGCATCCTTTCTTAATAAAAAGCCTCGAGAAAGTCGGGATAGAAGAAACATACTTAAACATCATCAAAGCCATTTATGAAAAGCCCACAGCTAACATCATCCTCAATGGGGAAAAACTGAGAGCTTTCCCCCTGAGATCAGGAACATGACAGGGATGTCCGTCTCACCCCAGATGTTTAACATAGTGTTGGAAGTTGTAGCATCAGCAATCAGACATCAAAAGGAAATCAATGGCATCAAAATTGGCAAAGATGAAGTCAAGCTTTCACTTTTTGCAGATGGCATATTATACAAGAAAAACCTGATAGACTCCACCAAAAGTCTGCTAGAACCGATACATAAATTCAGCAAAGTCGCAGGGTACAAAATTAATGTATAGAAATCAGTTGCATTTTTATACACTAATAATGAAGCAACAGAGAGACAAATAAAGACACTGATCCCATTCACAACTGCATCAGGAACCATAAAATACCTAGGAATAAACCTAACCAAAGATGCAAAAGATCTGTATGCTGAAAACTATAGAAAGCTTTTGAAGGAAATTGAAGAATACACAAAGAAATAGAAAAACATTCCATGCTCATGGATTGGAAGAATAAATATTGTTAAAAGGTCAATACTACCCAAAGCTATCTACACATTCAATGCAATCCCAAGCAAAATTGCACCAGCATTCTTCTTGAAGCTAGAGCAAGCAATCCTAAAATTTGTATGGAACCACAAAAGACCTCGAATAGCCAAAATAATTTTGAAGAAGACCAAAGCAGGAGGCATCACAATCCCAGACTTTAGCTTCTACTACAAAAGTGTAATCATCAAGACAGTATGGTGTTAGCACAAAAACAAACACATAGACCAATGGAATAAAGACTACAGAACTAGACCCACAAAAGTATGGCCAACTAAACTTTGACAAAGAAGGAAAGAATACCCAAAGGAAAAAGAACAGTCTCTTTAACAAATGGTGCTGGGAGAACTGGACAATAACAGAAAAAAGAATGAATCTAGACCACTTTCTGACACCATTCACAAAAATAAACTCAAAATGGATAAAGGACCTGAATGTAAGACAGGAAACTATCAAAACCCTAGAGGAGAAAGCAGGAAAAAACCTCTCTGACCTCAGCAGCAGCAATTTCTTACTTGACACATCCCCAAAGGCAAGGGAATTAAAAGCAAAAATGAACTATTGGGACCTCATCAAGATAAAAATCTTCTGCACTGCAAAGGAAACAATCAACAAAACTAATAGGCAACTGACAGAATGGGAGAAGATATTTTCAAATGACATATCAAACAAAAGGCTAGTATCCAAAATCTATAAAGAACTCACCAAACTCCACACCCAAAAAACAAATAATCCAGTGAAGAAATGGGCAGAAGACATGAATAGACACTTCTCTAAAGAAGACATCCAGATGGCCAACAGACACATGAAAAGATGCTCAACGTCACTCCTCATCAGGGAAATACAAATCAAAAGTTCACTGAGATATCAGCTCACGCCAGTCAGAGTGGCTAATATGAACACATCAGGAGACTATAGATGCTGGCCAGGATGTGTAGAAACGGGAACCCTCTTACACTGCTGGTGGGAATGCAAACTGGTGCAGCCACTCTGGAAAACAGTGTGGAGGTTCCTCAGAGAATTAAAAATAGACCTACCCTATGACCCAGCAATAGCACTGCTAGGAATTTATCCAAGGGATACAGGAGTGCTGATGCATAGGGGCACTTGTACCCCAATGTTTATAGCAGCACTCTCAACAATAGCCAAATTATGGAAAGAGCCTAAATGTCCATCAACTGATGAATGGATAAAGAAATTGTGGTTTATATACACAATGGAATACTACGTGGCAATGAGAAAGAATGAAATATGGCCCTTTGTATCAACGTGGATGGAACTGTAGAGTGTAATGCTAAGTGAAATAAGCCATATTATATATATATGTCATTATATATATATATGTCATTATTTATATATATATGTCATTATATATATGTCATTATATATATTATATGTCATATATATATATATATACATATAATAGAATATTGCTCAGCCATAAAAAAGAATGAAATCTTCCCATTTGCAATGACATGAATGGAGCTCAAGACTATGATGCTAAGGGAAATAAGAGAAGGACAAATGCCATATGATTTCATTCATATGTGGATTTTAAGAAATGAAACAATTAGGAAAGGTAAAAAAAGAATTTAAATAAGAGAGAGACAAACCAAGAAACAGACTCTTAACTATAGAGAATAAGCTGATGGTTACCAGAAGGTAGATGAGGATGGGTTAAACAGGTGATAGGGATTTAGGAGTGCACTTCTCTTTTTTAAGTTTATTTATTTATTTTGAGAGAGAGAGAGAGAGAGAGAATATGAGTGGAGGAGGGGCAGAAAGAGGGAGAGAGAAATCCCAAGCAGGCTTTGTCAGCACAGAGCCAGACATGGACCTCAAAGTCACAAACCATGAGATAATGTCCCAACTGACACCAATAGTCATACCTTAACAGACTGAACCACCCAGGCACCCCTAGGAGTGTAGTTCTTTTAATCATTAGTTGTTCAATGAGTATTGTTTAATTTTAATGTATTTATGAGGTTTCCATTTTTCTTTTTCTAACTGATTTCTAGTTTCAAACCATTGTGTTCAGAGAAGCTACTTAGTATGATTTCAATCTTCTTAAATTAGACATGTTTTGTGGCCAAACATATGGTCTATCCTAGGAAGTTATCCATGTGCATATAAGAAGAGTGTGTATTCTTCTGTCATGGGATTTTCTGTTCTGTATATGTCTCTTAGGTCTATTTACTCCATAGTGTTGTACAAATCCACTGTTTCTTTATTGATTATCTGTCTTGACCTATCCATTGTTAAAGTGCCCAACAACTATTGTATTGTTTTTTATGTCTCATTTTAGCTCTGTTAAATTTTGCGTTATATATTTAGGTTCTCTGACATTGGTGGCATAAATATTTACAATTGTCATATTTCCTTGATTAAATGACTCTTTAATGATTATATAATGACTTTGTCTCTTTTTACCACCTTTAAAGTCTATTTTGTCTGATATAAGTTTAGCTACCCCTACCACTTTTTTTTTCTTTTTGGTTACCACTTGTTTGAAATATTTTTTTTCCATTTCTTCACTCCCAATTTATGTGTGTCTTTAAGACTAAAGTGAGTCTCTTGGGCAGCATATCATTGCATCTTGCTTTCCTATCCATTCAGCTATTCTATGTCTTTTCCTTGGAAGATTTAATCCATTTATATGTAAAGTAATGATTGATAGGTAAGGACATACTACTGCAATTTTGTTAAGTGTTTTATGACTGTTTTAGAGTTCATCCTTCCTTGCTTCTTGTCCTTCTTTTTTTCTTTTGATATTTTTTAATATCAGTATGCTTTGACTTTTTATCATGTTCTTTTATGTATTAACTGCAGATTTTTCCCCTGTGGTTACATGCGGCTTACATAAAAGTCTTAAAATTATAACACACTACTTTAAACTGATAGTAAGTTTTGATAGAATTCATGAACTTTATCCTAGTCCCCTTATATTTTATGTTAGTTATGTTGTAGTTTATGTATTTTTTACTGTATATCAAATAACAAATGACTGTATGTTTATATTAAATACATTTTTTTTACTTTTAAACTAGAGTTGTAAGTAAAATTATGCACCACCATTACCAAATGTCAGAATCAATTTTTGACTATATATTTACTGCTACCAGTAAATTTTACACTACTTTATGTTCTCATGATGTTACTTAGTGTCCTTTTATTTCCACTCAAAGAACTCTTAACATTTATTATAACACAGGTCAAATGGTCATGAGCTCCCTCAGTTTTTGTTTGTTTGTGAAAGTTTTTACCTCTTTTTTAATTTATGAAGGACAGCTTTTCCTGGTATAGAAATCTTCATTGACAGTGTTTTTCTTTAAATATTTTTAATATATTATCCCATTGTCACCTGACCTGAAAAGTTTTTATTGAGAAATCCACCTATAGCTTTATGGGGGGGGGGGGGTTCTTTTGTGTAATTTGTTTTTCTCTTGCTGATTTCAAAACTCTTTGTCTTTGAATTTTGACAAGTTAATTATAATGTGTTTTGGTGTGGCCCTGTTCAGATTTAACCTCTTTGGAATCTTTGGACCTCTCAGATCTGGATGTCCATTTCTCTCCCCAGGTTTGGAATGTTTTCAGCCATTGGTGCTTTAAATATTATTTCTGTCCCTTTTTTTCTCCTCTTTTTCTGATATACCCATTATGTGTATATTGTTTCTTTTGATTGTGTTTCATAAGTTCCATGGGCTTTCTTCGCTCTTTTTTATTTTTTTTCTTTTTGCTCTTCTGACTAATTTCAAATGTCCTCTTTTCTAGGTAATGGATTCTTTCTTCCACATGATCAAGTCTGTTGTTAAAGCTCTCAATTTAATTCAGTCATGGTATTTTTGAGCCCTAGTACTTCTCAGGTTTTTTTATTTTTCTATTGAACTTCTCATTTTGTTCTTGCATTGTTATCTTACTTTCATTTATTTGTCTGTGTGTTCTTATAATTTACTAAACTTCTTTAAATGGATTATTCTGATTTCTCTGACAGTTTATACATCTCCATTTATTTACTGTTGGAGCTTTATTAGTTTCCTCTGGTAGTGTCACAGTTATCTGATTTTTCATGATCCTTGATTTATTACATTGATACCTGCACATTTGAGTAAGTGGTCTTCTCTTCCAAACTTATATGGGTTTTCTCTGGCAAACACAGATCTCTGCCTGTCAGCTCAGTTTGGGTTTCTGGTCGTGCCTGCTGCTAATGCCCTTGGGCAGTTGGGTCTTGCTATCAGGGTCTATTCTGGGTCAAGGCCACTGCCCAAGCTATGAAATCATGGCGGAAATGTGCTGCTGGCTGAGAATGGTTGGATAAGGCTGCTAGCTTTGTTACCTGCCCACATAGGGCTGTAATTTGGGCTCTGTGGTAATCTGGGTTCTCTTGTACGGATTCCTAGATGGTCAGGACTAGGTACTTAACTCAGCAGTACTGACCTCAGCAGTAGGTCAGACTATGAATTAGCATCCCTTCCCAAGTGGAACATATTGGCCAGCTCTTAGACTCCCAGGTGTTCCTGGTCAGGTTTTTTGGTCATGCAGGGCTGGGAACAACACTCAGCAGTGGGCTGGGGTATAATGCAGCTCCTCCTGGATGTGTATGGGGGGGTGGGGCAGACCAGTCTCCAAAGCCAGGAAAGCTTTTCATTTGAAGACCCAAATCAGACCTGTGCCCCACCAAGTTTCCTGGTAAGACTTCACCACTCTCCTGGCTATGCAGATGAGCAAAACTTGTGGTTGGGATTACTACTTAGGTGCTGCAGGTAGCATTTTGGTCTGCATATATTTGAGTACTGGCTGTTGCAAACCCCTCCCCCATTGTTCATCACAGTCATATTCCCAATGGGTAAGCTCTATAATTTCCCCCACGATCTCTGTGAAGCAAGACTGAAGTGGGAAATTTCAATAAATGACCCTCAATGCTGAGGAAGCTGGATGTCTACACTGGGCTCTCTTTTTCCACTGGAGAAATGGTACACTCAAGAGAGACTATTGTGGTGCTGTACCAGCCTAGGATGGGAAATGTGGTTATCATGAAATTGCTTCTATTTATTTTCTAATGCATTCTTTGTCAGTATATGTGGTGCAGAGGGTTAATTAACCCTAACCACTATGATCTAGAATTTCCTCAGTGGTATCTTATTCATAAATAGTTGTTAGTTGTTTTTCTTGTAATGGGGAGCAACATCAGAAACAACCTATGCCACCATCTTGGGGACATCACTCTTCATAAAAAGGTGTTTAGATAAAGTTTTCAATGTGCTTTGCATACGCCCTCCAAACCCAAGGTGTGGTTCCCCTTTAACTTCCCTTTTAACTCAAGCTAAGTGAAAGAAGCTTTAAGGAAATAAGTTTAAAAAATTAAATGTATCCCATAGAATGTGGGGCCTAAAGAGAGGCAGCTTATTATGCCTGGTGAAATCTAAAGATTAGGAGATAAGGAGCCTTGAGTTTTCTCTGTCAAGTAATAAATAAAAATTGTTTTAGGAAAGGGTCTTAACTTATATATTTTAGTGGACAAAAATTCATGTATATTTCCTGGGGACCAGAAATGATGCCAGGGAATATATTTTGACTTGATATTTCTTTTTAAAGACTCTACCAAAAGGTCTACGTAGAGTAACAAGGTGAACTGAATATGGGAAAGACAGCTAGTAACCAGAGGACCGAAAGAGACATTATAAGTGTCCAGCAAAAGTAAGAGCTGTCCGTACTGAGAGAATTGTAGATAAAATGCAATGATGAATAATTGTCCTATAATGCACAACCTTTGAAATCTGTCAAACCAGAATCCTGGCAACATAATATCTACAACTGTATCAGTCAAGTATGTCTTTCTTCCCTTTACCTTCCCCCTACTCCATACACACAGAGCCTACCTCAAACTCCAACCTTGAAGAAGCTAGAAGTGGCCTAGAGAGTGTATAAGAAGGAATACAACAGAAATATGGGAAAATATAGAGGCTGGAGTTTTTTGATTCAAGTATAATTAAAACACAGTGTTATATTAGTTTCAAGCATAGAATATAATGATTCAACAATTCCATACATTACTTAGTGATTATCATAAGTACTCTTAATTCCCTTCACCTGTTTCACCCATCCTCCCATCCACTTCTTTGCTGGCAACTGCCAATTTTTTCTCTATAATGAAGATTCTGGTTTACTATGTGTATGTGTATATATATATATACATATATACACATATATACATTCACACACACACACAAACACAGAGGAATAACTGGATCATATGGTAATTCTATTTTTAATGTTTTGAACAGCCTCCATATTGTTTTCCACAGGAGCTGAATCAAATTACATTCCCACCAATAGTGCCTGAGGGCTCCTTTTTCTCAATATCCTTGCCAAAATTTGTTATTTTTTGAGCTTTTGGTTTTACCCATTCTGACATCTAATTGTGGTTTTGATTTGCATTTCCCTGATGGCAAGTAGTGATGAACATCTTTTCACATGTCTGTTGGCCACATAATGTCTTCTTTCGGAATATATCTATTCATGTATTCTGCCCATTTTTTTTTTAATATATGAAAATTATTGTCAAATTGGTTTCCATACAACACCCAGTGCTCATCCCAAAAGGTGTCCTCCTCAATACCCATCACCCACCCTCCACTCCCTCCCACCCCCCATCAACCCTCAGTTTGTTCTCAGTTTTTAACAGTCTCTTATGCTTTGGCTCTCTCCCATTCTAACCACTTTTTTTTTTCCTTCCCCTCCCCCATGGGTTTCTGTTAAGTTTCTCAGGATACACATAAGAGTGAAACCATATGGTATCTGTCTTTCTCTGTATGGCTTATTTCACTTAGCATCACACTCTCCAGTTCCATCCACGTTGCTACAAAAGGCCATATTTCATTCTTTCTCATTGCCACGTAGTATTCCATTGTGTATATAAACCACAATTTCTTTATCCATTCATCAGTTGATGGACATTTAGGCTCTTTCCATAATTTGGCTATTGTTGAGAGTGCTGCTATAAACATTGGGGTACAAGTGCCCCTATGCATCAGTGCTCCTGTATCCCTTGGATAAATTCCTAGCAGTGCTATTGCTGGGTCATAGGGTAGGTCTATTTTTAATTCTCTGAGGAACCTCCACACTGCTTTCCAGAGCGGCTGCACCAATTTGCATTCCCACCAACAGTGCAAGAGGGTTCCCGTTTCTCCACATCCTCTCCAACATCTATAGTCTCCTGATTTGTTCATTTTGGCCACTCTGACTGGCGTGAGGTGATACCTGAGTGTGGTTTTGATTTGTATTTCCCTGATAAGGAGCGACGCTGAACATCTTTTCATGTGCCTGTTGGCCATCCGGATGTCTTCTTTAGAGAAGTGTCTATGCATGTTTTCTGCCCATTTCTTCACTGGGTTATTTGTTTTTCGGGTGTGGAGTTTGGTGAGCTCTTTATAGATTTTGGATACTAGCCCTTTGTCCCATATGTCATTTGCAAATATCTTTTCCCATTCCGTTGGTTGCCTTTTAGTTTTGTTGGTTGTTTCCTTTGCTGTGCAGAAGCTTTTTATCTTCATAAGGTCCCAGTAATTCACTTTTGCTTTTAATTCCCTTGCCTTTGGGGATGTGTCGAGTAAGAGATTGCTACGGCTGAGGTCAGAGAGGTCTTTTCCTTCTTTCTCTTCTAAGGTTTTGATGGTTTCCTGTCTCATATTCAGGTCCTTTATCCATTTCGAGTTTATTTTTGTGAATGGTGTGAGAAACTGGTCTAGTTTCAACCTTCTGCATGTTGCTGTCCAGTTCTCCCAGCACCATTAGTTAAAGAGGCTGTCTTTTTTTCCATTGGATGTTCTTTCCTGCTTTGTCAAAGATGAGTTGGCCATATGTTTGTGGGTCTAGTTCTGTGGTTTCTATTACATTCCATTGGTCTATGCGTCTGTTTTTGTGCCAATACCATGCTGTCTTGATGATGACAGCTTTGTAGTAGAGGCTAAAGTCTGGGATTGTGATGCCTCCTGCTTTGGTCTTCATCAAAATTCCTTTGGCTATTCGGGGCCTTTTGTGGTTCCATATGAATTTTAGGATTGCTTGTTCTAGTTTTGAGAAGAATGCTGGTGCAATTTTGATTGGGATTGCATTGAATGTGTAGATAGCTTTGGGTAGTATTGACATTTTGACAATATTTATTCTTCCAATCCATGAGCAGGGAATGTCTTTCCATTTCCTTAAATCTTCTTCAATTACCTTCATAAGCTTTCTATAGTTTTCAGCATACAGATCTTTTCCATCTTTGGTTAGATTTATTCCTAGGTATTTTATGCTTCTTGGTGCAATTGTGAATGGGATCAGTTTCTTTATTTGTCTTTCTGTTGCTTCATTGTTAGTGTATAAGAATGCAACTGATTTCTGTACATTGATTTTGTATCCTGCAACTTTGCTGAATTCATGTATCAGTTCTAGCAGACTTTTGGTGGAGTCTATCAGATTTTCCATGTATAATATCATGTCATCTGCAAAAAGCGAAAGCTTAACCTCATCTTTGCCAATTTTGATGCCTTTGATTTCCTTTTGTTGTCTGATTGCTGATGCTAGAACTTCCAGCACTATGTTAAACAACAGCGGTGAGAGTGGGCATCCCTGTCGTGTTCCTGATCTCAGGGAAAAAGCTCTCAGTTTTTCCCCGTTGAGGATGTGGGCGCTTCATAAATGGCTTTTATGATCTTTAAGTATGTTCCTTCTATCCCGACTTTCTCAAGGGTTTTTATTAAGAAAGGGTGCTGGATTTTGTCAAAGGCCTTTTCTGCATCGATTGACAGGATCATATGATTCTTCTCTTTTTTTGTTGTTAATGTGATGTATCACGTTGATTAATTTGCGAATGTTGAACCAGCCCTGCATCCCAGGAATGAATCCCACTTGACCATGGTGAATAATTCTTTTTATATGCCGTTGAATTCAATTTGCTAGTATCTTATTGAGAATTTTTGCATCCATATTAATCAGGGATATTAGCCTGTAGTTCTCTGTTTTTACTGGGTCTCTGTCTGGTTTAGGAATCAAAGTAATACTGGCTTCATAGAATAAGTCTGGAAGTTTTCCTTCCCCTTCTATTTCTCGGAATAGCTTGAGAAGGATAGGTATTATCTCTGCTTTAAACGTCCGGTAGAACTCCCCTGGGAAGCCATCTGGTCCTGGACTCTTATTTGTTGGGAGATTTTTGATAACCGATTCCATTTCTTCACTGGTTATGGGTCTGTTCAAGCTTTCTATTTCCTCCTGATTCAGTTTTGGAAGAGTGTGGGTGTTCAGGAATTTGTCCATTTCTTCCAGGTTGTCCAATTTGTTGGCATTAATTTTTCATAGTATTCCCTGATAATTGTTTGTATCTCTGAGGGATTGGTTGTAATAATTCCATTTTCATTCATGATTTCATCTATTTGGGTCATCTCCCTTTTCTTTTGAGAAGCCTGGCTAGAGGTTTGTCAATTTTGTTTATTTTTTCAAAAAACCAACTCTTGGTTTCGTTGATCTGCTCTACAGTTTTTTTAGATTCTATATTGTTTATTTCTGCTCTGATCTTTATTATTTCTCTTCTTCTGCTGGGTTTAGGCTGCCTTTGCTGTTCTGCTTCTATTTCCTTTAGGTGTGCTGTTAGATTTTGTATTTGGGATTTGTCTTGTTTCTTGAGATAGGCCTGGATTGCAATGTGTTTTCCTCTCAGTACTGCCTTCGTTGCGTCCCAAAGCGTTTGGATTGTTGTATTTTCATTTTCGTTTGTTTCCATATATTTTTTAATTTCTTCTCTAATTGCCTGGTTGACCCACTCATTCGTTAGTAGGGTGTTCTTTAACCTCCATGCTTTTGGAGGTTTTCCAGACTTTTTCCTGTGGTTGATTTCAAGCTTCAGAGCATTGTGGTCTGAAAGTATGCATGGTATAATTTCAATTCTTGTAAACTTATGAAGGGCTGTTTTGTTACCCAGTATATGATTTATCTTGGAGAATGTTCCATGTGCCCTCGAGAAGAAAGTATATTCTGTTGCTTTGGGATGCAGAGTTCTAAATATATCTGTCAAGTCCATCTGATCCAATGTCTCATTCAGGGCCCTTGTTTCTTTATTGACCGTGTGTCTAGATGATCTATCCATTTCTGTAAGTGGAGTGTTAAAGTCCCCTGCAATTACCACATTCTTATCAATAAGGTTGCTTATGTTTATGAGTAATTGTTTTATATATTTGGGGGCTCCGGTATTCGGCGCATAGACATTTATAATTGTTAGCTCTTCCTGATGGATAGACCCTGTAATTATTATATAATGTCCTTCTTCATCTCTTGTTCCAGCCTTTAATTTAAAGTCTAGTTTGTCTGATATAAGTATGGCTACTCCAGCTTTCTTTTGGCTTCCAGTAGCATGATAAATAGTTCTCCATCCCCTCACTCTCAATCTAAACGTGTCCTCAGATCTAAAATGAGTCTCTTGTAGACAGCAAATAGATGGGTCCTGTTTTTTTATCCGTTCTGATACCCTATGTCTTTTGGTTGGTGCATTTAGTCCATTTACATTCAGAGTTATTATAGAAAGACACGGGTTTAGAGTCATTGTGATGTCTGTATGTTTTGTGCTTGTAGTGATGTCTCTGGTACTTTGTCTCACAGGGTCCCCCTTAGGATCTCTTATACGGCTGGTTTAGTGGTGACAAATTCCTTCAGTTTTTGTTTGTTTGGGAAGACCTTTATCTCTCCTTCTATTCTAAATGACAGACTTGCTGGATAAAGGATTCTTGGCTGCATATTTTTTCTGTTTAGCACACTGAAGATATCGTGCCAATTCTTTCTGGCCTGCCAAGTTTCGAAAGAGAGATCAGTCACGAGTCTTATAGGTCTCCCTTTATATGTGAGGGCACGTTTATCCCTTGTTGCTTTCAGAATTTTCTCTTTATCCTTGTATTTTGCCAGTTTCACTATGATATGTCATGCAGAAGATCGATTCAAGTTACGTCTGAAGGGAGTTCTCTGTGCCTCTTGGATTTCAATGCCTTTTTCCTTCCCCACTTCAGGGAAGTTCTCAGCTATAATTTCTTCAAGTACCCCTTCAGCACCTTTCCTTCTCTCTTCTTCCTCTGGGATACCAATTATGCATATATTATTTCTTTTTAGTGTATCACTTAGTTCTCTAATTTTCCCCTCATACTCCTGGATTTTTTTATCTCTCTTTCTCTCAGCTTCCTCTTTTTCCATAACTTTATCTTCTAGTTCACCTATTGTCTCCTCTGCCTCTTCAACCGAGCTGTCGTCGTTTCCATTTTGTTTTGCATTTCGTTTAAAGCGCTTTTCAGCTCCTCGTGACTGTTCCTTAGTCCCTTGATCTCTGTAGCAAGAGATTCTCTGCTGTCCTCTATCCTGTTTTCAAGCCCAGCGATTAATTTTATGACTATTATTCTAAATTCACTTTCTGTTATATTATTTAAATCCTTTTTGATCAATTCATTAGCTGTCGTTATTTCCTGGAGATTCTTCTGAGCGGAATTCTTCCGCTTGGTCATTTTGGATAGTCCCTGGCGTGGTGAGGACCTGCAGGGTACTTCCCCTGTGCTGTGGTGTATAACTGGAGTTGGTGGGCGGGGCCGCAGTCCGACCTGATGTCTGCCCCCAGCCCACCGCTGGGGCCATAGTCAGACTGGTGTGTGCCTTCTCTTCCCCTCTCCTAGGGGCGGGATTCACTGTGGGGTGGCGTGGCCCGTCTGGGCTACTTGCACACTGCCAAGCTTGTGATGCTGGGGATCTGGCGTATTAGCTGGGGTGGGTAGGCAAGGTGCACGGGGGCAGGAGGGGCAGGCTTAGCTCGCTTCTCCTTAGGTGATCCACTTCAGGACGGGCCCTGTGGCAGAGGGAGGGAGTCAGATCCGCTGCCGAAGGTTTGGCTCCACAGAAGCACAGAGTTGGGTGTTTGTGCAGAGCGAGCAAGTTCCTTGGCAGGAACTGGTTCCCTTGGGATTTTGGCTGGGGGATGGGCGGGGGAGATGGCGCTGGCGAGCGCCTTTGTTCCCCACCAAACTGAGCTCTGTCGTCCGGGGGCTCAGCAGCTCTCCCTCCCTTTGTCCTCCAGCCTTCCCGCTTTCCGAGCAGAGCTGTTAACTTATGACCTCCCAGACGCTAAGTCACGCTTGCTGTTTGTTTTTTTAAAATTTTTTTTTTCAACGTTTATTTATTTTTGGGACAGAGAGAGACAGAGCATAAACGGGGGAGGGGCAGAGAGAGGGAGACACAGAATCGGAAACAGGCTCCAGGCTCTGAGCCATCAGCCCAGAGCCTGACGCGGGGCTCGAACTCACGGACCGCGAGATCGTGACCTGGCTGAAGTCGGACGCTTAACCGACTGCGCCACCCAGGCGCCCCAACGCTTGCTGTTTGAACACAGTCCGTCAGGCCCCTCCGCTTTTGCCAGCCAGACTCGGGGGCTCTGCTTGGCCTGCGAGCCGACCCTCTGCCCCAGCTCCCTCCCGCCAGTCCGTGGAGCGCACCGCCTCGCCGTCCTTCCTACCCTCTTCTGTGGGCCTCTCATCTGCGCTTGGCTCCGGAGACTCCATTCTGCTAATCCTCTGGCAGTTTTCTGGGTTATTAGGCAGGTGTAGGTGGAATCTAAGTGATCAGCAGGACGCGCCGTGAGCCCAGCATCCTCCTACGCCGCCATCTTCCCTCTCTCCTCGCCAAAATAATTTCATTGAAACGAGGATTATTTTCAGTTCCCCATATAGGGCGATCTGGAGAGGAGAGCATGATCCAGGGAGACCAGATAGAATGTTCTAACAAAACCTCCAGAGTAATTAACAGGCGTTATCTACCCAAGGAATGGAACAAATAGGAAGTTCAGGTTCTAAGGAGCTGCCTTGTTTGTGCCAGTGGTCCCATGCTAGCTCTTTATTAATTGCACCACCTGGGATGCTGATAGCGAACTGAGCTTTGGAACGTTTCAGGCCTGGCATGGAATGCAGTTTTTACACAAGCTGCCACAGGGTACTGCTCTCCATGTGCTTTCTTTCCTGACCACTCTTCAATTAAGAAGTGTGTTATTCCCTTTCAGCCAGAAAATTCTGTGATTTCTTGTCTTGTGGTTCAGAAATCGATTTCACAGCTTATCTTCTGTTAGATGAAAGTGTTTACGGTGTGTCTGGAGCTGGAGTAAGTTCTTGCGGGTGCCCAGGAGCAGGGGACTCCTCTCTCCTCTCATTAATTTGCTGCTGCCTGCACTGATGCAGCAGTGTGATACCAGGGAGAGAGCTATGCCCATTTTTAATTGGATTATTCCTTTTTTGGGAATTGAGTTTCATACATTTTTTATATATTTTGTATAGTTTGTCATTTGGAGATATCTTCTCCCATTCTGTAGATTTCCTTTTACTTTTGTCGATTGTTTCCTTCACTATACAGAAGCTGTTTATCTCAATGAAGTCCCAATAGTTTATTTTTGTTTTTGTTCCCTTGCCTCAGGAGACATATCAAGAAAGAAGTTGCTATGGCTGATATCAAAGAAGTTACTACCTGTATTCTTCTCTAGGGTTTTTATGGTTTCAGGTCTCACATTTAGATCTTTAAACCACTTTGAATTTGTTTTTGTGTTTGGTGTCAGAAAGTAGTCCAGTTTTGTTTTTTGCATGTTTCTGACCAGTTTTCCCAACACCTTTTGTTGAAGATACTTCTTTTTCCCATTGTATATTCTTTACTCCTTTGTCAAAGATTAGTTTACCATATAGATTTGGGTTCATTTCCTGTATTTCTATCTTGTTTCATTAATGCATGCATATATTTTTGTGCCAATATCATACTGATTTGATTACTATAGGTTTGTATTATAACTTAAATCATCTATAATTTTTGAAAACATCTCCCATTCAGTAGGTTGTCTTTTTCTGTTGTCTGTTTCCCTTTGTTGTGCAAAACTTCTTATTTTGGTGTAGTCTCAATAGTTTAATTTTGCTTTTGTTTCCCTTGCCAGAGAAGATATATCTGGAGAATGTTTGTATGGCTCCTGTCCAAGAGGTTGACCTTGCCTTCTCCAGTACCATCTGAAATAGATTACTTCTGGACAAAGAAAGAAAGAAGCTTTAAATTCTATGACAGTTTAGAATTGAGTTATTATTATATTGTACTACCTAATGTACTATGTGTATGTACTAATGTGTATCTAATGTAGATGTACTATTGTACATATAATAATGTGTGAGTATCTACCTGTGAATTCATGCAGGAACAAGAGCTACTCCACAAAAGGAATTTAATAAATACTGTGAAAAAATAAAATTTTCTTCTTACACCATACTTAATGCAGCTATTTATTTTCTTCAAGTTTTTATTTAAATTTAGAATAGATTTAGTAGTAGAATTTAGTGATTCATCACTTACATACAATACCCAGTGCTCAATAAAAGTGCCCTCCATAATCCCAATCATCTATTGAACCCATCTCCCACTTACATCCCCTCTGGCAACCATCAATAATCTCATCAGTCAATGGACATTTGGACTCTCCCATAAATTGGCTATTGTTGATAATGCTGCTATAAACATTGGAGTGCATGTGCCCTTTGACTCAGTAGTGTGGCTGCCGGATCATAGGGTAGTTCTATTTTTACGTTTTTGAGGACCCTCCCTACTGTCTTCCAGAGTGACTAGTTTTCATGCCCACCAACAGTGGAAGAGGATTCCCCTTCCTCTAAATCCTCACCAACATCTGTTGTTTTCTGTGTTGTTAATTTTATTCATTCTGACAGGTATGAGGTGATATCTCATTGTAGTTTTGATTTGTATTTCCCTGATGATGAGTGATATTGAGCACCTTTTCATGTGTTTGTTGTTCATCTGTATGTCTTCTATGAAAAAATGTCTACTCATGTATTCTGCCCATGTTTTAATTGGTTTATATTTTAATGTTCAGTTTGACAAGTTCTTTATTTTGGATAGTAATCATTTTTCAGATATTTCATTTGCAAATATATTCTCCCATTCCCTACATTGACATTTAGTTTTGTTGACTGTTTCCTTTTCTGTTCAGAAATATTTTATTTTGATGAAGTCCCAATAGATTACTTTTGCTTGTGTTTCTCTGTCCTCAGGAGACATATCTAATAAGAAGTTGCAATGGCTGATGTCAAAGAGGATACTGCCTGTGCTCCCCTCTAGGATTTTTATGGTTTCCTGTCTCACATTTAGGTCTTTAATTCACTTTTAATTTACTTTCATGTATGGTGTAAGACAATGATCCAGATTAGTTCCTTTACAGGTTGCTGTCAAGTATTCCCAACACTATTTGTTGAAGACATTGTGTTTTCCCCATTGGATATTCTTTGCTGTTTTGTTGAAGATTAATTGGCCATATAACTGTGGGTTCATTTCTGGGTTTTGTTTCTGTTCTTTAGATCTATGTGTCTGTCTTTGAGAATGTATCATACTGTTTTTATCAATACAGCTTTGTAATATAACTTGAAGTCTGGAATAGTGATGTCTCCACCTTTGCTTTTCGTCTTCAAGATTGCTTTGGCTATCTGGGGCCTTTTGTGGTTTCATACAAATTTTAGGATTATTCTAGTTCTGTGAAGAATGCTGGTGGTATTTTGACAGAGATTGCATCAACTACATAGATTGCTTTGGGTAGTATGACATTTTAACAATATTCGTTCTTACAATCCATGAGCATCAAGTGTTTTTCCATTTCTTTGTGTCATCTTCAATTTCTTTCATAGCAGTTTTATACTTTTCAGAGTACAGATTTTTACCTCTTTGATTAGGTTTATTCCTAGGTATCTTATGGGTTTTGGTACTGTTATGCCCAGAATTCGTGATCCCCAAAGACCACTAGGGAGCCGAGTCTGATGCAAAAGCAAAAGAGCCTTTATTCGAGCTAGCTCGAGCTCAATCCCCTACCTGCACCGACGCAGTGGTGAGATACCAGGGAGAGAGAGCGAGTTTCAAAAGCACAAAGGTTTTATAGGGGTCTAGGGGCAGTTGGTGAGGTAATGGCTGTGGCCTCAGCTGATTGGCTGGGGAAGGGTCATGGCCTCGGCCGATTGGCTGGGGAAGGGTCAGAGTCCTGTTACGCAGGTCGCTGGGCGTGTTTTGATCAGGAAGTTTGAACGGGTGAGTAGGAGGTTACTCAAGGGGAGAAGACGCGGTCTGAGGTTTCTGCGATTTTCCCGGAAAAGGGGTCATGTTGGGGACATAGTCACTCAAGGTGGAGGACACAGAACAAGATGGAGTCGGCCGGTGTAGGCCCGCCCTTTCAGTACCTTGTAAGTAGGATTGCTTCCTTGATTTCTCCTACTGTTGTTTTATTATTGGTGTATAGAAATGCAACATATTCCTGTATGTTGATTTTGTATCCTGAGACTTCACTGAATTTGTGTTTTGGTTCTAGCAATTTTTTGGTGGAGTCTTTTGGGTTTTCTGTATAGAGTATCATGTCATCTGCAAATAGCAAAACTGAATTCTTCCTTAACAATTTGGATGTCTTTTATTTCTTTGTGATTGCTGTGTCTAGGACATCCAGTATTATGTTAAATAATAGTGATGAGTGGATATCTCTGTCTTGATGAGTGGATATTTCTGTCTTGTTCCTGACCTCAGAGGAAAAGTCTAAGTTTTTGCCCATTAAGGATTATATTAACTGTGGGTTTTTTATATATTGTTGCAGACTTTGAGTCTGGAGTTCTCTCTTGTCCAGCAAGATATCAGATACATAACTGAATATGAGAGAGACTAAGGTCTGGGAGGAGACAAGAGCCCCAAGTAAGGGTCCTTGCTCCGTTTTTGTTAGAATCAGAAAGCTTACAAACGTGGTGGACATGCAGAAAGAGACAATGAAACAATGAACATTCACTCATGTGTGTGAAAGAAAGGGGGTTTAGACGATATGCAGTGTTAAGGGTTTGGATCAATACAAAACAAAACCCTGGCACTGAGCAGATGGCTGTTTAAGGCAGGCACAGGGGTCATGTCTGTTTCTCAACTTGCCTAGGGGATAAGACAGAACAGGCTACTTCAGGGTCAACAAGACACCTTTCTTTTGCTAATTAGCTCTGCTCCGGGCAATTTCACCCTGCCACTGTGGTCCATAGCCTGTTTACCTGTTTACCTATTCTGGAGAGGCTTCAGTCCTGCGAAAGCAGCTTTCTGCTTTTGTACTATGCTGGGGGTGCTTTTACCCTGTTTACCTAATCTCAGATGCTTTCATCTTGTGGCTTCCCACTTCTATGCTTTTGTTCTGTGCTGGGGATGCTTTCAACCTGTTTACCTAATCTTGGATGCTTTAGTCCTAAACCTTGTTAACCCATTGGTGCAAGCTCAGGGAATTCATAAACTTATTCCCCACAATATATGCCCTTTATTACATTGAGGCATGTTCCCTCTAACCCTACTTTGTTGAGGGTTTTATCATGAATAGATGTTGTACTTTGGTTTTTTTTTTTTCTGTATCTATTGAAAAGATCATATGGTTCTTATATTTTCTTTTATTAATGTGTATATCACATGGATTGATTTACAAGCATTTAACCAGTCCTGCAGCCCAGGAATAAACCCCATTTGATCAATGTGAATGATTTTTTAATGTATTGTTGGATTTGATTGGCTAATACTTTGTTGAGAATTTTTGCATACATGTTCATCACAGACATTGTCGTAGAGTTTTTTTTTTTTTTTTTTTTTTTGGAGTCTTTATCTGGCCTTGGTATCAGGGTAATGTTGACCTCATACAATGAATTTTGAAGTTTTATTTCTATTTGTATTTTTGATATATCTGGGTAAGGGTTTATCAATTTTTTCAAAGAACCATCTCCTCGTTTCATTGATATGTTTTAGTTTCTATACCATTTATTTCTTCTCTAATCTTTATTATTTCCTTTCTTCTGCTGAAGTTAGTCTCCTTTTGTTATTCTTTTTCTCACTCCATTAGGTGTTAGATTAGGTCGCTTAATTGAGTTTTTCTTACTTTTTGAGGTAGACCTGTATTGCCACTTATTTCCCTCTTAGGAACACTTTTGCCATGCCCCCAAAGGTTTTGGACCATTGTATTTTTATTTTTATTTGTTTTCATATATTTTTTATTTCTTCTTTGATTTCTTGATTTCATTTCATTGTTCTCTAACCTCCATGTATTTGTGGTCTTTCCAGAGTTTTTCTTGTGTTTGACTTCAAGTAACATAATGTTGTGGTCAGAAAATATATATGCTATGATCTTAATCTTTTTGTACTTTTTGAAGCCGTATTTATTACTTAGCAATACCCATAAGGTCTTACCCCTGCCAAGCCCACTGTCATTTAAAACTCTAGACTTTTAGCTCTGGTGTTTGCAAGAACTCATGAAATTTAGCCACTCTCATTTTTCCAGCCAATGGTTTTGGGGAAGTGTTATCTTTATGTGTTATCCTGTGTGCCCTTATCTCTCTTGCCTTTCTCCATGACTGTGACTCCTTCCCCTCCACAGCACCTGTGATACACTTCCTCCCCAAACCACATCTCAACACTTCTTACCTTCTTCAGTGTGACTTTTTCTGTCAGTCTTCAGGTTGATTTCTGAGATATTTATAATGAAGGGCAGCTATCTAACTGTGTTTAAGGGATGAGATGAGCTTAGGGTCCTCTTACTATGACACTATCTTAACTCCTTACCTTAACACAGCTATTTAATTAAATTATTTATACCTTTACTTGTATAATTATTCATATCATTCAGTGTCTTTTACTGAAAGTCATCACCAAATTGCTAATTATAATTATTTTTACACGATAGTTCTAAAAGTGATTTTTATGTTTTTAGTAGTGGTACATTTAAATATTTCATGTAAACACATATTCCTTATATAACAAGAGACCACAATGCCATTATAATCATAAAAAATAAAAATAAAAAGGCATAGAATAACTTTATTTTACTTATTGTATCTATTTTATTATTTGGGGACCTTTTTGTTTTCAGCCTTCGTGCAAGTGTGCTGAGACTCCTAATTTATCTTTAGACCATGTCCAATAAAAATTCTTCTTTGAAAGTTTGAAGTTATTTAGAACTTTGAATTTTACACACTTAACTGATTACATATATTTCATAACAATAAATAGTTATATAATTCTTAACCTTTATGAGTATTTTTTGCAGTTAAATAAATCAGTGTGACTTAGCAAATTTTTGAACAAACTCAGTCTTACAGTATGACCAAGCAAAATTAAATATCTAAGAAAGTTTGTAAAACAGAACTGAGCCATGGTTTATCCTTCTTTTTTAAAAATGCATTGTGCTTTTCTAGGCATATTATGTTAGTCAAATTACTTTTAATCAAATATAAAATTGTATTGTCTAGATTATTGTATATTAAGTATGAACATTGATATTGAACATTTTAGTAGTTTTGTTCATTAAAATAACACATTCAAAAATTACTCTGTGCCAAACACTGAATGAGACAGTAAGTAAATGAAAATGAAGCTACAGTTTTTTCCCTGAAGTTCACAGTTTAATGGGAAAATCAGACAAGAATACTAGCAATTAAAACACAATGTGATAAGTGCTGTAATGGATAATGCAAGGAGTTTTTTGGCAGGTCATCATGTTAAGATCTCCCTCACTGCCTTTTAATATCTTTCGATTAGAAGAGTGCATGATTGGAAATAAAATGTAGACAAACATAGAACAACAAAAGTGGGATAGGATATATAACAAACATAATGAAAAAATTTCTTCTGAGAGTGATGAGTGAATAAATATGAGGCCTGAAAAACCTCCCTCACCACAACAGGTCCACAAAATGAAATAGACAAGGAACCATTGGACTAATGAGTACTGTTTTGGGATTCAGGCCACACAAGGTTGATTTCATCTGCTGTCCAGCCAAACAGTGATGCAATCACTAAACACAGTAAGTGAGTAAACACTAAATATTGAGAAGATTGGCAGAGAAGCCAGAGAAGGAGAGAGATAGGGTGACTGAGCAGTCCAGAGAGATGAGTGTAATGGGGCTCCAGTAATAAAATGAATCAATATTGATTTCAAACTCTCAAAAATAAATACATTACTCTACATTTATCTCCTCAATTAACAGCACTTATAAGTAGTGTGCTAAAACTTTCTATCTCCTCATTTTTCCAGGAAAGTAAGAGGGTCATCCCTGATCTTTCATGGTGTTGTTAGCTTAGAAGAAAAAATAATATGTGGAAGGACTCTTGCTCATACTACCCTCTCGGGCCTACAGCCATGATTAAAAAAATAGGCATTTCTTTTCTTTTTTTAAAAAATATATAACATTTATTGTCAAATTGGTTTCCATACAATACCCAGTGCTCATCCCAAAAGGTGCCCTCTTCAATACCCATCACTTACCCTCCCCTCCCTCCCACCCCCATCAACCCTCAGTTTGTTCTCAGTCTTTAAGAGTCTCTTATGCTTTGGCTCTCTCCCTCATAAACCTCTTTTTTTTTTCCGTCCCCTCCCCCAATGGGTTTCTGTTAAGTTTCTCAGGATACACATAAGAGTGAAAACATATGGAATCTGTCTTTCTCTGTATGGCTTATTTCACTTAGCATCACACTCTCCAGTTCCATCCACGTTGCTACAAAGGGCCATATTTCATTCTTTCTCATTGCCACGTAGTACTTTATTGTGTATATAAACCACAATTTCTTTATCCATTCATCAGTTGATGGACATTTAGGCTCTTTCCACAATTTGGCTATTGTTGAGAGTGCTGCTATAAACATTGGGGTACAAGTGCCCCTATGCATCAGCACTCCTGTATCCCTTGGGTAAATTCCTAGCAGTGCTACTGCTGGGTCATAGGGTAGGTCTATTTTTAATTTTCTGAGGAACCTCCACACTGCTTTCCAGAGCGGCTGCACCAATTTGCATTCCCACCAACAGTGCAAGAGGGTTCCCATTTCGCCACATCCTCTCCAGCATCTATAGTCTCCTGATTTGTTCATTTTGGCCACTCTGACTGGCCTGAGGTGATATCTGAGTGTGGTTTTGATTTGTATTTCCCTGATGAGGAGCGATGTTAAGCATCTTTTCATGTGCCTGTTGGCCACCTGGATGTCTTCTATAGACAAGTGTCTATTCATATTTTCAGCCCATTTCTTCACTGGATTATTTGTTTTACGGATGTGGAGTTTGGTGAGCTCTTTATAGATTTTGGATACTAGCCCTTTGTCCAATATGTCATTTGCAAATATCTTTTCCCATTCCGTTGGTTGCCTTTTACTTTTGTTGATTGTTTCCTTTGCTGTGCAGAAGCTTTTTATCTTCATGAGATCCCAATAGTTCATTTTTGCTTTTAATTCCCTTGCCTTTGGGGATGTGTCAAGTAAGAAATTGCTGCTGCTGAGGTCAGAGAGGTCTTTTCCTGCTTTCTCCTCTAGGGTTTGGATGGTTTCCTGTCTCACATTCAGGTCCTTTATCCATTTTGGGTTTATTTTTGTGAATGGTGTGAGAAAGTGGTCTAGTTTCAACCTTCTGCATGTTGCTGTCCAGTTCTCCCAGCACCATTTGTTAAAGAGACTGTCTTTTTTCCATTGGATTCTCTTTCCTGCTTTGTCAAAGATTAGTTGACATACTTTTGTGGGTCGAATTCTGGTGTTTCTATTCTATTCCATTGGTCTATGTGTCTGTGTTTGTGCCAATACCATGCTGTCTTGATGATGACAGCTTTGTAGTCGAGGCTAAAGTCTGGGATTGTGATGCCTCCTGCTTTGGTCTTCTTCTTCAAAATTCCTTTGGCTATTCGGGGCCTTTTGTGGTTCCATATGAATTTTAGGATTGCTTGTTCTAGTTTCGAGAAGAATGCTGGTGCAATTTTGATTGGGATTGTATTGAATGCGTAGATAGCTTTGGGTAGTATTGACATTTTGACAATATTTATTCTTCCAATCCATGAGCATGGAATTTTTTTTCCATTATTTGTTTCTTCTTCAATTTCCTTCATAAGCTTTCTATAGTTTTCAGCATACAGATCTTTTACATCTTTGGTTCGGTTTATTCCTAGGTATTTTATGGTTCTTGGTGCAATTGTGAATGGGATCAGTTTCTTTATTTGTCTTTCTGTTGCTTCATTATTAATGTATAAGAATGCAACTGATTTCTGTACATTGATTTTGTATCCTGCAACTTTGCTAAATTCATGTATCAGGTCTAGCAGACTTTTGGTGGAGTCTGTCGGTTTTCCATGTATAATATCATGTCATATGCAAAAAGTGAAAGCTTAATTTCATCTTTGCCAATTTTGATGCCTTTGATTTCCTTTTGTTGTCTGATTGCTGATGCTAGAACTTCCAGCACTATGTTAAACAACAGCGGTGAGAGTGGACATCCCTGTCGTGTTCCTGATCTCAGGGAGAAAGCTCTCAGTTTTTCCCCATTGAGGATGATGTTAGCTGTGGGCTTTTCATAAATGGTTTTATGATGTTTATGTTCCTTCTATCCCGACTTTCTCGAGGGTTTTTATTAAGAAACTATGCTGAATTTTGTCAAATGCTTTTTCTGCATCGATTGACAGGATCATATGGTTCTTATCTTCTTTTATTAATGTGATGTATCACGTTGATTGATTTGCGAATGTTGAACCAGCCCTGCAGCCCAGGAATGAAACCCACTTGATCATCGTGAATAAGTCTTTTTATAAGCTGTTGAATTGGATTTGCTAGTATCTTATTGAGAATTTTTGCATCCATATTCATCAGGGATATTGACCTGTAGTTCTCTTTTTTTACTAGGTCTCTGTCTGGCATAGGAATCAAAGGAATACTGGCTTCATAGAATGAGTCTGGAAGTTTTCCTTCCCTTTCTATTTTTGGAATAGCTTGAGAAGGATAGGTATTATCTCTGCTTTAAATGTCTGGTAGAATTCCCCAGGGAAGCCCTCTGATCCTGGACTCTTATTTGTTGAGAGATTTTTGATAACTGATTCAATTTCTTCGCTGGTTATGGGTCTTCTCAAGCTTTTTATTTCTTCCTGTATGAGTTTTGGAAGTGTGTGGGTGTTTAGGAATTTGTCCATTTCTTCCAGGTTGTCCATTTTGTTGGTATATAATTTTATAGTATTCCCTGATAATTGCTTGTATTTCTGAGGGATTGGTTGTAATAATTCCATTTTCATTCATGATTTTATCTATTTGGGTCATGTCCCTTTTCTTTTTTGAGAAGCCTGGCTAGAGGTTTATCAATTTTTTTTTTTTTTTCAGAAAAACCAACTCTTGGTTTCATTGATCTGCTCTAAAGTTTTTTTAGATTCTATATTTTTTATTTCTGCTCTGATCTTTATTATTTCTCTTCTTCTGCTGGGTTTGGGGTGTCTTTGCTTCTCTGCTTCTATTTCCTTTAGGTGTTCTGTTAGATTTTGTATTTGGGATTTTTCATGTTTCCTGAGATAGGCCTGGATTGCAATATATTTTCTTCTCAGGACCGCCTTCACTGCATCCCAAAGCGTTTGGATTGTTGTCTTTTGATTTTTGTTTGTTTCCATATATTTTTAAATTTCTTCTCTAATTGCCTGGTTGACCCACTCATTCTTTAGTAGGGTGCTCTTTAACCTCCATGCTTTTGGAGGTTTTCCAGACTTTTTTCTGTGGTTAATTTCAAGCTTCATGGCATTGTGGTCTGAAAATATGCATGGTATGATCTCAATTCTTGTACACTTATGAAGGGCTGTTTTGTGACCCAGTATATGATTTATCTTGGAGAATGTTCCATGTGCACTCGAGAAGAAAGTATATTCTGTTGCTTTGGGATGCAGAGTTCTAAATATATCTGTCAAGTCCATCTGATCCAATGTCTCATTCAGGGCCCTTGTTTCTTTATTGACCATGTGTCTAGATGATCTATCCATTGTTGTAAGTGGGGTATAAAGTCCCCTGCAATTACCACATTCTTGTCAATATGTTGCTCATGTTTGTGAGTAATTTTTTTATATATTTGGGGGCTCCCGTATTTGGCACATAGACAGTTATAATTGTTAGTTCTTCTCGATGGATAGACCCTGTAATTATTATATAATGCTCTTCTTCATCTCTTGTTACAGGCTTTAATTTAAAGTCTAGTTTGTCTGATATGAGTATGGCTACCCCAGCTTTCTTTTGACCTCTAGTAGCATGATAAATAGTTCTCCATACCCTCAGTTTCAATCTGAAAGTGTCCTCAGGTCTAAAATGAGTCTCTTGTAGACAGCAAATAGATGGGTCTTGTTTTTTTATCCATTCTGACACCCTATGTCTTTTGGTTGGTGCATTTAGTCCATTTACATTCAGTGTTATTATAGAAAAATATGGGTTTAAAGTCATTGTGATGTCTGTAGGTTTCATGCTTGTAGTGATGTCTCTAGTACTTTGTCTCACAGGGTCCCCCTTAGGATCTCTTGTAGGGCTGGTTAGTGGTGACAAATTCCTTCAGTTTTTGTTTGTTTGGGAAGACCTTTATCTCTCCTTCTATTCTAAATGACAGATTTGCTGGATAGAGGATTCTCGGCTGCATATTTTTTCTGTTCATCACATTGAAGATTTCCTGCCATTCCTTTCTGGCCTGCCAAGTTTCAAAAGAGAGATCAGTCACGAGTGTTATAGGTCTCCCTTTATATGTGAGGGCACGTTTATCCCTTGCTGCTTTCAGAATTTTCTCTTTGTCCTTGTATTTTGCCAGTTTCACTATGATATGTCATGCAGAAGATCGAATCAAGTTACGCCTGAAGGGAGTTCTCTGTGCCTCTTGGATTTCAATGCCTTTTTCCTTCCCCAGATCAGGGAGGTTCTCAGCTATTATTTCTTCACGTACACTTTCAGCACCTTTCCCTCTCTCTTCCTCCTCTGGAATACCAATTATGTGTAGGTTATTTCTCTTTAGTGCATCACTTAGTTCTCTAATTTTCTCCTCATACTCCTGGATTTTTTTGTCTCTCTTTTTCTCAGCTTCTTCTTTTTCTATAATTTTATCTTGTAGTTCACCTATTTTCTCCTCTATCTCCTCAGTCCGAGCTTTGGTTGTCTCCATTTTATTTTGTAGCTCATTGATAGCATTTTTTAGCTCCTCCTGGCTGTTCCTTAGTCCCTTGATCTCTGTAGCAATAGATTCTCTGCTGTCCTGTATACTGTTTTCAAGCCCAGAGGTTAATTTTATGACTGTTATTCTAAATTCACTTTCTGTTATATTGTTTAAATCGTTTTTGGTCAGTTCGTTAGCTGTCGTTATTTCCTAGAGGTATTTTGAGGGGAATTCTTCCATTTCGTCATTTTGGATAGTCCCTGGAGTGGTGCAGAACTGCAGGGAACTTCCCCTGTGATGTCTTGAATAACTTGGGTTGTGAGTGGGGCCACAGTCAGACCTGATGTCTGCCCTCAACCCACCGCTGGGGCCACAGTCAGACTGGTGTGTACCTTCCCATCCCCTCTCCTAGGGGCGGGATTCACTGTGGGGTGGTGTGCCCCGTCTTCACTACTTGCTCACTGCCAGGCTTGTGGTGCTGGGGATCTGGCGTATTAGCTGGGGTGGAATCGGCAAGGTGCACAGGGGCGGGAGGGGCAGGCCCAGCTAGCTTTTCCTTCAGAGATCTCCTTCGGGAGGGGCCCTGCGGCACCTGGAGGGAGTCAGACCCGCCAGAGGGATGGATCTACAGAGGCACAGCATTGGGTGTTTGCGCAGTGCAAGCAAGTCCCTAACAGGAACTGGTTCCCTTTGGGATTTTGGCTGGGGGATGGGCGACGGAGATGGCGCTGGTGAGGGCTTTTGTTCCCTGCCAAGCTGTGCTCTGTTGTCTGGGGCTCAACAACTCTCCCTCCCGTTGTCCTCCAGCCCTCCCGCTCTCCGAGCAGAGCTGTTAACTTATAACCTTCCAGATGTTAAGTCCCGCTTGCTGTCAGAACACACTCTGTCCAGCCCGTCCGCTTTTGCAAGCCAGACTCGGGGGCTCTGCTTTGCAGCAGGCTGCCCCTCTGCCCCGGCTCCCTCCCACCAGTCCGTGTAGCGCGCACCGCCTCTCTGCCCTTCCTACCCTCTTCTGTGGGCCTCTCGTCTATGCTTGGCTCCAGAGAATCCATTCTGCTAGTCTTCTGGTGGTGTTCTGGGTTATTTAGGCAGGTGTAGGTGGAATCTAAGTGATTTGCAGGACGCGGTGAGCCCAGCGTCCTCCTACGCCAACATCTTCCTCCAATTTTTTTTTAGCATTTCTTTTCTTTAATGTCCAACTGTTCTAATAGTTTTACTCTATTTATTGTATGCCTAATATTCACTGGAGTGTCCCTTCTCTCACTTGCAATATTTAACACTAGAATAATATAATATTTGGTGGAGTTTTAGATATTACAACAATGGAAGAATCCTTTCTATTGCATTCCTGACAGATGTGCTCTCAAACTTGTAATGATGAAAAGTTCAATTCAAGAATCCTTGGGGCAACCAACTCCATTATTGAACAATTACTTGTTAAGAAAGCTTTTCTATTGTGACTTGAAACTAGATCCTATTACTCTTTACTTGTTGGTTCTAAGTCCATTCCAGGCAGCTAAAATAATTGCCTTCACTCTGCAATAGACAACTTTACTTGCTTATTTTTCTTTGCTGCCAAAGGATAATTTTAGATGAGGTACTACTATGGACCACACAATAATCAGTTTGCCAATCAGTACAATAAGAATGATCATAAGAATGGAGTAAACATGAATGAGGTAGTAGGTAA
This sequence comes from Leopardus geoffroyi, assembly GCF_018350155.1. NCBI lineage: Eukaryota > Metazoa > Chordata > Mammalia > Carnivora > Felidae > Leopardus > Leopardus geoffroyi. The sequence goes on along the minus strand of NC_059343.1, from coordinate 64,208,273 downwards.
TAATATCTAAAAGAAATTATGAATCCATTGAAAGAAAAGAGCTTTGTCAGAGTATTGCAATATCATATGTGATTAATCAACATTTAGGTTGTATCTTGGCATTGAAGAATATTATTTGCAAAGCAAGCATCCAATAAGGTTACACAAATTTCTTATTCTTTTTCCTGCTATTGATTCTCAACTCATCATTCAAGTGTTAGAGCCATATTCTTTTACTCAGAATTTCCCTGATTTTCTCTCTAGAGCATAATTCAATATGCTCATAGTTAGACCCTGTTGTCACTTCAAAGTATATGACTGTAAGATCAAATGAAAGTCAAGGTTCCCCAGAAACTGTTAACTCACTTCTAGGTTATAATATATATTTTAAACTTAGGGAGCATGATTTTTTTAGGTTATAATACATATTTTTAACTTAGGGAGCATGCGTTTTGTAGATAAGCTCATAAATACTACATTTTGAATAAAATTAAAAACTGTATTGTCTAGATGATTGTATATTCAGTATGAACACACTGATATTGAACATTTTGGCAGTTTTGTTTATTTAAGTTACACATTGAAAAATTATTCTGGGCCAAACACTGAATGAGGCAGTGAAGATATGAAGATGAAACCACAGTTCTTTTCCTGAAGTTCACAGTTTCATGGGAAAAACAGAGGAAAACATATTAACAATTTTATGGAATTGCATGGAAATTGTATCACCTCCAAGTAACAGAAAGCCTGACTTAAATTGTCTTTTTTTAGCAGTCATTATCATTTTAATTTTCATGATAGCTTTCTCTTTTTTTAAATATTAAATATTTTATATGTAAATATATTTTTTAAGTTTATTTTGAGAGAGACAGACAATGTGACTGGGGGAGGGTAGAGAGAGGGAGAGATAGAGAGAATCCCAAGCAGGCTCCACGCTGTCAGCACAGAACCTGACATGGACTTGAACTCATGAAATAGTAAGATCGCGACCTGAGCCAAAACCAAGAGTAAGACGCTTCAACGACTGAGCCATCCAGGTGTTCCTTAATATCTAAATATTAAACAACACATTCTTGCACAAACGATGGGTCAAATAAGAAATCAAATAGCAAATCAAAATATGTCTCAAAACAAAAGAAAAATGAAACATAATATTCCAAAACCTATGGGTGCAACAAAAGCAGATATTTGAGTGAAAATTATAGTATAAATGCTTGTATTAGGAAAAGATGTTCAAATAAACAACTTGACATTACACCACAAGGAACTAGAAAAAGAAGAAAGCTAAAATTTAATAGAGGAAGGAAATAACAAAGAAAAAAACAGAAATAAAATAGAGACCAGAATAAAACACACTAGCATAACATTGAAAGTAAAGACCAATTTTTCCAAAAAAAAAGAAAAAATTGGCAATGCTTTAACTACACTAAGCAAAAGAGAGAATACTCAAAAACAAAAATGAGAAATAGAAAGGAAAACAATAACAACAGACACCACAGAAATACATAGTGTGATAACAGATTACTATAAACTATTATATACTCACAAATCAGATAACTTGGGGTGGGGGGACAGATAATTCCTAAAAATGCAGAAGTTACCAAGATTGAATTATGAATCTCGAATCCAAGAATAGGAAATCTTCTTTCACCAATAATAAGAATGAACGTTGAATTAGGAGTCAAAAATCTCCCAGCACAGAAAAGCCCAAGACTACATGGCTTTATTGAGGAATGCTACCCAACGTTTAAAAAAATAATTAATGACAATCTTTATCAAGATCTCACAAATAATGGAATAGAGGGAACACATTCAAAATAATTCTATGAGGCCAGTATTACACAGATACCAAAGCAAGATAAAAACAATACAAGAAAAAAAATGGTCTAGTTTGTCCAATATAATTATTGCTACTCCAGCTTTCTTTCTTTTGACATCTATGTGCATTATAAATGTTTCTCCACCCCCTCACTTATAATATGCAAGTGTCTTTAGGTCTAAAATGAGTCTCTTGCAGGTAGTATATAGATGGGCCTTGTTTTTTATCCATTCTGATACCCTATGTCTTTTGATTGGAATATTTAGTCCATTTATTTTCAAAGTAATTATTAATATATATGTATTTATTGCCATTTTATTTCTTGTTTTGTCGTTGTTTCTGGAGATGTTCTCTGATTTTTTTGTCTCTGTCACTTTTGGTCTCTCCTTTGCACTCAAAGAGTTCCCATTAATATTTCTGGCAGTGCTGGTAGTCACAAACTCTTTCAGTTTTTCTTTGTCTGTGAAACTATCTTTCCTTCTATCCTGAAAGATAGACTTGCTGGATAGAGTATTCTCTTTTTTATTATTTGAGAGAGAAAAAGAGAGAAAGAGAGAGAGAGAAAGAGAGAGAGAGAAATCAGAACATAGGGGCAGAGGGAGAGAGAATAAGAGAATCTTTTTTTTTTAATATATGAAATTTATTGTCAAATTGGTTTCCATACAACACCCAGTGCTCATCCCAAAAGATGCCCTCCTCAATACCCATCACCCACCCTCCCCTCCCTCCCACCCCCCATCAACCCTCAGTTTGTTCTCAGTTTTTGACAGTCTCTTATGTTTTGGCTCTCTTCCACTCTAACCTCTTTTTTTTTTTCCTTCCCTTCCCCCATGGGTTTCTGTTAAGTTTCTGAGAATCTTAAACAGGCTTCACACTCAGCACAGATCTTTATGCAGGTTCCATCCCACAGCCCTGGGATCATAACCTAAGCTGATTTCAAGAGTCAGAAACTCAACAGGCTGAGCCACCTAGGCACCCCCTGGATAGAGTATTCTTGGCTACAGACTTTTCCCATTCAGAACATCAAGTATGTCATTCCACTCCCTTCTATATTGTCAAGTTTTTGTAAAGAAATCTGTAGCTTAGCATTATGGGTTTTTCCTTGTAAGTTAAGGACTTCTTTCATCTTGCTGTTTTTAAGATATGTTTCTTATCACTATATTCTGAAATTTTTCATTACAATATCTCTTGGTGTTTGCCTGCTTTTGTTGATTTTTACAGGAGTTCCCTGTGCTTCCTGGATCTGGATGTCTGTTTCATTCCCCAGATTAGGAAAGTTTCTTGCTATTATTTCCTGAAATAAATTTTCTTCCACTTTTTCTCTCTTCTTCTTCTAGTACTCCTATGATAAGAATGTTATTGTACTTGATGGAGTCACTGAATTCCCTAAATCTATTCTCATGTTGCATAATTCTTCTGTCTCTCTTTTGTTCAGCTTCATTATCTTCCATTACTTTTTCTTCTAGGTCATTAATTTGTTCCTCTGTTTCCTCCAGCCTGCTGTTTATTGCATTAAAAATGATTCTAATCTCGTTTATTGCAATCATCATCTCTGATTGATTTTTTAACTCTTTTATCTCTGTGGTAAGGATCCCACTGATGTCTTCTATTCTTTTTCAAGTCCAATAAGTATCTTCATGATTGTTGTTTTAAATTATCCATCAGGTATGTTACTTATATCTGTTTAGCTTAGATCTCTGGCCATGGCCTTATCTTGTTCTTTCATTTATGATAAATTCAATTTTCTTCTCATTTTGTCTAAGTCTCTGCCTTCTTATCTGTGTTAGAAAAGCCAGATATGTTTCCTGCTCCTGAGAGTGATGGCCTTATGAAGAAGAGGTCACGTAGTGCGCAGGGCCTGGTGCTTCAGGGAGCATCTCCAGTGTATGCTGCATGTGCTCTGTTCTGCTCTGGCTGTTCTATTCTTTCAGCCAATCATCTGCAGAAGCTTTCCTTGCCTTCTGTGGGCAGTGTTTGGTCCCTGGCCTGAATGTGGTGTGTTTTAACTAGGTCTGCTCGTGAAATGAGTCCTGATACTGCTTCCACCAGAACTGAGGTCCAGCAGAACTCTGGTTGGGAGACATAGTGTGGGCAGGGGTTTGTGCTGGCCTTCCAGGGGAAGGGCCTACTGCACTGGAACTGAGGCAAGCTTAACTGAGAAGGGAATTCAAGCCAGAGCACAGAGGTGTGGGGCTTGGTGTATGCAAGTTAGGCAGCCAGTGTCCATGCTGAGCTGGTGGCTCTGTGTTTATGTTGAGGAGCAGGAGAGGGAAATGGCACAGCCAGATCCTTTGTTTCCAGAGAAGTGTCTCTATGAATGCTACCTCTTTGAGATGTACTCTAAGAAGAGTGAATAATCTTCCCCTCTGTGCCCCAAGTACTTCTCAGATCCCTGTTTCCATGCTCTCTGCCCATCTTTTTTCCCTGCCTTTTCTCCAGGAACAACACAGGGCCACTCCTGGCTCTATAAAAGCCAAGACTGCTGACCTTTAAAACTTCAGGCTTTAGAGACATTGTTGGCAAGAGTTTGTGCAGCTCTTCTGGGGGAGAGGCCTGACATGCAGAGACGGAGGCAAGTTTGACTGAGAATGGTAGTCATTCCAGAGTGCATGGGGGTGTGAATAAGTTAGGCAGCCAGTTTTGGTGCTGTGCCGCTTCCTGCATATGGCTCTGTGTTTATGCTGAGAGGGAGGGGAGGTAAATGGCATCAGCCATCTCCTTTGTCCCTGCAGAGGTGTCTCTGTGGACACTACCTCTCAGAGATGTACTCTTAAATAGAAGTATGAATAATCTCCCCACTGTGTCCTCCAGGCATTCTTCAGATCACTGTATCCATGCTGTCTGCCCCTAGGTTCTTTGCCTGCCTTGTCTCCAGGAGCAGGGCAGTGCCCTCTGAATTCTATCCCTGCCAAGCCTGCTGAACATAAAAACTCCAGGCTTTAGGTCCTGCTGGTTGTAATAATTTATTAAATTCAGCCCCTTACATTTTCAAAGACATTTTATTTGGGGGGAAAGTTCTCCTTGAGTATTTACTTATATACTCTTTTCTCTTGCCCTTTTTTGCAACCATGGCTCCCTCCCATCCACAGCACCTGCACTTCCTACCTTCAATGTGGCCTCTTCTCTCACTTTAGTTATGGAGACTGTTCTTTCAGTCTTCAGGTTGATTTCTTGGGTATTTAGGATGATTTGCTAGTTACCTATCTGTGTTTGTTGGAGGAGACATGCCTAGGGTCCTCCTACTCTGCCACTATCTTACCCTCCCTCAAATTGTCTTAAGTAATAAGGAAACCTATCTTACATTACAAAGAGTTCAAAGGTGAAGAAATGGTTAGGATTTGTTGAACAAGGGGCTCATTAATGTTATTAAGAATTAAGGTTTATTCTAGTGTCAATTCTTCCATCCTCAGGGAGCAGAGTGGCCACAGCAGATTCAGGTGTCATGTCAAGATATGAATATATTAAGAGAAACAAGGAGGGCTATTTTTTCTTGTAGTTCTCCCTTAAGAACAAGGAAAAATTTACCAAATCCTGGCAAGTTTCACAATATGTCTAATTACCCAGAATATATCATTTACCCATGCCTGAAGAAGTTACTGGCAAGAAAAATGTAATCTTTTTACATCATGACCAATCATGCCACCTTCGGAAGAAAAAAGTAAGGTGAGTTTTCTTCCAACTCCATCACTGGAAGATTTTTTAAAAAGACATTTGATAATAGGCCACCAACAGTGTATTTCAGAAATCTGATTACTTATAGCTATTTGATGACAGGAGTGAAAGGGGGACAGTTGGGAAGATTTATGGGAAATTGTGCACCCTGAATATTTGAAAAATAAGAAACATAAAAAAGCAACATATATATTTCAGTCTAGCAAAGACAGAAATCTAGCTCTGCTTCCCCTGGACCTGACTAGAACTGGTCCAAGTGCCAATTATCTGGCCATTCTTTCTATTCATTTATTCAACAGGTCCTTATTGGATGTTTATTTAAATACTCTGCCCTTTGATAGGCACAAGAATTACACAGTGAAGATCAAAGCATGGACCCAGCTTTCATGAAGCCTATAATCTGGTTCAGTAGTGAAAAATTCTATAGTCTAAAATATACCGTAAGGCAGTGATATAAATAGCACATGTCAACTGAAATGTGATGAGAATTAAGAATTGTCACAGTGGAGGCTGCCGGGTGGCTTGACTTGAGTGTTTGACTCTTGATTTCAGCTCAGGTCATGATCTCACAGTTCGTGGGTTTAAGCCCCACATCGGGCTCTGTGCTGACAGTGCGGAGCCTGCTTGGGATTCCCTCTCTACCCCTCTCTCTGCCTCTTCCCCACTCTCTCTGTCTCTCTCTCTGTCTCTCAAATTGAATAAATAAACTTAAAAAAAATATCACTGTGGACTGAAGTAGTCATCAGAGTCCTATTCAATTTTCAAAGAATTTTTTGCACAATAGTTCCAAGTGCTGTCATATAATGCTGGTCTTAAATTTTAGGCTCTTGGAGGTTAATTAGTATTAAATTCTATCATATTCTTCCTTCTTTTAGCTAAATTCAGATTTCATCACTCAAAATGTTAACTTCCAACACAAGTCTAGAGAAAAGACAATGAACCTACTAAATGGAATCCCAAATCCTCCCAAGTCCTCTTCCATCTGCTAATACTTAAAATTGAGCTCTATCTCCTGATCTCAACTCAAATTATAGGTTTATTTACTGTTTGCTAGGCACTGAGCAAGAAATACAAAGACAAACATTACCTATTCTTGCCTCCAATGCCTCCTAATGGGAATGAACAACAAACCAAAAATTATAGAACAAGATGTTAAGTGACATGACAGATAAAAATAGAGATAAATTTCTTTCATCAACAATTTTTAGAAAGCTAATTATGTACAAAAAGTATTATGATAATGAGATATAATAATTTTGACAGAAGTAAACAAAATGCATTTGGAAATTCTAAAATGAGTAATTAATTTCAACTCTGGAGGATGGATGGGGGCAGGGGAAAAGTACCTGGAAATAGGAAGGGTAAAATTTACATATTTTTGCCCCCTCAAAATTGTGTGTTCCTATACCAGAAGACTGTAGGGCCATGAATTAAACATAATTTGTATTACTTTCGTACTTTTCCCTTTCTGTAGCAGAAAAAATTTATTTGAAGAACTAATGAATAAACTCATGTGACTGCCTTAAACTTATTTTTTATTTTTATTTTTTTAGATTGAAGTGTGTATTTAAATTCTAGGTAGTTAATATATAGTGTAGTACTGTTTTCAGGTGGAGAATTTAGTGATTCATCATTTACATACATGAAGTAGTGCTCATCACAAGTGCCCTCCTATATACTCATCACCCATTTATCCCATTCCCCCACCCATCTCCCTCAATCAAATCTCAGTATTTTCTCTATGTTTAAAAGTCTCCTATGGTCTGTTTCACTGTCTTTTTTCCTCTTCCCCTATGTTCATCCATATCGTTCAATAAATTCCACATACGAATGAAATTACATGGTATTTGTTTTTCTTGGACCGACTTATTTTGCTTAGCATAAACACTCTAGCTCCATCTATGTCATTGCAGATGGCAAGATTTCATTCTTTTTTATGGCTGAGTAATATTCTGTTGTATATAAATAGCATGTCTTCTTTAACGATTCATCAGTCAATGGACATTTGGGCTCTTTCCATAGTTGGCTATTGTTGATAGTGCTGCCATAAATATCAGGTGCGTGTGCCCCTTTGAATTAGTATTTTTGTATCCATTAGGTAAATACTGAGTAGTGATATTACTGGGTCATAGGTTAGTTCTATTTTTAGTTTTTGAAGAACCTCCATACTATTTTCCAGAGTGGCTATACCAGTTTGCATTCACACCAACAGTGTAAAAGAATTTCCCTTTTACCATGTTCTTGCCAATATCTATTGCTTCTTTTGTTGTTAATTTTAGCCATTCTCACAGGTGTGAGGTGGTATCTCATTGTGATTTTGATTTGCATTTCCCTGATGATGAGTGGTGTTGGAAACTTTGCATGTGTCTGATGGCCATCTGTATGTCTTCTTTGGAAAAATGTCTATTCATGTATTCTGCCAATTTCTTAACTGGATTATTTGTTCTTTGGTTGTTGAGTTTGATAAGTTCTTTAGAGATTTTGGATACTAACACTTTATCAGATATATCATTTGCAAATATATTATCCCATTCACTAGGTTGTCTTTAATTTTTGTTGATTGTTTCCTTTTCTGCGCAGAAGATTTTTCCTTTGATGAAGTCCCAACAGTTCAGTTTTGCTTTTGTTTCCCTTACCTCCCACGACATGTATAGTAAGAAGTTGCTCCAGCCGAGATCAAAGAGTTTGCAGCCTTGGGTAGTATTGACATTTTCACAATATTTATTCTTCCAATCCGGGTGCAGGGAATGTCTTTCCATTTCTTTATATCTTCTTCAATTACCTTCATGAGCTTTCTATAGTTTTCAGCATACAGATCATTTACATCTTTGGATAGGTTTATTCCTAGGTATTTTATGCTTCTTGGTGCAATTGTGAATGGGATCAGTTTCTTTATTTGTCTTTCTGTTGCTTCATTGTTAGTGTATAAGAATGCAACTGATGTCTGTACATTGATTTTGTATCCTGCAACTTTGCTGAATTCATGTATCAGTTCTAGCAGACTTTTGGTGGAGTCTATTGGATTTTCCATGTATAATATCATGTCATCTGCAAAAAGCGAAAGCTTGACTTCATCTTTGCCAATTTGGATGCCTTTGATTTCCTTTTGTTGTCTGATTGCTGATGCTAGAACTTCCAGCACTATGTGAAACAACAGCGGTGAGAGTGGGCATCCCTGTTGTGTTCCTGATCTCAGGGAAAAAGCTCTCCGTTTTTCCCCGTTGGGGATGATGTTAGCTGTGGGCACTTCATAAATGGCTTTTATGATCTTTAAGTATGTTCCTTCTATCCCGACTTTCTCAAGGGTTTTTATTAAGAAAGGGTGCTGGATTTTGTCAAAGGCCTTTTCTGAATCAATTGATAGGATCATATAGTTCTTCTCTTTTTTTTTTTTGTTAATGTGATGTATCACGTTGATTGATTTGCGAATGTTGAGCCAGCCCTGCACCCCAGGAATGAATCCCACTTGATCATGGTGAATAATTCTTTTTATATGCCGTTGAATTCGATTTGCTAGTATCTTATTGAGAATTTTTGCATCCATATTCATCAGGGATATTGGCCGGTAGTTCTCCTTTTTTACTGGGTCTCTGTCTGGTTTAGGAATCAAAGTAATACTGGCTTCATAGAATGAGTCTGGAAGTTTTCCTTCCCTTTCTATTTCTTGGAATAGCTTGAGAAGGATAGGTATTATCTCTGTTTTAAACGTCTGGTAGAACACCGCTGGGAAGCCATCTGATCCTGGACTCTTATTTGTTGGGAGATTTTTGATAACCGATTCAATTTCTTCGCTGGTTATGGGTCTGTTCAAGCTTTCTATTTCCTCCTGATTGAGTTTTGGAAGAGTGTGGGTGTTTAGGAATTTGTCCATTTCTTCGAGGTTGCCCAATTTGTTGGCATATAATTTTTCATAGTATTCCCTGATAATTATTTGTATCTCTGAGGGATTGGTTGTAATAATTCCATTTTCACTCATGATTTTATCTATTTGGGTCATCTCCCTTTCTTTTTGAGAAGCCTGGCTAGAGGTTTGTCAATTTTGTTTACACATTCAATGCAATCCCAATCAAAATTGCACAAGCATTCTTCTCGAAACTAGAACAAGCAATCCTAAAATTCATATGGAACCACAAAAGGCCCCGAATAGCCAAAGGAATTTTGAAGAAGAAGACCAAAGCAGGAGGCATCACAATCCCAGACTTTAGCCTCTACTACAAAGCTGTAATCATCACAACAGCATGGTATTGGCATAAAAACAGACACATAGACCAATGGAATAGAATAGAAACCCCAGAACTAGACCCACAAACGTATGGCCAACTCATCTATGACAAAGCAGGAAAGAACATCCCATGGAAAAAAGACAGTCTCTTTAACAAATGGTGCTGGGAGAACTGGACAGCAACTTGCAGAAGGTTGAAACTAGACCACTTTCTCACACCATTCACAAAAATGAACTCAAAATGGATAAAGGACCTGAATGTGAGACAGGAAACCATCAAAACCTTAGAGGAGAAAGCAGGAAAAGACCTCTCTGACCTCAGCCGTAGCAATCTCTTACTCGACACATCCCCAAAGGCAAGGGAATTAAAAGCAAACATGAATTACTGGGACCTTATGAAGATAAAAAGCTTCTGCACAGCAAAGGAAACAACCAACAAAACTAAAAGGCAACCAACGGAATGGGAAAAGATATTTGCAAATGACATATCGGACAAAGGGCTAGTATCCAAAATCTATAAAGAGCTCACCAAACTCCACACCCGAAAAACAAATAACCCAGTGAAGAAATGGGCAGAAAACATGAAAAGACACTTCTCTAAAGAAGGCATCCGAGGGGCGCCTGGGTGGCGCAGTCGGTTAAGCGTCCGACTTCAGCCAGGTCACGATCTTGCGTTCCGTGAGTTCGAGCCCCACGTCGGGCTCTGTGCTGATGGCTCAGAGCCTGGAGCCTGTTTCTGATTCTGTGTGTCTCTCTCTCTCTGCCCCTCCCCCGTTCATGCTCTGTCTCTCTCTGTCCCAAAAATAAATAAACGTTGAAAAAAAAAAAAAAAAGAAGAAGACATCCGGATGGCCAACAGGCACATGAAAAGATGTTCAACGTCGCTCCTTATCAGGGAAATACAAATCAAAACCACACTCAGATATCACCTCACGCCAGTCAGAGTGGCCAAAATGAACAAATCAGGAGACTATAGATGTTGGAGAGGATGTGGAGAAACGAGAACCCTCTTGCACTGTTGGTGGGAATGCAAATTGGTGCAGCCGCTCTGGAAAGCAGTGTGGAGGTTCCTCAGAGAATTAAAAATAGACCTACCCTATGACCCAGCAATAGCACTGCTAGGAATTTATCCAAGGGATACAGGAGTGCTGATGCATAGGGGCACTTGTACCCCAATGTTTAGAGCAGCACTCTCAACAATAGCCAAATTATGGAAAGAGCCTAAATGTCCATCAACTGATGAATGGATAAAGAAATTGTGGTTTATATACACAATGGAATACTACATGGCAATGAGAAAGAATGAAATATGGCCTTTTGTAGCAACGTGGATGGAACTGGAGAGTGTGATGCTAAGTGAAATAAGCCATACAGAGAAAGACAGATACCATATGGTTTCACTCTTATGTGGATCCTAAGAAACTTAACAGAAACCCATGGGGGAAGGGAAGGAAAAAAAAAAAAAGAGGTTAGAGTGGGAGAGAGCCAAAACATAAGAGACTGTTAAAAACTGAGAACAAACTGAGGGTTGATGGGGGGTGGGAGGGAGGGGAGAGTGGGTGATGGGTATTGAGGAGGGCACCTTTTGGGATGAGCACTGGGTGTTGTATGGAAACCAATTTGACAATAAATTTCATATATTAAAAAAAAAAGAGTTTGCAGCCTGTGTTCTCCTCTAGGATTTTTATTGCTTCCTGCCTCACGTTTAAGTATTTAATACAGTTTGAATTTATTTTGTGTATGGTGTAAGTGATCCAGTTTAATTCTTTTGCGTGTTACTGTCTAATTTTCCCAACACCCTTTGTTGAAGACACTGCCTTTTTTTTTTCCATTGGATATTCTTTCTTGCTTTGTCGAAGAGGAGTTGACCATATAATTGTGGGTTTATTTCTGGGTTTTCTATTCTGTTTCATCGGTATATGTGTCTGTTTTTGTGCTGGCACCATACTGTCATAATCACTACAGCTTTGTAATAAAACATGATGTCTGGAATTTGGTGCCTCCAGCTTTGCTTTTCCTTTTCAAGTTTGCTTTGGCAATTCGGTGTCTTTTTTGGATCTATGGAAATTTTAGGATTGTTTGTTCTAGTTCTGTGAAGAATGCTGGTGGTATTTTGATACAGATTGCATCAAATGTGTAGATTTCTTTGGGTAGTATTGACATTTGCACGATATTTGTTCTTCCAATACACGAGCATGGAATGTGTTTCCATTTCTGTGTGTCATCTTCAATTTCTTTCATAATTGTGTTCTATAGATTTCAGGGTACAGATCTTATACCTCTTTGGTTAGGTTTATCCCTAGGTATCTTATGGTTTTTGATCCCATTGTAAATGGGATCAATTCCTTGGTATCTCTCTCTGCTACTTCATTATTGGTGTATAAAAATGCAACAGATTTATGTAAATAGATTTTATATCCTGCAACTTTGCTGAATTCGTGTATCAGTTTTAGCAATTTTTTTAATATATGAAATTTATTGTCAAAATGGTTTCCATACAACACCCAGTGCTCATCCCAAAAGATGCTCTCTTCAATACCCATCACCTCCCCTTCCTTCCCTTCCACCTCCATCAACCCTCAGTTTGTTCTCAGTCTTTAAGAGTCTCTTATGCTTTGGCTCTCTCCCACTCTAACCTCTTTTTTTTCCTTCCCCTCCCCCATGGGTTTCTGTTAAGTTTCTCAGGATCCACATAAGAGTGAAAACATACGGTATCTGTCTTTCTCTGTATTACTTATTTCACTTAGCATCACACTCTCCAGTTCCATCCACGTTGCTACAAAGGGCCATATTTCATTCTTTCTCATTGCCACGTAGTACTCCATTGTGTATATAAATCACAATTTCTTTATCCATTCATCAGTTGATGGACATTTCGGCTCTTTCCACAATTTGGCTATTGTTGAGAGTGCTGCTATAAACATTGGGGTACAAGTGCCCCTATGCATCAGTACTCCTGTATCCCTTGGGTAAATTCCTAGCAGTGCTACTGCTGGGTCATAGGGTAGGTCTATTTTTAATTTTTTGAGGAACCTCCAAACTGATTTCCAGAGTGGCTACACCAGTTTTTAGCAATTTTTTGATAGAGTCTTCAATTTTTTGATAGAGTCTTTTGGGTTTTCTACATAAAGTATCATGTCATCAGTAAATAATGAAATTTTGACTTCTTCTTTGCCAATTTGGATGTGTTTTATATCCTTTTGTTGTCTTATTACTGAGACTAGGACTTCCTGTACTATCTTAAATAACAATGGTGAGAGTGGACATCCCTGATTTGTTCCTGACCATAGAGGAAAAGCTCTCAGTTTTTCCCCATTGAAAGTGATATTAGTTGTGAGTCTTTCATATATGAGCTTTATGATGTTGAGGTATTTTTCCATCTATCCCTCCTTTTTTGAAGGTTTTATGAAGAATGGTTGCTGTACTTCATCAAATGCTTTCTTTGCATCTATTGAGAGGATCATATGGTTATTATCCCTTCTATTATTAATGTGGTGTTTCACATTGATTAATTTGTGAATATTGAGCCACCCTTGCAGCCGAGGAATAAATCCAAGTTATTAGTGTTGTATAATTATTAAAGTACTGTTGGATTCTATGCTAGTATCTTGTTGAGAAGTTTTGCATCCATGTTCATCAGGGATATTGACCTGTAATTTCCCTTTTTAAGGGGTCTTTTTCTGGTTTTGGAATCAAGGTAATGTTTGCTTTGTAGAATGAGATTGGGAGTTGTCCTACTTTTTCTATTTTTTTTGAAGCAGTTTTAGAAGAATATTTTTTTAACTCTTCTTTACATGTCTAGTAGAATTCCCCAGGGACGCCATCTAGCCCTGGACTTTTGTTTGTTGAGAGATTTTTGTTTGCTGATTCAATTTCTTTGCTAGTTATGGGTCTATTTAAACTTTCTATTCCTTTTTCAGTTTTGGTAATTTATATGTTTCTAGGAATTTATTCATTTCTTTCAGATTGCCCAGTGTTTAGCATATAATTTTTCATAATATTCTCTTACTATTTTTGTATTTCTGTGATGTTGGTTGTGATATCTCCTCTTTCATTCGTGATTTTATTTATTAGAGTCCTTTCTCTTTTCTTTTTTATAAGTCTGCCTATGTGTTTATCAATTATTTGAAAGAACTGTCACATGGATTTTTACCTCTTCTGCTGGGTTTTATTTGTTTCTATTTTTTTTTCTGCTCTAATCTTTATCATTTCCTTTCTTTGGCTGGATTTAGGCATTATTTGCTGCTCTTTTAATAGCTGCTTTAGGTGTAAGATTAGGTTGTGTATTTGAGATTTTTCTTGCTTCTTGATATAAGCCTGTATTGCTATATACTTTCCTCTTATGGTTTCCTTTACTGCATCTCAAAGGTTTTGAGGTCTGCATCTTCCTTTGCTGAATCTCAAAGTGTTTTCATTTTCATTTGTTTCCATTTAATTTTTTTTTATTTATTCTTTACTTTCCTGGTTAAACCATTCATTCTTTAGTAGGATGTTCTTTACCCTCCAGGTATTTGTGGTCTTTCCAATTTTTTTCTTGTGATTGACTTCATGTTTCATAGCATTGTATTCTAAAAATATGCATGGTATGATCTCAATCTTTTTGTACTCATTGAGGTCTGATTTGTGACCAAGTATTTGATCTAATCTGGTGAATATTCCATGTGCAATCAAAAAAAAATGTTAATTCACTGTTTTAGAAAGAAATGTTCTGGATATGTCTCTTAAGTCCATCTACTCCAGTGTATCATTCAAAGACATTGTTTCTCTGTTGATTTTCTGCTTAGATGATTAGTCCATTGCTGTAACAAGAGTGATAAATTCACCTACTATTATTGTATTATTACCAGTGAGTTTCTTTATGTTTGTTAGCAATTGATTCATATACTTGGGTGCTACAAATTGGGGACAGAAATATTTATAATTCTTAGATATTCTTGTTGGATAGATTGATTGATCCCTTTATTATGATAGAGTATGCTTCTTCATTTCTTTTTAGAGTATTTGGTTTAAAATCTAGTTTGTCTAATATAAGTATGGCTACTCTGGATTTATTTTGACATCCATTAGCATGATAAATGGTTGTTCATCCCCTCATTGTCAATCTGCAGGTGTCTTTAGGTATAAGAGGAGTATCTTGTAGGCAGCATATAGATGGGTCTTGTTTTTTTACCCTATGTCTTTTGATTGGAGCATTTAGACCATTTATATTCAGAATGATTATTGATGCATATGAATTTACTGTCATTTTATTACTTATAAAGTCTATGTTTTTGGAGATTTTCTCTGTTTGTAACTTTGTTGCTTTTGTTTTTTTTTCCCACTCAAAGAGTCGCCTTTAATATGTCTTGCAGGACTAGTTTAGTGGCCTCAAACTCCTGTAGTTTTTGCCTGGGAAACTCTTTATCTTTCCTTCTATTCTAAATGACAGCCATGCTGGATATAGTATTCTTGGTTACATATTTTTCCCTTTTAGCACGTTGAATCTATCATGCCACTCCCTTCTGCCCTACCAAGTTTCTATGGAGAGATCTGCTGATAACCTGATTTGTCTTCCCATGTAGGTTAAGGAATTATTTTCTCTTGCTGTTATCTCTGTATTTTACAAATGTTATTATGATATGTCTTGGTGTTGACCTGCTTTTGTTGATTTTGATGGGAGTTCTCTGTTCCTCCTGGATTTCTATATCTGTTTCATTTCCCTGATTAGGGAAGTTTACAGCTGTAATTTTCTCAGATAAATTTTCTGCCCTTTTTCCCCTTTTCTTCCAGGATTCCTATGATACGAATGTTATTATGGTTTATGGAGTCCCTGAGTTCCTTAAGTCTACATTTATGATGCACTATTTTTCTTTCCCTCTTTTTTTCAACTTCATGATTTTCTATAATTTTATCTTTCATATCACTTATTCATTCCTCTCCTCTTCCATCTTTGTTTTTGATTCATACAGTTGGTTTTGTGTCTTCATTATAGCATTCTTTTTATTTCAACCTGACTAGTTTTTAGGTCTTCAATATCTACAGTAATGGACTTCCTAGTTTCTTCTATGTTTTTCTCAATCCCAACTAGTATCCTTATGATTGTTATTTTAAAATCTGGTTCAGGCACCTTACTTATATCTGTTTTGATTAGATCCCTGGCCATGACTCAGAGTGGCTCAGTCAGTTAAGTGTCCAACTTCAGCTCAGGTCACGATCTCACGGTCCTTGAGTGCAAGCCCCATGTCAGCTTCTGTGCTGACAGCTCCAAGCCTGAAGCCTGCTTCAGATTATGTGTCTCCCTCTCTCTTAGTCCCTTCCCACTCTCTCTCTTTCTCTCTCTCTCTCTCTCTCTCTCTCAAAAATAAATAAATATTGAAAACAATTTTTTAAGAGGAGGTCATATACTTTCCAGGTCCTATGTGCTCTAGGAAGTGTTTTTGGTGTATGCTTTGTGCACTCTGCTATTTATTGTGTTTTGGCTGCTCGTTCCCTCAGATAAGTCTTCTGCAGAGTTCTTCCTTGCCTGTAGTGGGGAGTGTTTAGACCTTGTCCAGTGTGTAGTGAGTTTTAACTATTATTTGATCTGCTTGTTAGAAAAAGCTAGATCCTATTTCCCTTATAGCTGAATTTTTGCACTATTCTTTGGGCATTAGACTTAGTGCATGTAGGGTGTTTGTGCTGATCTTCTGGCAGAAGGGTCTGTTGATGCTTTGGTCCTTAGGCACACTTGTCTTTAGTAAAAAAAAAAAAAAAACTAACAAACACCTGCAGAATGCAGGGGGTGTGGCTACTGTAAGAGTCTCAAGCTTCCACAGTGGGAATTGTGCCTCCCTCTGAAGTTTGTGCTTCCACAATGTGACTTATTTTCTCCCTGTAGTTGTGCAGTTTGTTCTCTCAGCCTTAATATCAACATCTTGGGTACTTACAATGATTTGATATTTATCTAGCTATGTTCGAGGGATGAGGCAAGCTTTGGGTGTCCCTACTACTCCACCATCTCAATTCCTCTTGCCCTAAACTTCCAATTTCTAACTGTATGAACTTAGTCAAGTTACTACATCTATATCTGTAACTGATTTTCTCATATGTAAATAAAGCTGGAATAAAAATCTGTAAAGTCCTTTATACCTCCAACGTTGCTTTACTGTTAGTTCTTTAAGACTGATACACATGGGGCACCTGGGTGGCTCAGTCAGTTAAGCGAACAGCTCTTGGTGTCAGATCGGGTCATGATCTCTCAGTTCGTGAGTTTGAGTCCTGCATCAGGCTTTACACTGACAGTGCAGAGCCTGCTTGGGATTCTCTCTCTACCCCTCCCCTGCTCTCCTTCTCTCTCTCTCTCTCTGTCTCTGTCTCTCTCTCAAAAATAAATAAAATTTTTAAAAATTTAAAAAGATTGATAGACATCATTAAGTAAAATGTTTGACAATACTCTGAGACCAATTATGAGGAAAGAATTGGACTTCTGCATCTGTTTTGTCATTCTCAAATATTGAAAACTTCAGTCTTAAATTTTAGTTTTGAATTTTTAGAAACAGCCATAAACTATCAAGTCAATGTGAACTTTGAAATCATATTATTTATCTTATTGTATCTTATCTTTTTTTTACCTTATCTTATTGAATAAATCAATATATCACACAGTTGGTTAGAGAAACTTTCTAAATAAATAAACAAGTCTTTTTCTTGCCCCCTCTCCAACCAAAAGTATATGAATCATAAGCTCTTCCCTATCTAATCTAAAATATAAATACAGCACTGTCCTCAGAGTGCCAAGTAATTATCACTTAATGTAGAATTATTAAGCACAATGGAAAATAGCCAAAACTGCTATTTAATCAAATAAAACAAAAAAGACTAGCCTTAGCTCATTACACGTTTTGAATTTCTTTATATTCATTTTGGTAGCTACTGCCATTAAATGACACAAATAAGACTATAGTAGAGACTTTTTTTATTTCAATAATATATACAATAACATACTCTTTCCTAAATAAGTCCATGAATGCTATGAGTATCTCAACCTGTTAATTATACAGGCTCTTCCTGACCATAAAGAATTTGCATCCTTTCTGCAATGGCTATGGGTCTAATAATCCTAAACACCAGTGTGTTGGTACCACCTATGTACTCCAGTCCTTCTAAAAGAACCTTCAACAAAGGTGAAATATGCTAATTGGAAAATGACAGAAAGGAATAAAAATCTTGCCCCAAAATAGCTACCCACTTTAGATGTCACTGTCTCTAAAATTCTATAATTGGAAATTCATTCTTTTGGTGTGCTTTCCTTTGTGAGTCTCTTATAAAATAAAAACTCCAAAGACAACGACCAAACAACAATTACTTTAAAAATATAAGGACTCACAATGATATCCTATTTAATGATGAAATATTGTAGTGATCCCATTAAATCATAGACAAAAAATGCTTATCATCACTACAACTTAACATTTTTCTAGAAGTTTTATCCATTGGAATAAAGTGTTTGCTTCATTATCAAATAAGAATAACTATCCTTGGGGCGCCTGGGTGGCGCAGTCAGTTAAGCGTCCGACTTCAGCCAGGTCACGATCTTGCGGTCCGTGAGCTCGAGCCCCGTGTCAGGCTCTGGGCTGATGGCTCAGAGCCTGGAGCCTGCTTCCGATTCTGTGTCTCCCTCTCTCTCTGCCCCTCCCCCGTTCATGCTCTGTCTCTCTCTGTCCCAAAAATAAATAAACGTTGAAAAAAAAATTAAAAAAAAGAATAACTATCCTTAAAAGAATACAAATATAGATCTGATTATAGTTATGATGGCTTATGTATCAACCCACAGAAAATAACTGTAAGCCTATTAGAATTAATTTTTAAATTCAGTAAAATAGCTCATTACCTAATAATATAGAAAAAATAATTTCTTTCCTGTATGCCAACAATAACCAATTACCTTTTACAAAACAAGTAAGAAATGACTACCTAGGGAAAAGGAGAGATTTGAAAGATTCATAGGAAAAAAAGTCCAAAGCTTTACTAAAAAACATAGAAGAAGTGTTAAATAAATGAAGACACACAGCATATTTATCAAGTTTTATGAACTGCCTACATCGCTCCCGGATCTGTGCAAGGTGCTGGAATGTGATAAAGAAGACAGACATCGATATTTTAAGCCATGTAAGCCTCCTGGGGCTTATATTCCAATATTGGGAGAGAGATAAGTAGTGAGTAAAGAAATTTAAAAGAATATTTGAGATTGTGATATGTTCTATGAAAGAAATATAGAATAATGACACAGCATAGCTAGAAGGGACACTTTGGATGTTATAACGTAGAATCAAACAACGGTAGTCAAAAAAGCATGTGCAGAATAAACAGATCAGTAAAGGAAAATATGAAGTTCCAAAAAAGACTCAGAGTAAAAAAAAAAAAAAATGGCAGAGTAGCCAGCTCCAAAAGCCAGTATCTCCACAGAAACATGAAAAAAAAAGGCAGAAAGTGTCAGAAACAACTTTGTCAGGACTCTGAAAAACATTTAAATGTTTATAGCAGCCAAGTGAATGTTGAATCAAAAAATAAAGACAATTTTTAAAAACTTTGTGACGTTGTTGCTTGCCCTTGCCCCACTATCCCAGCTGAGCAATAGTCCTGAAAGCAGTAGTTGTGTTCCCAGTGTGGGGACCTTGTCCCTGGTTACAGAAGGAACAGAGGAGACATCATTCACAGTTATGTTTGTCTCTACTAACCTGTCTGTGAGCAGCTAAAGTAATGATACGAAGCAATCATGTCTGTTTCACCTAACTCTAAGTTTACTCATGGCAGAAAGGGATTAGACATTTCTAAAACAAACAGTGTAAGATAAATGAAAAACCTACAAATGCCTGAGCCAAAAATTATAGTTAAGACAGATAAAGCGTAAGAGGAAAAGCTAGGTAGACAATCTCTTTGGGAAATTAGAGCATTCAAAAATGCCCCTTGTATACTAGAGATTTCAGAAAGCCATATACATGGCCAAGATAGGACACATGCATGGAAAAGACCTGAGGAATTAAGATGACTGAGTAGTAGGAGGAACCTATGCTTGCCTCATCCCTCAAACACAGCCAGATAAATATAAAATCATTCTGAACACCCAAGAAATCGATCTGGGGACTGAGAGAACAAACTACATACCTAAAGGGACAAAAACATCCACATCATGGAAGGTACGAGCTGTGAAGAGTTGATTTGAGGGAGCAAAGAATTTCAGGTGTTGTGGAAGCAAAGGAGCCCTGATCACAGAGAGAGGAGGGAGAGAGAGAGAGCGAGCAGCACATAGGGGATTTCACAGGAAAAAACACTTACCAAAACCATTTACTGGTAAAAAGAGAGGGGCTGATTATCACAAGTTTTTCCAAGCATCAGAGCTCAAAGTCTGAAGTTTTAGAAGTCCACATCATCCCACGTGAATGTTTGGCAGGCTTAGTGGTGATACTGTGGGGAAGGAGGACAGAGGCTTGGGAGCAGAAAGCATGGTCTAAGAATCCCCTGTGTCACACTAGGAGAGACAACTCTCCTTCCTGGAGTGCATTTAGGAGAGAGTACTGCTTCTCAGAGGACAAAAGAGAGGGCAGGCACCATTTAGTGGCCTCGTAAATTAGCATAGCAGCAGAAGAACCTGCTAAAGGCAGCTAACCTGGAACCCAGATTTTGGTTACCCTTTATCATAAACTATGAGTCCCTGTGCAGTTGTGTGACTGCCTTTCTGAGACAAACTGGCACCAGCCACAACACAGTGGGATCCTACCCCAGAGGATAAGAGCAGGTCCATGCCACACCGTATCCATAAAATTTGAAGTTTTGAAATCCAGCCATGCACCTAAAACAGGAGCACTGCGTGGCCAGGCAGGCAGATGACACAGACACAGACAGAGTGAAGGCAGGGTTTTGAGGGGACCCTGAGACACGAGAAGGGAGATTGGTCACTCTTCTGTGAGGGCTTTCTGGACAGTGGCATGTGAACTCGCCTCTCCAGGCACAAGAGATCAGGTGATGATACCATTTTCCCCCTTGCCAGTCAGCACAGACAGAATTCAGTGAGCAATACAGCACCCCCTGTGGATTCCAGAGCCACTTACACCAAACCTTGCCCCACTGCACCCTGCAGGTGTATCTTTACTAGGGTAAGTTTTTCTGAGAACCAGCACAGCATGCTCCTCCCCAAGAAGACCAGCACCAACACCTCACATGCACCAAGTTTACTGAGTTTACTGCAAAGCTTCGCCTCTAGGAGAAATAGTATCCAGCTTTTTCTAACAAGCATACCAAAACACACCTAGTTAAAACTCACCACACAGTGGACAAGGTCAAAACACTCCCCAATACAGGCAAGGAAGAACTCTGCAGAAGACTGATCTGAGGGAAAGAGCAGCCAAAACACAACTGCAGAGTGCACACAGCACACACCAAAAACACTTCCTGAAGCACTAGGGCCTGGACAGTATATGACCTCTTAATATAGCCATTACTGGGGTGCCTGGGAGGCTCAATCGGTTAAGCATCTAACTCTTGGTTTCAGCTCAGATCATGGTCTCATGCTTTGTTAGTTCCAGTCCCACATTGGGCTCTGCACTTACAGCATGGATCCTCCTTCAGATCCTCTGTCTTCCTCTCTCTCTGCCCCTCCCCATCTCGCTCCCTCTTTTTCTCTCTCAGAAATAAAATAAAATAAAACATTTTAAAAATATAGCCATTACTGTCAGGAGCAGGAAACATAACAAGCTTTCTTAGCACTTAGAAGAGAGATATCTAGATGAAATGCCAAGATAGAGAAATTCATCATAAAAGAAAGAACAAGAAGAGGTCATGGCCAGGGATTAAATCAAAACAGATATAAGTAATGTGCTTTAATCAGAATTTAAAATATACGTGTGCCACTACATTTATTGCAGCATTCTTTATTGCAGCCAAGTTATAGAAATATAGAAGCAACCTAAGTGTCCATAAGTAGATGAATGGAAAAAGAAGATGTGATTTCTGTCTCTGTCTCTGTCTGTCTCTGTCTCACATACACACACAATGGAACATTTCTCAACCATAAGAAAAGAATGAGACCTTACCATTTGTAACAACATGGATGGACCTAGAGGATATTATGCTAAATGAAATAAGTCAGACAGAGAAAGAGAAATACTACATAATTTCACTTACACATGGAATTTTAAAAACAGAACAAACAAACAAACAAACAGAAACAGAAACAGACCAATAAATAATAGCAACCAGAGTTCAGGGAGGTAGAGGGTGAGCAAAAAGCGGTGTAAGGGAGTGGAGGTACAGGCTTCCAGTTATGGAATGAATAAATCACTGGGGATGAAAGATACATCATAAGAAATATAGTCAATGGTATTGTAATAGCATTGTATGGTAACAGATGAGAGCTAAACTTGTGGTGAGCATAGCATCATGTATAGTTGTACAATTACTAGGTTGTATACCTGAAACTAATGTAACATTCTGCATATCATCTATACATCAAATAAAAAAGAAAAATAAATAAGTGAGGGTTCCTGGATGTCTCAGTCAGAAGAACATGAGGCTCTTGAGCGTAGGGTCATGAATCCAAACCCCATGTTGGGTGTAGAGATTACTAAAAAATAAATAATAAACTTTTACAATAAGAAAGAAAAATAAATGAATAAAACTAAAAATATAGGCAATAAATGGAAAGAGACTCATAGATATGGGAAGAAAATTCTTGGTTAACAAAGAAGGAATGGATTAAGGGGACAGTAAAATACGTGAAGAGGATTAACAGGTCCATTTAAATGGACCACAACTCTATGGTCAACTTACCTTTGACAAGGCAGGAAAGAACATCCAATACAGAAAAGACAGTGTCTTCAACAAATGGTATTGTGAAAATTGGACATCCATGCAGAAGAATGAAACTGAACCACTTTTTGACACCATACACAAAATTAAATTCAAAATGTATGAAAGACCTAAATGTGAGACAGGAAAAAATAATAATCCTTGAGGATAACACAGGCTGCAACCTCTTTGACATCAGCCACAGCAACTTCTCACTAGACACACCGCTGGAGGCAAGGGAAACACAAGCAAAAGTGAAATATTGGAACTTCATCAAGACAAAAAGCTTCTGCACAGCAAAGGAAAAAATCAACAAAACTAAAAGGCAGCCAACAGAATTGAAGAAGATATTTGCAAATGACATATCTGATAAAGGGTTGGTATCCAAAATCTATAAAAAAAAATTATCAAACTCAAAACCCAAAAAAGAAAAAACCCAGTTAAAAAATGGGCAGAAGACATGAATACACACTTTTCCAAAGAAGACATCCAGATGGCTAACACATCAGTCATCAGGGAAATGCAAATCAAATCAAAACCATGATGAAATACTACCTCACACCTGTCAGAATGGCAAAAATAACAACACAGGAAACAAAAGATTTTGGCAAGGATGCAGAGAAAAGGGAACTCTCTTACACTGTTGGTGGGAAAGCAAACTGGTATAGCCACTCTGGAAAACAGTATGGAATTTCTCAAAAGGTTAAAAATAAAATTACCATATGACCCAGAAATTTCACTACAAGATATTTACCCAAAGGATACAAAAATACTGAATTTAAGGAGCACATGCACCCCGATATTTATAGTAGCATTATCAAAAATAGCCAAATTATGGAAAGAACTCAAATGTCCATCGACTAATGAATGGATAAAGAATAAGTCGTATATACATACAACGGAATATTACTTAGCCATCAAAAAGAGTGAAATCTTGCCTTTTGCAACAACGTGGGTGGGGCTACAGTGTACTATGCTAGGCGAAATAAGTCAGTCAGAGAAAGACAAATACCATATGATTTCACTCATGTGAAATTTAAGAAATGAAACAGATGAACATAGGGTGAGGAGGAAAATGAGAGAAGCACACCATAAGAGACTCTTAACTGTAGAGAATAAACTGAGGGTTGATAGAATGGGGTGGACAGGGAGATAGGCTAAATGGGTGATGGGTATTAAGGAGGGCACTTGTGATGAGCACCGGGTGTTATATAAGTGATGAATCACTAAATTCTAATCCTAAAACCAATATTGCCCTATATGTTAACCAACTAAAATTTAAATACAAACTTGAAATAAAAAGAAAAAAAGTCCTCATATTAGCAATCAAAATTCCAACAGCAGAAAGTACAAAAAAAAAAAAAACCTAAAGCAAGGAGAAGGAAGGAAAGAATACAAATAAAAGCAGAAAATAATGAATATGAAAAAACAATAGAGAACATTAATGAAAACAAAGGTTGAACCTTTAGATGAAACGAATAAAATTGATAAACCTCCATCATGAAAACAAATAAAATAGGATATTGCTACAGATTCTGCAGCTATTAAAAAAGGGTGACTATTGTGTGTGTGTGTGTGTTTTTTTTTATGTTTGTTTGTTTGTTTGTTTTATTTGTCTATGTGCTTGCGTGTCTTTGGTCCCTGTTTGTATGTTTGTTTTCCTTAACAGGGCTACTTCAAGAAACAAATCAAAGTACACCTCGTGGAGAGTCCAAAACATCACTATAAGTAGAGAAATAAAATAACCAAAATCACAACAACAGAGAACAAGTAACACTATCCACAAAACACCTCCTGAAGGGCCAGGCCCTGGACAGTGTATAACCCCTCCTTTAATATAGAAGTGCTTACAGGTGCAGAGCATATAACAATGTTTTTAAACTCATAAAGGACAGAAAACTAGCTAAATGACGAAATGGAAGAGTTCTCCTCAAAAAAAATTCCAGGAAGAATTGACAGCTAAAGGATTGATCAAAACAGATATAAGCAATATAACTGAACAAGAATTTAGAATAATAGTCATAAGATTAATCTCTAGGCTTGAAAAAGGCATAGAAAACAGCAGAGTATCTACTGCTGCAGAGATAAAGGAACTAAAAACTAGTCATGATGAATTAAAAAATGATACAAATGAAGTGAAAAATTAAATGGAGGCGGCCACAGCATGGATTGAAGAGGCAGAGGAGAGAATAGGTGAATTAGAAGATAAAATTATGGAAAAAGAGGAAGCTGAGAAAAAGAGATAAAAAAATTCAGAAGTATGAGGGGAGAATTAGAAAACTAAGTGATGCAATCAAACGGAAAAATATCCGTATCATAGGAATTCCAGAAGAGAAAAAGGGAAAGGGGATGAAGGTGTACTTGAACAAATCACAGCTGAGAACTTCCCAATCTGGAAAGGAAACAGGCATTGAAATCCCAGAGGCACAGTGAACTCCCTTAAGACATAACATGAATCAATCTTCTGCACAACATATCATAGTGAAACTGGCAAAATACAAAGATAAAGAGAGAATTCTGAAAGCAACTAGGGATAAATGTGCCTTAACATACAAAGGTAGACACATAAGGGTAGTAGCAGACCTATCTACCAAAACTTGGCCGACAGAAAGGAATGGGAGGGAATCTTCAATGCTATCAACAGGAAAAATATGCAGCCAAGAATCCTTTATCCAGCAAGTCTGTCATTCAGAATAGAAGGAGAGATAAAGGTTTTCCCAGACAAACAAACAGTGAAGGAATTCATCACCACGGAACCACCCTACAAGAGATCCTAAGGGGGACTTTGTGAGTGAAATGATGCAAGGACCACAAAGTACCAGAGACATAACTAGAAGCATGAAACCTACAGATAACACAATGACTCTAAGCCCATATCTTTCAATAATAACACGGAATATAAATGGACAAAATTCTCCAATCAAAAGACATAGGGTATCGAAATGGATAAAGAAAACAAGACCCATCTATTTGCTGTCTACATGAGACTCGTTTTAGACCATAGGACACCTTCAGATTGAAAGTGAGGGGATGGAAAACTATTTATCATGCTACTGGAAATCAAAAGAAAACTGGAGTAGCCATACTTATATCAGACAAACTAGACTTTAAATTAAAGGCTGTAACAAGAGATGAAGAAGGAAGGGCATTGTATAATAATTACAATAATTTATCCATCAGGAAGAGCTAACAATTATAAATGTCTATGCGCCAAATATGGGAGTCCCCAAATATATAAAACAATTAATCACTAACATAAGCAACCTTATTGATAAGAATGTGGTAATTGCAGGGGACTTTAATACCCCCTGACAACAATGGACAGATGATCTATACACAGAATCAGTAAGAAAACAATTGCCCTGAATTATACATTGAACAAGATGGACTTGACAGATATATTTAGAACTCTGAATCCCAAAGGAAAAGAATATACTTTCTTCTCGAGTGCACATGGAACATTCCCCAAGATAGATCACATGCTGGGTCACAAAACAGCCCTCAATAAATATAAAAGAATTGAAATAGTACCATGGACACTTTCAGGTAACAATGCAATGAAACTTGAAATCAACCACAGGAAAACATCTGGAAAACCTCCCAAAGCATGGATGTTAAAGAACATCCTACTAAAGAAGGAATGGGTCAACCAGGAAATTAGAAAAGAAGTTAAAAGATATATGGAAGCAAATGGAAATGACAAGGCAACAATCCAAACCCTTTGGATTGCATCAAAGGCAATCCTAAGAGGAAAATGCATTGTAATCCAGGCCTATCTTAAGAAACAAGAAAAATCTGAAAATCTAACATTGCACCTAAAGGAACTAGTAGCAGAACAGCAAAGACACCGCAAACCCAGCAGAAGAAGAGAAATAATAAAGATCAGAGCAGAATAAAAAATATAGAATCCACAAAAAAAAAAAAAACAGTAGAACAAATGAATGAAACTCAGAATTGGTTTTTTGAAAATATACAAAATTGATAAAACTCTAGCCAGGCTTCTCAAAAAGAAAAGAGAGAGGACTCAAATGGATAAAATCATGATTGGAAATGGAATTATTACAATCAATCCCTCAGAAATACGAGCAATTATCAGGGAATTCTATGAAAAACTATATGCCAACACACTGGAAAACCTGGAAGAAATGGACAAATTCCTAAACACCCACACACTACCAAAACTCAAACAGGAAGAAATAGAAAATTTGAACAGACCCATAACTAGTGAAGACATTGAATCAGTTATAAAAAAAAAATCTCCCAACAAATAAGAATCCTAGACCAGATGGCTTCCCTGGGGAATTCTACCAGATGCTTAAAGGAGAGTTAATACCTATCCCTCTCAAGATGTCCCAAAAGATACAAATGGAAGGAAAACTGAACTCATTCTATGAAGCCAGCATTACTTTCATTCCCAAACCAGACAGAGGCCCAGCAAAAAAACAGAACTACAGACCAATATCCCTGATGAATATGGATGCAAAAATTCTCACCAAGATACTAGCAAATCGAATTCAACACCATATAAAAAGACGTATTCACCATGATCAAGTGGGATTCATTCCTGGGCTGCAGGGCTGGTTGAATATTCGCAAATCAATTGATGTGATACATCACATTAATAAAAGAAAAGAACAATATGATCTTATCAATCAATACAGAAAAAGCATTTGACAAAATTCAGCATCCTTTCTTAATAAAAACCCTCGAGAAAGTCGGGATAGAAGAAACATACTTAAACATCATAAAAGCCACTTATGAAAAGCCCACAGCTAATATCATCCTCAACAGGGAAAAACTGAGAGCTTTCCCCCTGAGATCAGGAACACGACAGGGTGTCCACTCTCACCACTGTTGTTTAATATAGTATTGGAAGTCTTAGCATCGGCAATCAGACAACAAAATGAAGTCAAAGGCATCAAAATTGGCAAGATGAAGTCAAACTGTCACTTTTCGCAGACGACATGAAACTCTACATGGAAAACCTGACAGACTCCACCAAAAGTCTGTTAGAACTGACACATGAATTTAACAAAGTCTCAGGGTACAAAATCAATGTACAGAAATTGGTTGCATTTTTATACACCAATAATGAAGCAAAAGAAAGACAAATAAAGAAACTGATCCCATTCACAATTGCACCAAGAACCATAAAATACCTAGGAATAAACCTAACCAAAGATGTAAAAGATCTGTATGCTGTAAACTATAGAAAGCTTATGAAGGAAATTGAAGAAGACACAAAGAAATGGAAAGACATTCCCTGCTCATGGATTGGAAGAATAAATATTGTTAAAATGTCAATAACACCTAAAGCAACCTACACATTCAATGCAATCCCAATCAAAATTGCATCAGCATTCTTCTCGACACTAGAACAAGCAATCCTAAAATTTGTATGGAACCACAAAAGACCCCGAATAGCCAAAGTAATATTGAAGAAGAAAACCAAAGCGGGAGGCATCACAATCCCAGACTTTAGCCTCTACTACAAAGCTGTAATCATCAAGACGGTATGGTATTGGCACATAAGCAGACACATAAGCCAATGAAGTAAAATCAACCCACAAACGTATGGCCAACTAATCTTTGACAAAGCAGGAAAGAATATCCAATGGAAAAAAGACAGTCTCCTTAACAAATGGTGCCGGGTGAATTGGACAGCAACATGCAGCAGAATGAAACCAGACCACTTTCTTACACCATTCACACAAATAAACTCAAAATGGATAAAGGACCTGAATGTGAGACAGGAAACCATCAAAACCCTCGAGGAGACAGCAGGGAAAATCCTCTTTGACCTCAGCTGCAGCAATTTCTCACCAACGCCTGTTATTTCTTGTGTTTCCGATTTTAGCTATTCTGACATGTATGAGGTTATTTATCATTGTAGTTTTGATTTGCATTTTCTTGATGGTAACTGATGATGGATATCTTTTCAAGTGTTTGTTGGCCATACAGATTGTCTTCTTTGGAGTATTATCTGCTCATGACATCTGCCCACTTTTAATTGGATTATTTGTGTTTTGGGTGTTGAGTTTGATAAGGTTTTTATATATGTCAGATACTAACCCTTTATCAGATATGTCACTTGTAAAAATGTTTTCACATTCCATAGGCTGCTTTTTAGTTTTCTTGATTATTTCCTGCACTATGCAGAAGCATTTTTATTTTGATGAGCTCCCAATAGCTTATTTTTGCTTTTGTTTTCATTTTGATGAGCTCCCAATAGCTTATTTTTCCTTTTGTTTTCCTTACCTTGGAGACGCATCTAGGAAACAGTTGCTCCAGCCTATGTCAAATAGACTACTGCCTACATTGTATTCTAGGATTTTTTATGGTTTCAGGTCTCACATGTAGGTCTTCAAACATTTTGAATTTCTTTTTGTGTGTTGTGTAAGAAAGTGGTCCAATTTCTTTCTTTTGCATGTTGCCATTCAATTTTCACAACACCATTTGTTGAAGAGATTTTTTTCCCACTAGATATTCTTTCCTGATTTTTCAAAGATTAATTGACCATATAGTTGTAGGTTTATTTCTGGTTTGTCTATTCTGTTCCATTGATCTATATGTCTATTAGTGTGCCAGAACCATACAGGTATGAGGACTACATCTTTGTAATATAACTTAAAGTCCAGAAATGTGATGCTTTAAGCATTATTTTGTTTACTCAGGGTTGTTTTGGCTATTTGGGGTGTTTTGTGGTTCCATATAAATTTTAAAATTGTTTGTTCTAGTTCAATGAAAAATGCTGTTAGTATTTTGATAAGGATCACATTAAATGTGTACATTGCTTTGGGTAGTGTAGACATTTTGTAAGTTTGTATTCAAATTCCAATTAGTTAACATACAGTGTAATATGAGTTTGAGATGCAAATTACAGTGATTCACACTTCCACACAAACCTAGTGCTCATAACAAATGCACACCTTAATCCTCACCACTTATTTTTTAAACATTTTTTAATGTTTATTTATGTTTGAGAGACAGAGAGTGAGTGGGTGAGGGGCAGAGAGAGAGGGAGACACAGAATCTGAAGCAGGCTCCAGGCTCCAAAGCTCTCATCACAGAGCCCAATGCAGGGCTCAAACTCACGAACTGTGAGATCATGACCTAAGCGAAGTCGGACGCTTAACCAACTGAGACACCCAGGTTCCCCCTTCACCACTTATTTAACCAATCTCCCCATTCACCTCCCTCTGGTAACCATCAGTATGTTCTTTATAGTTAAGAGTCCCTTGCTTGGTTTGCATCTCTCTTTCCCTTTTTTTCCCTTTTGTTCATTTGTCTTGTTTCTTAAATTCCACATAGGAGTGAAATCATATACTATTTCTCCTTCTCTGGCTGACTTATTTTATTTAGCATAATACACTCTACCTCCATTCACATCAGTGCAAATGGCAAGATTTTTTTTCTTTTTTATGGCTGAGTTATACACCATATCTTCCTTACGCATTCATCAGTCAATGGACACTTAGCCTGTTTCTATAATTTGGCTATTGTAGATAATGCCACTATAAACATTGTGGAGCATGCTTCCCTTTGAATTAATATTTTTGTATTCTTTCAGTAAATACCTGAAGTGCAATTGCTGGATCATAGGGTAGTTCTATTTTTAACATTTTGAAGAACCTTCATACTGTTTTCCAGAGTGGCTGCACAAGTCTGCATTCCCACCAACAGTGCAAGAGTATTCCCCTTTCTCTCCATCCTTACCAATATCTATTGTTTCTTGTGTTGTTGATGTTAGCCATTCTGACAGGTGTAAGGTTATATTTCATTGCAGTTTTCATTTGTATTTCCCTGATTATTAGTGATGTTGAATATCTTTCCATGTCTCTGTTTTGCCATGTATATG
This sequence comes from Leopardus geoffroyi, assembly GCF_018350155.1. Lineage (NCBI taxonomy): Eukaryota > Metazoa > Chordata > Mammalia > Carnivora > Felidae > Leopardus > Leopardus geoffroyi. The sequence continues at coordinate 64,177,922 of NC_059343.1, read as the reverse complement.
TCTTCCTTGGAGAAATGTCTGCTTATGTCTTCTGCCTACTTTTAATTGGATTATTCAGTTTTCAGATGTTTGATTTTATATATTTTGATGTATTTTGTATACTAAGCCTTTATAAGATAGGTCCTTTCCAAATATCTTCCCCCATTCAGTAGGTTACCTTTTACTTTTGTTGATAGTGTCCTTCACTGTGCAGAAGGTTTTTAACTTTGATACGGTCCTAATAGTTTATTTTAGCTTTTCATTTCCTTGCCTCAGGAGACATATCAAGATGTTATGGCTTATGTCAGAGAAATTATTGCCTACACATTCTTCTAGGATTTTTATGGTTTCAAGTCTTGAGCATAGGTCTTTCATCCATGTTGAATTTATTCTTGTGTGTGGTGAAAGAAAGTGGAAAAATTTTATTCATTTGTATGTTGTGCTCCAATTCTCCTAACACCATTTGTTGAAGAGACTGTTTTCCCAATTGCATATTCTTTCCTACTTTGTCAAAGATTGATTATATAATAGTGGTTTTATTTCTGTATTTTCTATTCTGTTCCATTGATCTATGTGTCTATTTTTGTACCAGTACCATGATGTTTTGATTATGACAGCTTTGTGACATAACTTGAAGTCTGAACTTGTGATACATCTATTTTTTTTTAAGATTGCTTTAGCTTTTCAGGGTCTTTTCTGGTTCTACACAAATTTTAGGATTGTTCCATTTCTGTGGAAAATGCCCTTAGTGTTTCGATAAGGATTGCATTAAATCTGTATATTACTTTGGAGAGTTTAGGCGTTTTAACAATATTTGTTCTTCCATTCCATGAACATGTCATTTCATTTGTTTGCGTCATCCTCAATTTATTTCATCAGTGTTTTATAGTTTTTAGAGTACAGGTCTTTTACCTCTTTGCTAAGTTTATTCCTAGTTACTTTATTATTTTTGGTGCAATTGCAAGTGAGATCATTATTTGATTTTTCCTTCTGGTGCTTTCTTATTAGTATTAGAAAAGCAACATATTTCTGTACACTGATTTTTGTATCCTACAACTTTACCGAATTAATTCAGCAGTTCTGGTAGCTTTTTATTGGAGTGTTTAAGGTTTTTTATATATAGTATCAGGTCATCTTCAATTACTGAAAGTTTTGATTTTTTAAACAATTTACATGCCATTTATTTCTTTTTCTTGTGTTATTGCTGTGGCGTGGACTTTCAGTACTATCTTGAATGAAAGTGGCGAAAATGGAAGAGAATCTAAGATGGCATGCTTACTTCCTTGAACACAGCTAAATAACTATTGAATAATTCTGAATACCCAAGAATTTTTTTTCCTGAGAACTGATGGAACAAATTTCAAAACTAGAGAGAGAGAAGAGGTCACATTGAAGAAGGTAGTAAGTGCAGAGATGTGGTTTGGGGGAGAAATGGATCAGGGGTGCTGCAGAAGGAAAGGAGCCCTCTTCATAGAAAAAGGTGAGAGACTGTGGAGTGCACAGGGTTATGCACAAGACTACTTCCCCCAAAGCCATTGGCTGGGAAAGTGAGAAGGGATGATTTTTCTGTTTTTACAACCAGTGGGGCTCAAAGACTGGAGTTTTAGAGGTCCATGGGCTTGGATGGGATAGAGTTCTGAGAGTGCTGCCCTAGTCCTGCAAAGAAGGCAGGCAAGCAACCCCAGAGAAGAATGTACAATCTGAGTATCTCCTAAGTCACACAGGGAGAGACTGCTTGTACTTCTTCTTGGAGCACATTTGTGAGAGGAGGTATTACCTTTCCAAGTACAAAAGAGCTGGAAGGTGCAATTTCCCTCCCCACCCTTCAGCATAGGCACAGAAATACCTGCTGCGGGTGGCTGACCAGGACACTAGCTGTTTAGCTTGCTTTTCTCCAAATCCCATGCCCCAGTGCTCTGGTGTGACTACATTTCTGGGTCAAGCCTGCATCCATCCAAATGTGGAAAATCCCTTTTCCAGAAGATCAGCATGGTCCCTGCCTGAAAGGGTCCAAACAGACCCTGAATGTTTGGAGTTTTAAAGTAAGCAGGCTTGGCTCTGGTAAAGCTAAAAGTGCACCGCACTGCTCCAGGTGCCCAAGCAACCCAGAGACAGACAGTATGAAAACAGCAATATGAAAAATGCCTAGGATGCATGAAAGGTAATTATTCACTCTTCTGAAAGTGCTTCTTTGAGAGCAACGAGCATGGACTCCCCACTCTGGGAGAAAAGGAACAGGCTGGCACCATTTTCCTCCCCCATGATGCAGCATTAACCAATTTCAATAAACAGCAGAGTGCCAACACAAGCTACCTAATCTGCGTGCACCAAGTCCTGCCCCCCAGAACTCTGCTGCTACTGATTTTCTCCAGCAAGTGTGCCTAAAGACCAGCACAGCTGACCCCTTCCATAGAAGACCAGCACAAACACCCACACACACTATCTACTGATCATAGAGTTCTACAAAGTTTCGGTTCTAATGGAGATAACATCAGGTCAATTTTAACAAGCACACCAAAGCACACCTAGCTAAAACTCGACACACTCTGTTCAAGGTCCAAACGTTGCCCACTGCAGGCAGAAAAGGCCACTTCAAATGACTGAAATAAGGGATAGAGGAACCAAAATACAGCAGCACAGTGCATGCAGCCCACACCAGAGACTCTTCCTGAAGCACCAGGCCCTGGGCAATATATGACTCCTTTTTCATAAAGCCACTACTCTCAGGAGCAGAAAACATAATAGGATTTTCTAACACAAAAAAGAAAATAGACCTAGACAAATGCTAAGATGGAATAATCCATCTAAAAAGAAAGAACAAGAAAAGGTCAAGGCCAGAGATCTAATTGAAACAAATAAAAGTAAGATGCATGATGCACAATTTAAGGCAAGAATCATAAGGATACTCTCTAGGCTTGAGTAAAGCATGGAAGACATCAGAGAGACCCTTACCTCATAGACAAAAGAGCTTGAAAACAATCAGAAATAAAAATGCAATAACTGACATTCAAAACCAACTGAACAAAATAACCACACGATGGAAGAAGCAGAGGAATGAATAAGTGACATAGAAGATAGAATTATGGAAAATAATGAAGCTGATCAAAAGAGAGAAAGAAGAATGATGGATGAGAGGAGATTTAGGAAACTCAGTGACTCCATGAAACACAATATTTGTATTATAGGACTCCCAGAAGATGAGAGAAAAAGGACAGGTTTAATTGAGGGAAAAATTAAATTAAATTAAATTGAGGGAAAAAGCATAGGTTTAATTGAGGGAAATAATAGCTGAAAACTTCCCTAATCTGGGGAAAGATACAGACATCCAAATAAAAGAGGCAAAGAGAAATTCCATCAAAATCAATGAAAAAGGCAAACACCAAGACATATTGTAGTTAAATTTTCAAAATATAGTGATAAAGAAAAATCCTAAAAGCAGCAAGACAAAAGTGACTAACTTACAAGGGAAGACACATAAGTCTAACAGCAGATCTCTCCACAGAAACATGGCAAGCCATAAGAGGGTGGCATGATATATTCAATATGCTGAATGGGAAAAATATGCCACCATGAATACTCTATTGAGCAAGGCTATCATTCAGAATAGGAGACATAATAAGTCATACAGAGAAGGACAGATTCCATATGTTTTCACTCCTATGTGGATCCTGAGAAACTTAACAGAACAAAAGACCATGGGTGAGGGGAAGAAAAAAAATGGTTAGAGAGGGAGGGAACCAAAACATAAGAGACTCCTAAAAACTGAGAACAAACTGAGGGTTTATGGGGGGTGGGAGGGTGGGGTGGGTGGGTGATGGGTATTGAGGAGGGCACCTGTTGGGATGAGCACTGGGTGTTGTATAGAAACCAATTTACAATAAATTTCATAATAAAAATAAATAAATAAATAGATAGATAGATAGATAATCTATTGAAAAAAAAAAACAGAATAGGATACATAAAGAATTTACCAGACAAACAAAAACTAAAGGAATTCATGACCACTAAACTAGCCCTGCAAAAAATGTTAAAGGAGACTCTTTGAGTGGAAATAAAAGACCAAAAGTGACAAAGACTAGAAAGGAATAGAGAAATTCTCCAGAAAAACATGACAAAACAAGTACCAAAATGGCACTAAATTCATATCTATCAGTAATTACTCTGAATGTAAATAGACTAAACACTGCACTTAAAAGACATGAAGAATTAGAATGGATTTAAAAATGAGACCCATGTACATGCTGCCTACAAGTTATTCGTTTTAGACCTAATGACACCTGCATGTTGAAGTGAGGGGATCGAGAAATATTTATTATTAAAATTAATATCAAAAGAAAGCGAGAGTAACAATATTTATCTCAGACGAATTAGAGTTTAAACCAAAGACTGAAGCAAAAGAGGGGTACTATATGATAATAAGGGAGACTATCCAACAAAATTTAAAAATTGTAAATATGCCCACAACATGAGAACATCCAAATATATAAAACAATTAATACCAAACATAAAGGAACTTATTGATAATACAATAATAGTAGGAAACTTCAACACCTCACTTACAGCAATAGACAGATCATCTAAGCAGAAAATCAACAAGGAAACAATGGCTGTGAATGACACATTGGATAAGATTAACTTGACATATATTCATAACAATCTATTCTAAAGCAGCAAAATACACATTCTTTTCATGTGGACATGGGACATTCTCCAAAATGGAACACATATTAGGTCACAAATCAGGTCTCAAGAAGTATAAAAAAATTAAGATTACACCATGCATCTTTTTGTACAACATTATGAACCTTGAAGTCAACCACAATAATAAATTTGGAAAGACCACAAATACATGGAAGTTAAAGGATATCCTACTAAAGAATGAATGGGTCAACGAGGAAATTAAAGAAGAAATTTGAAAAGTACATGGAAACATCTGAAAATGAAGACATGACAGTACAAAACCTTTGGGATGCAGGAAAGCGGTCCCAAGAGGGAAGTATATAGCAATACAGGCCTACATCAAGAAACAAGAAAAATTTCAAATTAAAAAACCTAAACTTACATCTAAAGGAGCAACAACAACAACAACAACAAACAAAGCCTAAAGCCAGCAGAAGAAGGGAAAAACTAAAGATTATAACAGAAGTAAATACTATAGAAATAAAAAGTACAATAGAGCAGAAGAATGAAACCAGGAGGTGGTTCTTTGAAAAAATTAATAAAATTGGTAAATATCTAGCCAGATTTATCCAAAATTAAAAAGATAAGATGGGGTGCTTTGGCGGCTCAGTCGGTTAAGCATATGACATCAGCTCAGGTCATGATCTCATGGTTTGTGTGCTCGAGCCCCACATCAGGCTCTGCGCTGACAGCTCAGAGCCTGGAGTCTGTTTCAGGTGCTGTGGCTCCTTCTCTATACATCCCCCCCTCCCCGCTCATGTCTTGTCTCTCTCTGTCTCTGAAAAACAAATAAATGTTAAAAAATTTTTTTCTAAATGAAAAGAGCTAAAGCAAAAAAAAATCACAACAGAAAGAAAAGAAATAACAAACACCACAGTTATTCAAACAATTATAAGAGAATATTATGAAAAATTATATGCCAACAAATTGGGCAGTCTGGGAAAAATGTATAAATTCTAAGAAACATATGAACTACCAAAACTGAATCTAGAAGAAATAGAAAACTTGCACAGACTGATACCAAGAAAAGAAATTGAATCAGTAATCAAAAATATCCCAACAAACAAAAGGCCAAGACCAGATGGTTTAACAGGGCAATTCTACCAAGCATTTAAAGAAGAGTTAATACCTATTCTTTTCATTCTATTCTAAAAAATAGAAGTGAAAGAAAAACTTCCAAACTCATTCTATGAGCCCAGCATTACCCTGATTCCAAAACCAGACAAAGACCCTACTAAAAAAGACAACTACAGGCCAATATCCCTGATAAACATTGATGTAAAATTCTCAACATAATACTAGCCAATCAAATTCAACAATACCTTAAAAGAATCATTCACTACAGTCAAGTGGGATTTATGCCTGGGCTGCAAGGATAGTTTCATATTCACAAATCAATCAATGTAATTCACCACATTAATAAAAGAAAGAATATGAACCATATGACCTCTCAATAGATGCAGAAAAAACATTTGACAAAATACAACATCCATCCATAATAACCCTTAACAAAATAGGGCTAGAGGGAATGTAAACTCAACATCATAAAGGCCATATCTGAAAAAGCCACAGCGAATATCATAATCAATGGGGAAATACTGAGAGCTTTTCCTCTGTGGTCAAGAGAAGACCGAGATGTCCATTCTCACCATTATTATTGAACATAGTACTCGAACTCCTAACCTTAGCAATCAGACAACACACAAAAAAGGCATCCAAATTGGCAAGGAAGAAATAAAACTTTCACTATTTGCAGATGACATGAAATTCTATATAGAAAACCCAAAAGACTCCACAAGAAAATTGCTAGAACTGATGCATGACTTCAACAAAGTCACAAGATACAAAATTAATGTGCAAGAATCTGTTGCATTTCTATACACCAATAATGAAAAAGCAGAAAGAGAAATCAAGGAATCAATCCCATTTACACTTGCAACAAAAACTATTAGATACATAGGCATAAACCTAACCAAAGAGGTAAAAGATATGTACTCTGAAAACTATAAAACACTGACAAAAAAAATTGAAGATGCAAAGAAATGAAAACACACTCCATGCTCATGGATTGGAAGAACCAATATTTTTTTTTCAATATATGAAATTTATTGTCAACTTGGTTTCCATACAACACCCAGTGCTCATCCCAAAAGGTGTCCTCCTCAATACCCATCACCCACCCTCCAGAACCAATATTTTTAAAATGTTTATACTACCCAAAGCAATCTACACATTTAATACAATCCCTATAAAGATAACATCAACATTTTTCTCAGACCTAAAAAAGCAATCCTGGGGCCCATGGGTGGTTCAGTCCGTTAAGCATCTGACTCTGGCTCAGGTTGTGATCTCATGGTTCATGAGTTCAAGTCCCACATCGGGCTCTGTACTGACATCTCAGAGCCTGGGCCCTGCTTATGCTTCTGTGTCTCCCCCTATCTCTGCCACTACCTCGCTCACATTCTGTTTCTCTATCTCTCTCCCAAAAATATATAAAAATTAAAAAAGAGGAAAGGAAAGGAAAGGGAAGGAAAGGGAAAGGAAGGGAAGGGAAGGGAAGGGAAGGGAAGGGAAGAGAAGAGAAGAGAAGAGAAGAGAAGAGAAGAGAAGAGAAGAGAAGAGAGAAGATGAGAGGAGAGAAAAGAAGAAAAAGCAATCCTAAAATTTATATGGAACCACAAAAGACCCAGAATAGCCAAAGCAATCTTGAAAAAGAAAAGAAAAGCTGGGGGCATCATAATTTCGGACTTCAAGTTATATTACAAAGCTGTAGTCATCAAGACAATATGGTACTGGCACAAAAATAGACATATAAATCAATGGAACAGAATAGAAAACCCAGAAATGAGCCCAAAACCATATGGTAAACTTATCTTTGACATAGCAGGAAAGAATATCCAATGGGTAAAAAGACAGTCTGTTCAACAAATGGTGTTGGTAAAGCTAGACAGCTACATGCAAAAGAGTGAAACTGGACCACTTTCTTACACCATATACAAACATGAATTCAAAACTGATGAAAGACCAAAATGTGAGACAGGAAACCATCAAAATCCTAGAGAAGAACACAGGCACCAACCTCTTTGACCTCAGCCAGTACAACTTCTTCCTAGAGACACATCACTGGATGCAAGGGAAACAAAAGCAAAAGTGAATTATTGGGACTTTAGCAAGATAAGCTTCTGCACAGTAAAGGAAACAATAAACAAACTAAAAGGCAACTGACAGAACGGGAGAAGATATTTGCAAATGGGATGTTTGATAATGGGTTAGCATCCAAAGTCTACAAAGAACTTCTCAAACTCAACACCCAAAAAACAAATAATCCTGCTAAAAAATGGGAGAAAAGATGAATAAGCATTTTCCCAAAGAAGACATACAGATGACTAACACACATGAAAAGGTGCTCAACATCACTCATCACCAGAGAAATACAAATAAAGCAACAATGAGATACCACCTCACACTTGTAAAAATGGCTAAAACTAACAACACGGGAAACAACAGATGTAGGTGAGGATGCAGAATAAGGGAAACCCTCTTACACTGTTGGTGTCAATACAAACTGGTGCAGCCACACTGGAAAACAGTATGGAGGTTCCTTAAAAAGATAAAAATAGAACTACCCTACAATCCAGCAATTGCACTACTAGGTATTTATCCAAATGATACAAAAATACTAATTCAAAGGGGCACACGCACCCCGATATTTATAGCAGCATTGTCTATAGCAAAATTATCAAAAGAACCCAAATGTCCATTTACTGATGAATGGATAAAGGTGTGACATACGCACACACACACACACATGCACGCACACACACACACATACACACACACACGCACACACGCACACAAACTGGAATATTATACAGCCATGAAACGAATGAAATCTTGCCATTTGCTGGGGCGCCTGGGTGGCTCAGTCAGTTAAGCGTCTGACTTCAGCTCAGGTCACGATCTCGCAGTCCATGAGTCCAAGCCCCACGTCGGGCTCTGGGCTGATAGCTCAGAGCCTGGAGCCTGCTTCTGATTCTGTGTCTCCCTCTCTCTCTGTCCCTCCCCCATTCATACTCTGTCTCTCTCTGTCTCAAAAATAAATAAACGTAAAAAAAATTTAAAAAAAAGAAATCTTGCCATTTGCAATGACATGGATGGAGCTAGAATGTATTATTCTAAGCTAAGTACGTCAGTCAGAGAACGACAAAGACCACATTATTTCACTTATATATGGAATCTAAGAAACAAAATAGATTAAAAAAGAAGGGAGAAGAGAGGCATACCAGAAAACAGACTCTTAACTATAGAGAGCAAAGTGAGGGTTGATGGAGGGTTGATGGGTGGGTAATGGGTTAAATTGGTGATGGGTATTAAGGAGGGAACTTATTGAGATAAGCACTATGTGTTGTATGTATGCATTGTATGTAAGTGATGAATCCCTAAATTCTACACCTAAAAATAATAATAATAATAATAATTCTGACTTATTAATGTGTCTTATTTTCTCTTTTATGCTTAGATAAATCTTTTAGAATATAATATCCTAGCAATTTCATTTATCATAAACTAAGATAAATTTAAATTTAATAGTTTTATTTAAACTATAATCTCATTTATCGCTTCTCGGCCTTTTGGCTAAGATCAAGTGTAGACTATAATCTCATTGAAAATTAATTCCACCCTAAAATTTGTGAATGTAGACATCCTAGTATTATTTCTGACCTTAGTGGAAAAGCTTTTAGTTTTTCCCTTTGAGGGTGATGTTACCTGTGGGGTTTTCATATATGGCCTTTATTATGTGGAGGTGGTTCCCTGTGGTCATTCTTTGTTGTGGGCTTTTATCATGAATTGATGTTGTACTCTTTCAAATGCCTTTTCTGCATCTACTGAAATGACCACGTTTATCCTTTATTTTTTTCATATGATCTATCACATAGATTAATTTACAAATATTAAAACACCCTTCAATCCCAGGAATAAATACCACTAATCATGGTGAATGATTTTTTAAGTATATTGTTTGGTTCCACCTGCTAATATTTCTTGAGGATCTTTGCATCTTTCTGCATCATACATATTGGCCTGTAGTTCTCTATTTTGGGGGCTGGTGTCTATCTGCTTTTGTATCAGGGTACTGCAGGCCTCATAGAATGAACTTGGAAGTTTTCCTTCCTCTTCTACTTTTTGGAATAGTTTGAAAAGAGTAGGTATTAACTCTTCTTTAAATATTTGGTATAAATCACCTGTGAAGCCATCTGGTCCTGGATTTTTGTTTTTGGAGGGATTTTTTTCATTACTGATTCAATATCATTGCTGGTAGTCAGTCTGTTCAAATTTTCTATTTCTTCCTGATTTAGTTTTGGCAGGTAATATGTTTCTAGGAATTTATCCATTTCTTGTAGGTTGTCCAAATTTTGGCATATAATTTTTTTAATATTCTCTTAAAATCATTTGTATTTCTGTGGTGTGGGTTGTTATTTCTCCTCTTTCATTTTTGAATTTGTTTATATAAATCATCTCTCTCTCTCTCTCTCTCTCTCTCTCTCTCTCTCCATGCCTCTGGCTTGACGTCTATCAATTTTTTTTATCTTTTCAGGGAAACAGTCCCTGGTTTCATTGATATGTTCTACTGGGGTTTTTGTTTGTTTGTTTTGTTTATTTTAATTTTCTATATAATTTATTTGTGATCTATCTTTATTATATTATTTTCTTCTTTCTACTGGCTTTAGGTTTTGTTTTTTTTCTTTTTCTAACTCAGGTGTAAGGTTAGATTTATTATTTGAGATTTTTCTTGCTTATTGAGGTAGGTCTGTATTGCTATAAACTAACATCTTAGGACAACGTTTTCTGCATTCTAAAGATTTTGGGCCATTGTGTTTTCATTTTTATTTGTCTCCATGCATTTTTTGAGAGAGAAAAAGTGAGAGCATGAGCAGGGGAGGGCAGAGGGAAAGGGAGACAGAGAATCTTAAGCAGCCTCCATGTCCAGCATGGAGCCCAACTTGGGGCTTGATCTCACAACCCTGAGATCATGACCTGAACTGAAATCAAGAGTTAGATGCTTAACTGACTGAGTCACCCAGGCGACCATCCATGTATTTTTTAATATTTTATTTTTAAATGATCTCTATGCCCAACATGAGGCTCAAACCCACAGCCCTGAGATTCAGAGTCACATGCTCTACAGAGTAAGCCAGACATGTCTCCATGTATTTTTTTTTTTTCTCTCTGATTTCTTGGTTGACCCATTTATTGTTTAGTAGCATGTTATTTAACCTCCATGTATTTGTGGTCTTTCCATATTTTTTCCTTGGTTGATTTCTAATTTCATAACATTGTGGTCAAAAAAGATGCATGATATGACTTCAATCTATTTGAAATTGTTGAGATTTCTTTTGTGGCCTAATATGTGATCTGTTCTAGAGAATGTTCCATATACATTTAAAAAAGATATATATTTTGCTCTTTCAGGATGGAATGTTCTGAATATATGTATTAAATCCATCTAGTCTAATCCAAAGCCAGCGTTTCTACATTAATTTTCTGTTTAGATGATTTGTCCGTTGATGTAAGTGGGTGCTAATATTCCCCACTATTATTGTATTACTATAGGTTTGTTCCTTTGTTTGTTGTTAGCCGTTTATGTATTTGGGTTCTTCTGTGTTGGGGGTATAAATATTTTCAATTATTATATCTTCATGTTGGGTTGTTCATTTTATGATTATATGTGTCCTTTGTCTCTTGTTACGGTCTTTGTTTAAAGTCTATTTTGTCTTATCTAAGTATTGCTGCCCTGGCTTTCTTTACACATCCACTTGCTTGATAAATATTTTACAATCTATTTTGCCTGATATAATTATTGCTATCCTGGGTTTTTTAAACATCCACTTGCATGATAAATGCTTCTCTATCCCTTCACTTTTAATCTGCCTGTGACTTTAGGTCTGAAATGAGTCTGTTATAGAGAGTATATAGATGAGCCTTCCTTTTTAAATCCTTTTTGTTGGCCTAAGTCTTTTGATTAGAGCGTTTAGTGTATTTAAATTGAAAGTAATTATTGATAGATATGTTTATTGCCATTTTGTTAATTGTTTATGGTTGTTTTGGTAGTTCTTCTCTGTTCCTTTCTTCCCTTGCTCTCTTCTCTCATCATTAGTTGGCTTTCTTCAGTGATAAAATTACATCCCTTTGTCTTTATTTTTTGCATATCTATTATAGGTATTTGATTTCACATTACCATTAATTTTGCATATAATTATCTAAGGCATATAGCAGTGAATATTAAGTTGATGGTCGCTTAAGTTTGTTTTTTTAATATAAAATGTATTGTCAAATTGGTTTCCATACAACACCCAGTGCTCATCCCAACAGGTGCCCTTCTCAATACCCATCACCCACCCTCCCTCCCTCCCACCCCCTATCAACCCTCAGTTTGTTCTCAGTTTTTAACAGTCTCTTATGTTTTGGCTCCCTCCCTCTCTAACCTTTTTTTTCCTTCCTCTCCCCCATGGTCTTATGATGGTCACTTAAGTTTTAACCCATTATCTACTCTCCCCCACACGTTTTAGGTTGTTGATGTCATGCTTTATATTATTTTATTTTGTGACTCCATTGACTGATTTTTACAGATATAATTATTTTTCTCTTTTTGTGCTTCCTACTATTCTTACTCTTACATTTGGCCTTTCCACTCATAGAGTCCTTTTTAACATTTCTTGTAGGAGTTGTTTAGTGGTCATGAATTCCTTTAACTTTTGTTTGTCTAAGAAACTCTTTATCTCTCCTTCTATTTTGAAGCATAGCCTTGCTGGATAGAGTATTTTTGGCTGCAGATTTTTTTCCTTTTTCACTTTGAATATATCATGCCACTCCCTTGTGCAAGATTTCTGCTGAAAAATGTGCTGATAGTCTTATTGTGTGTCCCTTGTATGTGTTTTCATTTCTCTTGCTGCTTTTAAAATTTTGTCTCTATCACTACTTTTTTTTTTCATTTGTATTACTGTGTGTTTTGGTATGGACCTACTTTGGTTGATTTGGAGTGGGGTTATATTTGCTTCCTGGATCTAGATTTCTTTACCTTTCACATATTCAGTAAGTTTTCAGCTGTTATTTCTTCAAATAAATTTTATAACCCCCTTTCTCTCTTTCTCTCGTTCTTCTAGAATCCCTATAGTGTGAATTATACTATACTCAATGGTGTTGCTAAATTCCCTAAGCCTATTCTTATTTTGCATTATTTTTTTCTCACATGTGTTCAGCTTGTTTATTTGCCATTACTCTGTTTTGCAGGTCACTGATTCGTTTTTCTGCTTCCTGTAGCCTAGTATATATTCCATCTAGTGTACTTTCCATTTCATTTATTCTGTTCTTCATCTCTGATTGGTTCTTTTTCATCTCTTTGTCAAGGGTCTCACTGATGTCCTGCACTCCTTTTTCAAGTCCAGTGAATATCTTTATGATCATTAATTTAAATTCTCTATCAGGAATATTTCTTACCTCCATTTTGCTTAGGTCTCTTGCTGTGATTTTGTCCTGTTCTTTCATCTGGGACATATTCCTGTTTACTCATTTTGTTTATTTAACTCTCTTCTTCTCTTTCTTATGTTAGGAAAGTCAGCTACATATCCTGTTCTTGAAAGTAGTGGCCCCTCTCCACCAGAACCTCGTGCTCAGGAATGTCTACTAAGTATGTTGTGTGTGCCCTTCTGTTGTGGCTGAGCCACATTTTGCTTCAGTCCAGGCATTTTCAATGACTCTCTTTGACTCTTGTGAGCACTGTTTGGTCGCTGTGGTGGTAGTGGGCCACTCTGGGGCTTCCTTGGGTTGATTTGAATCAGACCAGACATTTATCAGAGATGCAGTAGCACCAAACTGCAAGGTATTTTCCATCTGTTGTCACCTGAGCTTTTCTTTTTGGTGGGCAGGCCCTGCAGTCAGACCATGTGTCTACCCCCAGCGCACTGCTGGGGCCACATTCTTACTGCTGTATGTGGTTATCTTTCTCTCTCCCTGGGGTAAAAGTCACTTTGGAGTGGTGCTGGACCCTGTCAGGACTATTTTCACACAGCCAGGCTTGTGGCACTGCTTTAGATGTGCTCTGGCCACAAGAGTATTGAAGGAGGCAGAACTGCAATGTTCCCAGGGTTCAGAGTTGCAGTATTAGCAAAAATAAGGTTCCAGTCGTCTGTGAGTGGAAAATTGCCATGGCTGGAACCAGGGCTGGTCAGGTGGAGGGGATGGATCCACAAAGTTCATGAAGCCAGGAGATGTGGTGTTAACAGTTTGCTCCAGCCTTCTGGGTCTAGGGACCTGCAGTTCTAGTACTGAGTCAGGTCTGCCTGGGGGTGGGGATGGATTCACTGAAGGGGTGCAGGATGCATGGTGTTAACAAGATATATAGTGAGTGTGGACACCATGCTCGTTCCCATATGTGGCCAAGTTTTTTATGCTGGAGGTTGGGTGAGGGAAATGGCACGTGCCAGCTCCTTTGTTCCTGGAGGAGTCTCCCAAAGATCTCTGTCCCTGCAGGACATGATTTGAGATTAGTAAACAACTCCTCCTCCTGTATGCCTTAGGTATTTTTCAAATTGCTGCTTCTATGTTGTATCTCTTGGGGCTCTTTGCTGTGTTATCTCTTGAAGTGTGGAGACTCAGTTTCTTCTTGCGTTCCCAGCTTTCCCAGAACAAAACCAGCTGATTTTCAAAATTTCAGGTTTTCAGACTGGCTGGTTGTAAGAACTCACAAAATTCAGCTCTTCTGGTTTTCAAAGACAAATGTTATGGGGATTCTTTTGCCCCATGTGGGCTCCCCAGTATGATAGTCTATTTATCTCCCATCTCTGCCCCTTTTAGGTCACTCCCTCAAACAGACAATCCAGTGAGTCCACCCTTCCTACCTTCATCAATGTGGCCTCTTTTCTATGTTAGGTTGTGGAGTTTGTTCTGCCAGTCTTCAGGTCATTTTCTGGGTTATTTATACAGATGTGAGTGTTACCCTGCTGCGTCCATGGGACAAAGTTAACTTAGGGTCCTCCTATCCTGCCTTCTTCCCGTTAGTCCTTCCCAACATATAATTGTAATTTTACAAATTTTAGCAAGTTTCCCCACCAACATATGCTGTGTGACTGGTGGAGGGTGGCCCCACTTTCTGAGCTACATTCATTCAGGGAAAAGCAGCTTTCTTCACCAGATCCTGTTATGGTACACAATTGGGTACACTGAGCAACATTGGGGTGGAGGGTCCAGCTATCTAAGGCCAACCTAAGCTGTGTAGTAGCACTGCCATATAATTCCTCTTGGGTGGTATTTTGACTTAGAAGTGTTCAGGCATAATCCAACAAATGGTGTCTTTGCCCCATTGGTTTCCCAGTGAAGCACATACAACATTACATATTTTTGCATTATTTTTTTTTTTACAAAACTTTGTTTGGAGTTATGACTTTCAATTGATCACAGCAAGAAAGATGCCCTGGAGATGACTTAGAATAAGGCTGCATACAAATGTTTTAACACCAGGAAAAAAATAATGAAAAGAAACCCATATATAGAGAAAAGAGAGATTATATTTAATGTTACATAAAAAAATCAATAATAATTTCTAAATAAAAATAGTGGTTTGAG
The DNA here is from genome assembly GCF_018350155.1 of Leopardus geoffroyi. Taxonomy (NCBI): domain Eukaryota; kingdom Metazoa; phylum Chordata; class Mammalia; order Carnivora; family Felidae; genus Leopardus; species Leopardus geoffroyi. The sequence continues at coordinate 64,162,643 of NC_059343.1, read as the reverse complement.
GATGTCCATTGATAGACAAATGGATAAGGAAGATATGGTATATATACACAATGGAATGTTATGTAGCCACTAAAAAGATGAGATTATGCCATTTGCAACAACATGGTTGTACCTAGAGGGTGTTATGCTAAGTGAAATAAGTCAGACAGAGAAAGAGAAATACCATATTACTTCATTCACATGTGAAATCTAAAAAACAAAACAAATGAATAAACAAACAAAAAATGGAATCGGACATGTAAATGCAGAGAACAAAACTTATGGTTGCCAGAGAATAGAAGGTTGTAGAATGGGCAAAATGGATGAAGCAGCATGAGAGATACAGGTTTCCAGTTATGTAATGAGTAAGTCATGGGAATAAAAGGCATACCATAGGGAATATAGTCCATGATATCATAATAGCATTGTATGGTGACTCACAGTAGCTATACATGTGGTGAGCATGGCATAATGTATAGAGAAATTGAATCACTATGCAGTACACCTGAAACAAATGTAACATTTTATGTCAACTATACTCAAATAAAAAAAATGTTTTAAAGACATAAATAGCTGAAAAAAGTTTGAAAACAATATTTTTAATTTGAATCCATTTTGATTAATACATCTATGTATATATGTAAAGAAAAGAGTATAAAAGGCTATACATATCAATATTAAGAGTGGGTTAATTCAGAAAGGTGAGATTATGGATGATTTCCTTAATTGATTTCTTTAATTTTTGTTTCATGATATTTGTAATTTCATATAACTAAAACAAAATAAAGTTACTTCAGGAAAAAAGAACAATTTGAAGTTATTTATGCTGAAATGTTAGCAATATCTCAGATCCACTTTCCTTCAAAACTTTGGAACTCAGCATAAGAAGAGAAGGACTGGATGCCTGGAAAGCTGAAGAGATAAAAATTGGAAAACATGAAAAGGATTAAAAGGCATAACTTTGAGTTATAAAATAATAATTCACAAGGATGAAAAATACCCCATATGGAATGAGTTAATCATATAGTAATAACTTTGCATGGTGACAGATAGTAATTACATTTGTGGTGAGCATTTAGGAATGTATAAGATTTCCTGGTTAATCCATTCATTCTTTGTTTTTTAATTTACACCCAAATTAGTTAGCATATAGTGCAACAATGATTTCAGTAGATTCCAATGAGTCATCCCCTATATATAACACCCAATGATTATCCCAACAAGTGTCTTTCTTAATGCCCTTTGCCCATTCAGCCCATCCCCACACCAACAACCCCTCCAAACCCTCTTTTTCCTCTATATTAAATAGTCTCTTATGTTTTGTCCCTCTCCCTGTTTTTATATTAGTTTTGCTTCCCTTCCCTTATGTTCATCTGTTTTGTATCTTAAATTCCACATAAAAGTGAAGTCATATGATATTTGTCTTTCTCTGACTGACTAATTTCACTTAGCATAATACCCTCTATTTCCAACCACATTGTGGCAAATGGCAAGATTTCGTTCCTTTTGATTGCTGAGTAATATTCATATATATATATATATATATATATATATATATATATATATACACATACATATTACATCTTCTTTATCCAGTAATCTATCAGTGGACATTTCTGTTTTTTCCTTATTTTGACTATTGCCAATAGTGCTGCTATAAACATTGGGGTGCATGTGCCCCTTCAAAACAGCACACTTATATCCCTTGGATATATACCTAGTAGTGCAATTGGTGGGTTGTGGCATAGTTCTATTTTTAGTTTTTTGAGGAACCTCCATACTGTTTTCCAGAGTAGATACACCAGTTTGTATGCCCACCAACAGTGAAAAGGGTTCCTCTTTCTCCACATCCTTACCAACATTTTTTCTTTGCCTGAATTGTTAATTTCAGCCATTCTGACTCGTGTGAGGTGATATCTCATTAAGTTTTGATTTGTATTTCCATTATGATGAGTGATGTTGAGCATTTTTTCATGTGTCTTCTAGCCATCTGGAAGTTTTCTTTGGAAAAGTGGATATTCATGTCTTTTGCTCATTTCGTCACTGGATTATTTGTTTTTTAGGTGTTGAGTTTGATAAGTTCTTTGAAGATTTTGGATACTAATGCTTTATCTGATATATCATCCACAAATATCTTCTCCCATTCCATCAGTTGCCTTTTAGTTGTGCTGATTGTTTCCTTTGCTGTGCAGAAGCTTCTTATCTTGATGAGGTCCTAATGGTTAATTTTTGCTTTTGTTTTGCTTGCCTTCAGAGACATGTTGAGTAAGAACTTGCTTCGGCTGAGATCAAAGAGGTTTTTATCTGCTTTCTCCTCTAGGATTTTGATTACTTCCTGTCTTATATTTAGGTTTTTCATCCATTTTGAGTTTATTTTTGTGTGTGGTATAAGAAAGTGATCCAGGTTTATTCTTCTGCATGTCACTGTCCAGTTTTCCCAACACCATTTGCTGAAAAGACTGTCTTTAATCAATTGGATATTCTTTCCTGGTTTGTCAAAGATTAGTTGTCCATAACTTTGTGGGTCCATTTCTCGTTTCTCTATTCTGTTCCAGTGATTTGTCTCTTTTTGTGCCAGTACCATACTGTCTTGATGATTACCGTTTTGTAATACCTCTAGAAGTCAGGAATTATGGTGTCTCCAGCTTTGGTTTCCTTTTTTTCAACTTTACTTTGGCTATTTGAGGAGTTTTCTGGTTCTATACAAGTTTTAGGACTGTTTTTTTCCAGCTCTGTGAAGAATGCTGGTGTTATTTTGACAGGATTGCATTGATTATGTAGATTTCTTTGGATAGTATCACATTTTAAATATATTTGTTCTTTCAATCCATGAGCGTGGAAAATGTTTCCATTTTTTTGTGTGTCTTCTTCAATTTCTTTCATAAGCTTTCTATAGTTTTAAGTGTATAGATTTTTCATCTCTTAAGCTAGTTTATTCCTAGGTTTTTATGGTTTTTGGTGCAATTGTAAACAGGACTGATTCCTTGATTTCTCTTTCTACTGCTTCATTATTGGTGTATAGAAATGCAACTGATTTCTGTGCATTGATTTTTTATCCTGCAACTTTGCTGAATTCATGGATCAGTTCTAGCAGTTTTTTGTCGAATCTTTTGTGTTTTCCATATAGAGTATCATGTCACCTGCAGAGAGTTAAAGTTGCACTTCCTCTTTGCCAATTTGGATGATTTTTATTTCTTTGTGTTGTCTGATTACTGAGGCTAGTACTTCCAGTACTATGTTGAATAACAGTGGTGAGAGGGGACATCCCTGTAGTTTCCTGACCTTAGAGGGCAAGATCTCAGTTTTTCCCCATTGAGGATGATATTAGCGATGGGGCTTTTGTATATGGCTTTTATGATCTTGAGGTATGATCCTTCTGTCCCTACGTTCTTGAGGGTTTTTATCAAGAAAGGATACTGTATTTTGTCAAATGGTTTCTCTGCACCTATTGAGAGGATCATGTGGTTCTTGTCCTTTCTTTTATGGATGTGGTGGATCACATTGATTGATTTGTGGATATTGTACCAGCCTTGCATCTCAGGTATAAATCCCATTTGATCATGGTGAATAATTATTTTAATGTATTGTTGGGTCCAGTTGGCTAGTATCATTGAGAATTTTTGTATCCATATTCATCAGGAAAAAATGGTCTATAGTTCTCCTTTGTAGTGGGGTCTCTGGTTTTGGAATCAAGGTAATTATGACCTCATAGAATGCATTTGGAAGTTTTCCTTATATTTCTATTTTTTGATCAGCTTCAAAAAAATAAGCTTATTTAATAACTTTTATTTAAATTTTTGATAGAATTCCCCTGGAAAACTATCCAGTTTTGGACTCTTGTTTGTTGGGAGATTTTTGGTTACTAACTCAATTTCTTTACTGATTATGGGTCTGTTTAAATTATCTTTATCTTCCTGTTTCAGTTTTCATAGTTTATACGTTTCTAGGAATTTGTCCATTTCTTCCAGATTGCCCAATTTATTGGCATATAATTGCTCATAATATTCTCTTATTATTATTTGTATTTCTTCAGTGTTGGCTGTGATCTCTCCTCTTCAATTCATTTTATTTACTTGGTTCCTTTCCTTTTTCTTTTTGATCAATCTGGCTAAAAGTTTACCAATTTTGTTTATTCTTTCAAAGAACTAGCTCCTAGTTTCATTGATCTGTTCTACTTTTTTAAAATTTATTTTGATAGCATTGATTTCTGCTCTAATCTTTATTATTTCCTGTCTTCTTCTGGTTTGGGGCTTTATTTGCTACTCTAGGTGTAAGTTTAGGTTGTGTATCTGAGACCTTTCTTCCTTCTTTAGGAAAGTCTGGATTGCTATCCACTTTCCTCTTATGATGGCCTCTGCTGCATCCCAGAGGTTTTGGGCTGTCGTGTTATCATTTTAATTGGCTTCCATGTACTTTTTAATTTCCTCTTTAACTTATTGGTTAACCCATTTATTCTTGAGTATGATGTTCTTTTTTTCTAATGTTTATTTATTTTAGAGAGAGAGGAATGAGCCAGAGAGGGCAGAGACATAGGGAAACACAGAATCTTAAGCAGGCTCCAGGCTCTGAGCTGTCAGCACAGAGCTCAACGTGGGGCTCAAAACCACAAACAATGAGAACATGATCTGAGCTGAAGTTGGACACTCAACCAACTGAACCACTCAGGCACCCCATGTTAGGATGTTCTTTAATCTCCAAGTATTTCTTGTCGTTCCAAATTTTCTTCTTGTGGTTGATTTCAAGTTTCTTAGCATTGTGGTCTGAAAACATGCACGGTATGATCTCAATATTTTTAAACTTGTTGAGTGCTGATTTGTGTCCCAGTATGTGATTTATTCTGGAAATATTCCATGTGCATTTGAGAAGAATGCTTATTTCACTGCTTTAGGATGAAATGTTCTGAATATATCTGTTAAGTCCATCTGGTCCAGTGTGTCATTCAAAGCCATTGTTTCCTTGTCGATTTTCTATTTAGATGATTTGTCCATTGTTGTAAGTGGAGTGTTGAAGTCCCTTACTATTATGTTATTATCAATGAGTTTCTTTATGTTTGTGATTAATTAATGGGGCATAAATGTTTACAATTGTTAGATCTTCTTGGTGGATAGACCCCTTGATTATGATATAATGTCCTTCTTCATCTCTTGTTACAGTTTTTATTTTAAATCTAGATTGTCTGAGATAAGTATGGCTACTCTAGCTTTCTTTTGGTGACCATTAATATGAGAGATGGTTCTCTATCCCCTTACTTTCAATCTGAAGGTGTGTTTAGATCTAAAATGGGTCTCTTGTAAACAGCATATAGATGGATTTGGTTTTCTTATCCATTCTGCTACCCTATGTCTTTTGATTGGAGCATTTAGTCCATTGACATTTAGAATTAATACTGAAAGATATGAGCTTAATTCTACTGTGTTTTCTGTAGAGTTCAAGTTTCTGATAGTGTTTTCTGGTCCTTTTTAGTCTATGTTGTTTTTGGTCTTTTTTGCTTTGTCTTTTCTCCCATCAGAGAGTCCCTCTTAAAATTTCTTGTGGGCTGGTTTAGTGTTCACCATACTCCCTTAGGTTTTTTTGTTTGTTTGTTTGTTTGTTTGTTTGTTTTGGTCTGGGAAACTATCTCTTCTTCTATTTTGAATGACAGCCTTGTTGGATAAAGAATTCTTGGCTGCATATTTTTCCAATTCAGCACGTTGAATATATCCTGCCACTCCTTTCTTGCCTGCCAAGTTTCTGTGGGTAGGTCTGTTGTAAAACTGATCTGTCTTCCTTTATAGGTTAAGGACTTTTTTCCTTTGCTGCTTTCATGATTCCTTCCTTGTCTGTGTACTTTGTGAATTTGACTATTATATGCCTTCTTGATGGTCAGTTTTTGTTGAATTTAATGGAGGTTCTCTGTGATTCTTGGATTTTGATGTCTGTGTCTTTCCCCAGGTTAAGAAACTTTTCCACTATGATTTGCTTGCATAAACCCTCTACACCTTTTCCTCATTTTTCATCTTCTGGGACTCTTAGGATTTGGATGTTCTTCCTTTTCAGTGAGTCACTGACTTCTCTAATTCTTATATCATGCTCTTTTGCCTTAGTTTCTGTCTTTTTTTCTGCTTCATTACTCTCCATAATTTTGTCTTCTATATCTCTTATTCACTGCTCTGATTCATCCATCCTTGCCACTGTGGCAGCCATTCAAGATTGCACCTCAGTTATAGCATTTTTAATTTACTCCAAACTAAATTTTACTTATTTTATCTCCACAGAAAGGGATTCTATGCTTGTTTCAATCCAAGCTAGTACTCTTATTATCGTGATTCTAAATTATAATTCAGACATCTTGTTTATATCTGTGTTGATTAAGTCCCTGGCTGTACATTCTTTCTGTTCTTTCTTTTGGGGTGAATTCCTTTGTTTTGTCATTTTGGAGGAAGAAAAACAATTAATAAAATAAAAACTAAAAATTAAAAAGAGCAAAAACAAAACAATAAAATCAAATAAAAGAACATATACCTTATGTATGTTTTGGTCTGATTGTTGGAATAAGCTTGACTGAATAGAGAAAAAAGGGAAAAAGAAAAGAAAAAAATAAGAAAACATCTAAAATTTTAAAAAATGTTTACAGGGGTGCCTGGGTGGCTCAATTGGTTGAGTGTCCGACTTCAGCTCAGGTCATGATCTCACAGCTTGTGGGTTCAGGCCCTGCATCAGGCTCTGTGCTGATGGCTCAGAGCCTGGAGCTGCTTTGGATTCTGTTTCCCCTCTCTCTGCCCCTCTACCACTTGCACTCTGTCTCTCAAAAATAATAAAATAATAAAACATTAAAATTTTCTTAAATAATAAAAAATGTATACAATAAAATAGAATAAAATTAATTGAAGAAGGTAAAATAGAATAAAAAATAAATTTATAAAAATAAAAATATAGTAAAATTTTTTTAATTTTATATAAAAACAGAAAATAAAAATAAATCTTTTTCTGTATCCAAGAATAAGAAAAAAAAATAGATGGACCAGCAAACAGAATGATATCTGAATGAAATTACATCCACTTTCCCCTAGAAGTCAAACTATGAAGCACTTTATTGTCCATACATTAAACAGGTAGACAGACTTGTGATGGTCCTCTAGGACTTGGTTGGTGAAGTTGGATGGGGCTTGGTGTAACGGCTCCATTCTCCACTAGGTGGTGCTTCTTAGTTTACTGGGGTGGATCAGTGTGGTGCTCCAGCCTGTGTGTGTACATGTGTAGAAGAGGTGAAAATGGCGCCACCCAACTTCCCAGTCTCTAGTACCAGAACTCTGTGCTCTCACCAACTGGCAATCAAGCACCCCCCCCCCTTCATCTCTGGCTTCCATGCACTCCCTGCTTCTCTACTGTCTGCCTCCAAACCATTGGCCTGTCAGGCAGGACCTCCCCCCTGAATTTTATCTCAGATGGGTCTGTGTTTCCAAACCCCTCACTTCTGAGGGCCCTGCTGCTATGACCCAATCTGACCCTCTGGGGGAGGGTCTCACCAAGCAATGGCCAAGTGCCAGAATGCCCCTGGGAACATACTTGTGATCACAATGTTGCAGAGGCTCAGAAGTTGTGGCCAGGTGTTGGCTTGCCCCAGAATAAGTTCATGATGTCACAAAGAGACAGTGGTTCAGGGATTATGGTAAATCACAACACACAACCAGCTCCAGGTTTCACTGCACCCTAGACACTTTGTTCCAATACCAGCAACTGTGTTCCCTAGGGTCCCCTAGGACCTTTGCCTGTGGGGAGGCTGTACAGCCTCTACCAAATTCTCTCCTAGTAGGGGACCCCCTAATCCCAGTGTGGCCCACAGACCCCTCGGACCTTGCTACCAGCTCCTGAGGATTTGCCCTTCCAAACAGAGTGTTTCCAGCCATTGGGCAGTGGAATTCCAACACTGCTCTGCCTTTTTTATAGAGTCCTAATGGTATTGGAAACCTCTCCTTTCTCCCTTTCTTGTTCAGTCACTTGTGGATGTTTCCACTCTTTCTCTTTCTCCCAGCTACTTTCAGGGTGAGTGCTTTTCCCGTACTCTCCCCACTTTCTCTGTCTTCTCTCTACAAATACTGCTCACTACCTCCCACAACTTCTCTATCCCCCAACTCACCTCGCTGCACCATGTGTCTGCCAAGTTCTGCAGCTCTAGTTATGCAGATTGTTGTGTTAATCCTAAGATCAGTTTTCTAGGTGTGCAAAATGGTTTGATTCTGATTTAGCTGCATTTCAGGGAGGAGAGAAGCAGAGAACTTCCATGCTGCCCCACCATGTTGGGACCCTGCCGCTGCTCTGCCAGCCTACATTCATTCTTTAGTAGGATGTTTCTTCCAATTTTTTTTCTTGTGGTTGACATCAAGTTTAACAAGAGTTGTTCTCTAAAAATATGCATGGTATGATCTCAATCTTTTTTGACTTCTTGAGGGCTGATTTGTAACCCAGTATGTGATCTATTCTGGAGAATATTCCATATGCAATTGAAAAAAAATGTGTATTCTGCTGTTTTCAGATTAAATGTTCTGAATATATCTGTTACCCATCTGTTCCAGTGTGTCATTCAAAGTCATTGTTTCTTTATTGATTTTCCACTTAGCTGATCTGTCCATTGCTAACAACCAGGACATTTAAGAAGAAATTACAAAATACATGGAAGCAAATGAAAATGAAAACATGACAGTCCAAAACCTGTGGGATGCAACTAAGGTGGTCCTAAGAGGGAAGTATATTGCTTGCAATACAGGACTATCTAAAGAAGTAAAACTAGTCTCAAATACACAACATAACTTTATGCTAAAGGAGCACAGAAAGGAACAGCAAATAAAGACTAAAGCCAGTGGAAGAAGAGAAATAATAAAGATTAGTGCAGAAATAAATAATATGGAAATAAAAAACAGGTAGAACAGATCAACAAAACTAAGAGCAGGTTCTTTGAAAGAATTAATAAAAGTGATAAACCCCTAGCCAGAATTATCAAAAAGAAAAGAGAAAAAACTCTAATACATGACAGAAGAGAGAACACAACCAACATCACATAATTATAAGCAATTATAAGAGCATATTATACACACACACACACACACACACACACCAACAAACTCAGCAATCTGGAAGAAGTGAATAAATTCCTGAAATCATACAAACTACCAAAATGGAAGCAGGAAGAAATAGAAAATTTGAACAGACCCATAACCAGCAAAGAAATTGAATCAGTAATCAAAAATCTCCCAAAACAGAAAAATCCAAGGCCAGATGGCTTCCCAGTGGAATTCTACCAGACATGTAAAGAGTTAATACTTATTCTTCTCAAACTGTTCCAAAAAATAGAAAGGGAAAGAAAATTTCCAAACTCATTCTATGAGACATTACATTGATTCCAAAACCAAAGATCCCAATAAAAAAGAGAATTATAAGCCGATATTGCTTGAACATGGATGCAAAAATTCTCAACAAGATATCACCAAATCGGATTCAACAGTACATTAAAAGAATTATTCACCACGAACAAGTGGGATTTGTTCTGGGACTGTAAGAGTGGTTCAATATTCACAAATCAATCAACATGACACATCACATTAGTAAAAGAAAAGAACCATATGATCTTCTCAATAGGTGCAGAAAAATTATTTGACAAAATACAGCATCCATTCTTGACAAAAACTCTCAGTTGAGTAGTTATTAATGAAACATACTTCAACATCATGAAGTCCATATATGAAAGACCCACAGCTAGTATCATCCTCAATGGGGAAAACGTGAGAGCTTTTCCTCTATGGTCAAAAACAAGACAAGGCTATCCACTCTCACCATTACTATTTAACATAGTAGTGGAAGTCTTAGCCTCAGCAACCAACAACAAAAAGAAATAAAAAGCATCCAAATAGGCAAAGAAGAAGTTAAACTTTCACTATTTGCTGATGACATGATGCTATATGTATAAAACCTGAAAGACTCCATGAAAAAAATTGCTAAAACTATTACATGAGTTCAGCAAAGTTGCAAGATATAAAGCCAATGTACAGAAATCTGTTGCATTTCTATACACCAATAATGAAGCAGCAGAAAATTAAATCAAGGAATCAATCCCATTTACACTTTCAGCAAAAACATTAGATAACTAGGAATAAACCTAACCACAGAAGTAAAAGATCTGCACTCTGAAAACTAAAGAACACTTATGAAAGAGGTTGAAAAAACACAAAGAATCATTCCATGTTTGGAATATTCATAGATTGGAAGAACAAATATTTTTAAAATGTCTACAGTATCCAAAGCAATCTACAGATTTAATACAATCCCTATCAAAATAACACCAACATTTTTCACCGAGCTAGAACAAACAATCTTAACATTTGTATGAAACCACAACAGACCCCAAATAACCAATACAATCATGAAAAAAGAAAGCAAAGTGGGGACATCATAATTCCAGACTTCAAGTTATATTACAAAGCTGTAGTCATCGAGACAGTATGGTACTGGTACAAAAGCAGACACATAGATCAATGGAACAGAATAGAAAACCCAGAAATGAACCCACAATTATATGGTTAACTAATATTCAACAAAGCAGGAAAGAATATCCAATGGTATAAAAACACTCTGTTCAACAAATGGTGTTGGGAAAACTGGAGAGAAACATGCAAAAGAATGAAATTGGATCACTTTCTTACACCATACACAAAAAATAAATTGAAAATGGATGAAAGATCTAAATGTGAGACAGGAAACCATCAAAATCCTAGAGGAGAAAACAGACAGCAATATCTTTGACCTTGGCCTAAGCAACTTCTTACTATACACATCACCAGAAGCATGGGAAACAAAAGCAAAAATGAACTATTGGGACCTCATCAAGATCAAAAACTTCTGCACATCAAAGTAAATAAGCAACAAAGCTACAAGACAGCCTAAAAAATGGGGGAAGATATTTTCAAATGACATATCTTATAAATGGTTAGTATCCAAAATATATAAAGAACTTATCAAACTCAACACCCAAAAAACAAATAATACAGTTAAGAAATGGGAAGAAGACATGAATCAACATTTTCCCAAAATTGACATAGAGATATCCAACAGACACATGAAAGGTGCTCAATATCACTAATCATCAGGGAAATATAAATCTAAACTGTGAAGAAATACCACCTCATACCTGTCAGAATGCCTAAAATTAACAACACAGGAAACAACAGATGTTGGCCCATATTCAGAGAAAGGGGAACCATCTTACACTGTTGGTGTGAATGCAAACTGGTGCAGCCACTCTGGAAAACAGTATGGAGGTTCCTCAAAAAAGTTAAAAATATACTTTAATAAAATACTAAAATTTAAAAAGGAAAATAGTTTTTAAATAAAACATAAGTCAAGAAGTGCTCACTTCACTTATTCCTAATTTTCTTCAGGGGTTATCCTATTGGACTGACAAGTTCTGACTTAATTTCACATGTGCAGTAGACAAAACATGGCCCCAAGAAAAATGTAGTATGAAGAGATTTTTAGGTTTCTAGCCTCTTTCTTCTGTGTTTAAAATGTTCTTCTGACTTGCTGCCCTGAGAACCTATTAAGTACAACTAAACTATCTGATACACTCTTAAAAGTCTGAAAGGAGGCACAGTTATGCAACATGGAGTGCTTATTTATATATAATGCTACCAGCACTTCCTGCTTAAAACAGGAAGGAAGAGAAGGACTGACAGTTATAAAACAAAAATAAGTAAATTATGAGTCCTTTTTATCTCAGAAACAAAGAGACAGATTTTACAGGTACCATTTTGACTAATCCTGATGACTCCTCATTTGTTTAAATGATAATGGACTCAAGACAGCCTAGAGATTGAATAGTCATCATATTCAAAAACAAAAAGTAGAATCAGACCTATAAATACAGAAAACAAGCTGATGTTTACCAGAGGGAAGTGTTGTGAGGGGATGGGCAAAATGGGTGAAGGAGAGTGAGAGATACAGGTTTCCAGTTACGGAATGAAAAAGTCCCAGGAATAAAAGGCACATCATAAGGAATATGGACAGTGATATTATAATAACATTGTATGGTGACAGATGGTAGCTACGCTTATGGTGAGCATAGCATAACATTGAGAATTTGAATCACTCTGTTGTACTCTTGAAACTAATGCAACATTTGTATCAACTATATTCAAATAAAAAGAAAATTTTAAGAAAAATCTTAAAAATAAGTCAATAATTTTTAATCTATTTATAAATTGAGTTTGACCTAAATATAGTTACCATCTGATTATGTTCTGTATGTGGAAATTTTATTGGCAGTAAGAATAAACAAATAATATTTATGCAAATTCCAAAGAGAAAAAAAGTGCTTCATTTAGAAAAAAGTGGACATTAGAACCATTTCAGAGGAGGGAGCATACCAATAATATCTTTATACAAATGAGAAATTTCAATATTCTCTAACAAGAGCATTTCTCCATCAACATTAAGCTAATAACAAATAATGATCTCAGAATTTTACAGTGAATTCCTATTTTTTAAAGTGCTTTCATAAACTTCATTTGATCAACAGTGAAGAATTGGAAGATAACAGTTCAGATTCCATGCTAAGAGATGAAATAGGGGCGCCTGGATGGTTCAGTCGGATGAGCACCAACTCTTGATTTTGGCTCAGGTCATGATCCCAGGGTTGTGGGATTGAGCCCATGTCCAACTTTGTGCTGAGCATGGAGCCTGCTTTAGATTCTCTCTCTCTCCCTTTGCCTCTCTCCCTGGATCACATTCTCTCTCTCTCTCTCTCTCTCTCTCTCTCTCTCTAAAAAAGAATAAAAGAAAGAAAATAGATGTAACAAAAGTGATCAGTTTATGTTCCTGAACACCAGATAAACCTTTACTCCTCATCCTATTAAGTGTATTTTCCTGCTATAAGGAAAATGTTCAACCAACCAGGAACCACACATTTGTCTCCTTCCTTTCCCATATTTCTTCTCTATGGGTGAGAAATAAATTGTCATGTACAACTTCATGGAACAAAAGGTAATCTCTAAACTAACAAAATGAACTTGAGGTTGATCCATAGAAGTATGTTCAAAATCAAAAATTATGAAATTAAACAAACTAATCCCTTTTTTCCATAACCATATCTATTATACTTCTAGGGATTCAGCTTAGTCCCATGAGACAAATACTATATTCTGTGTGTTTTTTTTTAGAACAGTAAACAAAATCTTCATTTTCATTAGTTTGTTTTAGTCAAGTTCAAAGCTTCAAGCAGCCAATCTAGGTACCAGGTACTAGGTACTAGGTATTTAGTAGTGAGGAGCCTTCTGGGCTAAATTGTGATGCACGTATTTATTAGGATATAATCAATATCAAGTAAAGCACTTTGATCACCTGAAAGCAAAAGTAAAAAAAAAATTACCAAAAAGTGTAAATTGGAAAAACTGTGGAAATAGAAATGAAAACAAAAAGTAAAGATTCTACATTGTATTCAAATTTGTGCCTAATATTTCCTGAGGGTTGGCTCACTTGTACAAATCACCAAATCACCAAACCAGAAAGGCTACAACGTGGGAAAGTTCTGAACACTCCAAACCAGAAGTCATTCTTCAGGACAGTGTCTAATTCCTGATTGGTAATTTCAAAATATAATAACTCTGAGTGAGCAAAACCATAGCGTGAATAAAAATAAAGCTATATTTATTGGAAACATTATGCCAGGCACTATTGCATTTAAGCCTTGTAACAACCCCATGAGGTAGTGTAATTATTGGTTCCATTTTACAGACCAGGAATTTAAGGAGCTAAGAGGTTGAATAACTTACTCAAGATCACAAATAGTAAATGGTGGAACCAAGATCGAGCCCAGATCTGTCTGTCTCCAGAGCTTACACTATTAACTACTAGTGCATACAATGCCTCAGAATATAGTTACTTCTGCTACCAACTACTCCATCTAAAGGAGGGGTTCTGAAAGGAAAAATGAAAAAGGGGAGTCATTGAAAACACTTCCATTGAAGCACTTTCCCTTCTTGGCCAGAGAATTGATTGGTCCCTGCCTAAATAAAGGAAATATATCAAAGACAGCTTCTAAACACGTCCCTGGGGCATTTCCCAAGATACTAGGAAATAACAATTACATTGTTTGTATAGCTACTGACAGTTCACAAGCATTTTCACATGCATTAGCTCACTCTTATTTCTAGTGAAGTGATATAGTCGCAATTATTAACCCTTTACTGTTATTAATTACAAATGGGAGAACTGACACTCAGAAAATTCAAGTGACTTTATCTCTTCCAGGTCACACCAAAAGTGATGTAGCCACAATGAAACCAGGGGTGCATGTATCCATTTGAATTAGTGTTTTTGTACTTTTTGTGTAAATACCAAGTAGTGTGATTCCTGGACCATAGGATATTTCTATTTTTAACCTTTTGAGGAACTTCCATACTGTTTTCCACAGTGGTTACACCAGTTTACATTCTCTCACCAATAGTGCAAGAGGGTTCCCCTTTTTCCACATACTTGCCAACACTTGTTATTCCTTGTGTTGTTGATTTCAGCCATTTTGACAGGTGTGAGGTGATATCTCATTGTAGTTTTGATTTATATCTCCCTGATTATGAGTGATGTTGAGCATCTTTTCATATGTCTGTTGGCCATTCTGAATGTCTTCTTTGCAAAAATGTCTATTCATATCTTCTGCCCATTTTTTAACTGGATTATTAATTTTTGAGTGTTGAGTTCGATAAGTTATATTTTGCATACTAACCCTTTATCAGATATGTCATTTGCAAATATCTTCTCCCATTCCATAGGTTGTCTCTCAGTTTTGTTGGTTGTTTCATTTGCTGTGCAGAAGCTTTTTATTTTGATGTAGTCCCAATAGTTGTTTTGTTTTTGTTTTTTGAGAGAGAGAGAGAGAGAGAGAGAGAGAGTATGTTTGAGCAGGGGAGGGGCAGAAGGAGAGGGAGAGAGAGAATCTTAAATAGGCTACACGCCCAGCAAGGAGCTTGATGTGAGGTTTGATCTCATGACCATGAGATGATGACCTGAGCCAAAATCAAAAGTTGGACCCTCTACCAACTGAGCTAACCAGACACACCAGTTTATTTTTGTTTTTTTTTTTTTCTCTTGTCTGAGGAGACATATCTAGAAAAATGTTGCTATAGCATATGTCAGAGAAGTTACTGCCTGTGTTCTAGGATTTTTATGGTTTCAGGTCTCCATTTTGAGTTTATTTTTGTATATGATGAAAGAAAGTGGTCCACTTTCATTCTTTTGCAGGTGGCTGGCCAGTTTTCCCGATACCATTTGCTGAAGAGATTTTTGTTTTACGTTGCATATTCTTGCCTCCTTTGTCAGAGATTAATTGACCATATAATTGTGGGTTTATTTCTGGGCTTTCTGCCCTATTCCATTGACCTATGTGGGGTTTTTTTTTCATGCCAGTAGCATACTGTTTTGATTACTACAGCTTTCTAGTATAACTTGAAATCTGGAATTGTGATACATCCAGCTTTGTTTTTCTTTTTCAAGATTGCTTTGGCTATTTTGGGTTTTTTGTGGTTCCATAAAAATTTTCAAGATTGTTTTTTCTAGTTCTGTGAAAATGCTGTTGGAATTTTGATAAGGATTGAGTTAAATCTGTATATTGCCTTAGGGTGCATGGGAATTTTATCAATATTTCTTCTTCCAATCCATGAATATGGAATATCTTTCCATTTGTTTATATCATCTTTAATTTCTTTCATCAATGTTTTAGTTTTCAGAGTACAGGTCTTTCTTCCTAGGTATGTTATTATTTTGGGCGCAATTATAAATTTGATTATTTTTTTAATTTCTCTTTCTGTTGCTGCATTATTAGGGTATGGAAACAAAACAGATTTCTGTAAATTGATTTAGTATCCTGCAACTTTACTGAATTCATTTATCAGTTCTGGTAATTTTTTGGTGGAGTCTTTAAAGTTTTCTACATATAATATCATGTATCTGAAAATAGTGAAACTTTTTGCTTCTTCCTTACTAATTTGGATGCTTTTTATTTCTTTTTGTTGTATGATTGCTGTGGCTAGGATTTCCAATACTATGCTGAATAAGAGTGGTGAAAGTGGACATCCTTATCTTGTTCCTGACTTTATGGGAGAAGCTCCCAGTTTTTCACCATTGATCGTCACTAAAATCTATTTTAAATCTGTGGTTTTCAATGCAGTTGCCATTATCCACATTACATGTGCCTATGAGCATCTGGAAGATGGCTAGTTTTATTGAAGTATTTTATTTTATTTTATTTTATTTTATTTTATTTTATTATTCTACATTTTATTTTAAATAATCACTTTGACTAGTGGCTACCACATTGGACAGAACAGAATAACATAAGGATGTTGACTTTAATGATCTGTACGATCTGTCTTAGGTTATCTATGCTATTCTGTACAAGTTTCATTCAAACTCATCTAAAATTCTGTTAGTGTACCCTGACCTCACCAGAAGTGAAAATCCAGGGTTGCTTTATACTCATGCAGTGAGTGGGCCCTGAGGCAGGAAGAAAGTGTTGAATGCCATATTTTCACAGCTTAGACTGATATATTTTTATTGTCTCTGAGTTTCCATGAATTGAAATAAAAGGATGAATCACAGCTATCTCGGTCTCTGTGAATGAATGTACATGTGTGTATATCACTGTGCTATGAGTATAGTAATACTCTTTATCTTCCTTTCCAAAGTGCCATTAGTGTTTATTGTGGAACAATTTCAGTTCTTGGAAGAAAAAAAAATGATTCCTCTTGATTTTATGGTGAAATGAATACATCTTAAGAAAGTCTCTTTCTCTCTGGTTTCAGTTTCCTCATCTCTAATATGAGAGAGTTGGACTACATTTATTTAGTTGACAAAACAAACAAGGCAGAAAGCTAACAGCTGGTGACACATGATAAATTAGACCTGTGATCAATTAGACCCTCAGGGATTCAATTGAATAAAAAGTCTAAGCAAAATGATTTTAAGGCTCCTTTTTCAGCTCTATAAGCTCATGTAAACTATGAATCCTGTAGCTCATAATTAATGAGTAAACATTCTACGACTGAAAATCCTTTAACCTTGTACCAAAGTCCTAGTTAATTAAGACAGTGTCTCCATCCAACTATATGTTATTCCCCCTCTTCTTCACCATTCCCTACTTGGTCCTCTCCAACTCAGTAATAAAATAAGAACTGAAATAATCTGGGAAAATGAGAAAGAGTAGAGAGAAGGCAGCAAAGAGGTATCAGTTTTGGCATTTCATCATTTCCTGGAATGGTAAAAAAAAAATGTTAGTTATTATATCAAACATGATATAAATTGATGCAGCTATACAGGGAAAAGACCCAATTGTGGATGGATGGAGCACTGCCCTTCCCATCACTCAGGAAGCAGAGAAGCAGCTAAGGAAGGAA
The DNA here is from genome assembly GCF_018350155.1 of Leopardus geoffroyi. NCBI lineage: Eukaryota > Metazoa > Chordata > Mammalia > Carnivora > Felidae > Leopardus > Leopardus geoffroyi. The sequence goes on along the minus strand of NC_059343.1, from coordinate 64,145,253 downwards.
ATAAGTAGGGGAGCACACATGAGCATCACATGGCATCCCCTCTCTGTCATAGCTATTGTGGTGACATCTTGAAGCTCAAATATGTTAAAACCTTTCTCTTTTCTTCATTATCTGAGTACAAACTACTTTTCCACCATAGCTCAAGATGACTGTAATAGTCCAGACTAGAGAGGAAGTGATAACTCATATTCTGCCTCCCTTATTAACTTTCCCCTAGGCCTCTGGGGATCCAAACTCAGCTGAAAAAATTCTAGTTATAATGTCACTTTAGCTAGTAAACGCCCCAGGGGAGGATTGAAGAGTCTGGTCTTGGATCCAAATGTTATCTCTCCCTTTAATTTGCTTGGACAGCTTTCTCTCTCATCCACTACCATAACTAAGAATTCTATGAAAGAAAAAGTAGGTTTCAGAATTTTTAGTGCCCTTGCCTCAAGTTTCCTGTCATATAATTCAGGTACCTACATATGCAAAGTTTGAGTAAATGGCTTTGCATCTACAGCAAGTAGTAAACAGAGGGCTGTTGCTGGGCTCATGTTTTACTGAGTACCAAATTAATTATTAATTATTAGTTATGGGAACATGTTTAAAAGGTGTTAAAATGAACATACTTGTACCCATCCCCATATATACCACCCTAATGTAGCTCAATATAATTGATGTAAACAACTCACACCTTGTTGTTCTCATCCATTTTGTTTATAATATCAAAGTGCCACCCCAAGCTCCAATCAAGGCATAGCAGACTGCCATATCCCTATTCCACAGAAGACAGACAGGGCATCCCATTGTTCCAACACTCCAGAGCCTAACCAAAATCTAAGAGTATTTACCTGCCTTCCAGATTCCTAATACAGGACTACTGATGGCAAGTCTAGTCATTCCAGGTCATTCTCAGCGTGATGGAAACAAAACTACCTTTAATCCAATGGAGGCAATGTCTGTCATGGAGATTTTGGGAAATCAGACTCAAACTAAGACAATTATTTTCCAGAACATAAGTCACCAAAAAGAAAAAGAATTTTTTAGAGTATGGATAGAGCCACAAATACAATTAAGGAAAGAGAGACAGACACAGAGAAAGAGACAGAGAAAGAGAGAGATACAAGGAGGGTGAGGGAGACAGAGAGAGATACAAAGAGGGTGAGGGAGACAGAGAAAAAAAGAGAGAAAGAGAGGTGAAATTTATCTTGCCTAAAATCAAGTTTCACATAATGGCAGTTAGATTAGCATATCCTGGTAGGACTATCTTTCTCCGCCTACAAATACTCTAACCACCCTTAAGTCGTAAAAATTAGAACTAAACTTCACAGAGTATACGCCTTCCTGCTTCCCATCTCAGTGCAGCTACAAGATTTCCCGAGGATTCTGTTGCTAGAGCTAGGCATAAAATCTCATTTATATACACAACAACCTGCACGTCTCCAGTTTCTATTCCTCCTCCCTCCCTCTGCTTTCCCCTCCCCCACTTTGCACCAGAGAAGCCAAATTTAGGCGTGCTTTACAGTATGAGGACTAATCTGAAAGAGGAAGAAGAATCTGTATACATTGGCTAGCATATATGCCCTGCCTTCTCTCTTCTTGAAAATCGCAGCAACTCATCTTTTCAAAGAAGTCTGCCTAAAGAACAGGCACCCTGTGAATGGAGTGTGCTTTTAGAACCCTCTAGGATATTCAAATTCATTGTGGAGCTCACTAAGAAGGTTACCTCTCCAAGGGACGATTTACGGAAGACTTGGAGCTTGCCTCTGAGAATGAATGCAAAAGGACCCTAAACTGTCAGTCTTGAAGGTAGCAGGTAAGAAGATTTGATGTTTCAATGCTATGACTAAAATAGTTTGTAGTAAAATTTTCTTTTCGCTTTTTGGCTTTTGGCTTTTTGGCATTTTAGCAAATTCCCAGGAGTTTGAGGGTAGCTAATCTGCCTTGCCTATTTTAAATTAGACTGCTACTATGAATTCTTTATACTTTACTTATTGGCCAGAGATTTGATAATCTAATCAGTCTGTCAACAAGTGTTGCTCAGTGCTTCTGTTGGGGCTCAATATGGCAAAATATAGAGGGGACACTACCCAAGTCTCCAGCACATTTGCAATTAAGTTAGAAATATATGAGTGAAGTCATATGATTTTTGTCTTTCTCTGACTAATTTCACTTAGCATAATACCCTCCAGTCCCATCCACATAGTTGCAAATGGCAAGATTTAATTCTTTTTGATTGCCGAGGGAAGGGAAACAAAAATAATATAAAAACAGGGAGGGGGACAAAACAGAAGAGACTCATAAATATGGAGAACAAACTGAGTGTTACAGGAGGGGTTGTGGGAGGGGGATGGGATAAATGGGTAGGGGGCACTAAGGAATCTACTCCTGAAATCATTGTTGCACTATATGCTAATTTGGATGTAAATTTAAAAAAATAAAAAATAAAATAAAACAAACAAATAAATAAATAAAGTACCTCATAATAATTTTAAAAAAGAAAAAGAAATATAAGGCATATTTTAGAATCTTATTTCAAGGGCTCAGAGGAGTTTCTCTAATCTGTAGTGGCAGTTTCTTTCATTATGGAAAAAAAAAAACTATAAAGGGTTATCCTGAGTATACATGCAAACTCTCAAGTTTGGCCAAGCAGACAAGTTTCCACATTGCTGATAAAAGTAAAACAAATAGTGAAGAATGACCTAGCTTATTCACAAAGTAGTTTCACATTCATTATCCCACTTGAACCTCTCATCCTCATGCATTTTAGACAGGGTAAGTGTTACTATCCCTGTTTTGCAAATAAGGAAATAGACTCAGAGGCATTAATAAATTTTCTAACAGATTCTAACTAGCAACTGCAAACAGAAAGCTCTCACAACTATAAATCGATACTCTGATTGTTTTGAAGACTAGAGAGAGGCCATGACATATAATTATCAGCTGATTATTCTAAAATAAAATGTAAGTAAACCTGGACTTCAGACTCTACTATGTTTCAAATACATTAGTGAAATTTGCTTCTAGATAATTTTAAGTTTTGGTATCTATTGCAATCACTCAAAAATATTTTCTGTTGTTGTTTTGCTATTAATTTCCCAATTAGAACTAAAGGTGGTCTCTGTTTATATATCAAATTAATGACCTCAGGTACTACATTTACATCCTTAATACACCCTTAATAAAAACTGTTTCCCTGGTCCCCAAAATAATCAAATGACTGCACTAGCCAATCAGTTCCTATAAATGACAGTGAACCCAAACAGTATAGGTAAAAGAAAGTTTCCAGATTGAGTCCAGTCTGAATCCAGCATTTTTGTGTCTTCCTAGCCCAAAATCATCAATTTCATTTTCTACTACTTTGCTTTCTTACTCTTAATCAAACTTTTGATGTGTTTAGGAAGTACTTATCTGGGAAAAAGCAAGATTCTACCATGGTGCAGGAAATTATAAATTTGCCTTTGCGAATCACTGACTGATAATAAGGCATTAAAGGATGGCACTGATCCTAAGGGACATATCTAATATTGTGGATTTGATGCCATGAAAGGTAACTATCATAATCTCTTAAATAACATAGCTCTGCATTGATCTACTTTGATCCATTTTGTTATTTCTTATGTTCTTATTAAAATATCTAGAATCTGTTGTAATCCAGTTAAACAAATGTCAGTTAACCTCAATACAGTGTGTGACACAAAGGTAAGATGAAGTTCCTGCTCTTGGGGAACTTACAATGCTGGTGGGGATATAAGACTTACAGAACATAAAAATATGAGACAGTAAACCAATGTTATATTTTTAATGGCAAAGGGGTTTGGAGAAGAAAGATAGCAGTGGGTTGGGCTGAATCAAGATGGCTTCATAGAGGAGATAAAATGAGATAGGCTTAAATAAACGTCTACAATATGGGACCATGCTAAACAAACCTTCTGTGCACATAGTAAGTGTTCAATGTATGTTGTTTGCATTCAATTCTAGTAATAGAAATGACAGAAATACATTGTATCAAAAGTGAATTTGGTACCTGTATTGTACACCAAAGAACCTGATTTGGCTAGAGTAAAGGGACTGAGTTGAGGAGTAACAGTAAATAAATTTGGATAGAAATGTAAGCCCAGATTATTAGACTTTGAATTCCGGGCACTTTTTAATGGGAAATCATATCAGCAAGCTTTGAATAAATGAGTATATGATGGAAAAATATTTTTAGTTGAATAATCTAGCAGAGTTTCATAGGCTTAAGTACATTTGAGAAAACTGGATATGGAGAAGCCACTTAAAGAGTAGAAATTAATTAGACTATAGGATAGGTGGATGCCAGTGGAAATGGAATGGAGAAACACTCAAGGAGACATTTAAGAGGAATAATAGATGGAAATTGGTGAGTGATTAGATATAGGCAGCATAAGAAAGTCAGAGCTGTCCCTAAAATTTTGAACCTGTGGGATCTGGGAAGTGGTGCTACACTATACACAACAATAGGTAATTTGGGGATGGAAATTGGGAATGTAAGACGTGATGAGTTCTGTTTTTGACCTGTCAAGTTTGAGGAGATGGCAAAAATTCCAAGAAGCAATGTCTTATGGATATTTGGAAATAATGACCCTGACTGTGAGTGATGGTTAAGTGGTGGAAGCCAAAATTAAATCTGGGGCATGTGACAACCAAGGCCATAAGATTGGCCCATCTTAGAGAAAGCAAATCTAAGAGATGACCAAAGACTGAAACTTGTGCAGTGCATACATTTTTGGTCAAGAGAAAGAAGAGAGTCCTGAGAAATAAAAGCCACAGAAATATAGTTCTTCTCAAAATATACCAAGAGTCTTGACAAAAGGTGTCAGGTTATATATTCTTTTAAACTTCCTCTCCCCAAGTATAACTAGCATAGTGCCTTATGAATACCATGAGCACCCAAAAAATATTGTTATTCTACTATAAACAAGCATGGAGATATTTTGTTTCAAGTTATCTTTGAAACTGGACTCTGTCATAAACTCTGCAACCTAACAGTGGTATCTTTAAACTACCTTGCTGCATGTATTTCAATGGGAAGGAAACTTGGCCTGGGTAACTGGAAGTTTATCCTAGATTTGCCTTTTAATCAGTTGTGTGTCCTCTAGCAAATTGTTGAACATCAGTATTTCTTGGTTACCTCATGTATCCAATGTAATAATGAGCTTATAAAGATATTTTTCAGATCTGCTAAAATGATAAAGTGAAAGGGACTTGAAAATACAAACCATCATCCAAAAGGATTTTGTTTAAATTCCATTCTAGGAGAGTAAGACACATAACAAGACTGCATGTGGACTGAGTAGGACCAGATACTTTCTGCTCCCAATACTGTACCTCTAAACAGGGGCCTCATTCTAAGTAAGCATCAGCAACTGCAATCAGCAATTCTAAGTAAGCATCCTATTTTTAGGACGCCAGTAGGAGCCAACTCTCTGGTTACTTTTAATTCTACCATACCTATGCAGTCCTCAATGTGCATGCCAATTTGTTGATTTGCATTGAGGAAATACAACTGCTAAGAGGTCTGCTGTACTCATAGCAGGTGGTGGCACATTCTCATCCTTACAGAAAAGGCACCAAAGTAAGCCATTTAACTTGATTTGATAAATCCAGACATCTCAGATCCATTAATTCATGTTACAGTACTGGTGTTAGTTACAATTACTTTTGCTTTCAACTGATAATTCTTCATAGGCTGGTAGAAAAGACCACTGTTTAAACAAGTTGTGCACAGCAAAACTCTTCTATCTTGCTTCCTCATTCCATCCCATTTTACTACATCCTATCATAACTTCTCTTTTCTTTGTGCCCCACCAGTTTTTCTTCTGGATTTAGGAGAGAAAACAGAAACAAAAATATTTAAATATTTGGGGCAAGTTAGTTAGAGATGGGCTCTGGTAGAAATAGGGGGAAAGACACAAAACAGAAAAGTAAACATAGACCCCTGAGCATTTAAACACAGAGGTGGTTTTCCTTTTGATGAATAAAATGTCATTATCATATTTACAGTGTTTGTAGAATCAATACATCCCAGACATTTGAGATCCTACTTAAATGTAGCTAATGGAAAAAGAAAAGGAACTGATATCTAGACCTAGAGTCCCCTGGAACATTCAGGCTTTCTTTTATTATTTTTTAATTCCCTCCTTAAAAAGGAAAGAAAAATCCAATTTGGTATCACATTTTAAGGTCTCTAACATGTAAGAATCCTAAAATTTCTCATCTATTTGAGATTAACAGTCTGTTTTTACATATGGCTGTATTTGTGTTGTCATGGATTTAAAATAAGTGGAATTAAGCTAACAATAACAACACTCAAACCTCTCTGACACACCTTATGTAAATATTCCAAAGTTCATAGGAAATTCAGGCCTCAGAAAATATAAAAAGTTTCTTTTCATCATAAATTGGTTACCTATTTGTTTAATCTGAATTTAAATTATTCGAACACCTTATTTGGGCCTTCAATAAAAAACAGTCTCCTAGAAAACAGTTATCCTGCTTCTAAGATCCAGGCATCTAAATTCCAAGAAGTTAGAGGCAGGCCTCAGAGTCAGCTGTGATCAATGGTTTCAGATCGTAGGGGGATTCCAAGTTGCTGGTAATTAGGTAAAGACTTAACAGGTATCCCTGGAAGAAAGTGGGCCCTCTAGTTAGTGCTTTATAAAAAGTCCAAAAGTATGTAAGCTGTCTGTAACATATTTCTATCACCCAGACTAAAGTTAGAACTGTCTTCACACTATGCACTCCCACCATACCCATGCACTCCTCAATATCTCTATTGCTATTTTGTGACTTGTGTTTCCCTTCAGGTATGTTCCCGATCACTTTATTCTGATTATACAGGATAAAACATTTGTGTCACAGTACTATGTAAAGGGACACACTGTGTCTTTAGCTCTGAATACCACATTCCAAGTTCGTTTGGGGCTTAACACTGTACTGGGTTTGGAATCCAGCTGTCTGACAACAGAGTGGCCCAGTGTTATTAATGTAATGTTCTCCCCTTAATGGTAAATAAGCTGTTGGAGGGAAAAACTTCTTAGAAATGTCAACAATGTAGTGACTCCCATGTAGTTTCTAATACCAGTGAGAATGCCGCTAAGCATTTCCATGGAAATGCCAACCTAAAAAGCTACTTATTGTGATAATAAAGTTATAGTGATGAGAGGAGGGTCTTTCTGCTCCCCTCCCCAAAATTATTTATTGCCATGGAGGAAAGCCACTGAAATCATTAATACAAGCCATGTTGTTTATAGATTAAAACCTTATGGAGGATGTGTAGCTTTGCTCCAATTAATGACCAATCACTCAATAAGCACTTATTGCACATTTTTCTTTTTTTAATTCTATTTTTTAGAGACAGAAAACACACAAGTGGGGGAGGAGTAGAGAAAGAGGGAGATAGGATCCAAAACAGGCTCTGCACTAACAGCAGAAAGTCCAATGTAGGTCTTGAACTCAGGAACCACGTCATGACCTGAGCAGAAATCAGATGCTTAACCGACTGAGCCACCCAGGTGCCTCTATTACACATTTTTCTATTTGCAAAACATTGTGACAGGCTAGGTTTGTGGTTCACAGAGCTTAAGAATAAAAAGGCTGGACTTTTTTTCTCCCACCCTATGGGAGTTCACAATCTACCTATGGAGACAAGATTTATTCTCATTAAAAGATACAAGATAATAGAATAATGACTGCCATATTATTGGTAAAGACAATAAACATAATACAAGTTGAAGGAAGAGAGATATTAGTGTAGAATGGGGTGGTCAAAGTAGGTGTCAGGAAATAGAACCTGAGCTGAGCCTAGTATGAGTATGAAAAAGAGTCATAAAAATTTACATTTGTGTAGTGTTCTACAGTTAACAAAACATTTATATTTGCTGGTTCTCCTATTTATTATGCATCATTCAACAAACACCTGCTGTATTAAAAAATTAACTAAACTTTGTCCCCATTTATTAAGTTGATGGGGAGAATCCCTTCATAATGTATATGTACACTTTAAATACATTACAATTTTATTTGTCTATTATACTTTAATAAAGCTGGGGAAAAATTGTACCTCACCTCCTTGAGATTATCTTTATAGGGTAAACAGAACAACTAACTTTTATCATTTGGCAATAATAGGATCATAAAGAAAGCAAAAAGGTCACTGTGGCATTGGCCAAATAAAAGTAGGGCCCCACTGAGCTGTACTTTCATGAAAATTAAGCTTCCTGCATCTTGCCGCTGCTCAGCAGAAGTATCTGCCTTAGAAGACTGAACCTTATGTCCTAACCTCCCCCACTTCCTCTTCTGCCTTGGCCCTGCCCTCTTCACCCTATCCCTGTTGGCAGTCGTCCAACACATGCACACACCATCCGGTGCATGCTAGCATTTATTAGAAAGGTAAAGGAAGTCTTGAGTGAGGCATTATGCTTAATGTAATCATAAACTACCCCCAAATATTGATTTAATCTTTAAGTCTCTCCTGGAGGCTGAATTAAAAAATACTCATAAACCCCCAAACCCCAAACCTTGTATAGCCAAACACATCCTTGGGTCTTGGGATTCTCATCAATCTCTCACCTATACCACTTCTGATTTCTCCTTCAGTCCCACTAAACTACTTTTGCTTTTTTGGTTTTATGTTCTTTGCCTTCTGTTCCTTCCTAAATATGTGGATTCTTCTGCCCCACCCCTTTTACTTTCTTCTCCAGTGATTTGTAGTGTTCATCCACAGGTCACGGTCCCTTACATTTTTTTTTTCAGGTTTCTTTTTTAATAGATTCTACCCTGCTAGCGAAGTCCATATTTTACTTCCACTTTATGCCATTATCTAGATTCCTGCACAATAGCATCTGTGTTTCCACACTAAAAACTTGCTCCTTCCTCCACCCACCCCTAGACACCCATCCTGAGGAATTAAATACTGTATTACTCAAAAGTGTCTAATACTGCACAGTTATTCTTCCAAAGTTGCTCAATTAGGAGAGGAAGAGAGCAAAACTGAATAAAGCAGACTCACTGTCATTAATACGCTCACTGTCTAAATGGATATGACAGATATGTAATCAAAAAGAGTGATTACAGCACTCTAATAAATATGGTAATAGTACCACAAACAAGGGGACATTTACAAATAATAAAAACTTCAACTTAAATCTTGAAGTATAAGTGTACATTTTCCAAGTTCACCTCTTTGTCTAGTGAAAGAAGGTACATAGTTTGAGTATCTTCAAGTAGACAAGATATGCTGATATAAGGATCCTGATCTAAGTTGGTGAGAGAAGGTCAGGAGAACTGCAAGATAAGCCTCAACAGAACTTTGAATTTACACATGAGAAATGAGGTCAGTAAAGATCAACTCTGACTACCAGATTCTGTGCCAGAGTGACTGGAAGATGTTTAATGTCAATGGAAAAAAAAGTCCTTTGGAAGAGTTGATTTGGGAGGGAAGATAATATATTTGTATTTAAGCATGTTTAAATTGAGGGGGAAAAGCATAAGATTCAAGAAGAGCAATATTCTAGGCAGTTGAAAATGAAAACTAAAGTTCAGGTGAATAGTTTGTGGCTGAGACAGAGATTTGAGTCATCCACATGAAAGTGATCATTTTAAAACATGAGAGTTAAGTTATCCAAGGGAAAGAGAGAACCAAAGAGATAAACACCAAACATTCGCATTTCACAGATCTTAGATGCAATAACAACCTCAATTAGCTATCTGAAAAAAACTGTCATTGACGAAAGGAGACCAAAGGGAAGAGTGGGTATTGGGGTATCAGTGTGGTAGTAGCAGATTTGGACTGAAGGTTGTAGTGCCTGGGTTCTAGTCACAGCCCTGTCATTATCAATACACTCTTGAGCAAGTCATCACTACTTCACTCCCATTCATAGGTTTCATGTTTAAACATGTAAAAGTACATTGGAACAGGATCTCTAAAATCACTTCGACTCAATCTGGCACCTGTTCTTTGAATAGCAAAAAGCACATTCTACTGACATGGCTCAGTAATACAATTTTCTTTTAAAAGAATGGTATAGAGGGGTGCCTGGGTAACTCAGTCCATTGAGCATCCAACTCTTAATCTCAGCTCAGGTCATGATCTCACGGTTTGTGAGATGGAGCCCCACATGGAGCTCTTTGCTGACAGCACAGAGCCTGCTTGGGATTCTCTCTCTTTCTCTCCCAAAATAAATAAACTTTAAAAAACTAATGGCATAGAATCTCACTAGACATTCATTGTGTTCCTGCTGTGTATGCAAATTACTATGGTAACCACTCTAGAAGAAAACTGGGGAAGTATAAAAGGAAGTAAAGTGGGAAAAGAAAACATGAAGATATAATCCCTGTTTCCAAGGAACTTGAAATCTAGTTGAAATTACTGGCCTCACATTCAGCTTATGCACAGTAAGTCATAATTCTGCTGCCAGACTTGTGTATCATTTTTTATATTGTTTTGTTTAAATGTTTATTTGTTTATTTTGAAAGAGAGAGAGAGAGAGAGCAGGGAAAAGGTAGAGAGGGAGGGAGACAAAGAATCCAAAGCAGGCTCTGCACTGTGTAGGGCTTGAACTCACAAACCATGAGATCATGACCTGAGCCCAAATCAAGCATCAGACACTTAGCCGAATGAGTCACCAAGGTGTCCCCATACTTGTGTATCACTGTAGTTTGATGAGAAACAAGCAGCTTAAATTTATCTCTTACATAAAGTTGTACCTATTTTTTGCTTTGATAAGATGCTCTGGAAAAAAATCCCTGCTCCTGTTTCAAAAGTTACAACAAAGGAAAAATAAGTAGTAATATAATAAAAGAACTATACATCTAAGGTGACTCAGTAAAACAATTCTGAAATGAGTTGGTCTGATTCAACATATTTACTGAGCAACAAGTGTAATGTTCCTTACTAGGTTCTACAGAACCTATTTTATTATAAATTATATCTTATCTTTGTCCTCAAAAGTGTCTAAAAGTTAGTAGTGGACATTATGTAAATATACAAATTACTATAAGAAAAAATAAAAACAGGTAGAAATACAAAATTGAATTCTGTAATTTAACCATTGGCCACTGTGGCCAACTGCTCTCCAAGGTTCTGTCGTCCTGAGAATACCCTGTACTTCCTGATTCTTCCTTCCACATTTAACCTTTCTACAAATTCTCTCTTCACTGTGCCCTCTACAACACCATTTTCATTATAAGTTCTCCTACATCCTAAATCGCTTCAAATAATTCTCCCACCGCTTCATTGTCTTATGTAAAACTTGGTCCTCCCCATCAAAAGTAAGCTGCTTATTTTTCTACATCTCATCTACTGTGAAACCTAGAGAGTTTGTTCAATGTCTCCTGGCTTCCTAGTGCCATTTTAAATCATTACTTTTCTACTATAATGCAAACAGCCATTCACTTCTGCCACCCTTTAATCTTCCTTATTAATATCACCATCTATTGACCTCCTAGTTATTTTTCCCTAATTCACTGAATAATTTAGCATTTGGCTTGTGGTTTTCCTCTTTACCCCAAATCCTGCTATCACCTTTGTAACTTCATATTCCATATAAACAACCAACCTAGGAAACTGATTTTAACTTATTTGACCTCCTTATTTAGAACAATATGCATTCACATTCTACCTTACCTACTCATTCCATGGCCATACTTGGAACCTCAATTTATTATCACACAACTGAAATCTGAAACTCCATTGTACCACACTCTCACCACAAACTCCTAGACTTTCAGTTCTCTCACACCCTTATTGCTACTACACCACTTCTTAAATCTCAGTGAATCTTCCAGTCCCTTGGTCCCTCCCTTTTCTCCCAATCTGTTAAAACTTCATAGTTTCATTGTTAACCACCCTTTTGGCAGCATTCTCAATCAATCTCCTTACCTATTGTTCTTCCGTAAGTTTTCTCTGTTACTTCCAATCTTATACCAATTTAACCATTTGTATTTTTTCTTTCCTACATGCAGGCTGTTGAACACCACTGGGATAAATCACATAATTGTGTAGACTGGGGCCACTAAAAATCTACACTATCCAATTTCTCTTGGGCCTTCAGAGTCTTGGTCATAGTTCTCTTCCATTTCCCAGAGCTACCATTCAAACCTTTACCAATTGTCAGAAGACCTGAACCCAAGTGAAGCCATCTTTTTCTCACCAGACACCATCATTTCTTATTTTACCAAGAAAATTAAACCTCAGGGATGACCAACCTCTATTTTTTTCTGCTCCACTTCCACTTTCATTTACATGTCAGTATTTTCTCTCACTCTGCACCCTCTAATAGCTCCCTAATCCCTAGAGGATAAACCCAAATTCTCTAGAATTTCAAACCCCATAGTCCAATGACATACAGATACATACACCCAAATATGCATAGCTGCACACACCTTTATCTTATATTTCATCCTTATCACATTGTTAATTTTCCCTACACATATCAGGTTATTTCTTATCTCCAAGGCTTTGTTCATTCTACTTTCTAACCCTGCCTAAAATGCTCTTCTCCACCTGCCCTACTCTTCTATATTTTATGAAGCCTTTACTAACATACATGAACAATTTGTATTTCCATTCTGTGTCCTTTATATTCTTCTATTGCTACAGCTGTAGTGGTGCAGTGAATTAATTTGTTAACACATCTGTGTCTCCCTTTAGTGGAGTGAACTTTTGATGGGCAGGGCTTGTGTCTTATTTTCCAAAGTGTCTAGGATAGAATTGACATATAGTAAGCAGCTAATACATCCTTTTTGATATGACTAACATATCACAATGGTACAGAAGACAAGGAAATTTTTTAAGAAGGATATGATGTAAGAGATAGTCATAAAGATTATTAGAATTACATATGATAGCAATGAGGAAAAAGAACATATCAGATGACAAAATGGCCTGAGCAAAGAAAAAGAGACCAAATAAGGATGGAGCTTGTCATAAGTTCACATTTATATATTATACATATAATAAATGATGGAGAGTGACACTATAATGTTAAGATAGAATATTATTGTGGTCTTAAATGCTTCATCAAGCTTAACTTAAGTCACTGGAGACCTTTGAAAGGGAAGTGATATGATTAAAACTGTGCTTTAAGATGAATAATCTGGCATAAGTAATAAGGATAGACTGAATAGAAGAGAAGCAAGAAAGTTAAAATGAAAATTGTAACTTCTAATATTCATTAAAAATAGTCTCATATTATAACCAAAAAGAGGATCAAGAAATAGATCGATCCTTGGCTTATGTGCAGTTGTCTTCACAACAGTTTGTTCAACTGCCATGATTTGTACCAGTATTTGAATTTGTCTTATGTCAGTGTTTAGTGCTAGAGCTTGTATTATCTATAACGTAACAGTGTTGTGTAGTAAAAATAGCAATGGACAGTGAGTCAAGCATCCTGACTCTGCCACTAATTCTGTGTGTTACTTTTGCAATCATTTTATCTTTTTGGGTCATAAAGAGAGTTGAATTAGATGCATTCTAAGTTTTGTTCTACCTCTAAAATTCTATAATACTACGTCATTGAATCCTAATCAGAGATTTTTATTTCCCTTTAGGGAAGCTTCAGTCAATGTAGTATTTCTGTTTAAGAATTGTTTTCAGTATCCTGACATGTACTTCCTTTTTTATTGACTTGTTCACAGTGACCTGGTTTCACCTAACAGTTGTGTGGGAACATAACTATTACCCCTTCTCATATGACTCAATCTGTGATCACGTTTGGTCTCAAATCCTCAGGAAAGCCTGAACACTAGGACACTGCTAAGTTATGTTTTTTCCTGCCATTTCTTATTGTAAAGAGTGCCCAGGTATCACAGGTAAAATTTTTCAAATAATTGGATATGTCTTAGAGAAACAAATCTGATGTTATGCTAACAGATTTACAGTAACAAAAGGGACTCTAAGAAGCAACTTAGTATAAATTAGTGGGAAAAAATTTATATTTGCTCCTATAGGCAATTAGAAGATTCTGAGGAGGAGGTGCCTGGGTGGCTCAGTCAGTTAAGCATCCAACTTCACCTCAGGTGATGATCTCACAGCTGGGGAGTTTGAGCCCCATATTGGGCTTTTTGCTGACAGCTGAGAGCCTGAAACTTGCTTTGGATTCTCTGCCTCCCTCTCTCTCTGCCCCTTCCCTGCTGGCTCTCTCTCTCTCTCTCTCTCAAAAATAAATAAACATTAAAAAATTTAAAAATGTATGATCAAGATGGTGTTCAGTGAGAACTACCTCCTCACTGCTGATTTATGAACAAATTAAAGCTTGCTTTTCACATGTATACCTAGGTTGTTCATTCTTCCTTCCTTCTTTCCTTCCTTCCTTCCTTCCCTCCTTCCTAGTTCTACTTGCAAGAAAACACTACATTTCCTGACTGGTATTTAAGAAACTATACAAACTTGGGGGTGGGGAAGAGCTAAGATGGCAGAGGAGTAGGAGGACCCTAGGCTTGCCTCCTCACTCCAACACAGGTAGATAAATATCAAACCATTGTGAATACGCAAGAAATTAATCTGAGGATGTACAGAACAAACTGCACAACTAGAGGGAGAGAAGAGGCCACATTGTGGAAGGTAGGAGGTGTGGATATGTGATTTGGAGGAGAAATGGAACACAGGTGTTGTGGAGGGGAGGCATCTCTGGCCACAGGGAGAGATGAGACAGAGACAGAGACAGAGAGAGGAATGCACAGGAGATCACACAAAGAAAACACTACCTCAAAACCATTGGTTGGTAAAATTAGAGGGGCTGATTTTCCTGAGATTTACAACAAGTGAGGCTCAAAGACTAGAGTTTTAGAGGTCCATAACATGGCCAGTATGGAGCCTGGCAGGTGCTGCAGTGTTCCTGTGGAGAAAGGGGACAGATAGCCCAGTAACAGATGGCATGATCTGAGGATCTCCTGTGACACACTGGGAGAGATGGTTCCCCCTTCTTGGAGCACAGAAGGTAAAGGTGGCATTGCCTCTCTGGGGCAAGAACCATCAGGAGCCCCCACTCCTCAGCATAGGTGCAGAGGTACCTGCTGAGGGCAGTTAACCTAGGCACTGACTCTTTGCTGTGCTTTACTACAAAATCCAGGCTCTTGCACTTTGATGCAACTGCCCTTCTGGGACAAACTTATATCAGTCCCATTGCAGCAAGACCCTCCCTCAGGCAAGCATGAATCCCCACAATGCCAAGTCTTTAAAGTTTGGGAGAGTTTTAAAACACCCTGCCTGTCTGCCTGGAATAAAACACATGTGCAATGCACTACTGGGAAGGCACACAGCTCAGACACAAACAGGGTGAATGCAGGGATCTAAGGGATGCCAAGACACAAGAATGGAAATTATTTGCTCATCTTGGAGGGCTTCCTGGACAGTGGTGGGTGTAAAATCCCCTCTACAGAATGAGGGAAGGGTCTGGTGCCATTTCTGTCCTCCCCCCTTCAGCATAAACTAACTTCTGTAAGCAGAACTGACGGCACCAACACAAGTGGCCAAAACCGCTTACAACAAGGTCTGCCCCCTGCACTCTGCAAGTGCTGTTTTTCTGGGCAAGTGTGCCTGAGAATCAGAGCAGCAGGCCCTTCACACAGAAGACCAGCACACACCCACACCCACACACACACCATGTCTACTGACCATAGAGTGCCACAAGGCTTCAGCTCTAGTGGAAATCACATCAGATCTCTTTTAACAAGCAGACAAGAGCTCATCTAGAAGAAACCGACCACAATGTGGCCAAGGTCCAAACACTCCCCACTGCAGTCAAGGAGAAACACTGCACAGGACAGACATGGGGAAAAGAGCAGCCAAAACACAATAACAGAGTGCACACAGGAAACACCACAGATACTTACTTCTTGCAGTGCCAGGCCCTGGACAATATATGACCTCTTTTATATAAAGTCATTACTCTCAGGAGCAGGAAACATAACAGGTTTTCCCAAACCTAAAACACAGAGGAAGACAGAGACCTAGACAAAATGCCAAGATGGAGGAATTCATCCCAAAAGAAAGAACAAAAAAGGTTCTCACCAGGGATCTAAGCGAAACAGATATCAGTAATATGCCAGATCCAGAATTTAAAGAAACAACCACAAGGGTACCAGCTCAGCTTGAGAAAAACATAGAAGACACCAGGGAGTTTGTAACCACAAGATAAAAGATCTAAAAACTAATCAGGCTGAAACAAAAATGTTATAACCAAGATGTAAAATCAACTGGTGTAATGACCACAAGGATGAAAGAAGCCAAGAATGAATAAGTGATATAGAAGATAAAATTATGGAAAATAATGAAGCTGAAAAGACACAAAGAAAAATATTGGACCATTATTGTAGATGTAGGGAACTCAGTGACTCCATCAAATGTACTAACATTCATATCATAGGAGTCCCAGAAGAAGAAGAGATGGTAAAGGAGGCAGAAGGTTTATCTGAGGAAATAATAGCTGTAAATTTCCCTACTCTAGGGATAGAAACAGACATCCACATCCAGGAGGCACAGAGAACTCCCATCAAAATCAACAAATCAGGCCAACACCAAGACATATCATAGTTAATTTTGCAAAATATAGAGATAAATAAAAAAAAATCCTAACAGCAGCAAGAAAAAATAAGTCCCTAACTTACAAGGGAAGATACATAAGGTCAGCAACAGATCTGTCCACAGAAACTTGGCAGGCCAGAAAGGAGTGGCATAATATATTAAACATGCTGAATGGGAAACATATGCAGACAAGGATACTCTATCCAACAAGGCTGTCATTCAGAATAGAAAGAGAGATAAAGAGTTTCCCAAACAAACAAAAACTACAGGGGTTTATGACTACTAAACCAACCCTATAAGAAATATTAAACGGGACTCTTTGAATAGGAAATTAAGACTAAAAGTTAAGACTATAAAGGAAAAGAGAAAACCTCCAGAAACAACAAAAATAATCATAAAATAGCACTAAATTAATATCTATCAATATTCACTCTGACTGTAAATGGACTAAATGCTCTAATCAAAAGACATAAAGTGCCAAAATGGATAAAAACAGAAGACCAAATCTATATGCTGCCTACAAGAGACTAATGTTAAACCTGTAGACACCTGCAGATTGAAATTGAAGGGATGGGGAAATATTTATCTTGCAAATGGATGTCAGAAGAAAGCTAGAGTAGCTATATTATAGAAGACAAACTAGATTTTAAACAAAAGATTTTAACAAGAGATGAAGAAGGTATTATATCATAATAAAGGGGTCTATCCAACAAGATCTAATAATTGTAAATATTTATGCCCCCCAACCTGAGCACCCAAATATGTAAAACAATTATTAGCAAACATAAAGGAATTCAATGATAATAATGAAATAATAGTAGGGGACTTTAACAACACACCTACTTACAGCAATAGACAGATAATCTAAACAGAAAATCAACAAGGAAATGATGACTTTGAATGACACACTGGGCCAGATGGACTTAACAGATTTATTTGGAACATTTCATCATAAAGCAGCAGAATACATATTCTTTACAAGTGCTCGTGGGACATACATCAGAAATGATAACATACTAGTCACGAATCAGGCCTCAATCAGTAAAAAACGAATGAGATTATACCATGCATATTTTCCAACCACAATGCTATGAAACTTGAAGTCAACCACAAGAAAAAGTTTGGAAAGACCACAAATACATGGAGGTTAAAGAACGCCCTACTAAAGAATAAATGGGTCAATCATAAAGTTAAAGAAGAAATTTAAAAAACACATGGAAACTATGAAAGTGAAACCACTAAAGTACAAAATTTTGGGGATGCAAGAAAAGCAGTCATAAGAGGGAAGTATATAGCAATATACACCTACCTTAAGAAGCAAGAAAAATCTTAAATACACAAACTAACTTTACACCTAAAAGAGCTAGAAAAAAATAACAAATGAAGCCTAAAGCAAGCAGAAAAGGGAAAATAATAAATATTAGAGTAGAAGTAAATGATACAGAAACAAACAAAAAAAAAAAAAATAGAACAGATCAATGATACCAGAAGCTGATTCTTTGAAAGAATTTTTAAAAAATGATAAACCTCTACCAAGACTTACCAAAAAGAAAAGAGAAAGGACCCAAATAAATAAAATCATGAATAAGAAATGAGGGATCTGGGGCGCCTGGGTGGCGCAGTCGGTTAAGCGTCCGACTTCAGCCAGGTCACGATCTCGCGGTCCGTGAGTTCGAGCCCCGCGTCAGGCTCTGGGCTGATGGCTCAGAGCCTGGAGCCTGTTTCTGATTCTGTGTCTCCCTCTCTCTCTGCCCCTCCCCCGTTCATGCTCTGTCTCTCTCTGTCCCAAAAATAAATAAACGTTGAAAAAAAAAATTAAAAAAAAAAAAAAAGAAATGAGGGATCAGAACCAGCACC
Organism: Leopardus geoffroyi; assembly: GCF_018350155.1. Lineage (NCBI taxonomy): Eukaryota > Metazoa > Chordata > Mammalia > Carnivora > Felidae > Leopardus > Leopardus geoffroyi. The sequence continues at coordinate 64,126,868 of NC_059343.1, read as the reverse complement.
AGAGAAATACAAACAACTATGAGAATATTATGAAAAATTATATGGTAACAAATTGGGCAATCTTGAAGAAATGGAGCAATTCCTAGAAACATATAAACTACCAAAAGTGAAACAGAAAGAAATAGAAAACTAGAACAGATTGAGAACCAGCAAAAAAATTCAATAACTAACCAAAAAATCTCCCAACAAACAAAAGTAAAGGGCCAGATGGCTTCCCAGGGGAATTCTACCAAATATTTGAAACTATTTGTACCCATTCTTCTTGAAGTGTGCCCAAAAATAGAAATGGAAGGAAATCTTCCAAACTCATTCTATGAGGCCAACATTACCTTGATTCTAAAACTAGACAAAGACCTTACTAAAAATGAGTATTGCAGGCCAATATCCCTGATGAACGTGGATGCAAAAATTCTCAGCAATATACTAGCAAATCGAATCCAACAGTACATTAAAGAATCATTCACTGCTATCATGTGCGATTTAATCCTGGGCTGCAAGAATAGTTCAATATTTGCAAATCAATCAACATGCAGTACCACTTTTTTTTTTAAAGATTGAGAACGATATGCTACTCTCAATTGATTCAGACAGAAAAAGCATTTGACAAAGTAGAGCATCCATTCATGATAAAAATCCCTCAATAAAGTAGAGATAGAGACAACATACCTCAACATCATACAGGCAATATATGAAAGACACACAGCTAATATCATCCTTAATGTGGGAAAAATGAGAGCTTTTCTACTGTGATCAGGAAGAAGACAGGGATGTCCACTCTCAACGTTGTTATTCAACATAGTACTGAAAGTCGTGGCCTCAGAAATCAGACAACAAAAAGAAATGAAAGACCCCCAAATTGGGAATGAAAAAGTCAAACTTTTACTATTTGCAGATGACATGATACTCTATGTAGAAAACCTGAAACACTCCACGAAAAAAATTGGGTAGAACTGATATGAATTCAGGTAAGTCGCAGGATGCAAAATCAATGTACAGAAATCTGTTGCGTTTCTATACACCAAAAATGAAGCAGCAGAGAGAGAAATCAAGGAATCTGTCCCATTTACAATTCCACCAAAAAACTGTAAGATACCTAGGAATAAACCTAACCAAAGAGGCAAAAGTTCTGTACCCTGAAAACTATAGAACACTTATGAAAGAAATTGAAGATAATGCAAAGAAATGGAAAAATTCTACATGCTCATGGATTGGAAGAACAAATATTGTTGAAATGTCTATAACTACCCAAAGCAATCTACATATTTAATGCAATCTGCACCAAAACACCACCAGAATTTTTCACAGAGCTAGAACAAGCAATCCTACAATTTGTATGAAACCACAAAAAAACAAAAATGAATAGAGCAAAGCTGAAGGCATCATAATTCTGGACATCAAGTTTTTAATACAAAGCTGTATGTAGTCATTAAGACTGTATGGCACTGGCACAAAAACAGATCCATAGATCAATGGAACAGAATGGAAAACCCAGAAGTGGACCCACAACTATATGGTCAACTAATCTTCAACAAAGCAGGAAAGAATATCCCATGGATAAAGACAGTTTCTCAACAAATGGGAAAACTGGAGAGAAACATACAAAAAATGAAACTAGACCACTGTCTTACACCATACACAAACATAAATGCAAATTGATGAAAGACCTAAAGGTGGAACAGGAAACTATCAAAATCCTAGAGAAAGACATGGGCAGAAACCTCTTTGACATCTGTCATAGCAACTTCTTACTAGATATGTCTCCTGAGACAAGGGAAACAAAAGCAAAAATGAGCTATTGGGACTTCATTAAAATAAAAATCTTCTGTACAGTTAAGGAAACAATCAACAAAACTAAAAGGCAACCTTCAGAATTGGAAAAGATATTTGCAAGTGACATATCTGATAAAGGGTTAGTATCCAAATCTATAAAGAACTTATCAAACTCAGCACCCGAAAAAACAAATAATCCAGTGAAGAAATATGCAAAAGACATGAATAGACACTTTTCCAAAGAAGACATCCAGACGGCCAACAGACACATGAAAAGATGCTCATCACTCATCATCAGGGAAATACAAATCAAAACTGCCATGAGATATCACTTCAGACCTGTCAGAACGGCTAAAATTAACACAGGAAAAAACAGATGTTGATGAGGACACAGAGAAAGGGGAACCCTCCTACACTCTTGGTGGGAATGAAAACTGGTGTAACCATTCTGGAGAACAGTATGGAGTTTCCTTAAAAAGTTAAAAATAGAACTATCGTATGACCCAGCAATTGCACTACTAGGTATTCACTCAAAAGATACAAAAATACTGATTCAAAATGACACATGCACTCCAATATTTATAGCAGCATTACCAACAATAGCCAAATTATCAAGAGCCAAATGTCCATCAACTGATGAACAGATAAAGAATATGTATACATATATTTCATAAAATGGAGTATTACCCAGCCATCAGAAAGAATGAAATACTGCCATTACCAATGACATGGATGGAGCTAGTGCATCATGCTTTGTGAAATAAACAATAAGTTAAGTGAAATATACTGAGTGAAATAAAACAAATACCATATTGATTTCACTCATATGTGGAATTTAAGAAATGAAAGAGATGAAAAAATGGGGAAATGAGAGAGAGACTAACCATAAAACAGACTCTTAACTGTAGAGAACAAACAAGTTTGCTGGATGGAGGTTGGTGGCAGGAAAGGTTAAATATGTGATGGTTATTAAGGAAGGTACTTGTTGTGATGAGCACTGAGTATTATATGCAACTGATGAATCACTAAATTCTACTCCTGAAACTAATATTACACTATATGTCAAATAACTGGAATAAAAAGAAAACTTGAAACAATAACAACAAAAAGGAAACTACACAAACTTACTAGGCATTCACCCTAGTTACATCTCCTAACTCATTTTTCAAAATTATTCAGTTTTAACCTGTAGCTACAAACTGGTTACATCTGCATAAAGTAATGATTCTGTTTCCTTGCCTGTTATTAAGGATATCAGTTAAGAGTTATTGGCCAAGGCCCACACTGTGTAATATGGCTTATTCCAGTCTCAGACCAATGCAGATCAGTTATCATTCTCAAGAATATTCCTGCCAATTCAATACCAATCAGTAACACCTTTGAGGACTTACCATGTCCCAAGCCTGGACTAAGATTGTTGAGAACACAAAGATGAGAAAGACATGGTACCTGCCCCAAAAGCTTCAGGTGAGAAGAGCTAAGCCAGGTACATAAATATAAATAACAGAGGCTTAGAAAATACTTTTAATAAATTGATATAATATTAGGCATAAAGATATAAGTTCTATAGTTATACCACATTTTTTTGCTTTATTATTGAGTGTGTTATGAAGAATAAAAGTAAATTTTAAAACAGGCTAATTGGCTCTTCTGTTTACAAAGTCAGCTTAACTTCTTTTTTAAAATTTTTTTAATGTTTATTCATTTTTGAGAGACAGAAAGAGACATAGTGCAAGTGGGGGAGGGGCAGAGAGAGAGGGAGACACAGAATCCAAAGCAAGCCTCAGGCTCTGAGCTGTCAGCACAGAGCCCGACATGGGGCTTGAACTCATGAACCATGAGATCATGACCTGAGCCAAAGTCAGATGCTCAACTAACTGAGCCGCCCAGGCACCCCTTAATTTCTTCTTAATACAACTAGCACTCTTACTATATTTTCTTATTTATTTTTTAAGCTTTTATTTAAGTTCCAGTTAGTTAACATACAGCATAATATTAGTTTTAGGTGTACCATATAGTGATACAACACCTCCATACATCACCCAATGATAACACAAGTGCACTCCTTAATCTCCAGAACATATTTAATGCATTCCCCACCCAAATCCCCTCTGGTAACCATCAGTTTGTTCTCAATAGTTAAGAGTCTATTTCTTGGTTTGCATTTCTCTCACTTTTTTTTACCTTTGCTCATTTGTTTCGTTTCTTAAATTCCACATATGAGTACAATCATTTGTCATTTGCCCTTCTCTGACTGACTTATTTTGCTTAGCATAATACTTTCTAGCTCCATCCATATTGTTGCAAATGGCAAGATTTAATTCTCTTTTATGACTAATATTCCATTGAGTATATATGTTACATCTCCTTTATCCATTCATGAATCAGTGGACATTTGAGCTGTTTTCATAATTGTTTTTTGTTTCCATACTTTGGCTATTATAGATAATGCTGCTATAAACATTGGGGTGCATGTTTCCCTTTGAATTAGTATTTTTGCATCCTTTGAGTAAATACCTAGTAGTAAGATTGCTGGATCATAGGGTAGTACTATTTTTTTAATGTTTATTTATTTTTCAGAGAGAGAGAGAGAGAGAGAGAAAACTGGGGAGGGGCAGAGAGAAAGGAAGACACAGAATCTGAAGCAGGCTCCTGGCTCTGGACTGTCATCACAGAGCCTGACAAAGGGCTCGAACTCATGAAAAGTGAGATCATGACCTGAGCTGACATATGATGCCTAACGGACTGAGCCACCCAGGGGCCCCTGGGCAGTTCTATTTTTAGCTTTTTGAGGAACCTCTGCACTGGTCTCCACAGTGACTGAACAAGTTTGCATTCCCACCAGCAGTGCAAGTGGGTTGCCCACTTTCCCCATCCTCACCAACACCTGTTGTTTCTTGCGTTCTTCATTTTAGGCATTCTGACAGAGTGAGATGATATTTCATTGTAATTCTGATTTGCACTTCCTTGATGGTAAGTGATATTGAGCATCTTTTCATGTGATGTCTATTCATGCCCTCTGCCCACTTGTTAATTGGATTATTCATTTCTGGAGTGTTGTTTTATAAGCTCTTTATATATTTTGAATACTAACCCTTTATTGGATATGTCATTTGCAAATATCTTCTCCCATTCCTCAGGTTGCCTTTTAGTTTTGTTGATTTTTTTCCTTCGATGTGCAGAAGATTTTTATTTTGATGTAGTCTCAATAGTTTATTTTTTATTTTGTTTCCCTTGCCTCAGGAGACATAGCTAGAAAGAAGTTGCTATGATCTATGTCAAAGAAGCTACTGCCTATGTTCTCTTCTAGGATTTTGATGGTTTCTTGTCTTGCATTTAGGTCTTTCATCAATTTTGCATTTGTTTTTGTGTATGATGCAAGAAAGTAGACCAGTTTCATTCTTTTGCATGTTGCTGTCCAGTTTTCCCAGCATTATTTGTTAAAGAGACTTTTCTCATTAGATATTCTTTACTGCTTTGTGGAAGATTAATTGACCATATAGTTGCGGGTTCATTTCTGGGTTTTCTGTTCTGTTCCATTGGTCTATGTGTTTCTTTTTCTGTCAGCACCATGTGGTTTTGATCACTACAGCTTTGTAGTATAAATTGAAGTTTGGAATTGCCATGCCTGTGGCTTTGATTTTCTTTTTCAAGGTTGCTTCTTTTTGGAGGTCTTTTGTGGTTCAATACGAATTTTGAAATTATTTTTTCTAGTTCTGTGAAAAATGCTGTTAGTATTTTGACAAGAATTGCATTAAATGTGTAGATTGCTTTGGGTAATATAGACATTTTAAAAATATTTGTACTTCCAATCCATTAGCATGGAATGTCTTCTATTTCTTTGTGTTATCTCCATTTTCTTTCATCATTGTTCTACAGTTTTCAGAGTACAGTTCTTTAACCTCTTTGGTTAGGTATATTCCTAAGTGTCTTATGGTTTTGTGTGCAATTGTAAATTGGATCAATTACTTGATTTCTCTTGCTGCTTTGTTATTGTTGTATAGAAATGAAACATATTTCCATACGTTACTTAATTCATTTATCATATCTAGCAGCTTCTTTGGTTGAGTCTTTCATGTGTCTATATAGAGTAACATGTCATCTGCAAATAGTTAACGTTTTACTTCTTTGCCAATTTGGGTGCCTTTTATTTCTTTCTGCTGTCTGATTGCTTTAGCTAGGACTTCCAGTACTGTGTTGAGTAAAAGTGATGAGACAGGACATCCCTGTCTTGTTCTTGACCTTAGAGGGAAAACTCTCAATTTCTCCCCATTGAGGATGATATAAGCTGGAAGTTTTTCATATATGGCCTTTATTATACTGATGCATGTTCCCTCTAAAGCTACTTTGTTGAGAGGTTTTTTTTTTTTATCATGAATGGATGCTGTATTTCGTCAAATGTTTTCTATGCATCCACTGAAGTGATCATACGATTATTACCATTTCTTTTTCTAAGGTGATGTATCATGTTGATAGATATACAAATATTAAACAACACTTCCAACCCAGGGATAAATCCCACTTGATCATGTTGAATGACTTATTTAATGTAATATTGGATTCAGTTTACTAGTATTTTGTTGAGGCAGAATTAGTGTCTGTAGTTCTTTTTTTAGTGGTGTCTTTATCTGGTTTTGGTATCAGGGTAATGCTGGACTCATAGAATAAATTTAGAAATTTTCTTTTCTTTTCCATCTTTTGGAATAGTTTGAGAAGAATAGGTATTAACTCTTCTTTAAATGTTTGGTAGAATTAGCCTGTGAAGCTATCTGCTCCCTTCAGTTTTGTTTCTTGGGAGTTGATTATTGATTCAATTTCTATCCTTATTATTGGTCTCTCCAAGTTTTCTATATTTTCCTATTTCAGTTTTGGTAGTTTATATGCTTCTAGGAATTTATTCATTTCTTCCAGTTTGTCCAATTTATTGACATATAGTTTTTCATAATATTCTAATTATCTGTATTTCTGTGGTACTCATCATTATTTCTCCTAATTTCTGATTTTATTTATTTGAGTCCTTTCTTTTTTTCTTGATAAGTCTGGGTAGAGCTTTTTCAATTTTATTAATTTTTTCAAAAAATCAGCTCCTGGTTACATTGATCTGCTGTATTATTTTGGGGGGGGGTTTAGCTTGGGTTTTTTTTTTTTTAGTTTCTGTATCATTTATTTCTGCTCTAATCTTTATTTTTCTTTCTTCTGCTGGTTTATGTTTTGTTGTTGGTTTTTTCTAGCTCATTTATGTGTAAGTTTATATCGTTTATTTGAGATTTATCTTGCTTCTGTCAGTAAGCCTATATTCCTATAAACTTCCCTTGTAGAACTGCTTTTGTTGTATCTGAAATGTCTTGGATCAGGGGCACCTGGGTGGCTCAGTCAGTTAAGCATCCAACTTCAGCTCAGGTCATGATTTCACAGCTTGTGAGTTCGAGCCCTGTGTCAGGTTCTGTGCTGACAGCCTGGAGCATGCTTCTGATTCTCTCTCTCTCTCTGTCTCTCTCTCCTCCTCTCTCTCCCTCTCTCAAAAATAAACATTTGGGGCGCCTGGGTGGCACAGTCGGTTAAGTGTCCGACTTCAGCCAGGTCACGATCTCGCGGTCCGTGAGTTCGAGCCCCGCGTCAGGCTCTGGGCTGATGGCTCAGAGCCTGGAGCCTGTTTCCGATTCTGTGTCTCCCTCTTTCTCTGCCCCTCCCCCGTTCATACTCTGTCTCTCTCTGTCCCAAAAATAAATAAATGTCAAAAAAAATAAATAAATAAAAAATAAACATTTAAAAAATTGAAGCGTTTTGGATCATTGTGTTTCAATTTTCTTTTGTTTCTATTTAGTTTTTTTTTATTTCTTCTTTGATTTCCTGGTTGATCTATTCATTGTTTAGTAGCATGTTATTTAATCTCCATGTATTTGTGGTCTTTCCACATCTTTTCTTGTGGTTGACTTCTAGCTTCATAGCATAGTTGTCAGAAAAGATGCATGATATGAGGTTGATATTTTTTAATTTGTTGAGGCTTGTTTTTTGAGCTAATATGTGATATATTGTGGGAAATGTTTCATGTGCACTGGAGAAGAATGTGCATTCTGCTGTTCTATGATGGAATGTTCTGAATATAGCTGTTTAGTCCATCTGGTCCAGTGTTTCATTCAAAGAAATTGTTTTCTTGTTGATTTCCTGCTGAGATGAGCAGTCCATTGATGTAAGTTAGGGTGTTAATGTCCCTTACTATTATTATGTTATTATCAATTCCTTTATGTGTATTATTGTTTTATATATTTGGATGCTCACACATTGTGTGCATATTTATAATTGTTTTATCTTCTTGTTGGATTGTCCACTTTATTATTATGTAGTGTCCTTCTTTGTCTCTTGTTACAGTCTTTGTTTTGAAGTTTATTTTTTCTGATTATGAGTATTGCTAGTCCAGCTTTCTGTTTGACATCCATTTGCATGATAGTTTCTCCATTTCCTCACGTTCAATCTGCAGGTGTCTTTAAGTCTAAAATGAGTCTTGGAGGCAGGATACAGATGGGTCTTGATTTCTTTTAATATTTGAGAGATAGAGAAAGACACAGAGTATAAACAGGGGAGGGGCAGAGAAAGAGGGATACACAGAATCTGAAGAAGGCTCCAGGCTCTGAGCTGTCATCACAGAGCTCAATGCGGGGCTTAAACCCACGAACTGTGAGATCATGACCTGAGCCAAAGTCGGATGCTCAACCAACTGAGCCACCTAGGCGCCTCAGATGGGTCTTGATTTTTTATCCATTATGACACCCTATGTATTCTCATTGGAGTGTTTAGTCCATTTACATCAAAATTATTTTTTATATGTATTTATTGCCATTTCATTACTTTTTTGTGCTTGTTCCTAGAGATTTACTCTGATCTTTTCTTTCTCTCATGTTTTGCTGATTTTTAGTGATATATTTGGATTTCTTTCCCCTTATTCTTTGCATTTTTATTAGTGGCTTTTGATGGTTAACCTTAGGTTTGCATATAACCTTTTCTGCAAATAGCAGTGTATATTAGGTTGATGGTTGTTCAAGTTTGAACTCATTCCTTTCTCCTCTCCTTGTCACATTTTTGATGTATGTTATTATATTTTATATCCCTTTTTTTGTGTGTGAATTCCCTGACTCATTTTTTTAGAAATATTTATTTTTACTGCTTTTGTGTTTCCTGAATTTATATTGTTTCCTTTGGTCCCCTTTAATATTTCTTGCAGGGCTGGTTTAGTGGTCACAAACTCTTTTAGGTTTTGTTTCGGAAACCGTTTATCTCTCCTTCTATTCTGAATGATAGCCTTGCTGGATAGAATATTCTTGGCTGTGGGTTTTTCCCATTCAGCACTTTGAATATGTCATGCCACTGCCATCTGGTTTGCCAAGTTTCTGTTGATAAATCTCCAGCTAGCCTTATGGGGCTTTCCTTGTAAGTTAAGGACTTATTTTGTCTTGCTCCTCTTACAATTTTTCTTTATTATTTTTCAAAGTTAATAACAATTATGTCTTGGTGTTGACTTGCTTTTGTCGATTTTGATGGAACCTTTTCAAAATGATGTCTGTTTCCCCAGTTTATGGAAGTTTTCAGTTATTATTTCTTTTTTTTTTTAATATGAAATTTGTTGTCAAATTGGTTTCCATACAACACCCAGTGCTCATCGCAACAGGTGACCTCCTCAATACCCATCACCCACTTTCCCCTCCCTCCCACCCTCAATCAACCCTCAGTTTATTCTCAGTTTTTAAGAGTCTCTTATGGTTTGGCTCCCTCCCTCCCTAACTTTTTTTTCTTTCCTTCCCCTCTCCCATGGTCTTCTGTTAAGTTTCTCAGAATCCACATAAGAGTGAAAACATATGGTATCTGTCTTTCTCTGTATAACTTATTTCAGTTAGCATAACACTCTTCAGCGTCGATGGAACTGGAGAGTGTTATGCAAAGCTATTATTTCTTCACGTAAATTTTCTGCCCCCTTTTCTCTCTCTTCTTCTAGGACTCATATAATATGAATATTACTATGTTTGATGGAGTCACTGAGTTCCCTAAGTTTGCTTTTGTGCTATATAATTCTTCTTTCTCTCTTTTGTTCAGCTTTATGCTTTCCATTATTTTGTCTTCTAGGTCATTAATTTGTTTCTCCGATTCTTCTAGTCAGCTGTTCATTCCATCAAGCATGTTTCTGATCTCATTTATTGCACTCTTCATCTCTGATTCTTTTTTAACTTTTTTATCTCTGTGGTAAAGGCCTCCCATATGTCTTCCATTCTTTCCTCAGGCCCACTGAGTATCCTTATGATCACTGTTTAAGTTCTCCATCAGATATGTTACTTATATCTGTTTCACTTAGATCTCTGGCTGTGACCTTATCTTGTTCTTTCATTTGGGAAAAATTCCTCTGTCTTCGTATTTTGCCTAAGTGTCTGCTTTCTCTGTGTTAGAAAAGTCATTTATATCTTCTTCTCCTGAAAGTAATGGTCTTATGAAGAAGATATCATGTGGGGCGCCTGGGTGGCGCAGTCAGTTAAGCGTCCGACTTCAGCCAGGTCACGATCTCGCAGTCCGGGAGTTTGAGCCCCGCGTCGGGCTCTGGGCTGATGGCTCAGAGCCTGGAGCCTGTTTCTGATTCTGTGTCTCCCTCTCTCTCTGCCCCTCCCCCGTTCATGCTCTGTCTCTCTCTGTCCCAAAAATAAATAAACGTTGAAAAAAAATTAAAAAAAAAAAAGAAGATATCATGTAATTCCCAGGTCGGCTTTCAGTAAATGCCTCCATTGTGTATTGTGTGTGCTCTGCTGTTATATTCTGGCTCCTGTGTCCTTCATCCCAGTCATCTACAGAGGCTCTCCTTGCCTACTGCGGGCAATGTTAGGTCTCTGATCTGAATGTGATGAGTTTTAGCTAGGTGTGCTCTGGTCTGCTTGTGAAATGAGACCTGTCACAACCCTTACTGGAACTGAAGCCTTGTAAAACTCTCTGGTTGGGAGACATGGCATGTGTAGGGATTTTACTGGTTTTCCAATGGAAAGTCCTGCCAGACTAAGGAAAGCATGACTGAGAAGGGAAGTTCCACCAGAGCCAAAGGGTTGGAGCTTGGTATAAGCAAGTTAGGCAGCCAGTGTCTGTGCTGTACTGCTTCCTGTAGGTGGCTCTGTGTTTATGCTGAGGGGTAGGGAAAGGAGATGGTGACCAACCAGTTCCTTTCCCTGACAGGTGTGTCCATAAATGCTCTCAGTGATGTGCTCTGATAAGAGCAAATAATATCCCCACTGTGTGCCCCAAGTGTTCTTCAAATGATTGCTTTCATGCTGTCCTCCTCTGGGGTTGTTTGCCTGTCTTCTCTATAGGAGCAGCTCAGTGCCTTCTGGGCTCTATCCCAGCCAATCCTGCTGACCTTTTAAACTCTAGATTTTAATCCCTGCTGGTTGCAAGAACTCACGAATTCAGCCCCTCTTGTTTTCCACACCAATGGCTTTGGGGAAATGTTCTCCTTGTGAATTTCCTTGTGTTCTTATCTCTCTCTTGCCCTTCTCCAAGGACCATAGAACCTTTTTTTCCAAAGCACGTGAAATCCATTTGTCTGCTATACCATGTCTTGACACTTCCTGCTTTCTTAAGTGTACAGTCTTCTCTACCTTTAGTTGTGGAGTTTGTTCTGTCCAATTTTAGGTCAATTTCTGGAGTATTTTGGATGATGTGATAGTTATCTAGTTGTGTTTGTGGGACGAGGTAAGCCTAGGGTTCTACTCTGCTGCCATCTTCCTGCTCCTCTTTTAGTATTTACTACATACTGGTCTTGTATTTTTACCAATATCTTTATATTGTAAATGTATTCTCTAAGGTCACCACTGACCTCCTAATCCAATCACTATTTTATGAACTTCATTCTCTTTGGTCTTTTGGAAACATTTAAAATCAATTGCCATATTTTTCCTAAAGATTGTTCTTAAATCTAAATATTTTCTATTTGGATGTTTCTTTCAAATTGTAAACTTTAAAATAACTACAGTTTATAACCTAACTGTGAGTTTTGGGTATTTTAAACAACAGTAGTCCTCTTGCTTGTTCATGATGTAAACTGAAGAAATTTTCTGCTATCCCCTCACCACCATAACCAATATCTACCTTTCAAAAACATACATTTTTAAAGCAAACAAACTTATATTAAAATCAACCATGTTCCTTTACCTCTAATTTTGAAATATTTCACTGGTTTCCTATATTTTGGAAAACAAAGTGGGCTCAATGTAAATGTTCACATCATCTCCTTGCTCCTTATAGAAAGTATATTTCTCCCCTAATGCAGACTAACTTTTTTCCTTGGGCACTTAATAATCCAAATGAGTGAGTCATTTTTCCCACGTAAAAAGATTTGTAATTTGCTTTATTCCAACAAAATGCGATCAGTAGTATAAAGTCCCCAAATTCAGATTAATACAGCTGCTCTTATTTTTGTGTTTTCAAATTCTTTTTCACAGTCTTTAGGGAGCAAATTTCAGAATTAAGTTCTCCTAAGATCATTTTAGAGTCCAAATGCCAGAACACAAACAAACTCCCACCTGTCATTCTGTTGATTAAAGTTGGCTCTGGCATCTCCCTTAATTAGGGTTATTAGAGACATCACGTACACTTGACTACCTCTCAAGATGTTACCTATAAGTAAACAAAAATGTTTCTGATTTGTTTATATTGGATAAATAACAACTTCAAAATAGATGTTTCATTTCTCAAAAGATGATTCAAGTGGGGCAAAGCTGGAAGTGGACCTGGGGGGAAGGGGTTGGGTAAAAACAATGGATACTTATAAATGATGACAAGATAACATTAAAAATAAATTAAACAATGGTATTATAACACATAGTCTCAGGAAAAAAAAATCACTGATCTGAAGAGCAAGGATATTAGCTTACTTTGGTGCATTCCTATACTACACACAAGACACAGGCTTGCCTCAACAATCAGAATTTTAAACTAGCATGTCAGAGTAACCTTGTACCTAACCAAAGTTTTGTCAAGAGTCACTATTACAATAGTTGCACTGTCACTTTCATTATACAGAATATCTTAGTTTGAGAAAACTGTACATCCAAAAAGATGCCACATATTATTTCAGGGCTCTCTGTCTGAGAACTCTAAGCACTCTTTCGTACTTACTAGTGGATTTTTCCTTTCTCCAGCTGGTAGTTCTTTGGCCTCTTCCATTATTTTCTTTCTCTGTAAGACAGAAGGTTGGATAGGAGATTAAGGCTAGATTGTGGAGGGGGTTGCCTGAAAGATAAGGTTGGCATTTTATTATAGTCATTGTAGGCTCTTGAACAGCAAAAAGATTGGTGTATCCAAAGGTTAAATAATGGCCACTGTAAAAAAATAAATGAATAAAAAGAATGACCAGTGTGGCAGTGGTGTGTAAGATTATTTTGAGAGAAAAGAGCCTGAAATTAATGGGGTATGAGAAACATCTCCAGGAATTACAAAAGTTCAGCATGGCTAAAATACAAAGTGCATGTAAAAAGTAGGTAATAATGTCATCTATGTATGAGGTAATGGGAGCCAGAAGTGAAGAAGTAACAGTAGGAATGAAGATAAATGAAGAGGGAAAGATTAAGACTTAGTATCAGACTATATAAAAGTTAGCTGGAACTGGAGCAAAATTGGGAAGGAGTCAGATTCCTCCTCCCTTCCCCCACCCCCAGCATCTATGGTGTTTTCCCTATCTGTAATTTTAACTTCAGTGTTTTCAAGTCTCAGATTTCCAGTGCCTTTTTGCTATTTTCCTCTTGCCACTATCAGCTTTAACAAAACTCTTCCAGACTCTTTCCATCTAACGGCAATGACAGAGTCTGATAAATTTGGGGATTGAATGACCTAAAGACAATGTCATTTTAACAGAAATTAAGGCTTATTATATACTCTGCAGGATAAATTTCACATATTAGCTAAGATATGAATGGATGTGCTGTTCATCCTCGCACCCTAATACCATATGATCAAGTAGGATGGGCATCTCATACAAGAGATGACAAAAAGGAAACAGCAAAGGTGACTTTAGGGGCTTCTCTGTTAGATCTGAAGAATGGTGTTCATACTACCAGAACAAGAAGAATGGTGTTCATAATACCAGAACAACAGATGGTGTAACTTGTTATTGTAAAACAAAAAGGGTAAGGCTGGCTAGAAAGACTTCTGAGCCTTAGAAAGTTGGACAGCTTGGGGGAGGAGCCAAGATGGCAGAATGGCATGGAAGGTTTTTGTGTGTCTCACGTCCATGAAATACAGTCAGACACCTAGAAAACTGATTAGAGGATTAACACAACAATCTGCACAACCTGAACCACAGAATTCAGCAGGTATGTGGCGTGGAGAGGTGAATTTGGGGAGTGAGAAGCCGCAAAAGGTAGGGAACCCCTTTTGTGGGTGGAGAGAGGATGGAGACGGGGGGGGGGAGCATACGGGAAAAGCACCCCTCCCCAAAAGCAGCTGGAGAGGAAGTGAAAAACTGGAAATAGCCGCAGGGAATAAACTAAAAAAGGAGAAAGAAGAAAGGAGAGGGTTTAAGTTCCGTTAAGACTGTAAATAAGGGGAGTGCAGTCTGCAACTCCACAGATCAATACCTGGAGGTGCTCTGGTGGGAAGGGTGAATCCCCAGGCACAGAGTTGGGTCCGGGAGGTTCTCAGGCCACACAGGAAAAAGCAATTCCACTGCTGGAAGGACATTTGGTGAAGCCTGTTGAAACCACCTGGTCCCAGCAGACCTCGGAAAACGGCCACATTCACTGGTGCTTGAACAAGGTCATTGAGGGTGAAGCCTGGTGCCAGATGTATGTTGTGATTTTCTGTAATCCTTGAAATGCTGCTGCTACACTATCTCAAAAACTTTTTCTGGGGTGGGCTGGCACTTGGCCGCAGTCTCGGGGCACCGGCAGCAACAGGGTCCAGCAAGCAATCCTGGGTGCAGCCAACATTCGGCCATTGCTCAGTGAGACCCTCCTGCAGAGGGGCAGAACGGGTCAAAGCCGAAGTCCTTCAGAAGTAAGGCGCCAGGGAAAACAGCCACATCTGAGACAAAACTTGGGAGAGAGGTACTGCCTGGGACCTGGTCACGGAGAGTGAAAAGGCGGGGAGTGGACGAGAGCTGAAGACAGAGGACAGGTGCACGATTGCTGATCCAGAAGAGACTGGGTAGCTGGGTGGCGACATATTCACCGCTTCTGCTCATGCACATAAGCATCTACAAACACTGCAACAATCCACCCCAGTAGGCTACCAGCGCTATCTAAAGGCGAGCGGAGCTGTTACACTGAGCCCCTCCCAACTGGGCCAACTTCACTCTTCAAGAACACAAGTCTTACCGCCGGTTTAGATTATGGACTACAAACTGCTACATAGACTGACTTCTATGGGAAAACAAAGTAATTTCAGTCCTACTTCAATCCGTTAGCAGGTTCATCTATTCAATTTTCTTTTTTATTTTTTTCTTTTTCTCTTTTACACTTCTTTTCTTTTTCTTGAATACAGAAAGAAAAAATTCATTTTTATTTTCAATTTTTATTAAAAATATTTTTTTAATTTTTATTACTATACTTTTTAGTTTTGTGTAGATTTTTTTTCAAATTCTATTTTACTTCTATCATTTTATTTTAGTCTACTTCAGTGTATTCAACATTTCAAATTTTCAAGCAATTTCCTTTTTACTTTTTTCTTTTCTTTTTTTCTACTTTTCATTTTGTTTCTTGAATGCAGAAAGACAAAAACTTCATTTTACTTTCAATTTCTATTAAAAATATCTTTAATTTTTTACTATATTTTTTGCTTTTACGTAAATTTTTTCAAATTCTATTTTATTTTCATCATTTTGTGTAGTCTTCTACAGTGTATTCACTTTTTTAAATTTTCAAATGATTTCCTTTCCTTTTCTTTCTTTTTTAAATATTTTCTTTTTAATTTCTTTTTTTTTCTTGAATACAGAAAAAGAAAAACTTCATATTTATTCTCACTTTTATTAAAAATATTCTTCTTTAATTTTTTTCTATTGTATTCTTTACTTTGTGTATACTTTTTCAAATTCTATTTTACCCCATCATCTCATTTTAGTCTACTTCAGTGTATTCGTTTTTTCAAATTCTCAAACAATTTCATTTTTTTTTCTTTTTCACACTTTTTTTTCTCTAATCCGTCAAAGCACTTTCAACACCCAGACCAAAACACACCTAGGATCTAGCATCATTTATTCGATTTTATTCTGTGGATGTATTTTTAACTTTTAATATTTACATTTTTTAATTTTAATTTTTTTGTAATTTCAATTTTTCTACCTCATTAATTCCTTTTCTCCATTCAAAATGACAAAAGGAAGGAATTCACTCCAAAAGAAAGAGCACAAAGAAACGACAGCCAGGGATTTAACCAACACAGTCACAAGCAAGATGTCTGAAGCAGAATTTAGAATCACAATAATAAGAATACTAGCTGGAGTCGAAAATAGATTAGAATCCCTTTCTGCGGGGGAAAAAAAAGTCAAAATAGCCAGAATGAAATTAAAAATGCTATAACTGAGCTGCAATCACAGATGGATGCAGCGGCGGCAAGGATTGATGAGGCAGAACAGAAAATTAGCAATATTGAGGACAAACTTATGCAGAATAATGAAGCAGAAAAAAAGAGGAAGATTAAGGCAAAAGAGCACGATTTAAGAATTAGAGAGATCAGTGACTCATTAAAAAGGAACAACATCAGAATCATAGGGGTCGCAGAGAGGAAGAGAGAGAAATAGGAGTAGAAGTGTTATGTAAGCAAATCATAGCAGAAAACTTTCCTAACCTAGGGAAAGACACAGACATCAAAATCCAGGAAGCAAAGAGGACCTCCATTACATTCAACAAAAACCGACCATCAACAAGGCGTATCATAGTCAAATTCACAAAATACTCAGGCAAGGAGAGAATCATGAAACCAGCAAGGGAAAAAAAGTCCCTAACCTACAAGAGAAGACAGACCAGGTTTGCAGCAGACCTATCCAGAGAAACATGGCAGGCCAGAAAGGAGTGGCAGGATATATTCAGTGTGCCGAATTAGAAAAATATGCAGCCAAGAATTCTTTACCCAGCAAGGCTGTCATTCAAAATAGAAGGAGAGATAAAAAGTTTCCCAGACAAACAAAAATTAAAGCCGTTTGTGACCACTAAACCAATAAATTTTAAGGGGGACTCTCTGAGGGGAGAAAAGATGAAGAAAAAAAATATATATATATATACATATATATAAATACCAAAAGCAACAAAGATTAGAAAGGTCCAGAGAACACCACCAGAAACTCCAACACTACAAGCATCATAATGGCAATAAATTCATATCTTTCAGTACTCACTCTAAACATTAATGGACTCAATGCTCCAATCAAAAAACATAGGGTAACAGAATGGATAAGAAAAAAAGATCCATCTATATGCTGTTTACAAGAGACCCACTTTAGACCTAAAGACACCTTCAGATTGAAAATAAGGGGATAGAGAACCATCTATCATCCTAATGGTCAACAAGAAAGCTGGAGTAGCCATACTTATATCAGATAATCTAGACTTTAAAATAAAGACTGTATCAAGGGATGCAGAAGAGCATTATATCATAATCAAAGGGTCTATCCACCAAGAAGACCTAACAATTGTAAACATTTATGCACAAAATGTGGTACCACCCAAATATATAAATCAGTTAATCACAAACATCAAGAAACTCACCGATAGTAATACCATAATAGTAGGAGACTTCATCTCCCCATTCACAGCAATGGACAGATCATCCAATAAAAAAATCAACAAGGAAAAAATGGCTTTGAATGACACACTGGACCAGATGGACTTAACAGATGTATTCAAAACATTTCATCCTAAAGAAGCAGTATATACATTCTTCTCCAGTGCACATGGAACAGAATAGACCATATACTGGGACACAAATCATCCCTAAGTAAGTACAAAAAGATTGAGATCATACCGTGTGTCTTTTCATACCACAATGCTATGAAACTCGAAATCAACCACAAGAAAAAATTTGGAAAGGTAACAAATACTTGGAGACTTAAGAACATCCTACTAAAGAATGAATGGGCTAACTAAGCAGTTAAAGAGGAAATTAAAAAGTATATGGAAGTCAATGAAAATGATAACACCAGAAGCCAAAATCTCTCAGATACAGCAAAGATGGTCATAAGAGGGAAGTATATAGCAATCCAGGCCTTCCTAAAGAAAGAAGAAAGATCTCAGATACACAACCTAACCTTACACCTTAAGAAGCTGGAAAAAGAACAGCAAATAAAACCCAGAACCAGCAGAAGACAGGAAATAATAAAGATTAGAGCAGAAATTAATGCTATCGAAACCAAAAAAGCAGTAGAACAGATCAATGAAACCAGAAGCTGGTTCTTTGAAAGAATTAACAAAATTGATAAACCACTAGCAGTTTGACCAAAAAGAGAAACGAAAGGGCACAAATAAATAAAATCAAGAATGAAAAAGGAGATATCACAACCAACACAACAGAAATAAAAACAATAATAAGAGAATATTATAAGTAATGATATGCCAATAAAATGGGTAATCTGGAAGAAATGGAAGAATTCCTAGAAACATATACACTACCAAAACTGAAACAGGAGGAAATAGAAAACTTGTACAGACCCATAACCAATAAGGAAATCGAATTAGTAGTCAGAAATCTGCCAAAAAACAAGAGTCCAGGGCCAGATGGCTTTCCAGGGGAATTCTAGCCAACATTTAAGAAAGAGTTAACACCTATTCTCTTGAAGCTGTTCCAAAAAATAGAAATGGAAGGAAAACTTCCAAACTCTCTCTATGAAGCTAGCATTACCTTGATTCCAAAACTAGACAAAGACCCCACTAAAAAGGAGAAGTATAGAGAGATTTCCCTGATGAACATGGATGCAAAAATCCTCAACAAGATATTAGCCAACCGGACCCAACAAAAAATTTAAAAAATATATTCACCACGACCAAGTGGGATTTATACCTGGGATGCAAGGCTGGTTGAATATCCGCAAAGCAATTAACGAGATTCATCACATCAGTAAAAGAAAGGACAAGAAATACATGATCCTCTCAATAGATGTAGAGAAAGCATTTGACAAAATACAGCATCCTTTCTTGATAAAAACCCTCAAGAAAGTAGGGATAGAAGGAGCATACCTCAAGATCATAAAGACCATATATGAACAACCCAATGCTAATATCATCCTCAATGGGGAAAAACTAAGAGCTTTCCCCCTAAGGTCAGGAACAAGACAGGGATGTCCACTCTTGCCACTGTTATTCAACATACTATTGGAAGTCCTAGCCTCTGCAATCAGACAACACAAAGAAATAAAAGGCATCCAAATCAGCCAGGAGGAGGTCAAACTTTCACTCTTTGCAGGTGACATGATACTCTATATGGAAAACCCGAAAGATTCCACCAAAAACCTGCTAGAACTGATCCATGAATTCAGCAAAGTTGCAGGATATAAAATCAATGCACAGAAATAGGTTGCATTCCTATACACCAACAATGAAGCGACATAAAGAGAAATCAAGGAATAGATCCCATTTACAGTTGCACAAAAAACCATAAAATACCTAGGAATAAATCTAACCAAAGAGGTGAAAAATCTATACACTGAAAACTATACAAAGCTTATGAAAGAAATTGAAGAAGACACAAAGAAATGGAAAAAGATTCCATGCTCCTGGATAGGAAGAACAAATATTGTTAAAATGTTGATACTACCCAAAGCAATCGTCATATTGAATGCAATCTCTATCAAAGTAACAGCAACATTCTTCACAGAACTAGAACAAATAATCCTAAAATTTATATGGAACCAGAAAAGACCCGAATAGCCAAAGCAATATAGAAGAAGAAAACCAAAGCAGGAGGCATCACAATCTCAGACTTCAAGCTATACTACAAAGCTGTAATCATCAAGACAGTATGGTACTGGCACAAGAACAGACTCTCAGACCAATGGAAAAGAATAGAGAACCCAGAAATGGACCCACAAACGTATGGGCAACTAATCTTTGACAAAGCAGGAAAGAATAGCCAATGGAATAAAGACAGTCTCTTCAGCAAGTGGTGCTGGGAAAATTGGACAGCGACATGCAGAAGAATGAACCTGGACCACTTTCTTACACCATACACAAAAATAAACTCAAAATGGATGAAAGACCTCAATGTAATACAGGAAGCTATCAAAATCCTTGAGAAGAGAGCAGGCAAATACCTCTTTGATTTTGGCCGCAGCAACTTCTTTCTCAACACGTCTCTGGAGGCAAGGGAAACAAAAGCGAAAATGAACTACTGGGACCTCATCAAAATAAAAAGCTTCTGCACAGCCAAGGAAACAATCAGCAAAACTAAAAGGCAACCGACAGAATGGGAGAAGATATTTGCAAATGATATATGAGATAAAGGGTTAGTATCCAAATTCTATAAAGAACTTATCAAACTCAACACCCAAAAAACAAATAATCCAGTGAAGAAATGGGCAAAAGACATGAATAGACACTTCTCCAAAGAAGACATCCAGATGGCCAACCGACACATGAATAAATGTTCAACATCACTCATCATTGGGGAAATACAAATCAAAACCACAATGAGCTACCACCTTACACCTGTCAGCATGGCTAACATTAACAACTCAGGCAACAACAGATGTTGGCAAGGATGTGGAGAAAGAGGGTCTCTTTTGCATTGTTGGTGGGAATACAAGCTGGTGCAGCCACTCTGGAAAACAGTATGGAGGTTCCTCAAAAAACTAAAAATAGAACTACCCTAGAACCCAGCAATTGCACTACTAGGCATTTATCCACGGAACACAGGTGTGCTGTTTCAAAGGGACACATGCACCCCCATGTTTATAGTAGCACTATCAAGAATAGCCAAAGTATGGAAAGAGCCCAATGTCCTTCGATGGATGAATGGATAAAGAAAATGTGGTATATATATACAATGGAGTATTACTTGGAAATCAAAAGAATGAAATCTTGCCATTTGCAACTACGTGGATGGAACTGGAGGGTATTATGCTAAGTGAAATTAGTCAGTCAAAGAAAGACAAAAATCATATGATTTCACTCATATGAGTACTTTAAGAGGCAAAACATATGAACATAAGGGAAGGGAAGCAAAAATAATATAAAAAGAGGGCGAAGGACAAAACAGAATAGAGTCGTGAATATGGAGAACAAACAGAGGGTTCCTGGAGGGGTTATGGGAGGAGGGATAGGCTAAATGGGTAAGGAGCACTAAGGAATCTACTCTTTTCATCATTGTTGCACTATATGCTAACTAATTTGGATGTAAATTTTAAAAAATTAAAAATTAAAGAAACAAAAGAAAGTGGGACAGCTTTACATCATAAGATTAGCACTAGTTTAGAAACCACTAAAAATGCTTGTGTTGCCTTTAGAGGTTCTGACCAAGTTAATATCCTGAGAGCAGCTAATACATTCAAAGAAGAATTGAGTATTTCTCTCAGATGTTAACCTAAAACTCAGGGAATATCTTAATAGTCTTAAATCAAGCTTTCAAACAACTTTTGTCCATATTTCTCTTCAGTAAAGCCATAGATCTCTCATCCTACTTGCTCTTTTTTCCCTAGGATTAAAGTAAACCAAGGAAAAACAGTACCCTGGTCTTCATAGTTTTATACAATGGGAAACTGAAAGGAAATTCAGAGATCATATAATATAAACCTATTTAATTGCAAATAAGTGAAAAGATCACAGAGTGGAAGTGATTTATTCAAGATCACACAATTAATCACCCACCATAGTCTGAGGATGGTCCAGGTCTTATGCCTATCAGTTCTACAAACTTTGTACCATGTTCATTGTCTTTCTACATGCAAATATTCTCTCTTATTTTGATAAGACATTAATGAAAGTATATAAAAATTAATTCAAATCACCCAATATTTAAAACACATTGAACTGTACATAGCATGAAATACAAAAAGAATAAGACTTATTTTTTGTTATTTAATTCTAGTGGAACTGGGGTGGGAATTATGAAGAAGTTTAAATTGAAAAACCAGGAGATGACTATGACACAAAACAAGAAATGAAAATGATCAAGAACAGTAAAAACAAAATACTGCAGAACTTTAATGGAGAAAGATACTAAATTAGATTGAGAAGAACAGGAATGACTTTTTTTATTAGAAATAAAAAAGAATCACTATTACTATCTTCATTTGATAGAAGACACAAGCCTAGGGACACTTGTAGATCATCAAATCTACCCAGACCACACTTAGAGAACACAAAGTGTATAAGTCATTCTTGTTTGTAGGTAGTTCTAATGCAGCAACAATAAAGACTATGGTACATGAATTGGGATCTTGTATTCTCAGATTATCTCTGTATCTCTTATTTCCCTCATTCACTGGAGCTTGACCATGTTACAGGTTCAATGGAAGTTAAGGGCTGAAGGAAAGAAATTTACACACACACACACACACACACACACACACACACACATGTTCATGGACTTCAAATGACCCAAATAAAAGATCTGAGCAACTCCTGAATTAAATAATTAAAATTAAAAAATCACATACTCATACTCTTACTTTTTTGTGTGACGTCTACCCACCCCATCACCCAGAAAAGAATGGTAGAATCTAATTTTGGCAGAAGCTGCTGTCAGAGACAAGAATCCTCTAGGAAACTGAAAAAAAAAAAAAAAGAAAGAAAGGTAAGGAGTCAAAGTATTGAATGCCCACTATGTGCAAAGCTCAGAATTTCTTAGGAAATAATAGAAGACACCTCAGAATCCCAAACTTGAGGAAACACTACACTGTTGCCCAGACAATGTGACATTTACTTATTTGTACATGTAGTGTGAATTAAGTTATAATTGCACAGCTACCATGGAAATGGATAACTAGTACATTAGCCTGGTAATATTATACTTCTCACAGATAGGTCTTGGAAATTCATAAACTTTCTTTCTCTTTACACACTAGGAAAAAATATGTTTTGTCTAAATACAAAATTGTGACAGAGCCAAAGTTAATTTTCTCTATAAATTAATGGAATTATATAATTTAAGGTTCAGAGAAGACTTTTTTCATTCGATATTCTGTCAGTACCTTTATTGATTACAGAGACCTAGGACAAGCTAAGCAAAAAAAAGTTTACTGAATAAAAGCCAACACAGTTTGACTAATTTGACTAATTCCCCACCTTCAGTCCATACTTCATCCAGACTGCTAGTAGTACATTACCTATGTCAACTCCTTACCTGGAGAAGGAGGGAAATTCAGAAAGGGAAAAGAAGTTGGAGAACATCTTAAAATTATTATCTGAACACAGGGTGGATTCAATACACAATATTATAGCTATAGGTTGAGATTCCTACTTTTAAATATATCTATATTTTATATTTCTGAATTTCCTTTATTTTCCTTGTGATTTCCTTTTTTTTCAGCAGAGTTCTTTACAAAGGCCCAGTGTGTTTATACTTGCTAAGAATAAACTGGAAGAAGGTGTTTATTTTGTTGGTACTTAGACCACAGATAAATAAAAAAGTGGCCAGTCTCCGTAGTCCTTGCAGACAGGGATGAAAATTGCCATAGGGGAATACAAATTTAGGGGGGAAGTGTCCAGGTTGCTAATGTTTCATGAAAACCCTTCTTTGTTCATTTCTTGTAGATTTGTTATACTTTGTTAGATTTTCTGATATGGTTTAATTGAAGAGAAGAAGCATATACTCATGAAAAGTTAACTGTACAAACTACAAAACAGTTGGTTTCTGCAGGTATATAATATATGCCAAATTAGTGATATAAACAATAACTATTATTATGAGATTTTTAGGGAGAAGAGTCCAAGGTCCTCTAATCTATTATTCCTTAAAGGAAAATTGTCCCTAAACCATTCCAGACAGATATATTTGAAATTTTTAATGTTCTAAGTCTTCTTTCTAGCAAACTATATCTTCAGATATGAACTTCCAAATTATTTCCCCTTTGAACTTAATACCAAATGGTTTAGAAAAGAAAATAGGGAAAATATCATGGTTTCATAGAGAGAGGAGTATTTTTATGATACTGTGTTCATCTTTAGATATGGAAGCTTCCTGCACACAGAAACAAATATCTGTGATCAGCCCTGGCCTGTATTCCAAGTTTCTCCCCTGGGGATGTAAAAATAAATGGAAGGAAAAGAAGGAAGCATGGAATCCAATAACTAGCCCTAAATCTGTCCTAAAGCTGTGATGTCCCATGACACACTCTGTATCTGTACTTAAGGCCACTAAGCTCCCATGACCCTTCCAGAATACTTCTAATGTCATTAACTTTTTTTTCAATCTTATGATTTCAGCTTAAGCTTCATCTGAAATTACATTATAAGAAGCACTGACCACTAACTAGGAACATTTGTGAAAGGCACTGCAGTGTCAGAAAGAGGTATGGCTCCATTTTCTAAATCAATCTTGTTTCTTCAACTTGCAAATTATCTTAACAAAGTAACCTTTTTTGTCATCTGCACCAAAAATTAATTTTATGTATGTTTATTGCTTGTTTATATTAACCAATTAATAGCCCATTTGCTTTGTTCTAAGATAGTTCTTATCATACTGTGTTTTAACCTCTCCATACTTCTCAGTCATCACTCCTCTCCATGAACAGATTATGAGCTGCTTGAAGGCATGGATGGGATCTTAGGTATCTATGTATCCTTACAGCATAGATCTCATTATTGGGGGATCATACATAGTAAGTTCTATAAAAATGAATTAAATGCTGTTTAAGATAAGCAAAGCCATCATTTGTGAAATGAGTGCCTTAGACTAAGTGATCTCTACCCCTCCAGGATTCATTACTTGTTTGAAAGTTTTATAATTTTCTTTTTATAATCTAATATAAGTCATGGATGTGACTTAATTATAAACAATTGAAACTAAATACAAACATTACTAGGAAAACTTAAGTTGGACTGTAAGGACTGGAAAGTTTATTAATGGGACAAATGACCATCTGTTTTTCATTAATTTATTTATCAGTTTTATTTGGCATCTTTTATTCAAAGATCTGGGAATTTCAAATTTCTAATATTTAACAGAAAAATAAATGGGTATTCTGTGTCAAGATATGAATGTTTTTTAATCTTACAGTTAGCTTTATTATTTAGTGCTTTCCTTAATACTTTAAGAAGCAACTTTGCTTTAGGCTCTGAGGGTGGAATAATTTTAAATGATATTGGAATGCAAAGGTAACTCTAAGTGGTTTTAAATTATAAATAATACTTTAAGGGGCACCTGGGTGGCTCAGTCAGTTAAGTGTCCAACTCTCGGTTTTGACTTAGGTCATGATCTCAAGGTTCATGGGTTTTGAGCCCTGCATCAAGCTCCACTCTGACAGTGTAGAGCCTACTTGGGATTCCCTCTCTCTCTGCCCATCCCCTGCTCATTCTCTCTCTTAAAATAAGTAAATAAACTTAAAAAAAAACTTTAAGATAACAAACTTGTTCACCATTCATGTATTCATTCATTCAACCAAAAGTTATTGAGCTCTTATGGTCAAGGTACATATGTATTAGCCCTGTGTGACATGCTTTCTTATATATCAACAAGATAGTCTGTAAGGGAAGACAACATATATGTACAAATTGCTGATCTGAAAGATAAATTTAAAGTTCCCCAGAAGAGAATATGATAGAAATTACTGTGGAAGGAGGATAAGGAAATTCTTAGTCAAGGAGGGTGTAATTTGAGCTAAAGGGGGGGTAGTTTTTGCATATACATAGATGAAACAAAAAGCATTTAGGGAAAAAGAAATACCATGAAAAAAGATGGCAGATGGGAAAACATGTAACACATGTCCCTAGCATAATAAAATAGTTGTTTCATTGAAGTACAGTGTGTGTAGGGGTGCCTGGGTGTCTCAGTCCGTTAAGTATCCAACTCTTGATATTGGCTCAGGCCATGATCTCTCTGTGAGATCAAGCCCCACATAGGGCTCTGGGCTAACATCACAGAGCCTGCTTGAGATTCTTTCTCTCCCTCTCTCTGCCCCTCCCCTGCTCATGCTCTATCTCAAAATAAATAAATAAACATTTTTTTAAAAAGAAATATAAGGTGTGTAAAAGAGGAAAGTGAAAGAGAAGCTAAGAAAATTCAGTTGCAACTAGAGTGTAGAGATCCTTAAATATCAGGCCAAGAAGTTTGGATTTTATTCTGAAGGCACTCAGTGACCATTGAAGGTTTTAGAACAGAGCATGACATAGTTGAAAGCTCAAATATAGGGAAATTATTCTGGAAATAATGATGTAGTGAGTAAAGATGGTGGTAGGAAAGACAGATGGTAATTAATATCTTTCAAGTGTAGTTCTTAAAACAAAAGTTATATCAAAAATCTCAACAGCACCATCTAGTGCCTCAGCATAACACTGCCCAGTTTGTGGAAAACCTAGTAATAGGGCTAACAAAAAAAGACTAGATTAAGTTTAGGTGGTTTCCCTTTTTCCCATAATTGCACCTGAGTTCAGGGAGCCAATGGTGAAAGAGGTGGGTAGCTGGAAAAAAACCCGAGAAATAAACCAGAAGTTGGGAATAGTCACCTCGTTTTTCTCTTTGATCTTAGATATCCACTCTCATTGTTTTTGTCATATACCAACAGTTCTTGGTGAAAAATAATGAAATTTTTTAATCAAAGAAAAAATGGAACTGGCCAAGTTGTTAGCAGTAGTAAACCCGGGAAGTTATATCCCACCTACAACCACTACCATAGCTGTCTGTTTCTGTATTTATAATTCAGAGACAAGATCAGTCCCCTCTTTTGTTGGGACTTCTTTATATTCAGTCAGTCTTTCCACCTTACAAACCCCAACCAACTCTTTCTTACTAGGGAGCAGAAACTGTGTAAAAGTCCAAGAAATAAGACTTCAGTAAAAAATTATCCACCATATTATACATTGATGAGGTGCTCCCACTTTCTTAAAGAATAAAAGAATCTGGAGGAACACTAGAAATCATTACTTCTACATTGTCTCATCCCTAGCTCTATCTGATCAGAGCTTGTTTACTGCCTTAATTGACCGTCTTGATATAACTTAACTAAATTAGACCAAGTAACAACCCCTTGGTATAAAGAGAAATGATCATGTATTGTTGAATAGTATGACTTTGAGAGTGAGTCTAGGAAGAGAACAAGGATAAACAGTTACAACAATACCCTTACCCAGAAAGTATATTTCAACTAGTTATGCTACATCTTTCCTCAGAGCCTTAACTTATGGTGCAGATTTTAGAAACGTGTTTTACCTCTGGAACTTTTTTCTCTAATTAAAGCAACTGGATGAGCATCAACCAGCAGATGTTACCTAGGCAGCTTTCTTGAAGAAAACAAGCATTTTCACCTAGATCATATTCTCCAAGTGAATTCAATGCTCTTCCAATAGGTAGATGATGATAGATATATAACTATAGGTAGATAGAAGATAGATGAAATTTATATTTATGAAACTACTATCTTTAAAGATTTTATCTAATAGAGAAACAAACTCAATTAAAAGGAAGATTTACAGAATAGTACTAGAGTAATATGACTTAAAGAAAAGCAGAGATGTTTTAGCTAGGTCTTGAAGATTAAGAGTAAGTCCATTAGGCAAACTTGGATGGAAAAAAGAGGGGAAAAAGAGTTTTCTTTGAGCCTGTAGGACCCAAACCCTTCTCTTGGAGGCAAGATGCAGCTGAATATCTCTTCATTTCCCCACCACTTGTGCTTCCTACCATGGTCAAAAAGTATATATAATGACACTACAAAGTGAAATCTTAGTACTTCCTGTAATCTATTATCTGGTAAAAAATGGCAAGAAAAAAAATATATATATATATGTATGTATTTTAGGCACCAAGCAGACATTCCTAGAGAAATATGGATGGAGTTGGAAATCTGACAGTTTCTTCTGCCAGTAATAACACGTGCAATGATACCATTGATGACTTCCGCAATCAAGTGTATTCTACCCTGTACTCTATGATCTCCGTCGTGGGCTTCTTTGGCAATAGCTTTGTGCTCTATGTCCTCATAAAAACATATCATGAGAAGTCAGCTTTCCAAGTATACATGATTAATTTAGCAGTAGCAGATTTACTGTGCGTGTGTACACTGCCTCTCCGTGTGGTCTATTATGTTCACAAAGGCATTTGGCTCTTTGGTGACTTTTTGTGCCGCCTCAGCACCTATGCCTTGTATGTCAACCTCTATTGTAGTATCTTCTTTATGACAGCCATGAGTTTTTTCCGGTGCATTGCAATTGTTTTCCCAGTCCAGAACATTAATTTGGTTAAACATAAGAAAGCCAAATTTGTGTGTGTTGGCATTTGGATTTTTGTAATTTTGACCAGTTCTCCATTTTTAATGTCCACATCTTACAAAGATGAGAAAAACAATACCAAGTGCTTTGAGCCTCCACAGGACAATCAGGCTAAAAATCATGTTTTGGTCTTGCATTATGTGTCATTGTTTGTCGGATTTATTATTCCTTTTGTTATTATAATTGTCTGTTACACAATGATCATTTTAACCTTACTGAAAAATTCAATGAACAAAAATCTGTCAAGCCGTAAAAAAGCTATAGGAATGATCATAGTTGTGACAGCTGCCTTTTTGATCAGCTTCATGCCATATCATATTCAACGCACCATCCACCTTCATTTTTTACACAATGAAACGAAACCCTGTGATTCTGTTCTTAGAATGCAAAAGTCAGTGGTCATAACCTTGTCTCTGGCTGCATCAAATTGTTGCTTTGACCCTCTCCTATATTTCTTTTCAGGGGGGAACTTTAGGAGAAGGCTGTCTACAATTAGAAAGCATTCTTTGTCCAGTGTGACTTATGTACCCAAGAAAAAGGCCTCTTTGCCAGAGAAAGAAGAAGAAATATGTAAAGAATAATTTAAGCCTATTTCTAATGCAAATCAATGAAGAGTTTCCCAAACAAATATTATCTCAAACTATTTGTAATAAAAATAAGAATTTCCATTAATAATTTAAAAATACTTAAATGAATGTGTGCCTATAAATATATCTCATTTATGAATCCACACTGTTAGGGGTTGTAAAGATATTTTAAGTGTTAAAAATTCGGTCCACAACTATGAACTAAATTATAAGTGGTTTGTTTGATCATTCACCAAAAGGTGAAGAATATTTTTGTCTTGGCATTGTTAAAAAAAAATGGATCTGAGATCAAAGTTTTTCTCCTCAAATAAAAACTTTACAAAGGATAAGAAATAGCTTTTTAAGATACAAAATTAGCAATTAGTCCCCAATCATCCTAACATATCCCTTTGCAGGCATGTCATCAGATGAGAACTGGAATAACCGAGGACCTACATAAAATGTCCCATCACCCTCTTTGTAATATTGACTGACTAGGCAAAGTAGGGCCATTTTTTTTTTCCAAAATAGAATATGCAAGTGATAGAACAGTAATATCCAACCAAATAGTCCTAAAGGCCCCATGCAATGTGCAATCTGGAAACTGAAGAATATAAGCCTGGTCAAAAACCAGTTTGTGTCCAGTTTTCTTCTGCTCCTAACCCCAGGCTCTCAAAAGAGAATAGTGGAGTTTTTGTGGCTTATTGACATTATTATAGGTAATTCTCTCCCTATATGACATACAATCCTTCCTTAAGAAACTAGACAACTGGCACCTCCATATATGAACAAAAGTAATTTAAATTTATCTAAAGAAGAGAGAAGGGATTCTACTTTTCTTCTACATGCTTATTACTGGTATCAAAACTAGCTCCAATAGGTTTCTGAATAAAAATTTGAATGTTGATATTACAAATTGTTTTAAGAAGTACTTATATTTATACAACTATGTCAGAGATTTTGCTCTATGATATACATTTATGAGTAGAAGTTATGTTTTATTATTGTTTTATACTTTTTACTTCTTTATTGGCATATTGACAGGAGTATCAAGGATATATTTACAGTGGGTTTTATATTACAGTGGAATCTTTGTTCTTAAGACACAACTTGATTATAGCTGAAATATAATATTCATGGCAAGGTTTTGTTGAAGTGTGCTCTGTTCCTTTATTCTGTGTTTCAAAAGGCACATTACCTCAGAGGAAATAAATGATAATGGTGAAGAAAAAAAGAAAGTTATGAAAGGAGAAGTTCTATCTGAATCTTCCATGTGTATGTTATTTCTATTTCACTTCTAATGTTGCAGCCCTTTAGGAAAACACTCAAAACAGAAATAAAGAGGACTTCTAAGGCATAGTAATAACTGGTGCCTACTTATTTTTATTAACATACCTGAGATTTAGCAATATCTACACTTTTATCCTATACCATTTTTCCTTGGTTGAGACAAAGATCAAACATACTATTTATCAAAAAAAATCAGTCCTCATTTATCATGTACTAAGCTTTCTGTTATTCAGTAAGTATAGTGTGGTAGAAGAACACTAAATTGGAAGCTAGAACACCTGGTTGCTAATCTTGTCTCTATTACTTACAAGTGGTGTAACTTTAAGCAAGTGACATGAGTTCTGATCTTCAGCTTCCTCATTTATAAAATAAGAATAATAATACTCCTGCCTTAGTACAGGGCATTTTTGAAACTCAAATGTGATCATAACATACATACAGATGTTAACATACAGATGTTAAAGCTTTACTTTTAAATAATTTTAAAGTATATAGATGGTTTTGTTAAAAATAATGATTCATATTTATTACATGGATTCTAAATTTTGAAAGAATTAGAACAAAATATAGGCATAGTGAAATTCTAATGCACATAAAAGAAACTTGTGTCTTACTTATTCCCACCTCTAGGTGTTTTCCTATGTTTTCACCTCCACTAGCAGTCCCACTTTCTCCCACATAGAAACATACCATAATTCAATCACCTACAATCTAACCATGATTTGTTATTCTTTAATGTCATTTATTTTTGTATCTTATATGAAACTGTTTAGTACTTATTTTCCTTTTTTTAATATGTGTATGTATTTTCTCCCAAAGTGGAATCATCATTTTATGGGATTATAAATTCCTTGAGGTTGAAAAATATGCCTTTTAACCATGGTACCTAATAATTATTGAGCTTTTATTCTGTTTTAAGTG
The DNA here is from genome assembly GCF_018350155.1 of Leopardus geoffroyi. Lineage (NCBI taxonomy): Eukaryota > Metazoa > Chordata > Mammalia > Carnivora > Felidae > Leopardus > Leopardus geoffroyi. The sequence continues at coordinate 64,095,955 of NC_059343.1, read as the reverse complement.
CTTTATCTATATCAACTCATTTAATGCTTACAATTGCCCTGTGACATATATAACATTCTTATCCCTGTTTTGCTGACTTAGGAACCAAGGCACAAAGAAATTAAGTAAATGTCCATTGTCAGGCAGCTAGTAAGGATCAGAAGTAAGATTCAAATCTAGGTAGTCTGACTCCAGAGCTCAATTCCTTAATTTTCTATGCTATCCTGCTGGACCATGTTCTATCTTCAAAATAAAGAGTAGAAGCAAGGGTTTTTTCAATGATTTATTTGTTTATTTGACAAAATACATTTAAATAACCGACAGTCTTAATTTGTTTACATGAACACATGAACCATGAACTAAAGCCTATGATTTTATTTGGAAAAAAAATCTTAAGAATATTGTATACTATCCTAGAATATTGACATTAGAAGGACTCTAATGTTTATAATTTCTAATGACTATATAATACCCTGTGGCATTACCATGACACAGTCTTCACATACATTTGGTCTATAACAGTTCTTTGAAATCCCATCAGCTATTCAAGTTCATTTTCATTATACACTTGACTTTTTTTAATTTTGTTCAGCTAATATAGGTCTGTATCTCAAAAAACGATTTCAAATGTTAAAGCAATGTTTTGTATTTTGTTCTCCAGAATAAACATAAGTGGTTTGTATACTCATCTCAGACTCTAAACTTTGGAATTTGGGGTTCTCAAAATCACCTGGATTTCACTCTAAAGATTTTTCATTTTTAATTGACTTTTAAATGGCCTTTTGAGATAATTAAATATATACCTCAATATCTAACTTTTACTAATCCTTTAGTAACTCCAACAGTGAAAAATTTTAGGAACTTGAAAGATGAGATTATATTTTAGAGCAATGTAAATTTGTTGGCCCTCTTTAGTAAGTACTGTACTGGAGGTAGGAAAAGAAACTCACTTATTCTATTCATCTTCATGTGTACATCCTGGGTTAGATTGTCTCGGTCCAATACTAAAATAACAACGTGGAGGAAATTTTGGGAAAATTGCAGAGTAGGAGGATCCTAAGCTTACCCCATCCCATGGAGACACCTAAATAACAGCCTCAGTGCAACTAACCCAGAAAATTACCCAAAGACTGGAAGAATAAACTGTCCACAGTTAATTGTAGAGAGCAGGCAACATCAAAAATGGTAGGAAAGTCAGACACCCAGTTTGAAACCAAACTTCTGGTGAGACTAACCACAAATGAGAGGGATACCACAAACACAAAGAAAGAAGAGGAACAGACCTCAAAACAGGCACCCCAGACATGAGGACCTGCAATGGGAAGACAAGTCCACATAAAACTTGGTTTTGTAAACCAGTGGAGCTTAACTTCATGAGTTATTATAATCAGTGAGGCTTAACTTTAGGTATTTTAAAAATCAGCAGGCTTAGCTCTGGGAAAGCTGGAGGATGATAGGAAAATGAATCCCCACCCTTAAAAAAACAGCATAATAAACAATTCTGGCAAGATACACCATAGAAGCAGCAAACTGAAAAATACCTGGTTATATGGAATGGAGATTTATTTACTAATCTGAGAACTTGCACTTGAGGGACAAGAATCTTTAGAAGATTTATCCAAGAACAAAAGAGTGGGTAAGCACCATTTCTGCAACCCACCCTCCAACCTAGATACCCAGATACCTGTATGAACCAGCATGAACACTTGCCACATAGCTTGCTAACACTGAGCTCACCATACCCATGGTCTCCCACAGACTTGTCCCACCAAACCCAACCCACTTGTAGGAGTTCCTCCAAAGTGACTCTGACCAGCTCTCATTCTATATACCCCAACAGTGACTAGTACCCCTCCAAAGTGATGCTTGCCCTGAAAAAAAAACGGGAAGATAAACACCCACATGAGTTCAACTTTATCCCCATTAGTGGCCTAGAAGCAGATCACTGAACTGACCTCAGGCCCTGCCCACAAACAAAAACCTCACAAAAACAAGCATAAAAATAAAGCCCTGTAGTTTAAAGTCACTGAAAACTCCACAGATGTACTGTAGGCAGACATGTGGTCTGACGGCAAGACCTGCCCACCAAAAGAAGCCTCTCAGGGGACAACACAGCAATAGCACCATGCAGTTCAATGTGACCCAAACCTCAGCAAGTGGGCTGAGGGCATACTTTTGGTCTGACTCAACTACAACCCAAAAGTGTCCCAGCCTGACCCATTAAAAGCACAAGGATCGAACCATTCTTGCAAAACAAAGAGGTTTTGCAGCTGACTGGACTGAAGACAAACACAACTCAACCAAACAGTAGGGTACATGCAACACACATAAGAGACACAACTGAAGCACCTGATTCTGGTGCACAAGGGTACATGGCACTACAAGGCACTGCAAGACCTCTTCCTAAGACCAGTATTTTCAAGATCAGGAGACATGGCTGACTTTCCAAATACATAGAAACAAACAGAGAGTTAGATAGAAGAATATGTCCTAAATGAAAGAAAAGGAAAAAAAACAGTAAAAAAGCAAAATGAATCAGAGATAAGCTATATACCTGATAGAGAATTCAAAGTAATGGTGATAAAGATACTCACTGGACTTGAGAAAGTAGTGGAGGATCTCAGTGAGACATTCAAAAGAGATTGAAAATGTAACAAAATAAACAATCAGAGATGAAGAATAACATAAACTAACAATATACTAAAGGGGATAAATAATAGACTAGAAAATGAACAAGAATGGATCAGCAAGAAGGATGACAGTAATAGAAAGCAATCAAACTGAACAAAAAAATAATAAATGAAAATGTGTTAAAGGAACTTGGTGACATCAAGTGTAATAACATGTGCATTTTAGATGGGTCACCTGGGTGGCTTAGTCAGTTAAGTGGACAACTATTGATTTTGGCTCAGGTCATGATCTCACATGAGATCATGCCCCATGTCAGGCTCTGCACTGACAGAATGGGGCCTGCTTGAGATTCTCTCTCCTCTCTCTCTCTGTCTCTGACCCCACTCACATGCTCTCTCTTTCTCTGAAAATAAATAAATGAACATTAAGAAAAACATTTGCATTATAGAGATACCAAAAGGGGAAGAGAAAGAAAAAGGGGCAGATAATTTACTTGAAGAAACAATAGTTGAAAAATTCCTTAATCTGGGAAAGAAAACAAATATCCAGATCCAGGAGGCACAGAGAGACTGCCAACAAAATCAACTGAAGGAGATCCACACGAAGACATACAGTAATCAAAATGGCAAAAGGTAGTGATAAAGATAGAAGTTTATTTTTTTAACTTTTTAAATATCCATTTATTTTTGAGAGAGAGAGTGCAAGTCAGGTAGGGGCAGAAAGAGACACTGAATCTGAAGCAGGCTCCAGGCTCTAAACTGTCAGCATAGAGCCCCACATAGGGCTCGAACCCACAAACCATGAGACCATGTCCTGAGCCGAAGTTGGACGCTTAACCAACTGAGCCACCCAGGTGCTCCAAGAGAGAACTTTAAAAGCAGCAAGAGAAAACAGTTACATACATAAAAAGGAAACTCTACTGAGCTATCAGCTTATATTCTTTAGCAAAAAAAATTTTTTTGCAGGACAGAAGTGACTAGCATTACATTTTCAAAGCACTAAAAAGAAAAAAAGCATGCAGCCAAGAATACAGCAAAGTTATCATTCAGAATAGGAGAGATAAAGAGTTTCCCAGACAAACAAAAGTTAAAGGAATTTATTACCACTAAACCAGCCTTACAAAAAAAATTTAAAGAGAATTCTTTGAGTGTAATAGAAAGGCCATAATCAGGAGGAAGAAAATTGGTAAAGGAAAAAATTTCACAGGTAAACACAAGCATAATAAAAATAGTAGATTAATCGATCATAAAAGCCATATATGAAAGACCCAATGTTAATATCATCCTCAATGGGAAAAAACTGAAACCTTTACAGGGATGTCTGGAACATGACAGGGATGTCCACTATCACCACTGTTATTCAACATAGTATTGGAAGTCCTAGCCTCAGCATTCAGGCAACACACAGAAATAAAAGCCCTCCAAATTGGCAAGGAAGAAGTCAACCTTTCACACTTTTCAGATGACATGATACTCTGTACAGAAAACCCAAAAGATTCCACCAAAAACTGCTAGAACTGATCCATGAATTCAGCAAATTTCATGATATAAAATCAATGCACAGAAATTGGTTGAAATCCTATACACCAATAATGAAGCAGCAGAAGAGAAATCAAGGAATCGATCCCATTTACAATTGCACTGAAAACGATAAAATACCTAGGAATAAATCTAATCAAAGAGGTAAAAAAAACCTATACACAGAAAACTATAGAAAGCTGATGAAAGAAATTGAAGAAGACACAAAAAAATGGAAAAAGATTCCATGCTCATAGATAGGAAGAACAAATATTGTTAAAATGTTGATACTACCAAAAGAAATCTACATGTTCAGTGCATTCCCCATCAAAAATAACACCAGCATTCTTCACAGAGCTAGAACAAACTATCCTAAAATTTGTACGGAACCAGAAAAGACCCCAAATAGCCAAAACAATCCTGAAAAAGAAAACCAAAGCTGGAGGCATCACAATCCTGGACTTCAAGATGTAATACAAAGCTGTAATCATCAAGACAGTATGGTACTGGCACAAAACAGACACTTAGATGAACCTAGAAATGGACCCACAAATGTATGGCCAACTAATCTTTGACAAAACAGGAAAGAATACCCAATGGGGGGGCGCCTGGGTGGCGCAGTCAGTTAAGCGTCCGACTTCAGCCAGGTCACGATCTCGCGGTCCGTGAGTTCGAGCCCCGCGTCGGGCTCTGGGCTGATGGCTCAGAGCCTGGAGCCTGTCTCCGATTCTGTGTCTCCCTCTCTCTCTGCCCCTCCCCCCGTTCATGCTCTGTCTCTCTCTGTCCCAAAAATAAATAAACGTTGGGAAAAAAAAATTAAAAAAAAAAAAAAAGAATACCCAATTATAAAGACAGTCTCTTCAGTAAATGGTGTTGGGAAAACTGGACAGTGACATGCAGAAGAATGAACCTGGACCACTTTCTTACACCATACACAAAGAGTGAACTCAAAATGGATGAAAGATATAAATATAATACAGGAAGTCATCAAAATCCTTGAGGAGAAAGCAGGCAAAAAGCTCTGTGACCTCACCCACAGCAACTTCTTACTCAACACATTTCCAGAGGCAAGGGAAACAAAAGCACAAATAAACTATTGGGACCTCATCAAGATAAAAACCTTCTGCACAGCAAAGGAAGCAATCAGCAAAACTAAAAGGCAACAAATGGAATGGGAAAATATATTTGCAAATGACATATAAGATAAAGGGCTAGTATCAAAAATCTATAAAGAATTTCTCAAACTCAACACCTAAAAACAAATAATCCAGTGAAGAAATGGGCAAAGGACATTAATAGACACTTTTCTAAAGAAGACACCCAGATGGCTAACAGACACATGAAAAAATACTCAATATCACTCCTCATCAGAGAAATACAAATCAAAACCATGATGAGATACCACCTCACACTAATCAGAATGGCTAAAATTAATAGCTCGGGCAATGACAGATGCTGGTGAGGATGCGGAGAAAGAGGAACCCTTTTCCATTGCTGCTGGGAATGGAAACTCATGCAGCCACTCTGGAAAACAGTATGGAGGTTCCTCAAAAAATTAAAAATAGAACTTCCCTACGACCAGCAATTGCACTACTAGATATTTATTCAAAGGATACAAGTGTGCTGTTTCAAAGAGGCACATGCACCCCAATGTTTATAGCAGTGCTATTGACAATAGTCAAAGAATGGAAAGAGCCCAAATGTCCATCGATGGATGAATGGATAAAGATGTGGTTTATATATACAACGTAATACTACTTGGCAGTCAAAAAGAATGAAATCTTGCCATTTGCACCAACATGGATGGAACTAGAGTGTATTATGATAATGGAAATTAGTCAGTCAGACAAAGACAAATATCATATGACTTCACTCATATGTGGAATTTAAGTACAAAACAGATGAAGAGAAGGGAAGTGAAGCAAAAATAATATAAGATTAGGGAGGGGGACAAAATATAAAAGACTCCTAAATATAGAGAACAAACTGGGGGTTGCTGGAGAGATTGTGGGTGGAGGGATGGGCTAAATGGGTAAGGGGCATTAAGGAGGACACTTGTTGGGATGAGCACTTGGTGTTATACATAGATGGGGTGAATCACTGGATTCTACTCTTAAAATTATTATTGCACTATATGCTAACTAACTTGGATGTAAATTTTGAAAAAATTTAAAAAAGAGAAAAAGAAAGAAAAAGGAAGGAAGGAAGGAAGGAAGGAAGGAAGGAAGGAAGGAACATTTCAATATGGGAGTAGTGTTTGCCTGGAAGGAAGGAAGGGAGTGAGGAGGAAGAAAGGAAGGAAAGAAGGAAGGAAGGAAGGAAGGAAGGAAGGAAGGAAGGAAGGAAGGAACATTTCAATATGGGGGTACTGTTTGCCTTGGAAATCCAGAGTCAAGCATAGGGTAGGCCATTCAATGCCTACAAGTTGAGTTTTGGTTCCATTTTCATAAAAATAAGCTCTAACCTAGACTACATGTTAATCTTCCTGTTCTATCAGCTGCACTTGGATGATGTATCTCAAATGTAAATTGTGTCCATTCATTTCATTTTTATAACAGTCAAGGACTTGAACCTTACAAAGTACTTAGTCTGTTTCATTACTTGTTGAATAATGAAATCAGAGAACCTCAAGATCACAAGAGACCTACAGAGTGAGTCCTATCCAAGCATTGATCCAGTGCTCAAATCCCATCTTCAACATTGCCATCAAGCAAAGGAGATAACCATGCAGAACAGATGAGTAGACAGCCTGCTTTCTCTTTCAGTTGTTGTTTATTAATGTCATTTGATAAAAGAAAGTACAGGCACCTTCTAATCTAGTGCAATAGGCAAAAGATGGCCAATGCTCTGATAATGCAAAATTCAGGTTGCAGGGAAATACCAGACCAGGTATACTCCTCAGGTTTCGTTATATTTTAAAATTTGCATTCCCTAAGGATTTGCATCAAGGTTTCTCTTTTTCTACAATAGAGATTAAAACTATAACTAAAGCCAGAATTTCATTTGATATCCAAACACTCTTCAAGACGGAAAACTTGTTCATGATTGAGCATAATTATACTCTGTTCTTGTGTAAAATTAATTAGTTTAATTTTATACTTTGCTATCGCCAGTGAATAAAATACCCACAATTGCTCTAACACCATAGTAAGAATATAGTTAAACATTATTTATTTGGGCTGAACTACACAGAATGAGTGCAAAGTCTGAATTTTTTTTCTTCAAAATGGAAGTATCTTCATTGCTTCTGCTGATTGTAAGGGCAATTATTGCTTATTTGAAGATATCAAGTGCAGGTAAAATCACACCATTTTCCCATTCCTAAAATATAATCAACATTAAACAATCTGGTATACAGCCTTCCAAATATTTAACTATTGCTTAATAACAAATTATGTGACATTCTCCATAGCTTATAATAAGCATCTGTAAACCACAGCCTGTGGGCCTACTTCCTGGTTTTGTGAATAAAAGTTGAATTAGGAAAAAAAGAAAAGAAAAGAAAAGAAAAGAGAAGAGAAGAGAAGAAAAGAAAAGAAAAGAAAAGAAAAGAAAAAAAAGAAAAGTTCATTGTGTGGATGTGGGATGCTGTTGGTCCTGAATACTACTTAGTGTAACTTCTAAATATACTTCTAAGTGCCCAAGTTTTCAGGAACTGAGGAATGTTCTCCTAGGTCCATGTTTTCCTTTCCCCAGAAGGCTGAACTTTCCCACCCACGGTTTTGGTATCAATGGGTGGTCCGTGTTAAAATGGTGTTTCCTCTCTAATTTGATTTTTGTGTTTACCACATCTATATCTACATCCTTAAATGTAAAATAAACTATTTCAAAATGATTTTTTTTTGCACTTCTAGAGTTGAAACAGGCAGAAATGCGTAGTTCTGTTAAGGAAAAAATATATGAACCAGGGTAAAATAAAAACATCCATTTTCCAAAAAAAGAAAAATAGTAGATTAACCAATTATAAAATCAGAGTGGAGGCTAAAGCATAAAAGCAGTAAAGTAAATTATATCTATAAAAATTTCTCAAGGTATTCACAAAATAAAAGGATGTAAAGTAGGACATCATATACATAAAACATGGTGGGGGCAGTAAAAAATAGTCTTTTTAGAATGAGTTCAAACTTAACTGACCATCAAACCAATAGACTGATATATGTATGGGATGTTATATATACATATAATGATACCACAAATCAAAAACATGTAACAGATATGCAAAAAATAAGAGAAGGCAAATAAAGCATATCAGAAAATAAGCCATCAACCACAAGGGAAGAGAGCAAGAAAAAAGAGGAACAGACAAGAACTAAAAAACAATCATAAAACAAGTTTAAAAATGATAATAAGTACATACCTATGAATAATTACTTTGAATTTCAATGGCCTAAATGTTCCAATCAAAACTCATAATGCCACTGAATGAATAAAAGAAACAAAGTCAATAATCACTTTGGCACCAGCCATAGAAACATTTTTCTATATAAGTCTCCTCTGGCAATGGAAACAAAGTAAAAAATAAACTATTGAGACTACACCAAAATAAAAATCTTTTCCTTAGTGAATGAAACCATCAATAAAACAAATAAGAGATCTGCTGAATAGAAAATGATATATGCAAATGATGTACCCAATAACAGATTACAATCCAAAATATAGAAAGAACTTATAGGACTCAACACAAAATAAAAGCAAATAATACAATTTAAAAATGGGCAGAAGAACTGAGAAAGACATTTTTCTAAAGAGGACTTACAAGTGGCCAACAGACAAATGAAAAGATTCTCAACATCACTAACCATCAGGAAAATGTAAATCAATACCACAATAAGATATCAACTAATACCACTCAGAATGGATAAAATCAAAACCAAAATAAATAACAAGTGTTGGCTAGAATGTGGAGAGAAAGGAACCCTGCAATGTTGGTGGAAATGCAAACTAGTGCAGTCACCATGAAAAATAGTATGGAGGTTACTTAAAAAATTAAAAATAGAATTATCATATGTTCCAGTAATTCTACTGGGAATTTACCCAAAGAAAACAAAAACACTTATTCAAAAAGTTGTATGCAGCACATTTATTGCAAAATTATTTACTGTTACCAAGATACAGAAGAAATCCAAGTGTCCATATGTAAATGAATGGATAAAGAATGTGTAAATAGGGGCACCTGGATGGCTCAGAGGATTAAGCATCCCACTCTTGATTTCAGCTCAGGTCATGATCTCATGGTTATGAGATCAAGCCCTGCAACAGGCTCTGAGTTGAAAGTGCGGAGCCAAGCAGAGCCTGCTTGGGATTCTTTCCCTCCCTCTCCCTCTTCTCTCTGCTCCTCTTCCACTTGCTCATTCTCTTTCTCTCTCTCAAAATAAACATTTTAAAAAGGAATGTATATGTATATATATATATATATATATATATATATATACATATATATATACACAAATGTGTGTGTACACACACACAATGGAATTTTTTGTGTTTGTTTAATTTTTTTTAATTTTATTTTTAATTTTTTTTAAATTTACATCCAAATTAGCATATAGTGCAACAATGATTTCAGGAGTAGATTCCTTAGTGCCCCTTACCCATTTAGCCCATCCCCCCCCACAACCCCTCCAGTAACCCTCAGTTTGTTCTCCATATTTGAGTCTCTTCTGTTTTGTCCCCTTCCCTGTTTTTATTTTTGTTTCCCTTCCCTTATGTTCATCTGTTTTGCTTCTTAAAGTCCTCATGTGAGTGAATTCATATGATTTTAATCTTTCTCTGACTAATTTCACTTAGCAAAATACCCTCCAGTTCCATCCAAGTAGTGGCAATTGGCAAGATTTCATTCTTTTTGATTGCTGAGTAATACTCCATTGTGTATATATATATATATATATATATATATACCACTTCTTCATTCATTCATCGATGGACATTTGGGCTCTTTCCATACTTTGGCTATTCTTGATAGTGCTTCTATAAACATTGGGGTGCATGTGTCCCTTCAAAATAGCACACCTGTATCCCGTGGATAAATGCCTAGTAGTGCAATTGCTGGGTCGTAGGGTAGTTCTATTTTTAGTTTTTTTGAGGAACCTCCATACTGTTTTCCAGAGTGGCTGCACCAGCTTGCATTCCCACCAACAATGCAAAAAAGACCCTCTTTCTCCACATCCTCACCAACATCTGTTGTTGCCTGAGTTGTTAATGTTAGCCATTCTGACAGGTGTGAGGTGATATCTCATTGTGGTTTTGATTTGTATTCCTCTGATGATGAGAGATGTGGAGCATTTTCTCATGAGTCAGTTGGCCATCTGGATGTCTTCTTTGGAGAAGTGTCTATTCATGTCTTTTTCCCATTTCTTCACTGGATTGTTTTTTAGGTGTTGAGTTTGAAAAGTTCTTTATAGATTTTGGATTCTAACCCTTTATCTGATATGTCCTTTGCAAATATCTTTTCCCATTCTGTCAGTTGCCTTTTAGTTTTTCTGATTGTTTCCTTTGCTTTGCAGAAGGTTTTTATTTTGATGAGGTTCCAGTAGTTCATTTTTGCTTTTGTTTCCCTTGCCTCCAGAGACATGTTGAGTAAGAAGTTGCTGCGGGTAAGATCAAAGAGGTTTTTGCCTGCTTTCTCCTCAAGGATTTTGATGGCTTCCTGTCTTACATGGAAGTCTTTCATTCATTTTGAGTTTATTTTTGTGTATGGTGTAAGAAAGTGGTCCAGGTTCATTCTTCTGCATGTCGCTGTCCAATTTTCCCAGCACCACTTACTGAAGAGACTGTCTTTATTCCATTGGATAGTCTTTCCTGCTTTGTCAAAGATTAATTGGCCATACATTGTGGGTCCATTTATAGGTTCTCTATTCTGTTTCATTGGTCTGAGTGTCTGTTCTTGTGCCAGTACCATACTGTCTTGATGATTACAGCTTTGTAGTATAGCTTGAAGTCCGGGTTTGTGATGACTCCTGCTTTGGTTTTCTTTTTCAAGATTCTTTGGCTATTCGGGTCTTTTCTGGTTCCATACAAATTTTATTCTTTCTTCTAGCTCTGTGAAGAATGCTGGTGTTACTTTGATAGGGATTTCATTGAATATGTAGATTGCTTTGTGTAGTATCAACATTTTAACAATATTTGTTCTTCCTACCCAGGGGCATGGAATCTTTTTCCATTTCTTTGTGTCTTCTTCAATTTCTTTCATCAGCTTTCTATAGTTTTCAGTGTATAGATTTTTCACCTCTTTGGTTAGATTTATTCCTAGGTATTTTATGGGTTTTGTGCAACTGTATGTGGGATCAATTCCTTGATTTCTCTTTCTGTTGCTTCATTGTTGGTGTATAGGAATGCAGCCAATTTCTGTGCGTTGACTTTATATCCTGAAACTTTGCTGAATTCATGAACCAATTCTAGCACTTTTTTGGTGGAATCATTAGGATTTTCCACATAGAGTATCACGTCATCTGCAAACAGTGAAAGTTTGACCTCCTTTTGGCCGATTTGGATGCCTTTTATTTCTTTGTGTTGTCTGATTGCAGAGGCTAAGATTTCCAATACTATGTTGAATAACAGTGGCGAGAGTGGACATCCCTGTCTTGTTCCTGACCTTAGGGGGAAAGCTCTCAGTTTTTCCCCATTGAGGATGACATTAGCGTTGGGTTGTTCATATATGGCCTTTATGATCTTTAGGTATGCTCCTTCTATCCCTACTTTCTTGAGGGTTTTTATCAAGAAAGGATGCTGTATTTTGTCAAATGCTTTCTCCACATCTATTGAAAGGATCATATGGTTCTTGTCCTTTCTTTTATTGATGTGATGAATCACATTAATTGTTTTGCAGATATTGAACCAGCCCTGCATCCCAGGTATAAACCCCACTGGGTCGTGGTGAATAATTTTTTTAATGCATTGTGGGATCCAGTTGGCTAATATCTTGTTGAGGATTTTTGCGTCCATGTTTATCAGGAAAATTGGTCTATAGTTCTCCTTTTTAGTGGCATCTCTGTCTGGTTTTGGAATCAAGGTAATGCTGGCTTCATAGAAAGAGTTTGGAAGTTTTCCTTCAAATAATGGAATATTTTTTAATTAATTAATTAATTCATTCATTCATTCATTTTAATTCCAGTATAGTAAACATACAGTGTATATTAGTTTCAGGTGTGCAATATGGTGATTCAACAACTGTATACATTACTCAGTGCTCATCAAGATAAGTGTACTCTTAAGCCCCCTCACCTATTTCATCCATCCCTCCCACCCAACTCCTCCCTGGTAATCATCTGTTTGTTCTCTATAGTTAAGAGTCTGTTTTTTGATTTATCCTTTCCTCCTTTGTTCATTTGTTTTGTTTCTTAAATTCCATATATGGGTGCAATCCTATGGTATTTGTCTTTCTGACGGACTGATTTCACTAGCATTATACTCTCTAGCTCCATCCATGTTGTTGCAAGCGGAAAGATTTCATTCTTTTTTGTAGATGACTGATATTGCATTATAAATACACAAAATATCTTCTTTATCCACTCATATATAGATGGACATGGGCTGCTTGCATAATTTGGCTATTGTAACTAATGCTGTAGCAAATATAGGGGAGTATATATATATATATATGTTTGAATTAATGCTTTGTATTATTTGGGTAAATACCTAGTATTTGAAAATAATTTCTCCCACTCAGTAGGTTTTTTTTTAGTTTTGTTGATTGTTTACTTTTATTTTGATGTATCCCCAATAGTTTTTTTTTTGTTTTTGTTTCTTTTGCCTCAAAAGACATATCTAAAACTTGTTGGTACACCCAATGTCAGATAAATCACTCCCTGTACTATCTTCTAGGATTGTTATGGTTTCAGGTCTCATATTTTATACAATGGAATATTAATCAACCATAATAAATGATAAAATCTTGCCATTTGCAGCAACATGGATGGATCTAGAGGTTATAATATTAAGTGAAATAAGCCAGTCATAGAAAGACAAATACCATATGATGCCACTCATTTGTGGAATTAAAGAAATAAAACAAATTAACAAACAAAAGTGACAAAAAAATACTCTTAAATATATAAAGGAGTTGGGTGGAAAGATGAATGAAATAAGATGGGACCTAGAGTACACTTATGGTTATGAGCACTAAGTAACATATAGAATTGTTGATTCATTACATAGTACACCAATACTAATTTAACACAGTGTGTTAATTATAAATGAAACTCAAAAATTTTTATTTTTTAAGTTTAAAAAAATAGCAAAATGTTTCTGGAAGGTCAAACACAAAACATTTTCTTTGGTCCATCCTAGAGCTCTGCTACCACAGAAGACAAATTCTAACTCTTTATTCATCTGTTTATTTCTTCTCTTTTCTCTGAACCATAGAAATCCTTTCCATGATAACTCTACAAAATTACAAGTACATACTTCTAGCCTAAATTACAAAAGCACAATTACATTTTATCAAACAGATTTACATAAAACACTTATTCAATTGACATTTAAATTTGGATCTCCAGGGGCGCCTGGGTGGCGCAGTCGGTTAAGCGTCCGACTTCAGCCAGGTCACGATCTCGCGGTCCGTGAGTTCGAGCCCTGCGTCGGGCTCTGGGCTGATGGCTCAGAGCCTGGACCCTGTTTCCGACTCTGTGTCTCCCTCTCTCTCTGCCCCTCCCCCGTTCATGCTCTGTCTCTCTCTGTCCCAAAAATAAACGTTGAAAAAAAAAATTAAATTTGGATCTCCAAGCACCTGGCATTTACTGTTTCTCTTATAAAGCCAGTCACTTGATCTAAGAAATGTTTTACACATCACTAGCACTATCTTTGAAATTTAACACAACTAAATTTTCCAATGGAAAATTGTCTTTTGGGCAAAGAAAGGTATATTATTATCTATCCAAAACAGAGAAATAAACATTTACAATTGCCTGCATCATTACACTATTGGTAGACAAAAATAATCATTTTAATATGTCCTGAATACTCACAATACTTTTATTTTTGTGTGGTGGGTAATTTTCCCATCCTAACTTGAAATATTAATGGTCTCTTGCAGACACATACAACATTTAAAGATTAAACAATAATGTCTACCATGTAGGGTGACGGAATTGATTTAAAAAAAAAAAAGACCAATCCATATGCAGCCTACAAGAGACAAATATCAGACCTAAAGATACATGCAGATTGAAAGTGAAAGGATGGTAGGGTTTATCCATCAGGAAGAGCTAACAGTTATAAATGTCTATGCACTGAATTTGGGAGGAAACAAATATATAAAACAACTAATCAAAAACATAAGCAATCCTATTAGTAAGAATGTGGTAATTGCAACGGACATTAATACTCCACTTACAACAATGGACAGATCATCTAGACAGAAAACCAATAAATAAACAACGGCCCTTAATGATACACTGGACCAGATGGACTTGACAAATAGGTTTAGAACTTTTCATCCTAAAGCAGCAGAATATACTGTCTTCTCAAGTGCACATGGTACATTCTCCAAGATAGATCATATACTGGGTCACAAAACAGCCCTCAATAAATATAAAAGAATTGAGATCATACCATGCACACTTTCAGATGACAATGGTATGAAACTTGCAATCACCCACAGGAAAAAGTTTGGAAAACCTCCAAATGCATGGAGGTTAAAGAACATACTACTAAAGAATGAATAGGCCAACCAGGCAATTAAAGAAGAAATTTAAAAATATATGGAAACAAGTGAAAGCAAAAACAACAACAATCCTAACCCTTTGGGATGTAGCAAAGGTAGTCCTAAGAGGAAAATACGTTATAATCCAGGCCTATCTCAAAAAACAAGAAGAATCCCAAATATAAAATCTAACAGCACACCTAAAGTAAATAGAAGCAGAACATCAAAGAAACCCCAAACCCAGCAGAAGAAGAGAAATAATAAAGATCAGGGCAGAAATAAACAATTAGAATAAAAAAACACAGTAGAACATATCAATAAAACTAAAAATTGCTTTTTTGAAAGAATAAACAAAATTGATAAACCTGCAGCCAGGTTTCTAAAAAAGAAAATAGAGAGGACCCAAATAGACAAAATCAAAAATGAAAATGGACTTTTACAACCAATACCTCAGAAATACAAGCAATTATCAGGGAATACTATGAAAAACTATATGCCAACAAACTGGACAACCTGGAAGAAATGGACAAATTCCTAAACACCCACAAACTTCCATAACTCAAATGGGAAAATAGAAAATTTGAATACATCCATAACTAGTGAAGAAATTGAATCAGTCATCAAAAATCTCCCAACAAATAAGAGTCCAAGAACAGATTGCTTCCTTGGGGAATTCTACAAGACATTTAAAGCAGAGTTAATACCTATCTTTCTCAAGCTATTCCAAAAAATAGAAATGGAAGGAAAACTTCCAGACTCATTCAATGAGGCCAGTATTATTTGATTCCCAAACCAGACAGAGACCCAACAAAAAAGGAGAACTACAGGCCAATATCCTTGATGAACATAGATGCAATAATTCTCAAGAAGATACTAGCAAATCAAATTCAATATCATATAAAAAGAATTATTCACCATGATCAAATAGGATTCATTCCAGGGCTACAAGGCTGGTTCAATATTTACAAATCAATCAATGTAATACATTACATTAATAAAAAAAAAAAAGGATAAGAACCATATGATTCTGACAATACATGAAGAAAAAGCATTTGACAAAATTCAACATCATTTCTTAATAAAATCCCTCAAGAGAGTCTGGATATAAAAAATATACTTGAACATTATAAAAGCCATTTATGAAGAGCCCACAGCTAATATCATCCTCAATGGGGAAAAACTCAGCTTTCCCCCTGAGATCAAGAACACGACAGGGATGTCCATTCTCACTACTGTTGTTTAACATAGTGTTTGATGTCCTAGCATCAGCAATCAGACAACAAAATCAAGTCAAAGTCAACAAAATTGACAAAGATGAAGTCAAACTTTCATTTTTCACAGACAACATGAAACTCTACGTGGAAAACCCAACAGACTCCACCAAAAGTCTGCTAGAACTGATACATGAATTCAGGAAAGTCACAGGGTGCAAAATCCATGTACAGAAATCAGTTGCATTTTTATACACCAATAATGAAGCAACAGAAAGACAAATAAAGAAACTGATGCCATTCACAATTACACCAAGAACCATAAAATACCTAGGAATAAATCTAACCAAAGGTGTAAAAGATCTGTATGCTGAAAACTACAGAAAGCTTATGAAGGAAATTGAAGAAGATACAAAGAAATGGAAAACCATTCCATGCTCATGGATTGGAAGAATAAATATTGTTATAATGTCAACACTACCCAAAGCAATCTACACATTCAATGCAATCCCATTCAAAATTGCACCAGCATTCTTAAAGCTACAACAAACAACCCTAAAATTTGTATAGAACTACAAAAGACTCCGAATAGCCAAAGTAATATTGAAGAAGAAAACCAAAGTGGGAGGCATCACAATCCCAGACTTTAGCCTCTACTACAAAGCTGTAATCATCAAGGAAGCATGGAATTGGCACAAAAACAGACACATAGACCAATGGAATAGAATAGAGACTCCAGAATTGGACCAACAAAAGTATGGCCAACTAATATTCAACAAAGCAAGGAAAGAGTATCCAATGGAAAAAAGACAGTCTCTTTTACAAATGTTGCTGGGAACACTGGACAGCAACATGCAGAAGAATGAAACTAGACCACTTTCTTACACTATGCACAAAGATAAACTCGAAATGGATGAAAGACCTGAATGTGAGACAGGAAACCATCAAAACCCTAGAGGATAAGGCAGGCAACAACCTCTTTGACCTCAGCCACAGCTATTTATTACTCAACACATCTCTCAAGGCAAGGGAATTAAGAGCAAAAATAAACTATTTGGACCTCACCAACATAAAAAGTTTCTGCACTGCAAAGGAAGCAATCAACAAAACTAAAATACAACCAATGGAGTGGGAAAAGATATTTGCAAATGACATATCAGATAAAGGGCTAGTATCCAAAATCTATAAAGAACTCACCAAATTCCACACCCGAAAAACACATAATCCAGTGAAGAAATGGGCAGAAACATTAATAGACACTTTTCAAAGAAGATATCCAGATGGACAACAGACACATAAAATGATGCTCAATGTCACTCATCATCAGGGAAATACAAATCAAAGCCACACTGAGATACAACCTCATGCCAGTCAGAGTGGCTAAAATGAACCATCAGGTGACTATAGATGCTGGCAAGGATGTGGAGAAATGGCTACCCTCTTGCTCAACAACCCCTGTTGGTGGAAATGCAAACTGGTGCAGCCACTCTGGAAAACTGTGTGGAAGTTCCTCAAAAAATTAAAAATAGAACTACCCTATGACCCAGCAATAGTACTGCTAGGAATTTACCCAAGGGATACAGGAGTGCTGATGCAAAGGATATAAATCCCAATGTTTATAGCAGCACTTTCAACAATAGCCAAATTATGGAAGGAGCCTAAATGTCCATCAACTGATGAATGGATAAAGAAGTTGTGGTTTATATATACAATGGAATACTACTTGGCAATGAGAAGGAATGAAATCTGGCCATTTGTAGCAACGTGGATGGAACTGGAAGGTATTATGTTAAGAAAACAGTGCCTTTAACAAGTGGAAAAAATAATAAAATACATAAAATAAACTTAATCAAAGAAATAAAAGACCTGTATTTTGAAAATTATAAAACACTGATGAAAGAAAAATGACACAAAGAAATGGAAAAATATTCCACACTCATGGATTAGAAGAACAAAAATTGTCAAAATGTCTCTACTACTGAAGGCAATCTACACATTTAATGCAATTCCTATCAAAATATCAACTGGATTTTTCATGGAACTAGACCAAACAATCTAAAATTTGTATGCAACCACAAAAGACCCCAAATTTCCAAAGCAATCTTGAAAAAAAAAAGAAAAAAGCTGGAGGCATTATAAATTTGGACTTCAAGTTATCTTACAAACTATGGTAATCAAAATAATATAGTATTGACATAAAAATACACACATAGATCAATGTAACAGAATAGAAAATCCAGAAATAAACCCACAATTATATGTTCAGCTAATCTTTGATAAAGCAGGAAAGAATATCAAATGGGAAAAACAATGTTTCTTTAACAAACGGTGTTGGGAAGACATGTTTCATGGGAACAGGAACATGCAAAAGAATGAAACTGGACCACTTTCCTACATCAAACAGAAACATAAATTCAAAATGGATGAAAAGCCTAAATGTGAGACAGGAAACAATCAAAATCTTAGAGAGGAACACAGTCAGCAACCTCTTTGTTATCAGCCATAGCAACTTTCTAGATAGGTCTAGATATGTTTCCTGAGGCAAGGGAAACAAAAGCAAAATAAACTATTGGGACATCACCAAATAAAAAGCTACACAGCAAAGGAAACAATCAAAAGAATTAAAAGGCAACAAATGGAATGGGAGAAGATATTTGCAAATGACATATATGATAAAAGGTTAGTATCAATACATATATACATTATATAAACATATTATATTTATAATATATTATATGTATAATAACATATATTATACAATATAAACATATATCATATATATAAAGAATTTGTAAAACTGCATAGCCAAAAACCAAGTAATCCTATTAAAAAATGGGCAGGAGACATGAATAGACATTTTTCCAAAGAAGACATCCAGATGGCCAACAGACACATGAAAAGATGCTCAACATCATTCATCATCGGGGAAATACAAATCAAAACTACAATGAGTTATCACCTTCCACTGTTGGTGGGAATGCACACTGATGCAGCTACTATGGAAAAAAGTATGGAGTTTCATGTTTGTCATTTTGAAAAATATTCAGACTCACCAATTACTGAGGTCTTGGAACGCTCAAGAAGAGGAGTACAGTTGGATCAATGGGCACATAGGAGAAATTCAATATCCCTAAGTAATGGGTCCTCCCCAACCCAAGTGAAACTTAATATAATAAGGCCTTAGAAAATAGGTGCATTAACATGGAAAAACCAACTCCCACTTTCTAGAAAAAAAAAACTTACAAAAAAAACTTATCCCTAATTTTTATTGCTAAAGTATCACCTTTATAATTATTAATGTATATTGATTATTTCAACCAATTATTAAATCTAATATATTAAAATATAATTATAAGAGCATTCCAAAGTAGATCTTATAGCACTGTTGGGCTTGATTTCTGACTGTGTGCCTTTTCCTGTCATGCCAAACTTAATATTCAGCAGAGCTCAAACGTTGACTATTACCCTTTCTTCTTCTATGTTTGAAGGATTCCATCAACAAGCTATAATATAATTTTGCCTGAGTGTTGGAAGAAAAAAAAATCCTTAATTCAAGAGAATTAGAAGCTAGTGTATTAACAAAAATTGCACTTTTCTCATATCTGGAATAACTAGAGACTCTTAATGTGGATGTTCATAATGTCAGAAAACCTCAGGAAACACCTTGAAATGCTAGAAAAGAACAAATTGAGGCAATATTGGGACAGTATATACTCAGGCATACTCAAGGAAGCACCCGTATGGATGATTGTAGATTTTGATTAGTTTGTGCTATCTCCTCCCTGATCAACTGTATTCTTAATCAGACTTTGGATATTCATTTTTTTCCTAGCTTCCTTGCAACAACAACAAAAAAAAAACATATTGACTGGCCAATAAGGATATCCATCTGTTTGCCTATTCTATTTTGACTGTAAATTATTCAATTAACTTTATGGCAGAAAGTCTCTTTTGGTAAGTTTGGGCAACATGAGCCAGTTTCCTTAGAGCCTTGTCTTTATAGCATCCTCTTTCAGTCCCAACTCAACCCTGAGCAAAAGAAGTTGACTAAGAATGGAGGTTTCTAGAACTAAAGCTTTGAAAGCCCCAACTCTGGAATAGAGAAAAAAATGTAACCAAAAGTTCTTGCTTATCAAGCTATTTATAAATATCACAAATGATACTTTAAAAATAGAAACCTATTACAATCACCATGATAGTGTCCGCAAGCAACTTTTAAATATTTTCTAATTAAAAATTTTAGTCTAGGAATTGGAAAAATTTTAGAGGTCATACAGCCCACGTTCCTGTATGTTATCTGAGTTCCCTCTCTAGAGCATAATGCCAAGTAGTTATTTAAATCCCTCCTTAGATGACACACTACCTCTTGAGATAGCAAATAAAAGAATTAGTCCAGTAAATTAGAGAACATTTGCTGATATCAAGAAGAATATACAGAAAAACACTTAACTTATTTTTTCTGATCTAATATGTAAATAATTCAAAAGTTGACATTCCCAAAACCACAACAAGAAAGAAAGCCAAACAAACTAAAAATCAACAACACTGCTTAGACCCATCAGAAATCTGAGATCACAGAGCAAGCTATAATCCCAAAAATTGGAGAGAAAAGTGAATACAGAGAATCACATATTATCAGGAGCAAAAACATGGCACTGGAGACAGTACTGGTAGGAACACTTAAACTATATTTCAAACATTGCTGGAGGCTTGGTAAGAACTAGTTTGAGAGCTGAAAAAACCGGGGTCTTAGTTCTGCTGGGAATGCCACTTTTGTGAGGATGAACTCCAGGAGCCCCACAACATTATCACATTAAACGTCAGAGAAAAATGAATTCTTAATTCTGAGTAGTGGAAAGGAAAATGAGCTAGTGTGAAATATTCCCACAGCACTCTGTTCTCTTTTAAAGTTTCCACCCCTAGCCAGCACCCAGCCATTGCTCAGTGAGAATAGAGTGTCAGAACAGGTCAGAGCTGCAGCCCCTCAGAAATGAGGGGTTGGGAAACAGACCCATCTGAGATAAAACTCAGCAGGGAGGTGCTGCCTGGCAGCCTGATGGCTTTGTCATGGACAGTGTAGAAGTGGGCGGTGGATGGAAGCCAGAGACAAAGGAGGGGTGCTTGATAGCCAGTAGGGGAGAACACAGAGTTCTGATACTAGAGACAGGGTAACTGGGTGACGCCATTTTCACCCCTCCAGTGCATGCATATAAATGCTTAAATGCACCACAACAATTCACCCCCGTAATGCACCTATTTTCCATTTTTATTAAAAATATTTTTCTTGAATATTTTCTACTTTTTTGTAAACGTATGAAATTCTTTTAATTTCATCATTTCTTCTTATTCTATTTTATTATATTCATTTTTTCACATTTTCAAACGTTTTCCCTTCCCCCCCTTTTTTCTTTTCTTATCTTTCCTTTTTTTTTCTAATCTATCAAGCTTCTTTCAACAACCAGATCAAAACACACCTAGGAACTAGCATTCTTTGCTTATTTTTTTAGTGTTGTTTTTAATTTTTTAATTTTTTTTTTACTTAATAAATTCCCCTTTCTTCCTTCAAAATAACAAAATTAAGGAATTCACCCTAAAGGAAAGAACAGGAAGAAATTACAGCCAGAAACTTAATCAACACAGATACAAGAAAGATGTCTGAACCAGAATTTAAAATCACGATAATAAGAATACTAGCTGGAGTCAAAAATATATTAAAATCCCTTTCTGTGGAAATAAAAGAAGTAAAAGCTATTAAGGATGAAATAAAAAATGCTATATAGCTGACCTGCAATCTCATATAGATGCCATGGCAACAAGGATGGATGAAGCAGAGCAGCGAATCAGTGATATAGAGGACAAACTTATGGAGAATAATGAAGCAGGAAAAACAAGAGGGAGACTAAGGCAAAAGAGGATGATCTAAGAAGTAGAGAACTCAGTGACTCATTAAAAAGGAATAACATCAGAATCATAGGAGTCCCAGAAGATGAAGAGAGAGAAAAAGGGGTAGAAGGGTTAGGCAAGCAAATCCTAGCAGAAAAATTTCCTAACCTAGGGAAAGACACAGACATCAAAATCCAGGAAGCACACAGGACTCCCATTAGATTCAACAAAAACCGACCATCAACAAGGCATATCATAATCAAGTTCACAAAATACTCAAGCAAGGAAAGAATCGTGAAAGCAGCAAGGGGAAAAAAGTCCTTAACCTACAAGGATAGACAGTTCAGGTTCACAGCAGACTTATCCAAAGAAACTTGGCAAGCCAGAAAGGCATGGCAGGATATATTCAATGTGCTGAATCAGAAAAATTGCAGCCAAGAATTCTTTATCCAGCAAGACTGTCATTGAAAATAGAAGTAGAGATAAAAAGTTTCCGAGACAAACAAAAATTAAAGGAGTTTGTGATCACTAAACCAGCCCTGCAATAAATTTTAAGGGGGACCCTCTGAGGGGAGAAAAGATGGGGAAAAAAAGACCAAAGGCAACAAAGACTAGAAAGAGCGAGAGAACACCACCAGAAACTCCAACACTCCAGGCAACAAAATGGCAATAAATTCATATATTTCAGTACTCACTGTAAATTTCAATGGACTAAATGTTTTATCAACAGATATAGGGTAACAGAATGTATAAAAAACCAGATCCATCTATATGCTCCTTACAAGAGACCCATTTTAGACCTAAAGACAACTTCAGATTGAAATTAAGGGGATGGAGAACCATCTACCATGCCAATCGTTGACAAAAGAAAGCCAGAGTAGCCATGCTTCTATCAGAAAATCTAGATTTTAAAGTAGAGTGTAACAAACTATGAAAAAGGGCATTATATCATAATTAAGGGGTCTATCCACCAAGAAGATCTAACAATTGTAAGCATTTATGCTGTAAATGTGGTGGCACCCAAATATATAAACCAATTAATCACAAACATAAACTCATTGAGGGACACCTGGGTGGCTTAGTCAGTTAAGCATCCGACATCAGCTCAGGTCATGATCTTGTGGTTCATCAGTTCAAGCCCCACATCATGTTCTGTGCTGATAGTGCAGAGCCTGGAGCTTACTTCAGATTCTGTGTCTCCCTCTCTCTCTGCCCCTCTCCCACTCTGTCCCTCTCTCTCTCTCTCAAGAATAAATATTTAAAATTTTTTAATAAAGAAACTCATTTACAATAATAACATAATAGTAGGGGACTTCAACACCCCACTTACAACAATGGACAGATCATCTAAACAGAAAAACAAGAAAACAATGACCTTGAATGACACACTGGACCAGATGGACTTAACAGATATATTCAGATCATTTCATCCTAAAAAGGTGGAGCACATATTCTTCTCTGGTACACATGGAACATTTTCCAGAATAGATCACATACTGGGAAACAAACCGGCCATCAACAAGTACAAAAAGATCGAGATCATACCATGAATATTTTCAGACTACAACACAATGAAACACAAAATCACCCACAAGAAAAAATTTGGAAAGATAACAAACACTTGGAGACTAAAGAACATGCTACTAAAGAATGATAGGGCTAACACAGACGTTAAAAAGGAAATTAAAAAGTACATGGAAGACAATGAAAATGATAACACCACAGCCCAAAACCTCTGGGACACAGCAAAGGTGGTCATAAGAGGGAAGTATATAGCAATCCAGGCCTTCCTAAAGAAGGAAGAATGGTCTCAGATACACAACTTAACCTTACACCTTAAAGAGCTGGAAAAAGAACAGCAAATAAAGCCCCAAACCAGGAGAAAACAGGATATAATAAAGATTAGAGCAGAAATCAATGCTACCGATATTAAAAAAAAAAAAAGTAGAACAAATCAATGAAACCAGAGGTGGTTTCTTGAAAGAACTAAAAAAATTTAATTAAATAATATAAAAAGAAAAAAATATTTAAGGCAGAAAGACATTTAAAAAATACTTCTATCATTCAAGAAAACCTCCATAATAATATTAGTAGATTTCTCATCAGAAAATTTGCAGGCTGGAAGGGAGAGGCATAATATATTCAAAATGTTGAAAGAAAATTTCCAACAAGAATATTCTACCTTGCAAAGTTGTCATTCATAATTGAAGAAGAGGTGTAGTTTTTCAGATGAGCAAAAGCCAAAGTAGTACATCACCACTAGAACTGCTTTACAGAAAATGTTAAGAGGAATTTTTTTAAATGGAATGAAAGGTTGCTTATTAGTAACATGAAAACATGTGAAAGCATAAATCTCACTGCTAAATGAAAATATATAATAAAATTCACAATACTACAGTATTGTAAATGTGGTATATTAACAACTTATAAAGCTACAATGAAGGCTAAAATACAAAAGTATTTAAAATAACTATATCTACAAAAGTTTCATAAAGGTTACACAAGATAAAAATGTGTAAATTGTGGGAAATAAGGGAAAATTATGGCTTAGGAGGATGCTGGGCTCACCTCGTCCTGCTGATCACTTAGATTCCAACCACATCTGCCAAAATAACCCAGAAAACTGCTGGAAGACTACCAGAACAGACTTTCCAGAGCCAAGCATAGACAAGAGACCCATGGAAGAGGGTAGGAAGGGCAGAGAGGCAGTGCATGTTACATGGACTGGTGTGAGGGAGCCAGGGTGGTGGAGGGGCAGCCCGCCCAGCAAGGCAGAGCCCCTGAAGTCTGGCTTGGAAAAATGGAGGGGCTGGACTGTGTGACTTCTGACCTCCAGTGGGATTAACATCTGGAATGCTAAAGTCAACTCCACCTTCAGTTAGCGGGGAGGGCAAGAGGACACCGGGAGGGAGAGTTATTGAGCCCCAGAGCACAGAGCTCAGTGGGGAAACAAAGGCTCTGGAAAGCGCCATTTCCCTCTCCCATCCCACAGCTGAAATTCCAGAGGGAACCAGTTCCCGTCACCAAACTTGCTTGCACTGCACAAATGCCAAACACTGTGCTTCTGTGGATCTATCCCTCCTATGAGCCTGACTTCCTCCCGGTGCTGTAGGGCCCCTCCCTCAGGGGACCACCAATGGTAAAGCTAGGTGAGCCTACCCCTCCCACCCCTGTGCACCTTGCAGATCCACCCTGGCTAATACACCCTTGGACAGATCCCATCAAAGCAGCACCACAAGCCTGGCAGTGGGCAAGCAGCCCAGACAGGGGCCACACCACTCCACAGTCAGTCCTGATCCTGGGAGAGGAGAAGATAAGGTACACACCAGTCTGACTGTGGCCCCAGCAGTGAGCTGGGGCAGACATCAGGTCTGACTGTGGCCGTGCCCACCAACACAAGTTTCTCTGGACATCACAGGGGAAGTGCCCTGCAGTTTGGAGCTACCGCAGGGACTACCCAAAATGACGAAATGGAAGAATTCTCCTCAAAAGAAACTCCAGGAAGTACTGACAGCTAACGAATTGATCAAAACCGATTTAAGCAATACAACAGAACAAGAATTTAGAACAATAGCCATAAAATTAATTGCTGGGCTAGAAAAAAAAGCATAGAGGACAGCAGAGAATCTATTGATACAGAGATCAAGGGACTAAAAAATAGTAATGAGGAACTAAAAAATGCTATAAATGAGGTGCAGATTAAAATGGAGGTGGCCATACCACGGATTGAAGAGGCAAAGGAGAGAAGAGGTGAATTAGAGGATAAAATTATGGAAAAGGAGGAAGCTGAGAAAGAGAGATAAAAAAATCCAGGATTATGAGGGGAGAATTAGAGCACTAAGTGGTTCAGTCAAACAGAACAATATCCATATCATAGGAATTCCAGAAGAAGAGAGAGAGAAAGGGGCTGAAGGTGGACTTGAACAAATCATAGCTGGGAACTTCCCTGATCTGGGAAAGGAAACAGGCATTGAAATCCAAAAGGCACAGAGAACTCGCTTCAGACGTAACTTGTATCAATCTTCTGCATGACATATCATAGTGAAACGGGCAAAATACAAGGATAAAGATAAAATTCTGAAAGGAGCTAGGATGAACAGGATCTAAAGTACAAAGGTAGACCCATAAGAGTAGTGGCAGACCTATCTACTGAAATATGGCAGGCCAGAAAGGAATGGCAGGAAATCTTAAATGTGATGAATAGGAAAAATACACATCCAAGAATCCTTTATCCAGCAAGTATGTCATTCAGAATAGAAGGAGAGATAAAGGTTTTCCCAAACAAACAAAAACTGAAGGAATTCATCACCACTAAACCAGCCCTACAAGAGATTCTAAGGGGGACTCTGTGAGTGAAATGTTGCAAGAACCACAAAGTACCAGAGACATCACTACAGACAACACAATGACTCTAAGCCCATATCTTTCAAAAATAACAATGAATGTAAAAGGACTAAATGCCCCAACCAAAAGACATAGGGTATCAAAATGGATAAAAAAAAAAAAACAAGACCCATCAATTTGTTGTCTACAAGAGACTCATTTTAGACCTAAGGACATCTTCAGATTGAAAGTGAGGGGATGGAGAACTATGTATCATGCTATGGGAGGTCAAAAGAAAGCTGGAGTACCATACTTATATCAGACAAACTAGACTTTAAATTAAAGGCTGTAACAAGAGATGAAGAAGGGCATTATATAGTAATTATAGGGTCTAGCCATCAGGAAGAACTAACAATTATAATTGTCTATGCACCGAATATGGAAGTCCCCAAATATATAACACAATTAATCACAAACATAAGCAACCTTATTGATAAGAATGTGGTCATTGCAGTGGACTTTAATACTCCACTCACAACAATGGATAGATCATCTAGACACAGGATCAATAAAGAAACAAGGGCCCTGAATGATGCATTGGATCAGATGGACTTGACAGATATATTTACAACTCTGCATCCCAGAGAAACAGATTATACTTTCTTCTCGAGTGCACATGGAACATTCTCCAAGATAGATCATATACTGGGTCACAAAACAGCCCTTCATAAGTATAAAAGAATTGAGATCATACCATGCACACTTTCAGACCACAATGTTATGAAACTTGAAATCAACCACAGGAAAAAGTCTGGAAAACCTCCAAAAGCATGGAGGTTAAAGAACACCCTACTAAAGAATGAATGGGTCAACCAGGCAATTAGAGAAGAAATTAAAATATATATGGATGGGGCACCTGGGTAGCTCAGTCGGTTAAGCATCCGACTTCAGTTCAGGTCATGATCTCACAGTCTGTGACTTTGAGCCCCACATCGGGCTCTGTGCTGACAGCTCAGAGCCTGGAGCCTGCTTCGGATTCTGTGTCTCTCTCTCTCTGCCCCTCCCCACTCATGCTCTGTCTCTCTCTGTCTCAAAAATAAAATAAAAACATTAAAAAATTTAAATATATATATATATATATGGAAACAAATGAAAATGAAAATAAAACAATCCAAACCCATTGGGATGCAGTAAAGGCAGTCTTAAGAAGAAAATACATTGCAATCCAGGCCTATCTCAAGAAACAAGAAAAATCCCAAATACAAAATCTAACAGCATGCCTAAATCAAATAGAAGCAGAACAGCAAAGACACCCCAAACCCAGCAGCAGAAGAGAAATAATAAAGATCAGAGCAGAAATAAACAATATAGAATCTAAAAAACCTGAAGCACAGATCAATGAAACCAAGGGTTGGTTTTTTTGAAAAAACAAACAAAATTGATAAACCTCTAACCAGGCTTGTCAAAAAGAAAAAGAGATGACCCAAATAGAAAAAATCATGAATTAAAATGGAATTATTACAACCAATCCCTCAGAAATACAAGCAATTATCAGGGAATACTATAAAAAATTTTATGCCAACAAACTGGACAACCTGGAAGAAATGGACAAATTCCTCAGCACCCACACACTTCCAAAACTCAAACAGGAAGATATAGAAAATTTGAACAGTCCCATAACCACCAAAGAAATTGAATCACTTATCAAAAGTCTCCCAACAAATAAGAGTCCAGGACCAGATGGCTTCCCAGGGGAATTCTACCAGACATTTAAAGCAGAGATAATACCTATCCTTCCCAAGCTGTTCCAAAAATACAAAGGAAAGGAAAACTTTCAGACTCATTCTATGAGGCCAGTATTACTTTGATTCCCAAACCATACAGAGACCCAGCAAAAAAAGAGAACTATAGGCCAATATCCCTGATGAATATGGATGCAAATATTCTCACCAAGATACTAGCAAATCAAATTCAACAGCATATAAAAAGTGTTATTCACCATGATCGAGTGGGATTCATTCCTGGGCTGCAGGGCTAGTTCAACATTCGCAAATCAATCAATGTGATAAATCACATTAATAAATGAAAAGAAAAGAACCATATGATCCTGTCAATAGATGCAGAAAAAGCATTTGACAAAATCCAGCATCCTTTCTTAATAAAAACCTTTGAGAAAGTCAGGATAGAAGAAAATACTTAACTATCATCAAAGCCATTTATGAAAAGCCCACAGCTAATATCATCCTCAATGGGGAAAAACTGAGAGCTTTCCCCCTGAGATCAGGAGCACGACAGGGATGTCCACTCTCACCACTGTTGTTCAACATAGTGTTGGAAGTGCTAGCATCAGCAATCAGACAACAAAAGGAAATCAAAGGCATCAAAATTGGCAAACATGAAGTCAAGCTTTCACTTTTTGCATATGACATGATATTATACATGGAAAACCTGATAGATTCCACCAAAAGTCTGCTAGAACTGATACATGAATTCAGGAAAGTCGAAGGATACAAAATTAATGTACAAAAATCAGTTGCATTCTTATACACTAATAATAAAGCAACAGAAAGACAAATAAAAAAACTGATCCCATTCACAATTGCATAAAGAATCATAAAATACCTAGGAATAAACCTAAACAAAGATATAAAAGATATGTATGCTGAAAACTATAGAAAGCTTATGAAGGAAATTGAAGAAGATACAGAGAAATGGAAAAATATTCCATGCTCATGGATTGGAAGAATCAATATTGTTAACATGTCAATACTACTCAAAGCTATCTACACATTCAATGCAATCCCAATCAATATTGCACCAGAATTCTTCTCAAAGCTAGAACAAGCAATCCTAAAATATTTATGGAACCACAAAGACCCCGAAGAGCCAGAGTAATATTGAAGAAGACCAAAGCAGGAGGCATCAAAATCCCAGACTTTAGCCTCTACTACAAAGCTGTCATCATCAAGACAGCATGGTATTGGCACAAAAACAGACACATACACCAAGGGAATAGAATAGAGACTCCAGAATTGGACCCACAGAAGTATGGCCAACTAACTTTTGACAAAGCAGGAAAGAATATCCAATGGAAGAAAGACAATCTCTTTAACAAATGATGCTGGGAGAACTGGACAGCAACATGCAGAAGAATGAAACTAGACCACTTCCTTACAACATTCACAAAAATAAACTCAAAATGGATGAAAGACCTGAATGTGAGACAGGAAACCATCCAAACCCTAGAAGAGAAAGCAGGAAAAAACATCTCTGGCCTCAGTAGCAGCAATTTCTTACTTGACACATCCCCAAAGGCAAGGGAATAAAAGCAAAAATGAACTATTGGGACCTCATCAAGATAAAAGTTTCTGCACTGCAAAGGAAATAATCAACAAAACTAAAAGGCAGATAAAGGAATGGGAAAAGATATTTGGAAATGACATATCGGGCAAAGGGCTAGTATCCAAAATCTATAAAGAACTCACCAAACTCCACACCCAAAAAACACATAATTCAGTGAAGAAATGGGCAGAAGACATGAATAGACACTTCTCTAAAGAAAACATCCAGATGGCCAATAGGCACATGAGAAGTTGCTCAACATCACTCCTCATCAGGGAAATATAAATCAAAACCACACTCAGATATCACCTCACACCAGTCAGAGTGGCTAAAATGAACAAATCAGGAGATTATAGGCGCTGGTGAGGATGTGGAGAAACGAGAACCCTCTTGCACTGTTGGTGGGAATGCAAACTGGTGCAGCTGCTGTGGAAAACAGTGTGGAGGTTCCTCAAAAAATTAAAAATAGATCTATCCTATGACCCAGCAATAGCACTGCTAGGAATTTACCCAAGGGATAGAGGAGTGCTGATGCATAGGGGCACTTGTATCCCAATGTTTATAGCAGCACTTTCAACAAGAACCAAATTGTGGAAAGAGCCTAAATGTCTATCAACTGATGAATGGATAAAGAAATTGTGGTTTATATACACAATGGAATACTACTTGGCAATGAGAAAGAATGAAATCTGGCCTTTTTAGCAACATGGATGGAACTGGAGAGTGTGATGCTAAGTGAAATAAGCCATACAGAGAAAGACAGATACCATATGTTTTCACTCTTATGTGGATCCTGAGAAACTTAACAGAAGACCATGGGGGAGGGGAAGGAAAAGGAAAAGGTTAGATAGGGAGGGAGCCAAAACATAAGTGACTCTTAAAAACTGAGAATAAACTGAGGGTTGACGGGGATGGGAGGGAGGTTAAAGTGGGTGATGGGCATTGAGGAGGGCACCTGTTGGGGTGAACACTGGGTGTTGTATGGAAACCAATTTGACAATAAATTTCATATAAATAAATACATAAATAAATAAATAAATAAATAAATAAATAAATAAAACTGTATTACTAAGCTATAGTAATTATAACAGTATGATATTGGCACAAAAACAGACAAATAAATCAATAGAACAGAATAGATGGCTCAGAAATAAACCCACACGCATATGGTCAATTACCTTATGGCAAAAGAACCCATAATATATAATGGGGAGTGAAAAGACTCTTTAACAGATAGTATTCCAAGAATGGAGAGGCACATGTGATGGAATAAAAGTGAACCAGTATCTTACAGCATACAAAGCAATTAACTCAAAATAGATTTAAAAATTTGAATGTAAAGCTTGAAACCATAAATCTCTTAGAAGAAAACATACATGGTAAGCTCCTTGATATCAATCTTGATGGCTTTTTTAGATTTGACACCAAAATCAAAGATAACAAAAGCAAAACTAAACAAGTGAAACCTCATCAAACTAGAAAGCTGTGCAGCAATGAAAACATTCAACAAATTGTAAAAGCAGCTCACTGAATAAGAGAAAATATATGGAAATCATATTTGATTAGGCGATAATATATAATTTATAAAAAGAAATTATTCGACCCAACAGAAAAAATGTAACTAAAAAATAAGCAGAGAATTTGAATAGATATTTTCCAAAAAAGATGTACAGATGACCAACAGGTACATGAAAATGTGTACAATATCACTAATCATCAGAGAAATGCAAATAAAACCACAATGAGATATCAATGTACATAAGCTGGAAAGATTTTTATCAAAATGACAAGAAATATCAAGTGTTGGTGAGGATGTGGAAAAAAGGGAGCCCTTGTATACTGTTGGTAAAAATGTAAATTGGTGCAGCCCCTATGAAAGACAGAATGGAGTTTCCTCAAATAATTGAAAATATAACTACATGAGAACCAGAAATTCAAATTCGGGATATTTATGTGATGAAAATAAAAATGCTAACTGAAAAACATATATGCACTCCATATTCATTGCAGCATTATTTATAATAACCAAGATATGCAAGCAGCCCAAATGTCCATCCATAAGTAGATTAAAAAAATGTGACATATATAATGAAATATTATTCAGCCATTAAAAAAGAAGAAAATCTAAGAATTTGCAGCAACATGAATGGACTTTAAGGGCCCTATGCTATGTGAATTAAGTCAGAGAGAAAGACAAATACCATATAACCTCACTTATATGTAGAATATTTTTATAAATTGTAAAAATATCAAGTATGGAAAGATGGAATAGTAGAAGGACCCTAGTCTCTTCTCCTTCCATGGATACAACTAGATAAAACTGACACCAGTGTAAATAACCCAGAAAATGTGCTGAAGACTGGCATAACAAACTCCACAACTGAACATGAAAAGAGGCAACATCAAAGAGTATAAGAAGGGCAGAGAAGTATTGGAGAGCTAAAGAGACCACAGGACTCTCCCCAGAAGGAAAGGACCTACGGATGTGGAGAAGGAAGAGAAGCAGACTATCACACAAGGAAGCTTGCATAGGGCAGATGAATTCCTATGACCTTTGGCTGTGAAAACAAGAGAGGCTAAATTTGTGAGTTCTTATAACCAGCAAGATGTAAAGCCTGGAATTTTAAAAGTCAGTGGGCTCAGCTCTGAGAGAGCCAGGAGGGTGGAACAGAAGCTGAGTCCCTACCCTTAAAGAGACAACACAACAAACAGCCTCCACAGATACAACATAGAAACAGCAGTTTGAAAAACTCCTGGGGCATAGGGGAGAGAAACTTATTTACTAAATTCAGAGCATGTCCTTAAGGGGAAGAGAATCGTGGGGAAGGGCTCCTCCAAGAACAAAGGAGCTGGTAGGGGCCATTTCCCTCCCCAGCATAAACACATGGCCACCTGCGGGAACCAGTGCAACATGGAAATATACTACCTAACTTGCTTACACCATGTCATGCACACTGTGCTGTGATTTGGAAGATCTTCCCCTTCCAGACAGGCCCACTTCAGTCCTGGTGCTACAAAGCCCTTCTTGCCAAGGACCTGGGGTGTGTTTTCACACCGTTGCTAACACTGTTGCCATGCTGCTGCCTCCATACATGTTGTGGATCTGCCCCCTCCAATATGCTCTTGGCCCATTCAAACTTGCGGGAAATAAGCTTAGAAATTCCCTGGGCTGCACCAATGGGTTAACAAGGCATAAAGAATTACAAAGCCATAGGATGCTCACACCCAAGTTTGGGTAAACAAGATTAGGTGAATGAAGATAGGGATAGGGGGCTAAGGCCCCCAGAATAAGGGGGGGGCAAAGGCCCCCAATATAAAGAATATGAGGTAAGGAATATTAAGATTTCAGGGCAAAAGTGCCCCCCAATTTAGTACTATAGCAGAAAGCTACTTTCATAGGAAAGAAGGACCAAATTAGGTAAACAGGTAAATAGGGCTAGGTAAACAGGTAAACAGTTAAATAGGTAAATAGACCACTGCACTGTGGGTGATGCTGCCCAGAGCAGAGCTGATTAACAAAAGAAAGGTGCCTTGTTAACACTGAGGTTACATGCTCTATCTGTCTTATCCCCTAGGCTAGCTAAGATAAACAGACATGGTGCCTCCTGTCTGCCATTAACAACCATCTGCCCATCTGCCCATCTGCCCAGTGCCAGGATTTTGTTTTATATTGGCCCAAACACCAAATACCATATATCTTCAAAACCTCCTTTCCCTCATGTCCATGAGTTAATGTTCACAGGTTCATTGTCTCTTTGTTCATGCCCATCACATTTGTAAGCCTTCTGATCTTAATAAATACAGAGCAAGGACCCTTATTCAGGGTTTTTGTCTTTTCCCAGACGTTAGCCATCTCTCACATTTTAATCCTGCATCTGCTTTCTTGCTAGGTAAGAATGAAAT
The DNA here is from genome assembly GCF_018350155.1 of Leopardus geoffroyi. Taxonomy (NCBI): domain Eukaryota; kingdom Metazoa; phylum Chordata; class Mammalia; order Carnivora; family Felidae; genus Leopardus; species Leopardus geoffroyi. The sequence goes on along the minus strand of NC_059343.1, from coordinate 64,062,527 downwards.
TTAGACTTAGAGTCTACAACACAAGCTGGGGCCACAAGCCTGGCAGTGTGCAAGCAGCCCTAGCAGGAGACAGCACCACTGCAAACTGACTCCTGCTTTTGGGACAGGGAAAGATAACCACACATAGCAGTCAGAGAGTAGCCCAGCAGTGGGCTGGGGGGGCAGACAGCTGGTCTGACTGAAGGTCCCTCCGACAAATGGAAGCTTCTTAGAGGACAGCACAGGGAAAGCACCCTGAAGTTTGATGAGAGAGACAGAGAGAGAGAAAGAGAGAGCAAGCGGGGGGGGGGGCAGAGAGAGAGGAAGAGAGAGAATCCCAAGAAGGTTCCGCATGTCAGTGCAGAGCGCGATACAGGGCTCAAACCCAAAAACCGTGAGACCATGGCCTGAGCCAAAATCAAGAGTTGGTTGCTTAATTGACTGAGACACCCAGGCGCCCCTAGTTAGAGAATTTAATGTGTTGATCATAAAGATACCCACTAGACAGAAGAAAGAATGGAGAACATCATTGAGATCCTTAACAAAGAGATAAAAATAACCAATCAGAGATGAAGAACACAATAAATAAAATAGCACACAAGAAGAAACAGAATAATGGATCAGCGATCAGGAGGGCAGAATAATGGGAAGTAATCAGGCTGAGCAGGTGAGAGAGAAAAAAGAAGCATGATGCAAAATGAGAACATACTTAGGGAACTCAGTGACTCCACCAAGAGTAATAACATTTGCACTATAGGGATCTCCAAAAGGAGAACATATATTTAAAGAAATATGTCTGAAAATGTCATGAATCTAGGGAAGGAAACAGAAATTCATATCCAGGAGGCAGAACAACAAAAAGTCCAACAATACCAACCTAAATAGGTCCAAGACACGTAGTAATTAAAATGACAATTTTAAAAGGAAGGAAAGAAAACAGTTACACACAAGGAAAACCCCATAAAGCCATCAGCATTTCACAGCAGAAACCTTGCATTCCAGAAGGGATGAATAACATATTCAAAGAGATAAAAGAAAAAATCTACAGCCAATAATATTCTATCCATCAAAGTAATCATTCAGAGTAGAAGGAGAGATAAAAAGTTGCCCAAATAAACAAAAGTTGAAGGAATTAATGGCCACAAAACCAACCATACCAAAAATGTTAAAGAGAACTCTGAGTTGAAAGAAAAGACTATAAGTATCAGTAAGAACAATAGGAAACACAAAATCAGTAAAAATAAGTATACCTATAACAATGTCAGGGGATTCACAAAATAAAAGGATGCAAAGAATAACACTGTATACGGAAAATGTAGGGGAGAGATGAGTAAAGAATGTGTTCAAACTTAAGCAACTATCAGCGTAACATTCACTGCTACATTCATAAGATGTTACATACAGACCTAATGTTAACCAAATATCAAAATCCAGTAATATATCTGGAAAAAAATGAGGAAAAGGTCAAAATATATCACTAAAGAAAGCCAATTAATCATGAGAGAAGACAGCAAGGAAACGATGGAACAAAGAAAAACTACAAGAACAAACAAAACAAGTAACAGAATGTCAATAAATACATATCCATCAATAATTACTTTGAAGGTAAATGTACTAAACGCCCCAATTTAAATACATAGGGTAGTGTTTCCAGAAAATGGTGGTAGAGTAGGAGAACTCTAGGCTCCTCTCATCCCTAGAAAAGAGCTAGATAACTATGAAAACATTCTAAAAACCACAGAAATCAACCTGAAGATCAACAGAACAAACTTCAAAACCAAAGGTAAAGAAGCCACCTCAAAGAAGGTAGGAAGTGTGATAATGTGGTTTGAGGGCAAAATGGATCACAGGTGCTGCAGAGTGGTAAACAGAGAAAGGTAAGAGTGGAGCACATAGGGGACACATAAGAATCCCAAAACCATTGGCTGTGAAAATGAGAGAGGCTGATTTTCCTGTGCTTTTGCAACCAGTGAGGCTTAAAGATGGGAGTTTTAAAGATCAGCAAGCTTGGCTGGGACGGAGCCCTGAGGGCACTGCCCTACTCCTGGAGAATAGGCAGGCAAACAACACGGGAGAAAGCATGTAAACAGCGATTTGAAGAATGCTGGGGGCACACAGGATGGAGATTATTCGCTCTTCTTGGAGCATGTCCCAGACAGGCAAAGGTTGAGGTTTCCTGAGGAAGAAGGAATTCTCCTCAAAATTGCAAAATAGAAACCCTTCCTGAGGTCTGCTCTACAGGTTTTCAATTTGCCAATCTCCTCTATCTCAAATCAAGTAAGCCAATTCCTCTCTCTCTCTCTCTCTCTCTCTCTCTCTCTCTCTCTCTCTCATTTCCTCTCCTATTACTCTGGAGAACTCTGATACAATATCTTAAATGATTGAAGAAAATAATGCTTAATTAGAAGGAAATGATAATTAATGGAGATTTACAGGTTAAAATTGATCCTTTGGATAAAATTTCTTCAAAATATTTTAAGGGAAGTTTAGGCAAGGCTTCTTTTCCTCATAATATGTAAAGGAATTTTTACTTCTTTTGAAATAACGCAATTATTGACTACTTGAACTTTTTCTCCTTTAAAAGTTCCATAGTCCCTTGCTCACCAAATGTTGGCAAACAATGGCCCACAAGCCAAATCAGACTCAGCTTGTTTATGTAAAGTTTTATTGGAACCCATATTCCTTTATATAATTGTTCATGGTTACTTCTTTTTATTTTATTTAAATCCAAGTTAAGAGTCTCTTATGTTTCGGCTCCCTCCCTTTCTAACCTCTTTTTTTTTCCTTCCCCTCTCCCATGGTCTTCTGTTAAGTTTCTCAGGATCCACATAAGAGTGAAAACATATGGTATCTGTCTTTCTCTGTATGACTTATTTCACTTAGCAGAACATTCTCCATTCCATCCATGTTGCTAAAAAGGCCAGATTTCATTCTTTCTCATTGCCAAGTAGTATTCCATTGTGTATATAAACCACAATTTCTTTACCCATTCATCAGTTGATAGACATTTAGGCTCTTTCCATTATTTGGTTCTTGTTGAAAGTGCTGCTATAAACATTGGGATACAAGTGCCCCTATGCATCAGCACTCCTCTATCCCTTGGGTAAATTCCTAGCAGTGCTATTGCTGGGTCATAGGATAGATCTATTTTTAATTTTTTGAGGAACCTCCACACTGTTATCCAGAGCAGCTGCACCAGTTTGCATTCCCACCAACAGTGAAAGAGGGTTCTCGTTTCTCCACATCCTCGCCAGCATCTATAGTCTCCTAATTTGTTCATTTTAGCCACTCTGCCTGGCATTAGGTGATATCTGAGTGTGGTTTTGATTTATATATGCCTGATGAGGAGTGAACGTTGAGCATCTTTTCATGTGCCTATTGGCCATCTGGATGTCTTCTTTAGAGAAGTGTCTATTCATGTCTTCTGCCCGTTTCTTCACTGGATTATTTGTTTTTTGGGCGTGGAGTTTGGTGAGCTCTTTATAGATTTTGGATACTAGCCCTTTGTCCGACATGTCTTTGCAAATATTTTTTCCCACTCTGTCGATTGCCTTTTAGTTTTGTTGATTATTTCCTTTGAATTGCAGAAGCTTTTTATCTTCATTTAACCAGATCTATTTAACAGATATATTCAGAACATTTGATCCTAAAACAGCAGAATATACATCTTTGCAAGTGCACGTAGAACATTCTCCAGATTAGATCACATATTAGGTCCCAAATCAAGCCTCACCAAATGCAAAAATATTGAAATACTATGCACCTTTTCTGAACACAAAGCTAGAAAAGTAGAAGTCAACCACAAGAAAAAATCTGGCAAAACCACAAACACATGAAGGCTAAATGACCTTCTACTAAACAATGAATGGGTCAACCAGGAAATCAAAGAAGAAATTTAAAAGTACATGGAAACGAATGAAAATAAAAACATAATGGTCAAAAATTTGGGGGATGAACCAAAAGTACTCATCAGATGGATGTATATAGCAATAGAGGTCTGCCTCAAGACACAAAAAAATCTCAAATAAACAACTTTACACAAACAAAGAGCTAACAGAAGGAAGAAAGTAATAAAAATTAGAGCATAAATAAATTATAGAAAAATTTTATTTATTTATTTATTTATTTTTTATTATATGAAATTTATTGTCAAATTGGTTTCCATACAACACCCAGTGCTCATCCCAAAAGGTGCCCTCCTCAATACCCATCACCCACCCTCTCCTCCCTCCCACCCCTCATCAACCCTCAGTTTGTTCTCAGTTTTTAACAGTCTCTTATGCTTTGGCTCTCTCCCACGCTAACCTCTTTTTTTTTTTTCTTTTTTCCTCCCCCTCCCCCATGGGTTCCTGTTAAGTTTCTCAGGATCCACATAAGAGTGAAACCATATGGTATCTGTCTTTCTCTGTATGGCTCATTTCACTTAGCATCACACTCTCCAGTTCCATCCACGTTGCTACAAAAGGCCATATTTCATTTTTTCTCATTGCCACGTAGTATTCCATTGTGTATATAAACCACAATTTCTTTATCCATTCATCAGTTGATGGACATTTAGGCTCTTTCCATAATTTGGCTATTGTTGAGAGTGCTGCTCTAAACATTGGGGTACAAGTGCCCCTATGCATCAGCACTCCTGTATCCCTTGGATAAATTCCTAGCAGTGCTATTGCTGGGTCATAGGGTAGGTCTATTTTTAATTCTCTGAGGAACCTCCACACTGCTTTCCAGAGCGGCTGCACCAATTTGCATTCCCACCAACAGTGCAAGAGGGTTCCCGTTTCTCCACATCCTCTCCAACATCTATAGTCTCCTGATTTGTTCATTTTGGCCACTCTGACTGGCGTGAGGTGATACCTGAGTGTGGTTTTGATTTGTATTTCCCTGATAAGGAGCGACGCTGAACATCTTTTCATGTGCCTGTTGGCCATCCTGATGTCTTCTTTAGAGAAGTGTCTATTCATGTTTTCTGCCCATTTCTTCACTGGGTTATTTGTTTTTTGGGTGTGGAGTTTGCTGAGCTCTTTATAGATTTTGGATACTAGCCCTTTGTCCGATATGTCATTTGCAAATATTTTTTCCCATTCCGTTGGTTGCCTTTTAGTTTTGTTGGTTGTTTCCTTTGCTGTGCAGAAGCTTTTTATCTTCATAAGGTCCCAGTAATTCCCTTTTGCTTTTAATTCCCTTGCCTTTGGGGATGTGTCGAGTAAGAGATTGCTACGGCTGAGGTCAGAGAGGTCTTTTCCTGCTTTCTCCTCTAAGGTTTTGATGGTTTCCTGTCTCACATTCAGGTCCTTTATCCATTTTGAGTTTATTTTTGTGAATGGTGTGAGAAAGTGGTCTAGTTTCAACCTTCTGCATGTTGCTGTCCAGTTCTCCCAGCACCATTTGTTAAAGAGGCTGTCTTTTTTCCATTGGATGTTCTTTCCTGCTTTGTCAAAGATGAGTTGGCCATACGTTTGTGGGTCTAGTTCTGGGGTTTCTATTATATTCTATTAGAATAGAATAGAAAAATTTTAAAAGGCAATAGAAGAGATCAATGAAACCAAGAGCTGGTTCTTTGGAAAAATTAATAAAACTGATAAATCTCTAAGAGTTATCAAAAAGAAAACAGTAAGGACACAAATAAATAAAATCAGAAATGAGATAGGAGAAATAACCAACACCACAGAATTACAAACAATATTAAGAGAATATTATGAAAAACATTATGGCAATAATTTGGACAACCTAGAAGAAATGGATAACTTCCTAGAAACATACAAATTAGCAAAATTGAAACAGGAATAAATGGAAAACTTAAAAAGGTTGATAACCAGCAAAGAAATTCAATCAGTAATCGAAATCTCCCAACAAACAAAATCCCAGGACCTAATGACTTTACAGGTGAATTCTACCAAACATTTAAAGAGGAGTTAATACAGTAAAACCTTGGTTTGAAAGCATAATTCATTCTGGGAACATGTTTGTAATCCAAAGCACTTGTATATCAAAGAGAATTTCAATAACAATTGGCTCAGTTGTGATCATGTGATATTCGGTGTCATGTACTACTTGTATTGTAAGACATCAGTCATTTATCAAATTAAAATTTATTAGAAATGTTTGCTCACCTTGAAGAATACTCACAGACCAAGTTCCTCCCAGTCCAATGTTTTAATGTAATTTTTTTTCAAACTATTCCAAAAAATGGAAATGGAAGGAAAACTAACAAACTCATTATAAAAGGCCAGCATTACCCTGATTCCAAAACAACAAAGACTCCACTAAAAAAGAGAATTACAGGCCAATAACCCTGATGAACATGGATGTAAAAATTCTCAACAAAATACTATCAAATGGAATCCAACGATACGTTACAATAATTATTCATCACAATCAAGTGGGATTTATTCTTGGGCTACAGGGATGGCTCAATATCTTCAAATCACTGAACGTGATACACCACATTAACAAATTAAAGAATAAGAACCACATGATCATCTCAGTAGATGCAGAAAAGCATTTGACAAACTACAGCATCCTATCATAAAATCTCTCAATAAAGTAGGAAGGGTGAGAACATACCTCAATATAATAAAGGTCATATACAAAAAAAAATCCACAATTAATATCATCCTGAATGGGCATAAACTGAGAGATTTTCCTCTACAGAAAGAAACAAGACAGAGATGCCCACTCTCACCACTATTTCTTAAAATAGTACTGGAAGTCCTAGCTTCAGCAGTCCGATAACAAAAATAAATAAAGGCATCCAAATTGACAAGGAAGAATTCAAACTTCCACTATATACAGATGGCACAATATTCTATAAGAAAACCCAAAATAATCTACCAAAAAATTGGTAGAACTGATATGGAAATTTAGTAAAGTTGCAGGATAGAAACTCAACATACAAATATCTAACCTGTTGCATTTCTGTACATAAATAATGAAGCTTCAGAAAGAGAAATCAAAAAATTGATCTCATTTATAATTGCACCAAAACCCATAAGATAACTATGAATAAACCTAACCAAAGAGATAAATGACCTATGTTCTGAAAACTATAAAACACTTATTGAAAAAATTGAAGATGACACAAAGAAATGGAAAAACATTCCAAGTTCATGGATTGGAAAAACAAATGTTGTTAAAATGTTGTACTGCCCAAAGCAATCTACATACTTAATGCAATCCCTTTCAAAATACAACCAACATTTTTCACAGAGGTAGAACGAACCATCTTAAAATTTGTATGGAAGCACCAAAGACCCTGAATAGCCAAAGCGATCTTGAAAAAGAAAAAAAAGGCTGGAAGCATCATGATTCTGAACTTCAAGTTACCTTACAAAGATATAGTGAACAAACAGTATGTTACTGGCACAAAAAGACACATAGGTCAATGGAACAGAATAGAAAACCCAGAAATGGACCAACAGCTATATAGTAAACTAATCTTTGACAAAGCTGCAAAGTATATCCAATGGGAAAAAAGGTAACCTCTTCAACAAATAGTGTAGGGAAACCTGGACAGCAACATGCAAAAGAATGAAGTTGGACCACTTTCTTACACCATTCACAAACATAAATTCAAACTGGATGAAAGACCTAAATTTCAGACAAGAAACCATCAAAGCCCTACAGAAGAACACAGGCAGTAACCTCTTTGACTTTGACCATAGCAACTTCTTACTAGATACTTGCCTCTTTGGAGGCAAGGGAAACAAAAACAAAAATGAACTAGTTGGACTTCACCAAGATAAAAAAGCTTCCGCACAACAAAGACAACAATCAACAAAACTAAAAGGCAATCTATGGAATAGGAGAATATTTGCAAAGGACATATCTAATAAAGGGTTACTATCCAAAATCTATAAAGAATTTATCAAACTCAACATCCAAAAAAAACAAATAATCCAGTTAAAAAATGGACAGAAGACATGATTAGACAATTTTACAAAGAATACAAACAGATGGCCAACATACACATGGAAAGATGCTCAACATTACTCATCATCAGATAAATATAAATCAAAACTACAATGAGATATTACCTCACACCTCTCAGCATGGCTAAAGTTCACAGGAAACAACAGATGTTTGCAAGGATGCAGAGAAAGGGGAGCCCTCTTCTACTGTAAGTGGGAATGCAAAATGGTGCAGCCAACTCTGGAGAATGGAGGTGATTCAAATTTTTAAAAATAAAACTACCCTATGATCCAGTAACTGCACTACTAGGTATTTACCCAAAGTAAACAAAAATTCAAACTCAAAGTGATACATGCACACTGATGTTTATATAGTATTATCAACAATAGCCAATTATGGAAAGAGCCCAAGTGTCTGATGAATGGAAAGACCCCAATTAGCTGATGAATGATATATGTATACAATGGATACTACTCAGCCAAAAAAAGGAATAAAACCTTGTCATTTGCAACGACATGGATGGAGGTAGAGAGTATCATGCTAAGCAAAATAAGTCAGTCAGAGGAGGGTAAATACCACATGATTTCACTCATGTAGATTTGAAGAAGCAAAACAGATGAACATGGTTGGGGGGTGGATAAAGAGAGGCAAACCAGAAAACAGTCTCTTAACTATAGAGAACAAACTGAGGGCTTCTGGAGGGGAGGTTGGTGGGGGAATGTGTTAAATGAATGATGGGTACTAAGGAGGGCACTTGTTGAGGTAAACACTAGGTGTTGTATTTAGGTGATGAATCACTAAATTCTATGTCTGAAACTAATGCTACAATGTATGTTAACTAACTGGAATTTAAATAAAAACTTGAAAAATAGAAAAAGTATTCACAAAACAATCAACATAATACGTAACATTAATATAAGAAAGGATAAGAACCATATGATCTTCTCAATAGATGCAGAAAAAGCATCTTACAAAGCACATTTATTCATGATAAAAACCCTCAACAAAGTAGGTTTAGACGGAACATACCTCAACACAACAATAGCCATATATGAAAAACCCACAGCTAATATCAGCCTAAATAGGAAAAAAAAATGAGGTCATTTCCTCTATGGTCAGTAACAGGACAGGGATGTCCACTGTCACCACTGTTATTTAACCTACTGCTGGAAGTCCTAGCTTCAGCAATCATACAACAAAAATAAATAAAAGGAATCAAAATCAGCAAAGATGAAGTAAATTTTTGATATTTGCAGATTACATGATAGTATAGATAAAAACTAGAAAGACTCCACCAAAAAGTGCTAGAACTGATACAGGAATTCAGTAAAGTCAGAGGATACAAAATAAGTGTGCAGAAATCTGTTCAATTTCTATACATCAGTGATTAAGCAGCAAAAAGGGAAATTAAGAAAACAATCTTATTTAAAATTGCACCAAAAATAATAACATACCAGGAATAAACCAAACCAAAGACATGAAAGACCTGTACTCTGAAAATTGTAAACACTGATAAAGGAAATTGAGGATGGCACAAAGAAATGGAAAGAAAGTCTATGCTAATGCTTGGAAGAACAAATATTGTTAAAATATCTATACTAACCAAAGCCATCTACGCATTTATTGCAATCCTTGTCAAAATAACAATAACATTTTTCACAGAGCTAGAGCAAACAATCCTAAATTTGTATGCAACCACAAAAGACAGTGTGTAACCAAAGTCATGTTTAAAAGGAAAAGCAAAGCTGGAGGCATTACAATTCTGGACTTCAAATTATATTACAAAGCTATACTGATCAAAACAGTATGGTGCTGGCACAAAAACAGACACATAGATCAATGGAACAGAATAGAAAACCCAGAAATGGACCCACAACTGTGTGGTCAACTAATCTGCGAGAAAGCAGGAAAGAATTTCCAATGGAAAAAAAAGACATCTCATCAACAAATGGTATTGGGAAAACTGGACAGCAACATGCAAAAGAACAAAACTCTACCACTTTTTTATACCAAACAAAAATAAATTCAAAATGGATAAAATACCTAAAAAAGACATCTCATCAACAAACGGTGTTGGGAAAACTGGACAGTAACATGCAAAACAACAAAACTCGACCACTTTTTTACACCATACACAAAAATAAATTCAAAATGGATAAAATACCTAAATCTTAGAAAAATCCTGGAAAAAAACACAGGCAGTTCTTTGACATCAGCCATAGCAATGTCTTTCTAGATATGTCTCCTGAGTCAAGGAAAACAAAAGAAAAAATAAACTGTTGAGACTACATCATAATAAAAAATCTTCTGCACAGTGAAGGAAACAATCAAGAAAACTAAAAGGCAACCTAGAGAATGGGAGAAGAGTTTTGTAGGTGACATATCTGAGAAACGGTTAGTATCCAAAATATATAAAGAACTTATCAAACTCAATACCCGAAAAATGAATAGTCTTTTTTTTAATTTTTAATGTTTATTTATTTTTGAGAGAGAGAGAGAGCAAGCAGGGGAGGGACAGAGAGACAGAGGGAGACACAGAATCCAAAGCAGTGTCCAGGCTCTGAACTGTCAGCACAGATCCCAATGTGGGGCTTGAACTCATGAACCATGAGATCATGACCTGAACTGAAGTTGAACGCTTAACTGACTGAGCCACCCAGGAGCCCCGAAAAATGAATAATCTAATTAAACATGGGCAAAAGACATGAATAGACATTTTTCCAAAGAAGACATCCAGATGGCCAACAGATCCATGAAATGATGCTCAATATCACTCATCATCAGGTAAATGCAAATCAAAATTACAATGAGATATCATCTCACACCTGTCAGAATGGCTAAATCAACAACACGAGAAACAAGTGTTGGCGAGGATGTGAAGAAAGGTGAACCCTCATGCTCTGTTGTTAGTGGGAATGCAAACTGGTGCAGCCACCAGTTTTCTGCATAACAGAAAACAGTATGGAGATACCTCAAAAAGTTAAAAACAGAAATACCCTACAATCCAGTAATTGCACTCCTAGGTATTTACCCAAAGTATACAAAAATACTAATAACGAGGGATGCCTGCACCCTAATGTTTATAGCAGCATAATCTACAATAGCTGAATTATGGAAAGAGCCCAAGTGTCCATCTACTGATGAATGGATAAAGAAGATGTGGTGCATACATACAATGGAATATTATCCACCCATAAAAACCAATGTAATCTTGATGTTTGCCACAATTTGATGGAGCTAGAGAGTATTATGCTAAGCGAAATAAGTCAGTCAGAGAAAAATAAACACCACAAGATTTTACTCATATGTGTAATTTAAGGAAAAAAATGAGCAAAGACTACAAAAAGAGAGGCAAACCACAAAAGACACTTCTACTATCGAGAACAAACTGATGGTTACATGAAGGTAGGTGGTTGTGGGCATAGGTTAAATAGATGATATGGTGCACTTGTGATGAGCACCAGAAATTCTAAAGAAATGTTGATTCTGTTGATTCACTATATTGTACACCTGAAAGTAATATAACACTGTATATTGACTGGAATTCAAATAAAACTTAAAAATAAATAACTAAATAAATTTTCTTTAAAAAGCACAAAAAAATCGGGGCACCTGGGTGGCTCAGTCAGCTAAGTGTCCAACTTCAGCTCAGGTCATGATCTCACTGTTCATGAGGTTGAGCCCCACATCAGGCTCTGTGCTGACAGTTCAGAGCCTGGAGCCTGCTTTGGATTCTGTGTCTCCCTCTCTCTCTGCTCCTCCCCCACTCATGCTCTGTCTCTCTCTCTCTCTCAAAAATAAATAAACATTTAAAATATTTTAAAAAGCACAAGGGGCGCCTGGGTGGCGCAGTCGGTTAAGCGTCCGACTTCAGCCAGGTCACGATCTTGCGGTCCGTGAGTTCGAGCCCCGCGTCGGGCTCTGGGCTGATGGCTCAGAGCCTGGAGCCTGTTTCCGATTCTGTGTCTCCCTCTCTCTCTCTGCCCCTCCCCCGTTCATGCTCTGTCTCTCTCTGTCCCAAAAATAAATAAACGTTGAAAAAAAAATTTAAAAAAAAAAAAAAAAAGCACAAAAAATCACTACATTGTATACTTGAAAAATGATATTGTACCTTATGTTAACTAACTGAATTTAAATAAAAACTTGAGAACCCCTATAATACACCAACAACAACAACAAAAACTTGATTTTAAAAATGGACAAGGGACTTTAACAGATATTTCTCCAAAGAAGATATACAAATTACTATGTACATGAAAAGATGTTGAAAAATCACTAATCATTAGGAAAATGCAAATCAAAATCAGAATGAGATACCACCTCATACCCATTAAGGTGGCTACTCTCAAAAAAAAGAGAGAGAGAAAATAAGTCTTGATGAGAATGTGGAGAAATTGGATCTCTTTTGCATTATGTGTAGGAATGAAAAATTATGCAACCACTATGGAAAACAATATGGTATTTCCTACAAAAATTAAAAACAAAATTACCTTCATCCAGCAATCCCACTTCTGGCTATATACCCAAAAGGACAGAAAGCAAGATCTGGAAGGGATATTTGCACATTTATGTCATAGCAGCATTATTCACAATAGCTGAAAGTTGTAATCTACCCAAGTAGATTCATCAATGGATGAATGGGTAAACAAAATTGGTGTGCACATACAATGAAATATTATAAACCCTTAAAAAGGAAAGAAATTCTGACACATGCTACAACATGGATGAAACTTCAAAATATTATGCTAAGTGAAATAAACCAGCTACTAAAGAACAAATATGAGGAGTTAAGATGGCTGAGAATTAGGGGTACCCTGGGCTTTCCTCATCCCTCAAACACAGCTGTATTGAAGTCAGATCACTTAGAACACCCAGGAAAGTGATCTGTGGAGTGGCATAAAGATCTCCACAGTTGCAGGGAGACAGCTTAGCAGGTGCGAAGTGTGTGGAAGTGAATTGGAAAAGAGAAAAATGGCGGTGTTGCAGAAGGAAGAGAAAATTTCCGTGGAGAGACACAAGAGAGAGAAAGAGAGAGGGGTTGGGAAAGTATGGCATAAAGTTAGCATAAGACAAAAACCTCTCTGGAGCCTGGACTGGGGAGTGAGAAGTACTGAGTATCTTAGTTTTATTTTTTTTCCAGAGTTTGGAGCTCAAACTCTAAGGATTTGGAAGTGTCTGACTTTATCCAGAGTGGAGCAGTGTCATGCGGTCCTGGGGAGGAGGGAGCTGGCCCCAGAGTGCATAGGGTGGTGAAGAGATCGTTAGGTCATACTAGGAGATAACATTCCCCATTTGGAGTACTTTTTGGAGAGGGTTTATTGTCACCCCAAGAAGAAAAAACCCTGCAGGTGCCAGCCAAAGACCCTTCATCCATAGAGTGGAGACGCTCTACTCCAGAGGAGGGAAGCAGATCTGCACAGTGCAGGGTCCTTTAAGACTTTGGGTTTTGAATCCTAGCAACAGGCCAAAGAAAAAAATGCAGGGGAGTTGTGACACAGGGTGAGCTGACTGCCCTCACTATTCTGTAAGGGCTGCCTGAACAGTATGGAGGTAAGATCCCTGGCCCAGGAAGAAAAAATTGGGGTTGTGCAATTTTCCTCCCAACATGGTGGGACTTCAGAGAGCATCACAACAACAATCAGTGGAGGTGGGATCCACTTACACCAAAACCCACCACCCACTGTGCCTGGCAACTGCTTATTTAGTGGGGCAAGATGGACTCTGAGCCAATGCATCTGGCTTCTCCTCAGAAGACCAGCACAGCCAGTACCTCCCATGCACCAAGTGAACTAAAAATCAATTGCTCAACAATGACACCTACAGTTCTTTCTTCATTTCTTCTTCCTTCTTTTTTTCTCTTGAACTCAGGCTAATAGTTTCTTACTTATTTTTTTCACTTCCTTTTCTCTTTTCTTTAGATCAGACTTTTTTGTTCTTTTCTTTTTCTTTTTTTCTGTTTTATTTTATTTTATTTTTTTTTTACATTCGTTTTCTTTGGAATCAGCCTTACAGTTTTTTGATTCTCTGGAGTTTTTTTCTTCTCTTTTCTTTTCTTTTTTTTGGGGGGGGATCAAGTTTCCTCTCCCCTTTTTTCATATAATATAAACATTATATCTGAACAAGAAATTAGAGCTACATTCATCAGATTACCAGCTTGGCTCTAAAAAAGCAAGGACGACACCAGAGAAACCCTTGCTGCAGGCATCAAAGACCTAAGAACTCATCAGAATGAAATTTAAAAAATTCTATATGTAAGACGCAAAACAAACTGGATACAGTGACAGTAAAGATTGAGAAAGCAGAGGAGAAAATAGGCAAATAGAAGGTAAAATTATAGAAAATAGTGAAGCTAAAAAAAAGAGGGAAATAAAATTATTAGATCATGAGGGGATATTAGAGAACTGATTCCATGAAACAAAACACTATCCCTATCATAGTTATCCCAGAAGAATAAGAGCAGAAAAAGGGGGAAGAAGGTTTCTTTGTACAAATTATAGCTGACAACTTCCCTAATCTGGGAATGAAACAGGCATTCAAATCCAAGAGGCAAAGAGAAATCCCCTCAAAACTCAACAAAAACAGGTCAACACCATGACATATCATAGTGAAACTTAAAAAATACAAAGATAAAGAGAGAATTCTGAAAGCGTCTAGGGACAAAAGGCCCTTAATATACAAAGGTAGACACATAAGTTTAGTAGCAGACATGTACACTGAAACTTGGCAGGCTGGAAAGGAGTGGCAAGAAATATTCAATGTGCTGAATGCGAAAAAATATGCAGCCAAGAATTCTTTACACAGCAAGAGTGTCATTCAGATTGAAAAAGAGATAAAGAGTTTCCCAAACAAAAACCAAAGGAGTTTGTGACCACTAAACCAGCCCTGAAAAAATTTTAAGGAGGACTTTCTGAGTGGATAAGAAAAAAGAAGGCCAAAGCAACAAAGACTAGAATGGACCAGAGAACAACACCAAAACACTAACTCTACAGGTAACACAATGGAAATAAATTCATATCTTTCAATAATCACTCTGAATGTAAATGGACTAAATGCTCCAACTAAATGACATAGGGTATCAGAATGGATAAGACAACAAGATCCATCTATATGCTGCCAACAAGAGACTCATTTTAGACCTGAGGACTGAGACTTGCAGATTGAAATTTAGGGGATGGAGAACCATCTATCATGCTAATGGACATGAAATGAAAGCCAGAGTATCCATACTTATATCAGAAAAAAATAGATTTTAAACAAAGACTGTAACAAGAGATGAAGAAGGGCATTATGTCATAATTAAGGAATCTGTCCATCAAGAAGATCTAACAATTTAAATATTTATGCCCCCAACTTGAAACACCCAAATATATGAATCAATTAATCACGAACATAAAGAAACTCATTGATAATAATATTAAGATATTATTAATATCTTAATAATAATAGTAAGAGACTTTAATACCCCACTTACACCAATGGAAGGATCATCTAAGCAGGAAATCAACAAGGAAATAATGGCTTTGAATGATACACTGGACCAAATGGACTTCACAAATATATTCAAAACTTATCATCCTAAAGTAGCAGAATACACATTCTTCTCGAGTACACATGCAACATTCACCAGAATAGATCACTTACAAGGTCACAAATTAGCCCTCAATACGTACAAAAAGAATGAGATCATACCACACATACTTTCAGATCACAACACTATGAAACTTGAAATCAACCACAGGGGGAAAAAATGGAAATCCCTAAAATGCATGGAAGTTAAAGAACATAAGGGAAGGGAAACAAAAATAATATAAAAACAGGGAGGGGGACAAAACAGAAGAGGCTCATAAATATGGAGAACAAACTGAGGGTTACTGGAGGGGTTGTGGGAGGGGGGATGGGCTAAATGGGTAAGGGGCAATAAGGAATCTACTCCTGAAATCATTGCTGCACTATATACTAGCTAATTTGGATGTAAATTTTAAAAAAGAAAAAAGAGAAAAAAATAGAACATCTCACTAAAGAAAGAATAGGTTACCAGGAAATTAAAGAAGAAATTAAAAAATACATGGAAGCAAATGAAAATGAAAACACAACAGTCCAAAGCCTTTGGGATGCAGCAAAGGCAGTACTAAAAGGAAAGTACATGGCAACTTAGGCCCATCTCAAGAAGCAAAAAGGTCCCAAATACATAACCTAAACTTATACCTAAAGGAGCTAGAAAAGAAGTAGCAAATAAAGCCTAAAGCCAGCAGAAGAAGGGAAATAATAAAGATTAGAGCATAAATAAGTGATATAGAAAGAACAAAAAAAGTAGAAAGATCAATGAAACTAAATGCTTGTTTTTTTAAGAATAAACAAAATTGATAAACCCCTAACCAGACTTATCAAAAAATAAAAGAGAGAGGACCCAAGTAAATAAAATCATGAATGAAAGAGGAGGGATTACAACACCACCACAGAAATATAAACAATTATGAGAATACTATGAAAAAATATATGCCAACAAACTGGGCAATCTGGAAAAATGGACAAATTCCTAGAAACTCACAAACCACCAAAACTGAAATAGGAATAAATAGAATTTTTGAACAAACCCAGAACCAGGAAATAAATTGTATCAGTTATCAAAAATCTCCCAGCAAACAAGAGTCCTGAGCCAAATGGTATCACACAGGAATTCACCAGCCATTTAAAAAAGAGTTAATACCTATTCTTCTCAAACTGTTCCAAAAAAGTAGAAATAAAAGGAAAGCTTCCAAACTCATTCTAATTAACCAGTATTACCTTGATTCCAAAACCAGACAAAGACCCCTCTAAAAAGGAGAAATACAGGCTAATATACCCAATGAACATGGATGCAAAAAAATCTCAGCAAGATACTAGCAAATCGAATTCATCAATCAATTTATTAAAAGAATTATTCACCATGATCAAGTGAGATTTATTCCTGGGCTGCAGGGCTGGTTCAATATCTACAAATTAATCAACGTGATATGCCACATTAATAAAAAAAAAAAGGATAAATCCATACCATCCTCTCAATTGATGCAGAAAAAGCATCTGACAAAACACCGCATTCTTTCTTGATAAAAACCCACAAGAAAGTAGGGATAGAAGGAATATGCCTCAACATCATAAAGGCCATATATGAAAGGCCCATACCTAATATTATCCTCAATGGGGAAAAACTGAGAGCTTTCCCTATAAGGTCAGGGACATGAAAGAGATGTCCACAGTCACCACTGTTGTTCAACATAGTGTTGGAAGTCCTAGCCTCAGTAATCAAGCAAAAAAAGAAATGAAAGTCAAAGACATTGTCAAAGAAGAAGTCAAACTTTCACTTTTCACAGATGACATGGTACTCTACATGGAAAACCCAAACGACTCCACCAAAAAAAAAAAAAAAAAAAAAAAAAAAAAAAAAAAACCTGCTAGAACTGATACATGAATGCAGCGAAGCTGCAGGATATAAAATCAATGTACAGAAATCAGTTGCATTTCTCTACACCAATAATGAAACAGCAGATAGAGAAATCAAGGAATTGAGCCCATTTGCAATTGCACCAAATACCATAAGATACCTAGGAATAAACCTAACCAAAAGGATAGAAGTCTGTACCCTGAAAATTATGGAAAGCTTATGAAATAAATTGAAGACGACACAAGTAAATGGTTAAACATTCCATGCTCATGGATTGGAAGAATACATATAGGTAAAATGTCTATACTATCCAAAGCAATCTACACATTCAATGCAATCCCTATCAAAATAACACCAGCATTCTTCACAGAGCTAGAACAAATAATCCTAATTGTATGGAACCAGAAAAGACCCTGAATAGCCAAAGTAATGTTGAAAAGGAAAACCAAAGCTGGAGGTATCACAATTCCAGACTTTAAGTTGTATTACAAAGCTGTAATCATCAACACAACACGGTACTGGCACAAAAACAGATACATAGATCAACAAAACTGAATGGAGCACCCAGAAATGGACCCACAAATGTAGGGCCAACTAATCCCTGACAAATCAGGGAAGAGTATCCAATGGAAAAATGTCTCTTCAGCAAGTGGTGCTGGGAAAACTGGACAGGGGCATGCAGAAGAATGAAACAGGATCTCTTTCTTTCACCATACACAAAAATAAAATTAGAATGGATGAAAGACCTAAATATGATACAGGAAGCCATCAAAATCCTACAGGAGAAAACAGGCAGCAACCTCTTTGACTTTGACCACAGCAACTTCTTACTAGACATGTCTCCGGAAGCAAGGGATATAAGTAAAAGCAAAAATATAAGCTATTGGGACCTCATCAAGGTAAAAACCTTTTGAACAGCGAAGGAAACAAACAACAAAACTAAAAGACAACCAATGGAATGGGAGAAGATATTTTCAAGTGACATATCAGATAAAGGGATAGTATCCAAAATCTATAAAGAATTTATCAAACTCAGCATCCAAAAAGTCAATAATCCAGTGAAGAAATAAGCAGAAGGCATGAGTAGACACTTCTCCGAAGAAGACATCCAGATGGCCAACCAACATGAGAAAATGACCAACATCACTCATCATCAGGGAAATACAAATCAAAACCACAGTGAGATACCACCTCACACCTGTCAGAATGACTAAAATTAACCACTTGAGCAACAAAAGATGTTGGCGAGGATGTGGAGAAAGGGGGGAAATCTTGCACTGTTGATGGGAATGCAAACTGGTGCAGACACTTGGAAAACAGTATGGAGGTTTACTTAAAAAGTAAAAAATACAACTACCCTACACCCAGCAATTGTACTACTAGGTATTTATCCAAATGATATAAAAATACTGATTTGAAGGGGCACGTGCACTCCCATGTTTATAGCAGCACTAGCAACAATAGCCAAACTGTGGAGAGAGCCCAAATGTCCACAGACTGATGGATGGATAAAGAAGTTGTGGTATACATATACAATGGAATATTACTCAGCCTTCAAAAAGAATGAAATCTTGCCATTTGCAACAACATGGCTAGAACTAGAGTGTATTATGCTAAGAGAAATTAGTCAGAGAAAAACAAATATATGATTTCACTCATATGTGGTATTTAAGAAACAAAACAGATGAATATAGGGGAAGTGAAGGAAATATAAGATAAAAACAGAGAATAAGGCAAACCATAAGACACTCTAAAATATAGAGAACAAACAGGGTTGCTGGAGGGGAGGTGGGTGGGTAATGGTTAACCAATTTAATTTGGGTTAACCCATTCCACATGAAAATGGGCATAAAGGAGGGCACTTGTTGGGGTAAGCACTGTGTGTTATTTGTAAGTGATGAATCACTGAGTTCTACTCCTGAAACCAATACTACACTATAAGTTAACTAACTTGAATTTAAATAAACATTTTTTAAGTTAAAAAAAACAAAAAAAAATACAAATACTGTGTGATTTACTTATATGAGGCAATGAGAGTAGTCAAAATATAGATATAGAATTTAGGGACTGGAGGGAAGGATGAATGAGGAATTGTTTTATTGGTATATAATTTCAATTTTGCAAGATAAAAAGAGTTCTGGAGATTGTTTCCATCCAGTGTGAATGTACTTAACACTGCTGAACTGACTCCTAAAAGTGGTTAAGATGCTCTTTGTCTTTCTCAGTCTGACTTATTTCACTTAGTATAATAACCTCTAGGTGACAGATGGTAGCTACACTTGTGAGCATAGCATAACGTATAGAGAAGGTGAATCGCTATGTTGTACGGAAACTAATGGAACATTGTGTGTGAACTATAGTCAAATAAAAAAATAAGTGGTTAAAATGGTTAAATTCATGTTACGTGCATTTTAACATCATTTTTAAAGATAAATAAAAATTAATTTTATGTTACATGATTTTTACCAAAATAAAAAATGACTGATTTGCTTTTTTGATGCATTTTGTTTAGTACCAAGAATTATTTTTACTTGGTCTTCTCTTTGTGCTTGATAGGTGGTTTGGGACTCCTTTAGAATTAGATCATTTCTTTAGAAATAATCCCTCTTTATAATGCAATTCCTATTGATGTCACTTTATAAAATTGTGTTGAATAAGACTCATATTTCCACGATCTTAACACAAGTCTTATTAAATAAAAGTATGTGCATCTGTCTACTTGTATGCTATCACTATTTACTAGGACTATGCTTCAAGCTTCTAAAATTTCTTGGCTATTGAGTTATTCATGCCCAACCTGGCCACTAAGCCTCACAGAGGGTGATTTCAGTATCCATCTCCTCATTCCACTTTTCCAAATTTTCTCTGGTTTCCTTGTTACCCAGAACTAGACTAAATTCTTTTAGTGCTAAATCCCTATGATCTTCTTGTCATTTGCCTGGCAAATAAGTTATCCGTGGGTAGTGTACTTTCAAATGTCTCCACCAAAAAACATAGTCTAAAGTCACATAAGAACATACCCTCAGTGACAAAAAGAGCTTACAGGGAGGCCCTAAGCATACTACCTGGTTTGATCTTACTATTCCTTGGGTCATTTGGAAGCTACCACCCAGGAGATCATGAAAGAGGAGTAGAAACGTAAGTGGCACAAAAACAGACACATAGACCAATGGAATAGAATAGAAACACCAGAACTAAAGCCACAAAAGTATGGCCAACTAATCTTTGACAAAGCAAGGAAAGAATATCCAATGGAAAAAAGACAGTCTTTTTAACAAATGGTGCTGGGAGAACTGGACAGCAACATGCAGAAGAATGAAACTAAACCACTTTCTTACACTATTCACAAAAACAAACTCAAAATGGATAAAGGACCTGAATGTGAGACAGGAAACCATCAAAACCCTAGAGGAGAAAGCAGGAAAAGACCTCTCTGACCTCAGCAGCAGCAGTTTCTTACTTGACACATCCCCAAGGGCAAGGGAATTAAAAGCAAAAATGAACTATTGGGACTTCATGAAGATAAAAGCTTCTGCACTGCAAAGGAAACAATCAATGAAACTAAAAGGCAGATAACGGAATGGGAAAAGACATTTGCAAATGACATATTGGGCAAAGGGCTAGTATCCAAAATCTATAAAGAGCTCACCAAACTCCACACCTGAAAAAACAAATAATCCAGTGAAGAAATGGGCAGAAAACATGAATAGACACTTCTCTAAAGAAGACATCCAGATGGCCAACAGGCACATGAAAAGATGTTCAAAATTGCTCCTCATCAGAGAAATACAAATCAAAACCACACTCAGATATCACCTCACGCCAGTCAGAGTGGCTAAAAAGAACAAATCAGGAGACTATAGATGCTGGAGAGGATGTGGAGAAACGGGAACCCTCTTGCCCTGTTGGTGGGAATGCAAACTGGTGCAGCCACTGTGGAAAACAGTGTGGAGGTTCCTCAGAAAATTAAAAATAGACCTACCCTATGACCCAGCAGTAGCACTGCTAGGAATTTACCCAAGGGATACAGGAGTACTGATGCATAGGGGCACTTGTACCCCAATGTTTAGAGCAGCACTCTCAACAATAGCCAAATTATGGAAAGAGCCTAAATGTCCATCAACTGATGAATGGATAAAGAAATTGTGGTTTATATACACAATGGAATACTACGTGGCAATGAGAAAGAATGAAATATGGCCCTTTGTAGCAAAGTGGATGGAACTGGAGCGTGTGATGCTAACTGAAATAAACTATACAGAGTAAAACAGATACCGTATGTTTTCACTCTTATGTGGATCCTGAGAAACTTAACAGAAACCCATGGGAGAGGGGAAGGGAAAAAAAAAAAAAAGAGGTTAGAGTGGGAGAGAGCCAAAACATAAGAGAGTGTTAAAAACTGAGAACAAACTGAGGGTTGATGGGAGGTGGGAGGAAGGGGAGGGTGGGTGATGGGTATTGAGGAGGGCACCTTTTGGGATGAGCACTGGGTGTTGTATGGAAACCAATTTGACAATAAATTTCATATTTAAAAAAAGAAACGTAAGTAATACATTAGAATACATGGTTTGAAAAATCAACAACCTTTCCCTTCTTTCAATTGTGACAGCCCCCCTCAAGTATAGAGTCTCTCTTGGGGCGCCTGGGTGGCTCAGTCAGTTGAGCGTCTGACTCTTGATTTCGGCTCAGGTCATGATCTCGTGGTTCGTGGGTTCGAGCCCCACGTTGGGTTCCGTGCTGATGGTATGGAGCCTGCTTGGGATTCTCTCTCTCTCTCTCTCTCTCTCTCTCTCTCTCTCTCTCTCTCTCCCCCATCCCTCCCCCACTCTCTCAAAATAAATAAACTTTGAAAATTAAAAAAAAAAAGAATCTCTGTTAAAATAATCAAACTGCAGTGCTGCCAAGTGATGTGCAGACCTCTTTTACCCATGGTCAAGAGCAGAGGTTTGAGAGATAGGAGATCAATCTTGCCACTAAATAGCAAGTTTCTTGACCTCACTGGACTTCATTTTCCCCTTTAAATAAAATGTTTGGACAGCCCTTGGTTCAAAGTTTTATATGTTTTATTATCCCATAAGTAAGTTATAACTGGATCTGTCAATATTCTTCCTTTTTTAATTTGTTCTCCTTCTCAAGTCTCTTCCAGACCTTCCTTGTTTCTTCTCTGGATGAGATAGGATGGATCCTTCAGCAAAATGTCTTGGGGTTTCCTGAATTTGCTTGTTAGCTCCCTCTTCCCAATTCCCACAGTTCTAGCCAGGGACTCTACCTGTGAGCTCACTTTGTGCTTGGCTCTGCCTGCAGTGTCTCTTCACACTACTTTCACTTTTGTCTGTTTGGGACAGACAGCCCCCAGCTTCATTCACCAGAGCCATTTCTGCTTGGCTGATGTCTTCAGATTCAACCTCCCAAACTTTTTCATGAGGTTGCCTCTGTTTAGGCAGTTGGGAAGCATCTAACCTCCCCTACAAACATCTCTCTCTCTCTATCTATCTCTATCTCTATCTCTATCTCTATCTCTATCTATCTCTATCTCTATCTCTCTCATGCCAGCAGCAGTAAATTCTCAATAAAGGCAGTTGGATTTAATTGAATTGACTGGAATTCCCCTTTGAGAATCACCATTCCCCAAACTCAGCTATGGGCATTTGTCTCTTGTCAAACATTAACAACTCTACAACTCTTTTTTTTCAATATTTGAAAATATATTAATAGATAGCTTTCTAAGGTAAATCAGGCAAACAATTCAATAGTAAACAAGAAGGCATTTGATCAAATTAAACATCCATCAGTATAAAAAAGAAGAAAATCATAAAAACAAAAATTTAAAGAATAATTTTATTTTCTTCCCATATAAGTAATATGATCTGATTTCAGATCAACATATAGTGCTTCCCCTAATCCTAAAGGTGTTCCCTGAAAAATTCAGGGGGAAAAAGAGAAACCCTATTGCTTCCCTCATTATTTAATACTTTTATAGAAATTCTCTTCTAAGCATTGCAATAAGATGAGAAAGTAATTATATAAATATATCGGAAAGAAAGAAAGGTACAAAACTATAAATATTTGGGAATGATAGATTTCTTTACCTAGAAAACTCAAAAAAATCTTCCAAAAAAACTATTAAATTAATAAGAGCATTCAATTAGCAACTCTACAACTCTTAAAGTCAGGCCTCAACCAGGCTGGGAAGTATCTCAAATCAACTTATTGGAGAGGATGGAGGATTGGGAGGGAAAAGGGAGCTTGGCCACACTGTTCATTGTGAGTGGTAGTATTTTTTTAAGTGTCCCTGTCCTGTGGTCTCACAAATCCTTTTGTTAGCCAACATTTGTGTCCAATCCTATCATTCAGCAATTTCTTCTTTCATGCTAGGCTACAGCTGCTACAGACCCTTAAGAAGCAGAATTCACACAATAAATCTGCCAGGGTGCAGATTGGGAGTGCTACTCTCAAAAGAACAGAAGAAAAGTTTGGTGAGTCCATGATTGTGCAAACGAGTGAATAGAATAGCCTGGTATACAATGAGGTAAAGGTCCTCCTGTAAAAGAACTCCAGAACAGTAGCTTTCCCTTCTCAGGCTTGGGGAAGCACACTTTGAGTCAATGTCCTCTGATGTCTTTCTTTCAAAGGACGAGGGCGCAGTGACTGGCAGTTGTGCAGGACATATCTTAAAAGGACCTGGAAGGACCTGCCACATCCCAGTAGGCTCAGAACTCTAACACATACAAAAAGGGGCCTCTCCACATCATTCCTAATTCCTTGGCTAAGAGGACTAGAGAAGAAGGTGAAAGGGCTAAAGAGGGGCCCACAGAAAAAGTTCCATCAGTTATATAACCTTCCCCTGTGAGCAATGCTTTTCAAGGAGCCCCTGTCATTCAACCTCATACCTGTGTGGCCTTATTTTGCCTTGCCCAGAGCTCAGAAGCAGAGGTGTGCCATGCTAAGTTTGTCCCCTGCCCATTGCTGACCCCAGAGTTTAAGGTCTTGGAGCAGCTCCATCCATCGCCCCAGTTCTTCCAGAGGTAACTTGTTGCATGCACATCATAAAGGTGACGTCCAGGAGTTTGGGGGACACTTAAATGTTTAAAGCACAGAGACTGGAAACATGGGAAAGAATGGGATCACTTTCAGCACCCTGGGAGGGGAGGCAGGAGAGGAGCCACCACCACATCCTTCTCCACCCCCACCCCCACCACCCGGGACCAGGTGACTAGTCCATGTTCACTCAGGGCTGGGCCGGGCCTGAGGCAATGGCATCCACTGTTCTTTTTCCCTTCCTCTTGCTTTTTCTTTCTTGCCCCTCCTCTTCCAGTATTTGGGCTAACATCCGCTGCTGTAGCTCCTTCTGCTTTTCTTCTGCCCCCAAGGGCTGTTGGCGTGCTCAGAAATGGCAAGGGGGCGTGAACAGCCTTCTGCAAGTACTTCTGCACAGGGACTTGTGCATTGGGAAACAGCACGGACGATGTAGTGACCAGGTGGAACATGCCAAGTAGCATGAGGCAGGCGGGGCCGCCACCAGACCTGAAGATGAGTTTGCTTGTTGCTGGGATGCTGATAATTAGAATTATAGTACAAGGCTGCTAGAGCCAGCTGGAGGAGGTGAGGGGATATTTTTGGAAGGAAGAGAGTCCAAGGTGGGGGAAGTGCGACCAGAGACCTAGGCCTCCTTTTACATTTGGAGCCTCATTTAGACTGAGACCGTATAAAAGGTGCATTTCCTCGCCAGCCATTGGGTGCCACTTGGAAGGACCTTTAATCCGCCCCCTCACCCCCTAGCCCCAAGCCAACGCCTCGGGTCCAGCGCTGGGGCTACGTAAGTCTTGTCCACTCCTCTCTTTCTTCTTTTAGCTTCACTTCACCCCTGTTCTTTGTATTTGTGACCGATTTTTCCAGCCCGGTCTTTTATCTTTCCTAATCTTGAACAAGTCAACGTAGTTTGGTGTCTTTTCCTATTTGGAACACACTGTCCCGACTAGGAAATACCTGGACAGTGACCTGCTTTTGAAGAGTTATTTTTTTCCCCCTCTATGTTCTTGGACTTTGCAACAACTACAGTTTTTTGTGCAGTTGCTTACAGAGCTTCTAAAGTAGGAGGACAGTTTTCAAGCAAGTCTTGTCTATTTCTGTCCAGTGTTGATTTCAATCTTGCTTTTTCCCCTTTACTGTAGATATTGACTGGTAAGTGAACCAGGTGCTTATTGCACTGAAGGGACAAAGGTCTACATGAGGAATGTAGACTGAAGCATTGCCCAGAACAGGTTTTTTTTCCCATTTAACTACTTAATCAGTAATTGTGGCTTAGGGTGGAGAAGTTGATTTCTTTGGAAATTATTGGGGTTTTTTTTTCTTTATCTTTGCATCACACCTTCAGCATACCTGTTATTTCTGTGAATTGTTGACTTTTCTTTTTTCTTTTTTTTATGTGGCCTATATTATATTGAGACATGTTCCTTTGAATTAATTTTAAGAGTTTTTAATGAATAAATGCTGTGTTCTGTTAATGTTTTATTCTGCCTCTACTGAGATGATCACATGGCTTATAATCTTCCCTTTATTTTGATATATCACACGGATTAATTTGTGATATTAAATAATGATTGCATTTCTGAAATAAATCCTGATTTTCCACAGTGAATGATTCTTTAATGTATTGTGGGATTCTATCTTTTTATTTTTATTTTTTAATATATGAAATTTGTTGTCAAATTGGTTTCCATACAACACACACTGCTCATCCCAAAAGATGCCCTCTTCAAGGCCCATCAACTCCCTCCCACCCCCCATCAACCCTCAGTTTGTTCTCAGTTTTTTGAGTCTCTTATGCTTTGGCTCTCTCCCACACTAACCTCTTTTTTATTCCCTTCCCCTCTCCCATGGGTTTCTGTTAAGTTTCTCAGGATCCACATAAGAGTGAAAACATACGGTATCTGTCTTTCTCTGTATAGTTTATTTCACTTAGCATCACACTCTCCAGTTCCATCCACGTTGCTACAAAGGGCATTATTTCATTCTTTCTCATTGCCACGTAGTATTCCAATGTGTATACAAACCACAATTTCAGGGAGGAGGGAAGATGGCGGCGTAGGAGGACGCTGGACTCACCGCGCGTCCTGCTGATCACTTAGATTCCACCTACACCTGCCTAAATAACCCAGAAAACCGCCAGAGGATTAGCAGAACGGAGTCGCAGGAGCCAAGCGCAGACGAGAGGCCCACGGAAGAGGGTAGGAAGGGCGGCAAGGCGATGCGCGCTCCATGGACTGGCGGGAGGGAGCCGGGGTGGAGGGGCGGCTCGCCGGACAAGCAGAGCCCCCGAGTCTGGCGGGCAAAAGCGGAGGGGCCTGACGGACTGTGTTCCGACAGCAAGCGCGACTTAGCGTCTGGGAGATCATAAGTTAACAGCTCTGCTCGGAAAGCGGGAAGGCTGGAGGACAAAGGGAGGGAGAGCTGCTGAGCCCCCGGACGACAGAGCTCAGTTTGGTGGGGAACAAAGGCGCTCGCCAGCGCCATCTCCCCCGCCCATCCCCCAGCCAAAATCCCAAAGAGAACCAGTTCCTGCCAAGGAACTTGCTCGCTCCGCGCAAACACCCAACTCTGTGCTTCTGCGGAGGAGCCAAACCTCCGGCAGCGGATCTGACTCCCTCCCGCTGCCACAGGGCCCCTCCTGAAGTGGATCACCTAAGGAGAAGCGAGCTAAGCCTGCCCCTCCTGCCCCTGTGCACCTTGCCTACCCACCCCAGCTAATACGCCAGATCCCCAGCATCACAAGCCTGGCAGTGTGCAAGCAGCCCAGACGGGCCACGCCACCCC
This sequence comes from Leopardus geoffroyi, assembly GCF_018350155.1. NCBI lineage: Eukaryota > Metazoa > Chordata > Mammalia > Carnivora > Felidae > Leopardus > Leopardus geoffroyi. Next base: position 64,035,403 of record NC_059343.1, on the reverse strand, counting down.
ACAGTGAATCCCGCCCCTAGGAGAGGGGAAGAGAAGGCACACACCAGTCTCACTGTGGCCCCAGCGGTGGGCTAGGGGCAGACATCAGGTCGGACTGTGGCCCCGCCCACCAACTCCAGTTATACACCACAGCACAGGGGAAGTGCCCTGCAGGTCCTCACCACGCCAGGGACTATCCAAAATGACCAAGCGGAAGAATTCCCCTCAGAAGAATCTCCAGGAAATAACAACAGCTAATGAGCTGATCAAAAAGGATTTAAATAATATAACAGAAAGTGAATTTAGAATAATAGTCATAAAATTAATCGCTGGGCTTGAAAACAGTATAGAGGACAGCAGAGAATCTCTTGCTACAGAGATCAAGGGACTAAGGAACAGTCACGAGGAGCTGAAAGGCGCTTTAAATGAAATGCAAAACAAAATGGAAACCACCACAGCTCGGATTGAAGAGGCAGAGGAGAGAATAGGTGAACTAGAAGATAAAGTTATGGAAAAAGAGGAAGCTGAGAAAAAGAGAGATAAAAAAATCCAGGAGTATGAGGGGAAAATTAGAGAACTAAGTGATACACTAAAAAGAAATAATATACGCATAATTGGTATCCCAGAGGAGGAAGAGAGAGGGAAAGGTGCTGAAGGGGTACTTGAAGAAATAATAGCTGAGAACTTCCCTGAACTGGGGAAGGAAAAAGGCATTGAAATCCAAGAGGCTCAGAGAACTCCCTTCAGACGTAACTTGAATCGATCTTCTGCACGACATATCATAGTGAAACTGGCAAAATACAAGGATAAAGAGAAAATTCTGAAAGCAGCAAGGGGTAAACGTGCCCTCACATATAAAGGGAGACCTATAAGACTCGTGACTGATCTCTCTTTCGAAACTTGGCAGGCCAGAAAGAATTGGCACGAGATTTTCAGTGTGCTAGACAGAAAAAATATGCAGCCGAGAATCCTTTATCCAGCAAGTCTGTCATTTAGAATAGAAGGAGAGATAAAGGTCTTCCCAAACAAACACAAACTGAAGGAATTTGTCACCACTAAACCAGCCCTACAAGAGATCCTAAGGGGGACCCTGTGAGACAAAGTACCAGAGACAACACTACAAGCATAAAACATACAGACATCACAATGACTCTAAACCCGTATCTTTCTATAATAAAACTGAATGTAAATGGATTAAATGCGCCAACCAAAAGACATAGGGTATCAGAATGGATAAAAAAACAAGACCCATCTATTTTCTGTCTACAAGAGACTCATTTTAGACCTGAGGACACCTTTAGATTGAGAGTAAGGGGATGGAGAACTATTTATCATGCTACTGGAAGCCAAAAGAAAGCTGGAGTAGCCATATTTATATCAGACACTAGACTTTAAATTAAAGGCTGTAACAAGAGATGAAGAAGGACATTATATAATAGTTACAGGGTCTATTCATCAGGAAGCGCTAACAATTATAAATGTCTATGTGCCGAATACCGGAGCCCCCTAATATATAAAACAACTACTCATAAACATAAGCACCTTATTGATAAGAATGTGGTAATTGCAGGGGACTTTAACACCCCACTTACAGAAATGGATAGATCATCTAGACACACGGTCAGTAAAGAAACAAGGGCCCTGAATGAGACATTGGATCAGATGGACTTGACAGATATATTTAGAACTCTGCATCCCAAAGCAACAGAATATACTTTCTTCTCGAGTGCACATGGAACATTCTCCAAGATAGATCATATACTGGGTCACAAAACAGCCCTTCATAAGTTTACCAGAATTGAAATTATACCATGCATACTTTCAGACCACAATGCTATGAAGCTTGAAATCAACCACAGAAAAAAGTCTGGAAAACCTCCAAAAGCATGGAGGTTAAAGAACACCCTACTAACGAATGAGTGGGTCAACCAGGCAATTAGAGAAGAAATTTAAAAATATATGGAAACAAACGAAAATGAAAATACAACAATCCAAACGCTTTGGGACGCAGCGAAGGCAGTCCTGAGAGGAAAATACATTGCAATCCAGGCCTATCTCAAGAAACAAGAAAAATCCCAAATACAAAATCTAACAGCACACCTAAAGGAAATAGAAGCAGAACAGCAAAGACACCCCAAACCCGGCAGAAGAAGAGAAATAATAAAGATCAAGCAGAAATAAACAATATAGAGTCTAAAAAAACGGTAGAGCAGATCAACGAAACCAAGAGTTGGTTTTTTGAAAAAATAAACAAAATGGACAAACCTCTAGCCAGGCTTCTCAAAAAGAAAAGGGAGATGACCCAAATAGATAAAATCATGAATGAAAATGGAATTATTACAACCAATCCCTCAGAGATACAAGCAATTCTCAGGGAATACTATGAAAAATTATATGCCAACAAATTGGACAACCTGGAAGAAATGGACAAATTCCTGAACACCCACACTCTTCCAAAACTCAATCAGGAGGAAATAGAAAGCTTGAACAGACCCATAACCAGCGAAGAAATTGAATCGGTTATCAAAAATCTCCCAACAAATAAGAGTCCAGGACCAGATGGCTTCCCAGGGGAGTTCTACCGGACGTTTAAAGCAGAGATAATACCTATCCTTCTCAAGCTATTCCAAGAAATAGAAAGGGAAGGAAAACTTCCAGACTCATTCTATGAAGCCAGTATTACTTTGATTCCTAAACCAGACAGAGACCCAGTAAAAAAAGAGAACTACCGGCCAATATCCCTGATGAATATGGATGCAAAAATTCTCAATAAGATACTAGCAAATCGAATTCAACGGCATATAAAAAGAATTATTCACCATGATCAAGTGGGATTCATTCCTGGGATGCAGGGCTGGTTCAACATTCACAAATCAATCAACGTGATACATCACATTAACAAAAAAAAAGAGAAGAACCATATGATCCTGTCAATCGATGCAGAAAAGGCCTTTGAAAAATCCAGCACCCTTTCTTAATAAAAACCCTTGAAAAAGTCGGGATACAAGGAACATACTTAAAGATCATAAAAGCCATTTATGAAAAGCCCACAGCTAACATCATCCTCAATGGGGAAAAACTGAGAGCTTTTTCCCTGAGATCAGGAACACGACAGGGATGCCCACTCTCACCGCTGTTGTTTAACATAGTGCTGGAAGTTCTAGCATCAGCGATCAGACAACAAAAGGAAATCAAAGGCATCAAAATTGGCAAAGATGAAATCAAGCTTTCGCTTTTTGCAGATGACATGATATTATACATGGAAAATCCGATAGACTCCACCAAAAGTCTGCTAGAATTGATACATGAATTCAGCAAAGTTGCAGGATACAAAATCAATGTACAGAAATCAGTTGCATTCTTATACACTAACAATGAAGCAACAGAAAGACAAATAAAGAAACTGATCCCATTCACAATTGCACCAAGAAGCATAAAATACCTAGGAATAAATCTAACCAAAGATGTAAAGGATCTGTATGCTGAAAACTATAGAAAGCTTATGAAGGTAATTGAAGAAGATTTAAAGAAATGGAAAGACATTCCCTGCTCATGGATTGGAAAAATAAATATTGTCAAAATGTCAATACTACCCAAAGCTATCTACACATTCAATGCAATCCCAATCAAAATTGCACCAGCATTCTTCTCGAAACTAGAACAAGCAATCCTAAAATTCATATGGAACCACAAAAGGCCCCGAATAGCCAAAGGAATTTTGAAGAAGAAGACCAAAGCAGGAGGCATCACAATCCCAGACTTTAGCCTCTACTACAAAGCTGTCATCATCAAGACAGCATGGTATTGGCACAAAAACAGACACATAGACCAATGGAATAGAATAGAAACCCCAGAACTAGACCCACAAACGTATGGTCAACTCATCTTTGACAAAGCAGGAAAGAACATCCAATGGAAAAAAGACAGCCTCTTTAACAAATGGTGCTGGGAGAACTGGACAGCAACATGCAGAAGGTTGAAACTAGACCACTTTCTCACACCATTCACAAAAATAAACTCAAAATGGATAAAGGACCTGAATGTGAGACAGGAAACCATCAAAACCTTAGAGGAGAAAGCAGGAAAAGACCTCTCTGACCTCAGCCGTAGCAATCTCTTACTCGACACATCCCCAAAGGCAAGGGAATTAAAAGCAAAAGTGAATTACTGGGACCTTATGAAGATAAAAAGCTTCTGCACAGCAAAGGAAACAACCAACCAAACTAAAAGGCAACCAACGGATTGGGAAAAGATATTTGCAAATGACATATCGGACAAAGGGCTAGTATCCAAAATCTATAAAGAGCTCAGCAAACTCCACACCCGAAAAACAAATAACCCAGTGAAGAAATGGGCAGAAAACATGAATAGACACTTCTCTAAAGAAGACATCCGGATGGCCAAAGGCACATGAAAAGATGTTCAGCGTCGCTCCTTATCAGGGAAATACAAATCAAAACCACACTCAGGTATCACCTCAGGCCAGTCAGAGTGGCCAAAATGAACAAATCAGGAGACTATAGATGCTGGAGAGGATGTGGAGAAACGGGAACCCTCTTGCCCTGTTGGTGGGAATGCAAATTGGTGCAGCCGCTCTGGAAAGCAGTGTGGAGGTTCCTCAGAAAATTAAAAATAGACCTACCCTATGACCCAGCAATAGCACTGCTAGGAATTTATCCAAGGGATACAGGAGTGCTGATGCATAGGGGCACTTGTACCCCAATGTTCATAGCAGCACTCTCAACAATAGCCAAATTATGGAAAGAGCCTAAATGTCCATCAATTGATGAATGGATAAAGAAATTGTGGTTTATATACACAATGGAATACTACGTGGCAATGAGAAAAAATGAAATATGGCCTTTTGTAGCAACGTGGATGGAACTGCAGAGTGTGATGCTAAGTGAAATAAGCCATACAGAGAAAGACAGATACCATATGGTTTCACTCTTATGTGGATCCTGAGAAACTTAACAGGAACCCATGGGGGAGGGGGAGGAAAAAAGAAAAAAAAAAAAGAGGTTAGCGTGGGAGAGAGCCAAAGCATAAGAGACTGTTAAAAACTGAGAACAAACTGAGGGTTGATGGGGGGTGGGAGGGAGGAAAGGGTGGGTGATGGGTATTGAGGAGGGCACCTTTTGGGATGAGCACTGGGTGTTGTATGGAAACCAATTTGACAATAAATTTCATATAATAAAAAAAATTAAAAAAAAAAACAAAAAAAAAAAAAACACCACAATTTCTTTATCCATTCATCAGTTGATGGACATTTAGGCTCTTTCCATAATTTGGCTATTGTTGAGAGTGCTGCTCTAAACATTGGGGTACAAGTGCCCCTATGCATCAGTACTCCTGTATCCCTTGGGTAAATTCCTAGCAGTGCTACTGCTGGGTCATAGGGTAGGTCTATTTTTAATTTTCTGAGGAACCTCCACACTGTTTTCCAGAGCGGCTGCACCAATTTGCATTCCCACCAACAGTGCAAGAGGGTTCCCGTTTCTCCACATCCTCGCCAGCATCTATAGTCTCCTGATTTGTTCATTTTGGCCACTCTGACTGGCGTGAGGTGATACCTGAGTGTGGTTTTGATTTGTATTTCCCTGATAAGGAGCGACGCTGAACATCTTTTCATGTGCCTGTTGGCCATCTGGATGTCTTCTTTAGAGAAGTGTCTATTCATGTTTTCTGCCCATTTCTTCACTGGATTATTTGTTTTTCGGGTGTGGAGTTTGGTGAGTTCTTTATAGATTTTGGATACTAGCCCTTTGTCTGATATGTCATTTGCAAATATCTTTTCCCATTCCGTTGGTTGCCTTTTAGTTCTGTTGATTGTTTCCTTTGCTGTGCAGAAGCTTTTTATCTTCATGAGGTCCCAATAGTTCATTTTTGCTTTTAATTCCCTTGCCTTTGGGGATGTGTCAAGTAAGAAATTGCTGTGGCTGAGGTCAGAGAGGTTTTTTTCTGCTTTCTCCCCTAGAGTTTGGATGGTTTCCTGTCTCACATTCAGGTCCTTCATCCATTTTGAGTTTATTTTTTTTGAACGGTGTAAGAAAGTGGTCTAGTTTCATTCTTCTGCATGTTGCTGTCCAGTTCTCCCAGCACCATTTGTTAAGCAGACTGTCTTTTTTCCATTGGATATTCTTTCCTGCTTACTCAAAGATTAGTTTGCCATGCTTTTGTGGGTCTAGTTCTGGGGTTTCTATTCTATTCCATTGGTCTATGTGTCTGTTTTTGTGCCAATACCATGCTGTCTTGATGATGACAGCTTTGTAGTAGAGGCTAAAGTCTGGGATTGTGATGCCTCCTGTTTTGGTCTTCTTCTTAAAATTTACTCTGGCTATTCGGGGTCTTTTGTGGTTCCATATGTATTTTAGGATTGCTTGTTCTAGCTTCGAGAAGAATGCTGGTGCAATTTTGACTGGGATTGCAATTAATGTGTAGATAGCTTTGGTTGTATTCAGATTTTAACAATGTTTAGTCTTCCAACCCATGAGCATGGAATGTTTTTCCATTTCTTTATATCTTCTTCAACTACCTTCATCAGCTTTCTATAGTTTTCAGTATACAGATCTTTTACATCTTTGGTTAGATTTATTCCTAGGCATTTTATGCTTCTTGGTGCAATTGTGAATGGAATCAGTTTCTTTATTTGTCTTTCTGTTGTTTCATTATTAGTGTATAAGAATGCTACTGATTTCAGTACATTGATTTTGTATCCTGTAACTTTGCTGAATACATGTATCAGTTCTAGCAGACTTCTGGTGGAGTCTATCGGATTTTCCATGTATAATACGTCATCTGCAAAAAGTGAAAGCTTAACTTCACTTTTGCCAATTTTGATGCCTTTGATTTCCTTTTGTTGTCTGAATGCTGATGCTAGAACGTCCAACACTATGTTAAACAACAGTGTTGAGAGTGGACACCCTGGTCGTGTTCCTGATCTCGGGGGAAAGCTCTCAGTTTTTCCCCATTGAGGATGATGTTAGCTGTGGGCTTTTCATAAATGGCTTTCATGATGTTTAAGTATGTTTCTTCTATCCCGACTCTCTTGATTTTTTTTATAAAGAAAGGATGTTGAATTTTGTCAAATGCTTTTTTGCATCGATTGACAAGATCATATGATTCTTATCTTTTCTTTTATTAATGTGATGTATCACATTGATTGATTTGCCAATGTTGAACCAGCCCTGCATCCCAGAAAGGAAACCTACTTGATCATGGTGAATAATTCTTTTTATATGCTGTTGAATTCGATTTGCTAGTACCTTATTGAGAATTTTTGCATCCATATTCATCAGGGATATTGGCCTGTAGTTCTCTTTTTTTTTTACTGGGTCTCTGTCTGGTTTAGGAATCAAAGTAATACTGGCTTCATAGAATGAGTCTGGAAGTTTTCCTTCCCTTTCTATTTTTTGGAATAGCTTGAAAAGGATATGTATTATCTCTGCTTTAAATGTCTGGTAGAATTCCCCAGGGAAGCCATACAGGCCTGGACTCTTATTTGTTGGGAGATTTTTTTTTTAATTTTTTTTAACGTTTTTATTTATTTTTGAGACAGAGAGAGACAGAGCATGAACAGGGGAGGGTCAGAGAGAGAGGGAGACACAGAATCGGAAGCAGGCTCCAGGCTCTGAGCCATCAGCCCAGAGCCTGACGCGGGGCTCGAACTCACGGACCGCGAGATCGTGACCTGGCTGAAGTCGGACGCTTAACCGACTGCGCCACCCAGGCGCCCCTTTTTGGGAGATTTTTGATAACTCATTCAATTTCTTTGCTGGTTATGGGTCTGTTCAAGCTGTCTATTTCCTCCAGTTTGAGTTTGGGAAGTGTGTGAGTGCTGAGGAATTTGTCCATTTCTTCCAGGTTGTCCAGTTTGTTGGCATATAATTTTTCATAGTGTTCCCTGAGAATTGCTTGTATCTCTGAGGGATTGGTTGTAATAATTCCATTTTCATTCATGATTTTATCTATTTGGGTCATCTCCTTTTCTTTTTGAGAAGCCTGGCTAGAGGTTTATCAATTTTGTTTATTTTTTCAGAAAACCAACCCTTGGTTTCATTGAACTGCTCTACAGTTTTTTTTAGATTCTGTATTGTTTATTTCTGCTCTGATCTTTATTATTTCTCTTCTTCTGCCGGGTTTGGGGTGTCTTTGCTGTTCTGCTTCTATTTCCTTTAGGTGTGGTTTTAGAGTTTGTATTTGGGATTTTTCATGTTTCTTCACATAGGCCTGGATTGCAATGTATTTTCCTCTCAGGACTGCTTTTGCTGTGTCCCAAAGCATTTGGATTGTTGTTTTCTCATTTTTGTTTGTTTCCATATATTTTTTAATTTCTTCTCTAATTGCCTGGTTGACCCACTCATTCTTTAGTAGGGTGTTCTTTAACCTCCATGCGTTGAGGTTTTCCAGACTTTTTCCTGTGGTTGATTTCAAGCTTCAGAGCATTGTGGTCCGACAGTATGCATGGTATGATCTCAATTCTTCTATACTTATGAAGGGCTGTTTTGTGTCCCAGTATGTGATCTATCTTGGAGAATGTTCCATGTGCACTTGAGAAGAAAGTATATTCTGTTGCTTTGGGATGCAGAGTTCTAAATATATCTGTCAAGTCCTTCTGATCCAATGTATCATTCAGGGCCCTTGTTTCTTTATTGACCATGTGTCTAGATGATCTATCCATTGTTGTAAGTGGGGTATTAAAGTCCCCTGCAATTACCACATTCTTGTCAATAAGGTTGCTTATGTTTGTGAGTAATTGTTTTATATATTTGGGGGCTCCCGTATTCGGCACATAGACAGTTATAATTGTTAGTTCTTCTTGATGGATAGACCTTGTAATTATTATATAATGCCCTTCTTCATCTCTTGTTACAGCCTTTAATTTAAAGTCTAGTTTGTCTGATATAAGTATGGCTACTCCAGCTTTCTTTTGGCTTCCAGTAGCATGATAGATAGTTCTCCATCCCCTCACTTTCAAACTGAAAGTGTCCTCAGATCTAAAATGAGTCTCTTGTAGACAGCAAATAGATGGGTCTTGTGTTCTTATCCATTCTGATACCCTGTGTCTTTTGGTTGGCGCATTTAGTCCATTTACATTCAGTGTTATTATAGAAATATATGGGTTTAGAGTCATTGTGATGTCTGTAGGTTTCATGCTTGTAGCGATGTCTCTGGTACTTTGTCTCACAGGATTCCCCTTAGGATCTCTTGTAGGGCTGGTTTAGTGGTGACAAATTCCTTCAGTTTTTGTTTGTTTAGGAAGACCTTTATCTCTCCTTCTATTCCAAATGACAGATTTGCTGGATAGAGGATTCTCGGCTGCATATTTTTTGTGTTCATCACATTGAAGATTTCCTGCCATTCCTTTCTGGCCTGCCAAGTTTCAGAAGAGAGATCAGTCACGAGTCTTATTGGTCGCCTTTATATTTTAGAGCATGTTTATCCCTAGCTGCTTTCAGAATTTTCTCTTTCTCCTTGTATTTTGCCAGTTTCACTATGATATGTCGTGCAGAAGGTCAATTCAAGTTATGTCTGAATGGAGTTCTCTGTGCCTCTTGGATTTCAGTGCCTTTTTCCTTCCTGAGATCAGGGACGTTCTCAGCTATTATTTCTTCAAGTACACCTTCAGCACCTTTCCCTCTCTCTTCCTCCTCTGCAATACCAATTATGTGTAGATTATTTCTCTTTAGTGCATCATTTAGTTCTCTAATTTTCCCCTCATACTCTTGGATTTTTTTTATCTCTTTTTCTCAGCTTCTTCTTTTTCCATAATTTTATCTTGTAGTTCATCTATTCTCTCCTCTGCCTCTTCAATCTGAGCTGTGGTCATCTCCATTTTATTTGCAGCTCATTAATATAATTTTTTAGCTCCTCCTGACTGTTTCTTAGTCCCTTGATCTCTGTAGCAATAGATTCTCTGCTGTCCTTTATATTGTTTTCAAGCCCATCGATTAATTTTATGACTGTTATTCTAAATTCATTTTTTGTTATATTGTTTAAATCCTTTTTGATCAGTTCGTTAGCTGTCGTTATTTCCTGGAGGTTTTTTTTGAGGGAATTCTTCCGTTTTGTCATTTTGGATAGCCCCTGGAGTGGTGCGGAACTGCGGGGCACTTCCCCTGTGCTGTCTTGAATAACTTACATTGGTGGGTGGGGCCGCAGTCAGATCTGATGTCTGCCCCCAGCCCACCGCTGGGGCCACAGTCAGACTGGTGTGTGCCTTCTCTTCCCTTCTCCTAGGGGCGGGATTCACTGTGGGGTGGCGTGGCCCATCTGGGCTACTTGCACACTGCCAGGCTTGTGGTGCTGGGCATCTGGTGTATTAGCTGGGGTGGATCGGCAAGGTGCACAGGGGCAGGAGGTGCAGGCTCAGCTCACTTTTCCTTTGGTGATCCACTTCAGGAGGAGCCCTGCGGCACTGGGATGGAGTCAGACCTGCCACCAGAGGGATGGATCCGCAGAAGCACAGCGTTGGGTGTTTGCGCAGTGCAAGCAATTTCCCTGGCAGGAACTGGTTCCCTTTGGGTTTTTGGCTGGGGGATGGGCAAGGGAGATGGCGCTGGCAAGCGCCTTTCTTCCCCGCCAAGCTGTGCTCTGTTGTCCGGGGCTCAACAACTCTCCCTCCCATTGTCCCCCAGCCCTCCCACTCTCCAAGCAGAGCTGTAACTTATAACCTTCCAGATGTTAAATCCCACTTGCTGTCAGAACACACTCTGTCCGGCCCCTCCGCTTTTGCAAGCCAGACTCGGGGGGCTCTGCTTTACCGGCTGTCTGCCCCTCCACCCCAGCTCCCTCCCACCAGTCCGTGTAGTGCGCACCACCTCTCTGCCCTTCCTACCCTCTTCTGTGGGCCTCTCGTCTACACTTGGCTCCAGAGAATCTGTTCTGCTAGTCTTCTGGTGGTTTTCTGGGTTATTTAGGCAGGTGTGGGTGGAATCTAAGTGATCTGCAGGATGCAGTGAGCCCAGTGTCCTCCCACACCACCATCTTCCCCGAATTGTTGACTTTTCTAAAGCTAAAAAGAAAACTAGGTGATAATTACCTTGCTTTTCTATTATTATTATTATTATTATTATTATTATTATTATTAAAGACTTACTTGAATGGGTGCCTTGTGAAATCCTTTGAATCAAATTGTATGGGTTTCTCTTGGTAGTATACTTGCAAGTTTTTTCTTTCCTAAATTTGTCCCTAAGTAAGCAATTCCTGGCAATAGGACAAATTAACTGTTTTCAGGGAGTTTGCTGATGCTGAATTCATTTAGGAAAGAAATTATTTTATCACTATTTTCACAAATATTCAAAGGAATCAAGGACCATAAGCAGCATTCATTCATAATTTACAGAACTTTTCAGGGAGAAATCAACTCTTTCCCACTTCCAGTCGCCATGCACCACTACCAACCCCACACCACCTGCCCTCACCAGGCCCTGATTCACTTTTGAACACATTGCTCCTCTTTTGACCTTCCATTCTTTCTCAAAAGCTTGAAAGCATAATGAATAAAGTGAAATCCAATTTTTGAAGTATCATCTGTGTCCTAAGGAGTGGGTAACAAAAATACGATAGAACTTTCATGTTTTATTTTTGTAAGTGATGACCACAATTATTTAATGTATTTTGTTACTTAAAAAAATTTTTTTTGCAAAGAACAGAAAACTAAACTCTAATTCTTGGAAACTTTTAAAAAATATTTTTCTCCACAAGTGATAATATAAATTGTTTTAATGAAAGATAAAGAAATAAAATATTCAGGGAGGGAGTCAGATTAAAGATACAGCTAGTTTATGTCCAAAGAATACTTTTAAATAATTCTCATTAACAAAATTTAAGGTTTTTTTACTGCTTTTCAAGCTCAAAAATAAGTGACATATTTGAAAAGTTCTTAATAATTTTTCATTCAACACTAAATAGAAACTGAATGACAAAGTAGCAAAGTATATATTTTCCATCTGTTTTTGTGTCTATCATAGAGCAAGTCTGTGGTGAAATCTTGCCAGATCAAGGTGGGCCAATGTACCTCATCACTGCTGAGTGCCAGATTTTAGAAGAGTAATTATGTTTCTGCAGCACTACTTTCATTAAACCCTTGAAGTGCTTTTTGAAAAATCACTTTCAGGTCGAAATTTAAGTTTCTCTGCTCATTAGTACAAACCTGACATTCTAGGTCTCCAAATCCAGTCTTAAGCTCTAGGCAAAATTCCTTGTGCTTTCTTCTAGTGGAATTAAATTAGGAAAGAAATTTGACTTTCAACCTCCTTTCTACTATCATTTCAACTTTGCTATAAATTGAAGTAGCAGTTCCTAATGCAATATGAAATGTTTGAAGAAAAGAAGGTTTATAATAGTCACTTGAACTTGCCAGCTTTCAGTCTCTAAAATCTTTTTTTTTTTAATTTTTTTTTCAACGTTTATTTATTTTTGGGACAGAGAGAGACAGAGCATGAACGGGGGAGGAGCAGAGAGAGAGGGAGACACAGAATCGGAAACAGGCTCCAGGCTCTGAGCCATCAGCCCAGAGCCCGACGCGGGGCTCGAACTCACGGACCGCGAGATCGTGACCTGGCTGAAGTCGGACGCTCAACCGACTGCGCCACCCAGGCGCCCCCAGTCTCTAAAATCTTAACAGACTGTGTCTGTTCTGTTGGGTTTTACTTCTTTTTGTTTTTCTATGACTTAGATTTAGAGTTTGGCACTATCACCAATATTTTGATCTCTAAGTGAAAATATAAATGTTCACAAATTCTCATTCTGTTTTAATTATGCTACTTAGTGAATTAAATACTCTAAAAAGAAAATAACAGTAAGTTTAAACTTATCAAATATACTTGATGAAGGAGCATAATGGAAGTTGAGGGCAAAGTACAAGCTAGCACCCCCCCCGCCCCCGCCAAGTGGACTATGTGTGATATTCCTCAGACACTCTTAGCTACCCAAGAACAAGAGGTTTAAATGCTTGCCATGGTGATGTGGGAAACTAAGGAAAATGAAAAATTAAATTCCCTTACTGCCTAAAGCCCATTGACAAGTCCTTGAAACAGGCAGAGTGATCTCCCTCTAGCAGCTCAGCTGCTTCAATGATAACATTTTGTGAGGAGCAAAAGGAAATCTTGGCTTAACATTATCCTGACCCCTCAGGATCCTGTAAATCTACTTTAACATATAAAAATTCCTTTAGAAACTTCCTTTATCTCAACTCCCCCAAGGTATATGCTGGCAATCAGACTCCAAGCTTAGGGCCACCTGATATATACCTGAAGGTTCTCTTGACTGAGGTTTTACTAACCGGTAGTAAGTGGTGTTTTCATAACAATACCTAGCCCCTCAAGGTCCTAGAAACCTTGTTTCCAAAACTCCTTAGAGACTTACTGTATCCCTAACTCCCTTCCAACCTGAAGGTATATAATAAGTTACTCATCACAAACCCAGTTCAGCTATTTCTGCCCATGGGTCCTGTCCCTGTGCTTTAATAAAATCACCCTTTTGCACCAAAGACATCTTCAAGAATTCTTTCTTACCCATTAGCACCAAAACACACCATCACCCCACAATCCCATCATACTCACTTGGTTAATTTCTTGACTTGCTTTTTTCTAAAGGAAGGTAAGCTTTTTTTTTTTTTTTTGCTTACATCTTTCAACAATTAAAAATAATTTTCCCATGCTAAAATTTAAATATTTGGAATGACTGAAATACAAAAATTTTTGCTTGATATAATATATATGATATATTTCTGTTAACAGCCTTTCTAAAATTAAAGGGGCACATGTACCTCAATGCTTATAGCAGTGCTTTCACTATAAGATTTATTTTAAATATCACTTATTCTTTCATTTTAGAAAGGCTATTAAGTCTATGTTCTCAAGTTATCATTACAAATCAAATTGTGCTGAACATTAAAGAGTAAGACAGAAATATATTAAGCAAAATGTATATTTCACTCATTTCAAAAACTTAAATTTTAGCATGGACAAATTCAACAATAGCCAAATTATGGAAAAAGCCTACATGTTCATCAACTGATGAATGGATAAATAAGATGTGGTTTATATATACAATGGAATAGTACTTGGCAATGAGAAAGAATGAAATCATGCCATTTGCAGGAACGTCTATGAAACTTGAAGGTATTATGCTAAGTGAAATAAGTCAATCAGAGAAAGACAGGTATCATATGTTTTTTCATGCATATGTGGATTATGAGAAACTTAACAGAAAACCATGGGGGAGGAGAGGGGAAAAAATAGTTACAGAGAGAGTGAGGCAAACCATAAAAAGACTCTTAAATACAGAGAACAAACTGAGGGCTGATGGGGAGGTGTTGCAGAGGAGGAAATGGATGATGGGCACTGAGGACGGCACTTGTTGGGATGAGCACTGTGTGTTGCATGTAAGTGATGAACCACAGGAATCTACCCCAAAGCCCAAGAGCACACTTTACACCCTGTACGTTAGTCAATTTGACAATAAATTATATTTTTAAAAATAAATATAAATATAAATATAATATAAAACAAACCTTTTAAATAATATCTTATTTCTCTATTACAGAAATGGTATTCCATTCAACACAGAAAATTAAATGGTTTGGGAGAGTAAAATAAATTTATTTTTTTAATTTTGTTTTTAATTTTTTTAAATTTACATCCAAATGAGTTAGCATATAGTTCAACAAGGATTTCAGGAGTGTCGCGACCGGCGCTACAAACACCGAGATCAGGGTCCTGAGGGTAGGGGAATGTAAGAAAAAAAGAAGAGAAGACAGTTTGGGAACAGGAGGGTCCCCTGGGCTGATGGCCCAAGTGACGGCTTTATTGTTGCTGTACACAATCTTTTATAATATAAGACTCTTATGGATCAGGTCATTCTAAGAATAAACAGGTTTCACATGATCACTGCCAGCCAAAACATTTAGTTCTGTGTACCTTGTGAACTTTCTGAAGGGGTCACAAGACCTTGTTGATAGATTGCTAGCAAAACACAGTTCCCATGTTTGTTTCTATTTGACCTGGGGTAGAAAAGGGGAGGTAGCATTACTGCCAACACCTGCAGACCACAGGCTTCAGGAATTAACTTTCTCAGCCTTGACAAGGCTTTCGTATGCCCTTGAAAGTGGGGGAATGGGAGGGGGAACCACCGGGTTGGCTGAGTCAACAGGGAACCTTTGCTCGACCTGGTCTCAGCCTGGCAACAGGGCCCGGCCTCCCACATGAATGGGAGGGGGAACCACCAGGTTGGCTGAGTCAACAGGGAGCCATGGCTCGACCTGGTCTCAGCCTGGCACCGGGGCAGGCCTCCCACACAGGAATAGATTCCTTAGTGCCCCTTACCAATTTAGCCCATCCCCCCTCCCACAACCCCTCTGGTAATCCTCAGTTTTTTCCCCATATTTATGAGTCTCCTTTGTTTTGTCCCCCTCCCTGTTTTTATATTATTTTTGTTTCCCTTCCCTTATGTTCAACTGTTTTGTCTCTTAAAGTCCTCATATGAGTGAAGTCATATGATTTTTGTCTTTCTCTAATTTCACTTAGCATAATACCCTCCAGTTCCATCCATGTAGCTGCAAATGGCAGGATTTCATTCTTGTTGATTGTTGACTAATACTCCATTGTATATATATACCACAACTACTTTATCCATTCATCCATTGATGGACATTTGGGCTCTTTCCATACTTTGGCTATTGTCAATAGTGCTGCTATAAACATGAGGATGCATGCGTTCCTTGAAACAGCACACCTGTATCCCATGGATAAATGCCTAGTGGTGCAATTGCTGGGTCATAGGGTAGTTCCATTTTTAGATTTTGAGGAACCTCCATACTGTTTTCCAGAGTGGCTGCACCAGCTTACATTCCCACCAACAATGCAAAAGAGACCGTCTTTCTCTGCATCCTCGCCAACATCTGTTGTTGCCTGAGTTGTTAATGTTAGCCATTTGACAGGTATGAGGTGGTATCTCATTGTGGTTTTAATTTGTATTTCCCTGATGATGAGTGATGTGGAGCATTTTTTTTTTTGAAGACTCTGGGGGTGGCTTTTATTTATTTATTTTTCAATATATGAAATTTATTGTCAAATTGGTTTCCATACAACACCCAGTGCTCATCCCAAAAGGTGCCCTCCTCAATACCCATCACCCACCCTCTCCTCCCTCCCACCCCCATCAACCTTCAATTTGTTCTCAGTTTTTAACAGTCTCTTATGCTTTGGCTCTCTCCCACACTAACCTCTTTTTTTTTTCCTTCCCCTCCCCCATGGGTTTCTGTTAAGTTTCTCAAGATCCACATAAGAGTGAAACCATATGGTATCTGTCTTTCTCTGTATGGCTTATTTCACTTAGCATCACACTCTCCAGTTCCAGCCATGTTGCTACAAAGGGCATTATTTCATTCTTTCTCATTGCCACGTAGTATTCCATTGTGTATATAAACCACAATTTCTTTACCCATTCATCAGTTGATGGACATTTAGGCTCTTTCCACAATTTGGCTATTGTTGAGAGTGCTGCTCTAAACATTGGGGTACAAGTGCCCCTATGCATCAGTACTCCTGTATCCCTTGGGTAAATTCCTAGCAGTGCTACTGCTGGGTCATAGGGTAGGTCTATTTTTAATTTTCTGAGGAACCTCCACACTGCTTTCCAGAGCGGCTGCACCAATTTGCATTCCCACCAACAGTGCAAGAGGGTTCCCATTTCGCCACATCCTCTCCAGCATCCATAGTCTCCTGATTTGTTCATTTTGGCCACTCTGACTGGCGTGAGGCGATATCTGAGTGTGGTTTTGATTTGTATTTCCCTGATAAGGAGCGACGTTGAACATCTTTTCATGTGCCTGTTGGCCATCCGGATGTCTTTTTTAGAGAAGTGTCTATTCATGTTTTCTGCCCATTTATTCCCTGGGTTATTTGTTTTTCAGGTGTGGAGTTTGGTGAGCTCTTTATAGATTTTGGATACTAGCCCTTTGTCCGATATGTCATTTGCAAATATCTTTTCCCATTCCGTTGGTTGCCTTTTAGTTTGGTTGGTTGTTTCCTTTGCTGTGCAGAAGCTTTTTATCTTCATAAGGTCCCAGTAGTTCATGTTTGCTTTTAATTCCCTTGCCTTTGGGGATGTCTTGAGTAAGAGTTTGCTACGGCTGAGGTCAGAGAGGTCTTTTCCTGCTTTCTCCTCTAGGGTTTTGATGGTTTCCTGTCTCACATTCAGGTCCTTTATCCATTTTGAATTTATTTTTGTGAATGGTGTGAGAAAATGGTCTAGTTTCAACCTTCTGCATGTTGCTGTCCAGTTCTCCCAGCAGCATTTGTTAAAGAGGCTGTCTTTTTTCCATTGGATGTTCTTTCCTGCTTTGTCAAAGATGAGTTGGCCATACGTTTGTGGGTCTAGTTCTGGTGTTTCTATTCTATTCCATTGGTCTATGTGTCTGTTTTTGTGCCAATACCATGCTGTCTTGATGATGACAGCTTTGTAGTAGAGGCTAAAGTATGGGATTGTGATGCCTCCCGCTTTGGTCTTCTTCAAAATTCCTTTGGCTATTCAGGGCCTTTTGTGGTTCCATATGAATTTCAAAATTGCTTGTTCTAGTTTCGAGAAGAATGCTGGTGCAATTTTGATTGGGATTGCATTGAATGTGTAGATAGCTTTGGGTAGTATTGACATTTTGACAATATTTATTCTTCCAATCCATGAGCAGGGAATGTCTTTCCATTTCTTTATATCTTCTTCAACTACCTTCATAAGCTTTCTATAGTTTTTAGCAAACAGATCTTTTACATCTTTGGTTAGATTTATTCCTAGGTATTTTATGCTTCTTGGTGCAATTGTGAACGGGATCAGTTTCTTTATTTCTCTTTCTGTTGCTTCATTATTAGTGTATAAGAATGCAACTGATTTCTGTACATTGATTTTGTATCCTGCAACTTTGCTGAATTCATGTATCAGTTCTAGCAGACTTTTGGTGGAGTCTATCGGATTTTCCATGTATAATATCATGTCATCTGCAAAAAGCGAAAGCTTGATTTCATCTTTGCCAATTTTGATGCCTTTAATTTCCTTTTGTTGTCTGATTGCTAATGCTAGAACTTCCAGCACTATGTGAAACAACAGCGGTGAAAGTGGGCATCCCTGTCATGTTCCTGATCTCAGGGAAAAAGCTCTCAGTTTTTCCCCATTGAGGATGATGTTAGCTGTGGGCTTTTCATAAATGGCTTTTATGATGTGTAAGTTGTTCCTTCTATCCCGACTTTCTCAAGGGTTTTTATTAAGAAAGGGTGCTGGAAGGGGCGCCTGGGTGGCGCAGTCGGTTAAGCGTCCGACTTCAGTCAGGTCACGATCTCGCGGTCCGTGAGTTCGAGCCCCGCGTCAGGCTCTGGGCTGATGGCTCGGAGCATGGAGCCTGTATCCGATTCTGTGTTTCCCTCTCTCTCTGCACCTCCCCCGTTCATGCTCTGTCTCTCCTGTCCCAAAAATAAATAAACGTTGAAAAAAAATTAAAAAAAAAAAAAAGAAAGAAAGGGTGCTGGATTTTGTCAAAGGCCTTTTCTGCACCGATTGACAGGATCATATGGTTCTTCTCTCTTTTTTTTTATTAATGTGATGTATCACGTATATTGATTTGCGAATGTTGAACCAGCCCTGCATCCCAGGAATGAATCCCACTTGATCATGGTGAATAACACTTTTTATATGCTGTTGAATTCGATTTGCTAGTATCTTATTGAGAATTTTTGCATCCATATTCATCAGGGATATTGGCCTGTAGTTCTCTTTTTTTTTTTACTGGGTCTCTGTCTGGTTTAGGAATCAAAGTAATACTGGCTTCATAGAATGAGTTTGGAAGTTTTCCTTCCCTTTCTATTCCTTGGAATAGCTTGAGAAGGATAGGTATTATCTCTGCTTTAAACGTCTGGTAGAACTCCCCTGGGAAGCCATCTGGTCCTGGACTCTTATTTGTTGGGAGATTTTTGATAACCGATTCAATTTCTTCGCTGGTTATGGGTCTGTTCAAGCTTTCTCTTTCTTCCTGATTGAGTTTTGGAAGCGTGTGGATGTTTAGGAATTTGTCCATTTCTTCCAGGTTGTCCAATTTGTTGGCATATAATTTTTCATAGTATTCCCTGGTAATTGTTTGTATCTCTGAGGGATTGGTTGTAAAAATTCCATTTTCATTCATGATTTTATCTATTTGGGTCATCTCCCTTTTCTTTTTGAGAAGCCTGGCTAGAGGTTTGTCAATTTTGTTTATTTTTTCAAAAAACCAACTCTTGGTTTCGTTGATCTACTCTACAGTTTTTTTAGATTCTATATTGTTTATTTCTGCTCTGATCTTTATTATTTCTCTTCTCCTGCTGGGTTTAGGCCGCCTTTGCTGTTCTGTTTCTAGTTCCTTTAGGTGTGCTGTTAGATTTTGTATTTGGGATTTTTCTTGTTTCTTGAGATAGGCCTGGATTGCGATGTATTTTCCTCTCAGGACTGCCTTCGCTGCGTCCCAAAGCGTCTGGATTGTTGTATTTTCATTTTCATTTGTTTCCATATATTTTTTAATTTCTTCTCTGATTGTCTGGTTGACCCACTCATTCGTTAGTAGGGTGTTCTTTAACCTCCATGCTTTTGGAGGTTTTCCAGACTTTTTCCTGTGGTTGATTTCAAGCTTCAGAGCATTGTGGTCTGAAAGTATGCATGGTATAATTTCAATTATTGTAAACTTATGAAGGGCTGTTTTGTGACCCAGTATATGATTTATCTTGGAGAATGTTCCATGTGCACTCGAGAAGAACGTATATTCTGTTGCTTTGGGATGCAGAGTTCTAAATATATCTGTCAAGTCCATCTGATCCAATGTCTCATTCAGGGCCCTTGTTTCTTTATTGACCGTGTGTCTAGATGATCTATCCATTTCTGTAAGTGGGGTGTTAAAGTCCCCTGCAATTACCACATTCTTATCAATAAGGTTGCTTATGTTTATGAGTAATTGTTTTATATATTTGGGGGCTCCAGTATTCGGTGCATAGACATTTATAATTGTTAGCTCTTCCTGATGGATAGACCCTGTAATTGTTATATAATGCCCTTCTTCATCTCTTGTTACAGCCTTTAATTTAAATTCTAGCTTGTCTGATATAAGTATGGCAACTCCAGCTTTCTTTTGGCTTCCAGTAGCATGATAAATAGTTCTCCATCCCCTCACTCTCAATCTAAAGGTGTCCTCAGATCTAAAATGAGTCTCTTGTAGACAGCAAATAGATGGGTCTTGTTTTTTTTTATCCATTCTGATACCTATGTCTTTTGGTTGGTGCATTTAATCCATTTACATTCAGTGTTATTATAGAAAGATACGGGTTTAGAGTCATTGTGATGTCTGTATGTTTTATGCTTGTAGTGATGTCTCTGGTACTTTGTCTCACAGGATCCCCCTTAGGATCTCTTGTAGGGCTGGTTTAGTGGTGACAAATTCCTTCAGTTTTTGTTTGTTTGGGAAGACCTTTATCTCTCGTATTCTAAATCACAGACTTGCTGGATAAAGGATTCTTGGCTGCATATTTTTTCTGTTTAGCACACTGAAGATATCTTTCCAATCCTTTTTGGCCTGCCAAGTTTCAAAAGAGAGATCAGTCACGAGTCTTATAGGTCTCCCTTTATATGTGAGGGCACGTTTATCCCTTGCTGCTTTCAGAATTTTCTCTTTATTCTTGTATTTTGCCAGTTTCACTATGATATGTCGTGCAGAAGATCGATTCAAGTTACATCTGAAGGGAGTTCTCTGTGCCTCTTGGATTTCAATGCCTTTTTCCTTCCCCAGTTCAGGGAAGTTCTCAGCTATTATTTCTTCAAGTACCCCTTCAGCACCTTTCCCTCTCTCTTCCTCCTCTGGGATACCAATTATGCGTATATTATTTCTTTTTAGTGTATCACTTAGTTCTCTAATTTTCCCCTCATACTCCTGGATTTTTTTTATCTCTCTTTCTCTCAGCTTCTTCTTTTTCCATAACTTTATCTTCTAGTTCACCTATTCTCTCCTCTGCCTCTTCAATCCAAGCCATCGTGGTTTCCATTTTGTTTTGCATTTCGTTTAAAGCGTTTTTCAGCTCCTGGTGCCTGTTCCTTAGTCCCTTGATCTCTGTAGCAAGAGATTCTCTGCTGTCCTCTATACTGTTTTCAAGCCCAGCGATTAATTTTATGACTATTATTCTAAATTCACTTTCTGTTATATTATTTAAATCCTTTTTGATCAGCTCATTAGCTGTTGTTATTTCCTGGAGATTCTTCTGAGGGGAATTCTTCTGCTTGGTCATTTTGGATAGTCCCTGGTGTGGTGAGGACCTGCAGGGCACTTCCCCTGTCCTGTGGTGTATTACTGGAGTTGGTGGGCGGGGCCGCAGTCAGACCTGATGTCTGCCCCCGGCCCACCGCTGGGGCCACAGTCAGACTGGTGTGTGCCTTCTTTTCCCCTCTCCTAGGAGCGGGATTCACTGTGGGGTGGCGTAGCCCGTCTGGGCTACTTGCACACTGCCAGGCTTGTGGTGCTGGGGATCTGGCGTATTAGCTGGGGTGGGTAGGCAAGATGCACAGGGGCAGGAGGGGCAGGCTTAGCTCGCTTCTCCTTAGGTGATCCACTTCAGGAGGGGCCCTGTGGCAGCAGGAGGGAGTCAGATCTGCCGCCAGAGGTTTGGCTCCACAGAAGCACAGAGTTGGGTGTTTGCAAGGAGCGAGCAATTTCCCTGGCAGGAACTGGTTCCCTTTGTGATTTTGACTGGGGAATGGGCGAGGGAGATGGCGCTGGCGAGTGCCTTTGTTCCCCACCAAACTGAGCTCTGTCGTCCGGGGGCTCAGCAGCTCTCCCTCCCTTTGTCCTCCAGCCTTCCCTCTTTCCAAGCAGATCTGTTAACTTATGACCTCCCAGACGCTAAGTCGCGCTTGCTGTCGCAACACAGTCTGTCCAGCCCCTCTGCTTTTGCCAGCCAGACTCGGGGGCTCTGCTTGGCTGGCAGGCTGCCCCTCCGCCCCGGCTCCGTCCCGCCAGTCCATGGAGTGCACACTGCCTTGCCGCCCTTCCTACCCTCTTCCGTGGGCCTCTCGTCTGCGCTTGGCTCTGGAGACTCCGTTCTGCTAATCCTCTGTTGGTTTTCTGGGTTATTTAGGCAGGTGTAGGTGGAATCTAAGTGATCAGCAGGACGCGCGGTGAGACCAGCGTCCTCCTATGCCACCATCTTCTGCATGCCTTCTGTGGAGCATTTTTTCATGTGTCAGTTGGCCATCTGGATGTCTTCTTTGGAGAAGTGTCTATTCATGTCTTTTGCCCATTTCTTCACTGGATTCTTTGTTTTTTGAGTGTTGAGTTTGGCGAGTTCTTTATAGATTTTGGATACTAACCCTTTATCTGATATGTCATTTGCAAATATCTTCTCCCACTCTGTCGGTTGCCTTTTTAGTGTTGCTGATTGTTTCCTTCGCTGTGCAGATTTTTATTTTGATGAAGTCCCAGGAGTTCATTTTTGTTTTTGTTTCCCTTGCCTCCAGAGACGTGTTGAGTAAGAAGTTGCTGCAACCAACATCAAAGAGATTTTTGCCTGCTTCCTCCTCGAGGATTTTGATGGCTTCCTTACATTGAGGTCTTTCATCTATTTTGAGTTTATTTTTGTGTATGTTGTAAGAAAGTGGTCCAGGTTCATTCTTCTGCATGTCACTGTTCACTTTTCCCAGCACCACTTGCTGAAGAGACTGTCTTTTTTCCATTGGCTATTCTTTCCTGCTTTGTCAAAGATTAGTTGCCCGTATGTTTGTGCGCCCATTTCTGGGTTCTCTATTCTGTTCCATTGATCTGAGTGTCTGTTCTTGTTCCAAGATAGTACCATACTGTATTGGTGATTACAGCTTTGTAGTATAGCTTGAAGTCTGGGATTGTGATGCCCCTTGCTTTGGTTTTCTTTGTCAAGATCGCTTTGGCTATTCGGGGTCTTTTCTGGTTCCATACAAATTTTAGGATTATCTGTTCTAGCTCTGTAAAGAATGCTTGTGTTACTTTGATAGGATTTGCATTGAATAGTAAGATTGCTTTGGGTAGTATCGACATTTTAACAATATTTTTCTTCCTATCCAGGAGCATGGAATTTTTTTCCACTTCTTTGTGTCTTCTTCAATTTCTTTCATAAGCTTTCTATAGTTTTCAGTGTATAGATTTTTCACGTCTTTGGTTAAATTTATTCCTAGGTATTTTATGGTTTTTGGTGCAACTGTAAATGGGATCAATTCCTTGATTTCTCTTTCTGTCGCTTCATTGTTGGCGTATAGGAATGCAACCAATTTCTGTGCATTAATATTATATCCTGCAACTTTGTTGAATTCGTGAATCAATTCTTGCAGTTGTTTGGTGGAATCTTTTTGGTGTTCTATATAGAGTATCATGTCATCTGGGAAGAGTGAAAGTTTGATCTCCTCCTGGCCGATTTGGATGCCTTTTATTTCTTTGTGTTGTCTGATTGCAGACGCTAAGACTTCCAATACTGTGTTGAATAACAGTGGTGAGAGTGGACTTCCCTGTCTTGTTCCTGACCTTAGGGGGAAAGCTCTCAGTTTTTCGCCATTGAGGACGATATTAGCATTGGGTCGTTCTTATATGGCTTTTATATCTCGAGGTATGCTCCTTCTATCCCTACTTTGTTGAGGGTTTTTGTCAAGAAAAGAAGCTGTATTTTGTCAAATGCTTTCTCTGCATCTATTGAGAGGATCATATGGTTCTTGTCCTTTCTTTTATTGATGTGATGAATCACATTAATTGTTTTGCAGATATTGAACCAGCCCTGTCTCCCAGGTATAAATCCTGCTTGGTCGTGGTGAATAATTTTTTTAATGTATTGTGGAATCCAGTTGGCTAATATCTTGTTGAAAATTTTTGCATCCATGTTCATCAGGGAAATTGGTCTATAGTTCTCCTTTTTAGTGGTGTCTCTGTCTGGTTTTGGAATCAAGGTAATGCTAGCTTCATAGAAAGAGTTTGGAATTTTTCCTTCCATTTCTACTTTTTGGAACAGTTTCAAGAGAATAGGTGTTAACTCTTCTTTGAATGTTTGGTATATTTCCCCTGGAAAGCCATCTGGCCCTGGACTGTTGTGTTTTGGCAGATTTTTTATTACTAATTTGATTTCCTTACTGGTTATGGGTCTGTTCAAATTTTCTATTTGTTCCTGTTTCAGTTTTGGTAGTGTATATGTTTCTAGGAATTTGTCCATTTCTTCCAGATTGCCCATTTTATTGAGATATAATTTCTTGGAGATTAAAATAATTTTAAATAGGATTGTATGGTACAAGCATAAAGAATGCTGATATATTAATCTGACATAATAGCTTGTAACGTCTTCAGTCTTTGGAAGTATTTCACCAAGGGGCACCTGGGTGGCTCAGTCTGTTAAGCATCTGACTTGGGCTCAGGTCATGATTTCGTGGTCCATGAATTCGAGCCCCACGTCGGGCTCTGTGCTGACAGCTCAGAGCCTGGAGCCTATTTCAGAGTCTGTGTCTCCCTCTCTCTCTGACCCTCCCCCTGTTCATTCTCTGTATCTCTGTCTCAAAAATAAACGTTAAAAAAATTTAAAATTATTTCACCAAAAATATCATTGATTTCATAACAAGGTAAAGGACCAGAGTATTCAAATAGAATCCTTCGGCCCACCTCCCCTCCAGCAACCCTCATTTTGTTCTCTATAATTAACAGCCTGTTTTATGGTTTGACTATCTCTTTTCCCTCCTATGTTCATCCGTTTCATTTCTTAAATTCCACGTATGAGTGAAATCATATGGTATTTGTCTTTCTCTGAATGAGTTATTTCACTTAGTACATTCTAACTCCATCCATGTCATTGAAAATGCAACGTTTCATTCTCTTTGATGGCTGAGTAATAGTCCACTGTGTGTGTGTGTGTGTGTGTACCACATCTTCTTTATCCATTCATCAGTCCATGGACATTTGGACTCCTTCTATATTTTCACTATTGTTGATAAGGCTGGTATAAACGTCTAGGAGTAGGTATCCCATTTGAATCAGTATTTTTGTAAATTTTAGGTAAATACCTATTGGTGCAATAGCTAGATTGTAGGGTAGTTCTATTTTTAACCTTTTGAAGAACCTCCAAACTGTTCTCCAGAGTGGCTGCACCAGTTTGCATTCCCACCAACAGTGGAAGAGGATTCCCCTTTCTCTGCATCCTTCCCAACATCTGTTGTTTCCTCTGATGTCAATTGTAGCCATTCTGAAAAGTGTGAAGTGATAACTCATTGTAGTTTTTATTTGTGTTTCCCTGATGATGAGAGATGTTGAGCATTTTTCAAGTGTCTCTTTGCTATCTGGATGTCTTCTTTGGATAAGCGTCTATTCATGTCTTCTGCCGCTTTTTCACAGGATAATGTCTTTTGGGGTGTTGAGTTTGGTAAGTTCCTTATAGATTTTTTGATAATAACACTTTATCTGATATATTATTTGCAAGTATCTTTTCCCATTTCAAAGGTTTTGTTGATTGTTTCCTTCTCTGTGCAGAAGCTTTTTCTCTTGATAAAGTCCCAATAGTTCATTTTTGCTTTTGGTTCCCTTGCCTCTGTAGATGTATCTAGTAAGAAGTTGCTATGGCCAATGTCAAAGAGGTTACTGCCTGTGTTCTCCTCTAGTATTTTGATTGTTTCCTGTCTAAAATGTAGATCTCTCATCCATTTTGAATTCATTTTTGTGTATAAGAAAGTGGTCCAGTTTCATTCTTCTTCATGCAGTTGTCCAGTTCTCCCAACACCATTTGTTGAAGAGACTTTTTTGCATTGGATATTCATTCCTACTTTATCAAAAATTAGTTGGCCTTATACTTGTAGGTTCATTTCTGGGTTTTATACTCTGTTCCATTGATCTATTTGTTTTTGTGCTGGTACCCTACTGTTTTGATCAGCACAGCATTGTAGTATAACTTGATGTCTGGAATTATGATGCCTCCAGCTTTGCTTTTCTTTTTCAAGATTGCATTGGCTATTTGGTGTCTTTTGTGGTTCCATACAAGTCTTAGGATTGTTTGTTATAGCTCTGTGAAAAATTCTGGTAGTATTTTGATAGGGATTGCATTAAGTCTGTAGATTGCTTTGGGTAGTATAGACATTTTAACAATATTCTTCAAATCCATGAGCATAGAATGTTCATTTCTTTGTGTCATCTTCAGTTTATTTTATATTTGTGTATAGCTTTCAGTGCACAAATCTTTTACCTCTTTGGTTAGGCTTATTCTTAGGTGTCATCATTTTTGGTGCAATTGTGAATGAGATTTATTCCTTTATTTCTCTTTCTGCTGCTTCATTACTGGTGTATAGAAATGCAACAGATTTCTGTACATTGATTTTATATCCTGAAACTTTACTGAATTCATGTATCAATTCTAGCAATTTTTTGTGGAGTCCTTTGGGTTTTGAACATAGAATATCATGCCATCTACGAATAGTGAAATTTTGGTATCCTTCTTGCTGATTTAGATGCCTTTTATTTCCTTTTGTTGTCTGAATGCTGAGGCTAACTCTTCCAGTACTATGTGACATAGCAATGTTGAGAGTGGACATCCCTCTCTTGTTCCTGACCATAGAGGAAAAGGTCTCAGTTTGTCCCTATTGAGAATAATATGAGCTATGGGTCTTTTATATATGGCCTTTATTATGTTGAAGTATATTCCCTTTATCCCTACTTTGTTGAGGGCTTTTACCAAGAATGGAGGCTGTACTTTGTCAAATACTTTTTCTTCATCTATTGACACAATCATATTATTCTTTTCCTTTCTTTTACTAATGTGGTTATCACATTGAGTGATTTGTGAATATTGAGCCACCCTTGCAACAGAGGAATAAATCACATTTGATTGTGGTGAATGATTATTTCAATATACTGTTGGATTTGATTTGCTGGTATCTACTGAGAATTTTTGCATCCCTGTTCATCAGGGATATTGGCTTATAATTCTCCTTTTCAGTGGGGTACTTTTCTGGTTTTGGAATCAAGGTAATGCTGGCTTCATAGAATGAGTTTGGAAACTTTCCTTCCATTTCTACTTTTTGGAATAGTTTGAGAATAATACGTATTTTACTCTTCTTTAAATGTTTGGTAGAATTTGCCTGTGAAGCCATCTGGTCCTGGACTTTTGTTTGATGGGAGATTTTTTATTAGTTATTCAATTCCTTTGCTGGTTATTGATCTGTTCAAGTTTTCTATTTCTTCCTGTTTCAGTTTTGGTAGTTTATATGTTTCTAGGAATTTATCCATTTCTTCCAGGTTGTCCAATTTGTTGGCATATAATTTTTCATAATATTCTCTTTTAATTGTATTTCTGTGGTGTTCCTTCTTGTTTCTCCTCTCCCATTTGTGATTTTATTTATTCCATTCCTTTCTGTTTTCTTTTTGGTAAGTTTGGCTAAGGTTTATCAATTTTATTGATTCTTTCAAATAACAAGCTCCTAGTTTAATTGATATATTCTACTGTTTTGTTGTTGTTGTTTTTGTTGTTGTTGTTGTTTCTATACGATTTATTTCTGATCTAGTCTTTATTATTTCCTTTCTTGTGCTGGATTTAGGCTTCACTTGTTCTTTTTCTAGCTTCTCTAAGTGTAATTTTGGGTTGCGTATTCGAGTTGTTTTGTTGTTTTTTTTTGTTTTTTTTTTTTTGTTTTTTGTTTTTTTTTTTTTTTGCTTCTTGAGGTGGACTATATACTTCCCACTTATGACCACTTTTGCTGAATTCCAAATGTTTTGGACCATCATGTTTCCTTTTTTTTTTTTTCAACGTTTATTTATTTTTGGGACAGAGAGAGACAGAGCATGAACGGGGGAGGGGCAGAGAGAGAGGGAGACACAGAATCGGAAGCAGGCTCCAGGCTCTGAGCCATCAGCCCAGAGCCCGACGCGGGGCTCAAACTCACAGACCGCGAGATCGTGACCTGGCTGAAGTAGGACGCTTAACCAACTGCGCCACCCAGGCGCCCCTGGACCATCATGTTTTCATTATCATTTCTTTCCATGTATTTTTTTAAATTTCTTCTTTGATTTCAAAATTTACCAATTCATTGTTTAGTAGGATATTCTTTAACCTCTATGTATTTGAGGGTTTTCCAATTTTTTTCTTGTGGTTGACTTCAAGTTTCATAGCCTTGTGCTCAGAAAATATGTGTGGTATGATCTCAAATATTTTGTACTTCTTGAGGTCTGATTTGTGACCCAGTATGTGATCAATCCTGGAGAATGTCCCATATGCACTTGAAAAGAATGTCTATTCCGCTGCTTTAGGACGAAATGTTCTGAATATATCTATTAAGTCCATCTGGTCCAGTGTGTCATTCAAAGCCATCATTTCCTTGTTGATTTTCTGCTTAGATTATCTGTCCATTGGTGTAAGTGGTGTGTTAAAGTCCCCTATTTATTGTATTATTAAAATGAGTTTCTTTATATGTTTGTTATTGATTGATTTCTATGTTTGGATTGTTCCAAGTTGGGGACATAAATATTTATACGTGTGAGAACTTTTGGTTAGATACACCCCTTATTATGATATAGTGCCCTTCATCTCTTGTTACAGTCTTGGTTTAAAATCTTGGTTGTCTGATTGAAGCTTTGCTACTCCAGCTTTATTTTTACATCTGTTAGAATGACAAATGGTTTTTCATCCCCTCACTTTCAATATACAGTTGTCTTTAGGACTGGAATGAGTCTCTTGTAGGCAGCACATGTTTGTGTCTTTTTTATTCTATTCTGACACCCTATGTCTTCTGATTGGAGCATTTAGTCCATTTCTATTCAGAGTGATTATTGACAGGTATGAATTTTGTGTCATTGTATTACCTGTAAAGTCATTGTTTCTGGAGATTTTCTCTGTTCCTTTCTAGTCTTTGTTGCTTTTGATTTTTCTTTCCCACTCAAAGACACCCCTTTAATATTTCTTTCAAGGCAGGTTTAGTGGTCACAAACTCATTTAGTTTTTGTTTGTCTGAGAAACTCTATCTCTCCTTCTATTCTGAATGACAGCCTTGCTGGATAGAGTATTCTTGGCTGCATTTTTTTCCTATTCAGCACGTTGAATATATTATACCACTACCTTCTTGCCTGCCAAGTTTCTGTGAAGATATATGCTGCTAACCTTCTTGATCTCCCCTTGTAGGTTAGGGACGTTTTTTGTCTTGCTGCTTTTAAAAGTTTTTGTGTCTATATTTTGCAAGTTTAACTACACTATGTCTTGGTGTTGTCTGGGTTTTAATTTTTATTCAAGTTCTCTGTGCCTCCTGGATCTTGATGTGTGTTTCCTTCTACAGATTAGGAAAGGTTTTGGTTGTTATTTCCTCAAATAAACCTTCTGCTCCCTTTTCCTTCTCTTTTTTTTTTTTTCTGGGACTCCTATATCACCAATGTTATTACACTTTATGGAGTCACTGAGTTTCCAAGTCTATTCTTGTGTTGCATATTCTTTATTCTAAGCTTCATTATTTTCCATTATTCTCAATATATATCACTTATTCTTTCATCTGCTTCTTATCCCTGTCATTACATCCAGATGGTTTTGAATTTTGGTTATTGCATTTTTTTTTCATTTTTGACTGAGTAGTTTTTAGGTCTTTTATCTCGGTGGTAAGGGACTCCCTGGTGTCTTCTATGCTTTTCTCAAGCCCAGATTGTATCCTTATGATTGTTGTTTTAAATTCTAGATCAGGTATATTACTTATATCTGTTTGGATTAGATCCCTGGCAGTGACCTTTTCTTGTTCTTTCTTTTTGGATGAATTCTTCCTTCTTGACATTATGTGTAGGTCTCTGTCTTCTGTGTGTTAGGAAAGCCTGTTATGTTTCCTGTTCCTGAGAGCAATGGCTTTATGTAGAGGAGGGCATATACTGTGCAGAACCTGGGCTTTAAGAAGGGTTTCTGGTGTATGTTGTGTGCACTCTGCTGCTGTGTTTTGGCTGCTTTTTCCCTCAGTTTCTCCTTGCCTGCAGTGGGTAGTGTTTGGACTTTGTACAGAATATGGTGGGCTTCAGCTAGGTGTGTTCTGATCTACTTATGAAAAAAGACCTGATATTTTCACTAGAACTTAAGCTTCACATCACTCTATGGTCAGTAGATGTGGTATGTGTGGGGATTTGTGCTGGTTTTCTGCAGGAGGTGACCACTGCTCTGGTTCTCAGGCACAGTTGCTCAAGAAAAGCAGCACCTGCTTGGTGTAAGCAATTTATGTAGCTACCTTTGGTGCTATGCTGCTTATTGAAGTTATTTTATGCTAAGGAGTGGGGGGAGGGAAATGATGCCAGCCCCGTCCCTCATCCCCAGAAAGGGGATTTTACACCTGCTGCTGACCAGGAAGCCCTCACAGAAGAGTGAAAAATCTCACTTCATATGTCTCAGGTGTCCCTCAGAATCCTGCCTTCACCCTGTCTCTGTCCAGGACATCTGTCTGTCTGGCAGTGCAGTGCACCTGTGTTCTATCCCAGGCAGGCCAGCTGAGTTTTAAAACTCCAAATTTTAGGGACCTGGAATGGTGCAGACCCACGCTGGCCTTCTGGAGGAGGGTCTCGCTGCACTGGGACTGATGCAGATATGTCCCAGAAGAGCAGTCACACCAAAGCGCAGGGGGGTGGGGGCTGGCGTTTAGAGCAAAACACAGCAAAGAGTCAGTGTCCACATTAGCCACACCCTGTAGGTGTCTATTCACCTATGCTGAGGAGCAGGGGGAGGTAATAACATCCACATGCTCTTTTGTCCCCTGAGTGGCAATGCCAACTCTCACAGATGCACTCCAAGAAGAAGGAATTTTCTCTCCCAGTGCACCCCAGAGGATCCTCAGATGGTGCCTTCTGCCCCTTGGCTATCTATCCTTCTTCCCCACAGGAACACTGCACCACCCTCAGGGCTCCACACCAACCATTCCAGGGACCTCTAAAGCTCCAGTCTTTGAGCCCCACTGTTTGCAAAAACTCACAAAAATCAGACCCTCTTGTTTTCCCCATCAATAGCTCTGGGGAAGTGTTTTCCTTGTCTGATCTTCTATTCTCTCTCTCTCTGTCTCTCTGTCTCTCTGTCTCTCTGTCTCTCTCTCTCCCCATGACCAGGGATCCCTCCCTTTTACAGCACCTGTGATCTTTTTCTCCCCCAAATGATGTCTCTGCACCTCCTACCTTCCACAATGTGACCTCTTCTCACCTTCTAGTTGTGCAGTTTGTTCTGTCAGTCCTCAGGTTAATTTCTTGGGTATTCAGAACGATCTGATATTTACCTAGTTGTGTTTGGGAGACAAAACAAGCCTAGGGGCCTCCTCCTACTCCACCATCTTAGCTCCTTTCTCAGCAGCATATTTTCAAGGATATCATGGCTGCTGGTGTCTGAGCTATGTGGAATAGTAACCCTTGAAAACACATCTTTAAATCCTTCTCACAGGTGCTTTTATGATTATCATCTCCAACAGCTGTCTTCTGTATCTTGCTATCAACATAACACATCTGGTTCTCCTGAAATATCTCATCCAAAGTTTAGGAGGATGGGAAGTCCAAAATTAAGGTGCTAGCACCATAGCGTTGTGGTGAAAACCCTCTTCTAGATTTCAGGTTTCTGACAGCCAACTTTAGTGTCCTCAAAAAGTGAAAGAGAGCTATATAATGAGGTTCTAACTTTAGAAATCAATCTTTAAGTATGCTTGTTTTATTGAAACTTGGAATCATTTTTGAATCTCAAACGATGTGTTATTTCTCTGCATATTTCATTGATGTGTAATACAGTTTGGTCAAGAGCTCTTTGTGGGGTGCCTGGGTGGCTCAGTCAGTTAAGCGTCCAAATTCGGCTCAGGTCATGATCTCACGGTTCGTGAGTTCGAGCCCCGTGTTGGGCTCTGTGCTGACAGCTCAGGGGCTGGAGTCTGGGATTCTGTGTCTCCCTCTCTCTCTTTTCCTCCCCTGCTCACACTCTGTCTCTCTCTCAAAATAAAGATTTTAAAATGTAAAAAAAAAAGAGCTCTTTGTTTTGGTTTAACATTGCCTGATTTATAGAAATCCTCCAAAAATACTTAAATTTTATGTAGCATTTTTTTTTAAAAATTATACTTGGGGCGCCTGGGTGGCTCAGTTGGTGGAGCATCCAACGTCAGTTCAGGTCATGATCTCACAGTGAGTTCAAGCCCTGCATCAGGCTCTCTGCTGTCAGAGTGGAGCCCACTTCAGATCCTCTGTCTTCTAGCAAGTTTGATGATTATTATAGAGTATTGTTGTCTATATTCACCATGCTGTGCACTAGATATCTAGGACT
The DNA here is from genome assembly GCF_018350155.1 of Leopardus geoffroyi. Classification (NCBI taxonomy): domain Eukaryota; kingdom Metazoa; phylum Chordata; class Mammalia; order Carnivora; family Felidae; genus Leopardus; species Leopardus geoffroyi. The sequence goes on along the minus strand of NC_059343.1, from coordinate 64,003,145 downwards.
TACTTATTTTGTAAGTTTGTACCTTAAACATCATTTGTACTGTCCCTCCATCATTTTACTCTGTTTTTATGAGCTTGTCTTATTTATACTATACATATGAGTGATATCATACAGTATTTGTCATTCTTATCTTTGACTTATGTTTAAAATATCTCACTTAGCATAGTGTCCTCAGAGTTCAAAAAATACATTCTTTATTATTGCATGTAGCCACTGAAAAGTTAAACTACTATTGATTGTGTGAATTCTTTTACATTTTACTCTCCAATAATACTTCCTGTGTCAATTTTCAGGAAAACATCTCAAAGATATTTACCTTTTATAATTTTCATCTTAATTATCTATATTAATTTTTCTTAGGATATATTTTATTCAACCTGCCTATTCTATGGCTTTAGAGTGAGAAGACGGCACAAGAATTAAGAACATTTATATGTAATTTTTTTCTAAGAGATGATTATTTTTCCTTCAAAATTTTGAGTTTATCAGTCAAATCCCAATCATCCAAATGTTATGAATAAATATTTCTAAAACTTAGTAGTTTCAAAATTGCATTGGTTCATAATAAGTGATATATATGTATATATATATATGCATAGTGTGTCTTTGTGTATATGTTTGCCTGTATCTGGTTTGGTACTATGCCATTGATCTTCCACATTCTTCCAGGACTACTCTAAATTCCAGTGAAGGCTGTGGTGGGTACTTAAGTAAGAATAAGTTCATTCTCTCAGAGGTCCTTATTTAAAGGAGAGCAGCATGGAGTGCCTGGGTGGCTCAGTAAGTTGGGCATCCAATTTTGGCTCAGGTCATGATCTCATGGTTTGGGGGTTCAAGCCCCACATCCAGCTCTGTGTTGACAGCTCAGAGTCTGCAGTCTGCTTTGGATTCTTTGTTTCCCTCTCTCTGCCCCTCACCCGCTCACTCTCACTCTCTCTCTCTCTCTCTCAAAAGTAAATAAACATTAAAATAATAATAAATAAATTTTTAAAAATAAAGGAGAGCAGCACTATTGAAGCAGAAACACAGTTATTAATAGGCCTCCAACTTTATAAAAGGAAATTTCAAAGTTAAAGACTATAGCAATTATTCTATATAACAAAGAGAGTTGAAACTTTGAAGAGCTCTTACTTGCATTCCCTGACTTCAATACATAAAAGATTATTCTGTTTTATATTTCTATATATCGTCATTTATTTTGCCTTGTATAGTCTATATATGTATATATTTTTTTCTTTTTAAAAAAATATTTATTTTTTGGAACAGCACAAGTGAGGGAGGGGCCGAGAGATGGGGACAGAGGATCTGAAGCAGGCTCTGCACTGAACAGGCTGACAGCAGTGACCCCGATGTGGGGCTTGATCATGACCTGAGCCAAAGTCAGACACTGAACCGACTGAGCTACCCAGGTGCCCTGTATATAGTTTTTTCTTTCCAAATTTTATATATTATTTTTTCTATTTATATTTTATATATTATTTATATATTATTATATATAAATTTTATATCCAAACGTGATCAAACATTTATAAGGTACCAAGGCCTTTTAGATTAGTTATTATAAATATATATTTCTCATATCACTCTAAGTCCTATTTGTCTGTGATAATTTCAAACAACATTGATCTCTCCCTTTCCTGGCTAATTCTGGAACTGACTGTCTATATTATGTATTTTAATTTTTTTATTATATTTGGTTGAGCATGTTGTTTTATACACATGACTCTCGTTTTATAAACAATTTCATTTTTTAAATGTGTAGGCTTATTAATCTGGATCCCTTATGCATTTTCCCAAATAATGTTATAAAATGGTCGTTAGAGTTCAAGACCAGCACTGCAAATCTTATTCAACACATCATGTAGCTGAAATGCTATATATCAATGACAAGAAATAGTAACATAGTAGTCTTACAGTGTTAGTAACTAAAACACAGAAACCACAAAGTACATTAAAATCTTTTCTTATTTAAAATTGGACACTGATACTTGAGAGGGGAAAGAGAATAAAGGACAGTAAAAAGTAGTAGCTGGAGACATGGGAATGCTTAAGAACCTTTTGGGGAGGTGGGTGGATAGCATTTATTGGCCATATATAATTTCACTTCTGAACTTAACACTTTATTTTAGATTTATTACCAAAACTACTTTATACTAATTGATTATAATAAGGCTTTTTCCCTCCTCAGGCTCACAAATTATAGAGGAATTTTCTATGGGAACTGTGCAAGATTTGTAGCATCAAAGAAATAAGACATTATTTGAGAAAAATCTTGTCTGCGTAGAATTAACTAAGTAGCAAAACTATAAGCTGAAGGGTGAATTAGGTTAGGGATGAATTGGAAAGAAAATGACCTTAAGTCAATTATCTATTTTGGTCACCAGACAATATGAGGCCCAGAGTTAAGCTGGAGGGATATACACAGGACATGAAAAAGAATTCAGGAAATGACTACATTGTATTGTCTTAAATTTTTTTTATTTCTGAATGCCCTTTCACAAAAGAAAAACTTACTTTGAGGTAGGGAAATGCACAGTATCTTTATTTTGTATCCCACACAATACAAAACACAAACCAATCACATAATAGATGCTCAATATATAATAACAAAATAATAATATGCCTACCTCATAGGCTTATTGTGAGAATTAAATGAGCTAATGCATGCATAATGCTTAGAATGGTGCCTGGCACATGGTAAGAGAGCAATGTGTTTATTATTATCATTAACACCATCATCATTATTATTATTACTACTACTACTATTGTTAGCTTTCTTTGATTAAATCTTTTGCCTATGGAAGAATATTGTCAAAATGTCAATACTACCCAAAGCTATCTACACATTCAATGCAATCCCAATCAAAATTGCACCAGCATTCTTCTCGAAACTAGAACAAGCAATCCTAAAATTCATATGGAACCACAAAAGGCCCCGAATAGCCAAAGGAATTTTGAAGAAGAAGACCAAAGCGGGAGGCATCACAATCCCAGACTTTAGCCTCTACTACAAAGCTGTCATCATCAAGACAGCATGGTATTGGCACAAAAACAGACACATAGACCAATGGAATAGAATAGAAACCCCAGAACTAGACCCACAAACGTATGGCCAACTCATCGTTGACAAAGCAGGAAAGAACATCCAATGGAAAAAAGACAGTCTCTTTAACAAATGGTGCTCGGAGTACTGGACAGCAACATGCAGAAGATTGAAACTAGACCACTTTCTCACACCATTCACAAAAATAAACTCAAAATGGATAAAGGACCTGAATGTGAGACAGGAAACCATCAAAACCCTAGAGGAGAAAGCAGGAAAAGACCTCTCTGACCTCAGCCGTAGCAATCTCTTACTTGACACATCCCCAAAGGCAAGGGAATTAAAAGCAAAAGTGAATTACTGGGACCTTATGAAGATAAAAAGCTTCTGCACAGCAAAGGAAACAACCAACAAAACTCAAAGGCAACCAACGGAATGGGAAAAGATATTTGCAAATGACATATCGGACAAAGGGCTAGTATCCAAAATCTATAAAGAGCTCACCAAACTCCACACCCCCAAAACAAATAACCCAGTGAAGAAATGGGCAGAAAACATGAATAGACACTTCTCTAAAGAAGATATCCAGATGGCCAACAGTCACATGAAAAGATGTTCAACGTCGCTCCTCATCAGGGAAATACAAATCAAAACCACACTCAGATATCACCTCAGGCCAGTCAGAGTGGCCAAAATGAACAAATCAGGAGACTATAGATGCTGGAGAGGATGTGGAGAAACGGGAACCCTCTTGCACTGTTGGTGGGAATGCAAATTGGTGCAGCCACTCTGGAAAACAGTGTGGAGATTCCTCAAAAAATTAAAAATAGACCTACCCTATGACCCAGCAGTGGCATTGCTAGGAATTTACCCAGGGGATACAGGAGTACTGATGCATAGGGGCACTTGTACCCCAATGTTTAGAGCAGCACTCTCAACAATAGCCAAATTGTGGAAAGAGCCTAAATGTCCATCAACTGATGAATGGATAAAAAAATTGTGGTTTATATACACAATGGAATACTACGTGGCAATGAGAAAGAATGAAATATGGCACTTTGTAGCAACATGGATGGAACTGAAGAGTGTTATGCTAAGTGAAATAAGCCATACAGAGAAAGATACCGTATGTTTTCACTCTTATGTGGATCCTGAGAAACTTAACAGAAACCCATGGGGGAGGGGAAGGGAAAAAAAAGAGGTTAGAGTGGAAGAGAGCCAAAGCATAAGAGACTCTTAAAAACTGAGAACAAACTGAGGGTTGATGGGGGGTGGGAGGGAGGGGAGGGTGGGTGATGGGTATTGAGGAGGGCACCTTTTGGGATGAGCACTGGGTGTTGTATGGAAACCAATTTGACAATAAACTTCATATATTGAAAAAAATCTTTTGCCTATATCCCTGTGAGTTGAAAGATGATGAAATTTGACTGTCCAACGTAATTAGAAGTTACCTTACAGTAGATGTAGACTCCAGCCTTAGCCTCAGAATTAAACTGGTCTTTTGAAAGAGGGATTAGGTTGGAAGGAGCATGGAGGTAAACTCTGACTACATCATCTGACATTAAGTGACCTCTTGTGCTCCTTTATTTACTGAAAAGCTAGAAATATTGATAATTTTGAATCATTACCATCTCTGATGTTGACTGGCCTCTTTGTGCTATCTTATTTAGTGAAAAGCTAGAAATATTGATAATTTTGAATCATTCCCATCCTTCACAGCCCATTTACAGGATCTTGATCCAATCATTTTATTCATGAAAAATTTTATTTAGAATGTAATTCTGATAGATAATAGTTCCCAATTTTACTTTTTACTTCTTTATTTAAATAAAATAGACTCTTCTGAAATGAATCACCTACAAATTTTTAAAAAGCATAACACATATGCTAAATGGCTTTTTGGACATACTTTTATCTCCAGAGTGGCAATTTTTAATTTTTAACTCTGAAACACACACCTGTGTATCTTAGATATCAATAAATCAGAGGCTTTAGAAATGATTCTTTATTATTGTCCTCCATTCGTTGAAAATTAAATATTTGTTATTTAAAGTTTAAGGAATTTTTTAAGTTTATTTATTTATTTTGAGAGAGAGAGAGAGAGAAAGAGTGAAAGTGGGGGAGGGGCAGAGAGAGAAGGAGAGAATCCCACGCAGGCTCTGCACTGTCAGCACAGAGCCCAACTCAGGGCTCCATCTCATGAACCCATGAGGTCATGACCTGAGCTGAAGTCAAGAGTCAGACACTTAACCAACTGACCCACACAGCTCCCCCCTCAAAACAGTGTGTAAATAGGAATATTTTTAAATGATTGACTACTAGAGTGGGACATTTTTCAATAAAAGTTTCATCATTTATTCAAAATTTATCATTTTGGCTTTATTGAGATATAACTGGCACATAACATTGTATAGGTTAATGGTGTACAGCATAACTTGATACACATGTATTGTGGAATGATTACCATAATAAGGTTAATATATTCATCTACTCACATAATTACTTTTTTGTGTGGTAAGAACATTTAAGGTTTACTCTCTTAGCAACTTTCATGTATATAATACAGTATTATTAACTATAGTTGCAATGCTATACATTAGATCCCCATAATTTATTCATTTAATAGGTGGGACTTTTACTCTTTGACCAACATCTCCCCAGTTCTCCCACCTAGCAGCACCTGGCAACCACCAATCTACTCTCTGTTTTTATTTTAAAGTTTATTTATTTATTCTGAGAAAAAAAGAAAGACAGCATGAGCAGGGGAGGTCCAGAGAGAGAGGGAGAGAGAATCCCAAGCAGGCTCTGTGTTATCAGTGCAAAGCTCTACACAGGGCTCAATCCCACAAACCATGAGATCATGACCTGAGCCAAAATCAAGAGCTGGATGTTTAACCAACTGAGCCACCCAGGTGCTCCTTAATCTGTTTTTATGAATTCAGCTTTTTAGATTCCACCTTTGAGATCACATAGTATTTATATTTTTCTGTCTGACATATTTCACTTAACATAATGTCCTCAAGGTCCAAATGGCAGATCTCCTTCATGTTTATGGCCAAATAATATTTGATTGTGTATATACACCACTTTTTCTTTTTTTTTTCTTTTTTAAATTTTATTTAAACTTTAATTAACATACAGTGCAATATTGGTTTCAGGAATAGGATTCAGTAATTCATCACTCACATACCACACCCAGTGCTCATCACAAGTGCCCTTCTCAGTACCCATCACCCATCTAGCCTATCTCCCACCCACCTCCCCCTGTCAACCCAGTTTGTTCTCTATCATTAAGTGTCTTTTGTGGTTTGTTTCCCTTTCTTCTCTTCCCCCACCTTCCCATATGTGCATCTGTTTTGTTTCTTAAATTCCACATATGAGTGAAATCACATGGTATTTGTCTTTTTCTGACTGACTTAGTTCGCTTAGCATAATACTTTTTAGCTCCATTCATGTCATTATAAATGGCAAGATTTCATCCTTTTTAACAGCTGAGTAATATTCCATTGTATATGTACAACACATCTTCTTTATCCATTCATCAGTCGATGGACCTTTGGGCTCTCTCTATAGTTTAGCTATTCTGATAATGCTGCTATAAACACTGGGGAGCATGTACACTTTTGAACCTGTATTTTTGTATACTTTGGAAAAATATCTAATAGTGCAATTGCTAGAACATAGGGTAGTTCTATTTTTAGTTTCTTGAGGAACCTCCATTCTATTCTCCCGAGGGGCTGTACCATTTTGCATTCTCACCAACAATGCAAGAGTGTTCCGCTTTTTCTTCATGCATCCTCACCACAACCTATTGTTTCTTGTGTTGTTAATTTTAGCCATTCTGACAGCTATCAGGTGGTATTTCATCATGGTTTTGATTTGTATTTCAGTGATGATGAGTGATGTTGAGCATCTGTTCATGTGTGTGTTAGCAATCTGGATGTCTTTATTTAAAAAAAATGTCTGTTCATGTCTTCTTCCCATTTCTTAAATGAATTATTTGTTTTTCATGTATTGAGTTTGATAAGTTCTTTATAGATTTTTGGTATTAATCATTCATCAGATGTGTCATTTGCAAATATCTTCTCCCAATCCCTAGGCTACCTTTTAGTTTTGTTGATTGGTTCCTTCATTGCGAAGATTTTATCTTGATGAAATCCAAATAGTTCAGTTTTGCTTTTGTCTCCCTTACCACCAGAGACATGTCTAATAAGCAGTGGTTACTGATGAGGTCAAAGAGGTTGTTGCATGTGCTCCTCTAGGATTTTTGTGGTTTCCTGTCTCACATTTAGCACTTTCATCCATTTTGAATTTATTTTTGTGCATGATGAAAGAAAGGATCCCATTTTCATTCTTCATGTTGCCGTCCAGTATTCCCAACACCATTTGTTGAAGAGACTGTCTTTTTTGCATTGGATATTCTCTCCTGCTTTGTCAAAGATGAATTAACCATATAGCTGTGGGTCCATTTCTGAGTTTTCTATTCTGTTCCATTGAACACTGTGTCTGTTTTTGTGCCAGTACCATACTATCTTGATGACTACAGCTTTGCAATAGCTTGAAAGCAGGAATCATGATGTCTCCAGCTTTGGTTTTCTTTTTCAGGATTGCTTTGACTATTTGGGGTCTTTTGTGGTCACATACAAATTTTGGCATTATTTGTTTGAGCTCTGAAAAAATTGCTGGTGTTATTTTGACAGGAATTGCAAAAACTGCTGGTGTTATTTTGATAGGGATTGCATTAAATGTGTAGATTGATTTGGGTAATATAGACATTATAACAATGTTTGTTCTTCCAATCCATGAGTACAGAATGCTTTTCATTTCTTTGTGTTCTCCTCAATTTCTTTCATAAGTATTTTATAGCTTTCAGAGAAAATGTCTTTTACCTCTTTAGTTAGGTTTATTCTTGAGTATCTTATTGTTTTTGGTGCAATTTGGGATTTACTCCTTGATTTCTTTTTCTGCTGCTTTGTTGTTGGAGTATAAAAACGCAACATATTTCTGTACATTGATTTTATATCCTACAACCTTGCTGAATTCATGTATGAGTTCTAGAAATTTTTGGTGTAGTCTTTCGGGTTTTCTACATAGTGTGTCATGTCATCTGTTAATAGTGAAAGTTTGATTTCTTCCTTGCTGATTTGGATGCCTTTTATTTTTTTGTTACAGGATTGTTGAGGCTAAGACTTCTGGCACTATGTTAAATAGTAATGTTGAGAGGGGACATCCTTGTCTTGTCCCAGACCATGGGGGAAACGCTGTCCATTTTTCCCCATTGAGAATTATATTAGCTCTGTGTCTTTTGTATATGGTCTTTATGACATTGAGATATGTTCCATCTGTCCCTATTTTGTTGAGGATTTTTACCAAGAAAGGATGTTGTATTTTAGGGGCACCTGGGTGTTGAGTGTCCAGCTCTTGATTTTGGCTCAGGTCATGATCTCACAGTTAGTGGGTTCAAGCCCTGTATCAGTCTCCAAGCTGAAAGCACAGAGCCTGCTTGGGATTCTCTCTCTCTATCCCTTTCCCTCTGCCCCTCCCCAACTCATGCTCAATTGCTCTCTGTCTCTCTCTCTCAAACTAGATAAACCTCAAAAAGTAATGGATGTTGTATTTTTCAAATGTTTTTTCTCCACCAATTGAGAGAATCATATGGTTCTTAGCCTTTCTTTTTTAATGTGGTGTATCACATTGATTTGTGTATATTCAACCATCCCTGCAGCCCAGAATAAAACCCATTTGAACATGGTAAATAATTCCTTAAATATACTGTTGAATTTTCTTTACTAGTATCTTATGGAGAATTTTTGCATCCATGTTAATCAGGAATATTGGCCTATAATTCTCCTTTTTAGTGGGGTTTTTGTCTAGTTTTGGAATCAAGGCCATTCTGGCTTTGTTGAATGGAATTGAAAGTTTTCCTTTCATTTCTGTGTTTGGAACAGTTTCAAAAGAGTAGGTACCAACTCTTCTTCAGGTATCTGGTAGAATTCCCCTGGAAAGCCATCGGGCCCAGGACACTTGTTTGTTGGGAGATTTTTCATTACTACTTCAAATTCTTTGCTAGTTATAGGTTTGTTCAAATTTTCTATTTTTTCCTGTTTCAGTTTTGATAGATTGTGAGTTTCTAGAAATTTGTCCCTTTCTTCCAGATTTCCCAGTCTATTAGGATATACTTTTTCATAGTATTCCCTTATAATTGTTTATATTTCTGTGCTATTGGTTGTGATCTCTCCTCTCTCATTCATGATTTTATGTTTGGGTCGTTTCTCCTTTATTTTTGATAAGTCTGGCTAGAGGTTTATCAATTTTTGTAATTCTTTCAGGGAACCATCTCAGTTTTGTTGATCTGTTCTACAGAGTTTGTGTTGTTGTTTCAATATCATTTATTTCTGATCTAATATTTATTATTTCCCTTCTGATGACTTCAGGCTTTATTTGTTGTTCCTTGTAAAGCTTCTTTAGATGTAAGGTTAGGTTGTGTATTTGGGACCTTTCTGGCTTCTTAAGATAGGGCAGACCTGCAATATACTTGCCTCTTAGGACTGCATCCCAAATGTCATGTCATATTTTCATTTTCATTTGCTTCCATGTATTTTTAAAAATTGCTTCAATTTAGTAGTTTATTGATTCATTCTTTAGTAGGATGTTCTTTAACATCTATGTATTTTATGGCTTTCCACATTTTTTCTTGCGGTTGACCAAGCATTGTGTTTGGAAAATACGCATGGTACAATCCTGGTCTTTTTGTATTTTGTGAGGCCTGATTTGGGACCCAGTATGTGACCTGTTTTGGAGAATGTTCCATGTGCATTCGAAAAGAATGTGTATTTCACTGCTTTGGATGACATGTTCTGAATATATGTTAAGTCCATCTGGTGCAGTGCCATTCAAAGCCATTTTTTTCCTTGTTGATTTTCTGTGTAGATGATCTACCCATTGTTGTAAGAAGAGTTTTAAAGTCCTCTACAATTATTGTATTATTACCAATGATAATTTATATATGTTTGTGTTTGTGATTATTGATTTATATATTCAGGTGTTCCAAGTTGGGGACATAAATACTTGAAATTGTTGGGTCATCTTGATGGATAGATGCCTTAATTATTATATAATGCCCTTCTTCATCTCTTGTTACAGTCTTTGTTTTAAAATCTGTTTGTCTGACATAAGTATTGCTACTCCAGCTTTCTTTTTATGTTCATTAGCATGATAGATGGTTCTCCATCCCCCCACATTCAACCTGCAGGTATCTTTAGGTCTAAAATATGTGTCTCATAGTCAGCATATACATGAATCTTGTCTTTTTTTTATCCCTTCTGATACCCTATGTCTTTTAACTGGAGCATTTAGTCTATTTATATTCAGAATGATTTTGAAAGGTATGAATTTAGTGACATTGTGTTACCTGTAGAGTTGGTGTTCCTGGGTGATGCTCTCTGGTCCTTTCTAGTCTTTATTTCTTTTAGTCTTCTTTTTCTCCACTCAAAGAGTTCCCCTTAAAATTTCTTCTAGGGTTGGTTTAGTGGTCACAAACTCCATTAGTTTTTGTTTGTCTGAGAAAAATTTTACCTCTCCTTCTGTATTGAATGACAGCCTTGCTGGATAGAGTATTCTTGGCTGCATATATTTCCCATTCAGCCTGTTAAATATGTCCTGCCACTCCTTTCGGGCCTGCCAAGTTCCTGCGGACAATTCTGCTGCAAAATTTATCTGTCTTCCATTGTAAGTAAAGGGTTTTTTTTTTCCCTTACTGCTTTCAGGATTATTTCCTTGTCTGTATATTTTGTGAAACTGATTATTATAATTCTGGTGATGGCCAGCTTTTGTTAATTTAATGGGAGTTCTCTGTGCTTGTGGATTTTGATGTCTGTGTTCTTCCCCAGATTAGGAAACTTTTCAACTATAATTTGCTTACATAATCCTTCTGCTCCCTTTTCTTTGTCTTCATCTTCCAGGACTATTATGATATGAATGTTATTATGTTTTAATAAGTCGTCGAGTTCCCGAGGCCTGCCTTCATGATCCCTGACCTTTGTTTACCTCTTCTTTTCAGCTGCATTATTTTCCATAATTTTATCTTCAATATCACTAATTCACTCCTCTGCCTCGTCCATCCTCATTTTTATGGCCTCCATTTGGGTTTGCATCGTGGTTATAGTATTTTTAATTTGGGTCTGCAGAAAGGGGTTCTCTGGTGTCTTCTATCTTTTTTTCTAGCCAAGCTAGTATCCTTATAATCATTATTTTAAATTCAAGTTCAGACATCTTACTTATATCTACATTAATTAAATGTCAGCCGTCACTTCTTCCTGTTCTCTCTTCTGAGGTGAATTACTCCATCTTCTGATTTTGGAGCAAGAAAAACAACAATAACAACAATGACAATAATAATAATAATAATAATAATAATAATAATAATAGATTTAAAGGAGAGGGAAGGTAAGATGACAGAGCAACATGGAGACCCTGAGCTTGTATAATCCCTGCATTGCAGCTAGACCAACACCAAACCATTTTGAACACCTAGGAAATTTATTTTAGGATTAACACAACAATCTGCATAACTTGAGCCACAGAATTTGGCAGGCATGTGGTGCACAGTGGTGAATAGGGGAGAGAAAAGCCACAGAGAGTAGGGAGCTATTTTTGAAGAAAGGACAGAGAGAAATAGAAAGGGGGAGAGTGGTGTGCATTTGGGATTGTGCAAGAAAAGCAGTCCTCTTGAAAGTTGCTGTAGAGAAAAAGAGAGAAAGAGTGAAAACCCTCGGAAGGGACTGAACAAGAAATCTGTTCCCCAAACCATTGACAGGTAGAAAAGAGAGCCTTTCAATACTATCAGGATTCTATAAAGAGTGGAGCACAGAGTCTGAAGGTTCAGAGCTCAGTGTCTGGAGGTGCTTTGGTAAGGAAGCAGGGTGAATCCCCAGAAGCAGGCAGTGCAGTTGGAGGGGTCCATGTGCCATATGAGGAGAAAAGATTTCCTTGCTTAGGGTGCATTTGGTAGAGACAATACAGACTCCCAGCAGGCAAAGGTCTCATTGGACCCCAAAGAGCAGCCACATTTGCTAGTATTGGGACAAAGACGCTAGAGTGCAGCAAAACTTGGTGTCGTCTGTGTTGTGATTTGGCATAATCTCTGAACCTCTGTCATGAATGATCACATGAATATTTTCTGGGGCAAGCCAGCACCCACCATTGCTCAGTGAGACCCTCCCACAGAGAGTTGGCATGCCTCCAAGATGCAGGGGTCTCTGAAGTGTATAGTTTTGAAATATAACCCCATCTGAGATAAAACGGGAGGGAGGTGCCACCTTACAGGCAGTTTGGACATGGACCAGGTAAAGGCAGGGAGTGGACAGAGGCCTGAGACAAAGGAAGAGTGCTTGATCACTGGGTCACTGAGAGATGGAAGTTCCTGCGCCAGAGACAAGGGAGCTGTGTGAAGGCAATTCCACCTCTCCCATGTGTGCACACACACTGATCCACCCCCATAAGCTAAGTAGCACCAAATAGTGGAGAACAGAGCCATACACCAAGCCCTACCCAACTACACCCTCCAAGTACAATGCACAGAAGACCAATACATATCACTCCACCTCCTTAGTGTATGGACTATAGAGTGCTTCATAGTTTCAGTTCTTCGGGAAACTGGATGTAACTTCATTCGGGTTTCATTCTGTTTCCTGGATCATTTGTTTGTTCATTTTCTTTGCTTCTGCTTTTCATTAAATTATTTTCTTTTTTCTTTCTTTTCTTTTTCTTTCTTTATTACATAAAGAGAAATTTACAGAAAGAGTAAAATGTTTTTTTTACTTTATTTTTAATTTTTTAAGTTTATTCATTTTTGAGAGACAGAGGGAGACAGAGCATGAGCAGGGGAGGGACAGAGACACAGGGAGACACAGAATACGAAGCAGGCTCCAGGCTCTGAGTTGTCAGTACAGAGCCTGATGCAGGGCTTGAACTCACGGACTGTGAGATCATGACCTGAGCCGAAGTTGGGCACCTAACTCACTGAGCCCCCAAGGTACCCCTGTTTTTCACTTTATTTTGAAATTTTTATTTGATTTTACTTTCTTTATTTTATTCTATTTTATTATATATATATTTTTTAATTTTTATAATTTCCCTACCATTTTATTCTTTCCTTTTCCTTTTTCTCTATTCTGCCAAGCTTCGTTCAACAAGCAAACCAAAACACACCTGAGGTCTAGCTCCCTTTATTTGATTTTCTGTTTTGTTTTTAATTTTTTAATTCTTAATTTTTATTTTACTAATTTTTTTCTTCTTCTAAAATGACAAAATGAAAGAATTCACCCTAAAAGAACAGAAAGAAATGACAGCCAGAGCCTTAATCAACACAGATGTAAGTAAGACATATTAAATAGAATTTAAAACCACGATAATAAGAATGCTAGCTGGGGTTGAAAAAATCATATAAGTCACCAAGAATTCCTTTCTTGGGAAATAAAATAAATAAAATCCAGTCAGGCCAAAATTAAAATTGCTATAACCAAGATGCAATCTCAAATGGATGCCACAATGGCAAGGATGAACAGATTAGAGAAGCTAATCAGCAATATACAAGATAAAATTATGTAAAATAATAAAGCAGAAAAAAAGAGGGAAACAAAGGCAAAAGATCATGATAAAAGACTTAGATTACTCAGTGACTTATTAAAAAGAAATAACATCCAAATCATAGAAATCCCAGAAGACGAAGATAGAGAAAAGGGACAGAAGGATTATGCGAGCAAATTATAGTGGAAAACTTTCCTAATCTGGAGAAGGACACAGACATCAAATCCAAGAAACACAGAGAACTCCCATTTGGTTCAACAAAATCTGACCATCACGAAGGCTTATCATAATCAAATTCACCAAATACACCGTCAAGGAAAGAATTATGAAAGCAACAAGGGAAAAAAAAGTCCTTAACCTAAAAAGGAAAAGAGATGAGGTTCACGGCATATCTGTCCACAGAAACGTGGCAGGCCATAAAGGAGTGCCAGGATATATTCAACGTGCTGCATTGGAAAAATATACAGTTAAGAATTATTTACCCAGCAAGGATATCATTGAAAATAGAAGGAGAGATAAAGAGTTTCCCAGACAAACAAAAACTAAAGAAATCTGTGACCACTAAACCACCCCTGCAAGAAATTTTAAGGGGGACTCTTTGAATGCAGAAAAGAGACAACAAAATAAAAAAGACCAAAAGCAAGAAATACTAGAAAGAACCAGAGAACATCACTAGAAACACCAACCTTACAGGCAACACAATGTTACTAAATTCATATCTATCAATAATTACTCTAAATACAAATGGACTAAATGCTCCAATCAAAAGACATAAGGTATCAGAATGGATAAGAATAAAAAGACCCATCTATATGCTGCTTACAAGAGACTCATTTTAGACCTAAAGACATGTGCAGATTGAAAGTAAGGGTATGGAGAACCATCTGTCATGCTAATGGTCATCAAAAGAAAGCAGGAGTAGCAATACTTATATCAGACAAACTAGATTTTAAAACAAAGACTGTAACAAGAGGTGAAGAAGGGCATTATATCATAATTAAGAGGTCTACCCACCAAGATCTAAAAATTGTAAATATGTATGCCCCCAATTTATTTTGTCAAATGCTTCCTCTGCATCTATTGAGAGGATCATATGGTTCTTATCCTTTCTTTTATTGATGTGATGAATCACGTTAATTGTTTTGCCGAAATTGAACCAGCCCTCCATCCCAGGTATAAATCCCGCTTGGTCATGGTGAATAACTTTTTTAATGAATTGTTGGATCTGGTTGGCTAATATCTTGTTGAGGATTTTTGCATTCATCTTCATCAGGGAAATTGGTCTATAGTTCTCCTTTTTAGTGTGGTCTCTGTCTGGTTTTGGAATCAAGGTAATGCTGGCATCATACAAAAAGTTTGGAAGTTTTCCTTCCATTTCTATTTTTTGGAACAGTTTCAAGAGAATAGGTGTTAACTCTTCCTTAAATGTTTGGTAGAATTCCCTTAGAAAGCCATCTGGCCCTGGACTCTTGTTTTTTGGCAGATTTTTGATTACTAATTTGATTACCTTCCTGGTTATGGGCTGTTCAAATGTTCTATTTCTTCCTGTTTCAATTTTGGTAGTGTATACATTTCTAGGGATTTGTCCATTTCTTCCAGATTTCCCATTTTATTGGCATATAATTACTCATAATATTCTCTTATTATTGTTTTTATTTCTGTTGTGTTCGTTGTGATCTCTCCTCCTTCATTCTTGATTTTATTTATTTGGGTCCTTTCCTTTTTGCTTTTGATCAAACTGGCTAGTGGTTTATCAATTTTGTTAATTCTTTCAAAGAACCAGATTCTGGTTTCATTGATCTGTTCTACTGGATTTTTGTTTGTTTTTTGTTTGTTTGTTTTTTTTTTTTGGTTTCGATAGCATTAATTTCTGCTCTAAACTTTATTATTTCCTGTCTTCTGCTGGTTTTGGGTTTTATTTGCTGTTCTTTTACCAGCTCCTTAAGGCGTAAGGTTAGTTGTGTATCTGAGATCTTTCTTCCTTCTTTAGGAAGGCCTGGATTTCTAGATACTTTCTTCTTATGACCGCCTTTGCTGCATCCCAGAGGTTTTGGGTTGTGGTGCTATCATTTTCATGGACTTCCATATACTTTTTAATTTCTTCTTAAACTGCTTGGTTAGCCTATTCACTCTTCAGTAGGATGTTCTTCAGTTTCCAAGTATTTGTTACCTTTCCAAATTTTTTCTTGTGGTTGATTTCGAGTTTCATAACATTGTGGTCTGAAAATACACACAGTATGATCTCGATCTTTTTGTACTTACTTAGAGCTGATTTGTGTCCCAGTATATGGTATATTTTGGAGAACGTTCTATGTGCACTGGAGAAGAATGTATATTCTGCTGCTTTAGGATGAAATGTTCTGAATATATCCGTTAAGTCCATCTGGTCCAGTGTGTCATTCAAAGCCATTGTTTCCTTGTTGGTTTTTTTATTAGATGATCTGTCCATTGCTGTGAGTGGGGTGTTGACGTCTCTTACTATTATGGTATTACTATCGATGAGTTTCTTGATGTTTGTGATTAATTGATTTATATATTTGGGTTCTATCACATTTGGTGCATAAATGCTTACAATTGTTAGGTCTTCTTGGTCTATAGACCCCTTGATTATGATGTAATGCCCTTCGGCATCTCTTGATACAGTCTTTATTTTAAAGTGTAGATTGTGTGATATAAGTATGGCTACTCTGGCTTTCCTTTGTTGACCATTAGCATAATAGATGGTTCTCCATCTCCTTATTTTCAATCTGTAGGTGTCTTTAGGTCTAAAGTGGGTCTCTTGTAAACACCATATAGATGGGTCTTGTTTTCTTATCCATTCTGTTACCCTATGTCTTTTGATTGGAGCATTGAGTGCATTGACGTTTAGAGTGAGTACTGAAAGATATGAATTTATTGCCATTATGATGCTTGTAGTGTTGGAGTTTCTGGTGGTGTTCTCTGGTCCTTTCTAATCTTTGTTGCTTTTGGCATTTATTATATACATATTTTTTTTTCATCTTTTGTCCCCTCAGAGAGTCCCCCTTAATATTTCTTGCAGGGCTAGTTTAGTGGTCACATCTCCTTTAATTTTTGTTTGTCTGGGAAACTTTTTATCTCTCCTTCTATTTTGAATGACAGCCTTGATGGATAAATAATACTTGGCTGCATATTTTTCTGATTCAGTACACTGAATATATCCCACCACTCCTTTCTGGCCTGCCAGGTTTCTGTGGCTAGGTCTGCTGCAAACCTGATCTGTCTTCCCTTGAAGGTTAGGGACATTTTTTCCCTTGCTGCCTTCTTGATTCTCTCCTTGCCTGAGTTTTTTGTGAATTTGACTATGATATGCCGTGTTGATGGTCAGTTTTTGTTGAATCTACTGACAGTCCTCTGTGCTTCCTGAATTTTGATGTCTGTCTCTTTCCTCAGGTTAGGAAAGTTTTCCATTATGATTTGCTCACATAACCCTTCTACCTCTATTTCTCTCTCTTCCTCCTCTGGGACCCCTATAATTTGGATGTTTTTCCTTTTTAATGAGTCACTGATTTCTCTGATTCTTAAGTCATGCTCTTTTGCCTTAATCTTCCTCTTTTTTTCTGCTTCATTATTCTCTATAAGTTTGTCCTCTATATCACTGATTCTCTGTTCTCCCTCGTCCATCCTTGCCACCGCTGCATCCATCCGTGATTGCAGCTCAGTTATAGCATTTTTAATTTCATTCTGGCTATTTTTTACTTCTTTTATCTCTGCAGAAAGGGATTCTAATCTATTTTCGACTCCAGCTAGTATTCTTATTATTGTGATTCTAAATTCTGGTTCAGACATCTTGCTTGTGTCTTGTTGGTTAAATCCCTGGCTGTCGTTTCTTCGTGCTCTTTCTGTTGGGGTGAATTCCTTTGTTTTGTCATTTTGAAGGAGGAAAAGGAATTCATGAGGTAGAAAAATTTAAATTAAAAAATTAAAATTAAAAAAATATTAAAATTAAAAATTAAAAACACACCCACACAAAGTCAAATAGATGATGCTAGATATTACGTGTGTTTTGGTCTGGGTGTAGAAAGTGGTTTGACAGATTAGAGAAACAAACAAAAAAAGGGGGGGAGAGAGAACAAAAAAAAGAAATCGCTTGAGAATTTGAAAAAATGAATACACTAACGTAGACCAAACTACACCAAAGTAGAGAATATAGTAGAAAAAAAGTATAGAAAAATATTTTTAATAAAAATTAAAAGGAAATATGAATTTTTTAAATTTTTGTATTTAAGAAAAAATAAATGAAAAAGAGAAAAAAGATAAAAAGAGATAAAAGAAAAAGACAAAAGAAAAGAAATCATTTGAAAATTTGATAAAGTTAATACACTATAGTAGACTGAAATAAAATTATGGGAGTAAGAAAGAATTTGAAACAATTTACATAAAGGCAAAAAATACAGTAATAAAAATTAAATACAGGGAGGGATGATGGTGGCTTAGGAAGACGCTGGGCTCACCGCGTGTCCTGCTGATCACTTAGATTCCACCTACACCTGCCTAAATAACCCAGAAAACCAACAGAGGATTAGCAGAACGGAGTCTCCGGAGCCAAGCGCAGACGAGAGGCCCACGGAAGAGGGTAGGAAGGGCGGGGAGGCAGTGCGCACTCCATGGACTGGCGGGACAGAGCCGGGGCAGAGGGGCAGCCTGCCAGCCAAGCAGAGCCCCCGAGTCTGGCTGGCAAAAGCGGAGGGGCCGGACAGACTGTGTTGCGACAGCAAGCGCGACTTAGCGTCTGGGAGGTCATAAGTTAACAGCTCTGCTCGGAAAGCGGGAAGGCTGGAGGACAAAGGGAGGGAGAGCTGCTGACCCCCGGACGACAGAGCTCAGCTTGGCGGGGAACAAAGGTGCTCGCCAGCGCCATCTCCCTCGCCCATCCCCCAGCCAAAATCCCAAAGGGAACCAGTTCCTGCCAGGGAACTTGCTCGCTCCTCGCAAACACCCAACTCTGTGCTTCTGCGGAGCCAAGCCTCTGGCAGCGGATCTGACTCCCTCCCGCTGCCAAAGGGCCCCTCCTGAAGTGGATCACCTAAGGAGAAGCGAGATAAGCCTGCCCTCCTGCCCCTGTGCACCTTGCCTACCCACCCCAGCTAATACGCCAGATCTCCAGCACCACAAGCCTGGCAGTGTGCAAGTAGCCCAGATGGGCTACGCCACCCCACAGTGAATCCCGCCCCTAGGAGAGGGGAAGAGAAGGCACACACCAGTCTGGCTGTGGCCCCAGCGGTGGACTGAGGGCAGACATCAGATCAGACTGCGGCCCCGCCCACCAATTCCAGTTATACACCACAGCACAGGGGAAGTGCCCTGCAGGTCCTCACCACTCCAGGGACTATCCAAAATGACCAAACGGAAGAATTCCCCTCAGAAGAATATCCAGGAAATAACAACAGCTAATGAACTGATCAAAAAGGATTTAAATAATATAACAGAAAGTGAATTTAGAATAATAGTCATAAAATTAATCACTGGGCTTGAAAACAGTATAGAGGACAGCAGACAATTTCTTGCTACAGAGATCAAGGGACTAAGGAACAGGCACGAGGAGCTGAAAAGCGCTTTAAACGAAATGCAAAACAAAATGGAAATGACGACAGCTCGGATTGAAGAGGCAGAGGAGAGAATAGGTGAACTAGAAGATAAAGTTATGGAAAAAGAGGAAGCTGAGAGAAAGAGAGATAAAAAAAATCCAGGAGTATGAGGGGGAAAATTAGAGAACTAAGTGATACGCTAAAAAGAAATAATATACGCATAATTGGTATCCCAGAGGAGGAAGAGAGAGGGAAAGGTGCCGAAGGGGTACTTGAAGAAATAATAGCTAAGAACTTCCCTGAACTGGGGAAGGAAAAAGGCATTGAAATCCAAGAGGCACAGAGAACTCCCTTCAGACGTAACTTGAATCGATCTTCTGCACGACATATCATAGTGAAACTGGCAAAATACAAGGATAAAGAGAAAATTCTGAAAGCAGCAAGGGGTAAACGTGCCCTCACATATAAAGGGAGACCTATAAGACTCGTGACTGATCTCTCTTTTGAAACTTGGCAGGCCAGAAAGAATTGGCACGAGATTTTCAGTGTGCTAGACAGGAAAAATATGCAGCCGAGAATCCTTTATCCAGCAAGTCTGTCATTTAGAATAGAAGGAGAGATAAAGGTCTTCCCAAACAAACACAAACTGAAGGAATTTGTCACCACTAAACCAGCCCTACAAGAGATCCTAAGGGGGATCCTGTGAGACAAAGTACCAGAGACATCACTACAAGCATAAAACATACAGACATCACAATGACTCTAAACCCGTATCTTTCTATAATAACACTGAAAGTAAATGGATTAAATGCGCCAACCAAAAGACATAGGGTATCAGAATGGATAAAAAAACAAGACCCATCTATTTTCTGTCTACAAGAGACTCATTTTAGACCTGAGGACACCTTTAGATTGAGAGTGAAGGGATAGAGAACTATTTATCATGCTACTGGAAGCCAAAAGAAAGCTGGAGTAGCCATACTTATATCAGACAAACTACACTTTAAATTAAGGCTGTAACAAGAGATGAAGAAGGGCATTATATAATAATTACAGGGTCTATCCATCAGGAAGAGCTAACAATTATAAATGTCTATGTGCCGAATACGGGAGCCCCCAAATATATAAAACAATTACTCACAAACATAAGCAACCTTATTGATAAGAATGTGGTAATTGCAGGGGACTTTAACACTCCACTTACAGAAATGGAAAGATCATCTAGACACACGGTCAATAAAGAAACAAGGGCCCTGAATGAGACATTGGATCAGATGGACTTGACAGATTTATTTAGAACTCTGCATCCCAAAGCAACAGAATATACTTTCTTCTCGAGTGCACATGGAACATTCTCCAAGATAGATCATATACTGGGTCACAAAACAGCCCTTCATAAGTTTACCAGAATTGAAATTATACCATGCATACTTTCAGACCACAATGCTCTGAAGCTTGAAATCAACCATAGGAAAAAGTCTGGAAAACTTCCAAAAGCATGGAGGTTAAAGAACACCCCACTAACGAATGAGTGGGTCAACCAGGCAATTAGAGAAGAAATTTAAAAAATATATGGAAACAAACGAAAATGAAAATACAACCATCCAAATGCTTTGGGATGCAGCGAAGGCAGTCCTGAGAGGAAAATACATCGCAATCCAGGCCTATCTCAAGAAACAAGAAAAATCCCAAATACAAAATCTAACAGCATACCTAAAGGAACTAGAAGCAGAACAGCAAAGGCAGCCTAAACCGAGCAGGAGAAGAGAAATAATAAAGATCAGAGCAGAAATAAACAATATAGAATCTAAAAAAACGGTAGAGCAGATCAACGAAACCAAGAGTTGGTTTTTTGAAAAAATAAACAAAATTGACAAACCTCTAGCCAGGCTTCTCAAAAAGAAAAGGGAGATGACCCAAATAGATAAAATCATGAATGAAAATGGAATTATTACAACCAATCCCTCAGAGATACAAACAATTATCAGGGAATACTATGAAAAATTATATGCCAACAAATTGGACAACCTGGAAGAAATGGACAAATTCCTAAACACCCACACTCTTCCAAAACTCAATCAGGAGGAAATAGAAAGCTTGAAGAGACCCATAACCAGCGAAGAAATTGAATCGGTTATCAAAAATCTCCCAATAAATAAGAGTCCAGAACCAGATGGCTTCCCAGGGGAGTTCTACCAGACGTTTAAAGCAGAGATAATACCTATCTGTCTCAAGCTATTCCAAGAAATAGAAAGAGAAGGAAAACTTCCTGACTCATTCTATGAAGCCAGTATTCCTTTGATTCCTAAACCAGACAGAGAACCAGTAAAAAAAGAGAACTACAGGTCAATATCCCTGATGAATATGGATGCAAAAATTCTCAATAAGATACTAGCAAATCAAATTCAACGGCATATAAAAAGAATTATTCACCATGGTCAAGTGGGATTCATTCCTGGGATGCAGCGCTGGTTCCACATTCGCATATCAATCAACGTGATACATCACATTAACAAAAAAAAAAAGAGAAGAACCATATGATCCTGTCAATCGATGCAGAAAAGGCCTTTGACAAAATCCAGCACCCTTTCTTAATAAAAACCCTTGAGAAAGTCGGGATACAAGGAACATACTTAAAGATCATAAAAGCCATTTATGAAAAGCCCACAGCTAACATCATCCTCAACGGGGAAAAACTGAGAGCTTTTTCCCTGAGATCAGGAACATGACAGGGATGCCCACTCTCACTGCTGTTGTTTAACATAGTGCTGGAAGTTCTAGCATCAGCATTCAGACAACAAAAGGAAATCAAAGGCATCAAAATTGGCAAAGATGAAGTCAAGCTTTCGCTTTTTGCAGATGACATGATATTATACATGGAAAATCCGATAGACTCCACCAAAAGTCTCCTAGAACTGATACATGAATTCAGCAAAGTTGCAGGATACAAAATCCATGTACAGAAATCAGTTGCATTCTTATACACTAACAATGAAGCAACAGAAAGACAAATAAAGAAACTGATCCCATTCACAATTGCACCAAGAAGCATAAAATACCTAGGAATAAATCTAACCAAAGATGTAAAAGATCTGTATGCTGAAAACTATAGAAAGCTTATGAAGGTAATTGAAGAAGATTTAAAGAAATGGAAAGACATTCCCTGCTCATGGATTGGAAGAAGCAATATTGTCAAAATGTCAATACTACCCAAAGCTATCTACACATTCAATGCAATCCCAATCAAAATTGCACCAGCTTTCTTCTCGAAACTAGAACAAGCAATCCTAAAATTCATATGGAACCGCAAAAGGCCCCAAATAGCCAAAGTAATTTTGAAGAAGCAGACCAAAGCAGGAGGCATCACAATCCCAGACTTTAGCCTCTACTACAAAGCTGTCATCATCACGACAGCATGGTATTGGCACAAAAACAGACACATAGACCAATGGAATAGAATAGAAACCCCAGAACTAGACCCACAAACGTATGGCCAACTCATCATTGACAAAGCAGGAAAGAACATCCAATGGAAAAAAGACAGTCTCTTTAACAAATGGTGCTGGGAGAACTGGACAGCAACATGCAGAAGGTTGAAACTAGACCACTTTCTCACACCATTCACAAAAATAAACTCAAAATGGATAAAGGACCTGAATGTGAGACAGGAAACCATCAAAACCTTAGAGGAGAAAGCAGGAAAAGACCTCTCTTACCTCAGCCATAGCAATCTCTTACTCGACACATCCCCAAAGGCAAGGGAATTAAAATCAAAAGTGAATTACTGGGACCTTATGAAGATAAAAAGCTTCTGCACAGCAAAGGATACAACCAACCAAACTAAAAGGCAACCAACGGAATGGGAAAAGATATTTGCAAATGACATATCGGACAAAGGGCTAGTGTCCAAAATCTATAAAGAGCTCACCAAACTCCACACCCGAAAAACAAATAACCCAGTGATGAAATGGGCAGAAAACATGAATAGACACTTCTCTAAAGAAGACATCCAGATGGCCAACAGGCACATGAAAAGATGTTCAACGTCGCTCCTTATCAGGGAAATACAAATCAAAACCACACTCAGATATCACCTCAGGCCAGTCAGAGTGGCCAAAATGAACAAATCAGGAGACTATAGATGCTGGAGAGGATGTGGAGAAACGGGAACCCTCTTGCACTGTTGGTGGGAATGCAAATTGGTGCAGCCGCTCTGGAAAGCAGTGTGGAGGTTCCTCAGAAAATTAAAAATAGACCTACCCTATGACCCAGCAATAGCAGTGCTAGGAATTTATCCAAGGGATACAGGAGTACTGATGCATAGGGGCACTTGTATCCCAATGTTTATAGCAGCACTCTCAACAATAGCCAAATTATGGAAAGGGCCTAAATGTCCATCAACTGATGAATGGATAAAGAAATTGTGGTTTATATACACAATGGAATACTACGTGGCAATGAGAAAAAATGAAATATGGCCTTTTGTAGCAACGTGGATGGAATTGGAGAGTGTGATGCTAAGTGAAATAAGCCATACAGAGAAAGACAGATACTATATGTTTTCACTCTTATGTGGATCCTGAGAAACTTAACAGAAACCCATGGGGGAGGCGAAGGAAAAAAAAAAAGAGGTTAGAGTGGGAGAGAGCCAAAGCATAAGAGACTCTTAAAAACTGAAAACAAACTGAGGGTTGATGGGGGGTGGGAAGGAGGGGAGGGTGGGTGATGGGTATTGAGGAGGGCACCTGTTGGGATGAGCACTGGGTGTTGTATGGAAACCAATTTGACAATAAATTTCATATATTAAAAAAAATAAAATAAAAAATAATAAAATAATAAAATTTAAAAAAATTAAATAAAAATATTTTTTAAAGAAATTGAAAGTAAAATGAAGTTTTTCTCTTTCTGCATTCAAGAAAAAGAAATTAAAAAAGGGTAAAGGAACAGACAAAAAAGGAAATTGTTCGAAAATTTGAAAAGTTGATTACCCTGAAGTAGACGAAAATAAAGTGATGGAAGTAAAGTAGAATTTGAAAAATTTACACAAAAGTAAAAAATATAGTAATAAAAATTAAAGACAGATATTTTTAATAAAAATTGAAAATAAAAATGAGTTTTTTCTCTTTCTGTATTCAAGAAAAAGAAAAGAATTGTAAAAGAGAAAAAGGAGAAAGAGAGAAAAAAAATTGAATAGATGAACCTGCTAACAGATTGAAGTAGGACTGCAATTGCTTTGTTTTCCCCTAGAGGTCAGTCCATGTAGCTCTTTATAGTCCATAGATTAAGCCGGCAGTGAGGTTTGTGTTCTTGAAGAGCAAAGTTGGCCGAGTTGGGCAGGGATCGGTGTAACAGCTCCGCTATCCCGTAGATGGCACTGCTAGCCTACTGGGGTGGATTGTTGCGGTGCTCGTCAGTGCGCATGCGCGGGAGCGGTGAAAAATGGCGCCACCCAGCCACCCAGTCTGTTGTCCCAGATCAGCAATCGCTCACCAGTCCTCCATCTTCAGCTCTTGTCCACTCCCTGCTTTTCCACTATCCGTTACCAGGCCCCAGGCAGTACCTCTCTCCCAAGTTTTGTCTCAGATGCGGCTGTTTTCCCCAGCCCCTTACTTCCGAAGGACTGCAGCTTTGACCCGCTCCACCCCTCTGTAGGAGGGTATCACCGAGCGATGGCCAAATGAGCAATGGCCGAATGTCAGCTGCACCCAGGAACACCTGCTGGATCCTGCTGTTGTCGGTGCCCTGAGACTGCAGCCAGGTGCCAGCCCACCTCCCAAAATAATCGCGAGACAGTGTAGCCTCAGCGTTTCAGGGACCATGGAAAATCGCAACACACATCTGACACCAGGCTTCACCCTCAACATCCTTGCCTCAGCACCAGTGAATGTGGCTGCCTTCCAGGGTCTGCTGGGACCAGATGGCTTCAACAGTCTCTACCAAATGTCCTTCCAGCAGTGGAACCGCTTTTCCCCATGTGGACTGAGAACCTCCCAGCCCCCACTCTGTTCCTGGGGATTCACCTTTTCCACCAGAGCACTGCCAGGTCTCGAGCTGCGGAGTTGCAGCCTTTGCACTCCCCTTGTTTACAGTCTTAATGGAATTTAAACCCTCTCATTTCTCCTTTTTCCCTTTTTAGTTTAGTCCCTGCAGCTGTTTCCAATTTTCCACTTTCTCTCCAGCTGCTTTTGGGGAGGGGTGATTTTCCCGTATGCTCTGCCCCTCCCCAGTCTCCATCCTCTCTCCGCCCACAAAAGCGGTTCCCTACCTTTCAGGGCTTCTTGCTCCCCAAGTTCAGCTCTTCATGTTGCATACCTGCTGAATTCTGTGGTTCAGGTTGTGCAGATTGTTTTGCTAATCTTCCAATCGGTTTTCTAGGTGTGTAGGATGGTTTAGTGTTGGTCTGGCTGTATTTCACTGTGGGGGGCCGGGCCCCGGTGTCAGGCTGAGACCCGGTCGAGCAATGTTTTTTGTTGACTTAAGCCAACCCGGTGGTTCCCCCTCCCAGTCATGTGGGAGGCCGGACCCGGCGCCAGGCTGAGACCGGGTCGAGCAACGTTCCCTGTTGACTCAAGCCAACCCGGTGGTTCCCCCTCCCATTCTCCCACTTTCAAGGGCATACGAAAGCCTTGTCAAGGCTGAGAAAGTTAATTCCTGAAGCCTGTGGTCTGCAGGTGTTGGCAGTAATGCTACCTCTCTTTTTTTTACCCCGAGTCAGATAGAAACAAACATGGGAACTGTGTTTTGCTAGCAATCTATCAACAAGGTCTTGTGACCCGTTCAGAAAGTTCACAAGGTATACAGAACTAAATGTTTTGGCTGGCAGTGATCATGTGAAACCTGTTTATTCTTAGAATGACCTGATCCATAAGAGTCTTATATTATAAAAGATTGTGTACAGCAACAATAAAGCCGTCACTTGGGCCATCAGCCCAGGGCACCCTCCTGTTCCCAAACTTTCTCTCTTCTCTTTTTTTCTTGCATTCCCCTACCCTCAGGACCCTGACCTCGGTGTTTGTCGCGCCGGTCGCGACAAGTGGCGCCTGAACAGGGACCTGAGACAACAAGGAGGAAAGCGAAAGCGGACCGCACAGCGTCTAATTCAGGTAGGGGAACTGTGCCAGCAGCACAGACGACGGGAGTAAAACTATGGGACAGAAACAGTCTATGGAACAGGGATATTTTATAAGTGCCTTTCAGGCTCTTATGAAGGAGAAGGAAATTAAGGTTTCTCAGTCAGCCCTTAGGGAATATTTTGACATAGTGCATGATTATTGCCCATGGTTTTGAGACAGGGGTACAGTTGATTTAAAGGATTGGCAGCGAGTTGGTCAGGAACTTAAAAATCAAATGAAGATTCGTGGAGCTGCAGTTCCAGGGACTTTGTGGTCTACTTGGACCTGTATTAAGGAGGTCCTTGATCCACAGGATTCTATTGAAATAGTTTCTCTTAGCTCAGAAGTAGCCCAACCCTTAGTGACTTCAGATGCTCCTCTCTCCAGAAACTACTTTCAATGCCCTTTCGGGACAGTCACGAGTGCCTTCACCTTTGCCTCCTCTCCCCCTCCTAGAACAGTTATCTGTGCAAGATCCAGAAAATAATGATGACTCTCCTTTTGGGGATCAGGGAGATGATGGGCCATATTTGAAAGATCAGAGGAAGCCTGCCTTCTTGGCCCCTCTGGTCCAGAAGGTACCTTTAAAACGACCTTCTTTTCAGACATAAGATAGAGGCTTACCTCGGCTGGCTTTCCCTATTACTCAGAATCAACAGTCCACTGAACCTTACCCTGTAATAGAAACTACTCCTTTGCAGAGGACTCTGTATCAAGCAACACAGTATGGGGAAGACACCTCTGCTTTTCACACTTACCCTGTTATTCAGCAGGGGGGACAGAGAGTGTACTCCGCCCTAAGTTTTAAATTGCTAAAAGATTTGAAATCCTCTACAGCCCAGTATGGTCCAACAGCTCCCTTTACCCTGTCTATGCTTGATAATTTGAGCAGGGAGGCATTATGCCCAGGAGATTAAAAGGTCATTACTCAGGCTTGTTTGAGTGTGGGAGATAACCTCTTGTGGAAAGCAGAATTTGCAGAGAATGCTGAAAAACAGGCTATGTATAATAAAATAACTAACATACCAGTGGATTTTAACATGCTCACAGGTACAGGGCAATATTATGATGTGGGCCTCCAGCTAAATTATCCGGAAATTGCGTATAATCAAATTAATACCTGTGCCATTGCAGCTTGGAAAAAACTCCCCTCTACAGGGGGCAGAACTGAGAAATTGTCTAAAATTAGGCAAGGGCCAGATAAGAAGTACCAGGATTTCGTTGGGCGCCTTTTGACTGCAGTCAGCCATATCGTTACTGATGGGGAGGCAGGTACCATTATTGTAAAACAACTGGCTTATAAAAATGCTAATTCTACATGTCAGGCAGCCATTCGTCCTTGGAAAAATCAGGGTACCTTGGAGGATTATGTCAGACTATGTGCTGAGATTGGACCATCTTATATTCAGGGCATTACCTTGGCAGCCGCCTTAAAGGGAATAGACCCCTTACAGGTACATGCCCAGCTTCAGGGTAAAAACGTAAGAACTAATCCAAGGAAGTTGGGTGGAATAGTGTGTTTCAAATGTGGCCAAAAGGGCCATATGAAGGCCCAATGTCATAGTACAGAAATAATTCCAACCACCCCCGGTTTGCCAAGTGGCCCTAACATTAATAATAAGCCGATAATTATTTGTCCCAGATGTAGACGGGGGTATCACTGGGCCAATGAATGCCGCTCTAAAACTGATTATAATGGCAAACCTCTTCAGGGAAACTGGAAGCAGGGCCAGCCGCAGGCCCCTCAAACAATTGCGGCAATGTTCCCACAGGCACCTTCCCACCCATGTGTCCAACACTGGAGACCTCCCAGGTATTAGCCAACTACACCGCGGTACCCCTGCCAGTGCAGGACTAGATCTTACCCCAGCTCAGTCCGTTTACCTAGAAGGAGGACAGCCCCCTAAAGCCATCCCCACAGGGATATGGGGGCCTCTACCCAGGAATACTTGGGGGTTATTATTGGGAAGATCCAGCTGGACTCTTAAGGGATTGATGATCTATCCTAGAGTTATTGATGAAGATTACACTGGAGAAATAAAAATTCTGGCCAGCTTAACTATGGGAACTTTGGTGCTTGAGCCCAAGACTCCCATAGCACAATTGATCTTGATACCCCAGATATCCTCCAATAATAAGGCTGTTAAACCTTATCGGGGAAATCAAGGGTTCAGCTCCACAGATCTTTATTGGGCTAAAGTGATCTCTGTAGAAAAGCCCATGCTTACATTGCATATCCAAGGAGTCCCTTTTGAGGGACTAGTGGATACAGGTGCAGATGTCTCAGTTATTGCTCAAAAAAATTGGCCTGTCACATGGCCTACTCAAGTGACTAATATTCCAATTAAAGGTGTTGGTATGCCTCTGCTCCGTTGCAAAGCTCTGATTATTTACATTAGAGACCGCCTGATGGTATGACTAGAACTTTTCAGCCTTTTGTTTTGAATATAGATCTGAATCTCTGTGACAGGGACATATTAACTGCAATGAATTTGACTCTGGAGACTAAGGCAGTCCCGATTCAAAAACAGACTAATCTTGCTATACACCTTATGAAGAAAATGGGCTATATTGAGGGAAAAGGCTTAGGAAAGGAGTTGCAGGAGAATCCTGAGCCATATGTCCCCGAGCCTAAAAGAGACCATTTCGGATTGGGTTTTTCCTAGGGCCATTAAAAATTCCCCACCTTATGCCTCTCCAGTGGATGACTTCCACTCCAATGTAAGTTGACCAATGGCCCTTACCTACTGTTAAGAGGGAGGCTGCTGTTCACCTCATAGAGGAACAACTGCAATTAGGTCATTTCATTCCCTCCACCAGTCCCTGGAACACCCCAATCTTTGTGATTTAAAAAAAAGTCAAATAAATAGAGGTTACTACAAGATTTAAGAGCAATTAATGCTGTCATGAAGCCCATGGGGGCTTTACAACCCGGCCTCCCTTCCCCATCGGCCATTCCTTTACAATATCAATTGCTAGTTT
This sequence comes from Leopardus geoffroyi, assembly GCF_018350155.1. Lineage (NCBI taxonomy): Eukaryota > Metazoa > Chordata > Mammalia > Carnivora > Felidae > Leopardus > Leopardus geoffroyi. The sequence continues at coordinate 63,973,875 of NC_059343.1, read as the reverse complement.
TGGACTTAAAAGATTGTTTTTTTACCATTCCATTGGCCCCTAGTGACAGAAAACATTTTACATTCTCCCTGCCTTCCACTAACTTACAGGAACCTGCTGAGCGGTATCAGTGGAAGGTCTTACCGCAAGACATGGCTAACAGTCCGACTTTATGTCAAGAGTTTGTGGCCAGAACAATTACCCCTTTTAGACAGAGTTTTCCCCATATATATTATATCCATTATATGGATGACTTACTTTTGGCTACTAAAACTGAGAAATTATTACAGGAGACTTTTATTTCTCTTCAAAGATGCCTTAAAGCATATAATTTGATTGTTGCCCCTGAAAAAAGTTCAAAGAAAAGCACCTTTTAAATACCTAGGGTATCTCATCTCCAAATCAACTGTCCGACCTCAGAAAGTATCAATTAGAACCGGACATTTGACTACTTTAAATGATTTTCAGAAATTATTAGGAGATATAAACTAAATTAAAAATACACTAGGGGTCACCACAAAACAATTACTACCTTTGTTTAATATTCTAAAAAGAGTTCTCCAGCATCCCCACAAAGTCTCACTCAAAAAGCTAAAGAAGCTATAAGACATATAGAACAGGCCATTCAACAGGCCCAAGTCACTAAAATTGACCCTTCTCAGCCTTTGTATCTAATAATATTAAAACCTCAGGTCATCCCCTTTACAATTCTGTGACAATCTCATGGTCCACTTAAATGGCTACATTTAGCCTTACACTCTATGCATGTCATTAATCCTTTGCTATCTATGGTTTGTCTTCTCATCATTAGAAAAAGATCCCGAGCTGTTCAGCTCTTTGGACACGATACAAAATTTATTACATGTGCCTTTCTGACACAAAAGCTGGTGGACGCTGCTTTTGCTCAGTCCATCAAATGACAACTTGCCTTGGCTAATTTTACACGTCAAATTAAATTTCATTTACCTTATAATTCTTTAATACAAGGTTTCAGTCTTATAGATATTTTGCTCTATAATCCTGCTGTTTGTCAGCCGATTAAAGATACTGCTTCCGGCGGCGAGGCAGTGCGCCCTCCACGGACTGGCGGGAGGGAGCCGGGGCGGAGGGGCGGCTCGCCGGCCAAGCAGAGCCCCGGAGTCTGGCCTGCAAAAGCGGAGGGGCCTGACGGACTGTGTTCCGACAGCAAGCGCGACTTAGCGTCTGGGAGGTCATAAGTTAACAGCTCTGCTCAGAAAGCGGGAAGGCTGGAGGACAAAGGGAGGGAGAGCTGCTGAGCCCCCAGACGACAGAGCTCAGTTTGGTGGGGAACAAAGGCGCTCGCCAGCGCCATCTCCCCCGCCCATCCCCCAGCCAAAATCCCAAAGAGAACCAGTTCCTGCCAGGGAATTCCTCCCTCCGCGCAAACACCCAACTCTGTGCTTCTGCGGAGCCAAACCTCCGGCAGCGGATCTGACTCCCTCCCACTGCCACAGGGCCCCTCCTGAAGTGGATCACCTAAGGAGAAGCGACCTAAGCCTGCCCCTCCTGCCCCTGTGCACCTTGCCTACCCACCCCAGCTAATACGCCAGATCCCCAGCATCACAAGCCTAGCAGTGTGCAAGTAGCCCAAACGGGCCACGCCACCCCACAGTGAATCCCGCCCCTAGGAGAGGGGAAGAGAAGGCACACACCATTCGGACTGTGGCCCCAGCGGTGGGCCGGGGGCAGACATCAGGTTGGAGTGCGGCCCCGCCCACCAACTCCAGTTATACACCACAGCACAGGGGAAGTGCCCTGCAGGTCCTCACCACGCCAGGGACTATCCAAAATGACCAAGCGGAAGAATTCCCCTCAGAAGAATCTCCAGGAAATAACAACAGCTAATGAGCTGATCAAAAAGGATTTAAATAATATAACAGAAAGTGAATTTAGAATAATAGTCATAAAATTAATCGCCGGGCTTGAAAACAGTATACAGGACAGCAGAGAATCCCTTGCTACAGAGATCAAGGGACTAAGGATCAGTCATGAGGAGCTGAAAAACGCTTTAAATGAAATGCAAAACAAAATGGAGACCACCACAGCTCGGATTGAAGAGGCAGAGGAGAGAATAGGTGAACTAGAAGATAAAGTTATGGAAAAAGAGGAAGCTGAGAGAAAGAGAGATAAAAAAATCCAGGAGTATGAGGGGAAAATTAGAGAACTAAGTGATACACTAAAAAGAAATAATATATGCATAATTGGTATCCCAGAGGAGGAAGAGAGAGGGAAAGGTGCTGAAGGGGTACTTGAAGAAATAATAGTTGAGAACTTCCCTGAACTGGGGAAGGAAAAAGCCATTGAAATCCAAGAGGCACAGAGAACTCCCTTCAGACGGAACCTGAATCGATCTTCTGCACGACATATCATAGTGAAACTGGCAAAATACAAGGATAAAGAGAAAATTCTGAAAGCAGCAAGGGGTAAACGTGCCCTCACATATAAAGGGAGACCTATAAGACTCGTGACTGATCTCTCTTTTGAAACTTGGCAGGCCAGAAAGAATTGGCACGAGATTTTCAGTGTGCTAGACAGAAAAAATATGCAGCCGAGAATCCTTTATCCAGCAAGTCTGTCATTTAGAATAGAAGGAGAGATAAAGGTCTTCCCAAACAAACAAAAACTGAAGGAATTTGTCACCACTAAACCAGCCCTACAAGAGATCCTAAGGGGGACCCTGTGAGACAAAATACCAGAGACATCACTACAAGCATAAAACATACAGACATCACAATGACTCTAAACCCATATCTTTCTATAATAACACTGAATGTAAATGGATTAAATGCGCCAACCAAAAGACATAGGGTATCAGAATGGATAAAAAAACAAGACCCATCTATTTGCTGTCTACAAGAGACTCATTTTAGACCTGAGGACACCTTTAGATTGAGAGTGAGGGGATGGAAAACTATTTATCATGCTACTGGAAGCCAAAAGAAAGCTGGAGTAGCCATACTTATATCAGACAAACTAGACTTTAAATTAAAGGCTGTAACAAGAGATGAAGAAGGACATTATATAATAGTTACAGGGTCTATCCATCAGGAAGAGCTAACAATTATAAATGTCTATGCGCCGAATACCGGAGCCCCCAAATATATAAAACAACTACTCATAAACATAAGCAACCTTATTGATAAGAATGTGGTAATTGCAGGGGACTTTAACACCCCACTTACAGAAATGGATAGATCATCTAGACACACGGTCAATAAAGAAACAAGGGCCCTGAATGAGACATTGGATCAGATGGACTTGACAGATATATTTAGAACTCTGCATCCCAAAGCAACAGAATATACTTTCTTCTCGAGTGCACATGGAACATTCTCCAAGATAGATCATATACTGGGTCACAAAACAGCCCTTCATAAGTATACAAGAATTGAAATTATACCATGCATACTTTCAGACCACAATGCTATGAAGCTTGATATCAACCACAGAAAAAAGTCTGGAAAACCTCCAAAAGCATGGAGGTTAAAGAGTACCCTACTAACGAATGAGTGGGTCAACCAGGCAATTAGAGAAGAAATTAAAAAATATATGGAAACAAACGAAAATGAAAATACAACAATCCAAACGCTTTGGGACGCAGCGAAGGCAGTCCTGAGAGGAAAATACATTGCAATCCAGGCCTATCTCAAGAAACAAGAAAAATCCCAAATACAAAATCTAACAGCACACCTAAAGGAAATGGAAGCAGAACAGCAAAGGCAGCCTAAACCCAGCAGAAGAAGAGAAATAATAAAGATCAGAGCAGAAATAAACAATATAGAGTCTAAAAAAACTGTAGAGCAGATCAACGAAACCAAGAGTTGGTTTTTTGAAAAAATAAACAAAATTGACAAACCTCTAGCCAGGCTTCTCAAAAAGAAAAGGGAGATGACCCAAATAGATAAAATCATGAATGAAAATGGAATTATTACAACCAATCCCTCAGAGATACAAACAATTATCAGGGAATACTATGAAAAATTATATGCCAACAAATTGGACAACCTGGAAGAAATGGACAAATTCCTGAACACCCACACTCTTCCAAAACTCAACCAGGAGGAAATAGAAAGCTTGAACAGACCCATAACCAGCGAAGAAATTGAATCGGTTATTAAAAATCTCCCAACAAATAAGAGTCCAGGACCAGATGGCTTCCCAGGGGAGTTCTACCAGACGTTTAAAGCAGAGATAATACCTATCCTTCTCAAGCTATTCCAAGAAATAGAAAGGGAAGGAAAACTTCCAGACTCATTCTATGAAGCCAGTATGACTTTGATTCCTAAACCAGATAGAGACCCAGTAAAAAAAGAGAACTACCGGCCAATATCCCTGATGAATACGGATGCAAAATTTCTCAATAAGATACTAGCAAATCGAATTCAACGGCATATAAAAAGAATTATTCACCATGATCAAGTGGGATTCATTCCTGGGATGCAGGGCTGGTTCAACATTCGCAAATCAATCAACGTGATACATCACATTAACAAAAAAAAAGAGAAGAACCATATGATCCTGTCAATCGATGCAGAAAAGGCCTTTGACAAAATCCAGCACCCTTTCTTAATAAAAACCCTTGAGAAAGTCGGGATAGAAGGAACATACTTAAAGATCATAAAAGCCATTTATGAAAAGCCCACAGCTAACATCATCCTCAACGGGGAAAAACTGAGAGCTTTTTCCCTGAGATCAGGAACACGACAGGGATGCCCACTCTCACCGCTGTTGTTTAACATAGTGCTGGAAGTTCTAGCATCAGCAATCAGACAACAAAAGGAAATCAAAGGCATCAAAATTGGCAAAGATGAAGTCAAGCTTTCGCTCTTTGCAGATGACATGATATTATACATGGAAAATCCGATAGACTCCACCAAAAGTCTGCTAGAATTGATACATGAATTCAGCAAAGTTGCAGGATACAAAATCAATGTACAGAAATCAGTTGCATTCTTATACACTAACAATGAAGCAACAGAAAGACAAATAAAGAAACTGATCCCGTTCACAATTGCACCAAGAAGCATAAAATACCTAGGAATAAATCTAACCAAAGATGTAAAGGATCTGTATGCTGAAAACTATAGAAAGCTTACGAAGGAAATTGAAGAAGATTTAAAGAAATGGAAAGACATTCCCTGCTCATGGATTGGAAAAATAAATATTGTCAAAATGTCAATACTACCCAAAGCTATCTACACATTCAATGCAATCCCAATCAAAATTGCACCAGCATTCTTCTCGAAACTAGAACAAGCAATCCTAAAATTCATATGGAACCACAAAAGGCCCCGAATAGCCAAAGGAATTTTGAATAAGAAGACCAAAGCAGGAGGCATCACAATCCCAGACTTTAGCCTCTACTACAAAGCTGTCATCATCAAGACAGCATGGTATTGGCACAAAAACAGACACATAGACCAATGGAATAGAATAGAAACCCCAGAACTAGACCCACAAACGTATGGTCAACTCATCTTTGACAAAGCAGGAAAGAACATCCAATGGAAAAAAGACAGCCTCTTTAACAAATGGTGCTGGGAGAACTGGACAGCAACATGCAGAAGGTTGAAACTAGACCACTTTCTCACACCATTCACAAAAATAAACTCAAAATGGATAAAGGACCTGAATGTGAGACAGGAAACCATCAAAACCTTAGAGGAGAAAGCAGGAAAAGACCTCTCTGACCTCAGCCGTAGCAATCTCTTACTCGACACATCCCCAAAGGCAAGGGAATTAAAAGCAAAAGTGAATTACTGGGACCTTATGAAGATAAAAAGCTTCTGCACAGCAAAGGAAACAACCAACAAAACTAAAAGGCAACCAACGGAATGGGAAAAGATATTTGCAAATGACATATCGGACAAAGGGCTAGTATCCAGAATCTATAAAGAGCTCACCAAACTCCACACCCGAAAAACAAATAACCCAGTGAAGAAATGGGCAGAAAACATGAATAGACACTTCTCTAAAGAAGACATCCGGATGGCCAACAGGCACATGAAAAGATGTTCAGCGTCGCTCCTTATCAGGGAAATACAAATCAAAACCACACTCAGGTATCACCTCACGCCAGTCAGAGTGGCCAAAATGAACAAATCAGGAGACTATAGATGCTGGCGAGGATGTGGAGAAACGGGAACCCTCTTGCACTGTTGGTGGGAATGCAAATTGGTGCAGCCGCTCTGGAAAACAGTGTGGAGGTTCCTCAGAAAATTAAAAATAGACCTACCCTATGACCCAGCAATAGCACTGCTGGGAATTTATCCAAGGGATACAGGAGTACTGATGCATAGGGGCACTTGTATCCCAATGTTTATAGCAGCACTCTCAACAATAGCCAAATTATGGAAAGAGCCTAAATGTCCATCAACTGATGAATGGATAAAGAAATTGTGGTTTATATACACAATGGAATACTACGTGGCAATGAGAAAAAATGAAATATGGCCTTTTGTAGCAACGTGGATGGAACTGGAGAGTGTGATGCTAAGTGAAATAAGCCATACAGAGAAAGACAGATACCATATGGTTTCACTCTTATGTGGACCCTGAGAAACGTAACAGGAACCCGTGGGGGAGGGGGAGGAAAAAAGGAAAAAAAAAAAAAAAAAAGAGGTTAGAGTGGGAGAGAGCCAAAGCATAAGAGACTGTTAAAAACTGAGAACAAACTGAGGGTTGATGGGGGGTGGGAGGGAGGAGAGGGTGGGTGATGTGTATTGAGGAGGGCACCTTTTGGGATGAGCACTGGGTGTTTTATGGAAACCAATTTGGACAATAAATTTCATATATTATAAAAAAAAAAAAGATACTGCTTCCATTTTTGTGGATGCTAGTAAAGAGGGTAAAATTACAGTATATTATGTCACTTCTCAATATAAAAATTTGATCACTTAAATTATACAACTAAATCTGTCCAAAGGGCCGAGCTTTATGCTGTACAGGTAGCCCTAAGAACTTACCCAAAATCTATAAATGTTATTCTAACAGTCAATACGTTATCAAAGCCGTGTTACAGCTTCCCACTGCCTTTATACTGACAACAGATGAGAAACTTTATCATCTATTTCATGCTATACAAAAACTTCTTAATTCACCACACAGTCCAATTTATATTTCCCACATTCAAGCTCACACCGATCTGCCTGGTCCCCTAGTTGCTGGAAATCGGATAACCAATGCAGCAACCCATTTATTACAAGTTCTGCCCATTACCACTCCTTTAAAAACAGCCAAAAAGAGTCATGATAATTTTCATCAAAATGCGGCAGCCCTTCGACAAAAATTCAAAATATCTCGTAAAACGGCCAAATTGTTAAACAATGCGACATCTGTCCACAATTCTTCCCACAGCCGGTCTATGCCATTAATCCCCGAGGTCTTCAGCCCAATGACTTGTGACAAATGGACGTCACCCAATATTTATCTTTTGGAAAATTACAATATTTTGTAGTGTATTTCCACTACAAGTGTCTGTAGATACTTGCTCAGGCTATATACATGCTTCAGCCCACTCAGGAAAAGTATTTGTTGATGTTCAAAATCACCTATTTTCTGCCTTTGCAGCAATGGGCAAACCTCATAAAATAAAAACTGACAATGGTAGTGCTTATACTTCTAAATCTTTTGCAAAATTTTGCCGCCGACTCCGAATTGAGCATACAACTGGCATTGCTTATAATTCCATAGGACAGGCTATTGTTGAGCGAGCTCATCTGATTCTAAAACAGTATCTGCAAAAACTTAAAGAGGGGGAGATATTAAAGGGAAAGATAAAGTATTCCCCACATGTACATCTCACTCTCGTGTTGTATGTTTTAAATTTTTTAAATGTCAATGAAGCAGGGATGAATGCCGCAGAGCGTCGCTGGGGAAAGAGTCAAGAATCTCTCTTGATGGCAAGATGGAAAGATATGCCGGAAGGCATTTGGTGAGGCCCAGACCCAGTCCTTCGAAAAGGGCGAGGGTATGCTTGTGTTTTTCCACAGGATGAGGAAGCGCCACGCTGGGTCCCGCTTCGGCTCCTCAGAGACATTACGGTTGTGCCGAAAAATGGCCAAATTAACGGTGACGGAGCCCCCCCAGAAGCGACAACAGTGGAGTCATAAGGCGGGTACACCCACCTGGGGACAGATAAAGAACCTGCTGACCCAGGCCACTGATGTAGTGATGGCCTCAGGTAGAGAGGTAACGGCCACACACGTCTTCTTGGCATGCCTGTGCATTCTCACTACAACCGGGGAGTCTGCCCTCTATTGGGCATACATGGTAGGTCCTCCTGCAGTACAACCTGTAACATGGAGAGACCCCACACCCATAGTATACACCAATCTCACCTTTATGGGAGGGGAAGATGCAGGGTTTTTGTCCACTGTGTCGGCCTCTATAAATTGGACGGCACTCTCTGCAGGAGTACCCATCTGCCTGCAAAGGGAGTCTACGCCATACAAACTTGCTTATGGGTGTTTGGGTACGAAACCAGTAGAGCGGTCTATTACTTATACTATGTGGCAAAATGACAAGCGTCCTTCTGAATGGGTACCCTACTCCTTTGCCGCTTATTGGCAAAAGAGAGAATTATTAGGAGAATGGATGTTTTTTGGACCGCGCGATCCCCCTCAGAATCTTCCTACATGTCCCTCAGCTGGTCAAGGCCTTACTGGGGACTCACCTTGGGGTATATGTGCCCAATCCTCTTCATTGAGGATGACTCCTAAAGATTTAAACTATACCATTACAGATTATTCCCAAAAGGCCCGGCTAGCTCAGTCGGTAGAGCATGGGACTCTTAATCCCAGGGTTGTGGATCCACCTCCTAGCGAGGTACAGGTACACCATAAGATTATCCCACAAACCATTTTGCAATCCCCTGAAGGAAGAATTCATTCTGATTTTTGTAAATTATATGCTACCTTTGATAAAATATATACTAATGACAGCTTTAGTTTTCCAGAATATTATGTTTCTCCAGTTCTGCAATTGCGTGCCTGTGTTCCTCCACCCTACTATCTGATTGTTGGAGATGGAACTATTACTCCAGTGAAAGAAGATGGTCATCAGTTATACCGGCTAACGTGTCCTGCTTGTGTTTTGACCAATTGTCTACCAGTAGATGGACCCTCTAGAAGTGGAATAAAGGTTTATCTGGTCTTACAACCTCCCTATTAGATGTTGCCAGTAAATGTTACAGGACCTTGGTATCCTAATTATGGTATGCAACTGGCTTTAGAAATCAGTAAATGGCTACGCAGGACCAAACGGTTTCTTGGACTCTTAATTGCTGGACTCATAGCAGCAGTGACTGTAATTGCCTCTGCAACTGTATCTGTAATATCCTTACATAAAAGTGCCCAAACGGCATCCCATGTAAATAAATTAGCTCATAATGTATCCAAAGTGTTTGCCACTCAAGAACGAATAGACCGTAAATTGGAAGCCCAATTAGAGGCACTACAAGAAGCATTAATGTATCTTGGTGATCAGTTTGCTGTTTTGCATACCAGACTTTCTTTAATTTGTCATGATACATATAAGCATATCTGTGTTACCCCTTTAGAGTATACCAATGTAACATGGGGACAAGTGCGTCATCATTTACAAGGGGTTTGGCATGATGCTAATACTAGCTTAGACCTCTTACAGCTACAAGAAGAGATAAATGTTGTTGCAAGTAGCTCACTCAGTTTCCCTAACCCTGGAAATCTCGCTGAAACATACTGCACCAACTTAATGGGTTTAATCCATTTAATATTCTTCAGCATTCCTTTTGGATCTTTATTGGAATCGTTTCCATAATATCTGTTACACTTGTCTTGCTGTGTTGTTTCTAGAGATGGGGTCTTACTGCCTTTACTACATACCAGTCCAGGATGCACATGTTGCAATTACAAACAATAGGGGGACATGTGGGGGGCCGGGCCCCGGCGCCAGGCTGAGACCGGGTCGAGCAATGTTCCCTGTTGACTCAAGCCAACCCGGTGGTTCCCCCTCCCATTCCCCCACTTTCAAGGGCATACGAAAGCCTTGTCAAGGCTGAGAAAGTTAATTCCTGAAGCCTGTGGTCTGCAGGTGTTGGCAGTAATGCTACCTCTCTTTTTTTTACCCCGAGTCAGATAGAAACAAACATGGGAACTGTGTTTTGCTAGCAATCTATCAACAAGGTCTTGTGACCCGTTCAGAAAGTTCACAAGGTATACAGAACTAAATGTTTTGGCTGGCAGTGATCATGTGAAACCTGTTTATTCTTAGAATGACCTGATCCATAAGAGTCTTATATTATAAAAGATTGTGTACAGCAACAATAAAGCCGTCACTTGGGCCATCAGCCCAGGGGACCCTCCTGTTCCCAAACTTTCTCTCTTCTCTTTTTTTCTTGCATTCCCTTACCCTCAGGACCCTGACCTCGGTGTTTGTCGCGCCGGTCGCAACATTTCACAGATGCGAGATACACAAAAAGCTTCCATGCTGTTCCGCCATCTTGGCTCCTCCTGGTAGACACTTTTCTAAAGAAGACATCCAGATGGCTAATAAACACATGGAAAGATGCTCAACATCACGCATAATCAGGGAAATACAAAATCAAAACCCCAATGAGATACCACCTCACACCTTTCAGAATAGCTAAAATTAACAACTCAGGCAATGGCAGATGTTGGTAAGGATGTGGAGAAAGAGGTACACTTTTGCAGTGCTGGTGGGAATGCAAACTTGTGCAGCCACTCTGGAATACAGTGTTGAGGTTCCTTAAAAAATTAAAAATACAACTACCCTATGACCCAGAAATTTCACTACAAGGTACTTATCCACAGATACAAATATGCTGATTCAAAGGGGCACATCCACCCCAATGTTTGTAGCAGCACTATCAACAATAGCCAAAGTATGGAAAGAACCCAAATGTCCAACTGATGAATGGATAAAGAAGATTATATATATATATATATAATATATATATATACATATATATATATATATATTATATATATATATAAAATAGAATAGGGGCGCCTGGGTGGCGCAGTCGGTTAAGCGTCCGACTTCAGCCAGGTCACGATCTCGCGGTCCGTGAGTTCGAGCCCCGCGTCGGGCTCTGGGCTGATGGCTCAGAGCCTGGAGCCTGTTTCCGATTCTGTGTCTCCCTCTCTCTCTGCCCCTCCCCCGTTCATGCTCTGTCTCTCTCTGTCCCAAAAATAAATAAACGTTGAAAAAAAAAATTAAAAAAAAAAATAGAATATTACTTGGCAATCAAAAAGAATGAAATGTTGACATTTGCAACAACTTGGATGGAACTAGAGTTTATTATGGTAAGCAAAATAAGCCAGAGAAAGATAAATATCATATTATTTAACTCATATGTGGAATTTAAGAAACAAAACAGGTGAACATGTGGGAAGAGAAGCAAAAATAAGATAAAACCAGAGAGAGATATAGAAACCATAAAACACTCTAAATACAGAAAATAAACTGAGGGTTGCTGGCAGGGTGTTTGGTCAGGGGATGAGCTAAATAGGTGATGGGCATTAAGGAGGTCACTTGTTGGGAAGAGCACTAGGTGTTATACGTAAGTGGTGAATCACTAAATTCTATCCCTGAAACCATTACACTATATGTTAACCAACTTGGATTTAAATAAAAAATAATAATAACAATTTTTTAAATCAAATAAAGGAATCTAGATCCTACATGTGTTTTGGTCTACTTGCTAAATGAAACTTGATAGAAAAAAAGAGAAAGAGAAAAGGAGAGAAAAATTAAAAATTAAAAAAATTAAAAATTAAAATATCATAAAATAATAAAATTAAATTAAAAATTTTGATCTTTCTGTATCCAAGAAACAAATGAAAACAACAATGACAACAACATAAACAAAAACAGAAGCAACAACAAAATGAACAAATGAACAAAGAAAAAAACCTATATAAACCTAGATCCAGTTTTTCCTAGAGCTGAAACATTGTAGCACTATGTATAGTAGACTAAGCACGTAGAAGGGATTTGTGCTGGTCTTCTGGGTAAGAGCTTGCTGCTCTGTTTTTCCAGTCAATTTACCCTAGTGGAGATGTGCCTTTAGGGTGCAGAGAGCAGGACTTGTTGTAACGGCTACACTTGGCATTGTTTAGATCACTGGGGTCAATCCTTGTTGGGCTAATGGTGAAAATGGCCTTGCCCTGCTCTCTATTCTCCAGAGCCGGATGTTCTCACACTCACACAGCATCAGTCAATGCTCCTGTGTCTCCTGCTTCCATTAGCTCAGAGCTGTCCACCTACCAGGCAGCGCCTCCCTCTAGAGTTTTATCTCAGGTGCAGCAGTGTTTCAAAACCCCACCCTTCAGAGACTTCTGAGGTTTAGATACTCAGTGATCCTCTTGTTGGGGATGAGGCAGTCTCGCAGCACTGTGGTTGATGCTGGCTTGCCACAGGAAATGGTTGTGCAACCGTGCAGTGACAGCAGCTCAGAATTGATGGTAAATCACAACACACAGCTGGTGCAGTGTTTTCTGCCCTCAGCCTCTGTCCTTGTTCCTATTCAGGTGAATGGGGCAGCCTGATGTTACCTGCTGGGTCTTTTGCCCATGGAGAGGCCATATCACCTCTACCAAATGCATTCCACGCAGGGGAACCACTTCTCCAAATGTGACCTAGGGAATCCTCAGACCACACTCTTCGCTCCCAGGATTCTGCCCTGCATCCTCATCAGAACACCACCAGGCACTGATCTCTGAAACTTCAGACTCTGTGCTCTGCTGTTTATAAAAAACTGGCAGTATTGAAGCCCTGTCTTTTGGGAACAGTTTTCTTGTGTAGTCCCCTGCATGTGTTTTCATTTTCTCTCTACTTGCTTTCAGGGTGCTTTCTTGTGCAAACCCAATATGTTGCTCTCTCTCCTGCTCTTTCTCCTCTCCATGAAAAGGGCTCCCTTCCCTCTGTGGAGTCACAGCTCTTCTCTTCCCCAATTCACCTGTCTACACAACGTACCTGCTACATTCTCTCCCTCAAATTATACAGATTGTTCTGTTAATCCTCAGATTGATTTCCTAGGTGTTCAAAATGGTTTCATGTTGATCTAATTTGTTTGAGGGATGAGACATGCCTAGGGTCTCCTTATTACTCTGCCATCTTAACTCCCAACTTTTTCTTTAATAATACTGATATGTCTATAAAAATGACAAAGTTCTATAGTTCTGAATTTTGATTATTCAATATATTATATATACTAAAAGGGATAAATCTATCCTCATGAAAAACTAATTGTGATATCATTCTTACCTTAAATTTTGATTGTTCTTATAAAATAATTTTTGTAACATTGGTAGAAATTAAAGATCTAAACATGAATTTATCATTTAACCCTTAAAATGATAGAGTAATGAAAACATAAAGGGATGGAATAAAATGTTATCCAAGTGTTAAAACAAAATTTGATTCCTCATATAATAAACATCATTTGGGGTGCCTGGGTGGCTCAGTTGGTTAAGCATCTGACTCTTTGTTTCAACTCAGGTCATGATCTCACAGTTCATGAGTTTGAGCCTGGCAACAGGCTCAACACTGTCAGGGCAGAGCCTGCTTGGGATTTTCTTTCTCCCGCTCTCTCTGCCACTCACCCACTAGCTTGATCTCTCTAACAATAAATAATATACTTAAAAAATTTTTTAAACCAACATCATTTAACCTGTAAAACTTAAATACTAAAAACAATTTCTCTAAATTGGACACTTAATTACATATAATTTTAACTTGTTAATAGGAATTTCCAAGACATTTATATGTTAAGGAATATACCAACTAATTTTAGTTTCAAAACAATTAAAACTCCCTTCTCAATTTTTACTCAAGTATAGTTATCTACCTCAGACTGTCCATTTTGAATCTGTTGATGTATGGATGTCACCCAAGATTGAATCAATGATTAAATTAATTCTAGATCTTTTGGTGCCCAACTATAGAAAAGATAAAGAGATGAAGTAGCAAACTCTATTAATATGACATATCATGTGCACCAATTATTGGAAATTCTGATGAAAATGAATAGGTTAAGGGATGGGAGGGTATATATACACATACACATGCAAAGAGTTTATTGCCATAGTCTCTATTTTAAAAATGTCATTGTAAGTTGTTTCAAATCTTGATCAATCAAGTCATTAGAATGAACTGGAGAACAGTGACTTTTGCCATAAGTGAAACAAATTTTGTGGTAATACAAGAGAGATTTAAGTTAGCCTAAAGTGCTTTCCACTGTTGAGTAATCTAAAAAGAACATTAAGTCCATAGCTATTCCCTATATCTATATCCTAGAAGGACATACACATTTTCCTGCTGGATATGCCCCCTGCTTCTTTATGAATCCCAACACTTTTCCTTTCAAAAAAAATAAGAGTCTCTCATTTATAAAAAGTTGTATTTCCAAGCAAAAAGTATCCTAATACTGTATAAAAAACTTGGTAAGGAAATGATGTAAGTAGTGACTAGAATTATGACACAGTGAACATTCTTTTAAATCAGTGTTACCAAGGATTTGTGAAACACAACAGTACACTTCATTTGGAAGACTTGCCTAGCTCCAAGAGGTTCTCTCTTGAGTAGCCTCTTTCTCCACCTTCAAAAGAATCATATTTTTCTTTCTGATTTTTGTCCAAGTGTTTATGGAATCAAGAATCTGGACTAATCTACCATATTTTATCACTTGTAGCCATCTACACATGAAGCATTTGAATCTGGAAAGTATTTTAAGTTTAAAGGTTTGGGTTTGAAGCTTTGCATTATGCTTAAGATATTTGGTTTTAGTATCTAAGTTAAGGTAAATAGCTATGTTCCTATCCTTTTTAATAGGATCTAGTTAATTCTTACAGCCTTCTAATCCATATAAAGTCTTATTTGACCGTTAACATCATAGATTGGAAATTAACCGAACTTGATCTGAGTCAATCAAATGACGAATGACTTAACTAAACCATTCTTCACACTGTGAAATAGAGCTATCTTCACTTGTTTTCATGAGTGAAGAGTGAACAAATCTCTGCACTCTATATTTCATATATTTTTATTTGTGAAAATCAATGATTATTTTGAAATGTTTCCATAAAACAATATCAGTTAAGTAAATATTTTCGGAGAGAAAAGTTATCTAAAATGGCTTTGCTAAGGGCTATTTCATCAGGTTTTGTCATTTAAAATCACTACTTTGACTTAATTTGTTTAATCTTTCACTTTTAGAAACATCACTTACTGTAAAAGTCAATCTTTTTAGACATGGCTGAACATGGACTTGCACCTACTCTTACTGAAATACCTCCTATAGTTCCAGTTATCAATGGGGACTCCATGCAACAGGTAAGGATAGTTTTGCTTAATTTTTCATTATAACTGGACAATTTTTTCTTGAATCCAGTATTGGATTTTATTTAGAAAAAGTGTGTCATTTTTATGTTTGGTCATTTAGTTCACAAGTTTCCAGTCTTTTCACCAACATTGATTAATCTTACTTGTAGGCCTTTTAAAATCCTTTTAGAGACATTTAACATTACCTTAGGCCACATATAACCTCTTTTTAGGTTGCTTTAGCTGTTTTTTCAGTCTCCCTTGATCAGCTCAAAACTCCTGGTGTTGAAAGTTTATACTATCCACAGACAGTATCTTCTGAAGAATAGTTTAAAAATATGACTCTAGGGCACCTGGGTGGCTCAGTCGGTTAAGCATCCAACTTCAGCTCAGGTCATGATATCGCGGTTCACAAGTTCGAGCCCCACATCGGGCTCTGTACTGACAGCTCAGAACCTGGAGCCTGCTTTGGTTTCTGTGTCTTCCTCTCTCTCTGCCACTCTCCCCACCCATGGTCTGTGTGTGTCTCTCTCTCAAAATGAATAAATATTTTAAGAAATTTAAAAACATGACTCTAAAGCAGACTAAACTTTTTTCATACTCATTCACAGCTGTGAGTTCAACTTTCTAATATTTAAAAGTAACATTTTGAGCTGCAATGACTTCTACCTACAGTACTGGTTTCAAGAAAGAAAGAGTATGGTTTACATTTGACATTTATTCACTTAAATTTTTTTAATGTTTATTTTTTAAAGAGAGAGACAGAGACAGGGCGTGAGTGGGAGAGGGGCAGAGAGAGAAGGAGACAAGAATCCGAAGCAGGCTCCAGGCTCTGAACTGTCAGCACAGAGCCCGACATAGGGCTCAGAACCATGAACTGCAATATCATGAGCTGAAGTCAGACACTTAACCCACTGAGCCACCCAGGGGCCCCTAACATTTATTCATTTAAAGTAACCTATTCAAGGGGCACATGGGTGGCTGAGTCAGTTGAGCTTCTGACTCTTGATTTCAGCTCATGTCACAATCCTGAGGTCGTGGGATCAAACCCTGCACTGGGCTCCTCCCTGGGTGTGGCGCCTGCTTGGGACTCTCTCTCTCTCTCCCTCTAAAATAAAATATAAAATAATTTTTTAAATCTATTCAAGAAAAGTCTTATCTACATACACAATGTGAAAAGATCACTTAACTTTTCTTTGGAATTCAAAAAAAGTAAATATTGTACTTCTGGCTTATACATTGGCTTGACATCACCATATCAAAAGGAACTGAGATAAAAATGACCATATTGAAATTAAAAGTCCTTTCTTACTAGATGGAGAATTATCATCTGGACACCACTGTTGGAACACAGTATACTACAAATTATTCACAAATGATGACTCATCCCAAGAGATATACAAGATGGCCTTCTTGTCCACAATACTGGATACAACAAGTATGTCTGAATTTTACCATCAGACAAATTTTGTTTTCTGTTTTTCTTTTTTTGCAGGGTTTTTTACTGGAGAGTGGGTGTTGGTCTTTCCATGTCAATGCACCTATTTTCTATGACTTTATTAAGTTTCATTTGGGTTGGAAAGGACCCATTACTTAGGGATATTGAATTTCTCCTAAGTCCCCATTGATCCAATTGTACTCTTCTTCTTGAGCACTTCAAAACTTCAATAATTAGTGAGCCTGAATATTTCTCAAAATGAAAATAATGAACCTCCATACTGTTTTCCAGAGTGGCTGCACCAGTTTGCATTCCCACCAACAGTGGAAGAGAGTTCCACTTTCTCCATATCCTCACCAACACCTGTTTTTTGTGTGTGTTGTTAATTTTAGCCATTCTAACAGGTGTGAGGTGATAACTCATTGCAGTTTTGATTTGTATTTCCCTGATGATGAATGATGTTGAGCATCTTTTCATGTGTCTGTTGGCAATCTAGATGTCTTCTTTGGGAAAATGTCTATTCATGTCTCCTGCCCATTTTTTTTTAACATAATTTATTGTCAAACTGGCTTACATACAACACCCAGTGCTCATTCTAACAAGTGCCCTCCCCAGTGCCCATCACCTGCTTTCCCCTCTCCCCACCCCCATGAACCCTCAGTTTGTTCTCTGTATTTAAGAGTCTCTTTATGGTTTGCCTCCCTCCCTCTCTGTTTGTAACTATTTTTTCCCCTTCCCTTCCCCCATGGTCTTCTGTTAAGTTTCTCAAGATCCACATATGAGTGAAAACATATGATATGTCTTTTCCTGCCAATTTTTTAACTGAATTATTTGTTTTTTGAGTGTTGAGTTTTATAAGTTCTTTATACATTTTGGATACTAACCCTTGATCAGATACATCATTTGCAAATATCTTCTGCCATTCCATAGGTTGTCTTTTAGTTCTGTTGATTGTTTCCTTTGCTGTACAGAAGCTTTTTATCTTCATGAGGCCCCAATAGTTTATTTTTGCTTTTGTTTCCCTTGCCTCAGGAGATATATCAAGTAAGTTGCTGTGTGGCTAATGTCAAGGAGGTTGCTGTCCATATTCTTCTCTAGGATTTTGATGGCTTCATCACATTTAGGTCTTTCATCCATTTTGAATTTATGTGTGTGTACAGTGTAAGAAAGTGGTCCAGTTTCATTCTTTTTCACGTTGCTGTCCAGTTTTCCCAACACCATTTGTTGAAGAGCCATTTTTGCATTGGATATTCTTTCCTGCTTCGCCAAGGATTAATTTACAATATAGATGTAGGTTTCTTTCTGGGCTTTCTATTCTGTTCTATTGATCTATGTGACTGTTTTTGTGCCAGTACCATACTGTCCTGATCACTGGTTTTGTAATAGACCTTGAAGTCTGGAATAGTGATGCCTCCAGCTTTGCTTTCCTTTTTCAATGTTGCTTTGGCTTCTCAGGGTCTTTTCTGGTTTCATACAAATTTAGGATTGTTTGTTCTAGCTCTGTGAAAAATGCTGTTGGTATTTTGATAGGGATTGAATTAAATGTGTAGATTGCTTTGGGTAGTATGGCCATTTACACAAATTTGTTCTTCCAATCCATGAACATGGAATGTTTTTCCATTTCTTTGTGCCATCTTCAGTTTCTTTCATCAGTGTTTTATAGAGTTCAGACCACAAATCATTTACCTCTTTGGTTAGGCTTATTCCTAGGTATCTTACGTTTTTTTTTTGTGCAATTGTAATGTGATTGATTCCTTGATTTCTCTTTCTGTTGCTTCATTACTGGTGTATAGAAATGTAACAGATTTCTGTATTTTGATTTTATTTTGTATTGTGTGACTTTACTAAATTTATGTATGAGTTCTAGGAATTTTTTGATGGATTTTTGGGGGGTTTTCTACATAGAAAACCATGTCATCTACATAGATGAATATAATGAATACCATGTCATCTACAAATAGTGAATGTTTGAATTCTTCTTTGCTGATTTGGATGCCTTTTATTTCTTTCTGTTGTCTTATTGCTGTGGCTAGGATTTCCAAGGCTAGGGTTAAAAAAGAATGGTGAGAATGGATATCCCTGTCTTGTTCCTCAAAAAGTTAAAAAAAAAGAACGACATTATGATCCACGAATTACATTGCTAGGTATTTATCCAAAGGATATAAAAATACTAATTTGAAGATATATGTGCATTCCGATGTTTATAGCAGCATTATCTACAATACCCAAATCATGGAAACAGTCCAAATGTCCACTGACTGATGAATGGATAAATAAGGTGTGATATGTCTATACAATGGAATATTATTCAGCTATAAAAAATAATGAAGTTTTTCCATTTGCAATGACATGGACAGAGGTAGAGAGCATTATGCTAAGGTGAAATAAGTCAATCAGAGAAAGACAAATACCATATTATTTCACTCATATGTGGAATTTAAGAAACAAAACAAATGAGCAAAGAAAAAGAGAAAGAGAAACCAAGAAATAGACTCTTAACTGTAGAGAACCAACTAGTGATTAGCACAGGGGAGGGTCCTGGGGAGATGGGTTAAATAGGTGATGAGGATTAAGGAGTACACTCTTGTGATTAGCACTAGGTGTTGTATGCAAGTGTTGAATAACTAAATTGTACAGCTAAAACTAATATTACACTTTATGTTAACTAACTGCAATTTAAATAAAACTTTTGAGAATTACAATAATGATTTTTCATAGATTAACAGAAAAGTATGTCATCAAAGAATGTTTTATTTCTAGATTATATTGGTGCAAGTTAACCCTGGGGAGACCCTCACCCTCAAGTCTGATGATGGGAATATTCAGAATATCCAAGGTCAGTAAAAGTATAATCAGGTTTGTGTTACTTGAAAGCAAATAGATTACTAGTAATTAGTATCCTTTCCTGTTGGAGCCAGATGGAATGCTCTTAAATTTAATGTGTATTTATTTTTGAGACATAGAGGCAGAGTGCGAGCAGGGGAGGTGCAGACAGAGGGGGACACAGAATCTGAAGCAGGCTCCAGGCTCTAAGCTGTCAGCACAGACCTCGACGCAGGGCTCGAACTCATGGACCATGAGATCATGACCTGAGCCTAAGTCGGATGCTTAACTGACTGAGCCACCCAGGGACCCTGGAATGCTCTTAAATTTATATAGTCCTCACAGGAGCATAGTATCAATAGAACAAACAGAGCTAGTCTTACTAGAAATCTTCATGTAAGATACTTTTTTTAATTGAAGATTAAATCAAGAATTCCATTTGAAAAATTTCACATTTGGAATATATTGATGGCCACCGATAGTTTTAGACTATGCTCTTATTGGAGGTTATTATGAGGCCTTCGGAGAGCTGATTCATTCATACATTCAAATATTTCTTTAGTGCCTATCATGTTCCAGCACTATACTAGATATTCAAAATATAATAATATACAATAAGGGGGTAAATTATTTATATATGCATATTAATTTGCTATATATGTATAAATATACATATAGAATTGATTCCACAGCAATATGAAATTAATATTTATGTACTATAAGATTTAGTATTATTTCAAATTGTGATGACTGTTTCTGTTCTTATGCCATTATTTTGTATCCTGAAGTGCTTTAGAGTTATGTCTCAAAAAATTTTTTAAACATTCTCATTTAGCAATGGATTCCACATGGCTGCTATATAAAGTTTATTGCAAACTAATATTTATTATTTTCCCCATTATTAAAAATAAATTGACATTCTATGACTTGAAAGCCACATATATTATTTAAACTAAACATTAATTATAATAGTTTCAAATAAAAGAATGATGACTCATGAAAGTTTCCATTCTATGTCTGATTTTTAGTTCCTATGCAATTGTATGTATAAGACGGTAAGAATACCTAGTATAGAAGTAGGGTATCACATGAGTAGTATTGGGTGCTTCTCTATATTACTCTGTTTTCTAAAAACTATTTCACTTTACTATTATCACTGAAAAGCTTAAAATTTAAATTTTATAATGTAACATCACTATATGAAATATATTTTATGGTTCAGAGTAAAACTATTACTCAATATATACATAAGTAAAAGTACAATTATACTGGAAAGCTGATAGTTCATTTTTATTAGCAGTAAAATTTGCCAACATTTTTATAATATAAATTTTACCCAATCCACATTATGTGCTTTATTTTCCATCATTTGGATGAATTTGCATTGATTCATCTACATTCATACCTAGTCTCCTTTACAAATAAACAACTTGCACTTTCAAAATGGCTGGCTGTTGTTAAAGTTTGCAGCTAGTTTTCACTGTGAAAAGTTAAATGGACTTTGTTTAAAGTTATTAAAGAGTTTATTAATAATAATTCTCTTTTAGGACCCGCTGATGTACCTCTAATGTCACCAAGTGGCACTTTGCCACCAATATATCTTCCTCCTGGTTACATGTCTCAGGTATACTAGTATGTTTTAATTTAATATTTAGCATTAAGGCATCATTCAACAGTTATTTTTGTGTCACTATATGATAAGAGAACTTCTGGAATACTATTTAGTTGTTCATTTTATTGTTATCATCGTTGCTAAAAAGCAATTTCAGTGATGCTTAACCAAATCTCCCTTAGATTGTCTTGTAAATAATTCCTTATTCATCTAACGAATTTATATCTCTTCACATTTATTAATCCTCTATTGTTTTTTGTTTCTGAGTACCTTAACCAATCTTGATTATCTATTACAATTGCTGCAGTAATGGCTTCTGATAGTATGTAGGCTTTAGTCCCTAAAATTAGTATTTTCAGTTCAGTAGTATTTCATTCACAGATGCTAGACAACAAAGGACACTTTCTGTAAATTCCTCAAATATTTACTAAGCACTTAAATAGAAAAGGATGTTTGGCTTCTATAGATATTAACAAGATATTCCATGGCCTCAGAAGTTTATAATTGAGAATGTGTCTGTTTCTATTGCACAACTGTGGAAATCAAAAACATGCTTAAGTCAATATGGTTTGATTCTAAATGGAATTATCTATTTCAACAATACCTAACAAAAATACAAATGCATATACTTTTTCACCTAGCAATTCCATTTTGAGGAATTTATCCTACAGATTTTTTTACAAACGTGGAATAATAAGTGTACAAGACTATTCATTACAATATTCTTTGTAATCTCAGAAGGTTGGAAACAACTCGTGCTTGTTAATGGAGAACTGTGTATAATGGAGGACATCCATATAACGGAGTACTATGCAGCTGTGCAAAAACGTGGAGAAGTTCTATGTACTGATATAGAAAGATCTTTAGGATATATTGCTAAGTGTAAAAAGCAATGTACAAATGGTAATAGTGCAAATTATGCTACCTTTTATGCCATAAAAATGAGGAAAATAACAATCTGTATTCTTGCTTGTATAGACAAATTCTGGAAGGATTCATAAGAAACTAAGAACAATCATTATCTATTGGGGGAGCAGATAAGGTTTAGGAGGGAATTTATTCATATATAGTTTTTTATACTTTACGGTTTTAAACCATGTCAATATATTATCTATTGTCAAAAAATTACCTTTTTGAAAGCTATGGTTGTGGAGACAAGAAAGAATTATCTTCTGCTTGATATAGTTTCACTTCATTATTACTTTTTGATCCCTTAGGTTTTCTGAATTAAGAGCACAGGATATAAATCTAACACTTAGTAGAAAAATGCCAACTTTTATTAATTCCAATATGTTTATATGGTTCTGTCTTCCAACTTAGGTGGTGGAAGAAAATGGCATTCGCAAAATTATCATTGTGCCTCAGACAATTGACTATCACACAACCATGCCTGCTCCTATACAACAAGTACCACACTTCATTACACCATCCTCTCCTATATATCCACAAGGTGCTCAACTTATGCATCCCCCAGCTCAAGGGGAGTTTCCACCACCTTACATCCAAGAGCCTATGCCACAGCAGCTGCCACCACCACCGCTGCCACCACCACCGCTACCACCACCAGCAACACTTATATACCACGAGCAACAAGGTAGTATATAATTTTCTTAAACAGGAAATATTTTGAGTTTGTTAAAATTAACAGCTTTGGGAAAGTTTTGGGAATGATTGCATTTATGCATGTATATTAGATTGATAAAAATAAGTACTGGTTTCTATCTTAGATAAAATGCTCATAAACATAATTTTCTATAAATTTTTTGTACTTTGATATAACACGTGATTTATGATATTTATTTTTACTAATTGGGTCAATATAATCATACCAGAAATTTATAAAAGAATGTTTTGATTATTAATTTCACGCAGTGGGAATATAAAAGACACTGAAGGGTCAACATTACAATCATCTTAGAACCTTAAAATTTGGAAGTGGAGACATTCCCTGGGAAAACACTATCTGTATTTGCTCATGTTTTTCTTTCTATACATATCAAAACATTATAGAAACACACACACACACATACCTAATATCTGTATTACAGGAAAATAGGGAAAATTTGAAAAGCTAAACATAGCTTACCGGTGTTTTTTTGCTGGTTTGAGGAATATATTAAAAAGACCCTGAGATAGGTAATTATTATAATTATTAAACAGTAGTCCATTGTCTCTTTTAGAAACTTATTCCCATGGAAGAGCAAATTATAACCAGTTTGATGAAAGGGCTGCTAAAATGGAAGAACATATGAAGAAAAATCTGGGAGAATGTAAAGGTGGCGTACACAATAGCTATATGGTTAACAACACCTCTTTGTTTGTGATCAAAACCAATGATTTCTCCAGTATTCCTCCTACACCAAGCACTTACACTGTGGACTATGCTCCAAGTACCTACACTGTTGACAATACCTTAAGCACCTACACTGTGGAAAATACTACACAAACCTACACTGTTGATAATACATCAAGTGCCTACACTGTAGACAACACTTCAAGCACTTTCACTGTGGACAACGGCCCAAGTATGTACACTGTAAACAGTGCTCAGAACATTTACACTGCTGACAATACTCTCAGTACTTACACTGTTGACAACCCTCAAAGCACTAACATTGCTGATAATACTCCTAGCAATTCTTCCACTGACCATGTGCCTAGTACTCTCACTACAGACAGTGCTCTTCCTTCCACAATTGATAGTGTTCCAAACCCTTTCAGCACTAATTATGTCCCCACGCCTTCCACTTCTGACAGCACTCCCAAACCATCACCTATTGACAGCACTCCAAGCCCTTCCATTTCTGGCCATGCTTCTAACACTCCCATCTCTGAAAGTGCTCCCAGCACTTCCATCTCTAAAAGTGTTCCCAGCACTCCCATTTCTGAAAGTGCTCCCAGCACTTTGGCCATTGACAGTGATCTCACTGCTTCCAATGCTGCCAGCAATTCCAACACTGTCAGTGCTCATGTTGAGACTAGCCATGGAAAGAAATGGAGTGCTACAAGAAGTAGAGACATCAAGCAGAAACCAGGTGGAAAACAAAACAAAGCATCATCAAATGCTGCAGAAAAAGGCAAGGTCAAGAGTTTGGTTTTGTTGCCAATGAATAAACATCTTAATGTTTAGAAATCTCAGCACATCTTAAATATTTAGGTGCCATTCTCTATTTTCATTTCCTCTTGTCTTCTTTGTATCCCTAAATCTAAATTCTTAATGAAACCACAATTGAGATTCCTTTTTAAATCATGGAGAAATGACTATCCTCATGCAAAATGTGTCATGTATCTTATATGCACACCACATAATTTTTTTCTAGTTTCCTTCCAGTGAAACATTGCAGATTATTTTATAGTTGTAATTCACATTATTTCATTTAAATTGGGAACTCTGTCTTTTGTTGGAGTTTGTTTAATAATATACACTTTACACTGCTCTCTTCTTTTAAAACTTTAATGTAAATTGCTACTAGGTGTTTAGTAGTTCCCCTGGTGATGATGTATTTGTAGTTGGATGATAGATATCTAACTTCTTTCTCTTGTTTTTGCCAATGTAATATTTTATTTTGGGGTGTTTTATTTTAGAATGCATAACAGAACGTGGAAAGTCATGCTGTTTCAGCATTGAGAAACCTATAGTAAGTAACTAAACTGAAAATTTAAGCATTCCTTTTAATTTACATTTTCACTCTAAAATGTGCAAGTTCACTGATATTTTTCTCTAGTAAAGTGTTAATTTGAAGCCTTGACCTCGTTAAAATTTCATAATCTCCTTCAGCTATACATAAAGATTCAGAATGGCATTATTAAAGATAATATTAATGGCATTGTTTAATCACAGTATTTAAGCACCTAATATGAGGAGAACAATATTCTTAGCATCAAAAAGATGTAAGGAAAGATTATATCATAAATTAAAGATTATATTTTTTAAATGTCCCACTTGAATTTTTGTTATTTATTTTAGGTTTCTGATATTCAAACAAGATCTGCTGTTATTTCATGGAAACTACATGGTTCTAAGAAGTGTAATCACACCAAATCTCCTGTGACATTTGAACTGGCAATCTCTAACAGTGGTAAAAATGGAAACTATAAAAATCTATATATGTAAGTCTCTTTCTTTTTAATCATCTCTCATTTCTCACAATTAAATTCAAATATTCTATCTAAATGTATAGACCTCAGTTTATACCTAGACTGAGTTCTAAAGATTTTTTCTGAAAATTTTCCCAAGCTTTAAAAGCAATTTTCTACTAAAATAGTTTTACACGTGGTGAGAGGTTGCCAGGTCAAAATCCATGAAATTCAATGAATTGTAAGCATGTTAGTGCTGAGAAGGACCTTAAATATCAACTGGTCAATTCTCTTCAGTTTACAACTTTCCTATTTAACAAGTTTATAGTCCAGGGAGAAAATGTTCCCTCCAATTCTCCCTTCTGTTTTTTCACTTAGGTCATTTTAGGAAAAAAATTCACTTTATGGTTGGCCTTTGGCGACACAAATGAGGTATTTGCACTTCAATGGGATTTATGACTTAGGCTTTTTTCAAATATTCATTACAGAAGCTAGTTATAAGGTGGAGCTATGACAGTAGCAGTATGAGCTTAGGAATGTGCTCAGAAGATAGAACCAGGACTAGGGAGGATAGAGTGGAGGACACAGCAAAATTATACCCAACCACTCTTAACAAACAGCTTCTCAACTGAATCAGGACATGCAGTCTGAAAAAGAACAAACTGAGAGACACAGTAGAAAGGAAATCACAAGTGAGGAAGAAGGAGAAATTATCTTGCCCACCAAACAATTATGCAAGATATGTCAGAGATCTGGAGCTGTCTGTACAGCACTTTAAAAATCATAACACATCTTAAACTTAATTTGCTAAAATTTGTCATCTTTACACAGAGACTCAAAGTGAAAATTTAAGTGTAATTAGTTATAATGAAAAGTTTTACTTCCTTTATAATTAGCAGGTAGAAATTTTAAATTTAAGAATTATAATACACAGTCTTCTACATTGGGTAGAGGGATGGGAAGATGTAAAATGTGATTAAAAGCTATTTATGAAATTAAGTTTTGCATAAGGTTACATGGTGGTCTTTTTCGGTGTTATGTATTTCATAAAAGTCTGTTTTTTATAAAAATATTCTAATCACTCTACAACCTTGAGTGGCCTTTGCTTAGAAGTATAAGTCTTTGCTTAAAAATAATAATCTTTTAGCACTTTTTGGACGCTACTTCTGGGGTTAGAGCCTGAAGGAACTCTTTGAGTTGGTAGAGTACACCTACGTACTTATGACTGTTTCAGAAAGACATGGGTGTGAAAGCACAGCCACTTTATCCACTATAGCAAATAGGTGCCCTCCCCAGAAAGATTTCCCTGTGTAACTGAATGAATAAATTGCACAATGCACAGTGTCCTTGAGGCTTTTCATATCAACACTATTTAAAATAAGCTGATTAAAGATAAATCCGTATTATTACAGTGTGAAGAAGTTGTAGTGGTAAAATTATAAAATTTCATTTCTTAAAGCCATATTAATTTAGCGTGCAAATGAAAAATTTGAAGTATTAGTATCACTTTTTTGCATTCATATAAAATGGGCTAAATTTATCTAAACTTCAAGAAAAATTGTGCTTCTTTGTTTATCACTTGAATATATAAGATTACGACTGTTAATTAGCTATTAAATATGTGTGAGATCATTTATAAACAAAGATTATGTTCACAGTGGTGATGGAGTTACATTTACTCTACTTGATCTACAACCATCCATGGCCTATTTTGTAAGGTAAGAACTCCATCCTACACAATCTCCACCCACCCTGTAGCCAGGAAGACTCCCCAGTCTGTATCAATTTACTACTTATGATTTCTGCAGTCAGGCTTGCTACTGCCAGGAGCATGGCCTTTCCTTCAAGCTTCAGAACAGCCCCCCAAAAATCCAACATTAGTTTACTTTTTGTCATTTAGAACTGGTGAGAGGGCAATTTGGGAACCATTATCTGTAACAATCCAAGTTTGCTCTATTAGAAAATGTTTTATCTCCTAAGGTATATCTGGAAACTGAAGTACCTGTATCCTAACATTTAGTACATGTTAGGATAAATATCTGAAAGCTTACAACAACTATCATTACATTTTTAGAATCACAACCATAAGAGGCTCAGCACACAGAACTGTGTCTGAACTGGTTAGCTTCACAACTCCAGGTTGTGAACCAGACCCTCCACCTGCACCCAAACTAATTAACCGATCCAAGAGCAGCCTGAATTTACAGTGGAAAGTAAGTGTTCTACCGCCAAAGTCTCCTCCACTTTTTATTTTAAAACATTCTTTCTACTTTGTCCTGAATTTTAAATATGAAATTATGCATGCCCCACCTGATCTATTTCCCTAGCACTTTCCCTTTTCCATAATCATCTTTCTCTTCAATCTATATCAAGCATCAAGTAAATTGAGAAATGTCAACCAGAATTTCAATTAGTAAAAGTTGAAGTGTCAATTTCTACAACCTAAATTTATTTATAAGTACTGCATGCTAACCAATTGCGCCAATGGAGCTCCACTACAACCTAAACTTACTTATAATTGTAGTTACCAATAAATCTACCTCTTAACTTATTTAAATACTAACTTCCTTTGTCACATAAAACTTGGAAAACACAAGACCTAGAATTTGAGCATGCCTTATAGACTGTAAAAAAAAAAGTGCATTTTAACTTTAAAATCTGGATTGCTTTAAAAACAAAATGTAAGGGGGCGCCTGGGTGGCGCAGTCGGTTGAGCGTCCGACTTCAGCCAGGTCACGATCTCGCGGTCCGTGAGTTCGAGCCCCGCGTCAGGCTCTGGACTGATGGCTCAGAGCCTGGAGCCTGCTTCCGATTCTGTGTCTCCCTCTCTCTCTGCCCCTCCCCCGTTCATGCTCTGTCTCTCTCTGTCCCAAAAATAAATAAACGTTGAAAAAAAAAATTTAAAAAAACAAAATGTAAGCAAGTTTAATTTTACAGTAATTTCAGTCACTTAATTATATAGTGTGTGTATGTGTGTATATATATATATATATATCTACTGTGTAGAAACATCCCATCATAATTTTATCTTTTTGATATATTTAGGGTTCCAATGATAATGGTTCCAAAATAAATGGCTTCCTTTTGGAATGGGATGAGGTAAACTGTTTTATTTTGGAAAAGCACTTCTTTATAAATAGTTATTAATGTTATGGTAAATTTTTATATTTGCAAGATTTTATAATATTCTAATATTTTGTGTCTATGATTAAGGGCAAAGGTGAAGACTTCAAAAGTTGCTATATGGGTACCATGAAACAGTACAAAATCCTTAAACTAAATGCTTCTACAAAATATTCATTCAGAATAGCTGCCAAAAATAACTTTGGCTTGAGGTACGTTGAATTATTGCAATATTTAAAAGTCTGCACTTCAATAAGAACCTGAAAATAATTTTTCCACATTAATTTATTTTTCAGTGATTTCAGTGAAATAGCAGTTTTCCATACATCAGGAACTATGCCTCCAACACCTTTACCTCCTAAGCTAAAAGAAGCAGGAATCTGTTATTTGTCACTAGAATGGTGTGCTCCAACTAACACAAACCCAAATGACAGTCTTACTTATGTACTAGAAATGGAGGAAGAAGGATCTGTAAGTTTTCTTTCCACATGTTTTAATCTTCAACTTCAGTTTTAGGTACAATTTATATGCATTTTATACTAAAAAACCTTAGATTTAAGCTAATTTATTTTTTTAAGTTTTTATTTAAACTCCAGTTAGTTAACATACAGTGAAATATTAGTTTCAGGTATACAATTTAGTGACTCAACACTTACATACAACTCCCAGTACTCATCACAATAAGTGCATTCCTTAATCCTTATCACCTATTTAAACCATCCTCCTACCCACCTCTCCTCTGGCAATCATCAGTTTGTTCTTTGTAATTAAGAGTCTGTTTCTTGCTTTGTCTCTCTCTGTCTCTTATTTTTTCCCTTGGTTTGTTTTGTTTCTTAATATCACATATGAGTGAATCATATGGTATTTGTCTTTCTCTGAGTTATTTTGCTTAGCACTATACTCTGTAGTTCCATCCATGTCTACTAACAATCAGTTTATTCTCTATAGTTAAGAGTCTGTTTCTTGGTTTTCCTCTCCTTTTTTCTCCTATGACTAAGTTAATTTCTACTCAATCAAACTGTATGATTCCTGAGTCTCTGTGTTCTGGATGGGACCAATGCAGAGCCAAGGTTAGGCAAACCAGCGCAGGGAGATTTTCCCTGAAAATTAGCTAAAAGCAGCAGCACCCATAACAACACAGTAGATACTCAGTGAAATGTGTTAGTTCTTCAATTTTGGGCCTATCCCAGATGACCTTGCATGGTCACAGAGATCTTCTGCATACTTCTACCTGGGCAAACTCTTTTCTTCATCTCCCTGGATTCCTGATGTGGGTGGGCAAACTGTTTCATTGCATTCTGAACTTTCAAGTCTATACTAAATAAGCTAGTCAAGTTAAAAAGCAGCTGTAAATTTTATATTACATATATTTTACATTTTAAATGAAGAGACTAACATTAAGAAGAGTTCTGTATAATTAATATGCTAAGCACCTTCATATACATTATCTCATTATATCCTGAAAAAAGAAAATGAGCCCTTTAAAGTAGAAAGTATCAGGGTGCCTAGGTGGCTCAGTCAGTTGAGCATCCAACTTGGCTTCAGCTCAGGTCATGATGTGGGTTCGAGCCCTGCATCCGGCTCCATGTGGAGCCTGCTTGAGATTCTCTCTCTCTCTCCCTCTGCCCCTCTCCCCCACTAACTCTCTCTATATAAAATAAATAAAATGAAAAAAAAGTTAAAGTATCTCCTTTTTTTTTAAGAGAAATTAAGGTTCAGAGAGACTAAGGGACTTGCTCAGGACTACCCAGATGGAAAATAGGTTGAAGTTGGAACTTGAACCCAGGCCTGCCTGATTCCTAAGTTTATTGTCTTTCATTTCCAGGGCTTGGGTTTTAAACCTAAATATAATGGAGAAGACCTCTCATGCACTATAAGAAATCTTCAGAGAAGTACTACATACAAATTTAGGGTATGTAGCTATAATTTCTAAATTTGTATCATATTTTAATATTAAATTATACTCATCACTGGAGATAAAAAGAAATGTCTTTTTTGGTTGAAATTAAATGTTATTTTGCATTTAGTTCTCAGAAATTTTTAGTCAAATAACTTGCTTTATAATATTATTTGCAAATTATGCACATTTTCAAATCAGACATTTATTTCCAGTCGTCAACCAAGGTATTCTCTTTTACTCAAACAGATTTTTGCCTACACTTTGGAAGGAAGGAGTAACCCCAGTGGAGAAGTAAAATACACTACTTGTCCAGATAAGCCTGGATCCCCTAAAAAACCATATATAAAGGGAAAGATCTATGCACACAGAGTAAAAATTGGATGGGGTAATGTTTTTGTATTTAAAATGTACTCTGTCTTAATATTAACTACTGAGGAGAAATCTTCCCTAATTGCCCTCAGCTTTATAAAATATTCTCTTAATTATTTGCATAGGAAGTATTTCACCATATAAATTAGTTATAAATGATGTTTTTCCAGTTCTCTGTTGAGTTCTCTATTGCTATCTCATTAATTCACACATGAACAAATCATTAAATTTTTATGAGTCCTTAACAACTATAGTTATTCCAAGTAAAAGTATATCTAATATAGAGGCCACAATTAAAACAATACATCAATGATAAATGTCAACTTGACAAGAAAAATATTTTTATAAATTATTTTGCCTCTAAACTGGAAAAATCAAATTCAAGGTACAAATACTTAGTATTTTAGTCTTTTCCAAAGAACTTTAAAATCTCACCTTAAATGTTTCATGTCCAATATTAATATTCTATTGTGTCATGTTTATAGTTTTTCTCCATAAAAAATTAATTTATAAATTTCCAGTGAAAGACTTTTAAGTTTATTCAAGAATAATTTTAATTTTATTTCTCTTTCCAGAACCACCACAAGATAATGGTGGGACATACATTTCAAGTTACAGTTTAGAAGTTAGTGAAAATTCAGATGGTAAGACATTATGATTTTTTTCAAAGATAAATTACAGGGTTTTTTTTAAGTTTTTATTTAAATTCCACTCAGTTAACATCCAATGTAATATTAGTTTTAGGTGTACAATATTCAATACTTCCATACAACACTGGGTGCTGATCACAACAACTATGCATAATGATTTTTTTTTAACTTTTTTTATGTTTGTTCATTCCCTGAAAGAGAGACAGAGTGTGAGCAGGGAAGGGGCAGAGAGAGAGTGAGACACACAATCCGAAGCAGGCTCCAGGTTCTGAGCTGTCAGTGTAGAGACCAATGCGGGGCTCGAACTCACAGACTGGGAGATCATGACCTGAGCTGAAGTCAGATGTTTAACTGACTGAGCCACCCAGGCACCCCATATCATGATTTTTTTTAAGTTTTTATTTTGAAATAATTTATACTTACCTAGAAGTTGCCAAAATAGTATAGAGAATTCCCATATATAACCTTCATTCAGCTTCTCCTAAAATTAATTTCTTACATAACCATAGTGCAATTATCAAAACCAGGAAATTGGCATTGATACAATGGTATTAACTAAACCCCAGGACCTACTTATATTTCTCCATTTTTTAGTGACAAATTATGTTTACTTACTGATTTTTTATTATTTATGTCTAGTTCTATAAGGAATATAATTATTGTAAATAGGTAACTGGACCTATTGTAAATAGGAACTGGACCACGGTTAATTTCCAAAATGCCTATTTCTTGGCATATACATGAGATAATAATGGGGCCCATAGCATTTATAAGCTACCTATAAATAAATTGGATAAATTTGCTTTCATCCCTTCAGTGAATTCCTGGAAGATAATCTATAATGGAACCACAAAGGAATTTCTATATGATCACCTGCAACCTGGTAATACATATAAACTGAGAGTCTTTTGTACTTCACCTATAGGTCAAAGCCAGGTGAGGAAACAGAGAGGGAAGTTTTTAAATTAAGGATTTGTGTTTTAAAAATTGTTTTAAAAACTTAACTTGAATTTAATATAATCATAAGGTATTTTGTACCTCTCTTAGCCTTCAGATATATTGACTATTCAAACACCTAATCTTTCTCCTGCATCTTGCCATCCTCCACCCTTGAATGGTGCGGCAAAGACCAGAGAAAACAACATCAAATGTGGTGAGTCTTCTTGTAGGATTTGAATGACTTTACCTAAATTACTTGTTTTGTAACTCCTGATTTTAATTAATTAATGTTACTAAGGGGCAACTGGGTGGCTCAGTCAAGCATCCAACTTCAGCTCAGGTCATGATCTCAGGGTCCATGAGTTTGGGCCCTGTGTCAGGATCTGTGCTGACAGCTCAGAGCCTAGAGCCTGCTTTGGATTCTTTGTCTCCCTCTCTCTCTGCCCCTCCCTGACTCACTTGTTCTCTCTCTAAAAAGTAAACATTAAAAAAATTAAAATTACTGTTATTAAAGCAGAGCAAGTAGGTTTTGTAACTATAAAATTGAATATTTAGAATATTTAGAAAACTGTTTCTTTGTAATTGAAATCACAAAAATTTCTGGAGTATAATTAACATTCAGTGTTATATTAGTTTCATGTGTACAACATATTGATTCAAAGATTCTATATATCAGTGCTCACCACAATAAGTATAAATACCATCTGTCAATATTATTGATTATATATATTCCCTATGCTGTACTTTTCATCTCCATTACTTACTTTTTTTATTTATTTTTATTTTTATATTTATTTATTTTTGAGAGACAGAGTGAGACAAAGTGAGAGTGGGAGAGGGGCAGAGAGAGAGGGAGACAGGATCAGAAGCAGGCTCCAGGCTCTGAGCTGTCAGCACAGAGCCCGACGTGGGGCTCGAACCCACAGACCATGAGATCATGACCTGAGCCAAAGTCGGACACTAAACCAACTGAGCCATCCACGCGCCCCTTACTTACTTATGTTATAACTGTTAGTTTATACCTCTTAATTCCTTTTATATATTTTCCCATCCCCCCACCCACCTCTCCTCTGGTAATCACCAGTTTGTCCTTTGTATTTAAAAGTCTGGTTTTTTGTTTGTTCATTTTTAAATTCCACATATAAGTGAAATCATATGGTATGAAATCATATGGTCTCTCTGTATGACTCACATCACTTAGCATAATACCCTCTAGGTAAATCCATTTTTTAATGGATTTTTAAACTTTTTAAGTGTCTTTAAATTAAATTTAAAAGTTAATTGACACAAACTAATATAATTTGTATTTTCTGTTACTTTATTATGTGCTTTGACATTGTGTCTTCTAAAGTTATTTTGTGTTATTTTGAAGTAACACCCTTAAAATTATTTGCAATTTTT
Organism: Leopardus geoffroyi; assembly: GCF_018350155.1. Lineage (NCBI taxonomy): Eukaryota > Metazoa > Chordata > Mammalia > Carnivora > Felidae > Leopardus > Leopardus geoffroyi. Next base: position 63,940,219 of record NC_059343.1, on the reverse strand, counting down.
TAAGTTTATTTTGTACATTTTTGTAGTTTATTTTGTACATTTTGTAGACAATCCTCCTACTAATGGAAACTCGGAAGCATTTGCAAATGTCAAAAAGGCAGAAGGTAACCAAGATGACAAACGAAGGCATCCTGGCTCCAAAGTGAGATGCACAGTGAGTAAATTAATTTCTGGAGAATCCAGTTTCTGATTAAAAGCAGTGAATAGTGCTGGGGAAGTTATATTGTTCAGTTGGCCCATTCATCATTCATTTCACTTTGGATGAATATATGTTTCTACTTCCTGTCAAGATAGAGAGTAACTATACCTGCACAATCATTTTTGTGTTTTCTTATTTGCTTGTGTTTATTTGTAGTCTGGAGCTCATTCAATGAAGTGTGAAAGTGCACCAATTCCAAGCCCTCCTTCTCAATGTGGTACACCTGTGGTAACCTGCAAGGGTCCAACCTGCATTGCTGTTAGTTGGGAGGTATGTTATCAACTTACTTTTATTAATTTTGTTCCATAAGAGCACAGCAATTGCTTTAGTATGTTTTTGAAAGTACACAACTCCCTAAGGAGTCAGAGTTTAGATTAAGGTCCCATAAGCCTTGGATCATGATTCTAGAACACACATAAAACCTGATACTAATACTATTAGAAATGCTAAGACTATAGTAATCTTGCTTTCCAGATCCTATTTTTATGGAGATTATTAATTTGGAAAACCAAATAGACTATTAATAGGTAACTAATTTAATTCTTAAAACCAAAATATGAGGTAATAAAATTAAATGAATTTATAATAAAAAAACAAATAAGTAAATTTATAGAATCTATTATTTTTTTAAAAACTTCATTGGGAAATCTCTGGTCGTGTTTATTTGCATGTAACTCTACAATATGACACATTAAAATGTGGCTATGAGATAATGAAGCTTAAAAAAATGTTTTGCATCACCATAAGAGACTCTTAAAATTTTTTTAAATGTTTATTTATTACTGAGAGACAGAGAGAGACAGAGTATGAGCATGGGAGGGGAAGAGAGAGGAGGAGACACAGAATCTGAAGCAGGCTCCAGGCTCTGTGCTACAGAGCCTGATGCATAGCTCAAACTCACAAACTGCGAGATCATGACCTGAGCCGAAGTTGGACACTTAACCACCTGAGCCACCTAGGCGCCCCCAAGAGACTCTTAAATACAGAGAACAAACTAAGGGTTGATGGGAGTGGGGGGTGGAGGGGTGGGGAAAATGGGTGATGGGCATTAAGGAGGTCACTTGTTGGAATGAGCACTGGGTGTTATATGTAAGTGATGAATCTCTGGATTCTACTCCAGAATCAAGACTACACTGTATGTTAACAAACTTGAAAATTAAAAATAATTAATTAAAAATGTTTTGCATTCATGTGAATACCTTCCCATTTAAGCAAGCTGAAAAAAGTCGGCCTAATTATTTTTTTTTAACATTATGTTAGTTTACTTATTTTTTTATTTATTTATTTTTTTTTATTATATGAAATTTATTGTCAAGTTGGTTTCCATACAACACCCAGTGCTCATCCCAAAAGGTGCCCTCCTCAATACCCATCACCCACCCTCTCCTCCCTCCCACCCCCCATCAACCCTCAGTTTGTTCTCAGCTTTTAACAGTCTCTTATGCTTTGGCTCTCTCCCACTCTAATCTCTTTTTTTTTTTTTTTTCTTTTTTCCTCCCCCTCCCCCATGGGTTCCTGTTAAGTTTCTCAGGATCCACATAAGAGTGAAACCATATGGTATCTGTCTTTCTCTGTATGGCTTATTTCACTTAGCATCACACTCTCCAGTTCCATCCACGTTGCTACAAAAGGCCATATTTCATTTTTTCTCATTGCCACGTAGTAAGGTCGGCCTAATTATTAAGCCACCTAGGTAACTTTGAATTTTTCTTCCATTTTTCCCAGACTCTAGCAGAGGGTTTCTAGCATTAACATAAAAGCTTTTAATCTGATAATAATAAAAGACAGGTCTAATTACAGCACTGTACAAATTCCAGAGACTACTGGAATTTGTGTTTTATCCCACTATCATCAATAGTAATGTTAAGCAACATTAATATATCTAAGAGTGCTCTTTTTTAAGTAAGCTATTTGAGAATAATTTTAAAATTACAAACAGAAATTTATCAAATATGTGCGATTAGCCAATCTTTTCTCTTAATTTTGAGACTTTTAATGTCAATAACAGTGCTCTGTCTTATGCTTAATTATTTCTATTCTTGTCTATATCTCATACCATTTAATATGAGTTTTGACATCAAAAGATCATATTGTAATTCTCCACAGTATCTAGTATAGTGACAATTTATGGAAAAAAATCAATTTCTGTTTTTGTTGAATCTTTTAGATTCCTGTATGTAATGGTGCCAAAATCACAGATTACAGACTAGAGTGGGGGAAAGCTGAAGAATCGATGCACTTGATATATACTGGCCCTTGTCTGAGCTATGAAGTTAAAGGTCTCATTCCTGCAACTACATATTTTTGCAGAGTTCAGGTAATCCTAACAGTTATTTCAATGTAAACAAGAGAACAGTTATTAACCTATGCTACCCACATCCATAATACTGGCACCATTTCCAGTGTAGTGAATAGAAGGGAGTCACAGAATTCCCAATGTTAAATATTCCTCATGTTCAGCAACATCATTCTGAGCTTCTTCATCTGGCATTTAAAGCCCCCCCCATAATCTGGAACCTACTTTTATTCCAACTTGATCTGCCATTATGTTTTCTACAGTTCTGTTCCCCAAATTACCTTGAACTTAACAATCACCTGAAATGCTTGTTTAAAATAGATTCCTACACTTCCACTCAGACCTACTGAATGAAAATTTCTAATCCAGTGACTTGTTAATCCATAAAATCAAAAAGCACTGTAAGTGATAATTATCATTAATTAGGAAAAACGTCAGAAACCATTTCAAACAAACAAGTCTATTCTACCACCACCCCAAGTATGCCTCGTACATTTGCTCATACCTTGTTTTTTGCCGGTCTTGTCCCATAAAACCAAGCTTTTGCATGAATGCTTCCCTGAAAACCGTAGCTAGAAGTGATTTCTTTCTCCTCTGAATTACCATAATTGTAAGACTCATAACTTTAAGATTAGGGGAGACATTCCAAATTTATAATGATCTTATTTATTGTCCCTATCAACTTAAGTCATCAAATCCTAGGAGCCCTAATACTAAGAATCTAAGTTCCATCTCCCAAATTGTCTTCAGCACTGGAAGTAATTTTTTAAAATGCGTTGTTAACTTTTTGGGTGTCTATATTTTTTGTTGGAAAAATGCTCTTACAACATATATTTATTAGTGAGGAGGCCACTGTGGTTGTCCAAAGGATGGGTGAATTTATGAATATTAAGGATGCTACAATGGGAATTCCGGGACATTAATGGATTTGAAACATATTAGAGAGGTAAAAATCAACGGAATAGGATCCTGCCAAGACAGAGTGTCCCCATACCTCCCAGACCCTCCCTTTTGTAACTAAAAAATCTGAACATAACACAACAAACAGCACAGGAAGACTCTGAATGGTGGAAAGAAAGAAAAATGTAGAAAGGCAAAGATCCTAAGACCTCATAACTTGAGAAAGAATACAGTAGTGAGCCCCCTGCTAGACTTATCTCCTCACACATGTCCCAGAAAGGGTATGGGAGAAGCCTCCAACTCAAAATTGCAAACAGGAACAGACAGGAAAAAAACCTCCAGAAAAAGCCTGCTTCCCCTCAACAAAGTGACTAGGAAAATGCTAGCCTAATCACAGAAAATCTCTTAAGTAATTCCCACCTTACTCCAGCCAAAAATCAATTGAGAAAGCACACACACCCCTGTCCTTCTTCACCCCTGAAGTTTCAACAGGCAGAGTGGGAAGTTGACCATCCAACCCACCCCAGAAACAACAAGGAACATGCTCCAATTTCCCTACCAAGTGGTTTCAGTTTCAGCAGGGCCAAGCATGGAATTGATCTTTCATTCCTTGCATATCAAAAGCAGGCAGTGCTCTGCTCCCATTCCCCTGTCAACTGGTGTCAGTAATGGCCAAGTAGGGATCTTAAGATCTTCCATACCTCTCTGATGGAAGCAGGAGGCAGCAATATAATCCCCTTGAAGGGTTAGTATTGGCAAACTGAACCTCCGCCACCCTCAACCAGCAGCAATAGACTGACCAAGACTGATATAATTCAGGCTAGTCAGCACTCTACTTTCTTCCTACTCCGGTGTCAAGGCCTAGTGAGAAGTTTAACCTAAATTTCCACCTACCAGCACTAAGACTGAATAACAATTTGGGAAATAGAGCTGGTCAATACTCATATTCCTCCTTCACCTGCTATCAGCAGGGTCTGCTGGAGAGCTCAGCCTTTATCTCTACTCAGCATCAAAGATGCAAATCTAGGTGGTGAGAGGCTATATTACTTGGCGCCCCACTCCCCCATTCCCTTCCCATGGTGTCATTTAGACCCTACTGGGAACTGAGACCCTACTGGGAACTGAGTTTCCACCTCCACCCTACAGGAACACAGAGATGTTAGTCAGATCTCCATTTCCCCCTTCGTGGTATCATCAGGAACCTGTGGGAGGCTGAGCTTAGTCCACACTCAGAGACAGTAATACAGTACAAATAGTTGCTCTACTTCTGTTAGAAAGGTTTCAAAAAGGTATAGATAGGAGAGGAATTTCCACCTTACCCAACTTTGCACTATACTTCTAAGGGATACTGCTTACTATGATAATGATTAAATATAACCCAGACTCTTATAATATAATATTAAAAATGTCTAGAATAATCATTTGTTATAATGAGGACCAGGGAAATCAGAACCTGAATGATGAAAACAATCAAAAACAATTAATTCATCTGTGATGAATCAGAAATTTGAAGTATCTGATAAGGATTTAAGTAACCATCAAAAAAATGCTTCAACAAGCAATTATGAGATACCTTGTAATAAATTAAAAAAATATTAAAAATCTCAACAAAGAAATAAAATATATAAAAGAGATAAAAATTTATAGAAAAGAACCAAATGGAATTATAGAACTGAAATATATAAAAACAAAAATAAAAACCTTACTGTATGGGTTCAACGGTAGAGTGGAGATGACAGAAGATAGAATCTGTGAACTTGAAGGCAGATTAATAAAATCTTGAATACATAAAAGATTTTAAAAGAAAAAATTGAACAAGGTTTCAGGGACATATGAAAAAATAACAAAAGAGATAATAGTCATATCATTAAACTCCCAGAAGGAGAGAAGAAAAAGAGTGTGAATTAAAAAATTGCCCAAAGAAATAATGAAAACTTCCCAATTTGGGGGAGAACATAAGCCAAAATATTAAAAAAACAGAATATCTAAAATAGGATAAATGTGAAGAAATCCACACCACCAAAACAATTCATAATTAAACTTCTGAAAAAAAAAAACAAAGAAAAAATCTTGAAAGCACACAGAAATGGTGCATTACTTATAGGTGAAAATGAATTCAAATGACAAATATATCTCTTTTGAAACCATTTTAATAAGTTGCATAACATTTTTCAAGTACTGAAAGAAAACTATATTAGGCAAAAAATATCCTTCAGGAATGAAAATATAAAGACACTCTCAGATAAAGAAAAACTAAGAATTTGTTGCCAGTAACACTCCCAATTAAAATTGGTTACAAAAAGCACTCTTTAAAAAAAAAGGAAATGATAACAAAAGAAGGCTTAGAACTTCAGAAAAGCAATGACATTGGGATTCTGGTCCAAGTTGGTGACACAAAAGGCTCCTGAAATCATCTCCTCCCACAGATACACTGAAACCACAGTTACATATACAATTTCCTCTGAAAGAAATCCAGAAAATAGCTGAGTGACTCATAAACACCAGGCAAATGAGAGAAAAACCACATCAAAATTGGTAAGAAAAGCTGAGATACACTCTCGGTATAAACTCCACACCAGCACAGCAACATACAATGGGGGAGGAAACACAACTGCCAACATCTCCGTGAGGAATCAAGATTTTGGACCCAACATCTAGTATGCCAGGTTTGAAAACTTCCACCTAACAGACAGGGCTCTAAAACGACCTATCCTTTTTTTTTTTTTTTTCCTTCCCCTCCCCCATGGGTTTCTGTTAAGTTTCTCAGGATCCACATAAGAGTGAAAACATATGGTATCTGTCTTTCTCTGTATGGCTTATTTCACTTAGCATCAAAAAAAAAAAAAAAAAAAAAAGTTAGAGTGGGAGAGAGCCAAAGCATAAGAGACTCTTAAAAACTGAGAACAAACTGAGGGTTGATGGGGGGTGGGAGGGAGGGGAGGGGGGTGATGGGTATTGAGGAGGGCACCTTTTGGGATGAGCACTGGGTGTTGTATGGAAACCAATTTGACAATAAATTTCATATATTGAAAAAAATAAATAAAAAATAAAATAAAATAAAATAAAATAAAATAAAATAAAAATAAAACGACCTATCCTGAAATCCAATGGGGGCATGCATCCATGAGACCCACAACACTAACCAAACAAAGAAGCAGTCTTAATTGGCTTGTTAGGACTCACACTGGCTATTCCCTCAGGTCTCAGTGCAGAGGTAGTAGAAACACCCATCTCCCAGCCTTTCCCTGAAAAAGGGCCTAATTGAATAGTTTTAAGGCTGTAACCTGAGGGTCAGGCTCCTAATTTAGCACACATCTAAGGGATGACTGAAATCTCCCTCTGCCACACTCCAGGTCACCAGTATCTCATTGAAAGGAGCTTGTGCACATGTATGGCACCCCAGCATTTTGGTTGCAACCCAGAGGATGCAACTATTGATTTCCTGGCTTTCGTGACCAGTGAAACTTGCATCTGTAGGTTTCAGAATACTGTATCAAACAAAGAAACAGTTCTTGACTGGCTATAACCCAAGATCTCAGTACAGAGGCACAAGTTAGAAATACTCATCTCCCAGTCTTTCCCTGAAAGAGACTGTTTTGCCTATCATAGAAGCTATAGCTGAGGGTCCAGCTTCCAATAAGCTCAAATTAAGTGCCAACTGGTATCCATCCTTTTCGGACACTGACAGATATTGGCAACAACTTCAACTACTGGAACCACTAAGAACAAAGATGCTAGCTTGCAAAATCACTAAGGTTTGAGAGAAAACTAAGAGCTAGGACGAGGCCAAATGATAATGTTCATACCCTACACAAGGCTACTCCTTCAAGATTGTGGGAGAAGTAGATGTTTTTATATATTGCACAGAAAGTCAGGTAAAATGGGGAAACAATATGTTCCACACAAAATAATAAGACGAAACTCCAGAAACAGCTTTTAATTAAATGGAGACAAGAGATTTACCTGATAAAGAGTTCAAAACAGTGGTCATAAAGATGCCCTCTAGATCAGGAGAACAGTGCATGGATAAAGTGAAAATTTCAACAAAGAGATAGAAAGTTAAAAAGTACCAAGGAGATATCACATAGGTGAAGAATATAAAAACTGACATGAAAAATTCAATAAAAGTGCTGAACAGCAGACAAGATCAAGTGTTAGAAAGGATCAGCAAATCTGAAGACAGGGCAGTGGAACTCATCCACCATAGAAGCATAAATATGAAAAAGACAGGACTTATGGGATACCATAAAGCAAATAAATATATGCATAATAGAGATCCCCAAAGGAAAACAGAAAGGGGAAGAAAGTTTAGTCAAAGAAACAGTAGCTAAAAACGCTATAAACTGGGGAGGAAACAGCCATCCAGATCCAAGAAGCCCAGAAAGTCCAACTAAGATAATCCAAAAGAGACCCATATCCAGACACATAATTAAATTGTAAAAAGTTAAAGACAAGGAAAAAATCTTAAAAAGAGCAAAAGAAAAACAACTTGTTACATGCAAGAGAACCCCCCATAAAAGTATCAGCAGATTTTTCAGCAGAAACTTTGCAAGACAGAAGGGAGTGGCATGATATATCCATAGAGCTGAAAGAAAAAAAATTCCAACCAGGAATACTCTACCCAGAAAAGTTGTTCTTCGGAATTAGAAAGATCAAGTATTTCCCAGACAAGCAAAACCTGAAGGAGTTCATTACCAACAGACTGGTCCTACAAAAAATGTTAAAGGGACTTTTAAAACTGAATGAAAGGACACTAACTAGTAATAGGAAAACATGAAACTATAAATCTCACTGGTTAAGGTAATTATATAGTTAAATTCTGAATACTATAATGTAATGGTGGTGGGTAAGACATGTATAAATCTATTATGAATGTTAAAAGATGAAAGTACTAAAAACAGTTACAAAAATTTAATGGATACATAAAATTAAAAGATTTAAATTGTGCCATCAAAGACATAAAATGGGGGGGTACAGCAAAAATACCTATCTTTAGTACACATTTAAATTTAAGTTGCTGTCAGCTTAAAATAAACTGTTGTAAATATGCTTTATATAAGCCTGGAGGAAATCACAAAGCAAGAACCTATAATAGATACACAGGAGATAAAGAGAATAATCTAAGGATATGACTGTAGACAATTATCAAATCACAAAGAAAGCAAGAGAAGAAAAAAGAAACAAGAGAATTCTGGCAAAACAGCCAGAAAACAATGAACAAAATGGCAGTAGTAAGCCCAAACCTATAAATAATTACTTTAAATGTAAATGGATTCAATTCTACAATCAAAAGGCACAGAGTGTCTGATAAAATAAGGCCCAGCTATATAATGTCTATAAGTGATTTGCTTCAGCTTTAAAGACACACACAAACTGAAGGTGAAGGGATGGGAAAAGATATTCCATGCAAAAGGAAATCAAAAGAAGGCAGGGGTAGATATACATATATTAGACAAAATAGACTTTCAGCCAATTGTCAATAAGAGACAGATAAGGTTACTATACAGTGAAAAATGGCTCAATCCATTACAATATCATTTGTAAATATTAATGAACCCAACACAAAGCACCTAAGTATATAAGGCAAATGCTAACGGACCTAAGGGAGAAATAAACAACAATGCAATAATAGTAGAAAACTTTAATATTCCATGTTCAACAATGGATAGATTGCCCAAACAGAAAATTAGTAAGGAAACATGGGACTTAACCTGCATGTTAGACCAGATGGACTTAACAGACATTTATAAAACATTCTATATAACAGTGGCATACACATTCTTCTCAAGCACATATGGAATACTCTCAAGGATAGATCATATGTTATGTCGCAAAAAAAGCCTTAATAAATTTAAGAAGATTGAAATGATATCAAGTATCTTTTCCAACCACGGTGGTATGGAACTAGAAATTAATTGCAAGAAGAAAATTGGAAAATTCACAAATATGTGGAGATTAAACCACATACCACTGAATAGCCAATAGGTCAAAGAAGACATAAAAAGAGAAATAAAAAAATATCTTGAGACAAATGAAAATGTAAATACAACATACAAAAATTTAATAGGATGCAGCAAAAGCTCTAAGAGAGAACTTCATAGTGATAAATACCCACAATAAAGAAAAAGAAAGAGCTCAAATAAACTAAATTTACACCTTAAAGAAAACAAACTAAACAAACTAAAAAAAGAAAACAAACTAAGCCTAGTATAATAATGAAATCACAAAATGAACTAACAGTAAACTAGTAAAAGAAATGAAATAACAAAGATCAGAACGGAAATGAATAGAGACTAAAAAGAAAATAGAAATCAACAAAACTAAGACTTGGATGTTTTTCTTAAAGATAAACAAAATAGACAAACATTTATCTAAACTTACCAAGAAAATAAGAATAAGGATTCAAACAGAAATGAAAGAGGAGGGGCGCCTGGGTGGCTCAGTCGGTTAAGCGTCCGACTTCGGCTCAGGTCAGAATCTCGCGGTTCGTGAGTTCAAGCCCCGCGTCGGGCTCTGTGCTGGTGGCTCAGAGCCTGGAGCCTGTTTCAGATTCTGTGTCTCCCTCTCTCTCTGCCCCTCCCCTGTTCATGCTCTGTCTCTCTCTGTCTCAAAAATAAATAAAGGTTAAAAAAAATTTTTTTTAAAAAAGAAATGAAAGAGGAGACTTTACAACAGATGCCATAGAAATACAAAGCATCATAAGAGTTTACTATGAATAATTACATGCCAAGTTGAAAAACGTAGAAGAAATAGATATGTTCCTGGAAACATACAATCTACTCCAACTGAATCATGAATAAATAGATAATATGAACAGATCAATAATGAATAAGGAAATTGAATCAATAATAAAAAAACCTCCCAATAAAGAAAAGTCCAGGACCTGACAGCATTACTAGTGAATTATACCAAACACTTAAAGAACTAATAGCAATTCTCAAACTCTTTCAAAAAATAGGAGAGAATACTTCACAACTCATTTTATGAGGTCAGCAGTATGATACTATACCAGACAAAAACAGTACAAGAAAATTACAGGCCAATATCCCTGAGAAACATAGATGAGAAACAAAAAATCCTCAAAATAGTAGCAAACCAAATTCAACAATACATTAAGTGTATAATGCACGATGATCAAGTAGAATTTATTCCAGGAATTCAAGGATGGTTCAACATCTGCAAATCAATCAATGTGATATACCACATTAATGAAATGAGGGATAAAAGTCATATGATCAAAAAAATCATATGATCCTCTCAATAGATGTAGAAAAAGCATTTGACAAAATTATACATCCATTCAAAATAAAAAATACTTTCAACAAACTGCTTACAGAGGAAATATACCCCAACGTAATAAGGCCAGATAAGACAAGCTCACAGCTAACATTATTCTCAATGGTACAAAGCTGAAAATTTTTCCACCAAGATCAGTTACAAGACAAGGATGCCAACTCTTGTCACTTTTTAGTCAGCATAGTCCAAGGAGTACTAGCCAGAGAAATTGGGGAAGAAAAGGAAAAGGCATCCAAATCGTAAAGAAAGAAGTAAAACCATCCCTATTTTCAGATGATACATTATATGGAGAACATTCTAAGGACTCCACCAAAAAATTGTTAGAAATCATAATTGAATCCAGTAAAGTTACAGCATACAAAATGAATATACAAAAATCGATTGTGTTTCTATACACTAATAACAAACAATATGAAAGAGGGAGTAAGAAGACAATCCCATTTATGATTGTATCAAAAAGAATAAAATACTTAGGAATAAATTTAGCCAACGTGAAAGATTTACTGAAACTATATAAGACATTGTTGAAAGAAACTGAAGAAGACACGATTAAATGGAAAGATATTCTGTACTCATGGATTAGAAGAATTAACATTGTTAAAATATCCATAACTATCACAGAATCTATAGATTCAATGCAACCCCTGTGAAAATTCTAGTGACATTTTTCATATCAATAAAGTAAACAATTCTAAAATTTCTATGGAACCACAAAAGACTCCAAATAGCCAAAGAAATCCTGACAAAGAACAAAGGAGAGGCATCATACTTCCTCCTATCAAACTATATTACAAAGCTATAGTAATCTAAACAGTATGGTTTTAGCATAGAAACAGATACATAAATACATGGAACAGAATAAAGACCCAAGAAATAAACAGGATATGTGGTCAGTTAATTTATGTCAAAGGAGCCAGGAATATATAAGAGGAAATGGATTATCTCCTCTAAATGGTAAATTGGGCAGCCATGTGCAAAAGAATGAAACTGAACCACTATCTTACATCATACACAAAATTCAGTAAAAAATGAGTTAATGGCTTCAACATAAGAAATGAAACTATAAAAATCCTAGGAGAAAACATACGGGGTAGGCCTCTTGACATTAGTTGTGGCAATGATATTTTGGATTTGACACCAAAAGCAAAGGAACCAAAAACAAAAATAAATAAGTGGGACTACATCAAACTAAAATCCTTCAGCACAGCAAAGTAAACATCCAAAAAGTTAGAAGGCAACCTATAGAATGGGAGAAAATATTTGCAAATCATATATTTGATAAAGGGTTACTATCATAAACATATGAGGAACTCATACAATTCAATAGCAAAAAAACTAATAATTCAATTTAAAACTTAGTAGAGTAAAAGAATAGACATATTTCCAAAGAAAACATACAAATACCCGACAGGTACATGAAAAGATGATCAAAATGACTAAACATCAGAGAAATACAAACAAAAACTACATGTGATATTAACTCACACCTGTCAGAATGGCAGTCATCACCCTTTTTTTTTTTGTATTTTAATTCCAATATACCTAACATACAGTGTTATATTAGTTTCAGCTGTACAATATAATAATTCAACAATTCCATACATCACCCAGTACTCATCACAACAAGTGTATTCTTTAATCCCCATCATCTATTTAACTCATCCTCCCACCCCCTTCCCATCTGGTAATGAAAAGTTTGCTCTCTATAGTTATAGTCTATTAGTTTCTTTCTCTCTCATTTTTTCCTCTCATTTTTTTTTCTTAAATTCTACATATGCATGAAATCATGTCATATTTGTCTTTCTCTCACGGACTTATTTCACTTAGCATTATACTCTCTAGCTCCATCCATGTCACTGCAAATGGCAAGATTTCATTCTTTTTTTCCTGGCTGAATAATGAGCCTATATATATACATATATACCACATCTTTTTTTAATGTTTATTTATTTTGAGAGAGATAGAGTGCAAGTGGGGGAGGGGCAGAGAGAGGGAGGGAAACAGAATCGCAAACAGGATCTGCACTGCCAGCTCAGAGGCCAATGTGGGGCTCCAACTCGCAAACTACGAGATCATGACCTGAGCCAAAATCAAGAGTAGGACACTGAACCAACAGAGCCACCAAGGCACCCCATACATACCACATCTTTACCATTCATCTATTGGTGGATACTTGGGCTGCTTACATAATTTGGCTATGTTAAATAATACTGCAGTACACAAAGGGGTGCATGTATCACTTTGAATTAGTGTTTTTGTCTTTTGGGGGTAAATACCCAGTAGTGTGATTACTGGACTGTAGGGAAGTTCTATTTTTAACATTATGAGGAAGTTCTATTTTTAACATACTACTTTTCACCGTGACTACACCAGTTTGCATTCCCACCAGCAGTGCTAGCAGGTTCCATTTTCTCCACATCCTAGCCAATGTTTGTTGTTTATGATTTTAATCATTCTGACAGGTGTGAGGTGATATCTCACTGTAGTTTTTTTTTTCATCACTGAAGTTTTGACTTGCATTTTTCCCTGATGTCTAGTAATGTTGAACATCTTTTTGTGTGTCTGTAATACATTTGAACGTCTTTTTTGCAGAAGTGTCTGTTCATATCTTCTTTCCATTTTTTACATGTTTATTTTGAGAGAGTGTGTGTGCAAGCAGGGAAGGAGCAAAGAGGGAGGGAGAGAGAGAAACCCAAGAAGACTCCACACTGCATGGAGCCCAATGCAGGGCTCAATCTCACAGACCATGAGATCATGACCTGAGTTGAAATCAAGAGTTGGACACTTAGCCAACTGAGGCACCCAGGTGCCCCTCCACTCCCACTTTTAATTTGATTATTTGATTTTGGGGCATGGAGCTGTACCAGTTCTTTATATATTTTGGATACTAACCCTTTTTCAGATATATCATTTGAAAATATCTTCTCCTATTCAGTAGGTTGACTTTTAGTTTTATGGATTGTATCTTTCATATACAGAAGGGTGTTATTTTGCTGTAGTTCCACGAGTTTATTTTTGTATTTATTTCCCTTGCCTCAGGAGATATATCCAGAAAAATTATTTGATGGCCAATATTAAAGACATTTATGCCTATGCCTCCTTCTAGGATTTTTATGGTTTCAGGTCTCATATCTAGGTCTTTAATCCGTTTTTAGTTTATTTTTGTGTATGGTGTTAGAAAGTGGTCCAGTTTCACTGTTTTGTATGTAGCTGTTCAGTGTTCCCAACACCATTTGTTGAAGAGATGGTCTTCTTTCCCATTGAATATTCTTTCCTGCTTTGCTAAAGATGGATCATATAATTGTGGTTTCATTTCTGAGTTTTCCTTTCTGTTGCATTGGTCCGTGAGTCTATTTTTGTGCCAGTACCATACTGTTTTGATTACTATACCTTTGTAATATAACTTGAAGCCCGGAGTTGTGATGCCTCCCGCTATGCTTTTTTTTTTTTTTTTTTTTTTTTCTCTCCAAAATTGCTTTGGCTATTCGGGATCTTTTGTGATACCATAAAAATTTTAGAATAGTTTATTCTAGTTATGTGAAAAATGCCCTTGGTAGTTTGAAAGGGATTGCATTAAATCTGTAGATTGCTTTAGGTAGCATAGACATTATAATAATATTTGTTCTTCCAGTCCATGAGCATAGAATGTCTTTCCATTTCTTTGTGACATCCTCAAATTCTTTCAACAATTTTTTATAGTCTTCAGAGTTCAGCTCCCTCATACCTTTCATTAGGTTCATTTCTAGGTATCTTGTTTTCTTGTTGTAATTGTAAATTGGATTGTTTGCTTCATCTTTTTCTACTGCTTTATTACTGGTGTATAGAATACAGCAGATTTCTGTACATTCATTTTGTATCCTACAAATGGGAGTCTTTTGGGTTTTCAATACATAGTATGATGTCATGTGCAAATGGTGAAATTTTTACTTCTTCCTTACCAATCTGTATGCCATTTATTTTTGTTGTTATTGTCTGATTGCTGTGCCTAGGACTTCCAGTAGTATGTTGAATTAAAGTGCTGAGAGTGGACATCCTTGTCTCGTTCCTGACCTTAGGGGAAAAGCTCTGAATTTTTCCCCAGTGAGTATGATGTTAGCTGAGTGTTTTTCATATATGACCTTTATTATGTTGAGGTATATTTCCTCTAAACCTACTTGCTTGAGGGTTTGTATCATTAATGAATGATGTACTTTGTGAAATGCTTTTTCTTCCTCCATTAAAATGATCATGTGTTTTTAATATTTTCTCTTATTGATGTGATGTATTACATTGATTAATTTGCGAATACTGAACCACCCTTGCATCCCGAGAATAAATCCCACTTGATTGTGGTGAATGATTTTTAAATGCATTGTTAGATTCAGTTTGCTAGTATTTCGTTGAGAATCTTTGCATCTATGTACATCAGAGATACTGGCCCGTAGCTCATTCTGTGCTGTCTTTATCTGGTTTTGGCAGGTGATAGTGGCCTCATAGAATGAATTTGGAAGCTTTCCTTCTTCTATTTTTTGGAATAGTTTGAGAAGAATAGGTATTAACTTTTCCCTAAATGTTTGCTATAATTCATTTATGAAGCCATCTCGTCTTGGACTTTTCTTTGTTGGGGTTTTTTGATTATTGACTCAGTGTCTTTGCTGTTAATTGTTCTGTGCAAATTTTCTATTTCTTCCTGCTTCAGTTTTTGTAGGTTATATATTTCTAGGAACTTATCCATTTCTTCTAGGTGGACCAATTTGTTGACATATAGCTTTTCATAATATTCATTGACAATTGCCTGTTATTTCTGTGGTGTTGGTTATTTCTCCTCTTTCATTTGTGATTTTAAGTTCTCTCTCTCTTTTCTCTCTCTCTCTCTCTCTCACTCTCTCTCTCTCTCTCTCTGTCTCTCAATAAGTCTGACTAGAAATTTACTGATTTTGTTGATCATTTCAAAGAACCAGCTCCTGATTTTATTGATCTGTTCTATTTTTTTTTTTACTTTATATATCATTTATTTCTACACTGATCTTTATTATTTCCTTCCTTCTGCTGTTTTGAGTTTTGTTTGTTCTTCTTTTCTAGCTCCTTTAACAGTAAGATTAGGTCGTTTGAGATTTTTCTTGATTTCTGAGTGGGAAGGAAAGACAAAAAGTGACAAACACTAGAAAAGAACAGAGAAAATCTCTAGAAATGATAAAACCAGTAATAAAATGGCACTAAATACATATCTATCAATAATTATGCTAAATGTAAATGTACTGAACACTCTACTCAAAAGATATAGGGTGTCATAATGGATAAAAAACAAGACCCATCTATATGCTGCCTACAAGTGACTCAGTTTAGACCTACAGACACCTGCAGATTGAAAGTGAGGGGTGGAGAAATATTTATCATGCAAATGGACATCAAAAGAAAGCCAGAGCAGTAATACTTATATCAGACAAACTATATTTTAAACCAAATATAGTAACAAGAGATAAGGAAGGTCACTATATCATAATAAAGGGGGTTATGCAATAAGAAGATCTAACATTTGTAAATATTTATGCCAACAGCTTGGGAGCACCCAAATATATAAAATAGCTAATAACAAACATGAAGGAACTCAGGAGCTCATTGGTAATATACAATAATAGCAGGGGACATTAACACCCTACTTACATCATTGGACAGATTATCTAAACAGAAAATCAACAAGGAAACAATGGCTTTGAATGACACAGTGGACCAGATTGACTTAACAGATATATTCAGAACATTACATCCTAAAGCAGCAGAATACACATTGTTCTCAAGTGCACATGGAATATTTTCCAGAATAGAATACATACTAGGTCACAAATCAGGCTTCAACCATTACAAAACATTTGAGATCATACCATGCGTATTTCCAACCACAACACTATGAAACTTGAAGTCAACAACAAGAAAAAATTTGGAAAGACCAAAAATATATGGAGGGTAAAGAACATGCTACTAAAGAATGAAGGAGTCAACCAGTAAATCGAAGAAGAAATTTTAAAAATACATGGGAACAAATTAAAACGAAAACACAATGATCCAAAACCATTGGGATGCAGCAAAAGTAGTATCAAAAGTAGCAGCAAAGTACACGACCAACCTCAAGAACCAAGAAACATCTCAGATAAACAACCTAACCTTACACCCAAAGGTGCTAGAAAAAGAACATAAACAAAGCCTAAAGCCAGATGAATAAGTGAAATAACAAATATTAGAGTAAAAATAAATGTTATAGAAACAAATAAAAAAAAAAAAACCAGAACAGATCAATGAAACCAGGAGCTGGTTCTTTGAAAAATTTAATAAAATTGATTAAGCCCTAGCCAACCGTATCAAAAAGAAAAAAGACCATGGGGCGCCTGGGTGGCTCAGTCGGTTAAGCGTCTGACTTCGGCTCAGGTCATGATCTCACGGTCCGTGAGTTCGAGCCCCACATCGGGCTCTGTGCTGACAGCTCAGAGCCTGGAGCCTGCTTCAGATTCTGTGTCTCCCTCTGTCTCTGACCCTCCCCCGTTCATGCTCTGTCTCTCTCTGTCTCAAAAATAAATAAACATTAAAAAAATAAAAAAAAAAGAAAAAAGACCATAATCAATAAAATCACCAATGAGAAAGGAAAAATAACCAACACCCCAGAACTACAAACAATTATAAGAGAATATAATGAAAAATTATATGCCAACAAATTGGACAACCTGCACAAAATGGATAAATTCCTAGAAACACATAAGCTACCAAAACTGAAACAGAAATAAATAAAAAACTTGAACAGGTCAATACCCAGCAATGAAAGTGAATCAGTAATCAAAAAACTCCCAACAAACAAAACTCCAAGACCAGGTGTCTTCACAGGGGAATTCTACCAGACATTTAAAGAACAGTTCATATCTATTATTCACAAACTATTCTAAAAATAATAGAAATTGAAGGAAAAACTCCAAACTCATACTATGAGGCCAGCTTATCCTGATGCCAAAACCCTACAGGGATTCCACTAAAAAAGCAAACTACAAGCCAATATCCCTTATGAACATGGATGTACAAATTCTTAACAAAATACTAGCATATTGAACCCAACAGTGCATTAAAAGATCATTCACCATGATCAAGTGCGATTTATTGCTGAGTTGCAAGGGTGGTTCAATATTCACAAATCACTTAATGTGATACACCACATTAATAAAAAACGGGATAAGAACCATATGAACAATAGATGCAGAAAAAGCATTTGACAAAGTACAGCATCAATTCTTTTTTTTTTTTTTTTTTTTAGTTTTTTTAAGTTTATTTATTTTGAGAGAGAGGGTGCAAACAGGGTAGGGGCAGAAAGAGAAGGGGATACAGAATCTGAAGCAGGTTCCAGGCTCTGAGCTGTCAGCACAGAGTCCGATGCAGGGCTCGAACTCATGAACCATGAGATCATTACCTGAGCCAAAGTCAAACACTTAACCGACTAAGTCACTCAGGTGCCTCGTATCCATTCTTGCTTAAAAAAAAAAAAAAACAAAAACAAAAAAAAAAACTTCAACAAAGTAGGGATAGATGGAACATACCTCAACAAAATAAAGGCCATATATTAAAAAACTCATAGCTAGTATCATCTTCAATGGGGAAAAACTGAGAGCTTTTCTTCCACGGTCAGGAACAAAACAGGGTGTCCACTCGCACCACTTTTATCTAACATAGTACTGGAAGTCCTAGCCTCAGCAATCAGACAACACAAAGAAATAAAAAGCATCTAAATTGGCAAGGAAGAAGTCAAACTTTCACTATTTGCAGATGACATGATACTATATATAGAAAACTCAAAAGACTCCACAAAAATATTGCTAGAACTGATATAGGAAACTCAGCCAAAATGAAACGGACATCTGAATATCCCTATAGCCATTAAAGAAGTTGAATTCATAACTAAAAAACCCCTGAAAGAGAAATCTGCAGGTCGAGATAGTTTCACTGGAGAATTCCACAAAGTCTTTAAAGAAAAAGTAACACCAATTTAAAATAATATTTTCCAGAAAATAAAAGATGAGAGAGTTACCAATTCCTTTTATGAGGAAAGTATCACCCTAAAACCAAAATCAAAGAGTGTAGGAAAAAAACCCAAAAACCAATAACTCATTTAGATGCAAAAAACCCTCAACAAAATAATGGCATATCAAATCCAGCACTGTACAAAAAGAATTATACACCAAGACCAAGTGGGATTTATTTCAGCTATGCAACCCTAGTTTGAAATTGAAAAACCAATGTAACTTTTTATACAAACAGGGTGGAGATGAAAAATCATATGATCATATTAATTGACACAGAAAACACATTTAACAAAATCCAACACCCATTAGTGATGAAAAAAAAATCTCATAAAGTTAGGAATAGATGGGGACTTCCTCAACTTATACAGAGCATCTACAAAAAAACCTACAGCTAACATCATATGTACCAGTGATTTCCTCCAAAAACAAAGCAAAGATGTCAGCTCTAATCAGTCTTAATCTTAATTCAGCCATTGCAATAAGGTGAGTAAAGGAAATAAAAGGCATCCATGTTAGAAAGGAAGAAATAAAACTACTTATTTTGCAGATAATATGATTATCTACATAGACCACCACCCAGAATGTACAAAAATCTCCTAGAACTAATATGTGAGGTCAGCAAGGTTGCAGGACACAAGATCAACACCCCAAAATAACCCACATTTCTATTTACTAACAACAAACATGTATAAACAGACATTCAAAACACAATACCATTATACTCTTTAGCTCCATCCATGTCATTGCAAATTGCTAGAGAGTATAACGCTAAGTGAAACAAGTTAGTTAAAAAAATACCATATGTTTTCCTTCATATGTAGCATTTAAGAAATAAAATAAAGGAGCAAAGGGAAAAAAAGAGAGAAAAACAAAGAAGCAGACTCTTAACTATGGAAAACAAAACTTATGCTTACCAGAGGGGAGGGGATGGGTTTATGGGTTAAATAGGTGATGAGGACTGAGGAGTGCACTTTTTGTGATGAGCACCAGGTGATGTATGGAATTGTTGAATCACTATATTGTGCACTTGAAACTATTATAACACTGTATGTTAACTGTACTGGAATTTGAAATAAGAATAAATACATACATACATACATACATCATATATACATATACAAATACACAAATAAATACATAAATAAAGTATGTATTTGAAAACACAGTACCACTTACCATCACTTCTAAGAAAATATTTAGGTATAAATCCAACAAAACATATACTGTACATGTATGCTGAAAATTGCATAATGCTAATTAATCAAGAAAGACCTAAATAACTAAAGAGACATACCATGTTCATAGATGGGAAGACTAAATATAGTAGAGATGTCAGTTTTCCCCAAGAAGATTTATAAGTTTAATGTAATTTCTATGGAAATCTCAGCAAGTTTATTTATAGATATGTGCAATCTCATTCTAACTTTCATTTGGAAAGTCACCAGACCTAGAAAAATCAATCTTGAAAGAGAAAAAGAAGGTGGACAAAACCACTCTACTTAATGTTAAAGCTTACTATTTAACTACAGTAATCAAGACAGTGTAGTATTAGTGGAGGGAAAGATACATAAGTCAATGAAACAGAATAGAGGACCCAGAGAGAGGAAGTATGGAAGATGGCAGCGTAGGAGGACACTGGGCTCACCTCGTCCTGCTGACTGCTGAGATTCCACCCACATCGACCTAAATAACCCAGGAAACCACCGGCAGACTAGCAGAATGTACTCTCTGGAGCCAAGCATAAACAAGAGGCCCACGGAAGAGGGTAGGAAGGGTAAAGAGGCAGTGCGTGCTACACGGACTGGCAGGAGGGAGCCAGGGCGGTGGAGGGGCAGTGTGCTGGGCAAGGCAGAGCCCCCGAAGTCTGGCTTCCAAAAGCAGAGGGGCCGGACTGTGTGAGTTCTGACAGCCAGCAGGACTTAATATCTGGAATGTTAAAAGTCGACAACTCTGCTCTCAGAGAGCAGTGAGGGTGAGAGGATGCTGGGAGGGAGAGTTGTTGAGCCCAGGAAGACAGAGTTCAGCTGCCGAAATTCCAAAGGGAACTAGTTCCTGTCACTGAACTTGCTTGCACCATGCACACGCCCAATGCTGTGCTTCTGTGGATCCACCCCTCCAACAGCCCTGCCTACTCCTGGTGCTGCAGGGCCCCTCCGCAGGGGACTACCAATGGCAAAGCTAGCTAAGCCTACCCCTCCCGCCCCTGTGCACCTTGCAGATCATCCCCGGCTAATACGCCCTTGGGCAGATCTCCTCGAAGCAGCACCACAAGCCTGGCAGTGTGCAAGCAGCCCAGACAGGGACCACACCACTCCACAGTGAGTCCTGACCCTGGGAGAGAGGAAGATAAGGTACACACCAGTCTGACTGTGGACCCCGCAGTGGGCTGGGGACAGACATCGGGTCTGACTGAAGCCCCGCCCACCAACACAAGTTTCTCCGGACAGCACAAGGGAAGTGCCCTGCAGTTGGGAGCTACCACAGGGACTAGCCAAAATGACAAAACGGAAGAATTCTCCTCAAAAGACACTCCAGGAAGTAGCGACAGCTAACGAATTGATCAAAACCGATTTAGGCAATATAATGGAACAAGAATTTAGAACAATAGCCATAAAATTAATCGCTGGGCTAGAAAAAAGCATAGAGGACAGCAGAGAATCTACCACAAAGATCAAGGGACTAAGAAACAGTCATGAGAAACTAAAAAATTCTATAAATGAGGTGCAAAATAAAATGGAGGCGGCCATAGCACGGATTGAAGAGGCAGATGAGAGAATAGGTGAATTAGAGGATAAAATTATGGAAAAAGAGGAACCTGAGAAAAAGAGAGATAAAAAAAATCCAGGAGTATGAGGGGAGAATTAGAGCACTAAGTGATGCAATCAAACGGAACAATATCCATATCATAGGAATTCCAGAGGAAGAAGAAGAGAGAGAAAGGGGCTGAAGGTGTACTTGAACAAATCATAGCTGAGAACTTCCCTGATCTGGGGAAGGAAACAGGCATTGAAATCCAAGAGGCACACAGAACTCCCTTCAGACATAACTTGAATCGATCTTCTGCACGACATATCATAATGAAACTGGCAAAATACAAGGACAAAGAGAATTCTGAAAGCATCTAGGGAATAAACAGGCCCTAACTTACAAAGGTAGACACATAAGGGTAGTAGCAGACCTATCTACTGAAACTTGGCAGGCCAGAGAGGAATGGCAGGAAATCCTCAATGTGATGAACAGATAAAATATGCAGCCAAGAATCCTTTATCCAGCAAGTCTGTCATTCAGAATAGAAGGAGAGATAAAGGTTTTCCCAAACAGAAACTGAAGGAATTCATCACCACTAAACCAGCCCTACAAGAGATCCTAAGGGGGATTCTGTGAGTGAAATGTTGCAAGGACCACAAAGTACCAGAGACATCACTACAAGCATGAAACCTAAAGACATCACAAGAACTCTAAACCCATATCTTTCAAAAATAACACTGAGTGTAAATGGACTACATGCTCCAACCAAGAGACATAGGGTATCAGAATGGATAAAAACCAAGACCCATCTATTTGCTGTTTAGGAGAGACTCATTTTAGACCTCAGGACACCTTCAGATTGAAAGTGAGGGGATGGAGAACTATCTATCATGCTACTGGAAGTCAAAAGAAAGCTGGAGTAGCCATACTTATATCAGACAAACTAGACTTTAAATTAAAGGCTGTAACAAGAGATGAAGAAGGGCATTATATAATAATTACAGGCACTATCCATCAGGAAGAGCTAACAATTATAAGTGTCTATGTGCCAAATACGGGAGCCCTCAAATATATAAAACAATCGCAAACATAAGCAACCTTATTGATAAGAATGTGGTAACTGCAGGGGACTTTAATACCCCACTTACAACGATGGATAGATCATCTAGACACAGGATCAATAAAGAAACAAGGGCCTTAAAGGGTACATCGGATCAGATGGACTTGACAGATATATTTAGAATTCTGCATCTCAAAGCAACAGAATATACTTTCTTCTCGAGTGCATGTGGAACATTCTCCAAGATAGATCACATACTGGGTCACAAAACAGCCCTTCATAAGTATACAGGAATTGAGATCATACCATGCACACTTTCAGACCACAATGCTATGAAGCTTGAAATCAACCACAGGAAAAAGTCTGGAAAACCTCCAAAAGCATGGAGGTTAAAGAACACCCTACTAACGAATGAGTGGGTCAACCAGGCAATTAGAGAAGAAATTAAAAAATATATGGAAACAAATGAAAATGAAAAGACAACAATCCAAACGCTTTGGGATGCAGCGAAGGCAGACCTGAGAGGAAAATACATTGCAATCCAGGCCTATCTCAAGAAACAAGAAAAATCCCAAATACAAAATCTAACAGCACACCTAGAGGAAATAGAAGTGGAACAGCAAAGACACCCCAAACCCAGCAGAAGAAGAGAAATAATAAAGATCAGAGCAGAAATAGACAATATAGAATCTAAAAAAAAATGTAGAGCAGATCAATGAAAGCAAGAGTTGGTTTTTTGAAAAAATAAACCAAATGGATAAACCTCTAGCCAGGCTACTCAAAAAGAAAAGGGAGATAACCGAAATAGATAAAATCATGAATGAAAATGGAATTATTACAACCAATCCCTCAGAAATACAAGCAATTATCAGGGAATACTATAAAAAATTATATACCAACAAACTGGGCAACCTGGAAGAAATGGACAAATTCCTCAGCACCCACACACTTCCAAAACTCAAACAGGAAGAAATAGAAAACTTGAACAGACCCATAACCAGCGAAGAAATTGAATCAGTCATCAAAAATCTCCCAACAAATGAGTCCAGGACCAGATGGCTTCCCAGGGGAATTCTACCAGACATTTAAAGCAGAGATAATACCTATCCTTCCCAAGCTGTTCCAAAAAATAGAAAGGGAAGGAAAACTCCCAGACTCATTCTATGAAGCCAGCATTACTTTGATTCCCAAACCATACAGAAAACCAGCAAAAACAGAGAATTACAGGCCAATATCCCTGATGAATATGGATGCAAAAATTCTCAACCACATACTAGCAAATCGAATTCAGCAGCATATAAAAAGAATTGTTCATCATGACCAAGTGGGATTCATTCCTGGGCTGCAGGCCTGGTTCAACATTCGGAAATCAATCAATGTGATACATCACATTAATAGAAGAAAATAAAAGAACCATATGATCCTGTCAATCGATGCAGAAAAAGCATTTGACAAGATTCAGCATCTTTTCTTAATAAAAACCCTTGAGAAAGTCGGGATAGAAGGAACATACTTAAACATCATCAAAGCCATTTATGAAAAGTCCACAGCTAATATCATCCTCAATGGGGAAAAACTGAGAGCTTTCCCCCTGAGATCAGGAACACGACAGGGGTGTCCACTCTCACCGCTGTTGTTTCACATAGTGTTGGAAGTTCTAGCATCAGCAATCAGACAACAAAAGGAAATCAAAGGCATCAAAATTGGCAGAGATGAAATCAAGCTTTCACTTTTTGCAGATGACATGATATTATACATGGAAAACCCGATAGACTCCACCAAAAGTCCGCTAGAACTGATACATGAATTCAGCAACGTCGCAGGATACAAAATCAACGTACAGAGATCAGTTGCATTCTTATACACTAATAATGAAGCAGCAGAAAGACAAATAAAGAAACTGATCCCATTCACAATTGCACCAAGAAGCATAAAATACCTAGGAACAAACCTAACCAAAGGTATAAAAGATCTGTTTGCTGAAAACTATAGAAAGCTTATGAAGGAAATTGAAGAATACACAAAGAAATGGAAAAACATTCCGTGCTCATGGATTGGAAGAATCAACATTGTTAAAATGTCAGTACTACCCAAAGCTATCTACACATTCAATGCAATCCCACGCAAAATTGCACCAGCATTCTTCTCGAAGCTAGAACAAGCAGTCCTAAAATTTACATGGAGCCACAAAAGACCCCGAATAGCCAAAGTAATATTGAAGAAGACCAAAGCGGGAGGCATCACAATCCCAGACTTTAGCCTCTACTACAAAGCTGTAATCATCAAGACAGCATGGTATTGGCACAAAAACAGACACATAGACCAATAGAACAGAATAGAGATTCCAGAATTGGACCCACAAACGTATGGGCAACTAATCTTTGACAAAGCAGGAAAGAATATCCAATGGGAAAAAGACAGTCTCTTTAACACATGGTGCTGGGAGAACTCGACAGAAATATGCAGAAGAATGAAACTAGACCACTTTCTTACACCATTCCAAAAAATAAACTCAAAATGGATAAAGGACCTGAATGTGAGACAGGAAACCATCCAAACCCTAGAGGAGAAAGCAGGAAAAAACCTCTCTGACCTCAGCAGCAGCAGCAGCAGCAGCAGCAGCAGCAGCAGCAGCAGCAACTTCTTGCTTGATACATCTCCAAAGGCAAGGGAATTAAGAGCAAAAATGAACTACTGCAAACTCATGAAGATAAAAAGCTTCTGCACTACAATAGAAACAATCAACAAAACTAAAAGCAACCGACAGAATGGGAAAAGATATTTGCAAATGACATATCAGACAAAGGGCTGGTATCCAAAACCTATAAATAGCTCACCAAACTGCACACCCAAAAAACAAATAACCCAGTGAAGAAATGGGCAGAAAACATGAATAGACACTTCTCTAAAGAAGACATTCAGATGGCCAACAGGCACATGAAAAGATGCTCAATGTCACTCCTCATCAGGAAACTATAAATCAAAACCACACTCAGATACCACCTCATGCCAGTCAGAGTGGCTAAAATGAACAAATCAGGAGGCTCTAGATGCTGGCCAGGATGTGGAGAAACGGGAACCCTCTTGCACTGTTGGTGGGAATGCAAACTGATGCAGCCGCTCTGGAAAACAGTGTGGAGGTTCCTCAAAAATTAAAAATAGGCCTACCCTACGACCCAGCAATTGCACTGCTAGGAATTTGCCCAAGGGATACAGGAGTGCTGATGCATAGGGGCTCTTGTACCCCAATGCTTAGAGCAGCACTTTCAACAATAGCCAAATTATGGAAAGAGCCTAAATGTCCATCAACTGATGAATGGATAAAGAAATTGTGGTTTATATACACAATGGAATACTACGTGGCAATGAGAAAGAATGAAATATGGCCCTTTGTAGCAACGTGGATGGAACTGGAGAGTGTTATGCTAAGTGAAATCAGTCATACAGAGAAAGACAGATACCATATGTTTTCACACTTATGTGGATCCTGAGAAACTTAACAGAAGACCTTGGGCGAGGGGAAGGAAAAAAACGTTAGTGAGGGAGGGAGCCAAAACTTAAGAGACTCTTAAGAACTGAGAACAAACTGAGGGTTAATGGGGGGGTGGTCGGGAGGGGTGGGTGGGTGATGGGTATTGAAGAGGGCACCGGTTGGGATGAGCACTGGGTGTTGTATGGAAAGCAATTTGACAATAAATTTCATATTAAAAGAATTAAAAATAAACTACTTTGTATATTTAAAAAAATAAAATAAAGTGATTAAAAATGAATAAATTACCTTGTCTTTATGCACAAAACAAAGTAACAATGAAGCTCTAACCGAGTATACTTCTTCAGGCTGTAAACGTAGCTGGAGTTGGACTGTTTGGAGGAACTGGCAGAGTAACCACATCAGCAACTGTACCAGCAGTAGTACCAATGCTACATGAAGTTGAAAACAAAGTTCCTGCCAAATTGGCATCATCTTGCATTGCTATTAAATGGGAGGAACCAGATTGCCATGGCTCTCCAATCACTGGATATAACATTGAATACGGAGACAGAAAAATTCAGACTGTTGATAGAGTAACAGAATGTCTTCTGAAAAACCTACAGCCTGATACCACATACATGTAAGTTGCTTATATCTTACTTTGGGTAGACAAAATTTTTTTGAGAATTTTAAACAAGTCTACATCTCTATGTTTTATATAGTCTACATATTTTTTGAAAGAGAATTTTACTGGGTCAGAAAAATTTGACGTTACTAAAATCCAGTGTCTCTCATCAAAAATTGTCAATAGTGATTATGCAAATTCAAGATTTTGGCTTCACAAATTTGTCTCTAATTATTAGTATAATATGATGGTCAATACTCTTTCATGGGGTTGCCAGAGGCATAGCTTAAATGTAGAAACTTATTTTCCTTTCTAAACCCAAATTAATAAAGTTTAATTTTTTTTCTTCTTACCACTAGAATCAGAATTCAAGCCATCAATCATTATGGACTAAGCCCTTTTAGCCAATCAATAAGAACCAAAACCAAGCCACTACCACTTGATCCTCCACATCTTGATTGTGTGGTCTATGGACACCAGAGCCTCAAACTGAAATGGGGTAACTCTTCAAGCAAAGGATTACTTTCCAACCTTATAAGCTACAATTTGTTAATAGGAGATAGATCTGGCAAGTAAGCTATTTGTACTATTAAACATGTATTACAATAAAAATGTTTTAAAATTTCTAAAATTTTAAAATTTCCTATCAAACCTATAATCCAAAGTGGTTTCAATGAAGTGATAGATGTGAAATCAGTATATTATTATGTTAAGCATACTTTCTTAAATTTCTACTGATAATTTAGCTCTCTATTTTTGCCTCTTCCAAAACACTTCTTCCTTTATAAAACATACATTAATACCAGGGAATAGAAGTTACCAAAGGAATATGAAAGCCAACACCGTGCCATTATGATATGTACAACCTGATTTTTTTTCCTTTTATGTTGTACATACCTGGCTTCAAGTTGATTTATTTAGGCCTTACTGAGGTACCAGTTTCAAGTCAGGTAAATAGAGTTATGTGTACTTGAATAACTGTTGATTAATAATATTGCTTCTCCCATATTGTTTCCCACTCCCAGATTTTCTATCATTTACCATGGACCTTGTCAGACTCACAAAGTGAACAGACTGAGTGAATATACTCAATACAAATTTAAAATACAAACATGCAATGAAGCTGGTGAGGGACCACTGTCTGGTATCTACACTTTCACTACAACCAAAACTCCACCAGCCACACTTAAAGGTAAGTATTATAAGCCAGACAATGAAGGTTGCATTAATATGAGCTCCAATAGTTCATATATAAAATTCTGCAGTAAGGTTTATTTTAAATGTTCAAAAATAGCAAAAGACTGTGCTACTTAATTATGGGCTCAAGGGGCAATTCAGAATTTAATAAGACTCTGAAAATCTTATTTTACTTTTTGAGGATTTTATTTAAATTTGTTAGTAAATGCATAGTATACTACTAGTTTCAGGTCTACAATATAGTGATTTCAACACCCAGAGCTCATCACAAGTGTACTCCTTAATCCCCTCTCCTATTTAACCCATCTCCACACCCACCACCCCTCTGGTAACCATTAGTTTGTTCTCTATAGTTAAGAGTCTCTTTCGTCATTTAATTCTCACACTTTTCTCCCCTTTGCTCATATGTTTTGTTTCTAATATTCACCACATGAGTGAAATCATATGGTATTTGTCTTTCTCTGGCAACTTATTTCGCTTAGGATAATCTTCCCTAGTTCCATCCACATCCTTGCAAATGGCAAGATTTCATTCCATTTTGTGAGATATATTCCATTGTAAATACATACCACTTCTTCGCTATTTATTCACCAGTTAATGGAAATTTGGGCTCCTTCAATAGTTTGGCTATTCTTGATAATGCTGCTATAAACATCGGGGTGCATGCACCCCCTGAGAACCTGTATTTTTGTATCCTTTGGGCAAATACCTAGTAGTGCAATTGCTGGATCATAGGGCAGTTCTATTTTTAACTTTTGAAGAACCTCAATACTGTTTTCCAATGTAGCTACACCAGTTTTTATTCACATTTACCGTGTAAGAGGGTTCCCCTTTCTCCACATTCTCGCCAACACCAGTCGTTGCTCGTGTTGTTGATTTTAGCTATTCTGTCAGGTGTGAGGTGATATCTCATTGTAGTTTTGATTTGTATTTCACTGATGATAAGTGATGAGCATCTTTTCATGTGCCTGCTGGCCATATGACTGTCTTCTTTGGAAAAAATGTCTATTCATGTCTTCTGCCCATTATACTTTTTCTTATATGTTGAGTTTTACAAGGTATTTGTATGTTTTGATACTAACCCTTTGTCAAATATGTCATTTGCAAATATCTTCTCCTTTTCAGCAAGTTTCCTTTTAGTTTTATTGATTGTTCCCTTTGCTGTGCACAAGCTTTTTATCTTGGTGAAGTCCCAATAGTTTATTTTTAATTTTGTTTCACTTACTTCAGGAGACATACCTAGAAATAAGTTGCTGCAGCCGATGTCAAAGAGGTTACCGCCTGTGTTATCTTCTAGGATTTTTATAGTTCCTATATCACATTTAGGCCTTTCATCCATTTTGAATTTATGTTTGTGTATGGTGTAAGACAGTAGTCCATACACAAACATAAATTTCACATGTTGCTGTCCAATTTCCCAACACTATTTGTTGAAGAGACTTTTTCCCACTAGATATTCTTTCCTGCTTTGTCAAAGATTAATTGACCATACAGTTGTGGAGTTATTTCATGGTTTTCTATTCTGTTCCCTTGATCTATGTCTATTTTTATGCCAGTACCATACTGTTTTGATCACTAACACTTTGTAATATCACTTTCAGTCTGGAATTGTGATGCCTCTGGCTTTGCTTTGCTTTTAAAGTTTGCTTTGGTTATTTAGCATCTTCTGTGGCTCCATACAAATTTTAGGATTGTTTGTTATAGCTCTGTGAAAAATGCTGGTGGTATTTTTGTAGGGATTGCATTAAATGTGTAGATTGCTTTGGGTAGTATACACATTTTAACAATATTTGTTCTTCCAATTCATGAGCATTGAATGTCTTTCCATTTCTTTGTGTCATCTTCAATTTCTTTCATCACCATTTTACAGTTCTCAGAGTACAGGTCTTTCATCTCTTTAGCTAGTTTTATTCCAAGGTATCTTATTGTTTCCAGTGCAATTGTAAATCAGATTGATTACTTACTTTCTCTTTTCACTGCTTCATTATTGGTGTATAGAAGTACAAAAGATCTCTCTACATCAAATTTGTACCCTGTGACTTCTCTGAATTCATGTATCAGTTCTAGCAATTTTTTGGTGGATTCTTTTGGATTTTCTATATACAATATCATGTCATCTGCAAAGAATGAAAGTCTGACTTCTTCCTTGCTGATATGGATTGATTTTGTTTCTTTTTGTTGTCTTATTGCTGAGGATGGGACTTCCAGTACTCTGTTAAATAACAGTGGTGAGAGTGGATATCCCTGTCTTATTCCTGACCATAGACAAAAAGCTCTCAGGTTTTCCCCATTGTGGATGATATTAGCTGTGTATATATATATATATAAATACCCATCATTCTTAAGGGATTTTATCATAAATGGATGTTGTACTTTGCCAAATGCTTTTTCTACATCTCTTGAAATAAACATGTGGTTCTTATCCTTTCTGTCATTAATGTGGTGTATCACAATGATTGATTTGTGAATACTGAACCACCCTTGCAGCCCAGGAATAAATCCCACTTGATCATGGTGAATGACTCTTTTAATGTGTTGTTGCACTTGGTTTGTTAGTATTTTATTGAGAATTTTTTCATCCATGTTCATCAGGGATATTGGCCTGTATTTCTCTTTTTTTAATGGAGTCTTTATCTGGTTTTGGTATCAGGGCACTGCTGGCCTCATAGAATGAGTTTGGAATTTTCCTTTCTTCTCTGTTTTTTGGTGGTTTGATAAAAGGTATTAACTCTTCTCTAAATGTTTGGTAGAATTCCCCTGTGAAGCCATCTGGCCTGGACATATATTTGTAGGCTATTTTTTGACTACTGATTCAATTTCATTGCTGGTTATTAGTCTGTTGAAGTTTTTTTTTTTTTTAATTTCTTCCTGTTTCAGTTGTGGTACTTTATGTGTTTCTAGGAATTTATCCATTTCTTCCAGGTTGTCCAATGTATTGCCATATAGTTTTTCGTAATATTCTCTTACAATTGTTTATACTTTTGTGTTGTTGGATATTTCTCTTCTCTCATTTGTGATTTTATTTATTTGTGTCCTTTCTCTTTTCTTTTTGATAACTCTGGCTATGAGTTTGTTGATTTTATTAACCTTTTCAAAGAACGAGCCCCTGGTTTCATTGATCTGTTCTATTGTGTTTTGTGTGTTTGTTTGTTTGTTTGTTTTTTAAGTTTCTATATCATTTATTTTTGCTCTAATATTCCTTCTGCTTAGGCTTTGTGTGATGTTCTTTTTCTAGTTCCTTTAAGTGTAAAGTTAGGTTGTTGATTTGAGATTTTTCTTGATTCTTAAGGTCTGCATATATTTCTATATACTTCCCTCTTAGGACCACTGTTGCTGCATCCCAAAAGTATTGGACCATTTTGTTTTCATTTTCATTTTAATTTGCTTCCATGTATTCTTTTACCTCCTTTTTGATTTCCTGGTTGACCCATCCATTGTTTTGTAGCATGTTGTTTAACCTCTGTGTATCTGTGGCCTTTCCAAATCTTTTTTTCTGGTTGAATTCAAGTTTCTTAATGTTGTGGTCAAAAAATACACATAGTATGAGATGAATCTTTTTGTATCTGTTGAAGCCTTATTTGTGACCTGGTATCTGATTTATTCTGACTAATGTCCCATGGGAACTTGAAAAGAATGTGTATTTTGCTGCTTTAGGATGGAATGTTCTGAATATATCTGTTAAGAACATCTGGTCCAGTGTGTCATTCAAAGCCATTGTTTCCTTGTTGATTTTCTGCATAGATGATCTGTCCATTGATGTAAGTGTTTAAGCCCCCTACTATTGTTGTATTATTATCAATGAGTTCCTTCATGTTTGTTATTGTTGTATATATTTGGGTTTTTCAAAGTTAGGGACATAAATATTTACAATTGTTAGATCTTCTTGTTGGATTGTCTTCTTTATTATGATATAGTGTCCTTCTTTATCTCTTGTTACAGTCTTCGTTTTAATGTCTAATTTGTGCAATATAATTATTGCAACTCTGGCTTTCCTTTGACATCCATTTGCATGATAAATGTTTCTCCATCCCCTCACTTTCAATCTACATGTGAGTTTAGGTCTAAAGTGAGTCTCTTGTAGGCGGCATATAGATGGATCTTGTTTTTTTTTTTATCCATTCTCACATGTCTTTTGATTGGAGTATTTAATTCATTCACATTCAAATTAATTATCAATAGATATGTATTTATTGCCATTTTATTACTTTTTTTGTCATTGTTTCTAGAGATTTTCTCTGATCCTTTACTGTCTTTGTTACTTTTAGTCTTTCCTTTCCACCCAAAGAGTCCCCTTCAATATTTCTTACAGAACTGGTGTAGTGGTCACAAACCCTTTTGGTTTTGTCTGGGAAACTCTTTCTCCTTCTATTCTGTATGATAGGTTTTCTTGAAGGAGTATTCCTGCCTGAATATTCTTCCCATTCAGTACTTTGAATATATCATACCACTCCATTCTTGCTTGTCAAGTTTATGTTGAGAAATCTCTAGCTAGCCTTATGGATCTTCCATAGTACATTAAGGATTTCTTTTGTCTTGTTGCTTTTATGATTTTTTTTATCACTATATTTTGCAAATTACAATATCTCTTGTTGTTGACTTGCTTTTTTTTCCCATTTTGATGGCATTTCCCTGTGCCTCCTCGATCTGTTTCCTTCCCCAGATTAGGGAAGTAATCTATTATTTCCTCACATAAATACTCTATTATTTCCTCACATAAATTTTCTGCCCCTTTTTCTCTCTTCTTCTTCTGGGACTCCTATAATATGAATGTTACTACATTTGATGGAATAAGTGATTTCCCTAAGTCTATTCTCATGTTCCATAATTCTTTCTCTCTTTTCTTCAGTTTCATTATTTTCCATTACTTTTTCTTCTATGTCATTAATTCATTCCTGTGCTTCTTGCAGCCTGCTGTTCATTGCTTTTAACCTATTTCCAATCTCATTTATTGGATTTTACATTTCTGATTCTTTTTAAACTCTTTTATCACTGTGGTAAGGGTCTCTTTGATGTTTTCGAATGTTTTCTCAAGCCCAGTGAGTACCCTTATGATTATTGCATTAAATTCTCCATCAGGCACATTACTTTTATCTACTTCACTTAATCTCTCCCATGGCCTTATCTATTTCTTTCATTAGGGATAAACTCCTCTATCTTGGAATTTTGTCTAAGTCTCTGCCTTCTCTGTGTTAGAAAAGCCAGTTATGTTCCTGCTCCTGGATATAATGGTTTTATGAAGAAGAGCTCATGTGGTGTCCAAGATCTGGAAAGTCAGGGAGTGTCTCTGGTGTGTGCTCTGCTTTTGTGTTTTGGCTGCTTTATCCCTCAGACAAGTCATCTGCACAGTCCTCCCTTGTCTGGTCTGGGCAGTTTTTGGCTCTAGCCTGAATATGGTGAGAGTTAACTAGATGTGCTCTGGTCTGCTTGAAAAATGAGACCTGATACTACTTCTACTAAAACTGAGTGCCTTGCAGAACTCTCTGATTGGATGATGTGGTGTGGGCAAGGGTTTCTGCTGGTCTTCTAGGGGAAGGGCCCATCACACTGGGACTGAAACAAACTTGGCTGAAAAGGGCAGAACTGCCAGAGCACAGGGGCATGGGGCTTGGTGTGAGCAAGTTAGGCAACCAGTGTAGATGCTGGGCTGCTTCCTGCAGGTGGCTCTGTGTTTATGCTTAGTGAAAGGGAGGGAAACTTGGTGCCATCCAGCTGCTTTGTTCACAGAGGCATCTCCATAAATGACTACCTCTCAGGGAAGCACTCCAAGAAGAGTGAATAATCTCCCTTCCATGTGCCCAAGGCATTCTTCATATCCCTGTTTCCTTGCTGTATGCCCCTGGGTTGTTTGCCTGCCATCTCTCCAGGACCAGGACAGTGCCCCCAGGGCTCTATCCCACCCAAGCCCACTGACCCTAAAAACTCTAGGCTTTAAGGGGCACCTGGGTGGCTCAGTTGGGTGAGCATCCAACTTTGGCTCAAGGTCATGATCTCACAGTTCGTGGGTTTGAGCCCCACGTTGGACTCTGTGCTGACAGCTCAGAGTCTGGAGCCTGCTTCAAATTTTGTGTCTCCCTCTCTCTCTCTCTGCCCCTCCCCTGCTTGCATGCTCTGTCTCTCAAAAATAAATATTAAAATTTTTTAAAAAACAAAAATTACAGGCTTTAAGCACCACTGGTTGAAGGAACTCACTTACTTGCAAGAAATTCAAACTCTCTCATTTTCCACGCCAACAGCTTTGGGGAAACATTCTCTTTATGTGTCTCTTTGTGTGCTTCGCTGTCACCCTTTGCAACCCGTTCCTCCCCGATGTAGTACTAGTGATCCATATCTCCCCTAAACCATGTCCCCACACATCCTACATTCTTTGCTGTGGCTTTTCCGTCCCGTTAACTGTAGAGTATTTTCTGTCAGTCTTCGGGTTCATTTCTGGGTTATGGATGATTTTATAGTTATCCAGGTGTTTTCATTGGACAAAACAAGCCTAGGTCCTACTACTCTGCCCTTGAAAATATTTTTTAAAAGATCTTTGAAATAAACTAATCCAGCCAATCAATCTATCACCACAGCCATTTTTTAATAGAAACAAGCAAACTCCCCAAATGGTAAGTAACCTAACTAAAGAACACTATGAGCCAGTAACAGAGTCAAAATTGGAATTGTAGGCTCCTGATCCCCATCACAGTTCTCCTTCCACTTTATCATGGTATCCATTCCTTGCTATATCTCACATTTTCTGATATGGATTAATACGTGAAAACATCACCTGATAGGTATAATTATACTAAGTAAAGCTAAAAAACGGATTTAGTAAATAGTACATATTTGTACATATTTATTACAAACTTGTAATTTCATACGTCATAATTAGTACATATTTGGTAATTTCTGAAACTGAATTTAATCTCCTTGTTTGAACAGTGAAATAAACCGCTTTCTATAATACATAACAAGGCAAATTTACAGTCATGAAAGCTCGAGCTTTGAGATTTTTCCTTCTCATATGTAAAATTCAGTTGTTTCAATCTTTCCACACATGAGTCAAATCACTATTATGAAGTAGTTTGTTCTCAGTGAAAAGCCAACTGGAACATATTGGAATTAAACATGACTTAGATCACAATACTGCCTTACTCTATTGTGACATATTTAAGCCCCATTTTCTTGAAACGTAGAGAGGCTAATAATATGAAATGAAGATCCTTCCCTCCTTTCTTCACACAGTTACTGTGAACCTGAAATAAAAGTTTTAATGTATGCGAAATGCTTTCAAATGTATGATGTACCATATAAGTACAATACAAAAGATTATAGCAGTAGGGATTAAACAATAGTAATAAAATTTGTAAAAAGATCTTACTAAAAACCAAAACAGGCATTATTTTTTTCATCATTTATTTTTTTCATATGAAATTTATTGTCAAATAGGTTTCCATAAAATACCCAGTGTTCATCCCAACCGGTGCCCTCTTCAATACCCATCACCCACCCACCCCTCCCGACCACCCCCCCATTAACCCTCAGTTTGTTCTCAGTTCTTAAGAGTCTCTTAAGTTTTGGCTCCCTCCCTCACTAACGTTTTTTTCCTTCCCCTCGCCCAAGGTCTTCTGTTAAGTTTCTCAGGATCCACATAAGTGTGAAAACATATGGTATCTGTCTTTCTCTGTATGACTGATTTCACTTAGCATAACACTCTCCAGTTCCATCCACGTTGCTACAAAGGGCCATATTTCATTCTTTCTCATTGCCACGTAGTATTCCATTGTGTATATAAACCACAATTTCTTTATCCATTCATCAGTTGATGGACATTTAGGCTCTTTCCATAATTTGGCTATTGTTGAAAGTGCTGCTCTAAGCATTGGGGTACAAGAGCCCCTATGCATCAGCACTCCTGTATCCCTTGGGCAAATTCCTAGCAGTGCAATTGCTGGGTCGTAGGGTAGGCCTATTTTTAATTTTTGAGGAACCTCCACACTGTTTTCCAGAGCGGCTGCATCAGTTTGCATTCCCACCAACAGTGCAAGAGGGTTCCCGTTTCTCCACATCCTGGCCAGCATCTAGAGCCTCCTGATTTGTTCATTTTAGCCACTCTGACTGGCATGAGGTGGTATCTGAGTGTGGTTTTGATTTATAGTTTCCTGATGAGGAGTGACATTGAGCATCTTTTCATGTGCCTGTTGGCCATCTGAATGTCTTCTTTAGAGAAGTGTCTATTCATGTTTTCTGCCCATTTCTTCACTGGGTTATTTGTTTTTTGGGTGTGCAGTTTGGTGAGCTATTTATAGGTTTTGGATACCAGCCCTTTGTCTGATATGTCATTTGCAAATATCTTTTCCCATTCTGTCGGTTGCTTTTAGTTTTGTTGATTGTTTCTATTGTAGTGCAGAAGCTTTTTATCTTCATGAGTTTGCAGTAGTTCATTTTTGCTCTTAATTCCCTTGCCTTTGGAGATGTATCAAGCAAGAAGTTGCTGCTGCTGCTGCTGCTGCTGCTGCTGCTGCTGCTGAGGTCAGAGAGGTTTTTTCCTGCTTTCTCCTCTAGGGTTTGGATGGTTTCCTGTCTCACATTCAGGTCCTTTATCCATTTTGAGTTTATTTTTTGGAATGGTGTAAGAAAGTGGTCTAGTTTCATTCTTCTGCATATTTCTGTCGAGTTCTCCCAGCACCATGTGTTAAAGAGACTGTCTTTTTCCCATTGGATATTCTTTCCTGCTTTGTCAAAGATTAGTTGCCCATACGTTTGTGGGTCCAATTCTGGAATCTCTATTCTGTTCTATTGGTCTATGTGTCTGTTTTTGTGCCAATACCATGCTGTCTTGATGATTACAGCTTTGTAGTAGAGGCTAAAGTCTGGGATTGTGATGCCTCCCGCTTTGGTCTTCTTCAATATTACTTTGGCTATTCGGGGTCTTTTGTGGCTCCATGTAAATTTTAGGACTGCTTGTTCTAGCTTCGAGAAGAATGCTGGTGCAATTTTGCGTGGGATTGCATTGAATGTGTAGATAGCTTTGGGTAGTACTGACATTTTAACAATGTTGATTCTTCCAATCCATGAGCACGGAATGTTTTTCCATTTCT
Source organism: Leopardus geoffroyi (assembly GCF_018350155.1). Classification (NCBI taxonomy): domain Eukaryota; kingdom Metazoa; phylum Chordata; class Mammalia; order Carnivora; family Felidae; genus Leopardus; species Leopardus geoffroyi. The sequence goes on along the minus strand of NC_059343.1, from coordinate 63,903,313 downwards.
TTGTGTATTCTTCAATTTCCTTCATAAGCTTTCTATAGTTTTCAGCAAACAGATCTTTTATACCTTTGGTTAGGTTTGTTCCTAGGTATTTTATGCTTCTTGGTGCAATTGTGAATGGGATCAGTTTCTTTATTTGTCTTTCTGCTGCTTCATTATTAGTGTATAAGAATGCAACTGATCTCTGTACGTTGATTTTGTATCCTGCGACGTTGCTGAATTCATGTATCAGTTCTAGCGGACTTTTGGTGGAGTCTATCGGGTTTTCCATGTATAATATCATGTCATCTGCAAAAAGTGAAAGCTTGATTTCATCTCTGCCAATTTTGATGCCTTTGATTTCCTTTTGTTGTCTGATTGCTGATGCTAGAACTTCCAACACTATGTGAAACAACAGCGGTGAGAGTGGACACCCCTGTCGTGTTCCTGATCTCAGGGGGAAAGCTCTCAGTTTTTCCCCATTGAGGATGATATTAGCTGTGGACTTTTCATAAATGGCTTTGATGATGTTTAAGTATGTTCCTTCTATCCCGACTTTCTCAAGGGTTTTTATTAAGAAAAGATGCTGAATCTTGTCAAATGCTTTTTCTGCATCGATTGACAGGATCATATGGTTCTTTTATTTTCTTCTATTAATGTGATGTATCACATTGATTGATTTCCGAATGTTGAACCAGGCCTGCAGCCCAGGAATGAATCCCACTTGGTCATGATGAACAATTCTTTTTATATGCTGCTGAATTCGATTTGCTAGTATGTGGTTGAGAATTTTTGCATCCATATTCATCAGGGATATTGGCCTGTAATTCTCTGTTTTTGCTGGTTTTCTGTATGGTTTGGGAATCAAAGTAATGCTGGCTTCATAGAATGAGTCTGGGAGTTTTCCTTCCCTTTCTATTTTTTGGAACAGCTTGGGAAGGATAGGTATTATCTCTGCTTTAAATGTCTGGTAGAATTCCCCTGGGAAGCCATCTGGTCCTGGACTCATTTGTTGGGAGATTTTTGATGACTGATTCAATTTCTTCGCTGGTTATGGGTCTGTTCAAGTTTTCTATTTCTTCCTGTTTGAGTTTTGGAAGTGTGTGGGTGCTGAGGAATTTGTCCATTTCTTCCAGGTTGCCCAGTTTGTTGGTATATAATTTTTTATAGTATTCCCTGATAATTGCTTGTATTTCTGAGGGATTGGTTGTAATAATTCCATTTTCATTCATGATTTTATCTATTTCGGTTATCTCCCTTTTCTTTTTGAGTAGCCTGGCTAGAGGTTTATCCATTTGGTTTATTTTTTCAAAAAACCAACTCTTGCTTTCATTGATCTGCTCTACATTTTTTTTTAGATTCTATATTGTCTATTTCTGCTCTGATCTTTATTATTTCTCTTCTTCTGCTGGGTTTGGGGTGTCTTTGCTGTTCCACTTCTATTTCCTCTAGGTGTGCTGTTAGATTTTGTATTTGGGATTTTTCTTGTTTCTTGAGATAGGCCTGGATTGCAATGTATTTTCCTCTCAGGTCTGCCTTCGCTGCATCCCAAAGCGTTTGGATTGTTGTCTTTTCATTTTCATTTGTTTCCATATATTTTTTAATTTCTTCTCTAATTGCCTGGTTGACCCACTCATTCGTTAGTAGGGTGTTCTTTAACCTCCATGCTTTTGGAGGTTTTCCAGACTTTTTCCTGTGGTTGATTTCAAGCTTCATAGCATTGTGGTCTGAAAGTGTGCATGGTATGATCTCAATTCCTGTATACTTATGAAGGGCTGTTTTGTGACCCAGTATGTGATCTATCTTGGAGAATGTTCCACATGCACTCGAGAAGAAAGTATATTCTGTTGCTTTGAGATGCAGAATTCTAAATATATCTGTCAAGTCCATCTGATCCGATGTACCCTTTAAGGCCCTTGTTTCTTTATTGATCCTGTGTCTAGATGATCTATCCATCGTTGTAAGTGGGGTATTAAAGTCCCCTGCAGTTACCACATTCTTATCAATAAGGTTGCTTATGTTTGCGATTGTTTTATATATTTGAGGGCTCCCGTATTTGGCACATAGACACTTATAATTGTTAGCTCTTCCTGATGGATAGTGCCTGTAATTATTATATAATGCCCTTCTTCATCTCTTGTTACAGCCTTTAATTTAAAGTCTAGTTTGTCTGATATAAGTATGGCTACTCCAGCTTTCTTTTGACTTCCAGTAGCATGATAGATAGTTCTCCATCCCCTCACTTTCAATCTGAAGGTGTCCTGAGGTCTAAAATGAGTCTCTCCTAAACAGCAAATAGATGGGTCTTGGTTTTTATCCATTCTGATACCCTATGTCTCTTGGTTGGAGCATGTAGTCCATTTACACTCAGTGTTATTTTTGAAAGATATGGGTTTAGAGTTCTTGTGATGTCTTTAGGTTTCATGCTTGTAGTGATGTCTCTGGTACTTTGTGGTCCTTGCAACATTTCACTCACAGAATCCCCCTTAGGATCTCTTGTAGGGCTGGTTTAGTGGTGATGAATTCCTTCAGTTTCTGTTTGGGAAAACCTTTATCTCTCCTTCTATTCTGAATGACAGACTTGCTGGATAAAGGATTCTTGGCTGCATATTTTATCTGTTCATCACATTGAGGATTTCCTGCCATTCCTCTCTGGCCTGCCAAGTTTCAGTAGATAGGTCTGCTACTACCCTTATGTGTCTACCTTTGTAAGTTAGGGCCTGTTTATTCCCTAGATGCTTTCAGAATTCTCTTTGTCCTTGTATTTTGCCAGTTTCATTATGATATGTCGTGCAGAAGATCGATTCAAGTTATGTCTGAAGGGAGTTCTGTGTGCCTCTTGGATTTCAATGCCTGTTTCCTTCCCCAGATCAGGGAAGTTCTCAGCTATGATTTGTTCAAGTACACCTTCAGCCCCTTTCTCTCTCTTCTTCTTCCTCTGGAATTCCTATGATATGGATATTGTTCCGTTTGATTGCATCACTTAGTGCTCTAATTCTCCCCTCATACTCCTGGATTTTTTTTATCTCTCTTTTTCTCAGGTTCCTCTTTTTCCATAATTTTATCCTCTAATTCACCTATTCTCTCATCTGCCTCTTCAATCCGTGCTATGGCCGCCTCCATTTTATTTTGCACCTCATTTATAGAATTTTTTAGTTTCTCATGACTGTTTCTTAGTCCCTTGATCTTTGTGGTAGATTCTCTGCTGTCCTCTATGCTTTTTTCTAGCCCAGCGATTAATTTTATGGCTATTGTTCTAAATTCTTGTTCCATTATATTGCCTAAATCGGTTTTGATCAATTCGTTAGCTGTCGCTACTTCCTGGAGTGTCTTTTGAGGAGAATTCTTCCGTTTTGTCATTTTGGCTAGTCCCTGTGGTAGCTCCCAACTGCAGGGCACTTCCCTTGTGCTGTCCGGAGAAACTTGTGTTGGTGGGCGGGGCTTCAGTCAGACCCGATGTCTGTCCCCAGCCCACTGCGGGGTCCACAGTCAGACTGGTGTGTACCTTATCTTCCTCTCTCCCAGGGTCAGGACTCACTGTGGAGTGGTGTGGTCCCTGTCTGGGCTGCTTGCACACTGCCAGGCTTGTGGTGCTGCTTCGAGGAGATCTGCCCAAGGGCGTATTAGCCGGGGATGATCTGCAAGGTGCACAGGGGCGGGAGGGGTAGGCTTAGCTAGCTTTGCCATTGGTAGTCCCCTGCGGAGGGGCCCTGCAGCACCAGGAGTAGGCAGGGCTGTTGGAGGGGTGGATCCACAGAAGCACAGCATTGGGCGTGTGCATGGTGCAAGCAAGTTCAGTGACAGGAACTAGTTCCCTTTGGAATTTCGGCAGCTGAACTCTGTCTTCCTGGGCTCAACAACTCTCCCTCCCAGCATCCTCTCACCCTCACTGCTCTCTGAGAGCAGAGTTGTCGACTTTTAACATTCCAGATATTAAGTCCTGCTGGCTGTCAGAACTCACACAGTCCGGCCCCTCTGCTTTTGGAAGCCAGACTTCGGGGGCTCTGCCTTGCCCAGCACACTGCCCCTCCACCGCCCTGGCTCCCTCCTGCCAGTCCGTGTAGCACGCACTGCCTCTTTACCCTTCCTACCCTCTTCCGTGGGCCTCTTGTTTATGCTTGGCTCCAGAGAGTACATTCTGCTAGTCTGCCGGTGGTTTCCTGGGTTATTTAGGTCGATGTGGGTGGAATCTCAGCAGTCAGCAGGACGAGGTGAGCCCAGTGTCCTCCTACGCTGCCATCTTCCATACTTCCTCTCTCTGGGTCCTCTATTCTGTTTCATTGACTTATGTATCTTTCCCTCCACTAATACTACACTGTCTTGATTACTGTAGTTAAATAGTAAGCTTTAACATTAAGTAGAGTGGTTTTGTCCACCTTCTTTTTCTCTTTCAAGATTGATTTTTCTAGGTCTGGTGACTTTCCAAATGAAAGTTAGAATGAGATTGCACATATCTATAAATAAACTTGCTGAGATTTCCATAGAAATTACATTAAACTTATAAATCTTCTTGGGGAAAACTGACATCTCTACTATATTTAGTCTTCCCATCTATGAACATGGTATGTCTCTTTAGTTATTTAGGTCTTTCTTGATTAATTAGCATTATGCAATTTTCAGCATACATGTACAGTATATGTTTTGTTGGATTTATACCTAAATATTTTCTTAGAAGTGATGGTAAGTGGTACTGTGTTTTCAAATACATACTTTATTTATGTATTTATTTGTGTATTTGTATATGTATATATGATGTATGTATGTATGTATGTATTTATTCTTATTTCAAATTCCAGTACAGTTAACATACAGTGTTATAATAGTTTCAAGTGCACAATATAGTGATTCAACAATTCCATACATCACCTGGTGCTCATCACAAAAAGTGCACTCCTCAGTCCTCATCACCTATTTAACCCATAAACCCATCCCCTCCCCTCTGGTAAGCATAAGTTTTGTTTTCCATAGTTAAGAGTCTGCTTCTTTGTTTTTCTCTCTTTTTTTCCCTTTGCTCCTTTATTTTATTTCTTAAATGCTACATATGAAGGAAAACATATGGTATTTTTTTAACTAACTTGTTTCACTTAGCGTTATACTCTCTAGCAATTTGCAATGACATGGATGGAGCTAAAGAGTATAATGGTATTGTGTTTTGAATGTCTGTTTATACATGTTTGTTGTTAGTAAATAGAAATGTGGGTTATTTTGGGGTGTTGATCTTGTGTCCTGCAACCTTGCTGACCTCACATATTAGTTCTAGGAGATTTTTGTACATTCTGGGTGGTGGTCTATGTAGATAATCATATTATCTGCAAAATAAGTAGTTTTATTTCTTCCTTTCTAACATGGATGCCTTTTATTTCCTTTACTCACCTTATTGCAATGGCTGAATTAAGATTAAGACTGATTAGAGCTGACATCTTTGCTTTGTTTTTGGAGGAAATCACTGGTACATATGATGTTAGCTGTAGGTTTTTTTGTAGATGCTCTGTATAAGTTGAGGAAGTCCCCATCTATTCCTAACTTTATGAGATTTTTTTTTCATCACTAATGGGTGTTGGATTTTGTTAAATGTGTTTTCTGTGTCAATTAATATGATCATATGATTTTTCATCTCCACCCTGTTTGTATAAAAAGTTACATTGGTTTTTCAATTTCAAACTAGGGTTGCATAGCTGAAATAAATCCCACTTGGTCTTGGTGTATAATTCTTTTTGTACAGTGCTGGATTTGATATGCCATTATTTTGTTGAGGGTTTTTTGCATCTAAATGAGTTATTGGTTTTTGGGTTTTTTTCCTACACTCTTTGATTTTGGTTTTAGGGTGATACTTTCCTCATAAAAGGAATTGGTAACTCTCTCATCTTTTATTTTCTGGAAAATATTATTTTAAATTGGTGTTACTTTTTCTTTAAAGACTTTGTGGAATTCTCCAGTGAAACTATCTCGACCTGCAGATTTCTCTTTCAGGGGTTTTTTAGTTATGAATTCAACTTCTTTAATGGCTATAGGGATATTCAGATGTCCGTTTCATTTTGGCTGAGTTTCCTATATCAGTTCTAGCAATATTTTTGTGGAGTCTTTTGAGTTTTCTATATATAGTATCATGTCATCTGCAAATAGTGAAAGTTTGACTTCTTCCTTGCCAATTTAGATGCTTTTTATTTCTTTGTGTTGTCTGATTGCTGAGGCTAGGACTTCCAGTACTATGTTAGATAAAAGTGGTGCGAGTGGACACCCTGTTTTGTTCCTGACCGTGGAAGAAAAGCTCTCAGTTTTTCCCCATTGAAGATGATACTAGCTATGAGTTTTTTAATATATGGCCTTTATTTTGTTGAGGTATGTTCCATCTATCCCTACTTTGTTGAAGTTTTTTTTTTTGTTTTTGTTTTTTTTTTTTTTTAAGCAAGAATGGATACGAGGCACCTGAGTGACTTAGTCGGTTAAGTGTTTGACTTTGGCTCAGGTAATGATCTCATGGTTCATGAGTTCGAGCCCTGCATCGGACTCTGTGCTGACAGCTCAGAGCCTGGAACCTGCTTCAGATTCTGTATCCCCTTCTCTTTCTGCCCCTACCCTGTTTGCACCCTCTCTCTCAAAATAAATAAACTTAAAAAAACTAAAAAAAAAAAAAAAAAAAGAATTGATGCTGTACTTTGTCAAATGCTTTTTCTGCATCTATTGTTCATATGGTTCTTATCCCGTTTTTTATTAATGTGGTGTATCACATTAAGTGATTTGTGAATATTGAACCACCCTTGCAACTCAGCAATAAATCGCACTTGATCATGGTGAATGATCTTTTAATGCACTGTTGGGTTCAATATGCTAGTATTTTGTTAAGAATTTGTACATCCATGTTCATAAGGGATATTGGCTTGTAGTTTGCTTTTTTAGTGGAATCCCTGTAGGGTTTTGGCATCAGGATAAGCTGGCCTCATAGTATGAGTTTGGAGTTTTTCCTTCAATTTCTATTATTTTTAGAATAGTTTGTGAATAATAGATATGAACTGTTCTTTAAATGTCTGGTAGAATTCCCCTGTGAAGACACCTGGTCTTGGAGTTTTGTTTGTTGGGAGTTTTTTGATTACTGATTCACTTTCATTGCTGGGTATTGACCTGTTCAAGTTTTTTATTTATTTCTGTTTCAGTTTTGGTAGCTTATGTGTTTCTAGGAATTTATCCATTTTGTGCAGGTTGTCCAATTTGTTGGCATATAATTTTTCATTATATTCTCTTATAATTGTTTGTAGTTCTGGGGTGTTGGTTATTTTTCCTTTCTCATTGGTGATTTTATTGATTATGGTCTTTTTTCTTTTTTTTTTATTTTTTTAATGTTTATTTATTTTTGAGACAGAGAGAGACAGAGCATGAACGGGGGAGGGTCAGAGACAGAGGGAGACACAGAATCTGAAGCAGGCTCCAGGCTCTGAGCTGTCAGCACAGAGCCCGATGTGGGGCTCGAACTCACGGACCGTGAGATCATGACCTGAGCCGAAGTCAGACGCTTAACCGACTGAGCCACCCAGGCGCCCCATGGTCTTTTTTCTTTTTGATACGGTTGGCTAGGGCTTAATCAATTTTATTAAATTTTTCAAAGAACCAGCTCCTGGTTTCATTGATCTGTTCTGGTTTTTTTTTTTTTATTTGTTTCTATAACATTTATTTTTACTCTAATATTTGTTATTTCACTTATTCATCTGGCTTTAGGCTTTGTTTATGTTCTTTTTCTAGCACCTTTGGGTGTAAGGTTAGGTTGTTTATCTGAGATGTTTCTTGGTTCTTGAGGTTGGTCGTGTACTTTGCTGCTACTTTTGATACTACTTTTGCTGCATCCCAATGGTTTTGGATCATTGTGTTTTCGTTTTAATTTGTTCCCATGTATTTTTAAAATTTCTTCTTCGATTTACTGGTTGACTCCTTCATTCTTTAGTAGCATGTTCTTTACCCTCCATATATTTTTGGTCTTTCCAAATTTTTTCTTGTTGTTGACTTCAAGTTTCATAGTGTTGTGGTTGGAAATACGCATGGTATGATCTCAAATGTTTTGTAATGGTTGAAGCCTGATTTGTGACCTAGTATGTATTCTATTCTGGAAAATATTCCATGTGCACTTGAGAACAATGTGTATTCTGCTGCTTTAGGATGTAATGTTCTGAATATATCTGTTAAGTCAATCTGGTCCACTGTGTCATTCAAAGCCATTGTTTCCTTGTTGATTTTCTGTTTAGATAATCTGTCCAATGATGTAAGTAGGGTGTTAATGTCCCCTGCTATTATTGTATATTACCAATGAGCTCCTGAGTTCCTTCATGTTTGTTATTAGCTATTTTATATATTTGGGTGCTCCCAAGCTGTTGGCATAAATATTTACAAATGTTAGATCTTCTTATTGCATAACCCCCTTTATTATGATATAGTGACCTTCCTTATCTCTTGTTACTATATTTGGTTTAAAATATAGTTTGTCTGATATAAGTATTACTGCTCTGGCTTTCTTTTGATGTCCATTTGCATGATAAATATTTCTCCACCCCTCACTTTCAATCTGCAGGTGTCTGTAGGTCTAAACTGAGTCACTTGTAGGCAGCATATAGATGGGTCTTGTTTTTTATCCATTATGACACCCTATATCTTTTGAGTAGAGTGTTCAGTACATTTACATTTAGCATAATTATTGATAGATATGTATTTAGTGCCATTTTATTACTGGTTTTATCATTTCTAGAGATTTTCTCTGTTCTTTTCTAGTGTTTGTCACTTTTTGTCTTTCCTTCCCACTCAGAAATCAAGAAAAATCTCAAACGACCTAATCTTACTGTTAAAGGAGCTAGAAAAGAAGAACAAACAAAACTCAAAACAGCAGAAGGAAGGAAATAATAAAGATCAGTGTAGAAATAAATGATATATAAAGTAAAAAAAAAAATAGAACAGATCAATAAAATCAGGAGCTGGTTCTTTGAAATGATCAACAAAATCAGTAAATTTCTAGTCAGACTTATTGAGAGACAGAGAGAGAGAGAGAGAGAGTGAGAGAGAGAGAGAGAGAGAAAAGAGAGAGAGAACTTAAAATCACAAATGAAAGAGGAGAAATAACCAACACCACAGAAATAACAGGCAATTGTCAATGAATATTATGAAAAGCTATATGTCAACAAATTGGTCCACCTAGAAGAAATGGATAAGTTCCTAGAAATATATAACCTACAAAAACTGAAGCAGGAAGAAATAGAAAATTTGCACAGAACAATTAACAGCAAAGACACTGAGTCAATAATCAAAAAACCCCAACAAAGAAAAGTCCAAGACGAGATGGCTTCATAAATGAATTATAGCAAACATTTAGGGAAAAGTTAATACCTATTCTTCTCAAACTATTCCAAAAAATAGAAGAAGGAAAGCTTCCAAATTCATTCTATGAGGCCACTATCACCTGCCAAAACCAGATAAAGACAGCACAGAATGAGCTACGGGCCAGTATCTCTGATGTACATAGATGCAAAGATTCTCAACGAAATACTAGCAAACTGAATCTAACAATGCATTTAAAAATCATTCACCACAATCAAGTGGGATTTATTCTCGGGATGCAAGGGTGGTTCAGTATTCGCAAATTAATCAATGTAATACATCACATCAATAAGAGAAAATATTAAAAACACATGATCATTTTAATGGAGGAAGAAAAAGCATTTCACAAAGTACATCATTCATTAATGATACAAACCCTCAAGCAAGTAGGTTTAGAGGAAATATACCTCAACATAATAAAGGTCATATATGAAAAACACTCAGCTAACATCATACTCACTGGGGAAAAATTCAGAGCTTTTCCCCTAAGGTCAGGAACGAGACAAGGATGTCCACTCTCAGCACTTTAATTCAACATACTACTGGAAGTCCTAGGCACAGCAATCAGACAATAACAACAAAAATAAATGGCATACAGATTGGTAAGGAAGAAGTAAAAATTTCACCATTTGCACATGACATCATACTATGTATTGAAAACCCAAAAGACTCCCATTTGTAGGATACAAAATGAATGTACAGAAATCTGCTGTATTCTATACACCAGTAATAAAGCAGTAGAAAAAGATGAAGCAAACAATCCAATTTACAATTACAACAAGAAAACAAGATACCTAGAAATGAACCTAATGAAAGGTATGAGGGAGCTGAACTCTGAAGACTATAAAAAATTGTTGAAAGAATTTGAGGATGTCACAAAGAAATGGAAAGACATTCTATGCTCATGGACTGGAAGAACAAATATTATTATAATGTCTATGCTACCTAAAGCAATCTACAGATTTAATGCAATCCCTTTCAAACTACCAAGGGCATTTTTCACATAACTAGAATAAACTATTCTAAAATTTTTATGGTATCACAAAAGATCCCGAATAGCCAAAGCAATTTTGGAGAGAAAAAAAAAAAAAAAAAAAAAAAAAGCATAGCGGGAGGCATCACAACTCCGGGCTTCAAGTTATATTACAAAGGTATAGTAATCAAAACAGTATGGTACTGGCACAAAAATAGACTCACGGACCAATGCAACAGAAAGGAAAACTCAGAAATGAAACCACAATTATATGATCCATCTTTAGCAAAGCAGGAAAGAATATTCAATGGGAAAGAAGACCATCTCTTCAACAAATGGTGTTGGGAACACTGAACAGCTACATACAAAACAGTGAAACTGGACCACTTTCTAACACCATACACAAAAATAAACTAAAAACGGATTAAAGACCTAGATATGAGACCTGAAACCATAAAAATCCTAGAAGGAGGCATAGGCATAAATGTCTTTAATATTGGCCATCAAATAATTTTTCTGGATATATCTCCTGAGGCAAGGGAAATAAATACAAAAATAAACTCGTGGAACTACAGCAAAATAACACCCTTCTGTATATGAAAGATACAATCCATAAAACTAAAAGTCAACCTACTGAATAGGAGAAGATATTTTCAAATGATATATCTGAAAAAGGGTTAGTATCCAAAATATATAAAGAACTGGTACAGCTCCATGCCCCAAAATCAAATAATCAAATTAAAAGTGGGAGTGGAGGGGCACCTGGGTGCCTCAGTTGGCTAAGTGTCCAACTCTTGATTTCAACTCAGGTCATGATCTCATGGTCTGTGAGATTGAGCCCTGCATTGGGCTCCATGCAGTGTGGAGTCTTCTTGGGTTTCTCTCTCTCCCTCCCTCTTTGCTCCTTCCCTGCTTGCACACACACTCTCTCAAAATAAACATGTAAAAAATGGAAAGAAGATATGAACAGACACTTCTGCAAAAAAGACGTTCAAATGTATTACAGACACACAAAAAGATGTTCAACATTACTAGACATCAGGGAAAAATGCAAGTCAAAACTTCAGTGATGAAAAAAAAAACTACAGTGAGATATCACCTCACACCTGTCAGAATGATTAAAATCATAAACAACAAACATTGGCTAGGATGTGGAGAAAATGGAACCTGCTAGCACTGCTGGTGGGAATGCAAACTGGTGTAGTCACGGTGAAAAGTAGTATGTTAAAAATAGAACTTCCTCATAATGTTAAAAATAGAACTTCCCTACAGTCCAGTAATCACACTACTGGGTATTTACCCCCAAAAGACAAAAACACTAATTCAAAGTGATACATGCACCCCTTTGTGTACTGCAGTATTATTTAACATAGCCAAATTATGTAAGCAGCCCAAGTATCCACCAATAGATGAATGGTAAAGATGTGGTATGTATGGGGTGCCTTGGTGGCTCTGTTGGTTCAGTGTCCTACTCTTGATTTTGGCTCAGGTCATGATCTCGTAGTTTGCGAGTTGGAGCCCCACATTGGCCTCTGAGCTGGCAGTGCAGATCCTGTTTGCGATTCTGTTTCCCTCCCTCTCTCTGCCCCTCCCCCACTTGCACTCTATCTCTCTCAAAATAAATAAACATTAAAAAAAGATGTGGTATATATGTATATATATAGGCTCATTATTCAGCCAGGAAAAAAAGAATGAAATCTTGCCATTTGCAGTGACATGGATGGAGCTAGAGAGTATAATGCTAAGTGAAATAAGTCCGTGAGAGAAAGACAAATATGACATGATTTCATGCATATGTAGAATTTAAGAAAAAAAAATGAGAGGAAAAAATGAGAGAGAAAGAAACTAATAGACTATAACTATAGAGAGCAAACTTTTCATTACCAGATGGGAAGGGGGTGGGAGGATGAGTTAAATAGATGATGGGGATTAAAGAATACACTTGTTGTGATGAGTACTGGGTGATGTATGGAATTGTTGAATTATTATATTGTACAGCTGAAACTAATATAACACTGTATGTTAGGTATATTGGAATTAAAATACAAAAAAAAAAAGGGTGATGACTGCCATTCTGACAGGTGTGAGTTAATATCACATGTAGTTTTTGTTTGTATTTCTCTGATGTTTAGTCATTTTGATCATCTTTTCATGTACCTGTCGGGTATTTGTATGTTTTCTTTGGAAATATGTCTATTCTTTTACTCTACTAAGTTTTAAATTGAATTATTAGTTTTTTTGCTATTGAATTGTATGAGTTCCTCATATGTTTATGATAGTAACCCTTTATCAAATATATGATTTGCAAATATTTTCTCCCATTCTATAGGTTGCCTTCTAACTTTTTGGATGTTTACTTTGCTGTGCTGAAGGATTTTAGTTTGATGTAGTCCCACTTATTTATTTTTGTTTTTGGTTCCTTTGCTTTTGGTGTCAAATCCAAAATATCATTGCCACAACTAATGTCAAGAGGCCTACCCCGTATGTTTTCTCCTAGGATTTTTATAGTTTCATTTCTTATGTTGAAGCCATTAACTCATTTTTTACTGAATTTTGTGTATGATGTAAGATAGTGGTTCAGTTTCATTCTTTTGCACATGGCTGCCCAATTTACCATTTAGAGGAGATAATCCATTTCCTCTTATATATTCCTGGCTCCTTTGACATAAATTAACTGACCACATATCCTGTTTATTTCTTGGGTCTTTATTCTGTTCCATGTATTTATGTATCTGTTTCTATGCTAAAACCATACTGTTTAGATTACTATAGCTTTGTAATATAGTTTGATAGGAGGAAGTATGATGCCTCTCCTTTGTTCTTTGTCAGGATTTCTTTGGCTATTTGGAGTCTTTTGTGGTTCCATAGAAATTTTAGAATTGTTTACTTTATTGATATGAAAAATGTCACTAGAATTTTCACAGGGGTTGCATTGAATCTATAGATTCTGTGATAGTTATGGATATTTTAACAATGTTAATTCTTCTAATCCATGAGTACAGAATATCTTTCCATTTAATCGTGTCTTCTTCAGTTTCTTTCAACAATGTCTTATATAGTTTCAGTAAATCTTTCACGTTGGCTAAATTTATTCCTAAGTATTTTATTCTTTTTGATACAATCATAAATGGGATTGTCTTCTTACTCCCTCTTTCATATTGTTTGTTATTAGTGTATAGAAACACAATCGATTTTTGTATATTCATTTTGTATGCTGTAACTTTACTGGATTCAATTATGATTTCTAACAATTTTTTGGTGGAGTCCTTAGAATGTTCTCCATATAATGTATCATCTGAAAATAGGGATGGTTTTACTTCTTTCTTTACGATTTGGATGCCTTTTCCTTTTCTTCCCCAATTTCTCTGGCTAGTACTCCTTGGACTATGCTGACTAAAAAGTGACAAGAGTTGGCATCCTTGTCTTGTAACTGATCTTGGTGGAAAAATTTTCAGCTTTGTACCATTGAGAATAATGTTAGCTGTGAGCTTGTCTTATCTGGCCTTATTACGTTGGGGTATATTTCCTCTGTAAGCAGTTTGTTGAAAGTATTTTTTATTTTGAATGGATGTATAATTTTGTCAAATGCTTTTTCTACATCTATTGAGAGGATCATATGATTTTTTTGATCATATGACTTTTATCCCTCATTTCATTAATGTGGTATATCACATTGATTGATTTGCAGATGTTGAACCATCCTTGAATTCCTGGAATAAATTCTACTTGATCATCGTGCATTATACACTTAATGTATTGTTGAATTTGGTTTGCTACTATTTTGAGGATTTTTTGTTTCTCATCTATGTTTCTCAGGGATATTGGCCTGTAATTTTCTTGTACTGTTTTTGTCTGGTATAGTATCATACTGCTGACCTCATAAAATGAGTTGTGAAGTATTCTCTCCTATTTTTTGAAAGAGTTTGAGAATTGCTATTAGTTCTTTAAGTGTTTGGTATAATTCACTAGTAATGCTGTCAGGTCCTGGACTTTTCTTTATTGGGAGGTTTTTTTATTATTGATTCAATTTCCTTATTCATTATTGATCTGTTCATATTATCTATTTATTCATGATTCAGTTGGAGTAGATTGTATGTTTCCAGGAACATATCTATTTCTTCTACGTTTTTCAACTTGGCATGTAATTATTCATAGTAAACTCTTATGATGCTTTGTATTTCTATGGCATCTGTTGTAAAGTCTCCTCTTTCATTTCTTTTTTAAAAAAAATTTTTTTTAACCTTTATTTATTTTTGAGACAGAGAGAGACAGAGCATGAACAGGGGAGGGGCAGAGAGAGAGGGAGACACAGAATCTGAAACAGGCTCCAGGCTCTGAGCCACCAGCACAGAGCCCGACGCGGGGCTTGAACTCACGAACCGCGAGATTCTGACCTGAGCCGAAGTCGGACGCTTAACCGACTGAGCCACCCAGGCGCCCCTCCTCTTTCATTTCTGTTTGAATCCTTATTCTTATTTTCTTGGTAAGTTTAGATAAATGTTTGTCTATTTTGTTTATCTTTAAGAAAAACATCCAAGTCTTAGTTTTGTTGATTTCTATTTTCTTTTTAGTCTCTATTCATTTCCGTTCTGATCTTTGTTATTTCATTTCTTTTACTAGTTTACTGTTAGTTCATTTTGTGATTTCATTATTATACTAGGCTTAGTTTGTTTTCTTTTTTTAGTTTGTTTAGTTTGTTTTCTTTAAGGTGTAAATTTAGTTTATTTGAGCTCTTTCTTTTTCTTTATTGTGGGTATTTATCACTATGAAGTTCTCTCTTAGAGCTTTTGCTGCATCCTATTAAATTTTTGTATGTTGTATTTACATTTTCATTTGTCTCAAGATATTTTTTTATTTCTCTTTTTATGTCTTCTTTGACCTATTGGCTATTCAGTGGTATGTGGTTTAATCTCCACATATTTGTGAATTTTCCAATTTTCTTCTTGCAATTAATTTCTAGTTCCATACCACCGTGGTTGGAAAAGATACTTGATATCATTTCAATCTTCTTAAATTTATTAAGGCTTTTTTTGCGACATAACATATGATCTATCCTTGAGAGTATTCCATATGTGCTTGAGAAGAATGTGTATGCCACTGTTATATAGAATGTTTTATAAATGTCTGTTAAGTCCATCTGGTCTAACATGCAGGTTAAGTCCCATGTTTCCTTACTAATTTTCTGTTTGGGCAATCTATCCATTGTTGAACATGGAATATTAAAGTTTTCTACTATTATTGCATTGTTGTTTATTTCTCCCTTAGGTCCGTTAGCATTTGCCTTATATACTTAGGTGCTTTGTGTTGGGTTCATTAATATTTACAAATGATATTGTAATGGATTGAGCCATTTTTCACTGTATAGTAACCTTATCTGTCTCTTATTGACAATTGGCTGAAAGTCTATTTTGTCTAATATATGTATATCTACCCCTGCCTTCTTTTGATTTCCTTTTGCATGGAATATCTTTTCCCATCCCTTCACCTTCAGTTTGTGTGTGTCTTTAAAGCTGAAGCAAATCACTTATAGACATTATATAGCTGGGCCTTATTTTATCAGACACTCTGTGCCTTTTGATTGTAGAATTGAATCCATTTACATTTAAAGTAATTATTTATAGGTTTGGGCTTACTACTGCCATTTTGTTCATTGTTTTCTGGCTGTTTTGCCAGAATTCTCTTGTTTCTTTTTTCTTCTCTTGCTTTCTTTGTGATTTGATAATTGTCTACAGTCATATCCTTAGATTATTCTCTTTATCTCCTGTGTATCTATTATAGGTTCTTGCTTTGTGATTTCCTCCAGGCTTATATAAAGCATATTTACAACAGTTTATTTTAAGCTGACAGCAACTTAAATTTAAATGTGTACTAAAGATAGGTATTTTTGCTGTACCCCCCCATTTTATGTCTTTGATGGCACAATTTAAATCTTTTAATTTTATGTATCCATTAAATTTTTGTAACTGTTTTTAGTACTTTCATCTTTTAACATTCATAATAGATTTATACATGTCTTACCCACCACCATTACATTATAGTATTCAGAATTTAACTATATAATTACCTTAACCAGTGAGATTTATAGTTTCATGTTTTCCTATTACTAGTTAGTGTCCTTTCATTCAGTTTTAAAAGTCCCTTTAACATTTTTTGTAGGACCAGTCTGTTGGTAATGAACTCCTTCAGGTTTTGCTTGTCTGGGAAATACTTGATCTTTCTAATTCCGAAGAACAACTTTTCTGGGTAGAGTATTCCTGGTTGGAATTTTTTTTCTTTCAGCTCTATGGATATATCATGCCACTCCCTTCTGTCTTGCAAAGTTTCTGCTGAAAAATCTGCTGATACTTTTATGGGGGGTTCTCTTGCATGTAACAAGTTGTTTTTCTTTTGCTCTTTTTAAGATTTTTTCCTTGTCTTTAACTTTTTACAATTTAATTATGTGTCTGGATATGGGTCTCTTTTGGATTATCTTAGTTGGACTTTCTGGGCTTCTTGGATCTGGATGGCTGTTTCCTCCCCAGTTTATAGCGTTTTTAGCTACTGTTTCTTTGACTAAACTTTCTTCCCCTTTCTGTTTTCCTTTGGGGATCTCTATTATGCATATATTTATTTGCTTTATGGTATCCCATAAGTCCTGTCTTTTTCATATTTATGCTTCTATGGTGGATGAGTTCCACTGCCCTGTCTTCAGATTTGCTGATCCTTTCTAACACTTGATCTTGTCTGCTGTTCAGCACTTTTATTGAATTTTTCATGTCAGTTTTTATATTCTTCACCTATGTGATATCTCCTTGGTACTTTTTAACTTTCTATCTCTTTGTTGAAATTTTCACTTTATCCATGCACTGTTCTCCTGATCTAGAGGGCATCTTTATGACCACTGTTTTGAACTCTTTATCAGGTAAATCTCTTGTCTCCATTTAATTAAAAGCTGTTTCTGGAGTTTCGTCTTATTATTTTGTGTGGAACATATTGTTTCCCCATTTTACCTGACTTTCTGTGCAATATATAAAAACATCTACTTCTCCCACAATCTTGAAGGAGTAGCCTTGTGTAGGGTATGAACATTATCATTTGGCCTCGTCCTAGCTCTTAGTTTTCTCTCAAACCTTAGTGATTTTGCAAGCTAGCATCTTTGTTCTTAGTGGTTCCAGTAGTTGAAGTTGTTGCCAATATCTGTCAGTGTCCGAAAAGGATGGATACCAGTTGGCACTTAATTTGAGCTTATTGGAAGCTGGACCCTCAGCTATAGCTTCTATGATAGGCAAAACAGTCTCTTTCAGGGAAAGACTGGGAGATGAGTATTTCTAACTTGTGCCTCTGTACTGAGATCTTGGGTTATAGCCAGTCAAGAACTGTTTCTTTGTTTGATACAGTATTCTGAAACCTACAGATGCAAGTTTCACTGGTCACGAAAGCCAGGAAATCAATAGTTGCATCCTCTGGGTTGCAACCAAAATGCTGGGGTGCCATACATGTGCACAAGCTCCTTTCAATGAGATACTGGTGACCTGGAGTGTGGCAGAGGGAGATTTCAGTCATCCCTTAGATGTGTGCTAAATTAGGAGCCTGACCCTCAGGTTACAGCCTTAAAACTATTCAATTAGGCCCTTTTTCAGGGAAAGGCTGGGAGATGGGTGTTTCTACTACCTCTGCACTGAGACCTGAGGGAATAGCCAGTGTGAGTCCTAACAAGCCAATTAAGACTGCTTCTTTGTTTGGTTAGTGTTGTGGGTCTCATGGATGCATGCCCCCATTGGATTTCAGGATAGGTCGTTTTATTTTTATTTTATTTTATTTTATTTTATTTTATTTTATTTTATTTTTTATTTATTTTTTTCAATATATGAAATTTATTGTCAAATTGGTTTCCATACAACACCCAGTGCTCATCCCAAAAGGTGCCCTCCTCAATACCCATCACCCCCCTCCCCTCCCTCCCACCCCCCATCAACCCTCAGTTTGTTCTCAGTTTTTAAGAGTCTCTTATGCTTTGGCTCTCTCCCACTCTAACTTTTTTTTTTTTTTTTTTTTTTTGATGCTAAGTGAAATAAGCCATACAGAGAAAGACAGATACCATATGTTTTCACTCTTATGTGGATCCTGAGAAACTTAACAGAAACCCATGGGGGAGGGGAAGGAAAAAAAAAAAAAAAAGGATAGGTCGTTTTAGAGCCCTGTCTGTTAGGTGGAAGTTTTCAAACCTGGCATACTAGATGTTGGGTCCAAAATCTTGATTCCTCACGGAGATGTTGGCAGTTGTGTTTCCTCCCCCATTGTATGTTGCTGTGCTGGTGTGGAGTTTATACCGAGAGTGTATCTCAGCTTTTCTTACCAATTTTGATGTGGTTTTTCTCTCATTTGCCTGGTGTTTATGAGTCACTCAGCTATTTTCTGGATTTCTTTCAGAGGAAATTGTATATGTAACTGTGGTTTCAGTGTATCTGTGGGAGGAGATGATTTCAGGAGCCTTTTGTGTCACCAACTTGGACCAGAATCCCAATGTCATTGCTTTTCTGAAGTTCTAAGCCTTCTTTTGTTATCATTTCCTTTTTTTTTAAAGAGTGCTTTTTGTAACCAATTTTAATTGGGAGTGTTACTGGCAACAAATTCTTAGTTTTTCTTTATCTGAGAGTGTCTTTATATTTTCATTCCTGAAGGATATTTTTTGCCTAATATAGTTTTCTTTCAGTACTTGAAAAATGTTATGCAACTTATTAAAATGGTTTCAAAAGAGATATATTTGTCATTTGAATTCATTTTCACCTATAAGTAATGCACCATTTCTGTGTGCTTTCAAGATTTTTTCTTTGTTTTTTTTTTTCAGAAGTTTAATTATGAATTGTTTTGGTGGTGTGGATTTCTTCACATTTATCCTATTTTAGATATTCTGTTTTTTTAATATTTTGGCTTATGTTCTCCCCCAAATTGGGAAGTTTTCATTATTTCTTTGGGCAATTTTTTAATTCACACTCTTTTTCTTCTCTCCTTCTGGGAGTTTAATGATATGACTATTATCTCTTTTGTTATTTTTTCATATGTCCCTGAAACCTTGTTCAATTTTTTCTTTTAAAATCTTTTATGTATTCAAGATTTTATTAATCTGCCTTCAAGTTCACAGATTCTATCTTCTGTCATCTCCACTCTACCGTTGAACCCATACAGTAAGGTTTTTATTTTTGTTTTTATATATTTCAGTTCTATAATTCCATTTGGTTCTTTTCTATAAATTTTTATCTCTTTTATATATTTTATTTCTTTGTTGAGATTTTTAATATTTTTTTAATTTATTACAAGGTATCTCATAATTGCTTGTTGAAGCATTTTTTTGATGGTTACTTAAATCCTTATCAGATACTTCAAATTTCTGATTCATCACAGATGAATTAATTGTTTTTGATTGTTTTCATCATTCAGGTTCTGATTTCCCTGGTCCTCATTATAACAAATGATTATTCTAGACATTTTTAATATTATATTATAAGAGTCTGGGTTATATTTAATCATTATCATAGTAAGCAGTATCCCTTAGAAGTATAGTGCAAAGTTGGGTAAGGTGGAAATTCCTCTCCTATCTATACCTTTTTGAAACCTTTCTAACAGAAGTAGAGCAACTATTTGTACTGTATTACTGTCTCTGAGTGTGGACTAAGCTCAGCCTCCCACAGGTTCCTGATGATACCACGAAGGGGGAAATGGAGATCTGACTAACATCTCTGTGTTCCTGTAGGGTGGAGGTGGAAACTCAGTTCCCAGTAGGGTCTCAGTTCCCAGTAGGGTCTAAATGACACCATGGGAAGGGAATGGGGGAGTGGGGCGCCAAGTAATATAGCCTCTCACCACCTAGATTTGCATCTTTGATGCTGAGTAGAGATAAAGGCTGAGCTCTCCAGCAGACCCTGCTGATAGCAGGTGAAGGAGGAATATGAGTATTGACCAGCTCTATTTCCCAAATTGTTATTCAGTCTTAGTGCTGGTAGGTGGAAATTTAGGTTAAACTTCTCACTAGGCCTTGACACCGGAGTAGGAAGAAAGTAGAGTGCTGACTAGCCTGAATTATATCAGTCTTGGTCAGTCTATTGCTGCTGGTTGAGGGTGGCGGAGGTTCAGTTTGCCAATACTAACCCTTCAAGGGGATTATATTGCTGCCTCCTGCTTCCATCAGAGAGGTATGGAAGATCTTAAGATCCCTACTTGGCCATTACTGACACCAGTTGACAGGGGAATGGGAGCAGAGCACTGCCTGCTTTTGATATGCAAGGAATGAAAGATCAATTCCATGCTTGGCCCTGCTGAAACTGAAACCACTTGGTAGGGAAATTGGAGCATGTTCCTTGTTGTTTCTGGGGTGGGTTGGATGGTCAACTTCCCACTCTGCCTGTTGAAACTTCAGGGGTGAAGAAGGACAGGGGTGTGTGTGCTTTCTCAATTGATTTTTGGCTGGAGTAAGGTGGGAATTACTTAAGAGATTTTCTGTGATTAGGCTAGCATTTTCCTAGTCACTTTGTTGAGGGGAAGCAGGCTTTTTCTGGAGGTTTTTTTCCTGTCTGTTCCTGTTTGCAATTTTGAGTTGGAGGCTTCTCCCATACCCTTTCTGGGACATGTGTGAGGAGATAAGTCTAGCAGGGGGCTCACTACTGTATTCTTTCTCAAGTTATGAGGTCTTAGGATCTTTGCCTTTCTACATTTTTCTTTCTTTCCACCATTCAGAGTCTTCCTGTGCTGTTTGTTGTGTTATGTTCAGATTTTTTAGTTACAAAAGGGAGGGTCTGGGAGGTATGGGGACACTCTGTCTTGGCAGGATCCTATTCCGTTGATTTTTACCTCTCTAATATGTTTCAAATCCATTAATGTCCCGGAATTCCCATTGTAGCATCCTTAATATTCATAAATTCACCCATCCTTTGGACAACCACAGTGGCCTCCTCACTAATAAATATATGTTGTAAGAGCATTTTTCCAACAAAAAATATAGACACCCAAAAAGTTAACAACGCATTTTAAAAAATTACTTCCAGTGCTGAAGACAATTTGGGAGATGGAACTTAGATTCTTAGTATTAGGGCTCCTAGGATTTGATGACTTAAGTTGATAGGGACAATAAATAAGATCATTATAAATTTGGAATGTCTCCCCTAATCTTAAAGTTATGAGTCTTACAATTATGGTAATTCAGAGGAGAAAGAAATCACTTCTAGCTACGGTTTTCAGGGAAGCATTCATGCAAAAGCTTGGTTTTATGGGACAAGACCGGCAAAAAACAAGGTATGAGCAAATGTACGAGGCATACTTGGGGTGGTGGTAGAATAGACTTGTTTGTTTGAAATGGTTTCTGACGTTTTTCCTAATTAATGATAATTATCACTTACAGTGCTTTTTGATTTTATGGATTAACAAGTCACTGGATTAGAAATTTTCATTCAGTAGGTCTGAGTGGAAGTGTAGGAATCTATTTTAAACAAGCATTTCAGGTGATTGTTAAGTTCAAGGTAATTTGGGGAACAGAACTGTAGAAAACATAATGGCAGATCAAGTTGGAATAAAAGTAGGTTCCAGATTATGGGGGGGGCTTTAAATGCCAGATGAAGAAGCTCAGAATGATGTTGCTGAACATGAGGAATATTTAACATTGGGAATTCTGTGACTCCCTTCTATTCACTACACTGGAAATGGTGCCAGTATTATGGATGTGGGTAGCATAGGTTAATAACTGTTCTCTTGTTTACATTGAAATAACTGTTAGGATTACCTGAACTCTGCAAAAATATGTAGTTGCAGGAATGAGACCTTTAACTTCATAGCTCAGACAAGGGCTTTAGTAGGGTGTTCTTTAACCTCCATGCTCCTAGAGTTTTTCCAGACTTTTTCCTGTGGTTGATTTCAAGCTTCATAGCATTGTGGTCTGAAAGTGTGCATGGTATGATCTCAATTCTTTTATACTTATGAAGGGCTGTTTTGTGACCCAGTATGTGATCTATCTTGGAGAATGTTCCATGTGCACTTGAGAAGAAAGTATATTCTGTTGCTTTGAGATGCAGAATTCTAAATATATCTGTCAAGTCCATTTGATCCACTGTATCACTCAGGGCCCTTGATTCTTTATTGATTCTGGTTCTATATGATCTATCCATTGTTGTAAGTGGGGTATTAAAGTCCCCTTCAGTTACCACATTCTTATCAATAAGGTTGCTTATGTTTGTGATTGTTTTATATATTTGAGGGCTCCCGTATTTGGCGCATAGACACTTATAATTGTTAGCTCTTCCTGATGGATAGTGCCTGTAATTATTATATAATGCCCTTCTTCATCTCTTGTTACAGCCTTTAATTTAAAGTCTAGTTTGTCTGATATACATATGGCTACTCCAGCTTTCTTTTGACTTCCAGTAGCATGATAGATAGTTCTCCATCCCCTCACTTTCAATCTGAAGGTGTCCCGAGGTCTAAAATGAGTCTCTCGTAGACAGCAAATAGATGGGTCTTGGTTTTTATCCATTCTGATACCCTATGTCTTTTGGTTGGAGCATTTAGTCCATTTACATTCAGTGTTATTTTTGAAAGATATGGGTTTAGAGTCCTTGTGATGTCTGTAGGTTTCATGCTTGTAGTGATGTCTCTGGTACTTTTTGGTCCTTGCAACATTTCACTCACAGATCCCCCTTAGGATCTCTTGTAGGGCTGGTTTAGTGGTGATGAATTCCTTCAGATTTTGTTGTTTTGGATGACCTTTATCTCTCCTTCTATTCTGAATGGCAGACTTGCTGGTAAAAGATTCTTGGCTGCATATTTTTTCTGTTTATCACATTGAAGATTTCCTGCCATTCCTTTCTGGCCTGCCAAGTTTCAGTAGATAGGTCTGCCAGTAGTCTTATGGGTCACCCTTTATAAGTCAGAGCCTGTTTATCCCTAGCTGCTTTCAGAATTTTCTCTTTATGCTTGTAGTTTGCCAGTTTCACTATGATATATCATGCATAAGATCGATTCAAGTTACGTCTGAAGGGAGTTCTATGTGCCTCTTGGAAATCAATGCCTGTTTCCTTCTCCAGATCAGGGAAGTTCTCAGCTATGATTTGTTCAAGTACACCTTCAACCCCTTTCCCTCTCTCTTCCTTTTCTGGAATTCCTATTATACGGATATTGTTCTGTTTGATTGATCACTTTGTTCTCTAATTCCACCTCATACTCCTGGATTTTTCTATCTCTCTTTTTCTCAGGTTCCTCTTTTTCCATAATTTTATCTTCTAATTCGCCTATTCTCTCCTCTGCCTCTTCAATCCGTGCTATGGCTGCCTCCATTTTATTTTATACCTCATTTATAGCATTTTTTAGCTCCTCATGACTATATCTTAGTCCCTTGATCTCTGTAGTAATAGATTCTCTGCTGTCCTCTATGCTTTTTTCAAGCCCAGCGATTAATTTTATGACTATTATTATAAATTCTTGTTCCATTATATTGTTTAAATCGTTTTTGATCAATTGTTAGCTGTCGCTACTTCCTGGAGTTTCTTTTGAGGAGAATTATTCTGTTTTGTCATTTTGGGTAGTCCTGGGGTGGCACCAAACTGCAGGGCACTTCCCCTGCGCTGTCTGGAGTAACTTGTGTTGGTGGGCCGGGCCACAGTCAGACCTGATGTCTGTCCCCAGCTCACTACTGGGGCCACAGTCAGACTGGTATGTTTCTTATCTTCCCCTCTCCCAGGGTCAGGACTCACTGTGGAGTAGTGTGGCCCCTGTCTGGGCTACTTGCACATTGCCAGGCTTGTGGTGCTGCTTTGATGGGATCTGGTATATTAGCCGGGGTGGATCTGTAAGGTGCACAGGGACAGGAGGGGTAGGCTGAGATCGCTTTGCAGTTGGTGGTCCCTGTGGGAGGGGCCCTGCAGCACCATGAGGGAGGCAGACCTGTTGGAGGGATGGATCCACAGAAGCACAGCATTTGGTGTTTGCATGGTGCAAGCAAGTTCAGTGTCAGAAACTGGTTCCCTTTGGGATTTCAGCCTCTTCTGTGGGCCTCTTGTCTATGCTTGACTCCTGAGAATCCGTTCTGCCAGTCTTCTGGCGGTTTTCTGGGTTATTTAGGTAGATGTGGGTGGAATCTAAGTGATCAGCAGGATGAGGTGAGCCCAGAATCCTCCTATGCCGCCATCTTCCCTAAAAGTCTCATTTTCTTCTTTTAAAATCACTTCTGATTTTAGGCAAAGCTGATTTCCAGCCCCACTCACAGCCATTCCTTCCTGGGACTCCAGTCACAACACATATTATTAATTGATAGTTTTAAGTTGTTAAAATTTTTATTACAATCATTAAGATTTCTAATGGTACTGAAAAAGACTTTACAATAAGGACTATATATATTTCTTAGATTAAGCCTATATAGACTGCCTTTTAATGATCATGGGAAATTGTATCAGATTTCAACATCTTCAAGGTCACCTAGGAAAAATTAAAACCTCTAAACTAGAATTCTCTTTTCCTAGCACCTAAATTACAGCATGTGAATAGTAATACTTGTGAGGTCAAATGGGAGTCTCTGGAGCCAATAAAAGGAGATCCAATTGTTTACAACCTTCAAATCATCACTGATAAAGGAACTGACCTGGTAAATTCTTGCAAATTTAGTCTTTAAAATTTTATAATTTTATATTCTACTTGGGATTGAGCTCTTGTTGTGGAATAAGATATCCTTTTAGAACGTTTAAAGTAATGAAATCTTATCCAAAAGACCTACCTTTTCCCTAAAGTTTTATGTATATATTACTTATTTTGGAACAATTTGCTTATTCACTTAATTAATATATCAAGACTGAATGATTTGATATTTCTAGGTTTCACTGACCACATGCACAACTCCTTCAAAACCAAATGAAATTAAAGTTTAACAATTATAAGTCTTTGTTATTTCTTACACTGGACAAAATTATGTGAGCAGTACTGAGTCCTCATGATATTATAGACTGTAAGAGTAATTTTATTTTATTTTTGCTGTGAACATATTTATGAGATGAATGGGTTAATTCATATCTTTCTTGTCAAAAACTATACCATATTATGGCAAAACAATATAATTTTCACTTTGTCTCAATTTTCTTTAGATTTACAAAGGACCAAACACTTCATTCTCCTTTTCCAAATTTGTCACAAATTCACATTATCGCTTCAAGGTCTGTGCTGGACGCCAATACCATACTTCTGATGGGATGCAAGAGCTCTGGGGACCATATAGCCCCAGCACTCTTTTCTCCACACATAAGCAACATCCAGGGCCTGGAAAAGGCAGTGAAGGAAAGGGGGGAAACAGCCCTAGTGAAGAGAAAGAAGAAAAGCCCAGAATGGAGATGAGTGATGATACACTTATTCTAATCCTTGTGATAGGATTTGCACTAGTTGCTATTTTGTGTGCTGTTGTAATTCAATATTTTCTAATCAACTAATTTTTATCCACTTTACCTTTTTAGGAAGTTCTAAAACAAATTACATCAAATATAGAAATTTCTAGATACATCTCAATTCTTACTTAAAAGTAAATCTCACTTGGTAGAAATCCTTGTGAACATTCATCTAACAGCAAAAGAACTGCTTTATACTCAAGAAATTCATTGTGACAATGTAAGAGATTTTATTAGGAAATGGGTCTATTTTAAACTTGAGAATGTTAGCAATAAAAACAGTTCCACTATTATGTAAAACTATCTAGAATTTCTCACGAAAACCATTTCCAGCCTTAATTCTTCTAATTAATATTTTGCAATTTTTTTAGAATTATGAGAGGATAACAGCATTTTGGAATTTTATTTAGAAAAAAAGTGGGAAAATCAATTCTATATGTCAACTTACAATCATATGAAATAATAAAAACATATCTACCAATGATCTGTACTGTAATTTTTACAAAGTAATGTATTTAGCTCTTTCACTTGTGCCCTGATAAATACTTTGACAGTAAGTAAACTTAGGGCACTTTGGGAGTAGAAGTTGGAAAGTGAGGAGCCATTTTATACTATTCTAAACCTATTCTAAACTCTTTAAAATACATGCAGTGGTGGTTACCCTCTAATCAGAATGACTAAACATACATATAATGACACACACTTGTACACAGCATATTAAAATGATTTCTTTTGATGAGAGACAGACTAGCACACAAGGTAGCTCATGGGGAAAATGAATCCCCATAGCAATTGGCTTGGAAAGTGAGAGGGACTAAATTTTGTGGTTTCTTGCAACCAACAGGGCTTAAAGCCTGGAGTGTTAAAGGTTGCTGGGCTTGGCTAGAATAGACCCCAGAGGGGAGTGTGCTGCTCTGGGAAGAAAAAAAAAAAACAGCAGGCAAACAACCTGATGATACACAATGAGGAAACAGCAATCTGAAGAGTGCCTATGCCACACAGTGGGGAGTTTATTCACTCATCTCAGAGCCCATCCCAGACACTACTCATGGAGAGACCCCTCCAGGAAACTGGTAGGCATCATTTCCCTTTACCTGCCCCTCAGCATAAGCACAGGGACACCTGAGGGAACCAGGGTAGCACCAACACTAATTTCCACCAAGCCCCACCCTCCACACTCACATGGAACACCCCCATCCAGTCACGCTTCCCTCAGTACAGTAGGCCCCATCCCCCAGAGGACAAGTGTAAACCACTGCTCACACCACATCTCCCAAAATGGGAGTTTTGCAGAGCCTCAGTTCCAGTGGCAGTGGCAACAGATCTTATTTAACAAACAGACCAAAGTGCACCTAGTTAAAATGTGCCACATGCAGGACAGAGACCAAACACAGTCCACAATAGGCAAAGAAAGCCTCTACAGATGACTGGCCTGAAGTATAAAAGACAAAACAGCAGAGCGCATGCAGTACCCATTAGAGACACTCCCAAACACTGAAGGCCCTGGGGATTATGGGATACTACACAGTAGGGCTCACAGGACCTATTCATAAGGCCATTACACTCCAAGAACAAGAGATATAGTTTACTTTCCTAACACAGAGAAACAGGCACAGAGACTTAGACAAAATGAGAGGACAGAGAAATGTATCCCAAATGAAAGAAAAGGACAAGACCATGGTCAGTTATCTGAATGAAAAAGACATAAGTCACATGCCTGACTAGAGAATGTAAAGTAATGATGTTAAGAATACTCACTGGGTACTGGAGGAACATGGTAGCATAGGAGGACGCTGGGCTCACCTCGTCCTGCTGACCACTTAGATCCACCCACATCTGCCTAAATAACCCAGAAAACTGCTAGAAGACTAGCAGAACGGACTCTCCTGAGCCAAGCATGGATGAGAGGACCACAGAAGAGGGTAGGAAGGGGGGAGAGGAAGTGTGTGCTACATGGACTGGTGGGAGGGAGCCGAGGCAGTGGAGGGGCAGCCCGCCAGGCAAGGCAGAGCCCCCAAGTCTGGCTTACAAAAGTGGAGGGGCTGGATGGAGTGTGTTCTGACAGCCAGCAGGACTTAACATCTGGAATGTTATAAGCCAACAGCTCTGCTCAGAGAGCGGGAGGGCAAGAGGACAATGGGAGGGACAATTGTTGAGCCCCAGAGGCCAGAGCTCAGTTCGACGGGGAACAAAGGTGCTCGCCAGCGCCATCTCCCTCGCCCATCACCCAGCCAAAATCCCAAAGGGAACCGGTTCCCATCACGAAACTTGCTTGCACCACACAAACACCCAAAGCTGTGCTTCTGTGGATCCATCCCTCTGACGGGTGTGCCTCCCTCCCGGTGCCACAGGGCCACTCCTGAAGCAGAACACCGAAGGCAAAGCAAGCTGAGTCTGCCCCTCCCACCCCTGTGCACCCTGCGGATCCACCCCAGCTAATATGCCAGATCCCACAAGCACCACAAGCCTGGCAGTGTTCAAGTAGCCCACACACGGGCCACACCACTCCACAGTGAGTCCTGCCCCTGGGAGAGGGGAAGATAAGGTACACATCAGTGGCCCCAGCGGTGGGCTGGGGGCAGACATCAGGTCTGACTGCGGCCCGCCACCAACGCAAGTTACTCCAGACAGAAAGAGGAGAACCCTGTAGTTTCGCACCACTCCAGGGACTATCACAAATGAGGAAACGGAAGAATTCTCCTCAAAAGAAACTCTAGAAAGTAGCGACAGCTAACGAACTGATCAAAAATGATTTAAGCAATGTAACAGAAAATGAATTTAAATAATAGTCATAAAATTAATCACTTGGCTTGAAAAAAGTATAGAGGACAGCAGAGAATGTATTACTACAGAGATCAAGGGACAAAATAACAGTCAGGAGGAACTAAAACATGCTATAAATGAGCTGCAAAATAAAATGGAGGCGACCACACCTCGGATTAAAGAGGCAGAGGAGAGAAGAGGTGAACTAGAAAAAATTATGGAAAAAGAGGAAACTAAGAAAAAGAGAGATAAAAAAAATCCAGGAGTATGAGGGGAGAATTAGAGAACTAAGTGACACAATTAAACGTAATAACATACGCATAATTGGGATTCCAGAGGAGGAAGAGAGAGAGAGGGGTACTGAAGGTGTACTTGAAGAAATCATAGCTAAGAACTTCCCCCATCTGGGGAAGGAAAAGGCAATGAAATCCAAGAGGCACAGAGAACTCCATTCAGACATAACTTGAATTGATCTTCTGCACGACATATCATACTCAAACTGGCAAAATACAAGGATAAAGAGAAAATTCTGAAAGTAGCAGGGGATAAGCAGGATCTGACTTATAAAGAAAGACCCATAAGACTAGTGACGGATTTATGTGCTGAAACGTGGCAGGCCATAAATGAATGGCAGGAAATCTTCAATGTGATGAACAGAAAAAATATGCAGCCGAGAATCCTTTATCCAGCAAGTCTGCCATTCAGAATGGAAGGAGAGATAAAGGTCATCCCAAACAAACAAAAACTGAAGGAATTAGTCACCACTAAACCAGCCCTACAAGAGATCCTAAGGGGGATTCTGTGAGACAAGGTACCAGAGACATCTCTACAAGCATGAAACCTACAGACATTACAATGACTCTAAATCCATATCTTTCAAAAATAACACTGAATGTAAATGGACTAAATGCTCCAACCAAAAGACATAGGGTATCAGAATGGATAAAAAAAACAAGACCCATTTATTTGCTGTCTACGAGAGACTCATTTTAGACCTCAGGACACCTTCAGATTGAAAGTGAGGGGGTGGAGAACTATCTATCATGCTACCGGAAGTCAAAAGAAAGCTGGAGTAGCCATATGTATATCAGACAAACTAGACTTTAAATTAAAGGCTGTAACAAGACATGAAGAAGGGCATTACATAATAATTATAGGGTCTATCCATCAGGAAGAGCTAACAATTATAAGTGTCTATGCGCCAAATACTGGAGCCCTCAAATATATAAAACAATCACAAACATAAGCAACCTTATTGATAAGAATGTGGTAATTGCAGGGGACGTTATACCCCACTTACAGAAATGGATAGATCATCTAGACACATGGTCAATAAAGAAACAAGGGCCCTGAATGAGACATTGGATCAGATGGACTTGACAGATATATTTAGAACTCTGCATCCCAAAGCAACAGAATATACTTTCTTCTCGAGTGCACATGGAACATTCTCCAAGATAGATCACATACTGGGTCACAAAACAGCCCTTCATAAGTATACAGGAATTGAGATCATACCATGCATACTGTCAGACCACAATGCTGTGAAGCTTGAAATCAACCACAGGAAAAAGTCTGGAAAACCTCCAAAAGCATGGAGGTTAAAGAACACCCTACTAAAGAATGCATGGGTCAACCAGGCAACTAGAGAAAAAATTTAAAAATATATGGACACAAATGAAAAAAAAAGACAACAATCCAAATGCTTTGGGATGCAGCGAAGGCAGACCTGAGAGAAAAATACATTGCAAACCAGGCCTATGTGAAGAAACAAGAAAAATCCCAAATACAAAATTTAAC
The DNA here is from genome assembly GCF_018350155.1 of Leopardus geoffroyi. Taxonomy (NCBI): domain Eukaryota; kingdom Metazoa; phylum Chordata; class Mammalia; order Carnivora; family Felidae; genus Leopardus; species Leopardus geoffroyi. The sequence goes on along the minus strand of NC_059343.1, from coordinate 63,873,064 downwards.
AGCACACCTAAAGGAAATAGAAGCAGAACATCAAAGACACCACAAACCCAGAAGAAGAGAAATAATAAAGATCAGAGCAGAAATAAACAATACAGAATCTAAAAAAACTGTAGAGCAGATCAATGAAACCAAGACTTGGTTTTTTGAAAAAAATAAACAAAATTGATAAACCTCTAGTCAGGCTTCTCAAAAGAAAAGGGAGATGACCCAAATAGACAAAATCATGAATTAAAATGGAATGATTACAACCAATCCCTAGAAATACAAGCAATTATCAGGGAATAGTATAAAAAATTATATGCCAACAAACTGGACAACCTGGAAGAAATGGACAAATTCCTAAACACCCACACACTCCCAAAACTTAAACAGGAAGAAATAGAAAGCTTGCACAGACCCATAACCAGTGAAGAAGTTGAATCAGTTATCAAAAATCTTCCAACAAATAAGAGTCCAGGACCAGATGGCTTCCCAGGGGAATTCTACCAAACATTTAAAGCAGAAATAATTCCTATCCTTCTCAAGCTATTCCAAAAAATAGAAAGGAAAGGAAAACCTCCAGACTTATTCTATGAAGCCAGCATTACTTTGATTCCGAAACCAGACAGAGACCCAGTAAAAAAAGAGAACTACAGGCCAATATCCCTGATGAATATGGATGCAAATTTCTCAATAAGATAATAGCAAATCGAATTCAGCAGCATATAAAAAGAATTATTCACCATGATCAAGTGGGATTCATTCCTGGGCTGCAGGCCTGGTTAAACATTCGGAAATCAATCAATGTGACACATCACATTAATAAAAGAAAAGAGAAGATCCAGATGATCCTGTCAATCGATGCAGAAAAGGCATTTGACAAAATTCAGCATCCTTTCTTAATAAAAATCCTCAAGAAAGTCAGGATAGCAGGAACATACTTAAACATCATCAAAACCATTTATGAAAAGCCTACAGCTAACATCATCCTCAATGGGGAAAAACTGAAAGCCTTCTCCCTGAGATCAGGAAGACAACAGGGATGTCCACTCTCACCGCTGTTGTTTAACATAGTGTTGGAAGTGATAAAATCAGCAATCAGACAACAAAAGGAAATCAAACGCATCAAAATTGGCAGAGATGAAGTCAAACTTTCACTTTTTGCAGATGACATGATATTATACATGGAAAACCCGATAGACTCCACCAAAAGTCTGCTAGAACTGATACTTGAATTCAGCAACATCGCAGGATACAATATCAATGTACAGAAATCAGTTCCATTCTTACACACTAACAGTGAAACAACAGAAAGACAAATACGGAAACTGATCCCATTTGCAATTACACCAAGAAGTATAAAATACCTAGGAATAAACCTAACCAAAGATGTAAAAGATCGGTATGCTGAAAACTATAGAAAGCTTATGAAGGAAATTGAAGAGGATATAAAGAAATGGAAAAACAATCCGTGCTCATTGGTTGGAAGAATCAATATTGTTAAAATGTCGATACTACCCAAAGCTATCTACACATTCAATGCAATCCCAATCAAAATTGCATCAGCATTCCTCTCGAAACTAGAACAAGCAATCCTAAAATTTGTATGGAACCACAAAAGGCCCTGAATAGCCAAAGTAATTTTGAAGAAGAAGACCAAAGCAGGAGGCATCACAATCTCAGACTTTATCCTCTACTACAAAGCTGTAGTCATCAAGACAGCATGGTATTGGCACAAAAAGAGACACATAGACCAGTGTAGTAGAATAGAAACCCCAGAACTAGGCCCACGAAAGTATGGCCAACTAATCTTCGACAAAGCAGGAAAGAATATCCAATGGAAAAAAACACAGTCTCTTTAACAAATGGTGCTGGGAAAACTGGACAGCAACATGCAGAAGGATTAAACTAGACCACTTTCTTACACCATTCTCAAAAATAAACTCAAAATGGAAAAAGGACCTGAATATGAGACAGGAAACCATCAAAACCCTAGAGGAGAAAGCAGGAAAAAAACCTCTGACCTCAGCTGCAGCAATTTCTTACTTGACACATCCCCAAAGGCAAGGGAATTAAAAGCAAAAATGAACTATTGGGACCTCATGAAGATAAAAAGCTTCTGCACAGCAAAGGAAACAATCAACCGAACTAAAAGGCAACCAACGGAATGGGAAAAGATACTTGCAAATGACATATCGGACAAAGGGCTAGTACCCAAAATCTATAAAGAGCTCACCAAACTGCACACCCAAAAAACAAATAATCCAGTGAAGAAATGGGCAGAAAACATGAATAGACACTTCTCTAAAGAAGACATCCAGATGGCCAACAGGCACATGAAAAGATGCTCAACGTCGCTCCTCATCAGGGAAATACAAATCAAAACCACACTCAGAGACTGTGTATTCTAATCAGGAGACTATGTATTCTAAATGAACAAATCAGGAGACTATAGATGCTGGCGAGGATGTGGGGAAACGGGAACCCTCTTGCACTGTTGGTGGGAATGCAGACTGGTGCAGCCACTCTGGAAAACAGTGTGGAGGTTCCTCAAAAAATTAAAAACAGACCTACCCTATGACACAGCAGTAGCACTGCTAGGAATTTGCCCAAGGGATACAGGAGTGCTGATGCATAGGGGCACTTGTACCCCAATGTTTAGAGCAGCACTCTCAACAATAGCCAAATTATGGAAAGAGCCTAAATGTCCATCAACTGATGAATGGATAAAGAAATTGTAGTTTATATACACAATGGAATACTACGTGGCAATGAGAAAGAATGAAATATGGCCCCTTGTAGCAACGTGGATGGAACTGGAAAGTGTTATGTTAAGTGAAATAAGTCATACAGAGAAAGACAGATACCATATGTTTTCACTCTTATGTGGATCCTGAGAAACTTAACAGAAGTCTACAGGGGAGGGGAAGAAAAAAAAAGAGGTTAGAGTGGGAGAGAGCCAAAGCATAAGAGACTGTTAAAAACTGAGAACAAACTGAGGGTTGATGGGGGGTGGGAGGGAGGGAGGGTGGGTGATGAGTACTGAGAAGGGCACCTTTTGGGATGAGCACTGGGTGTTGTATGGAAAAAATTTGACAATAAATTTCATATTAAAAAAAAAGAATACTCACTGGACTTGAGAAAAGAGTGGAAAACATGAGGGAGACACTTAATACTGAGATAAAGAATAACATAGCAGAGATACAGGGCTAAGGAAGCAAAATGAGAAATACAATTGATGGAATGAACAGCAGGATGCAAGAAACAGTAAGGAAATTAGTGATCTAGGAGAGTAATGGAAAGTAATCAAGCTGAACAAAAAAACACAATTATTTCCTCAATTGTTAAGGAATAGAGAACCCAAAAATCTATGGCTAACTAATCTTTGACAAAGCAGGAAAGAATATCCAATTGAATAAAGACAGTCTCTTTAGCACATGGTGTTGGAAAAACTGGAGAGCAACATGCAGAAAAATGAACCTGGACCACTTTCTTACACCATACACAAAAATAAACTCAAAATGGATGAAAGACCTAAATGTAAGACAGGAAGTCATCAAAATCCTAGAAGACAAAAACTTCCTTTACCTAGGACACAGCAACTTCTTACTCAACACATCTCCATAGGGAAGGGAATTAAAAGCAAAAATGAACTATTGGGACCTCATCAAGATAAGATGCTTCTGCACAGCGATGGAAACAATCAGCAAAACTAAAAGGCAACCAACAGAATAGGAAAAGATATTTGTAAACGACATACAAGATAAAGGGTTAGTATCCAAAATCTATAAAAAACTTATCAAACTCAACATCCAAAAAACAATCCAGGGAAGAAATGGTCAAAAGACATAAATAGACACTTTTCCAAAGAAGACATCCAGATGGCTAACAAACATGAAAATATACTCAACATCACTCATCATCAGGGAAATACAAATTAAAACCACAATGAGATACCACCTCACACCAGTCAGGATAGCTAAAATTAACAACTCAGGAAACAACAGATGTTGGCGAGGATGAGGAAATGAGTATATATTTTGCACTGCTGGTGGGAAGGAATGCAAAGTGGTAGCCACTCTGGAAAACAGTATGTAGGTTCTTCAAAAAGTTAAAAATAGAACTACCCCCACAACCCAGCAATTGCACCACTAGGTATATATCCAAGGGATACAAGTGTGCTATTTTGAAGGGGCACATGCACCCCAATGTTTATAGCAGTGCTATCAACAATAGCCAAAGTATGGAAAGAGCCCAAATGCCACCAACAGATGAATGGATAAAGAAGATGTGGTGTATATATATATACAATGGAGTATTACTCAGCAATCAAAAAGAATGAAGTCTTGACATTTGTAACTATGTGGATGGAACTAGAGGGTATTATGCTAAGTGAAATTAGTTAGATAAGACAAATATAATATGATGTCACTCATATGAGGACTTTAAGATACAAAACAGATGAACATAAGGGAAGGGAAGCAAAAATAATATAAAAATGAGGGTGGCAAAACATAAAAGAATCTTAAATACGGAGAACAAACTGAGAGTTGCTGGAGGGATTGTGGATAGGGCATAGGCTAAATGGTTAAGGGGCATTCAGGAAGACACTTGTTGGGATGAGCACTGGATGTTATACACAGGGGATGAATCACTGGAATCTACTCCTGGAATCATTATTGCACTATATGCTAACCAACTTGGATTAAATGAATGAATGAATGAATGAATGAATGAATAAACGACTTAGGGAACTCAATGACTCCATGAAACGTAAGAGCATTCGTATTATAGGATTCCCAGAAGAAGAAAGAGAAAGGGGGAAGAAAATTTATTTGAAGAAATAATAACTGAAAACTTCCCTAATCTGGGAAAAGAAACAGTTATCCAGATCCAGGAGGCACAGAGAACTCTCATCAAAATTAACAAAAGCAGATCCACAGCAAGACATATTGTAATGAAGTAGCAAAATATAGTGATAAAGAAAAAATTTTAAAAGCAGGAAGAGAAAAGAAGACAGTGAGGTACAGAAGAAAACCTAAAAGGCTATAAAGGGATTTCTCAGAGGAAAATTTCCAAATCAGAAGGGAGTGATATGATATAGTCAAAGTGCTGAGTGGGAAAAATCTGCAGCCAAGAATATCCAGAAAGGCTATCATTCAAAATAGATACTTTCTCAGACGAACAAAAACTAAAAAAGTTCATGACCACTAAATAGTCCTGCAGGAAATATTAAAGGGGACTCTTTGGAAAGAAGAAACCAAAACTAACAGTATAAAGGTAGCAAACACAAAGGCAGTGAAAATGAAGATTTCTTTTTTTTTTAATTTTTTTAAAATATTATTTATTTTTGAGAGACAGAAACAGAGTGCAAGTGGGGGAGGGGCAGAGAGAGAGAGGGAGACATAGAATCCGAAATAGGCTCTAGGCTCTGAGCTGTCAGCACAGAGCCCTACACAGGGCTCAAACTCACAAACTGCAAGATCATGACCTGAGTGAAGTAGGACCCTTAACCAACTTGGCCACCCAAGTGCTCCATGAATATTTCTTTAAAAAAATCAGTCAAAGAACTCACAAAATAAAAGCATGTAAAACATAACAACATATACCTAAATCGTGAGGAGAGGAGTAAAGAACGAGTTCAAACTTAAATGACCATCAACTTAACACATACACTGCTATATGCAGAAGAGGTTATATACAAACTTAATAGTGGTAACCATATATCAAAAACCATTAATGAATATGCAAATAAATCCAGAGAAAGAAATACAAATATATCACAAAGAAAATCAACAAACTAGGGGTGCCTGGGTGGCTCAGGTCATGATCTCGCGGTCCGTGAGTTCAAGCCCCGCGTTGGGCCCTGGGCTGACAGCTCAGAGCCTGGAGCCTGCTTCAGATTCTGTGTCTCCCTCTCTCTCTTCCCCTCCCCCACTCATGCTCTGTCTCTCTCTCTCAAAAATGAATAAATGCTAAAAAAAAAAAATTAAAAGAGAAAATCAACAAACCATGGAAGATAAAAAGTAAGGTTCAGACAATTTTAATCTTTAAAAACAACCACAAAACGAATAATAAATGAATAATTTATTCATGAATAATTTATTCAGTGAGGCCATATGGTCTTGTGTTTTTCTGTGCTGGCAGATTTTTGATTCCTAATTCAACCTTCATTCTTGCTATTGGTCTAGAAAGATTTCCTACTTCTTGGACTCAAGATTCATGATCTAATCTTGGTAACTTGTGCATTTCTAGGAATTATCTGTTGGTTTTTTCTAAGTTACATGACTTGTTAGTATATGACTATAGTAATCTACTATAACTATGTATTTCTGTAGTTATCTGTTATATTGTTTTCTCTTCCATTTCTTATTTTGGTCTTTGAGTCATCTTTTGCTTCCTAGTGAATGTCATTAAAGCACTGCCAATTTTGTGTATTTTCTTTAAAGTAGTCATTATTTTCAATGTTACATTATTTATTTTGGTCTCTGTTTTACTTATTTCTGATTTTTCATTGTTATTTCCTTCCTCTGCTAAATTTCAGCTTTTTTTCTTTTTCTAGTTCCTTCTGGTATAATGTTAAGTTGTTTATTGGAACTATTTTTCTTAATACAAGCATTTATAAAAGCATAAATTTCACTCTAACTGCATCCCTTAAGTTATGGAATATTGGTTTTCATTTGTTTTGAGACATATTTTGATTTGCTGTTTGATTTCTTACTTGGCCCACTGCTTTTGCAGTAGTATGATGTGCAATATTTACATATTAAATATTTAATATTTACATTATAGATTTTCCAGCATTGTCTGATTGTTGATCTTTAGTTTTGTACCATTGTGGTTGGAAAATATACTTGGTATGATTTCAGTCTTCTTAAATTTGCAACACTTGTTATATATATTTTTTATGTGATTTAACCAAGAGAATCTTCTGTGTGTACTTGAAGAAAATGTATATTCTATTTTTCTTGGATGGGATGCTTTACATATATCTTCTAGAACTATGTATTCTAAAATATGCTTCAAGTAAAAAATGTTTTTAAAAAAATGGACAAAATGGACAAAACAAAACAAGACCCATCTACATGCTGCCTACAAGGGAATCATTTTAGAACTAAAGTTATCTGCAGACTGAAAGTGGGGGATGGAGAAACATCTATCATACAAATGATGTCAAAAGAAAGCCAGAGCTGCCATACTTATATCAGACAAACTAGACTTTAAAACAAAGACTGTTGGGACCACCTGGGTGGCTCAGCCCATTGAGTGTACAACTCTTGGTTTTGGCTCACGTCATGATCCTAGGGTCATGGGATCAAGCCCCACATCAGGTTCCACACTGAGCATGGAGCCTGCTACAGAGTCTCTCCCCCTCTGCCTCTGTCCCCCCAATTGTATGTTCTCTCTCTCTCAAAAAAAATTAATGAATAAAAAATACAAATAAATAGAATTTTTTTAAAAGACTATTAAAGAAGACAAATAAGGGCACTATATCATAATAAAGGGGACAATCCAACAAGAAGATCTAACAATTTTAAATATTTATGCACTCAACATACATACATATAGCAGCACCCCAATACATACAATAGTTAATAACAAACATAAAGGAACTATACAACAGCAATACCATAATAGTAGTGGACTTTAAAACCCCACTTACATCGATGGACAGATCATCCAAACAGAAAATCAACAAGGGGACAATGGCTTTCAATGACACACTGGACCAGATGGACTTAACAGAAAATTCAGAACATTCCATCCTAAAACAGCAGAATACACATTCTTTTCAAGTACACATGGAACATTCACCAGAATAAGTCATATATTAGCCACAAAAAAAGCCTCAACAAATTCGAGAAGATTAAAGTCGTACCATACACCTTTCCTACCACAATGCTATGAAACTAGAAGCTGACCATAAGAAAAAAAGTCTGGAAAGACCACAAATACATAGAGGTTAAATAACATGTTACTAAACAATGAATGGGTCAACAAGGAAATAAAAGAAGTAAAAGAATACATGGAAACAAATGAAAATGAAAACACAATGGTCCAAAAACTTTGGGGGATGTAGAAAAGCAGCCATAAGAGAGAAGTTTATAGCATTACAGGCCTACTTCAGGAAGCAAGAAAAACATCAAATAAATAACCTAACCTTGCACTGAAAGGAGCTAGAAAAAGAGTAACAAAGAAATCCTAAAAGCAGCAAAGGAAGGAAATAATAAAGATTAGAGCAGAAAAAAATGATAGAGAAACTAAAAATACAACAGATCAATGAAACCAGGAGTTGGTTCTTTGAAAAACACAATAAAATTGATAAAGCTCTAGCCAGATGTATCAAGAAAAAAATAGAGGGGCACCTGGGTGGCTCAGTAAGATGAGCATTCGACTCTTGATTTCAGCTCAGGTCATGATCCCAGGGTCATGGGATCGAGCCCCACATCATGCCTAAAATTCTCTCTCACCCTCTGCCCCTCTTACCCACTTGTGCTTGCTCTCTCTCTCTCTCTCTCTCTGAAAAAAGAAAAGAGAAAAAAAGAGAAATGACTCAACTAAATAAAATCACAAATTAAAGAGGAGAAACAACAACAAACACTACAGAAATACAAACAATTATAAAAGAATATTATGAAAACTTATATGACAATAAATTGGGCAGTCTGGAAGAAATGGACAAAGTCCTAGAAACATAAACTACCAAACTGAAACATGAAAAAATGGAAAATTTTAAGAGACTAATGCCCAGCAAAGAAATTGAATCAGTAGTCAAAAACCCCCAACAAACAAAAGTCTAAGGCCAGATGGCTTCCTAGTGGAGTTCTACCAAACATTTAAAGAATAGTTTATGCCTATTCGTCTCAAACTATTACAAAAAATGAAAAGGGAAGGAAAACTTTGAAATTCATTCTATGAGACCAGCATTACCCTGATATCAAAACCAGATAAACACACTACTAAAAAAGTGTACAGGCCCCCCTGACAAACATGGATGCAAGAATTCTCAACAAGATGCTAGCAAATTAAATTGAATAGTATGTTAAAAGAATTGTTCACCATGATCAAGTGGGATTCATTCCTGGGATGCAAGACTGGTTCGATATTCACAAATCAATCAATGTGATACATTACATTAATAGAAGAAAGGATAAAAACCATATGATCTTATCAAAGATGCAGAAAAAGCATTTGACAAAATACAGCATACTTTCTTAATAAAAACCCTCATGAAATTCGGGATAGAAGAAACATATCTTAACATCATAAAAGCCATATATGAAAAGCCCACAGCTAATATCATCCTCAATGGGGGAAAACTGAGAGCTCTCCCCCTGAGATCAGGAACACGACAGGGATGTCCACTCTCACCGCTGTTGTTTAACATAGTGTTGGAAGTCAGTAATCAGCAATCAGACAACAAAATGAAAGAAAAGGCATCCAAATTGGTAAAGGAGAAGTCAAACATTCACTTTTCATAGATGACATGATACTCTACATGGAAAACCTGAAAAACTCCACCAAAAATTTGAGAACTGATACATGAATTCAGCAAAGTTGCAGGATACAAAAATCAATGTACAGAACTTGGTTGCATTTCTATACACCAATAATGAAGCAACAGGAAGAGAAATAAAGGAATCAATACCATTTACAATTGCACCGAAAAACATAAAATACCTAGGACAAAACCTAACCAAGGATGTAAAAGTTCTGTATGCTGAAAACTATAGAGAATTTACGAAATTGAAGAAGACACAAAGAAATGGAAAAATATTCCATGCTTATGGATTGGAAGAACAAATATCGTTAACATGTCAATACTACCCAAAGCAATGTATACATTCAATGCAATCCCAATCAAAATTGCACCGACATTCTTCTCAAAGCTAGAGCAAATGATCCTAAAATTTAGATGGAACCACAAAAGACCCCCAAAGAGCCAAGGTAATGTTGAAAAAGAAAACCAAAGCGGGAAACATCACAATCCCAGACTTTAGCCTCTACTACAAAGTTGTAATCATCAAGACAGTAGGTACTGGCACAAAAAACAGACACATAGACCAATGGAATAGAATAGAGAACCCAGAAATGAACCCACAAATGTATGGCCATATCTAATCTTTGACAAAGCAGGAAAGAATATCCAATGGAAAAAAAGACAGTCTCTTTAGCAAATGGTGCTGGGAGAACTGGACAGCAACATGCAGAAGTATAAAACTGGACCACTTTCTTACACCATACACAAAAATAAATTCAAAATGGATGAAAGACCTAAATGTGAGACAGGAAACCATCAAAACCCTAGATGAGAAAACAGGCAACAACCTCTTTGACCTCAGCCACAGCAACTTCTTACTTGACACATCTCTGAAAGCAAGTGAAATAAAAGCAAAAATGAACTGTTGGGACCTCATCAAGATAAAAAGCTTCTGCACTGCAAAGGAAACAATCAACAAAACTAAAAGCAACCGACAGAATGGGAAAAGATGTCTGCAAATGACATTTCATATAAAGGGTTAGTATCCAAAATCTACAAAGAACTTACCAAGTTCAACACCCAAAAAACAAATACTCCAGTGAAGAAATGGGCAGAAGACATGAATAGACACTTCTCCAAAGAAGACACCCAGATAGCCAACAGACACATGAAAAGATGCTCAACATCACTCATCCTCAGGGAAATACAAATCAAAACCACATTGAGATGCCACCTCACACTGGTCAGAGTGGCTAAAATTAACAACTCAGGAAACAACAGATGTTTGTGAGGATGTGGAGAAATGTGAACTTTCTTGCACTGTGAGTTGGAATGCAAACTGGTGCAACCACTCTGGAAAACAGTGTGGAGGTTCCTCAAAAAATTCAAAATAGAACTACCCTACAACCTAGCAATAGCACTACTAAGAATTTATCCAGAGGATACAGGAGTGCTGATACATAGGGGCACTTGTACCCCAATGTTTGTAGCAGCACTTTCAACAATAGCCAAATCATGGAAAGAGCCTAAATGTCCATCAACTGATGAATGGATAAAGAAATTGTGGTTTATATACACAATGGAATACTACGTGGCAATGAGAAAGAATGAAATGTGGCCTTTTGTAGCAACGTGGATGGAACTGGAGAGTGTGATGCTAAGTGAAATAAGTCATACAGAGAGAGACAGATACCATATGTTTTCACTCTGTTGTGGATCCTGAGAAACTTAACAGAAGACCATGGGGGAGGGGAAGGAAAAAAAAGGTTAGAGAGGGAGGGAGCCAAAACAGACTCTTAAAAACTGAGAACTGAGGGTTGATGGGGGATGAGGGAGTGGATGGTGGGTGATGGGTGTTAAAGAGGGCATCTGTTGGGATGAGCACTGGGTGTTATATGGAAACCAATTTGACAATAAATTTCATATTAAAAAATACTCCACTTATAGCAATGGACAGATCATCTACACAGAAAATCAACAAAGAAACAATGGCTCTAAATGACACGCTAGACCAGATGGACTTAATACACACACACACACACACACAACATTTCATCCTAAAGTAGGAGAATACATATTCTTCTCGAGTGCACATGGAACATTCTCCAGAATAGATCACATATTGGGTCACAGATCAGCCCTCAACAAGTAAAAAAATATTGAGATCATACCATGCATATTTTCAGATCACAACATTATGAATCTTGAAATGAACCACAAGAAAAAATTTGGAAAGCCCTCAGATACGTGAAAGTTAAATAACATCTTACTAAAGAATGAATGGATCAACCAAAAAATTAAAGAAGAAATTAAAAAAAATACATGGAAACAAATTAAAATGAAAACACAAGAGTCCAAGTCCTTTGGTGTGCAGCAAAGGCAGTCCTAAGAAGAAAATATATTGTAAATCAGGCCTATCTCAAGAAATGAGAAAGGTCCCTAATACAAAACCTAACCTTATACTTAAAAAATCTGGAAAGGAGCAGCAAATAAAGCACAAAGCCAGCAGAAGAAGGAAATTTATAAAGATTAGAGCAGAAATAAACAATATAGAATCTAAAAAAGTAAAAAAAAAAAAAAATTAAAAAAAAAACAGTAGAACAGATCAATGAAACTAAGGGCTGGTTTTTTGAAAGAATAAACAAAATTGATAAACCCTTAGCCAGACTTCTCAAAAAGAAGAGAGAACCCAAATGGATAAAATCACGAAGGAAAGAGGAGAGATGACAACCAACACCACAGAAATACAATTATAAGTGAATATGATGAAAAATTATATGCCAACAAACCGGACAATCTGGGAGGAATGGTCAGATTCCTAGACACTCACACACTACCAAAACTCAAACAGGAAGAAATAGAAAACTTGGACAGACCCATAACCAGCAAAGGAATTGAGTTGGTTATCAAAACCTCCCAGCAAACAAGAGTCCTGGGCCAAATGGCTTCCCGGGGGAATTCTACCAGACATTTCAAGAAGAGTTAATCCTATTTTCCTCAAACTGTTCCAAAAAATAGAAATTAAAGGAAAGCTTCCAAACTCAGTCTACAAAGCCAACATGACCATGCATCTAAAGCCAAAGACCCCACTAAAAAGGAGAATTACAGGCCAATATCCCTGATGAACCTGGATGCAAAATTTCTCAATAAGATACTAGCAAATCAAACCCAACAGTACATTAAAAGAATTATTCACCATGATCAAGTGGGATTTATTCCTAAGCTGCAAGGCAGGTTTAATATTTGCAAAACAATCAATGTGATACACCACATTAATAAAAGAAAGGATAGGAACCATATGATTATTTCAAGAGATGCATAAAAAGTGTTTGACAAAATACAGCATCCTTTCATGATAAAAACCTTCAAGAAAGAGGAATAGAAGGAATGTATCTTAACATTATAAAAGCCATATATTAAAGGCCCACAGCTAATATCATCCTCAATGGGGAAAAACTGAGAGCTTTCCCCCTAAGGTCAGAAACACAACTGAGATGTCCACTCTCGCCACTGTTGTTCAACATATACTGGAAGTCCTAGCCTCAGCAATCATAAAACAAAAAGAAATAAAAGGAATACAGATCAGCAAGAGAGAATTCAAACTTCACTCTTCACAGATGACATGACACTCTTCATGGAAAACCTGAAAGACCCCACAAAAAAACTGTTAGAGCTGATACATGAATTCAGCAAAGTCACAGGATACAAAATCAATGTACAGAAATCAGTTGCATTTCTATACACCATTAATGAAGCAGTTGCATTTCTATACACCAATAATGAAGCAGCAGAAAGAGATATCACAGATTGGTCCCATTTACAATTGCACCAAAATCAATAAGATACCGAGGAATAAACCTAACCAAAGATGTAAAAGATCTGTATGCTGAAAACTACAGAAAGCTTATGAAAGCAACTGAAGAAGATACAAAGAAATGGAAAAACATTCCATGCTCATGACTGGAAGAACAAAAATTGTTAAATGTCGATAATACCCAAAGCAATCTACACACTCAATGCAATCCCTACCAAAATAACACCAGGATTCCCCACAGAGCTAGAACAAACAATCCTAAAATTTGTATGGAACCAGAAAAGACCCTGAATAGCCAAAGCAATCCTGAAAAAGAAAATCAAAGCTGGAGGCATCAAAGTTCTGGACATTAAGGTGTATTACAAAGCTGTAATCATCAAGGTGTATTACAAAGCTGTAATCATCAAGACAGTACGGTATTGACACAAAAACAGACCCTAGATCAATGGAATAGAATAGAGAACCCAGAAATGGGCCCACAAATATATGACCAACTAATCTTTGACAAAGCAGGAAAGAGTATCCAATGGAAAAAAAGACACTCTCTTCAGCAAATGGTGCTGGGAGAACTGGACAGCAACACACAGAAGAATGAAACTGGACCCCTTTATTACATCATACACAAAAATAAATTCAAAGTGGATGAAAGACCTAAATGTGAGACAGGAAACCATCAAAATCCTAGAGGAGAAAACAGGCAGAAACCTCTTTGACCTAGGCCACAGCAACTTCTTACTTGACATGTCTCTAGAGGCAAGGGAAATAAAAGCAAAAATGAAAGATTGCAATTCATCAAGATGAAAAGCTTCTGTACTGCAAAGGAAATAATCAGCAAAACCAAAAGGCAACTGATGGAATGGGAGAAGATAATTGCAAATGACATTTCAGATAAAGGGTTAGTATCCAAAATCTACAAAGAACTTACCAAACTCAACACCTGAAAAATAATCCAGTGAAAAAATGGGCAGAAGACATGAATAGACACTTTTCCAAACAAGGCATCCAGATGGCTCATAGACACATAAAAAGATGCTCATCACTCATCATCAGGGAAATACAAATCAAAACCACAATGAGATACTACCCTCACATCTTTCAGAATGGCTAAAACGAACAACTCAGGAAACAACAGATTTTGGCAACAATGTGGAGAAAGAGGATCTCTTTTGCACTGCTGGTGGGAATGCAAACTGATGCAGCCACTCTGGAAAACAGTATGGAAGTTCCTCAAAAAATTCAAAATAGAACTACCCTACAACCCAGTAATAGCACTACTAAGAATTTATCCAAAGGATACAGGAGTACAGGAGTGCTGATTCGAAGGGGCACATGCACCCCAATGTTTATAACAGCACTATCGACAATAGCCAAATTATGGAAAGAGCCCAAATGTCCATCGACTGGTGAATGGATAAAGATGATGACACAATGGAATATTACTTGGCAGTCAAAAAGAATAAAACCTTGCCATTTGCAACAACGTAGATGGAACTAGAGTGTATTACGCTAAGCACAATAAGTCAGTCAGAGAAAGACAGATGTCGTATGATTTCACTCATATGTGGAATTTGAGAAACACAACAGATGAACATAGGGGAAGGGAAGGAAAAATAAGATAAAAACAGAGAGGGAAGAAAACCATAAGAGACTTGTAAATACAGAGAAGAAGCTGAGGGTTGCTGCAGGGGAGGTGGGTGGGGGGATGGGCTAAATGGGGGTGGACATTAAGGAGGACACTTTTTGGGATTGAGCACTGGTTGTTGCATGTAAGAGATGAATCACTGCATTCCACTCCTAAAGGCAAGACTACACTGTATGTTAACTAACTTGAATTTAAAGTAAGCAAAAAGAAAAAAAGAAAAATTAATAAAAAGTTGAAATAAAAAAGGATGAATGTATAGATGCAAAGTGCCTATCTAACTGACAAATAACTGCTCTACCAAGACAAAACCTCCAGTACTAAGTGAATAGACATTTCTAGAGAGCTTAGAACTAATTCCTACAAATCTAAAAACCTGATATTCCTAGCAAGTAATACTTAGGAATGTTACATACTCAAACACTTTTTTTGAAAGGACATTTAGGTTGATGTCACCACACTGGACTGACACCAAGAATCAGTCTAATGTGGACTTGATAAGACCAAAAATTCATATAAAAGTGAATATTATGTTAGACTATATTCAGTTTTACCACTACATAAAAGAAAAGAATGATGGCTGCAGTTAATGGCTGCAGGCAGTTCAGAGAAGTATTATTCGATAAGAAACAGAAAGAGCAAAATTATCCTACTGTAACATGGGGCCAAGAAAAACATTTCATTGTTATTTTTACTAAATATAAGCAATAGAAGATATGTTTAACTTGTCATAATGTAGTCACATTCTCTTTTTTAAACATCTTATATTTATGTAAACTAAGAATACATACTACAACTTATAAAATTTAAATATCCAAGAATTAAAATAAATTGCTGTAACGGGACAGAAATATGAAAAATATTATATTTTCTCACACAAAGTATTTAATTAGTCCTACTATTAATACTAATTGCCACTCTTAATTAGTCCTATTGTCTCGTTTAACTAATAGCATGTATGTAACAGAAAATACAGAAAAGCAATTTTAAATAAACATCTATTTTCATATTTTTATATTAAAGCAATAACACATGTGCAGTTATTTATTATATATTATAGGCCTTTCATAGGTCTTTTCATCTTGTATGGCTGTGTCCTGTGTTGGCGCCCTGAAGTTTCATCACCCCAACTGTATGGTACCATTCAGATGGAGGAACAAAAAAATTAAAAAGTTGGTGTTTGTAAATTACATAGACAAGAAACTGGTAAACAGTGGTGCCTCCTGTGAAAGATAAATTAGTGGCTAGAAGAAACCAGAAAGTTTCTTTTTCTTATTTTTTTAAATGTATTTTTAAAATTTTGCACCTTGTGTATCTACTACCTATTCCAAAGTGAGAAAATCACTATTAGTCTTATATAGTGATCGTCCACGGTCAGCTGAGAAAGGTGCTTGTAGGACCACAGGGATCAGTGTTCCCCCTGGAAATGGTGTGTTAAAAACACGTGATTCTTGGGGGACCTGCCTCATATTCAAGATGGCTGACTGGTCGATGACTGATTCAGAGGAGCCTGATGAGGTGAGCTGGTGTCCAAAACTGAAGGGCCTGCTAACCCCCAGAAATCAGTAAGAATTTATTTTGTGAAGGAAGCCATTAGAGGGCTTTAAAGAGAAGAATACAATTACGTGATGTATGACTGAGAGATCTGTTGGGTTGTGTGAAGAAGGTGGGGTAGCCCTATTTTCAGGACCTTTCTCTGTAGTCTTGGTGAGTACAGCTGTTGGTTTGGACTGTTAGCGTGGTTAGCACTGGATGAGGATGTGGAAACACAGACATGGTCCGACTTTGGGAAGTGGCCCTGATAAGACTTGTTATAGATTGTGGATTGTGGGGAGGGTGCGTAACATAGCTGACTGCTGTTACTGGCCTCGGTAGCTCAGAGTGCCTTTTCGTGGGATAAAGAACACGGTGGTGGATTGTAGAGAATAGGAAAGAGTTCTCTCAGGGACACTTTAAGCCAGAGATGGTTAACTGATGCATGGTTTTTTTTTTGAAAGTCAGGTTATTCTGTGGAGACTGGAGAGGGGAGAAAACTACTCAAGGACAAGGGACAAGGCTAGAGAGGCTCAGCAGGGTGGGGAATCTTGCAGGCCCACAAAGGCTTTAGCTTTTCATCAGTATGAAATGGGTGAGGATGACAAGGCGTTGAGCTTGACGAGAGTTGGCCAAAGGCCTGCTGTTGCCAGATTTAACAAATGAAAATACAGAACGCCGAGCTAAATTTAAATGTGAGATCAACCACAAATAATTTTTTACATAAATATAGCCTATGTAGTGTTTGGGATATACTTTGGCTGAAAACGTATTTGTTGTTGATCTGAAATTTTAACTGGGTGTTATTTACACAGGCAACCCTACCACAAGGGCACGTGGAGGCAGGGCTTGTGCAGGCATTACAGGGAGATGGAAGGGCCAGAGTGGCAGCAGGGAAAGTGTGAAGAGGGGTCCCAGCAAAGACAAGGGTTACCCGTTTGGTACATTTTACCGGAGAACAGTTCTAGAAAGACGAGCTTCTTGGTTCTTCTAAGCGTTGGCCGAGGGTTCCCCGGGGAAGGCTTACTCGTCTCTGCCAATCCTCCGCGGCCTGCCGGCTCCGCTAGCCCAGCTGCCCTCAGCCTCCACCGCGTGGAGTAGCAGTAGAAAAGCCGCAGCCCGCTGGGCCGGAGTTGTAACCCCGCCTTCCGCACCCCGCAGGGGTGGAGTCTGAGCGAGGAGCCTGCGATCAGCCCTCTCTCCTCGGATGACAGGCGGCTGGATAACATGGAGTCGAGCAAGATGGCGCCTCCCAAGAACGCTCCGAGAGATGCCTTGGTAAGTGCAAAGGATGAGAGGCGGGGCATGAAGCTCCGCGCGGCCAGCGTCTAGGGAGGCTGGCCCCGGCGGAGGGCCTGAGGCTGGGCTCGCGTGCGGCTTCAGCCCAGCCGGGGCAGCCAGGAGTGGGATAAGGGGCTGCCCGCCTGGACCTTGGGGCGCTTCTCCCGCAACCCCCGTGGCCCCGCTAGAGGGAGGCTTGTGGCCCGCCGAAGTGCGCAGTCCAACCACCCGGCTTTGTCTACTGGGCCTTGGGCCCCAGACTCTTTGTGGTCTCGCCAGGTTGGCCAGCCGGGATTCTCGCGTCCAGCGTTCTTCCCCCATCGTCACAGAAGAAAATGACAACCAGCTGTAGCCACCCCTGCCTTTCCCGGGGTGAAAGGCAACCCGGGCCTTTTTCTTCTCTTTGCCCCAGCCCCCACCCCCGCCAAAAAAAAAAAAAAAAAAAAAAAAAAAAAAAAAAAAAAGTTTTCAGCAGAGGTTACAGCGGGTTTGGGCGTGATTCTGATACACACTTGAGAAGAAAAGGATAGGAGTACAAGTTTGGAGCCCAGAGAAAGGCGGACCTTGTATCATAAATACAAATACTACCTTCGGCCCAGTCTTGATTTCTAGTGCCTACATCATACATCTGACGTTTTTATTCGAATCTACAGGTGATGGCACAAATCCTGAAGGATATGGGAATTACGGAGTATGAACCAAGGGTTATAAATCAAATGTTGGAATTTGCTTTCCGTAAGTTAACAAAACACCAAAAATTTGCCTAACTTGTGAATCTGAAAAGATTGTTTTATTGTAAGAACATTTTCAACTAAATTGCTTTAACAGTTAATAAATATCATAGAACTTGGCTAAAGCAGAAAAAAGGAGCTCAAGCTAGGGGACAGTAGTATTTATACTGTGATATCTATTTAAAATTGATCATATAGAGGGGAGCCTGGGTAATTCAGTCATTAAGCTTCTGACTCTTGATCTTAGTTCAGGTCATGATCTCCCTCCTGGTTTGAGAGATTGAGCCCCTTGTTGGGCTCTGCTGTGACAGCACAGAGTCTGCTTGGGATTATCTCTCTCCCTCTCTCTGCCCTCCCCTGCTCACCTCGCTGTCTCTCTCAAATAAGCTTAATAAAAAAATTTTTAGTTGATCATGTAGATCAATTAGATATTAGAACCAAAATTCATAAATTTTCTACTGGTAGAACCTTCCATTAAGAAAAATGGCCATAAATATTAGGCTGTTTTCATAGGTTTAAGAAAATAATGTTTTGTTCTTAAAGGATATGTGACTACAATTCTGGATGATGCGAAAATTTATTCAAGCCATGCTAAGAAACCTAATGTTGATGCAGATGATGTGAGACTGGCAATCCAGTGTCGGGCTGATCAGTCTTTTACTTCTCCTCCTCCAAGAGATGTGAGCAAAGTTATTTGAAGTTCATTTTACTTAAAAATTTTTAAATTGTAGTTCTAATAAGGATTTTTTTTTAGTTTTTACTGGATATTGCAAGGCAGAAAAATCAAACCCCTTTACCACTGATTAAGCCATATGCAGGACCCAGACTGCCACCCGACAGATACTGCTTAACAGCTCCAAACTATAGGCTGAAGTCCTTAATTAAAAAGGTAAGAATTTTTAGTCAAATTAGTTTTTAAAAAGATGAGATGTGTTAGGGCAATTTGTAAAAAGCACATTCCTATAGATAGATTAGTAGGATAAAGACTAAGATAATTTACTAGGATTTTTAAAATTTATAGCGTTGAAAATACCATGTCTGCAATTAACTACTACATTAAAATACAAAATTTTTAGAGCTAAAAAGAACTTTAATGTTCATCTAACCCAACACTTAATTTTCACAACAGGAAACTGAGCCTCGATCCATCTGTGGAGTTAGTAGCAAAGCTGGGACTTATTCCCAGGTCTCATGCCTCCAAATATTTCCACTGTTTATCAGTTTTTTGTGACACCTGATAACAGAGTAAATGATATACCATAAGGAATTGGACTTATTTTCTGAAATATGACCTAAGGCTCTCCCACCACTGAGAAAGTTCTCCCCACAGTCAGCTAGCTGCCTTTGTTGTCTGAAATTCTGCTAGAAGAGAGTTTCTTTCTTTTTAGGTTAAGATATTGACTAGTTAAGATTAAAAGTCATAAGGATGTTAGTTGTTATCCCCCAAATAAAACTCTACCTTAAACACCATATAGAATTTTCTATGTGTATGTTCATATCCATGTCCATATGCATATGCATTATATTTATATTATATATATGTTTGTGAAGACTAGTTTCAATGTTGGATTTAGAACACTGATGAAACAAAAACGACATTCTTGCCATAGGTTTATCCATTAATAAGTCACATCAGCCATCCTAATTTCATTCTTGGTAAGTTTAGGGGTCAGATCTAAACAACGTTAAAACTAACTTGTTTTTGAAATCCCCTAGGGACCTAACCAAGGAAGACTAGTTCCACGGTTAAGTGTTGGTGCTGTTAGTAGCAGACCTTCCACTCCTACTATAGGTAAGTGAGAGAGGGAAATGGTTTTTCTGACTGGTAAAGAAGTTCCTTGGCACTTAATTTTAAATTATAATCCAAGTCAAAAGCTGAGTCAGAAATTCCCAAATGTGTATTGCCATTGATACATTTACTTATCCTCTAGTAAAACTATAAACATATATCTTATCAGATTTCAAAATGAGAAAGCCACAAGGAATATCTGATCCCAAATGAGTATAGAATTGGACATTACCCAGCGTTGTTGGAATAAACTGGGATACCAAAAACAGTTTAAGCTGTGTTCTCTGCCTTCTATACAAATCAAGTTGCCAAACACAACTCATGGCAGTAGCCTACTTATTTTCAGAAATTAAAGAACTTTCAGAGTAAACTGGCAAGAGAATGAAACCCAAACAATTTTAAAGTGTACAAAAAGCATATCAAAGAAAAACTCATTGTTTTTAATACTAATCTTTTCAGAAGTAGTACTGATTGTCCTGTGTTGTCCCTTCAAGGTGTCTCCTGTGTCGTGACAGGTCCCCATCATTCTTTGAGCCTTTATTGCTTTTTGGCACAAGATGATCTAAGCTCATCTTATATTTTCCCTTACTCTAGTTCTACAACCAGCCATTTCTCCAGAGCCCTAGTTCCTTTTGGTGGAGAATGGTATTTAGAAACCGTTAGGTTTCTTTTTAATGTTGTTGCTTAGGTAATAAGGGAAACATAAATAGATTTAGAGTTCCTGATTTTTTTTTTTTTGGTCCTACATTCCTGCTGGATTTCTTTCATAATCAAAGTATTTTCAGAAATAATCCTCTTTGACCAGTACTGATTTCTTGGCTCTTATGTTTTATAACTTGAGTCCTATAGATGTCATATAGCTCTAATGTCAGCAGCATTTGATTTATGCAGTGTGTAGACAATCTCTTCATATTCTCATTTAAACATTTTAAAATCAACCGGGTATAGTATTAGTTGTACACTTCCGGTTACCTGCATGTGACCTTTGTGGGCAGAAATTCGCATATATAATTTGTGTAACTTTTAGGTCATATACTGTGTATCTGTGGATTCATATTACTTTAGTGAATACCAATTTTTTAAAAACTCTGGGCTGTGGTAATCCACTGCACGTCTTGGCAAGTTAACCAATTTTAGTTATCAGTTGTGATTTTTAGACACTTATTATACATGTTTTAGAGATTTTTAAAATCTAAAATGAGGGAACTGCTAAAATCTAGTATTAAAATACAAGTTTTGAACTTTGAAAACATGGAATTCTATAAAGTATCCAAGATCTAAGCATCTACTCTGTTCAATTTTAAAACCTAAACTCCATACTTCCTTAAATGTTAAATCGTTATGGTAATGGCCAAGAAAACATCTACCTATTGTGAATTTCTTGACAAAATAAAACACATACTGTTTCATTAAGCTTCACCAAATTCTTTGAAATGATCCTTAATACAACAGAAAACTTGCCTAAGAATGAAGATACCTTAGAGTAAGGCCTCACCTTCTCAGTTTGGGAGAGAAAGCATTAGAGCCAGATTCCTGCGTACCTTTGAACTCTCTTTCCCTATTTAGGCTTTCTTCCCCTATTTAGGCTTTCTTCCCCTATTTAGGCTTTCTTCTCCCATTTAGGCTTTCTTCTCCTTTGTTTCTGGAGAGGGTAGTTGTAGTTTTTTCAGCAACTCTTCCCTGGGCAGACTGCTGGTTCCAGGAGAAAGGGATGTATGGAAAACCTGCATCCCCAAAGGAAAAACTAGGAACACACATGTTTCCATAAATGTATTTTTTAAGAGAGCTATGATGTCAGTATACATCTTTGAGTCTTGCAGAATTTATTCATTAAACAAAAATTGTTGAGTGCCTATTAGGAGTAAGGCACAAAGACCATATGTTCTTAAGGATAAAAAGTGTTAGCCAAGCTTGTAATTTAGTGAACAGGAGAAGATACTAATAAAGGTTCCTATGACAAGGCAATTTCAGAGTCAGGCATTGACTTCTGAGCAAATCAAGGAAATTTTATAAAATAGGGTGGTATTTGAGTTGTACCTTGGAATAACTGGTAGAGTTGAGGGGGGTTTGGACTAGGTTATCTCCACAATCCCTTTCTGTTTAAAAAAAGTACTTGGATATAGAATAGGAATATGACTTATGTACCCATCTGGGGACCCTAAGAGGTGTTTTTGATAGGCTTTTGTTAGATGCATGTTGATTTACCTTCATAGGCATAGTAGATATCTTCTAATTCTCAGTAAGTGACAGATTAAAAGTGCCACCTAAGGTAATTAATAGAAAACTTGGGTCTTTATTCTGCTGGTTTATTCGGACACTCAGTTTCACAACCTCACGTAGCTAAAATTCAGTGCCAGGTGGTTTGAAGAGCTATACATGGATTATTTTAACTTTCACAAGAATCTTATGTGATAGTTATCTCCATTTGACAGGTGAGAAAACTAAAGTATTAAAAGATTAAATAACTTGCCCAAGGACACTCATCTAGTAGGTGATAAAGCCTGAATTCAAACTCAAGTAGGTAGGCTCCAGAGCCTACATTCTTTACTACTATACTGTCCTGAACTTTTAGCATTTAAACCGTTGAGTTTGTACTTTGCTTATTTCTGATTTTTTTCTCACCATTCATTAGTTCCTTGTGCTTTGAAAGTAGTTTCTTATAAGCTAAGGAGTGCAGAATATGAACCTGTGTAATGAAGTCACCTAACTAACATGGTCTGTTAATTACAACTACAGCAACCCCACAAACAGCTTCTGTCCCAAGTAAAGTTGCACCTCCAGTGTCAGTGACAAGCCAAAGATTTACAGTGCAGATTCCACCTTCTCAGTCCACACCTGTCAAACCAGGTAACATGATGGGGAGGGTGGCATTGAAAGTGGTTTTTATTTTTTCTGAATCTTAAAATTTGTGAATAATTTGTGATTATAGAATAATTTGTATTCTTATAGCAAGAGTTAAGTTGTTTTAATATACCAGGAAGGTGGCGGTAATGCTGCAAATTAGTGTTCTTCAGAAGGGTCTATGACCCCACTAAAATTGTATGAAATTTTACAAATATGTAATGTTTTGGAAATGGAGAGTATTCAGCATGATCATCAGATTCTCAAAGAACACAACTAAAATAAGTTAGGGTCCACAAATCTAAGGCATCTTCAGGGAAAAGCACTTAGGGTTAAAGCTCAAAAAAATAATATAACAGTGTACAACAAATAAAAATTGTACTTTTACTCACTTTATGGAAGGATACATATAAAGTTGGAATAATATAGAAGTAGAATTCTGTTATAGCCTAATTTATTACTGAATATATTTCAATTGAACATCTTCTGAAACCTAAATGTACATAGTGAACTACTTATATAAAATACTGGCTTATAATGGGAATGTGATTCCTGACCTTGAACATGTGCCTTTAACATGTTCCATGATGAATCCAGCACACTGCTTCCCATGGCTAAGTATTAACTAAAATTTTAGGTAGTTAAGTTTAAAAAAAAACAGAACTTTAATGTTGTACTAGATACTAGTTTAAATACTGTAAAGTATTAAAAAATTTTATTCAACTCCTAATGCAGTATAAATACCCTAGTTTCTTCTATGATGTAGTTGCTATTCATGCTATTAAAATTGTTGTTAGAATTATAATTTAGATTTGTTGAATACTTTTTACCATGTTTCTGATTTGGGGTAATTCAGTTTGAAGGTATTTTCTCCTGTTTATAGTTCCTGCAACGACTGCAGTTCAAAATGTTCTGATTAATCCTTCAATAATTGGGCCCAAAAATATTCTTATTACTACCAACATGGTTTCATCACAGAACACGGCCAACGAATCAAACCCATTGAAGAGAAAACATGAAGAAGATGATGACAATGATACTATGTAAGGAATACAATCAAGATGTATTTCAAACGTGTAGTTGGTTTGGAGCCCAGTATACTGAACTAGAATATTCTTTATTTTCTCAAGTTTTATCTTAGAAAACTTAAATGTAGCTGCAGTATTTTTCACATTGGCTTAAACTGTTAGATGTCTTAAGCATACCAGTGTTTTTTCATTAGGCTCCAAGTAAAAAAGTATTTGTTTCTTAATACATTAATTCATTAATGTTAAATTCTATCATGACAGTTTTTTATTTGGAAGCAGTTTTCTGCCATGTTTCACTGACAGCAGCACTTAAATTTCAATTGCTACAGCCTGATCAGTAGACTAATCTTTAACAGCATCATTTCTATCTACATTTAAATACTACTTTCTTTTCAAGGTAAAATAGTCACAACTTTGGTTTTCACCAACTTTTTCTAACCAAATCTCTAAATTTAGGAAGCATTTTTTTGGAAAAGATGGATTTAAAGGGATTCTAAATCCATTTTAAGTGTATTTGTTTCTTGTTGTTCTCTAACCTCCCACCTCAACCCCGTTTCTAGATCCCATTCATTTTCTGTACTGCCTCTTCCCCATAGGGTTAAGTTTCTCCCAGTGCTCTTAGAAGGCCAAAACTGGAATTTTAAAAGTGTAGTTCCTGATAATACAGTTCAGTGTCATTTTCCTATTTTTAAGACCTGCTTTTACATGCCTGATATTCTGTGGTTCACTTTAACCCGAAGGTTTGCCTTGCTGTTTTACTCTCCATACCAGAACGGTTGAGTTTTACACCTTTCCTTTTATGCTCCTTGAGCTTTATTCTGCTTTTAACAGGTAGTTTTGGGGTCAGCTACAATTTCGATCTTATATTCCAAGTTGATAACTCCACCATATTTGACATTTCTAAATTTAACATAGAAGATGCTGTAGCTTTAAAATCTGCGTTGAGAAGTATATTTACACTGGACTTAGGCAAAAACCACTGAAGAGCAAGTTTTCTTCCTTTTTATCACATACATATATGCTATAATTACTACTGCTTGAACCCTTCTATTGGTATAATTCATTTTTCTAGCTTGTTGCTGAGGTTATCATATATGAGATGGGATCAAACCTGAAAATTCTCTAATGGTTTTCCTTCCTCTAGAAGGCCAACAATAAAAGCAAATCAGTGTAATGTGACTGGCACTTAGGTGTACCAGTAGGTTTCCCAGTAATGTTGTAATGTTGCTGAACACTTTTCTCTTATTTTCCATTTATACACATTTAAACCTCTTAGTGGGAAAGATTGCAAAGCTTTCAAAAATATTAAATAGGTTTGTTGTTTTTAAGTTTGACATATACAACATTGGAATACTTTTGCAGAATTTTCTAAAATAAATTTTCATATCATATCATAATTTAGAACTTGTAGCCAAGGATCCTCAAAACTTCAAACACAAGAAAGTTTCATGTTAGGATGGTGCTCTAGATAAATTGAAGAGAAATATTACAGTAACAGAGAAGACATGTCTCATCACAGTCTGCGTGTTTTTGAATATTAGGAAAAAGGTGATATCAAATTTATAAAAACAGATCTGATCAACATCATAGGAGAGAAATGTTCATTATATAGCATAGGATATCATTACTTGAATGTTCTCAGGGAGGCAGCATGTCAGAAGGCCTAGGGTCTAGTCCTGGCTCCATCATTTACCAACTATGTGACCTTACTTCACCTCTGAGCCTAGTTCTCTAGGCTAGTATACTGAACTAGGATAATAGGAATTATTATTCCTGTAATAGAACACCGACCCTGCCTACCTCACAGGGATGTTGTGAGGGTTTAATTGGTGTATGTGAAAGTTCTTTGAAAATTGTAAAATGGTTTATAACTCTAAGGAATTGTTCATGTATTTGTTCCAAGATTATTAATAAAAACTGAACTTAACCATTTCTTTCATTTTTGATTTAAGGGATTCAAGGAAGATGAACAAGACCCAGTAATTCTGAGGTCCAAGAAGCAATTAAGATTTAATGGGTGACTTAATTATAAATCAGGGAATTGCTTGCTTTTATTTGGAATCAGCATGTGACTCATAGTGAAGCAAAACAAAAATGAATATGGGCTTAAGTCTGTTAAAAACATATCATGCTGTTGAGACTGCAGTTGGAGTGTTCATTCACTTGCTAGGTCAGCCAGGGGATGCATTGCTCTTTCAAATGCAGACTGCTTTATCTTGCAGATCTCCCTTCCCTATAATTGCATCCACCCAATATAGCTTCTAAAATGACTTAAGGCAGCTCTTGTCCTCCAGCTTCTAGGTGGAATTTTTTAAGAGTTACTGAAGGTAAATGTGGTGAGGACATTGTTGTCCCAAGTTCTTCCTTTTACAAGTGGGAAACAAGTGTTTTTGATCTGAGTATGAATATAGGAGTACAGCCAGTATGTGGGGAAAATAGAAAACATAATGCACACTGGTCCCAAGAAGTCCAGAGTGAAAGTACTCAAGAGTTAGGAAAGACAACACTAATCAGAACAGCACATTCAAAACAGTGTGTATAGTAGGCTACCATATATATTT
Source organism: Leopardus geoffroyi (assembly GCF_018350155.1). Taxonomy (NCBI): domain Eukaryota; kingdom Metazoa; phylum Chordata; class Mammalia; order Carnivora; family Felidae; genus Leopardus; species Leopardus geoffroyi. Next base: position 63,846,387 of record NC_059343.1, on the reverse strand, counting down.
TAATTTATATGTATATACATACATAGGATATGCTTTTTATATACATTAAGTAGCTCTAGAATGAATGAAACCAGTCTGACGGTAGCTGTTTCTAAAAAGGGTAACTGGTAGTTGGGGGACTGAAGTAAGAAGGTGTCTTCTCATTGTATACCCCTTTTTGACTTTTGTATCATGTGCTAGAGGGAAGTTTTGGACATAAAGAAAACAAGGAAAGTAGGAAACACAGAGTTTAAGAGACTGAATTAGTTGATGACACAAAGATCATAATCTCTATACAGGCATATACATCTATCATATGGAGGTTAAAACTGAATTTGTGAGACATGCTAAAACTTTGCAATATTTTATCAGTAATTCATAATTCTGTATTAAAACAGGAATCACATCCTTGTACTACTGTTCTAGTTTATGTGCTCACAAGTTGTTTGTTACATATTACCTTTCTCAAGTAGGTGGTGAATTTCTTCAGGACATAAATGCTATCTTATATTCCCTCCATTATGTCCTAAGCATATGGCAGGTACTCAAATATTTGGCTATTTGTGTTTCCCCATTCATTCTCTGGATTAATGAACAAATAAATGGAGAATGATCCTGGAAGCAGAGTCTAGTAGAAAGTACTTAAAAGGTACAATCCAGGTTGGTGGATGGATGAATTGACAGTTGTAGAATCTAAGTGCTAGGTTTACAGGTGTTTATACAATTCTTTTAATTCCTCTGTACATATGAAATAAAATGTTGCAATTCCTCTGTACATATGAAATAATAAAATGTTGCAGGAAGGTAATCAGTAGGGGGGGGGAAGTCTAGCCCAGTTGTAACATTAATTTGCTGGATCTATGAATAGCACCTCTGGGTTACCTCTACAAAAAAATCAGCCTAGGGGCGCCTGGGTGGCTCAGTCGGTTAAGCGGCTGACTTCGGCTCAGGTCGTGATCTCGCGGTCCCTGAGTTTGAGCCCCGCATCGGGCTCTGTGCTGACAGCTCAGAGCCTGGAGCCTGTTTCAGATTCTGTGTCTCCCTCTCTCTGATCCTCCCCCGTTCATGCTCTGTCTCTCTCTGTCTCAAAAATAAATAAACATTAAAAAAAATTTAAAAAAAAAAAAAAAAAAATCAGCCTAGAATTCCTGCTTCTCACACCAGGATATAGTGTACCATTAGAGGTATGCAGAAACATGGTGCATTTTAAAATTTACTACAACTATGGGGACAATATTAATTAAAATTCAAATGAATTTTTTAAAAATTCAAGCCTTCAAAATTGTTTTGTTTAAAAGCAACCACCAAAATTTTCTTTTGCTCTTCTCTCTAGAGTTAAATACTCCTAGGCTAGAAGCATCATTTCGTGGAGTAAGGCACAATGAAAAAGCAGCCTTTGGAGTCCAACAAACCTGAACTTGAATCCCTGCTGTTACATACTAGCTTTGTGATCCTGTCCAAGATCTTGTTTCTTAAGAAAGGTGAAATACACATCTAGTATGTAAAATGTAAAATGCCCTGCAGACTTTTGAAATCTCATGTTTACCTATGCTCACTCCCAAAACTCCATTAAAATGACAGGAAAGAAAAAGGAAGGGAAAGTTACAAGGATAATACATGAATCAGAATGTCATTAGAATCACTTCTCAGCCTTTTTGCTAAGATCAAGTGCAGAATGTCATTAGATTTTAAGCAATGACAATGAAGCAAAGCCTTGAAATCTGGGAAACTGATATGTGCACTGATTCTACATATAGCCGAACAGGCAAGTATTAGGGGTTGAATAAAGACATTTTCAGACATAAAAGGTCTCAAAAACTCTGAGTCCCAGGTACTCCTCAGGAAGCTAGTAGAGTTCTGTGTTTCACAAAAAGAGTCAAGCAAGAAAAAAGGGGGAAAAGGAATCCAGGAAAAGGGAGGCCCAACACAGGAGGTAAAAGGAATCCCCAACAGGGTTACCCCAAAGGGATTTCTTCTAGAAAAAGAAATCCCAGAGCAACAGCTATATAGCAAACCTAGAAGGCAGCCAGGGTAAACTGGAGTGGAAGCAGAGGACTCCAGGAGGAATATCGCTAATAAAAATGAACAGACTTGTCTCACATGTTTGAATACACTGGGTATGAATCAGCGATAGGTACATAGAAAAAAAGTAAACTTTTTACTTTACAAAACTTATTAACCCCAAAGAAAATAAAAAGGTACATTATATAATCATACCATATGACATAGCTCAGCTGTGAATACTATTTATAATCACAATGTAGACTACTGATGTAATCTAGGATTATAACAAAACTATACTGGGCAAATTAAGAAGGGAAGTATATGTGGAACAGAGGCTATAAGAATGCTAAATCTTCCCATGGCATGGCATTAATACATATCGTTTCATAAAAATCAAGAGATTAATAATATTAAGTATGTTACAGAAACATGGAGGTAAGTACCAGAAAAAAGCTAAGTGTTGAAAGCAGTCATCTCTGGGGGATGGAAATCACAAATGGGAGGAATGGGCTGAAGCCTATTTTGTTGTCATAAGCCTTGACGTTTTTAAATTATGGTCATGTGTAACAGATAAAAATAAAATCTAAAATAAAGCACCAGGGTGCCTGGGTGGCTCAGTCAGTTAGGTGTCTGACTCCTGATTTCAGCTCAGGTCATGATCTCACTGAGATCAAACCCCACATCAGGCTCTGCACTGGGCATGGAGCCTGCTTAAGATTCTCTCCCTCTCCCTTTGCCCCTCCCCTGCCCATTCACTGTCTTTAAAACACAAACAAAAAATAAAAATAAAAAAATAAACCACCTATCACATTATCTGCCATAAAGTAGGGATTCAATAAAATAAGTACACATTTATGGGGCACCTAGATGGCTCACTCAGTTAAGCATCCAACTTTGGCTCAGGTCATGATCTCACAGTTCATGAGTTTGAGACCCGCATCAGGCTCTCTGCTGTCAGCTCAGAGCCTGCTTCAGATCCTCTTTCCCCCTTTCACTCTTCCCTCCCAAAAATAAACATTTTTTAAAAGTACACATTTATCTAATCTCCCCTACCCTCCTCCCACCACTGCTGCCCCATCTCTTGCATTCACAATGTAGCTGATTTGATCTCTTCCCTCAAGATTCTGTTCTCAACCTAACAAGGTATGACAGGAAAAAAATAATCCCATTTCAATGGATACTTTTATTATTTATTGAATAGACCACAAACTTTGTCTCCCTACCTACCATTAGAATATCATCTTATTTCCGTTCTGAGCAGTGAAACAATGACAAAGCTAATCAGAATAAGCTACTTCAAAAAGAGAAGCTAACACAGCTCATTTTCTTTTAACAGGCAAAATATAAATATATGCAATCTAGAATGCACAATGGTTTAGTCACTAAGAAATTCAAATGGTATCTTGAAGAATGTAGGCAAATCCAGGGTGCAGTAAAGAAGAGCTGAGATGCCGTGCAACTGTTTTAAGGGTTCCTGGCGTTACATCTCTTGGCCACTAGCTGAATCTTGACATGGGGGAAGATTTTAGCTAATGCCAAGTAGAGATGCAACAAGTGCTAAGTTGACTTAGGGGCTGTGCACAGGAACCAAAAGGCAGGAAAGTACTAAACACTGCTGAGAGCATCCACCCCAGGAAGGATTTTACCTGTTTTTGAGAAAGCACACACACACAGACAGCATTACTATAGGACCATGAAGCCAGATATGCCTCCTATCTTCCCAACATGTCCCAATAACATGTCTGCTCTTCCTTAGGATAGATCTATGACCAAGAGTTGGTTAACTTTTACATTTTGGATCCCAGGTCTACTAGAGTGTAACCTCTCTGGAATAAGTCTTCCTCTCTGCCCCTCCCAACCCAAAATGGATGCTAGGGGCCTTATTTGAAGTTCCTCCATTTGTACTGTCCAGCTAATAATGAACAGTAATGACAACACTACCTACTAGCTCCACTCCATTTTACCCACTTCTCACCACATAACCCCCCACCTTCCCCCAAACAAGCCTAGGAACAGAAGAATCTCACCTTCCAGGAGCTCTAAACTGGCACCACCCCCAGTGCTCACATGGCTGACTTTATCCTCTGTGTTCCATTTGGCACAGCAAGTGGCAGTGTCTCCACCACCTGTTGAATGAAAGCCAAGTTAAAAGAAAAAAAATAAAAAGTATCGGCACCAAACTATAAGGCAATATGCTCGTAAGCCCAAAAGGTAGCCGACGAACCCCCAACTCCATCTCATTAAGATGTTCTTCCATGGATTATACACACCCATTCAGCTCTCAAGATTCAACTGGCAGCAAGAAGCTCACTAAAACTTAATCATTTCCCTTCTACTTCCTGCTGATCAGAATTCAGTCAGACCACACTGGCATTAACTTTATAGAGGATCCTGTACCTATGATGGTGATGCAGCCCCTGGAAGTGGCTTTCACCACCTCATCCATGAGGGCTTTGGTTCCTTGGGCAAAAGCTTCCCATTCAAATACGCCCACAGGGCCATTCCACACAATCTGCTTAGCCCGAGCGACTGCCTCAGCATACTTCTTGCTGCTCTCAGGACCACAATCCAAGCCCTAGGAGGCAGAATTAAAGATGAGTTACCAAGAAAAGCTACTTACAGAAGTAAATACCACCTCCACCAAGACCTGAACTCAAGGCAGAACACTAGAGTTTCTTGTAGAACCAAAAGATACCCTTCAGTCTTTAAAATGATAAACCTCGTGCCCTTTATGGAAGATCAAATGGAAGGGAAAACCTCAGGTTATTTGATTAAAAAAAAAAACATTCTTAACCACACTATTTATGACTATGAAGAACTAAATCAGTAGTTTTCAACCAGGGTCAATTCTGCCCATCCCCAGGGGCCATGTAGCAATGTATGAAGACATTTGGTTGTCACAACTTGGGAAGAAGGGGGAGATTCTACTGACATCTAGCGAGTAAAAGTCAGGGATGCTGCTCAACATCCTGCAATGTGCAGGACAGCTCCCACAACGAAAACTACCTGAGATGTCAATAGTGCCAAGGTTGAGAAATACTGATCTAGATTCAATGGTTCTCAAACTTTGGCATGCATTGGAATCACAAGGAGGGCTTGTTCCAGCAAAAATTGCTGGGCCCAACTCCCAGAATTTCTGATTCAGTAAATCGGGGGTAGGGCTCTGAAACTTGCATTTTTTTTTTTTAACAAGTTCCAAAATGTTGCTGATGCTGCTATTCTTGGAACCACACTTTGAGAAACAATGAAATAAATAATATCCACATGCTTAACAAAAGGAAAATGAGTAAGCAAACTAGTTTGTCAACATATGATTTTATACAGCTATTAAAATGATAATATGTGGAGGAGTGCCTGGGTGGCTCAGTTGGTTGGGCATCCAACTCTTGATTTTGGCTCAGCAGTTATAATCCCCGGGTTATGGGATCAAGCCCCAAGTCCAGCCATGGGCTAAGTGTGGAGCCTGCTTAAGATTCTCTTTTTCTCTCCCTCTGCCCCTCTCCCCTGTTCACACTCTCTCTAAAAAATGATATGTACAGAACACTACAATCAACTATTTAGTCTTTAATGTACACACACCTTTTTTCCTCTTTATAATCAGTATAATTCTATCTTAATGTTTTCATATAAGATTTTTATATAGGTTTCTAGGTAACAACATAATCCAGAACAGTCCAAATCATGATAGTACATAGCACCATCCCCAGCACATAGTCAAGTACTTAATAAACCTTAAATAAACGAGGAAACAAAACATGGTTTTGCCCCCACATTACTGATGAAGACAGCAGCAATCATACCATTGCTTTTTCCCCCATGGATTCTCTCTTGAGGAGGGTCTCACTGCTACACTTGGGAGCCCTCTCTGACAGAGATTTCCTGTAGAGCTTCTTTTAAAATGTTTGCTAGTTGGTTGAATGAATGAGTGAAGAAGTGAGTGATTGTATGAATGAACGAATGAATGAAATCAAAATGTTTTTGTTCACTCATATTACCAACCACCCAAGTGACTCACCATCCAGCCAGCAGGTATGCCAGAGGCCACAGTGGCTTGCCCAGTCTTGGCATTCTCATCAAACTTTTCAGCAGTGACAAAGTCAACAGGCAAAGTAATTTTCACACCATTCTTCTCAGCTTTGGACATCAGATCTTTGACGATCTTGGCTCCCTCTTCATCAAACAGAGAAGTGCCAATCTATACACAGGAGCCAAGATGAAGATCAGCCTCTACACTAAGAACATGATTACCTCACAAAGCATAGGAATAAGATACAATACAATATAAAGAAATAATTCCAGGACAAAAAAAAAAACAACTTTCAAAATAAATAAAAATGGAAGTTTTGTTAGGGCTCATGTCAGAGGCTGGTTTGCTTTTTAAATTTACATAACCTGCTATTTCTCATGGAGAGCGATTTCACATCCACTTAGCATTGGTTTCCTACCTCCATGTTGTTGAGCACCTTAAGGAAGGTAAAAGCCATTCCACCACCAATAATCATCTCATTGACTTTGTCCAGCATATTATTGATCAGCTGGATCTTGTCTGCAACTTTAGCTCTAGAAGGGAAAGCAAGAATATCACCAAAAGAACAGATGGACTAAGGAAGTGATATTAAATAGTGCCTGAGTTTTTATACCAAGGCATAGGAACAAGGAAATGTCCTCCAAGTGACAAAATTATTGGCTAACTACTCTGGAAAATAGTATGGAGGTTCCTCAAAAAGTTAAAAATAGAACTACCCTACAACCCAGCAGCAATTGCACTACTAGGTATGTACCCAAAGAATACAAAAGTACTAATTTGAAGGGATCCATTCACCCCGATGTTTATAGCAGCATTATCAACAATAGCCAAATTAAGGAAAGAGCCCAACGTCCATGGACTGATGAATGGATAAAGATGTGGTATATACATACAATGGAATATTACTCAGCCATAAAAAAAAATGAAATCTTGCCATTTGTAATGATGTGGATGGAACTAGAAAGTATCATGCTAAGCAAAATAAGTAAGTCAGAGAAAGACAAATACCATACGGTTTCACTCGTGTGGAATTTAAGAAACAAAACAGATGAATATAGGGGAAGAAAAAAGAGAGGCAAACCAAAAAACAGACTCTTAACTACAGAGAAGAAACTGAGGGTTGCTGGAGGGGGGAGGTATGTGGGGAGAATGGGTTATATGGGTGATGGGTATTAAGGAGGGCACTTGTGATGAGCTCTAGGTGTTCTATATAAGTGATGAATCACTAAATTCTACACTTGAAACTAATATTACAGTGTATGTTAACTAACTGGAATTTAAATAAAAACTTGGAAGACGAGAAAGAGTATTGGCTAACTTTGCCCTATGTTTCTTCAACCCAAAAGGCCAATCTATTTCTAAGAAAACTTCTACAACATAAAGGACTTAGAATACCTACTATTGGGGCCCCTGGGTAGCTCAGTCGGTTGAGCATCTGACAGTTGAGTTTGGCTCAGTTCATGATCTCAGTCTTGGGATCGAGCCCCACATCAGGCTTTATGCTGGGCCTGGGTATGAACCCTGCTTAAGCTTCTCTATCCCTCTGCCCCTCCCCCATTCACACTCTGGCAGAACGAAAAGAGAAAAGAAAAGAAAAGAAAAGAAAAAAAGAAAAGAAAAGAAAAGAAAAGAAAAGAAAAGAAAAGAAAAAAGAAAAAGACCTACTGTCTAAAGAAACCATGAGACCCAAACAGGTCTAGTTTGCCTTCTCCCCACAAAAACCAGAAGTGAAGACAGCTAATTATACTTCAGCAAGACTGCTAACTGTGGGATCCCTGAGCCCACTCAAAACTGTCCCAACCCTACAGAAGGGATCAGATCATATACCAAACAACTATATACCAAGCAAAAACAGGTATCCACACTCTTAGATCTATGTTCAGTTGCTGGGACATGTGGTTTATGGCATTTATGATTCCACTGGACCACTTAACTCAACACATCTACCAAGCACCTTCTCTGTGCCAAACAGTGTTCTAGGTCTTTGAGAAATAACAGTGGGCAAAAACCAAAGACCTCTACACCTTCAGAGCTTCTAGTATAAGTAAATAAGACAATAAATACAGACATACCTTTCAGCTCCCTGAGAGAGAAAAAAAACCTAAACATAAACACTCCTATATATATAAATTCCATTGAAACAAACAAGAGATCCCCTTGGGCCTGTTTCCCTCTTCATTCAATAAACAAGATGATGTCTACCTTGTGAAAGGCCCTATGCTACGATTTGTGAGAGGGAGGTTCAAAACAACAGTGACATGGGGTACTGAATGGCAAGAGACTGTTTATCTCCCTTGTAAAGATTGGTCACCACCAAGGGTTAAACATGGATTAACTACTATCCCCACACACAGAGCAAGAGCACAAGAGAGAGAAAATAAATAAGAGGGAGAAAAGGAAAGAGACTCAATCTCTTCTGAAGAATGTGGGATGGATAATGCTACAGCTCAAGTGCCCAGCTTCTTCAACAAATCAATGGAATGAAAACAATAAGGAAAAGGATACTACTACAGAATAAAATATGCCTAACAACCAAACTCAAGGCATGGACTTCATCTGGATCCTTATTCAACCAAACCAACTCTAAAAAGATAATTTTTGAGATGACAAAGAACTTCTGAATACAAACTTGATATTAGATGACAGTAAGAAAACTGTTAAATTGTATTAAGTATAACATGGTGGTTACTGAAAAAGAAATCTCCTGATCAGTTATGAGATACATACTGAGCTATTAAGTGAAATTATATGTCTAAGATTTGCTTGAAAATGCTGTACTCCTGACAAAAATGTCAGTAATTGTTGAAGCAAGGTATTAGGTACCTGGGGTCTGATTATACTGTTCTCTCAACTTCTGTACATGTTTGGTGCTTCCACAATGTTTTTTAAATAAAATGTAAAATTTCCCCCAAACCGCGAATGGTCTAAGACTACACTGGAAGAAAGGTGGCAAAAAAAAGACCCTCTACATCAACTTTCCCCAAAACAGCGATTTCAGGGTCAGCCTAAAACCTAATCATAACAACTAGGTGGCACTCATTCCCATATTACAGGACTACAGAAGGATGAAGAAAAGCAGCTCAAATCCTAATCTCTAGAGCAGCAAAGATAAGAGTGTGACCTTTATAACTCAGTGCACAAGAGGGGCAATACTTCTAGGACACAGATGACAACCTATACCCACCTGAATTATTTTTAGGACCCTGAAACTGGGCTCATGAAGCCTGAAGAGCAACTATGCTACCTGAAATTGACACCGAACTCCAGAGTCAGCTTTCATAGGAAAATGCTGAGTGTGTTCAATCCCATGGAAAAAAGAAAACATGCTCACAGAAGGGTCAGTGGCATCCAGCCATAACAAGGGTGCTACCTAGATAGCCATGCCAAGTGACAGGAAGTTATCTTATCCAAGCAGTACACTAGGTCCCTGTGCCCACTCTATCACCTAAAATCTATCTTCCTAGCCTCTTAACCTTTGCAATTCTGAAATTTCTACTTCTAACTAAGCCATTAGAATATCATTATCTATGTGGTACCTTTCCCCATAGGGGAAAATATGAAAAGGTATATAATTAGGGGAAATGAGTTCCAAAGGATAAATTAAATACATATGAGGAGATTTTCATGGTTATTCTTGCCATACTATATGTATGTGAAAGGCTCAAAGGCTTCAAAAATAGTAAGATGAGCAACTATGGTAAATTTTTCCCATTCTTCCCTCCAAAACCACTTGCTCTCCTTCTGGGCCCTGTTTTGTCCCAGGAGGCTGACCTGCATGGACTGCATCAAGGGGCTCTCTGGCTTCCAGTTGGATTGCAGCCAACTGGAAGTGGGAGAGGAAACATCAGAAGACTGAAGGGAGATGAGAGTATTTATTTCCCTGGCTATCCCAATGTCCCCTGACCAAGGCTACAGTTTCCATCAGAGGGCCCTCTCTACACAACTACCCTCTCTGGATTCTGATAACCACTTCTTCTCTTTGTCCCTTCAGGCCTAGGGACTGTGATGGCTGTTTCTAGCCCCAGATTACTATACTGTCCTTTTGGGGTTTCCCTGAACCCTACCTATACCGTGGTAGATAGATAGTCCCTTTATTAAATTCTCCTCAGTTACCCACTTTGATTGTGCTTTCTGACAAAAAACTACCCAAGTCATGGCCTACTATCAGGCAAATATACTATTTAAAACATGATCTCAGAAAGGTTCTTGATACCCGCCCAGAATGGCCAGGAAGGGTCGCTCTGGGCTCTCCAAGGCCTTGGCAAAGTAGTTCAGCTCCTTCTTCATCAAGAAACCTCCAGCCTTCTGTGGCAGATTGACTCCCACCATGGAGCTAGAAAAGAACAGAGATATTTAAATTTTGGTTAATCCCTTACCAATTCTCCCAATTCTAGAGGCCATCTCCTTATCGTTGAAATACATTCACAGTTTTCAACCTTAAACTGCAATAAAAACACATAAGGTTTTTGATTAATATAGCAGCGCCAAAGGGAGTAAGTAAAAAGCAATGACCTTAAGTAGAATTTAAGATACCCAATTAATAGTCTTCAAGTCAAGGGTTTAACCATAATAAGCAAATCAGCCAATTGGTGACAACAGGAGAAAATTCTTCAATTGCTTCCTAATAACAGCAGAAGACCCTGATCTTATAGGGGCACTTGGGTGGCTCAGTCGGTTAAGCGTTCAACTTCGGCTCAGCTCATGATCTCATAGTTCATGTGTTCAAGCCAGGCTCTGCGTTGACAGCTCAGAGCCTGGAGCCTGCTTCGGATTCTGTATCTCCCTCTCTCTCTCTCGGCCCCTCCCCCACTTGTGCTCACCCTCTCAAAAATAAATAAATAAACAACTTTAAAAGACTGTGATCTTACAATTTTAACACAGGGAGGACTCCACCTGAAATATCCTAAGAGCAACCTCTTCCTAAAGCTTGACAAAAAGCTCCATAATTCTCAACATGTTTCACTTTTATTTCCTCAATAAAATAAGAACCAAGGATATTCAACAAGGACCACAGTCTAGGGGCACCTGTGTAGCTCAGTCAGTTGGGTATCTGAATTCGGCTCAGGTCACGATCTCACAGTTTGTGAGTTCAAGCCCAGCTTCGGGCTCTGTACTGCTAGTTCAGAGCCCAGAGCCTGTTTCAGATTCTGTGTCTCCGTCTCTCTCTGCCCGTCCCCTACTTGTGCTGTCTCTCTTTTTCTCTCTCTCAAAATTAAATAAACATTTAAAAATTTTTAAAAAAAGAACCACACTCTAATTGGAAGCTCCAATTAGAGGCTGAAAGGATCATGTTCTATATAACACATCACTCACAGAAATCTCCAAAAACAACCCAGAACTTGGGCTATTCCAGTAAAGAGAAGATTACTGTTGCCAGTTCAACATCAAACAAGACTCTTAGTACCTGTGGGCTCGGTGAGCAGTGCCAAAAGCATCATTGACATAGACATCTCCTAGCTTGGAAAGTGAAGCTCGGAAGGCTTCTATTTTGGCTGGCTCAGCTTTAACCTGCAACAACAAAAATACGAAAACAAACAGAAAATGTTGATTGCTCCTAAGACAACTATAAAAGCATTTCATACCAAGAGTCCTTTTGAACATCTCTAAAGACCCAGAGTTGGTGGGACAGCAATTTTCACAACAAGCAATAGGATGTATTTCTTTTTCCAAATACTCCAGGTCTTTTGGTCACTTCTACATTCTGCTCTCCATCATCTTGCCTCAAATTGAAAACTTAAGATTCCTGAACCATGGCTTAACTTCTAGTCACACAAAGCTAATCACATCCCACTGACCTCTCCCCAACTCCTAGGACAAGATTCTGATTATCTTTCCCTTTCCTTAGCTTGACTCATATCCTCATTTTAACATATCCTTGTAAAAGTCAGGATTATACTTGACTCAGGCTTCTAGATACCACGGCCTTTTTGCAAAGGGAGAGGCCCTCACACATATTCTTCATGAGCCTGGGACAGAGAAGGCAGGTGGACACATGGCAACAGAAAAGGACCTCAGAAATATTTTATATATATTAAAAGGCTGTATTTTATAGAATCTTCCCTAGAAGTTAGGCATCTAAGAAAACAAGAAATACACTTCTACCAAAAAGAGAAGCAATATTAGAAGTAAAACATGGCTTTGAAATGTCACCTCGGCACCATGGGTGGCTCAGTTGTTAAGCATCTGACTTCAGCTCAGGTCACGATCTCATGATTTGTGAGTTCGAGCCCTGTATCAGGTGAGCCCTGCTTCTCTCACTTTCTCTCTCTCTCTCCCTTCCTCCCTTCCTCTCCCTCTCTGCCCATCGCTCACTTACACCCTCTCTCTCTCTCAAAAAAAGTCTCACTTTTGAGAGAGACATTTTTAAGAGAAAGGGGAATCCAGGGATCCCCTCACCCAAAAAAAGGGACATAAAGCAGGATGGAAGGATGGACAAAGATCTCCAGAAAGAGACCAAGAAAAATGCACGGGGGGACATGGCACTGAAGAATATACAGCACAGATGTTTATTTTAGTCACTGCCAATCCCACTCCCCTGTGTTTCAAAGTGAAGGAGGCTACACAAAGAACAGGGGCTTTCCTCTAATGACCCAAAGAATGCAGGGGCCCTAAATGCTAAAATTAAAGACTGCAGAACCCACATAATCTTTCTAGAATGGAATATCACCTGCCCTTGGTGACTGGAAGATTATTCGTGTAGTAATGAAAACACTGCCCAAATGGCAGGACACCTTGGGTTCTAGGCCCAACTCTAACACTAATTCACTGTGAAAACCTTTGGCAAGTTGATCTCTGTCCCCGACATCTTCTCATCAATTAAAGACATGATAACCCCTTTAAGAACTGTTTAAGGAAAAAGGGGGCAAATTGAAGCTCTTCATGAAAAAAGGCACTATAGAAATTAACAATATTCAGAACCCATTTCTCATTTTTGATCTGCCAATAAATAAAATGTTCCTAAAAGACCAATGTGGGTACATTGGAAGAAGGAAAACTCTTATGTCCCTGCTTTGTTGTTGTTTTTATCTATTTTCAACTTACTACTGGGTCTTGAAATTTTGAGCATCAAAGCCACTGGACACTTGACACTAATGTGTGTTTAAATGCAAAGTTAATTAACTAAAAATGTCATAGGCTAGCACAGTTAGTTCATCACTCCCTGAATAACAGGTTTTCCCTCTATTTGCTACCACCTCTAAGTCCCAGAGTCTGTGCAAGTGATTCTCACTCTAAAAGGGCACCAAATTTGAGGTCAGCATTTGATTCCTACTACTGTACCAAGACCATGCCAAAGGCAGGATAAGGCCTGAGTTGCTAAGAAAAGAAACTGCTTGAAAGCTGGTACTCCGATGACCTTAAGAAACACCAGAGGGGTGTCTGGGTGGCTCAGTCAGTTGAGCGTCCAACTTTGGCTCAGGTCATGATCTCACATGCATGGGTTCCAGCCCTGCATCAGATTCTGTGCAAACAGCTCAAAGCCTGGAGCCTGCTTTGGATTCTGTGTCTCCCTCTCTGTCCCTCCCCTGCTCGCACTCTGTCTCTCTCAAAAAATTAAAATAAAATGTTAAAAAAAATTTAAAAAGAAACACCAGAAGTACAACAGGAGATTGAGATACTAGCCTCAAAGAATCTTGTTCCCCAAGACACTAAACACCTTAAGAGTGGAAAGTTCTAAAGGATGACTTCAGCTTCTCTTCTACCAATAGGCAAATTCTAAATCATCTTCAAAGAGCCAGCTTATCATTTAATATTTGAATTATGGTTGTCAGGTCATAGTAATCTATCTTGTGGATTATCCACAGTTGCTCTTTTTTTGTTTGTTTTGGGTGGTTTTTAACTATGGTCGTTTTTGCACAACACCAGAGTTGAGTAGCTCCAAGAGGATCATATACAGTCATGACTGTACAGCTTACAAAGCCTTATCATCTGGCCCTTTATAGAAAAAGTTTGCTGATCTAAAGGACTACGCTAGATATAAAGCCCAGCAACAGCACCACTGCCTCTAACTTTAGTAAAATGAATGCCTTTCTGAGACTTAAATTTCTTTATGAAATGATGATAATACCTGTACTTACTTATCTTAAAGAGAATTTAAAAAAATGGTTTACACTGCATAAAAAAAAAATGCCTTAAATCCAAGGCACTGTCATCATGAACATCATTTACTCAATTACAACAAATTTTCCCAAATAGTCCCTTTCCGCTTGACTTAGGAAAGTACTTTTTCTGCTCACATAATTTTTTTATAAGAAAATCCCAATTATATCACATTTAATTTATGGTTTTAAGAGTACCAAGCTCAACCATTAAGTTAATTCCCCTTCTAAATAAGAATATTCATTGTCCTTCCATAACACATTAGGGCCTATTGCTTAAAAAAAACTGTCCCAGGGGCGCCTGGGTGGCGCAGTCGGTTAAGCGTCCGACTTCAGCCAGGTCACTATCTCGCGGTCCGTGAGTTCGAGCCCCGCGTCAGGCTCTGGGCTGATGGCTCAGAGCCTGGAGCCTGTTTCCGATTCTGTGTCTCCCTCTCTCTCTGCCCCGCCCCCCCCCCCCCGTTCATGCTCTGTCTCTCTCTGTCCCAAAAATAAATAAAAGTTGAAAAAAAAAAATTAAAAAAAAAAAAAAAAAAACTGTCCTAGTCTTAAAAGAATCTAATACTGGCTCTGTTGGAGGAACACCTGGTAGAGCATGGACACCCACCCCCTCAACTGCGTGTGAATGTCTGCTCTCAGCACTTGGGAATCATAGCCCAAGTAGGATTATCACATAATGTCAGATTTTTCATGTCATCATAGGCCAAGTGGGTACCAAAGGAACAATTGCAAAAGCATGTCCACTGAATACTCATACCCAAGTATAGCCGATATTCTATTCCTTGACGTAGGTGGTGGTTACACAGGCGTGTGTACTCTGTGGTAATTCATCAAGCTATGCATTTATGTGTGTGTATATTATGTGTATATATATATATACATATACATATATAGGTGTGTGTTAAACTTCAATAAAAAGGTGTGTAAGGAAAAAATAAACATGAACTACCTCTATTCTTCAGTCTTCTACAGACTCAGCCCTCCTCACCCCCAGTAATGTCAAAGTCCCAGGTCCTACCTTATTCCCAGAAGCATCTTTTCCCTTCCCTTCTTCTTCCACATGAAAGCGAAGGTTCTCCAACAGGATGACAGACCCAGCAGCTGGGTCAGCACAAGCTTTCTCCACTTCTGGGCCCACACAGTCCTTTAAGAATAAAACATCCCTGGGGAGAGCACAAGATGGAGACACTTGAGCAGTCTGAAAGAAAGAGTAACAACATGCTTCACAACATCTCCTGTCAGAGTCCACCAGCTCCAGACCCTGGCACTTACTTGCCAAGCAGAGATTTGAGTTCTACCGCAACTGGCTCCAAAGAGTACTTGTCAGGCATGGGGACACCATCAGGCCGGCCCAGATGGCTCATAAGAACAACTGACTTGGCTCCATTGTCCAAGCAGAATTTGATGCTTGGGATGGCAGCCTTGATTCTGTAACCAAAAAGAGACAGGCAGTAGAGCAAGGTTACTCCTAGGAATTAGTGGGAACTATTTTATTTATGGTCTCATAAAATATAAAGCCCTTTTTCTTCTCTTAAATTCCTTCAAATCTGTTGGCAACTCAGTGATGGTCCTCATGTTCATGTTCAGGGAAAGAAATCAATTATGATGTTAACCTTCCACCTAGGATTGTTCCATCTGATCCTGTTTTGCCCCTTAGGCAGAAAAGATTTAATATAGCAGGCTTGAGGCTGCTATCTTTAGAAAGACTTGCTTGCAAAGTTGGCCCCTGGCCAGTGTCTGAGAACCTGACTTTCAAAGTGGTCCCTTGGTTCTCTGACATGGGCTGTTCACTGCTCCTAGAGTGTAGAAACTAGGTGATTTATGCTGAACACCTGCTTTCCTCTAAGAGTCTGGAAAATTGTTGGTTGTTAGGCAGTGGGCACTCATATGACCAGCTCCCAATAAAAATCTTGGGGGCTGAGTCTCTAATGGGCTTTTCTGGGCAGAAACAACACATACAACTACTGCATTTTCCACTGCTGGAGGGAAAGAGCACTGGAAGCCCCTGCATGGATTTCTCCAGATTTTATCTGTCTTTTCCCCTTGCTGATCTTGTCATGCATCCTTTCACTATAATAATAAACCTTAGCAATGAGAACTATATGCTAAGCTTGTGAGTCCTTTTAGTGAATCACCAAATATGTGGGTGGTCTTAGGGACCCCTGAAACATCCCTCTTATGTGACTGAGAAGAAATCTAAAATTCCCAAATCTTGGGGCACCTGGGTGGCTCAGTCGGTTAAGTGTCTGACTTTGGCTCAGGTCATGATCTTGCAGTTCAGGAGTTCAAGCTTCGCATCAGACTCTGTGATGACAGCTGGGAGCCTGGAGCCTGCTTTGGATTCTGTGCTGTGTCTCCCTCTCTCTCTGCCCCTCCACTGCTCACGCTCTCTCTCTCTCTCAAAAATAAATAAACATTTTTTTTTAATTAAAAAAAACAAAAAAAAAATAAAATTCCCAAATCTTAGCACCATTAAAAGAAATTTGAGGAAAATTTAAAAATATGTAGTAACTTCTTGAGGGCACCTGTTGGGATGAGCACTGGGTGTTGTACAGAAACCAATTTGACAATAAATTTCATATTAAAAAATAAATAAATAAATAAATAAATAAATAAATAAATAACAATAAAAATAAAAATAAAAATATGTAGTAACTTCTTTGCACTCATTACAGATCCTAAGGCACTTTTTTTGTAGGAAAAAATACATTACATAGAACATAGTTTAAATAATGTATCACATTATCTATAGTTTAACCAAAAAGTTATTAAACTCCCTTTAAACATGTCAAATTTTTTTTAAAGATTTAATACAAGCTTTACATTTTTGCCAGTCTTTCAGAAATTAAAATTGATAATGAATAAAATCATTCATTTATTCAACAAATATTTATTGAATTCTTCTTATACCAGTTACCTTTCCAGATTCTGAGAATACAACAGTGAATAAAAACAGTCTCTGCTCGGGGCGCCTGGGTGGCGCAGTCGGTTAAGTGTCCGACTTCAGCCAGGTCACGATCTCGCGGTCCGTGAGTTCGAGCCCCACGTCAGGCTCTGGGCTGATGGCTCAGAGCCTGGAGCCTGTTTCCGGTTCTGGTCTCCCTCCCTCTCTGCCCCTCCCCCGTTCATGCTCTGTCTCTCTCTGTCCCAAAAATAAATAAACGTTGAAAAAACAAAAATTTTTTAAAAAGTCTCTGCTCTCACTGAAGTGAAATTCTAATGGAGAGACAATAAATATATGTATACGTATAAAGTATAGATGTATATACATGTATATACATAATATATATATGTATATATTATATATATATGTGTGTATATATATAAATATGTGTATGTGTGTGCATGTGTGTGTATCAGGTGGTAATAAGAGCTGCGTAAAAAATAAAGGTAGGGAGACAATGATTGTGGAATAGTGGTGGAGGGGATTTTAGATAGGGTGGCCAGGGAAAGTCTCTGATAAGGTGACATTGCAGCAGAGAATGGAATAAAAAGCCAAGTTATGCTTCTAAAATATATTATGCTATTTGACATATATAAAAACTCACTAATACCAAATAAAGAAGAAACCTTCATTAGGCACAAAGTTTGCCCAAAAAAACAAATTAATCTTCAAGGCTATCCCTTATTGGTAAGTTCTATTATTTCTTTTTTTTTTTTTTTTTTTTTTTTTTTTTTTTTTTTTCAACGTTTATTTATTTTGGGGACAGAGAGAGACAGAGCATGAACGGGGGAGGGGCAGAGAGAGAGGGAGACACAGAATCCGAAACAGGCTCCAGGCTCTGAGCCATCAGCCCAGAGCCTGACGCGGGGCTCGAACTCACGGACCGCAAGATCGTGACCTGGCTGAAGTCGGACGCTTAACCGACTGCGCCACCCAGGCGCCCCAAGTTCTATTATTTCTAATGCTTCAGTTTGTGAACTCAACGCATTTTCTGAAAATGAAAAAATGTACTCAGACATGTTTATCTGCCTTTTATTCATAAAATACCTTGATAAGCTTGTTTCCTATCTTTTCTGTGTGCTGCAGAAAATGAAAATCAAGAAAGGTCAGAGCTGCCTTGTATAAAACAAAGACATTCCACTATGGCGCAGCAGGGATGTACTTGGTAGAACGCCAGACTCTACTCTGGGGCCAATATCTGAAAATGTTCTGGGTCTAGACCTGTACTGTCTAATAGGTAGCCATTAGCCTCATGTGCCTCTTAAATACTAGAGATGCGACTAGTCCAGATTGAGATAGTGCTATTAAAATACATGTTGCATCTTGGAGACTTACTACCAAAAATGTTCACTGTCCCTTTAATTTTTTATTGATTACATATTGAGATCATTATTTTGGACTTACTGGATTAAATAAAATACGTTATTTAAAATTAAGTTCACCTGTTTCTTTTTACATTTTTAATGGGGCAATTGGAAAACTTTATATCTGGCTCAGATTTCTATTAGACAACACTGCTCTAGATCATTGGAAAACACCTTTCCAGCTCAAACCCTTCATTTAAAATTAAAAGTTACTTTAAAAAAAGGGGGGGATGCCTGGGTGGCTCAGTTGGTCAAACGTCCAACTCTTGATTTCTGCTCAGGTCATGATCTCACAGTTCGTGGGATGAAGCCCAGTGTTGGGCTCTGTGCTGTCAGCATGGAGCCTGCTTAGGATTCTCTCTCTCTCTCTCTCTCTCTCTCTCTCTCCCCCTCCCTCCCTCCCTCCCTCCCTCTCTCTCCCTCTCTCTCTCTCTGCCTCTCCTGCATTCACAAGGTCTCACTCTCCCTCAAAATAAATAAAAACATTAAGAGCAATACTATCATATAAAATTTCTGCTCCTGATTTTGGAGCCAGGATATTTAGAACAGCCTAAACTAACTGAAAATATTACTTCGGAAGTCTTTTCCTTTACATCAAAATTCTCAAAAACTGATTGTATCTGGGCCATGTGGAAAAATACACGTAAGCTTAAATATTACTAGTATTAAAACATCATCTTGCACAGTTCTTTATTTTCCAAGGGAAGCCAAGTAACCTTCGACTTTTGTTATTTTTTAAAAATGCACAACCCCAAATCCTTCAAATTTTCAAAACATGGGGAGATTAAAAAAATCACTTTCTTAAGATGACTTATCCCAATTTTTACATTTTTATAATAAAACAGACCAGAGAGTGGGTTTGTGGAAAGCCAAGAATATATGGCTTAAGTTACCATAGTTCTACAATAAGAAAAGAAAACCATTTCATCTTACTTAGCCATGGACACACACACACATCTTAAACCAAGCTCAAGGTTTAGCAGAGACCTTACCTCTGGTTGTTTGTTATCTGGTTGTTCTTCATTGGAACATTGAAGTCCACTCTAAAAAAGAAACAAAATTTCAGGTTTAGAGCCATGATCCATTCGATTTGTTGTTCCCTCAAAGATTAGGAGAGGCACTTTTAGTGAACCAGTTAAATAAGGTGGGAGTTCAAAATCCACCTTCAAAATAATGTACCATTAGAAGTCAAGACAGTGGTTAGCCATGGAGAGGAGGGTGGGAGTAGGGCCTGTGATAAGACACCAGAGGGTGCTTCTGGGGTTACAGTGTATTTCTTGACCAGGGTGATTAAACAAATGTGTTCGTTTTGTGATAAGCCTTTCAGCTTATGATTTGTGTCCTTTTAGGTATATATCTCATACTCTAAAAAAGGAATTTTTAAAAATAAAAATCAAACCTAACTGAAATCACAGGAACTAGCCCTGAAGTCCTGGGAAGCTAAAACCAGTTCCATCTAAAAAGATTTTTATGTGGACCTAGCATGATAGTAGCTAATAATAAATGGCAGCTGGATAGGTAAGGGGTAATTAAGGAATACATCTTGATTCTGATTCCTTTGGTATTATTTCTGGGTCCTAGTGAAGGTAACTAACATCACTAAAAAGAAAAAAGTAACTGGAAAAATAAAACACATCAATTGAGTATCATTCTTTTTGGAGAAAGCCTGGGGCCTTGTGACCAGAAAAAACTCAGTGTTGAAGACCGAGTTCACAGGATTCTTCAAGCAAAACACACAATAAAAATAAGATACCTTCTTTCAAAAAACCTGATAGGAGAGGGTGGAACATGTGACCCTGCCTACCTGACAAATAGGCAATTGGAAGAGAAGTGATCAAGATGGCACAAGCAAATAATTTCTCTCCTTTGTCACCCAACAGATTACTGCTTTACCATTCATTTTTTAAGAACCAATAATTCCTCCCCTCTTCTTCTGAACTCCTTGGAACGTCAGCCTAATTCAATCTGACTGAAAACAACTACATGGGATAGCTGACTGTAGGGTCTAAGTGTTGCCTGCAAAATCTTCCTTAAATTTCTTTCTCATCTACAGAAGAGGAATGATAGTATCTACCTCTTGGTTATTGTGAGAATTACATGAGTTAGTGATCTGTAAAGGGCTTAGAAGAGTACCTGGTACATGGTAAGTGCTATACAAATGGCAGCTATTATTATGTATGTTAATGTTTCTCCAACCATTACAAAAACAGCTAGCAGGTCACACACTGCAGGGAAGGTATGACCTAGTGGAGAAGACCGCTGCCAGGCTTGAGGCCTGGCAGACAATTACAAAATCCTAGACCTATTAAGAAGACCACCAATTTCCTATATCCCCTAGGACAGTACTCCAATCTACATCATTGAAGAGCAGCCTTTCCAAAGGTGGGTTGAAGGAATAATTCTATGTTCAAACATTTTAATTAAAAGTCTTCAAAAATAAAAGCAGTATGCCTCTGCTCAGAAATACACTCTACTCAGTTTCGGACTACTTGATTATGATTCCAAGCATCTTCTCTAAATATCCTGAACAAGGCCCCTGCCAGCCTTAAAGTACATTCCAAAGAAGACAGAGTATCCCATTGCCTGTGTCATTTTCCTTCTTACAGGCTCCCAGAAAGGCCTGTGGTCAAAAGCACTAATGGCAACAGGCTGAGCCCTAAGCCAACCTTTGCAGTGCTCCCTATTCCCTCCCTTACAGGGAGGAAATTCTTTGGGCAGAAAAACTCAAGAATCTGTGTCATCTATCCAAGCTGCCATGGCATACCTTACTGATGAGAACTGGACTTCTCCCTTCTCATTGCCTGTGGATTACCTCCTTTCATCATCTCCTAGAATCTCAACAACAGCTCTGCTTTTAGCTTCTTTCTGAGGACTCCACCACAGAAATTACTCTTGCCTACACATTCCACTTCTTCTATGTAAAATCGGCAGCCCTTCCATTTCCACTTCCCTGAAACACTCCTGAACTTAGCCTCAGGCGTGAACTCAGATATCACTACGCAGCTATCAGAATGGCTGAAATAAAAAACAGTAACACCAAATGCTGGTGAGGATGCAGAAAAACTTATCACTCATACACTGCTGATGGGAATGTACAATAGTGTGCTTGCTTTGGAAACCTTCCTGGGAACTCCTCAAAAGGTTAGGCACATGACCCAGTGATTCCACTCCTAGGTGTTTACCCAAGAGAAATGACAGCCTATGTCCACACCAAGCAAGACTTGTGCATGAATATTCAATGTTCACAGCAGCTTTATTTGTAATAGGCCCAAACTGAAAAAAAGCCAGATGTCCTTCAAGGGGTGAATGGCTAAACAAACTGTGCAACATCCATACCATAAAATACTACTCAGCAATATAAAGAATGAACTACTGATACATGCAACAACTTGGATAAATAGAGGGTATTAAGCTGAGTGAAAAAAAAGCCAATACCAAAAGGTTATATACTGTGTGATTCCACTTATGTAACATTTTTGAAATGATAAAATTTTAGGGACAGGGAACAGATCAGTAGTTACCAGGTGTTGGAATGGAGGGAGTGGGGGGAAGGTGCACGACTCTGAAGGGGTAGAATGAGGGAGGGCTTGGTGGTGATCAAACAAAACAGTTTTGTAATTTGACTGTGGTAGGAGTTACACACAACCTTTGTGTGATAGCACAGCAAAGAACTATACACTTTATTCCAACGTCAACCTCCTACTTTTGATATTGTACCAGAATTTTGTAAGATGTATCCACTGGGGGAAATTGGGTGAACAAAGACTTCTCTGTACTATTTTTGCAACCTTCTGTGAATCTGTAAGTATTTAAAAATAAAATGTCAAAAATACTGATTTAGAGTAAGATATCAAGTCTCTAACACCTGCAATTTCAGGGCTCCAGGCCCATTAAAAGCTCTCAAGAGTACCATGCCCACTCTTGCTTCACTGGAAATACCCTCTGACTGGAAAATTGGAGTATTATGAGCATCTTAAAGACTTTTTCTCTGCTCAGTTTTTCCTCTCCATTTCTTTTTCCACTACATCAAAGCTGTTGCTTAACAAGTTACAACAGGTTCAAGAAACACAGGTTTAAAACAAAACAGGGGTGGAGGGAGCAGGTAAAAGGGAAGTGCTTCACAAGTCAGCAAAGGAGTAAGACTGGCAATCTTTGATAGGAAGAAAGGAAGTGACATTGCAAAAATAAGCAGGAAGTTTACTCAAAAGGCTATAGAGTCAACTGGAGACCAAAAAAATGGAGGTGGAACCTGATAATTACCCAGTCAGGTTTCTGGCTATCTGAAGTTCCCCAACAAATCAGTCAGTTTCCCTGGGCAATTCAAAGCAGGAGCCAGAAGACTCAGCAAACATCAGAGTTTTCTTTTGCAGGACAAAGAGAGGAGGCAAGGGAAGCCACACTCAGGAGGCCCCATTTCTGAATCACTGCCAGCAACCACCACATAAACGCACTGAAACAAGAAGAAATTTGAGCTGACAAGGCATAGCTGGCCTAGGCTCTTCCAAAAAGTAGTCCTACAAAATGTGACTCCATTCAAAAGAGATACATTAATAGGGAACAAAGTAACTTCTTGTCCTCAGGCCAAATAATTAGAATTTATCCAGAGTACAGGGGGAAGAATATGGATTGCAACCTTCACAGACAGTCTTTAACCTGTCCTTGTTTACAATGGTGAGTATTCAGAGGATGTGGCTGGCAGCCAAAGAGACCCAAATTCTAGTCCTAGCTCTGCCACCAATTTGCTAGTTCAGTGACCTTGGACAGGTAATTTTCCATCAGCAAAACAGGACTAGCAAATAATTTCAAGGCTCAGGGTTAATCTGTGTTAAGTGAAACTTTGAGTCCTTGAACAGCAAGTTATTTCATGTTGGGTCTGGAGGGAGAAAAGATAAGCACCTCCTAAAGTCTCACTCTCCAACAGCCCAGTTAATTCCTCAAACCAGTTTCCCTGAGGAGAGAAAATAAAGCCTAAGACTGCAATTGCAGGAAGGTGACCAGCAAGCGTGACGCCCCACCCCTTGTCTTCCAGCTGGTGTATGTTATCTCGAAAGGTCAGCCTTGAGCCCAGTGAAGATGAGAGGCAATAATTAAAACCTAAGATCCGGTTGCATGCCAACATCCACTTGGCCAATTTTTATAGAATCTATCCCCTTTCCTTAAGATCATCAGAAGGGTAGAAAGGGCCCATTTTTATTACCAGGATGGCTTTGATTCCTACTTTGTCCAGAGTGCTAATGCCTAGATCATTTGGGAAAATGTGGATGCCAGGTGTTTTTCGTGGCCCTAAGATATTGAGTTTTTCTATTTCCACAACAAGACAGAGAAGGCCACTTGCAAACTAATAGTGGCCACAATGAAATTAGAGAAAAAGGGAGAGCTGCATCAACTTTTACGGTGCCCAGAGTTCTGAAATTCATAGTGCCCTCCTATATTTAAGCCTAGGGTAAAGGGAGATTCCCTACTGCCTAATGTGTCTGTTAATATCCAAAAGATGCCCTCACTTGAACCAGCCCAAATTGGGAAAGGGGCTGGATCACACCATTCACATGCCTGTCCATCAATCAACCACTTCCCAAAAAGGACAAGACTGCACAATGCTATCAATGCAAGCCCTGTGACTCCCAAAATGCACCATCCTTGGATCCTATCAAGGTATATCAACAGTCAAGTCCAGCAGTTACATTCCTAACTGTCCTCCTGCACTTTGCTCCTGGCATGCAAATATACCGTAGGTTACAAAAAGGATAAACGCAAAAGTTCCATGCACCATACAATTTGGGCATACAAGGGAGAAGCCATGTTGGTTAAGTGACCAGGGTTCCACATGTGCAGAGTAAAAGACCCCTAAGTGCCTGGGTAGCCATCGTCACTTCTAATATCCTGTTTCTCTAGCCACCTGTGAGGTGAGGTTGGAAAAAAAGAATGAGCAACCACACCCTGCTCTACCATCACCCAGCATGTGTCACAATTCTGATGTAAATCCCATGCATGGCCTGTAGTCCAACGGTGGCATGTAGAGACGCCTGTTACATAAGCTCTGTAGGGCCTCCTTCTGTGCACCCCACCCCACTCCACCCTCCCCCCTCCCATCCCCAATGCTTTAGGGGGTGGTACTCCTGAACATCTAAATAACCTCTTCAGGGAAATTTTTCCTTTTGTGCAGTGATCTTTGGATTGTGGGCCTTTTCTTATTTATCTGGGATGGTCTAGGGCGGTGGGGGAAGGGAAACTAACCAAATGACCTTTCAAGGTCCCCTTCTTGGGGCCTAGGGATTTGCAGGCTAAGCATTACGTCTCACCTCGCCGGCTGGGGGCTGGAGGCTATGGAACCTCATCTCAGGAATAGGAAGGAGGGCAAAATGGGTCCCGGAATTGAGCCCTTCCTCGGCGGAGCCACCTCCAAAGGGCAAAAACGGCTCCCTTTCTCGGGTGGGGCAAGAGATTAGAAACCGTAAAAGTGGAGCAAAGCCTCAGCCACAATGGTGGGCAGCCTCACTCTGCAGGGCTAGAACCCACGGGGCCGAGCCAAGGACTAAAGCAACTTTGGGCAGGCAAGGAAGCAAGTTGGCTGTGGCCAGAGACACGGCAGCAGAGCCCTTGAGGGAGCATGAGCAGATGTGCAGAATTACCTCATGATGACCCGCTTCGCCTTCACGTTCAGCTTGTCCAGAGTCAGCTTATTAGAAAGCGACATCTTGGCAATTCAACGGCAGCAAGGCTGAAGGCTTAAACAGCGGAGAAGAAAGCGGCCGACGTACGTTCTAGTAGCGTGCGGAATGCAGAGAGCGGCTCAGGCCACACCGCCCCGCCTACCAGCCCTCCCTTTCCCCTCCCGCGCGCTGCGCATAGCAGCCACTATTGGCCGAGGCTAGAAGGCGCCGACGCCCTGCCATTGCTCTGAGGCGCTGTCCGTCTGCGAGGACACTGGTGGGACGTGCGGTTTTAATTTGTCACGTCCAGCACGCAGCAGGCCGCTGGAGACCTTTGTGATTTGAGGGCGGGAGCAGGAGGCGGTGCCGCGCGGTCGGCAGCGGGAGGAAAGGGTAGTGTGAGGTGCTCCAGGCGGACTTGGCGAAAGTAACAGGCTCAAGGCCTCCGCCCGGGCCCTGCAGCTGCCCCACCCGGAGCAACTGCAGCGCCCAGCAAACCCCAGACAGCCCGGGGAAAAGCGCCGCCCCCACCCCACGGAATTCTTGGCAGCCCTACCAGGATAGATGCAAAGGGCACTTCCTTTTGGAAAACTAATCTGGTTTCCTGGCTGCCTAAAACGGAATTCTAAGTAAGGCTGCTGATTGACCTTAATAATTGAGACCTCTCAGAATTCGGGAATGGCCTAGGTCCCCCGAGCTTCCCCTTTTTTATAATTAAAAATGCAAGGTCTTTGTTCCGGTTTTGACACAATTAATGCTAATGGCAAATAGATAGCATTTTTCATATATTAACTAATAATGGTCACAAAACGCGGAAGTAGGTATCGCCTTCCTCATTTTACAGATGAAGTAAATGATGCAGAAGGAGGTTTAGTAACTTTCCTAGGGTTTCAGATCTTGCAAGTAGTGGATTCAAACCTAGGCAGTCCAGACGTAGAGTCCATATATCTGAATAGGGAGAGGGTTAACATTAGGCAGAGAGAGATGAAGGACCTTCAGGGAGGTAGGAAGCAGCACAAGTGGGAGGCTGAAGAAGCAGCAGCAGAGAATGGTTTAAAAAAAAAAAGGGTAAGATGAATGTATTCGGGACCTGCCTGGGCTAAGTGCTATGCGTGGAGTCTGACAAACTTCATGATAAGGTCCCGATTAAAAAGGCAGGGGCAAAAATCCTCAGCGGCTACCCAATTGTGACCCCTCTCACCCTGGAGAGCTTTATACTTTCCCTCAGTAAACCTTATCGTTTTGCTCACTTTTGTTCTGGAGATTCATTCTTCGACTCCGTGAGACAAGGACTAGCATCTCTCCCACCCTCCTGTAACATAATGATACTGTAATACAGACACCATTGCTAGGAAATAGGTACTCCATGTCCAACATGCTTGCAGAATTGGCTGGATTTGTAAACAGAAAGAGTTAGGGGTCCTGGGGAAAAGAAAGACCAGATGTAGTGATGCCTACAGACTGAGCCAGAGGACCCAGAAGGAGGACCGGCCATGAGAATCCTTAGCTTTGGGCAGGATAGAAATCAAACGCCCGCCAGCCCAGCCGGAAGTGAGAGCAGAGTTCATTAAAGATAAAAAGCAGATACAGCCGAAACATCTGGGAGACTTGGAAAAGAAAGTAGCGTGACTCTCATCTTTGTTCTTTTTCGGTTCCTGGGGGGTTTCATTGAGGGTGATTGTCTGCTGTACGTGTCCCCCTCAGACATCCAGGAAGCAAGAACCGGTTAGAACAAAGACTGGGGTCCAGGTGTTATTCCTTGGAGTCAAGGGGCCTTAGTATCTAGATATCTAGCGCTAGTGGTTTGGACTATGCATATAATAATTTCTTCCTTTCATTCTCACCTGGTCCTTCCTCAGATGTTACCTATTCTAGAGAAATCATTAATTTCCTGTCCCTTTGAAGGTGGACAAACATGATTTGCATTACAAGGTTTGTGTAAAGTGGGGTGAGGTTGCAAGAATAGATGCAGGAAAAGGAACAAAAGCAGATTTTTATGGAGTCCTTCAGTTTCCCTGTCTTAATAGCTTTCTTCATGTAAGAAAAGTCATTTTAGGCCCCTGTCCTTCTTTTATGTGAAAGAACGTAAAGACAAGCCACTACCAGGCCAGGAGATAACCTAATCATATCCAGGACAATAAATCACTGGTAAAACTCCCAGTGCTGATTCAAAAGTAAAGATTGATCTGACATACATTCTTTTTTTTATTTTTTTTTAAATTTATTTATTTTTGAAGAAGAGAGAGAGTGTGAGCAAGGGAGGGGCAAGGAGAGCAGGGGACACAGAATCTGAAGCAGGCTCCAGGCTCCAGGGTCCTAGCTGTCAACACAGAGCCCCATGCGGGGCTGGAACCCACTGTGAAATCATGACCTGAGCCAAAGTCGGATGCTTCACCAACTGAGCCACCCAGGCACCCCTACCTGACAAACATTCTTGACTTATCTTTAAATGATCTAAATCCTTTTTGAGCAGTCAGATACTGACCAAGAAAAGCCAGAGAATTGATGATACTGATCGTTGCTGGCCCTCATAACTTTGACCTGGACTCTGTCACCTTGACATGACTTTTGCTCCCAAATTGCTTGCTGAATTCCCCATTGCATAAGCCCTTTCATGAATATGCATGAACCCTTAGCTTAAAACTTCCCCAGTTTTGTTCTTACGGAGACACTGCTTTGGGAAATATCCCCAGTGTTCTCCTTTACTTGTTGCAAGTGAAACTCTTGTTTTTCTTATTCTTTGGCTTGGTTGTATCTTTTGGCTTGACACCCTCCAAGAGGGAAACACAGTTTCAGGTCATAGCATGAAGTAATCTGAGTCAGAAACATAAATTTTCCACATATGGTACTCAAGGTCAAGGTAAAATGAAGTGTCACCAGCTAGACCCCAAGACCTGACCTTTACTGCCCACCTGCTTGTACTCACGGGCCTTTGTCCCATATGTTTCCTTAAGCTCTTCTTGCCAGCTTATCTCTTAACTCTGGCAAATGGAAAGTGAAACTGAACCTCCAGCAATAGCAACTGCCTTGACAAGACCTCCAGCTGGCCTAGACCACCCAGACAAATTTGAGCGTCACCCCTCTGACTCACACCTACACAGATGGACCATAGATGACTGACAACTACCTTTACCTCATTATAGTACTAAAATCTCCATCCAAGGAGGAGCATAAGCCTCATTTACATAACATACAATGTGTGTATAGGCATGTTTCCTTAAGACACATGGGCAACCTTGTGCCCATTTCTGCATATGATGACAAGGCTTCCCTACCTAAATAGTCATCCTAACCCTAAATAAATAACCCTAAATAAACTCACCCTTGCTCAGAGAGTCATGGCTTTGGAAGTTATTCCCCATGTTCTTCTTATTTGCTGCAAATAAAGTTTTCTCCGTGCAACAACTCAACCTGATACAGTTTCTGACTCACCAAGGAGGAACTCACATTGGTTTGGCTACAGTAGGAAATAATAATTTATGATGTATTGGTACTGAGATACAAATTTAAAGTCATAAAATAAACATAATATTACTTTCTTTCAATCCTATCAATGTATATTTGGGAAACCTCCATGGAATTGCTTCCAAATGAGCCTACATTTGGCACCCAGTTGGAACTCCTGGCCTCTCCATGATCATCTCTGCGTACATTTAGCAGTTACTTCATTCCCCCTGGGTTACTGTGGTAGTGGGAAGCAATTCCTTCTGGATAAGATAGAATAGTAACCAAGGGTGTCAGCAAGGAAAGCGAAACAAGCATAAAATCTGACAGCCTGGACTTAACAACACTTCCCAATTAATGAGTACTTACTGTATTCCAGTCATGTGCTAAGGACTGAACATATATGACTCATTACTCCTCACAACAGCTTTGTGAAGTAGGTACTATCATCTCTATTTTGCAGATGAGAACATTGAAATTTGTAAAGATTGTAACCAAAATAACATGAGTTCGCTCCTTGGTGAGTCACAGATGGAAACTACACCAGGTGGAGTTGTCACACAAAGTAAATTTTATTTGTAAATGAAGCTTCTGCTCCATCTTGGGTGGAGATTTTAGTATAATAATGAGGTAAAGGGGACTGTCAGTCATTCCATGGTCCTTCTGAGAAGGCATGAGTTGGGGGTTAAGATTGAAATGGTCTGGGCGATAGGGGCTTGCCAGAACTCATTGTCCAAGCATTAGCTATTGCTTGAAGGGTAGTTTTGGTTTTCATCACAGGATGCTATGCCCATTGGGTCTTTTGCCTGAGTTATGAGATAAGCTAGAAAGAAGAGCTTCAGGAAAAGTGTAAGGCAAAGTTCAGTGGGTACAAGCAGGTAAACGGTAAAAGTCAGGTCTTGGGGTCTAGGCAGTGACAAGATCAGGAGGCTTTATCCACTATATATCTGAAGCACCATCAGAGATGCAAAGATTCTAAGGTGGAAAGGAGTCTGAGAAAACACAAAAAGTCCAATGTTTCTGGAAAAAAAGACCTAAAATTATACTGACTAGGCAAGTAAGCAGGGACCAGATCCTTCGGGTCTTATAACCATGATAAACATGCAATTTTCATCCTAAGAGTAATGAGAATCCATTTGTCAAAGTCACTGTTGCTTACCCAGCAGCCATTCCATAGCTACGATCTTCCTTGCTAATAGAAACCTAATTTGATTATTGGGCTCAAGACAAATACTCAAGGAAGGTAGGTTTATCTCACAACCTCTGGGGATAAATCTAAGCGTGGTAATCCCATTCCCCTTTATCAGGAACTGGTCTGGGAATGGGCACTTATTGAATTTAGGCAAATGATATCTAAGAAGTCAACTGAAACTTTCTGGGAAGGACTTTGCTTTCTGATGAAAGAGAGAGCAGCTAGAGGAACAAGCCTTTTTTCCCCCCTACTCCCAAATTCTTGCTTGGGATGCTGTCCTATGAGAACATTATGTTTGCAATTCATGGTGGTTTTAAAATATGTCCACAAATTATTTGATACTTTTCCTTTAAAAAGGCAGAGCCTGATTCCCTCTCCCTGAATGTGGGCTATACTTACTGACTCACTTCTGATGAACATGAAAGAAGACTTCAAGTACCTTCATTTTGACCTCAGTGTGCTTTATAATCGATTAAGTTCTTCCTTCCAGTTTATCTCTTAATTCAGGCAAAAGATCCTGTGGGCAAAGCATCCCCTGATGGTAACTGAAAATACCCCCTCAAGCAATAAAGGCTGCCCTGAGTCAGCAAGACCCCATGTAATTGACCCAAAGGCAATGATTGACCTGACCTTTACTGCCCACCAGCATGTACCCACTGACCTTTGTCCCTCATTTTCCTTGTATAAACCAAGGAGTATTTTCAGCACTTTGGAGACAGTCTTTGAGACATTAGTCCACTGTCTTCCCAGTGTTGGTTTCACCGAAGTAAATCCCTTTCTTGTTTCACCACTACTCATCTCTCTACCTTTGGATTTTGTCAGCAGTAAGTGGCTGAACCTCATATATTTAGGACCCCCAGATCCAGGTGCTCTTGTACTCCTGCACCCTGGTTATAAACAAAATGTGATAGAAATGACTGTGTGACTTCCAAGACTAGGTCTTAAAAGATATTGTGGATTTATTCTTACTCTCTCCTAGATCATTAACTCTGGGGAAACCAGCTGCCATGTCATGGGGACATTCAAACAGCCTGATGGAGAGGCCCACATGGTTATGAACTGATACCTCTTGTCAATAACCAACAAAGAACTAAGACTTCCTTCCAGTAGCCATGTGAATAAGCCATCTTGGGAATGAATCTTGCAGGCCCACTCAAGCCTTCAGATGCCTGCAGCTCTGGCCAACATCCTTACTGCAGTCTCATGAAAGACCTTGAACCAGGACCACCCAGCTTAGCTGTTTCCAATTTCATGACACACCAGAATTGTAAAATAATGTTTGTTGTGTTGAGGTACTAAATTTTGAGGTATTTTATTACTCAGACTGAGTCCTTGATGACATCCATGACCTACTGAATTAACCAACCATGGCACTGCCCTAATGAGACAGGGAAACTGAAGGGACCCCATAAAAAAATCTATTTTTTCTTTGCTCTTTTTTCTTCTTTTATTATTTTTTAATTTTTTTATTGTTTAGAGAGAGAGAGAACATGCAAGCAGGGGAGAGGGTCAGAAGGAGAAAAAGAGAGAATCCCAAGCAGGCTCCAGGCTCAACACAGAACCTGATGTGGGCCTCGATCCCAAAACCCTGGGATCAGGGCCCAAACCAAAATCAAGAGTTGGACACAACTGACTGAGCCACTCAGGCACCCCTCCTGCTTTTAGTCTTGCTAGAACCTACACCCCTGCCTCATGCATGCCTTGATGTATGTCCTCCTTGTAAAGATCAAGGAGTTAATGATTTCTTTGGAGTCTTTCAGCACAATGGATAATATCTAAGGAGTGACCAGATGAGGTTTTCATGAACATTCTCCAAGACCAGTGACTCCAAACACCTTGACACCAAGACTCCAGGTATAAGTGACTTGTGGAGGACACCTGAGCACTTATCCTTGTTCAACCAGTTCCTGGATACCTGGGAGGACACTTACACCAGACCATCATCCCCACTAAAAACCCCAGACCCCAAACAAAGATGAGACTCATGCTCCATTACTTTCCAAGTCTCCCAGATGCTTTGTCTGTATCTGCTCTATCTTAAATAAACTCTGCTCTCACTTCCTGCTGGCTCACTTTTGATTTCTATCCTGAGCAAAGCCAAGGACCCTCTTGGCTGGTCCTGTGGGACCACTTTGGGTCTGAGGACCCAGCCTGCCTGCATCACTATTACAATTTCTTATTGTTGAAATTAACAAACCCTAAATTTTAAGCCCAATTTCATCGAGTATGCTGTTGCTTGCAGCTGAAAATACCTTTCTACACTATTGAAGGGATTCAAGCAAGAGTGATATGATCAAGTTTACATTTCTATTTTACTTTTTAAATTTATTTTAAGAGAGAGAGCACTCGTGCAAGCGAGAAGGGGAGGGCAGAGAGAGAGAGAGAGAGAGAGAGACAGAGCATCCCAAGCAGATTCACATTGACAGTGCAGAGCTCGATGCAGGGCCTGAACTAGCAAACTGTGAGATCATGTCCTGAGCTAAAACCAAAAGCCAGACACTTAACCAACTGAGCCACCTAGATGCCCCCAAATTTAAATATTTAAAAGTTCATCCTTGGGAGACTTTCACCTCTGCTACTGGGGTTATCTTGGACGAGCTCATTGGAACTAATTTTCCCATTGAGAAATAGTAGAAAAGCTGAAAATTTTTCAAAAGCATCTATTCAAGGTGTTAGATAACTACCAAGGTCATTGAAGCTTAGGGAAGAATTTTGAAGCCAGGATTTAAGAGGAAAATGAAACCCAGAGAAGTTAAGTCCATATTGGGGGATACTTTTCCCCATAAGGACATCTACTAATTCCAGAAGAGGCAGAGGAAAGATCTAGCATAATTTTGGTTAGATTTAGGGGGCTAAAGAGGAAAAATTAGACTTCCAGGACTACCAAGGAAAGGGGGCTTTGATAAAACCCACATACTTTGGGTTGCAAACTTGAAGGACAACCCCTTAGGAAAAAAGGTGAATAGGAAATAAATCAGCTTTCACATAAAGCCCAGCTTCTTATTATCTCAATCCATGATTGAATAAAGTGACCTGGAATTTGTAATACCTCTAGGTTAGTAATCTACTAGGAAGAAACAAATATAAAACACTTTTCTGAAGATAACTTTATCAAGAGCCCCAAATTATTACTACATTTTTTATACACAATCAAAAATTTAAAAGTAGGGTTGCCTGAGTGGCTCAGTCAATTGAGCATTCGACTCTTGACTTCAGCTCAGGTCATGATCCCAGGGTTGTGGGATCAAGCCCCATGCTGGGCTCTGTGCTGCATGGAGCCTGCTTAAGATACTCTCTCTTTCCCTCTGACCCTCTCCCCTGCTCATGCTCTCTCTCTCTGTCAAACAAAAATAAATTACAAAGTATATTATTTATCTATTGCTATTTGCCCCCAGACTCAGAACCTTAAAACAACACCAAAAAAATAGCTCAGTTTCCGTGGGTCATGAATTCAAGAACAGCTTAGCTGGGTGGTCCTTACTCTGGGTCACTCATGACATTGCTGTTATCTGAACACTTAACTAGGACTGGAGGATCCACTTCCAAGATGGTGCACTCACATGGTTGTTGGCAAGAAGCCTCAGCTTCTCACCACATGTGCCTCTCCATAGTGCTGTTTAGGTATCCTAATGACATGGCAACTAGCTTCCCCCAGAATGAATGATTAAAGAGAGAACAAGAAAGAAGCCATCATGCCTTTTGTGACCTAGTCTCAGAAGTCACACACCATCATTTCAACCATATTCTATTCATTAGAAGTAACCACTAAGTCCAGCCCACACTTGGGGGTAGGGTACATGGGTTTAACCTCTTGAAGGAAGAAAAATAGAGGAATTTGTGGACATATATTAAAACCACAACACACACTATACCTGGGTCTTAATTTTGCTGAGGCTTAGACCTGATGATAGGATATGCACACAATCCTCAACCCATGAAGAGATAAACATAACAACTCTGAGGAATATTAAGGACAGATTTCAGCTATAATGGCCACTTTCTAGACTTCTACCCATGCCTTGTCTATGCTTATATTTTCATGTAATTATAGAAATTTCACAGTTGGTAGCAATTTGAAGGTCCCACAGGTCCAAACTCCTACCTCCTATACTATAAAAATGCCTTTTAAACATCTAGCTTCTAGGGGTGCCTGGGTGGCTCAGTCAGTTAAGCATCCAACTCTTGGGTTTCAGGTCAGGTCATGATCTCATGGCTTCATGAGTTCGAGCCCCACATCATGCTCTGTGCTGACAGTGCGGAGCCTGCTTGGGATTCTTTCTCTGCCTCTCCCCCACTCACACTGTCTCTGTCTCTCTCAAAAATTAATTTAAAAAAATTTTAACATCTAGCTTCTATTTGAATATTCAATAATGGAGGGGCATCTGAGTGACTCAGTTGGTTGGGTGTCTGACTCTTGATTTCGGCTCAAGTCATGATCTCCCAGTTCATGGGATCAAGTCCTGCATCAGGCTCAGTGTTGACAGTGCAGAGACTGCTTGGGATTCTCTCTCTCCCTCTCTCTTCCCCTCTCCCCCAAACTCTCTCTCAAAGTAAATAAATAAACATTAAAAAAATAATGGATACTAACCCCAATGTTGATAGCAGAACTTTCAACAATAGCCAAATCATGGAAAGAGCCCAAATGTCCATCAACTGATGAATCAATAAAGAAGATGTGGTTTATAAACAAAATGGGATACTACTTGGCAATGAGAAAGAATGAAATTCTGCCATTTCCAACAACATAGATGGAACTGGAGGGTATTATGCTAAGAGAAATAAGTCAGTCAGAGAAAGAAAGATATCATATGTTTTCACTCATATGTAGAACTTGTGAAACTTAACAGAAGACCATGAGGGAAGGGAAGGGGAAAAATAGTTTCAAACAGAAAGGGAGGCAAACCCATAAGAGACTCTTAAATACAGAGAACAAACTGAGGGTTGATGGAGGGGGTAGGGGAGAGGAGGAAATGGGCGATGGGTATTGAGGAGGGCACTTGTTGGGATTAGCACTGGGTGTTGTATGTAAGCAATGAATCACGGGACTCTACCCCCAAAACTAAGAGCACACTGTATACACTGTATGTTAGCTAACTTGGCAATAAATTATATTAAAAAAAAATTTACTTAAAAACATTCTCCATTACTTCCTGTAACACCCTTGACATTTGCTGCAAATACACGTTCATTAAAAAAAAAAACCATTAGGGTGACTGGGTGGCTCAGTCGGTTAAGTGTCCAACTTCAGCTCAGGTCACGATCTCGCAGTTTGTGAGTTCAAGCCCCACGTTGGGCTCTGTGCTGGCAGCTCAGAACCTGGAGCCTGCTTCGGATTCTGTGTTTCCCTCTTTGCCCCTACCCCGCTCATGCTCACTCTCTCTCTCTTTCTCCCAAAAAATAAATAAACATTAGGATCAGGAGCCAAGATGGCAGAACAGCATGGAAGTTTTTTTGTGTCTCGCGTCCATGAAATACAGCCAGATCAATACTAAACCATCCTTCACACCTAGAAAACTGATTTGAAGATTAAAACAACAATCTGCACAAACTGAACCACAGAACTCAGCAGGTGCACTGCGTGGAGAGGTGAACTGGGAGAGAGAGAAGTTGCAGAGGGCAGGGAGCTGTATTTGCTTGTGGAGACAGGACAGAGATGGGGGGGAGAGTACAGGAAAAGCACCCCCCAAGAACATCTGGAGAGAAAGTGGAAAATTGGAAACAACCGCAGGGACTAAACTAAAAAGGGAGAAAGAATAAAGGAGAGGGTTTAAATTCCATTAAGACTGTAAACAAGGGGAGTGCAAAGGCTGCAACTCCGCAGCTCAATACCTGGCGGTGCTCTGGTAGGAAGTCCGAGTCCCCAGGAGCAGAGTGGGGTCTGGGAGATCCTCGGACCACATGGGGAGAAATGGATCCTCTGCTGGAAGGACATTTGGTAGAGGTTGTGTGGCCACCCAGTTCCAGCAGACCCCAGAGAACAACCACATTCACTGCTGCTGGAACAAGGATTTTAAGTGAGAAGCCTGGTGCCAGAGGTGTGTTGTGATTTTCCATAATACCTGAAACACTGCTGCTACATGATCACGTGAACTTTATCCGGGGCAGGCTGGCATCCAGCCACAGTCTCTGGGCATTGGCAGCAGCATGGTCTCGCAAACGTCCCTGAGTGTAGCCAGCACCATGCCATTGTCAGTGAGATACTCATCCAGAGGATCTGAGCAGGTCAAAGCTGCAAACCCTCAGAAGTGAGAGTTCGGGAAACACAGCCGCATATGAGATGAAACTCAGGAGGGAGGTGCCACCTGACAACCTGACAACCTGGTCACAGACACTGTAAAAGCAGGGAGTGGATGGAAGCCAGAGACAAAGGACAGGTGCATGATTGCTGGTCCGGGAGAGCAGAGTTCCAATACTAGAGACTGGGTAGCTGGGTGATACTATTTTCACCCTTCTCGCCCATGTGCATACACATCTACAAGCACCACAACAATCCACCCCAGTAAGCTAAGCAGTGCCATCTAGTGGAGAATGGAGCCGTTACACTAAGCCCTGCCCAACAGGGCAAACTTCACTCTTCAGGAACACCACAAATATCTCTGCTTGCTTACTTTACGGACAATAAAGTGCTTCATAGTTTGACTTCTAGGGGAAAACTACGTAATTTCAGTTGTATTTCACTCTGTTCTCTGTTCCACTTATTCAATTATCTTTTTTTCTTTGTCATTTCTTTTCTTTTTGTTGAATATAGAAAGAGAAAAATTTTTTATTTTCAAACTTTATTAAAAATATTTTTCTTTAATTTTTTTACTGTACTATTTACGTTTTTGTAAGTTTTTCAAATTCTATTTTACTTCCATCATTTCATTTTATTCTGATTCATAGAATATATTATCTCCAATTTCAAACCTTTTCCTTTTTTTTCTTTTCTTTCTTTTTTATCCTTTTTTTTGTTTGTTTTTCTTTTTTCCTTTTTCCTCTAATCTATCAAACTCCTTTCAATAACCATACCAAAACACACCTAGGATCTAGCATCATTTATTTGATGTGTGTGTGTGTGTGTGTGTGTTGTTTTTAATTGTTTAACTTTAATTTTGTTTCTTTTTCACCTTATTAATTCCTTTTCTTCCTTCAAAATGATGAAACAAAGTAATTTGCCCCAAGAGAAAGAGCAGGAAGAAACAACAGCCAGGGACTGAATTATCACAGATACATGAAAAATGTCTTTGCTGTTCTGCTTCTATTTCCTTTAGGTGTGCTGTTAGATTTTGTATTTGGGATTTTTCTTGTTTCTTGAGATAGGCCTGGATTGCAATGTATTTTCCTCTCAGGACTGCCTTTGCTGCATCCCAAAGAGTTTGGATTATTGTCTTTTCATTTTCATTTGTTTCCATATATTTTTTAATTTCTTCTCTAATTTCCTGGTTGACCCATTCATTTCTTAGTAGGGTGTTCTTTTTTTTTATTTTTTAAAATGTTTATTGCTGAGACACAGAGACAGAGCATGAGTGGTGGAGGGGCAGAGAGAGAGGGAGACACACAATCCAAAGCAGGCTCCAGGCTCTGAGCTATCAGCACAGAGCCAGACGCAGGGCTGGAACTCACAGACCGTGAGATCACCACTTGAGCTGAAGTCGGATGCTCAACCAACTGAGCCACCCAGGCGCCCCAAGTAGGATGTTCTTTAACCTCCATGCTTTTGAAAGTTTTCCAGACTATTTCCTGTGGTTTATTTCAAGTTTCATAGCATTGTGGTCTGAAAGTGTGCATGGTATGATCTCAATTCCTGTATACTTATGAAGGGCTGTTTTGTGACCCAATATGTGATCTATCTTGGAGAATGTTCCATGTGCACTCGAGAAGACAGTATATTATGTTGCTTTGGGATGCAGAGTTGTAAAAATATCTGTCAAGTCCATGTGATCCAATGTATCATTCAGGGCCCTTGTTTCTTTATTGATCCTGTGTCTAGATGATCTATCCATTGTTGTAAGTGGAGTGTTAAAGTCCCCTGCAATTACCACATTCTTATCAATAAGGTTGCTTGTGTTTGTGAGTAATTGTTTTATACATTTGGGGGCTCTCATATTCGGTGCATAGACATTTATAATTGTTAGCTCTTCCTGATGGATAGACCCTGTAATTTTTATATAATGCCCTTCTTCATCTCTTGTTACAGCCTTTAACTTAAAGTCTAGTTTGTCTGATAAAAGTATGGCTACTCCAGCTTTCTTTTGACTTCCAGTAGCATGATAGATAGTTCTCCATCCCCTCACTTTCAATCTGAAGGTGTCTTCAGGTCTGAAATGAGTCTCTTGTAGACAGCAAATAGATGGGTCTTGCTTTTTTTTTATCCATTCTGATACCCTATGTCTTTTGGTTGGAGCATTTAGTCCATTTACATTCAGTGTTATTACTGAAAGACATGGGTTTAGAGTCATTGTGATGTCTTCAGGTTTCATGCTTGTAGTGATGTCTCTGGTACTTTGTGGTCCTTGCAACATTTCGCTCACAGAATCCCCCTTAGGATTAGTGGCTTAGTGGTGATGAATTCCTTCAGTTTCTGTTTGTTTGGGAAAACCTTTATCTCTCCTTCTATTCTGAATGACAGACTTGCTGGATAAAGGATACTTGGCTGCATATTTTTTTCTGTTCCTCACATTGAGGATTTCCTGCGATTCCTTTCTGGCCTGCCAAGTTTCAGTAGATAGGTCTGCTACTACCCTTATGTGTCTACCTTTGTAAGTTAGGGCCTGTTTATTCCCTAGCTGCTTTCAGAATTCTTTGTCCTCGTATTTTGCCAGTTTCACTATGATATGTCGTGCAGAAGATTGATTCAAGTTACGTCTGAAGGGAGTTCTGTGTGCCTCTTGGATTTCAATGCCTGTTTCCTTTCTCAGATCAGGGAAGTTCTCAGCTATGATTTGTTCCAAGTACACCTTAAGACCTTTCTCTTTTCTTCTTCTGGAATTCCTATGATATGGATATTGTTCCATTTGATTGCATCACTTAGTGCTCTAATTCTTAGTGATCTAATTGCTCTAATTCTCCCCTCATACTCCTGGATTTTTTTTATTTCCCTTTTTCTCAGCTTCCTCTTTTTCCATAATTTTATCCTCTAATTCACCTATTCTCTCATCTGCCTCTTCAATCCATGCTATGGCTGCCTCCATTTTATTTTGCACCTCATTTATAGCATTTTTTAGTTCCTCATGACTGTTTCTTAGTCCCTTGATCTCTGTAATAGATTCTCTGCTGTCCTCTATGATTTTTCCTAGCCCAGCGATTAATTTTATTGCTATTGTTCTAAATTCTTGTTCCATTATATTGCTTAAATCTGTTTTGATCAATTCGTTAGCTGTCGCTACTTCCTGGAGTGCCTTTTGAGGAGAATTCTTCTGTTTTGTCATTTTGGCTAGTCCCTGTGGTAGCTCCAAACTGCAGGACACTTCCCTTGTGCTGTCCGGAGAAACTTGTGTTGGTGGGCGGGGCCGCAGTCAGACCCAATGTGTGCCCCCAGCCCACCACTGGGGCCACAGTCAGACTGGTGTGTACCTTATCTTCCCCTCTCCCAGGGTCAGGACTCACTGTGGAGTGGTGTGGCCCCTGTCTGGGCTGCTTGTACACTGCCAGGCTTGTGGTGCTGTTTTGATGGGATCTGGTCAAGGGCGTATTAGCCAGGGATGATCTGCAAGGTGCACAGGGGCAGGAGGGGTGGGCTTAGCTAGCTTTGCCATTGATGGTCCCCTGCGGGAGGGGCCCTGCAGCACTGAGAGGGAGGCAGACCCCTCAGAGGGATGGATCTACAGAAGCACAGCATTGGGCGTTTACATGGTGCAAGCAAGTTTGGTGATGGGAACTGGTTCCCTTTGGAATTTTGGCTGGGAGATGGGAGAGGTAAATGGCGCTTGCCAGCACCTTTGTTCCCCTGATGAGCTCTGTCCTTCTGGGGCTCAACAACTCTCCCTCCAAGCGTCCTCACACCCTCCCCGCTCTCTGAGAGCAGAGCTGTTGGCTTTTTAACATTCCAGATGTTAAGTCCCACTGGCTTTCAGAACTCAGGCAGTCCGGCTCCTCTGCTTTTGCAACCCAGTCTTCAGTGGCTCTGCCTTGCCCGGCAGGCTGCCCCTCCACCGCCCTGGCTCCCTCATGCCAGTCTGTGTAGCACACACAACCTCTCTGCCCTTCCTATCCTCTTCCATGGACCTTTTGTCTACACTTGGCTCCAGAGAGTCTGTTCTGCCAGTCTTCGGACAGTTTTCTGGGTTATTGAGGCAGATGTGGGTGGAATCTAAGCAATCAGCAGCACGATGTGAGCCCAGCGTCCTCCTACACCGCCATCTTCCCAGCTCTCCCTTTCTAGCTTCTTTAGGTGTAAGGTTAGGAGGTGTTTTTAAGATTTTCTTGTTCCTTGAGTTGAGCCTATATTGCTATATCCTTGCTTCCTAAGACCTCCTTTGCTGCATCCCCAAAGTTTTGGACTGTCATGTATTCATTTCCATTTGCTTTCATGTATTTTTTTATTTCTTCTTTAATTTCCTGGTTAATCCATTCATTCTTTAGAAGGATGCTCTTTAAGCTCCATGTGTTTGTGGTATTCCCAAATTTTTTCTTGTGGTTGACTTCAAGAATCATACCATTGTGGTCTGAAGATATGCATGGTATGTTTTTTATCTTTCTGTACTTGTTCAGGACTGATTTGTGACCTAGTATGTGATCTATTCAGGAGAATGTTCCATGTGCACTAGAAAAGACTGTATTCTGCTACTTTAGGATAAAATGTTCTGAATATATCTGTTAAGTCCATTGGTCCATTGTGTCATTCAAAGCCATTTTTTCCTTATTGATTTTGCTTAGGTGGTCTGTCCATTGATGTAAGCAGGGTGTTAACATCCCATACTATTTTTACATTATTATCAATGTTTTTTATTAATTGATTTATATAGTTGGCTTCTCTCAAATGGGGGACCTATATATTTACAATTGTTAGACCTTCCTGTTGTATAATCTTCTTTATTCTGATATAGTGCCCTACTTCATCTCTTGTTAGTCTTTGGTTTAATATCTAGATTGTCTGATATAAGTATGGCTACTCCAGCTTTCTTTTGATGCCCATTAGCATGACAGGTGGTTCTCCATCTCCTTATTTTCAGTCTGGAGGTGTCTTTAAGTCTAAAATGAGTGTCCTGTGAGCATCATATAGATGGGTCTCGTTTTTTTTTATTGATTCTGATACCCTATGCCTTTTGATTTGAGCATTTAGTCAATTTACATTCATTGTAATTATTGCTAGATAAGAATTTAGTGCCATTGTATCACCTGTAAAGTCGCTGATTCTGGAGATTTTCTCTGTTCCTTTCTAGTCTTTGTTGCTTCTGGTTTTTCTTTCCCACTCACAGAATCCCCTTTAATATTTCTTGCAGGGCTGGTTTAGTGGTCATTAACTCCTTTAGTTTTTGTTTGGGAAATTTTATCTCTCTTTCTATTCTGAACGACCGCCTTGCTGGATAGAGTATTCTTGGTTGCATACTTTTCCTATTCAGCACATTGAATCTATCATGGCATTCCTTTCTGGGCTGCCAGGTTACTATGGAGAGATCTACTGTGAACATGATTTGTTTTCCCTTGTAGGTTAAGGATTTCTTTTCCCTTATCACTTTCAGGATTCTTTCCTTATCTCTATATTTTAAAATTTTTACTGCAATATGTCTTTGTTTTGGCTGGGTTTTATTGGATTTAATGAGAGCTCTTTAGGCCTTCTGGAATTTGATGTCTGTTTCCTTCCTCATATTAGGGAAGTTTTCAGCTATAAATTTCTTCAAATAAACCTTCTGCCCTTTCTCCCCCCTCTTCTTTTTCTGGGACTCCTATGATATGAATATTATTATGCTTTATGAAGTAAATGAGTTCCCAAAGTCTACATTTGTGATCCAGCACTTTTCTTTGCCCCTTCTTTTCAGCTTGACTATTTTCCATAATTCTGCCCTCAATATCACTGATTCATTCCTCCACTATATCTATCCTCATTGTCTTTACATACAGTTGGATTTACATCTCGGTTATACCATTTTTATTTCAGCCTGACTAGTTTTTAGCTCTTTTATCTCTGCAGTAAGAGATTCTCTAGCATCTTGTATGCTTTTCTCAAACCCAGCTAGTATCCTTATGATTGTTGTTTTAAATTCTGGTTCAGCCATATTACTCATATCTCTTTTGATTATATCCCTGGGTGTGACCTATCCATGTTCTTTCTTTTGGGCTCAATTCCTCCATCTTGACATTTTGTCTAGGTCACTGTTTTTTGTGTGTGTTATGAAAATTTGTTATATTTTCTGCTCCTGAGAGTAATGGCTATATTAATAAAAGGTCCTATACTGGCCAGGGTCTGGTGCTTGAGGAAGTGTTTCAGAGTATGTGTTTTGCTATTGTGTTTTGGCTGATCTTTCCCTCAGGTCAGTCCTCTGTAGAGTTTCTCCTTGCCTAAAGTGAGGAGGGTTTAGACCTTGTCCAGTGTGTGGCATTTTAAACTAGGTGTGCTTTGGCCTTCTTGTTAAAATAAGCCTGATCCTATTTCCACAAGGGCTTGCAGGAGTTTGTGCTGGTCTTCTGGGGAGGGTCCTGTTGTGCTGGTTCTCAGGCTGACTTGCCCCAGTAAAGATGCACCTGCAGGGTGTGGTTTGGTGTTGCTTGGTGTAAGTGGCTCCAGCCTCCACTAGGGGGCACTGTGATGGTCACTGAATTCTGTCCATGCTGATGGGCAGGGGGGGGAAATAGTGTCACCTGGCTCTCTCACCCTGAGAGTGGAATTCACACCTGCCACCATTCAGGAAGCCCTCACAGAAGAGTGAATAATCTCCCTGCTTGTATTCCAGGCTTCCGTCAGAAACCTGCTCTCACCCTGTGTTGGGGTGGTCTGCCTGCCTGGCGACATAGCACTCCCATGTTCTATCTCAGGTGCACGGCTGGGTCTCAAAACCTCCAAATTTAGGGGCCTGGTGTGGCTTGGGCCCCTGCTAATCCTCTGCAGGAGGGTCTCAGCTGTGGCTGTTGCCATTCTGTCCCAGAAAAGGAGTTGCATGACTGTGCAGGGGCTCAGAGCCTAGGGCAAAGTGCAGCCAAAACCTGGCTTCCAGGCTAGCTGCTTTCAGCAGGTGTCTCTGCTGCTATGCTAAATAACAGAGCTGCTCAATGGCACGCCCGCTGTCTCTTTTGTCCTCTGAGAGGCAGTGCCACCTCTCCCAAATGCACTGCAAGAAGGGGAACTGTTTCTCCTGATGCAACCCAGAGAATCCTCAGAGCATGCTGTCTGCTCCAGGGCCTCTACCCTACTTCCCCGCTGCCAAACCCTCCAGGCATGACCCTGGCAATGGTGCTGAGTTCTAAAACTTCAGACTTTGAGCTCCTCTGCTTGAAAAAATTGCAATAATCAGATCCTCTTCCTTTCCCAGTCAATGGCTTTGGAGAAAAGCTTTTCTCATGCAATCTCTGCCCAGTGCTTTCTCTCTTTATCTCTTCCTCTCTCTTTCTCACTCTCCCTCTACTCTGTGATCAGGGCTCCCTCCCCTCCTCAGCCCACGCAATTCTTTCCTCCCTTAAATCAAATCTCTGCAGCTCCTACCTTTCACAGTGGGCTGTTTTTCTCCCTGTAGATGTGCAGTTTGTTCTCTCAGTCCTCAGATCGATTTCTTGGGTGTTCAGAATGATTTGATATTTATCTAGCTGTGTTCACGGTTGGAGGAAAGCATAGGGTTCCCCTACTACTCCGCCATCTTAACTCTTCCTCATAGCTTCTTTTCTTTTAGTGTTTATTTTTGAAAGAGAGAGAGAGAATGATCAAGCAAGTGGGGGAGGGGCAGAGAGAGAGGAAGACAGAGGATCGGAAGTAGGCTCTGTGTTGAGAGCACAGATGCGGGGCTCAAACTCAGGAATTACAAGATCATGAATTGACCCTAAGTTGGACACTTAACCAACTGACCCACCCAGATGCGCCAATACTTCTTTATCCATTCACCAGTCAATAGACATTTGGGCTCTTTCCATAATTCAGCTATTGTTGCTAATGCTGCTGTAAACATTGGGGTGCATGTATCCCTTCGAATTAGTATTAAACTATTCTTTATCACATTCAAGTGGGATAACTAGGGAAGAGATGTGTAGAAGGTATAAAAAGCCCCTGATTTTTGTTTTCTTAGAGGTTTCTTTTTGCCAATTAATTCATTAACAAGCCCCAAGAGTTGCTTCAAAAATTGGTATCTCCAGTGAAATATGAGTAAAACAATGAGAAAAGAACAAGCCAAAAGTACACATAAGGCAACATGCAGAGAGAGAGAGAATTGGAGAGAAAGAGATTTC
Organism: Leopardus geoffroyi; assembly: GCF_018350155.1. Lineage (NCBI taxonomy): Eukaryota > Metazoa > Chordata > Mammalia > Carnivora > Felidae > Leopardus > Leopardus geoffroyi. Next base: position 63,802,338 of record NC_059343.1, on the reverse strand, counting down.
TAACAAACAATAAATAAAATTCCAAGAAAAAAAACACACACACCCCAAAATTATAAGAACAAGAAGGTAACACCTAGATGAACTCTAGATACCTTTGTACCAGTCTTCCTATTATAAAATCCTGGAGGATTTTCACTCCCTTGCAACCTGGAGTGGCCAAGTGACCAAGTTTTGGACAATTGATGTGACCCTAAAACAGAAAGTTTACGTTTTCCTCTAGACCTTTTGCCCCTCCTGCTAACTAGGAAATAACAAAAGCTGGAACAGCTACCTTGAACTCAGACATGGCAGACCTTCCTTATAAGCTTTGTACCACTTACCTTTACAGTGTTAATTCAAGAGAGAAACCAACTTATATCTTGTTTAAACTACCTGTGTACAATCCCGAGTCTCTTTGTTACAGTACCTATACCATCCCTAATGTTGAGCTAAACTTACAAAATTTTAAAAAGTACACACTGAGTCAGGGGAACATGAGTAGACACACCAATGGGACAAAAGAGAAAGTCTATAAAAGAGACAAATCCATACAGAAAATCAATACAAAATCAAATCAGTGGGGTAAGGATGAACTTTATTTTTTAAATGAATGGTGTTGAGACAACTTAGTAACTATATAACAAAAGATAAAGTTCAATCTCTTCCATACACCATATGATAGGTTAAAGTCTAAGTGGAATAAAAATTTAATGCATTTACCCTTTGACCCAACAGTTACACTCCTGCAAATTTATTCACTGTGATAAAAAACAAAATTGAGCTGAGTAAATTTAAAGATACTGACTTTATTTAATGATTAATGAATCAAGAAGCATTCCATGTAGCATATAGAAAGGAGCTCTGAAGAGCTGTACAGAATGAAAGTCTTTTATATGCAGAAGAGTACAGAAAAGGGAATTTACTGGAAAAGAGTGGGTTAATTCAGGCAAGGTCACTTTCCTATGGGGGACAGGAGTCTATCAAGTGGATTACCTCACTAGTGCTGACCAGATAATTCCGGATTAAGTGGTTATAGGTTAAATTCTTTGGAGAGATTGAAACTGCACTTAGGTTAAGTATTAAGTCTTGATTTGCTTATGTGGGGTTTAGCAAAAGTGACTCTATTTTGGGCATGTTGTCTCTTTTTAAAAAACAGTAAAAACATATCTGCACTTATGGTTTAATGTGTGTACACTTTCTCATTGTTTGTAATAGTAAAATACAGGAAAAATTCCCAAGTGTCTATGAATAAGCACTAAATAAACTATAGTATATTTATGTAACTAAATACTGTACTTTTAAAGCTGTAAGAAAGAATGAGGGATCTCTATAAGCACTTATATGTCTTTAAGGATGCATTTAGGTGAAGAAAGCAAGATGCAGAATAGCATATAGTAATATACTACCTATTGTGTAAGGAAGGGAGGAAATGAGAATATTTATAAGCATAATTTGGAGAGATTACAAGTTCACTTTCAGACCACCACCAATAAAGCAAATACTATAATAAAGTGGGTGAGATAAATTTTGTTTTTCCAGTGCATATAAAAATTGTTTATACTACACTGAAGTCTATTAAGTGTACAATAGCATTATTCCCAAAAACAATGTATATACATTAATTTAAAAATACTTTATTGCTAAAAATACAAACCATCATCTGAGCTTTCAGAAAGTTGTACTTTGCTGGTGGAGTGTCTTGCCTCAATCTTTATGGCAGCTGACTGATCAGGGTAGTAGTTGATGAAGGTTGAGGTAGCTGTGGCAATTTCTTAAAATAAGGCAACAATGGAATACGGGAGCCCCCAAATATATAAAACAATTAATCACAAACACAAGCAACCTTATTTATAAGAATGTGGTAAATGCAGGGGACTTTAATACTCCACTTACAGCAAATGGATAGATCATCTAGACACAGGATCAATAAAGAAACAAGGGCCCTGACTGATACATTGGATCACATGGACTTGACGATATATTTAGAACTCTGCATCTCAAAGCAACAGAATATAATTCTTCTCAAATGCACATGGAACATTCTCCAAGATATATCACATACTGGGTCACAAAACAGCCCTTCATAAGTATACAGGAATTGAGATCATACCATGCACACTTTCAGACCACAATGCTATGAAACTTGAAATTAACCACAGGAAAAAGTATGGAAAATCTCCAAAAGCATGGAGGTCAAAGAACACCCTACTAAAGAATGAATGGGTCAACCAGGAAATTAGAGAAGAAATTAAGAAATATATGGAAACAAATGAAAATGAGAAGACAACAATCCAAAAGCTTTGGGATGCAGCGAAGGCAGACCTGAGAGGAAAATACATTGCAATGCAGGCCTATCTCAAGAAACAAGAAAAATCCCAAATACAAAATCTAACAGCACACCTAGAGGAAATAGAAGTGGAACAGCAAAGACACCCCAAACCCAGCAGAAGAAGAGAAATAATAAAGATCAGAACAGAAATAAACAATATAGAATCTAAAAAAAACTGTAGAGCAGAACAATGAAAGCAAGAGTTGGTTTTTTGAAAAAATAAACCAAATGGATAAACCTCTATCTAGCCAGGCTTCTCAAAAAAAAAAAAAAAAAAAAACAAACAAAAAAAAAAAAAAAAACAAGGGGGGATGTAGGTGACCCAAATAGATAAAATCATGAATGAAAATGGAATTATTACAGCCAATCCCTCAGAAATACAAGCAATTATCAGGGAATACTATAAAAAATTATATGCCAACAAACTGGACAACCTGGAAGAAATGGACAAATTCCTCAGCACCCACACACTTCCAAAACTCAAACAGGAAGAAATAGAAAATTTGAACATACCCATAACCAGCGAAGAAATTGAATCAGTTATCAAAAATCTCCCAACAAATAAGAGTCCAGGACCAGATGGCTTCCCAGGGGAATCCTACCAGACATTTAAAGCACAGATAATACCTATCCTTCCCAAGCTGTTCCAAAAAAATAGAAACGGAAGGAAAACCTCCAGACTTATTCTATGAAGCCAGCATTACTTTGATTCCCAAACCAGACAGAAACCCAGCAAAAAAAGAGAACTACAGGCCAACATCGCTGATGAATACGGATGCAAAAATTCTCAATAAGATACTAGCAAATCTAATTCAACAGCATATAAAAAGAACTATTCACCATGATCAAGTGGGATTCATTCCTGGGCTCCAGGGCTGGTTCAACATTTGGAAATCAATCAATGTGATACATGACATTAAGAAAAGAAAAGAAAAGAAAAGAAAAGAAAAGAAAAGAACCATATGATCCTGTCAATCCATGCAGAAAAAGCATTTGACAAAATTCAGCATCCTTCCTTAAAAAAACCTTCGAGAAAGTCAGGATAGAAGGAACATACTTAAACATCATCAAAGCCATTTATGAAAAGCCCACAGCTAATATCATCCTCAATGGGGAAAAACTGAGAGCTTTCCCCCTGAGATCAGGAACATAATAGGAATGTCCACTCTCACCACTGTTGTTTAACATAGTGTTGGAAGTGCTAGCATCAGCAATCAGGCATCAAAAGGAAATCAAAGGCATCAAAATTGGCAGAGATGAAGTCAAACTTCCACTTTGTACAGACGACATGATATTATACGTGGAAAACCCGATAGACTCCACCAAAAGTCTGCTAGAACTGATACATGAATTCAGCAAAGTCGCAGGATACAAAATCAATGTACAGAGATCAGTTGCATTATTATACACTAATAATGAAGCAGCAGAAAGACAAATAAAGAAACTTATCCCATTCACAATTGCACCAAGAAGCATAAAATACCTAGGAATAAACCTAACCAAAGATGTGAAAGATCTGTATGCTGAAAACTATAGAAAGCTTATGAAGGAAATTGAAGAAGATATAAAGAAATGGAAAAACATTCTGTGCTCATGGATTGGAAGAATCAATATTGTTAAAATGTCAATACTACCCAAAGCTATCTACACATTCAATGCAATCCCAATCAAAATTGCACTAGCATTCTTCTCGAAGCTAGAACAAGCAATCCTAAAATTTGTATGGAACCACAAAAGGCCCCGAATAGCCAAAGTAATTTTGAAGAAGAAGACCAAAGCAGGAGGCATCACAATCCCAGACTTTAGCCTCTACTATAAAGCTGTAATCATCAAGACAGTATGGTGTTGGCACAAAGATAGACACATAGACCAAGGGAATAGAATACAAACCCCAGAATTAGACCCACAAAAGTATGGCCAACTAATCTTTGACAAAGCAGGAAAGAATAGCCAATGGAAAAAAGACAGTCTCTTTAACAAATGGTGCTGGGAGAACTGGACAGCAACATGCAGAAGGTTGAAACTAGACCACTTTTTTACACCATTCATGAAAATAAACTCAAAATGGATAAAAAACCTAATGTGAGACAAGAAACCATCAAAACCCTAGAGGAGAAAGCAGGAAAAAACCTCTCGGACCTCAGCAGCAGCAATTTCTTACTTGACACATCCCCAAAGGCAAGGGAATTAAAAGCAAAAATGGACTATTGGGAACTCATGAAGATAAAAAGCTTCTGCACAGCAAAGGAAACAATCAACAAAACTAAAAGGCAACCAACGGAATGGGAAAAGATATTTGCAAATGACATATTGGACAATGGACTAGTATCCAAAATCCATAAAGAGCTCACCAAACTCCACACCCAAAAAAGAAATAATTCAGTGAAGAAATGGGCAGAAAACATGAATAGGCACATCTCTAAAGAAGACATCCAGATGGCCAACACGCACATGAAAAGATGCTAAACGTCACTCCTCATCAGGCAAATAGAAATCAAAACCACACTCAGATACCACCTCATGCCAGTCAGAGTGGCTAAAATGAACAAATCAGAAGATTATAGATGCTGGCAAGGATGTGGAGAAACGGGAACCCTCTTGCACTGTTGGTGGGAATGGAAACGGGTTCATCTGCTCTGGAAAACAGTGTGTAGGTTCCTCAAAAAATTACAAATAAATCTACCCTATGACACAGCGATAGCACTGCTAGGAATTTACTCAAGGGATACAGGAGCGCTGATGCACAGGGGCATTTGTACCCCAATGTTTATAGCAGCACATTCAACAATAGCCAAATTATGGAAAGAGCCTAAATGTCCATCAACTGATGAATGGATAAAGAAATTGTGGTTTATATACACAATGGAATACTATGTGGCAATGAGAAAGAATGAAATATGGCCTTTTGTAGCAATGTGGATGAAACTGGAGAGTGTTATGCTAAGTGAAATAAGTCATACAGAGAAAGACAGATACCATATGTTTTCACTTTTATGTGGATTCTGAGAAACTTAACAGAAGACCATGGGGGAGGGGACAAAAAAAAGGCTAGGGAGGGAGGGAGCCAAACCATAAGAGACTCTTAAAAACTGAGAACAAACTGAGGGTTGATGGGGGGTGGGAGGGTGGGTGATGGGTATTGAGGAGGGCACCTGTTGGGATGATCACTGGGTGTTGTATGGAAACCAATTTGACAATAAATTTCATATTTAAAAAAAAAACAAGGCAATGATGAAGGTTTCCACATTAATTACCTCTTCTTTTAGTGAATAATTTCTATAGAAAATGCAATGCTCTTTGTAATATTTTACCCACAGTAGAATTTCCTTCAGTGTTCTCAAACCCTATTACTGCTTTATCAAATAAGTTTGTATAATATTCTAACTCCTTTGTTGTCATTTGAACAATCCTCACAGCATCTCTATCACACTCCCATTGGTTATAGTCCCACAGTAGTCTACTTATAAAAATATTAATGGTAGGGGCATATGGGTGGCTCAGTCAGTTGAGGTTCCAACTTTGTCACAGGTCATGATCTCACAGTTTGTGGGTTTGAGCCTCACATCAAGCTTTGTGTTGACAGGTTGGAGCGTGCTTCAAATTCTCTTTCTCTTCTCTCTCCACTCCTCCCTTGCTCATACTTGCTCTCTCTCTCGCATGAAAATATAAATTATTGGGGCTCCTGGGTGGCTCAGTCGGTTAAACTTCCAACTTCGACTCAGGTCATGATCTTGTGGTCTGTGAGTTCGAGCCCCTCATCAGGCTCTGTGCTGACAACTCAGAGCCTGGAGCCTGCTTCGTATTCTGTGTCTCCCTCTCTGTCTGCCCCTCCCCCTCTCATGCTCTGTCTCTCTCTGTGTCAAAAATAAATAAACATTAAAAAATTTTTTTTGGGGCGCCTGGGTGGCGCAGTCGGTTAAGCGTCCGACTTCAGCCAGGTCACGATCTCGCGGTCCGTGAGTTCGAGCCCCGCGTCGGGCTCTGGGCTGATGGCTCAGAGCCTGGAGCCTGTTTCCGATTCTGTATCTCCCTCTCTCTCTGCCCCTCCCCCGTTCATACCCTGTCTCTCTCTGTCCCAAAAATAAATAAACGTTGAAAAAAAATTTTTTTAAAAAGGAAAATAAAAATTATTTAAATTTGCTACAAACATTTTTGTGCAGAATTTGTGTGAACCTTTTATGTAAAATGAAAGTTTAAACAAATTAAAACTCTACAGGAGAGAATGAAATAAAAAGTGAAAGCTGAGCTTCAACACCATTCCCCAACCTTTCTTTTTTAAAATATCATAAAATAAAATTAATAATAATTAATTTTTGAGGGAGTGATACCACAATTGGATCATGACCTGAGCCAAAGTTGGATGCTTAACCAACTGAGCCACTCAGGTGCCCCCCTCTTAAAATTTTTTTTAATGTTAATGTCACAGTTATTCATCTAATATGTTTATACTTGTTTAATGAAAGGAAACACTTGGGAAACTCTATCATTTTTGCTTATTCTGAGGTATTTCCATCTTTGCCTGTGTATGAAACTCGCTGAAATTTAAAGGAGGCAGTCTGCTAAATTGCAAAGGACATGCACAGCACAGCCTACAAAAAAATGCCTGTGGAAGACACTAGACACGGGTGTTGTACCTGGAGCTCCACAGAATTAGGAGGGAGGTCAGTTCTGCCATTTGGGAACTTCTCCATGATTTTCTTCATCATACTTTAGCACTTTAAAAAATGAAAAGACTTTATTTTTTAGAATATATTTATTTATTTGTTTGTTTGTTTTTAGGAAGAGAGGAAGAGCACAAGTAGTAGAGGAAGAGAGAGAGAGAATCTCAAGCAGGCTCCACTCCCATTTCAGAGCCCAATGTAGGGCTCCATCACATGACCTGAGCCAAAATCAAGAGTCAGTTGCTTAACCAACTGAGCCTCCCAGTCACACCTAGACTACTTTTAGGTATACTGGCAAACTGAGCAGTAATTACAGAAAGTTCCCATATACTCCCTCTTCAAACTCCACCCCTGCATAAAGTGTTCTATTACTACCATCTTGTATTAGTAAGGTACATTTGTTAAATTTGATGAACCATTATTAAATACATCACTGGTTTTTTTCCCCATTTAAAAAGGTATTTTTAATACGAAATTTATTGTCAAATTGGTTTCCATACAACACCCAGTGCTCATCCCAACAGTTGCCCACCTCAATGCCCATTACCCACCCTCCCTTCCCTCCCATTCCCCATCAACCCTCAGTTTATTTTCTGTTTTTAAAAGTCTCTTATGATTTGGCTCTCTCCCTCTCTAACTTTTCTTTCCCCTTACTCTCCCCCATGGCCTTCTGTTAAGTTTCTCAGGATCCACATAAAAGTGAAAACATATGGTATCTGTCTTTCTCTGTATGACTTATTTCACTTAGCATAACACTTTCCAGTTCCATCCACGTTGCTACAAAATGAAATGGAGGCATCCATAGCACAGATTGAAGAGGCAGAGGAGAGAATAGGTGAATTAGAAGATAAAATTATGGAAAAAGAGGAAGCTGAGAAAAAGAGAGATAAAAAAATCCAGGAGTATGAGGGAAGAATTAGAGCACTAAGTGATGCAATCAAACGGAACAATATCCGTATCAGAGGAATTCCAGAAGAAGAAGGGAGAGAGAAAGGGGCTGAAGGTGTACTTGAACAAATCAGAGCTGAGAATTTCCCTCATCTGGGGAAGGAAACAGGCATTGAAATCCAAGAGGCACACAGAACTCCCTTCAGACATAACTTGAATCAATCTTATGCATTACATATCATAGTAAAACTAGCAAAATACAAGAATAAAGGGAAAATTCTGAAAGAAGCTAGGGATAAACAGGCTCTAACTTACAAAGGTAGACCCATAAGAGTAGTGGCAGACTTATCTACTGAAAATTGGCAGGCCAGAAAAGGATGGCAGGAAATCTTCAATGTGATGAACAGAAAAAAATATGCAGCTGAGAATCCTTTATCCAGCAAGTCTGTCATTCAGAATAGAAGGAGAGATAAAGGTTTTCCCAAACAAAAACTGAAGGAATTCATCACCAATAAACCAACCATACAAGAGATCCTAAGGGGGATTCCGTGAGTGAAATGTTGCAAGGACCACAAAGTACCAGAGACATCACTATAAGAATGAAACCTACAGACATCACAATGACTCTAAAACTATATCTTTCCACATCACTGTTAACAAAAGTCTACAGTTTACATTACAGGTTAGCCCTGGGGTTGTACATTCTATGGATTTTCACAAACCTCTAAGTATCTTGTAATATTGTACAAAATAGTCTTACTAACTGAAAAATTTTCTGTGCTCTGACAATTCATCCCTCACTCCCCTCTAACTACTGACAACCACTGATAATTTTCTGTCACCTTACCATAGTTTTACTTTTTCCAGAATGTCATAGGGTTGGAACCAGACCGTATGAGGCCTGTTCACACTGGCTTCCTTCACTTAGTAAGGTTCTACCATAAATCTTCATGGCTTGATAGCTCAATTCTTTTTGGCACTGAATAATATTTCAATGTCTAGATGTAAAACTGTGTAATTAGTCATTCATTTATTAAAGAAAATTATGTGCTTCCAAATTTTAGCAATTATGAATAAGGTTGCTACAAACATTTGTGTGTGGGTTTTGTGTGAATAATTTACCTTTTATTTACAATAAATGTTTTCCCCAAATACCCAAAGCAATCTTCAAAAAGAAACAAAAGCAGGAGGCATCACAATCCCAGATTTCACGCTATATTACAAAGCTGTAATCATCAAGACAGTATGGTATTGGCACAAGAACAGACACTCAGATCAATAAAACAGAATAGAGAACTCAGAAATGGACCCACAAAAGTATGGCCAACTAATCTTTGACAAAGCAGGAAAGAATAGCCAATGGAATAAAGACAGTCTCTTCAGCAATGGTGCTGGGAAAACTGGACAGCAACATGCAGAAGAGTGAACCTGGACCACTTTCTTACACCATACACAAAAATAAACGCAAAATGGACGAAAGACCTAAATATAAGACAGGAAGCTATCAAAATCCTCAAGGAGAAAGGAGGCAAAAACCACTTCGATCTTGGCTGCAAGAACTTCTTACTCAACATGTCTCTGGAGACAAGGGAAACAAAAGCAAAAATGAACTCCTGGGACCGCATCAAAATAAAAACCTTCTGCACAGTGAAGGAAACAATCAGTAAAACTAAAAGGCAACCGACAGAATGGGAGAAGATATTTGCAAATGACATATCAGATAAAGTGTTAGTATCCAAAAGCTATAAAGAACATATCAAACTCAACACCCAAAAAACAAATAATCCAGTGAAGAAAGGGGCAAAGACATGAATAGACACTTCCCCAAAGAGGACATCCAGATGGCCAACAGACACATGGAACAATGCTCAGCATCACTCATCATCAGGGAAATACAAATCAAAACCACAATGAGATACCACCTCACACCTGTCAGAATTGCTAACATTAACAACTCAGGCAACAACAGATGTTGATAAGGATGTGGAGAAAGAGGATCTCTTTTGTATTGTTGATGGGAATGCAAGCTGGTGCTTTTTCATTGTTGGTGAGAATGCAATATGGTGCAGCCACTCTGGAAAACAGTATGGGGGTTCCTCAAAAAACTAAAAATAGAACTACCCTATGACCCAGCAATTGCACTACTAGGCATTTATCCAATGGATACAGGTGTACTGTTTCAAAGGGACACATGCACCCCCATGTTTATAGCAGCACTATCAACAATAGCCAAAGTATGGAAAGAACCCAAGTGTCTATCAATGGATGAATGGATAAAGAAAATGTGATATATATATATATATATATATATATATATATATATATATAATGGAGTATTACTCGGCAATCAAAAAGAATGAAATCTTGCCATTTGCAACTATGTGAATGGAACTGGAGAGTATTATGTTAAGTGAAATTAGTCAGAGAAAGACAAAAATTATATGACTTCACTCATATGAGGACTTTAAGAGACAAAAGAGATGGGGGTAGGAGCCAAGATGGCGGAACAGCATGGAAGTTTTTTGTGTGTCTAGCGTCCATGAAATACAGCCAGACCAACACTAAACCATCCTACACACCTAGAAAACTGATTGGAGGATTAACACAACAATCTGCACAACCTGAACCACAGAATTCAGCAGGTACATGGCATGGAGAGGTTAATTTGGGGAGCAAGAAGCCACAAAAGTTAGGGAACCACTTTTTTGGATGGAGAGAGGACAGATACTGGGAAGGTGGGGAGAATATGGGGAAAATATACCTCCCCAAAAGCAGCTGGAGAGAAAGTGGAAATTGGAAATAGCCACAGGGACGGAACTAAAAAGGGATAAAGGAGAAAGGAGAGAGTTTAAATTCCATTAAGACTGTAAACAAGGGGAGCACAAAGGCTTCAACTATGTAGCTCGATACCTGGTGGTGCTCTGGTGGGAAGAGCGAATCCTCAGGAACAGAGTGGGGTCCAGGAGGTTCTCAGGCCACACAGGGAAAAGCGGTTCCACTGCTGGAAGGACATTTGGTAGAGACTGTTAAAGCCACCTGGTCCCAGCAGACTTTGCAAGGTGGCCGCATTCTCTGGTACTGGAACAAGGACATTAAGGGTGAAGCCTGGTGCCAGATGTGTGTTGTGATTTTCCATGGTCCCTGAGGTGCTGCTGTCACACTGTCTCGCGAACTATTTCTGGGGAGGGCTGGCACCTGGTCACAGTCTCAGGGCACTGGCAGCAGCAGGGTCCAGCAGGCGTTCCTGTGTGCAGCCGATATTCAGCCATTGCTCATTCGGCCATTGCTCAGTGAGACTCTCCCATAGAGGGGAAGAACGGGTCAAGGCCACAGAACTTCAGAAGTAAGGGGCCAGGAAAACAGACGCAACTGGGACAACACTCAGGAGAGAGGTACTGCCTGGGGCCTGCTCATGGAGAGTGAAAAAGTGGACAGTGGACAAGAGCTGAAGACAGGGGACGGGTGCATGATTGCTGATCTGGGACAACAGACTGGGTAGCTGGGTGCCACCATTTTCACTGCTCCCGCGCATTCGCATACGCACCTACAAGCACCACAACAATCCACCCCAGTAGGCTAGCAGCCCAATCTACTGGAGAGCAGAGCCTTACACGGAGTCCCACCCAACTGAGCCAACCTTGCTCTTCAAGAACACACGTCTCACCGCCGGCTTAGTTTATGGACAAAAAAGCGCTACGTAGACTGACTTCTAGAGGAGAATAGACCAATTTCAGCCCTACTTCAATCTGTTAGCAGGTTCATCTACTCAATTTTCTTTCTTTTTTTTTTTCTCTTTTACAATTCTTTTCTTTTTCTTTGTTACAGAAAGAGAAAAATTCATTTTTATTTTCAATTTTTATTAAAGTATCTTCCTTTAATTTTTATTACTATATATTTTACTTTTGTGTAAATTTTTTCAAATTCAACTTTACTTCCATCATTTTATTTTAGTCTACTTCAGTGTATTCAACTTTACTAATTTTCACACAATTTCCTTTTTTTTCTTTTTCATTTTTAATTTTTCGTTTCTTTTCTTGAATGCAGAAAGCGAAAAACTTCATTTTTACTTTCAGTTTCTATTTAAAATATTCTTATTTAATTTTCATTACTATATTTTTTGATTTTATGTAAATTTGTTCAAAAATAATTTTACTGCCATCATTATATTTTAGTCTACTAAAGTGCATTCACTTTTTCAAATTTTCAAATGATTATTTTCTTCTCTTTTCCTTTTGTAATCTTTTTTCTCTTTTTCATTTCTTTTCTTTTTTCTTAAATTCAAAAAATGAAAAAAATCATATTTATTTTTAGTTTTTATTAAAAATATTTTTATTTAATTTTTTCTACTATATTCTTTATTTTTTTGTATATTTTTTCAAATTCTATTTTACCCCCATCATCTCATTTTAGTGTACTTCAGTGTATTCATTTTTTCAAATTCTCAAACAATTTCCTTTTTTTTCTCCCCCCTTTTTTTATCTAATCTGTCAAAACACTTTCAACACCCAGACCAAAACACACCTAGGATCTAGCATCATCTGTTTGATTTTCGTGTGGGTGTGTTTTTAATTTTTAATTTTAATTTTTTTAATTTTATTTTTTTAATTTCAATTTTTCTACCTCATTAATTCTTTTCTCCCTTCAAAATGACAAAACGAAGGAATTCACCCCCAAAAAAGAGCATAAAGAAATGACAGCCAGGAATTTAACCAACACAGTCACAAGCAAGATGTGTGAACCAGAATTTACAATCACAATAATAAGAATTCTAGCGGGAGTCGAAAATAGATTAGAATCCCTTTCTGAAGAGATAAAAGAAGTAAAAAATAGCCAGAATGAAATTTAAAAAATGCTATAACTGAGCTGCAATCACAGGTGGATGCAGTGGCAGCAAGGATGGACAAGGCAGAACAAAGAATCAGTGATATAGAGGACAAATTTTAGAGAATAATGAAGCAGAGAAAAACAGGGAGATTAAGGCAAAAGAGCACGATTTAAGAATTGGAGAAATCAGTGATTCATTAAAATGGAACATCAGAATCATAGTGGTCCCAGAAAAGGAAGAGAGAAATAGGGGTAGAAGGGTTATGTGAGCAAATTATAACAGAAAACTTTCCTAACCTGGGGAAAGACACAGACATCAAAACCCAGGAAGCACAGTGGACCCCCATTACATTCAACAAAAACCGACTATCAACAAGGCATATCGTAATCAAATTCACAAAAAACTCAGGGAAGGAAAGAATGATGAAAGCAGCAAAGGAAAAAAAGTCCCTAAACTACAAGGGGGGACAAATCACGTTTGCAGCAGACCTATCCACAGAAACTTGGCAGGCCAGAAAGGAGTGGCAAGGTATATTCAATGTGCTGAATCAGAAAAATATGCAGCAAAGAATTCTTTATCCAGCAAGGTTGTCATTCAAAATAGAAGGAAAGATAAAAAGTTTCTGAGACAAACAAAAACTAAAGGAGTTTGTGACCACTAAACCAGCCCTGCAAGAAATTTTAAGGGGGACTCTCTGAGGGGAGAAAAGATGAATATATATATATATACATATACATATATAAATATATATAAATACCAAAAGCCACAAAGATTAGAAAGGACCAGAGAACACCACCAGAAATTCCAACTCTACAATCATCATAATGGCAATAAATTCATATCTTTCAGTACTCACTCTAAACGTCAATGGACTCAATGCTCCAATCAAAAGACATAGGGTAACAGAATGGATAAGAAAATGAGATCCATCTATATGCTGTTTACAAGAGTCCCACTTTAGACCTAAAGAAACCTTCAGATTGAAAATATGGGGAAGAAGATCTATCATGCTAATGGTAAACAAAAGAAAGCCAGAGTAGCCATACTTATGTCAGACAATCTAGACTTTAAAATAAAGACTGTATCAAGAGATGCAGAAGGGCATTATATCATAATCAAGGGGTCTATCCACCAAGAAGACCTAACAATTGTAAACATTTATGTGCCAAATGTGATAGCACCTAAATATATAAATCAATTAATCACAAACATAAAGAAACTCATCGATAGTAATACCATAATAGTAAGTGGCTTCAACACCCCACTCACAGCAATAGACAGATCATGTAATAAAAAAAATAAACAAGGAAACAACTGCTTTCAATGATACACTGGACCAGATGGACCTAACAGATATATTCAGAACATGTCATCCTAAAGAAGTAGAATATACATTTTTCTCCAGTGCACATGGAACGTTCTCCAGAATAGACCATATACTGGGACACAAATCAGCCCTAAGTAAGTACAAAAAGATCAAGATCATAACATGCGTATTTTCAGACCACAATGCTATGAAACTCGAAATCAACCACAAGAAAAAATTTGAAAGGTAACAAATACTTGGAAACTGAAGTTTCCAAGTATTTGGATTTAGTAGGATGAAGAACATCCTACTAAAGAATGAATGGGCTAACCAAGCAGTTAAAGAAGAAATTAAAATGTATATGGAAGTCAATGAAAATGATAGCATCACAACCCAAAACCTCTGGGACACAGCAAAGGCAGTCATAAGAGGAAAGGATATAGCAATCCAGGCCTTCCTAAAGAAGGAAGAAAGATCTCGGCTACACAACCTAACCTTACACCTTAAGGAGCTGGAAAAACAACAGCAAATAAAACCCAAAATCAGCAGAAGACAGGAAATAATAAAGATTAGAGCAGAAATTAATGCTATCGAAACAAAAAAAATAGTAGAACAAATCAATGAAACCAGAAGCTGGTTCTTTGAAAGAATTAACCAAATTGATAAACCACTAACCAGTTTGATCAAAAACAAAAAGGAAATGACCAATAAATAAAATCAAGAATGACAGAGGAGAGATCACAACCAACACAACAGAAATAAAAACAATAATAAGAGAATATTAAGAGTAATTATATGCCAATAAAATGGGTAATCTGGAAGAAATGGACAAATCCATAGAAACATATACACTACCAAAACTGAAACAGGAAGAAATAGAACATTTGAACAGACCCATAACCAGTAAGGAAATCGAATTAGTAATCAAAAATCTGACAAAAACCGAGTCCAGGGCCAGATGGCTTTCCAGGGTAATTCTACCAAAAATTTAAGGAAGAGTTAACACCTATTCTCTGGAAACTGTTCCAAAAATAGAAATGGAAGGAAAACTTCCAAACACTTACTATGAATCCAGCAATACCCTGATTCCAAAACCAGACAGATACCCAACTAAAAAGGAGAACTATAGACCAATTTCCCTGATGAACAGGGATGCAAAAATCCTCAACAAGATATTAGCCAACAGGATCCAACAATACATTTAAAAAATTATTCACCACGACCAAGTGGGATTTATACTTGGGATGCAGGGCTGGTTCAATATCCACAAAACAATTAACGTGATTCATCACATCAATAAAAGAAAGGACAAGAACCATATGATCCTCTCAATAGATGCAGAGAAAGCATTTGACAAAATACAGCATCCTTTCTTGATAAAAACCCTCAAGAAAGTAGGGATAGAAGGATCATACCTCGAGATGATCAAAGCCATATATGAGCAACCCAGCGCTAATATCATCCTCAATGGGGAAAAACTGAGAACTTTCCCCCTAAGGTCAGGAACAAGACAGGGATGTCCACTCTCGCCACTGTTATTAAACATAGTATTGGAAGTCTTAGCCTCTGCAATCAGAAAACACAAAGAAATAAAAGGCATCCACATCGGCCAGGAGGAGGTCAAAATTTCACTCTTCGCAGATGACATGATACTCTATATGGAAAACTCAAAAGATTCCACCAAAAAACTGCTAGAACTGATCCATTAATTCAGCAAAGTTGCAGGATGTAATATCAATGCACAGAAATCGGTTGCATTCCTATACACCAACAATGAAGTTGGTGTATAGTTGCACCAAAAACCATAAAATACCTAGGAATAAATCTAACCAAAGAGGTGAAAAATCTATGCACTGAGAACTATAGAAAGCTTATGAAATAAATTGAAGAAGACACAAAGAAATGGAAAAAGATTCCAGTCTCCTTGATAGGAAGAGCTAATACTGGTAAAATTTCAATACTACCCATCAAGGGAACACCAGCATTCTTCACAGAGCTAGAACAAACAATCCTAAAATTTGCATGGAACCACAAAAGACCCCGAATAGCCAAATCAATATTGAAGAAGAAAACCAAAGCATGAGGCATCACAATTCCAGACTTCAAGCTATACTACAAAGCTGTAATCATCAAGACAGTATGGTACTGGCACAAGAACAGAAACTCAGATCAATGGAACAGAATAGAGAACCCAGAAATGGACTCACAAATGTATGGCCAATTAAACTTTGACAAAGCAGGAAAGAATAACCAATGGAATAAAGACAGTCTCTTCAGCAAGTAGTGCTGGGAAAACTGGACAGCTACATGCAGAAGAATGAACCTGGACCACTTTCTTACAACATACACAAAAATAAACTCAAAGTTGATGAAAGACCTCAATGTAAGACAGGAAGCCATCAAAATCCTAGAGGAGAAAGCAGGCAAAAACCTCTTTGATCTTGCCCGCAGCAATTTCTTACTCAACACGACTCTGGAGGCAAGGGAAACAAAAGCAAAAATGAACTACCAGGACCTCATCAAAATAAAAAGCTTCTGCAAAGCAAAGGAAACAATCAGCAAAACTAAAAGGCAACCGACAGAATGGGAGAAGATATTTTCACACGACATATCAGATAAAGGGTTAGTATCCAAAATCTACAAAGAACTTACCAACTCAACACCCAAAAAACAAATAATCCAGTGAAGAAATGGGCAAAAAACATGAATAGACACTTCCCCAAAGAAGACATCCATGTGGCCAACCGACACATGAAAAAATGCTCAGCATCACTCATCATCAGGGAAATGCAAATCAAAACCACAATGAGATACCACCTCACCTGTTAGAATGGTTAACATTAACAGCTCAGGCAACAACAGATGTTGGCGAGGATGTGGAGAAAGAGGATCTCTTTTGCACTTTGGTGGGAATGCAAACTGGTGCAGCCACTCTGGAAAACCATAGGAGGTTCCTCAAAAAACTAAAAATAGAACTACCCTATGACCCAGCAATTGTACTACTAGGCATTTATCCAAGGGATACAGGTATGCTGTTTCGAAGGGACACATACACCCCCATGTTGATAGCAACACTATCAACAATAGCCAAAGTATGGAAAGAGCCCAAATGTCCGATGGATGAATGGATAAAGACGAAGTGGTATATATATACAATGGAGTATTACTCAGCAATCAAAAAGAATTAAATCTTGCCATTTGCAACTACGTGGATGGAACTGGAGGATATTATGCTAACTGAAATTAGTCAGTCAGAGAAAGACAAAAATCATATGACTTCACTCATATGAGGACTTTAAGAGACAAAACCGATGAACATAAGGGAAGGGAAGCAAAAATAATATAAAAACAGGGGAGGAGACAAAACAGGAGAGACTCATAAACATGGAGAAAAAACTGAGGGTTGCTGGAGGGGTTGTGGGAGGGAGGATGGGTTAAATGGGTAAGGGGCATTAAGGAACCTACTGAAATCATTGCTTCACTATATACTGTCTAATTTGAATGTAAAGTTTAAAAAATAAAAAATAAAGTTAAATCAAAAAAAAATTTTTTAAAGACAAAAGAAATGAACATAAGGGAAGAGAAACAAAAATAATATAAAAACAGTGAGGGGGACAAAACAGAAGAGACCCATAAATATGGAGAACAAACTGAGGTTTGCTGTAGGGGGTGTAGGAGGGGGAATGGGCTAAATGGGTAAGGGGCACTAAGGAATCTACTCCTGAAATCATTGTTGCACTATATGCTAACTAATTTGGATGTAAATTT
Organism: Leopardus geoffroyi; assembly: GCF_018350155.1. Lineage (NCBI taxonomy): Eukaryota > Metazoa > Chordata > Mammalia > Carnivora > Felidae > Leopardus > Leopardus geoffroyi. The sequence continues at coordinate 63,784,582 of NC_059343.1, read as the reverse complement.
AAAAAAATAAAATAAAACGTCAGAAAATATAAAAATGAAATGAAATGAATATCTATCTGAAATACATTTGTTAATATTTGTTTTTCATTAAAAAATAATATGTGCTTGCTGCAACAAATTTAAGCAATACAGGAGTGAATGAAATAAAAAAATGAAAACTGAGCCTCAACACCATTCTCCAACATCTCTTTTTTAAAATATCACAAAATAATACATATTCATTATAGAAAATTTAGAAAACACATAAAGTAAAATGAATAAACTTGCCGCAAACCAGCCCCACTTCACAAAGATAACCACCACCATTATCATTTTGGTGTATTTCCAGTGCTTAGGATTTTAATTTTTTTAGTTGTGATCATCTTGTATATATGCATACACACAGGCACTCACATGCACATACATGCATGCATATATACAAACAATACTAATTCAGGAAAAATTAGAAAATACAGATATATTATAAGAAAAAATTATTAAAGTTAATTCATTTACTTTGAGAGAAAGAGCACAAGTGGAGGAGGGCAAAAGAAGGGAGAGAGAGAATCCCAAGTAGGCTCCGTGCTGTCAGCACAGTCCATGAACCGCAAGATCATGACCTGAACCAAAATCAAGAGTCAAATGCTTTACTGACTGAGCCACCCAGGTGCCCCTTGACAAAAAATGTTAAAGCACTCCAAATTTCATTATACAATGGTAGTCACTGTTAATATTCTGTTATATATCTTAATGTATTTTCCTATGTAAATATAAACATACAAATGCATATGTATAAAAACAGTATTATCCTAGGCATACTGTTTTGTAACTTAGTTTCTTCACTTTACAATGCATTGTGACATTTTTCCATTTCAACAAATACATAAATTTATACTGTCATTTATGAGGCCTGCATAGCATTTCATTTTACGGACATATCATAATTTATCAGTATCCTGTTGCTAGACATTATTATGGTTTCCTTGTTTTCAACCATTACTATAAAAATCCCCCAAATAGCTTTTATATCTTTAAGTATTTGTCCAGTTATTTCCTCACTATAAATTCCTGGCAGTCAAAATGCTAGTTCAAAGAGTATGGGCATTGAAGAAATATTTAACAGAAAATACATACATACATGCAATACATACATACATACATACATACATACATATATTGATCAAAATTCAGATCATAAAAAAGGATATGCAATGAAAAATAAGTTTTCCCTTCATCCCATACCTTCTTTTTTTATTGCTCTATTTTGCAGTTTGAATATTTTCCTTTAATCTTTTTTTTTGTTTGTTTGAGAGACAGAGAGTGTTTGCAGGCAGGTAGGGGAGGGGAAGAGGGAGAGGGAGAGGAAGAATCCCAAGCAGGCTCCACACCCAGAGTGGAGCCTGATGCGGGGCTCCATCTCACAATGGTGAGATCATGATCTGAGTCAAAATCAAGAGTCAGACGCTTAACTGAATGAGCCACCCAGGTGTCCCTTACCCCATACCTTCTAAATGCCTCTTTGTTTATCACATAAATGATAGTATATACATTGTTTTTTGGTTTTTCATTTTTTACTCAAAATGTCTTGGAAAGATTTTCGTGTCGTATTTTTCTTCAATTTTTTATATTAAAAATGAATAATGAACATTGAAGACATTACGCTAAGTGAAACAGACATAAAGAGCTAATATGATATGATTCTACTTACATGAAATACATAGAGTAGTCAAATTCATAAGATGGAAAGCAGAACAGTGGTTACCATGAGCTGGGAGAGAAGGAATGGGGAATTATTGTTTAAAGAGTACAACGTTTCAGTTTGGGATAATGAAAAGTTCTGAAGATGGATGGTGATGATGCTTGCACAACAGTGTGAATGTACTTAATGCCACTGAACAGTGCACTTAGAAATGGTTTAAATGGTATCTTTTCTATTATGTATAAAACAATAAAATAAAAATTTTAAACTATGAGCATATCTCTTTCAACTTGGTAGCACAGTTAATTGCAAGTGGTCATAATTTTGCATTTTCAAAAGGTGATGCAAAAATCTACCCAACATTATATATATGTAAATGAAATTATTTGTATAAGATGAACAATATTAACTGCTGTCTTTCATATTTGAGAGGAAAGTCAGGAAAGGAAACTATGGGTCAGTACCAGAAGTCTACAGAAGAGCTTGCTTAGGGATCCACAAGGCTGTGTTAGGTTTGAAGCTTCATTTTTCTCAGTGACTGAATTATTTAAATGTATAAAATATATTCAACCACTCCCATACTGAAGGACCCTTGTTTCCAAATTTCTGCTACTAAAAACAATGCTGCAATAAATACCCTTATATAAATGTCTTAAGAAGTGAGAGGGAGTATATCTGCAGGATAAATAAATGCCTACCTATTCTGGGTCAAAATATTTAGGTTTAAACTATGAATACATATTACAATTTTCCCTCCAAATAAGTTCTATCAATTTACACTGTCATCCACAACATATCCATTTCCCCACCCAAACAATGTATCATTAAGCTTTTCTAAATATTTGCTCATTAGCAATGTAAAAATTATATCTTCTTGCAGTTTTAATGTGCACCTCTCTTAGAAATGAGATTGAAAATTGCCTTCTAGAAAGGGAAAATATATCACTAGCACCCCTAAGAAGAATGTATAAGAGTAACAATTTTATCAAATCCTCACCAATAACTGGTAACTATACCTTTTTATATTTGCCAAAGTTTAGTCAAAACATGGAATCTCATTATTATTTTAGTTTCTATTTATATGAATGTTAGAGTTTCAACACCTTTTCATATGCTTATTAACCAATTGTACTTCTGGATTTATCACTAGCCTTTTCACATTTTCTGTCCATTTTTTCTACTATGGCACTTGTATTTTTCTTTCCAAATTTTTTCAAAATGTGTTTACTTATAGTCTGCCTCCATTCTAGAGGCAGCAAAGGCATGTCTTTCAGAAAGTACAATGTATGCTGAAGGAATCGTGAACATATGATTATTTTTCTTTTTCTTTTTCTTTTTCTTTTTTTTATTTACTACATACACTGTAGTTGTGGCTTCAGGAGTAGATTCCCGTGATTCATCACTTACATACAGCACCCAGTGCTCATCCAAACAAGTATCCTCCTCAATGCCCATCTCCCATTTTCCCTACCCCTCCAACCTCCCACCCCCAACAACCCTCAGTTTGTTCTCTGTATTTAAGCGTCCCTTATGGTTTGCTTCCTTATCTGTTTGTATCTTATTTTTCCTTCCCTTCCTTCCTTTCCTTCCCCTATGGTCATCTGTTAAGTTTCTCAAGTTCCACAAATAACTGAAAACATATGATATCTGTCTTCCCCTGACTGACTTATTTCACTTAGCATAATACCCTCCAGTTCCATCCACATTGTTGCAAATGGCAAGATTTCATTAGTTTTCATTGCTGAATAGTATTCCATTGTGTTTATATAGCACATTTTCTTTATCGATTCATTAGTTGATGGACATTTGGGCTCTTTCCATAATTTAACTATTTTTGATAGTGCTGCTATAAACATTGGAGTATATGTGCCCCTTCGAATCAGCACTCCTGAATCCTTTGGATAAATTCCTAGTAGTGCAATTGCTGGGTCATAGTGTAATTCTATGGGTCTGGCATATGGGCATATTCTATGGGTTAGCATATAGTGAAACAACCCTATGGGTCATAGGGTAATTTAATATTTTGAGGAAACTCCACACTGTTTTCCAGAGTGACTCTATCAGTTTGTATTCCCACCAACAGTACAAAAAGGTTCCCCTTTCTTTGCATCCTCGCCAACTCACATCCTCTGTTAATTTAAGCCACTCTGACTGGTATGAGGTTGTATCTCAGTGTGGTTTTTATTTGTATTTCCCTGATGATGAGTGATGTTGAGCATCTTTTCACTTGTCTATTTGCCATCTGGGTGTCTTCTTTGGAAAAATGTCTATTTATGTCTTCTGCCCATTTCTTCATTGGAGAATTTGATTTTTGGGTGTTGAGTTTGATAATTTCTTTATAGATCTTGGATACTAACCTTTTACCTGATAGGTCATTTGCAAATACCTTCTCCCATTCTGTCAGTTGCCTTTTAGTTTTGTTGATTGTTTTCTTCACTGCAAAGCATTTTTTTAATCCTGATGAAATTCCAATAGTTCACTTTTGCTTTTATTTCCCTTGCCTCCAGAGACATGTCTAGTAGGAAGTTGCTGAGGCCAAAGTTAAAAAGGTTGCTGCCTGTGTTCTCCTCTAGGATTTTGATGGTTTCCTGTCTCACATTTATGTCTTTCATCCATTTTGAGTTTATTTTTATGTATGGTGTAAAAAGGGGTCCAGGTTCATTCTTCTGCATGTTGCTATCTAAGTTTCTCAGCACCACTCACTGAGGAGAATATCATTTTTCCACTGGATACTCTTCCCTGCTTGGTCGAAGGTTAGTTGACCATACATTTCTGAGTCCATTTCTGGGTTCTCTATTCTATTTCATTGATCTATGTGTCTGTTTCTGTGCCCATACCATGCTGTATTGATGATTACAGCTTTTTAACACAGGCTATAGTCAGATATTGTGATGCCTCCAGCTTTGGTTTTTTTTTTTTTTCAACATTACTGTGGCTATTTGGGGTCTTTTGTGGTTCCATACTAATTGTAGGATTGTTTGTGAAGAATGCTGCTGCTATTTTGACTGGGATTGCATTCAATGTGTAGATTCTTTAGGTATTATCGACATTTTAACAAAATTTTCAAAGAACCAGCTCTTGGATTCATTCATCTGTTCTACCGGGATTTTTTTTATTCTATATTGTTTATTTCTGCTCTAATCTTTATTATTTCTCTTCTGCTGGCTTTGGTCTTTCTTTGCTGCTGCTTTTATAGTTCCTTTAGGTGTGAGGTTAAGTTATATATTTGGGATGTTTCTTGCTTCTTGAGATAGGCCTGAATTTGCAATGTATTTTCCTCTTAGGACTGTCTTTACTGCATCCCAAATGGTTTGGATTGTCATGTTTTCATTTTAGTTTGCTTCCATATATTTTTTAATTTCTTCTTTAATTTCCTTATTGACCCATTCATTCTTTAGTAGGATGTTCTTTCATCTCCATTTATTTGTGGGTTTCCCAAACTTTTTCTTGTGGTTGATTTCAAGTTTCATAGCGCTGTGATCTGAAAATATGCATGATATAATCTCAATCCTTTATATTTGTTGACGGCTGTTTTGTGATCCAGTATGTGATCTATTTTATAGAACGTTCAATGTGCACTCTAGAAGAATGTGTATTCTGCTGCTTTGGGTTGAAACATTCTGAATATAACAGCTAAGTCCATCTGCTCCAATGTGTCCTTCAGAACCATTTTCTCCTTATTAATTTTCTGCCTAGATGATCTATCCATTGTTGTAAGTAGAGTATTAATGTCCCCTACAATCATGATATTATTATCTATATGTTTACTTATGTTTGTGTTTAGTTGATTTATATATTTGGGTGTTTAACGTTGGGGGCATAAACATTTATAATTATTAGCTATTCTTGATGGATAGTTCCCTTACTTATGATATAATGCCTTTCTTCATCTCTTGTTACATCCTTTGTTTTAAAATCTATTTTGTCTGATATAAGTATGTTTATTCTGGCTTTCTTTTGACTTCCAGGAACATGATAGATGGTTCTCCTACCCTTACTTTCAATGTACAAATGTTTTCATGTCTAAAATTAGTCTCTAATAGCTAGTATAGATGGATATTGTTTTTTTCTTTTATCCATTCTGAACCCTATGTCTTTTGATTGAGACATTTAGTCCATTTACATTAAGAGTGATTATTGAAAGATATGGATTTAGTGTTATTGTGTTATCTGTAGATTTGATGTTTGTAGTGATGTTTCTGGTCTGTAGTCTTTGCTGTTTTCCACTCACAGAGTTCCCCTTAAAATCTCATGCAAAGCTGGTTTAGTGGTCATGAACTCCTTTAGTTTTTGTTTTTCTGGGAAAGCCTTTATCTCTCCTATTTTGAATGACAGACCTGCTGGATAAAGGATTCTTTATTCTGCATATTTTTCCTATTCAGCACATTGAATATTTCTTGCCACTCCCTTCTGGCTTGCCAAGTTTCAGTGGACAGGTCTGCTACTACCCTTATGTGTCTACCTTTGTAGGTTAAGGCCCGTTTGTCCCCAGCTGCTTTCAGAATTCTCTCCTTATGTTTGTATTTTTCCAGTTTCACTGTGATATGTCATGGCGTTGACCTGTTTTTGTTGATTTTGAAGGGACTTTTCTGTATCTCTTGGATTTGGATGCCTCTTTCCTTCCCCAGATTAGGAAAGTTCTCAGCTATAATTTGTTCAAATAAACCTTCTTCCTCCCTTCTCTCTCTATTCTTCTTCTGGAACTTCTATGATACAGATATTATTTAATTTCATTGAATCACTTAGGTCCCTAATTCTCCCCTTCTGATCTAGTAATTTCCTTTTCTTCTTTTTTTTCAGCTTCATCATTTTCCATAAAATCTTCTATTTCCACTATTCTTTCCTCTGCTTCTTCCATCCTCACTGTCACTGCATCTAGTTTATTTTGCATCTCATTTATAGCATTTCTTAATTCATCATAACTATTTCTTAGGTCTTTGAGCTCTGCAGCTATAGATTCTCTGCTGTCTTCTATGCTTTTTTCAAGCCTGGCTATTAATCTTTTTAAAAAATTTTTAATGTTTATTATTTTTGAGAGAGAGAGACAGAGAGAGAGAGAGAGAGAAAAGGAAGCAGGGGAGTGGCAGAGAGAGAGGGAGACACAGAATAGGAAGCAGGCTTCAGGCTCTCAGCTGTCATCACAGAGCCCATCGTAGGGCTCGAACTCACAGACCATGAGATCTTGACCTGAACTGAAGTTGCTTAACTGACTGAGCCACCCAGATGCTACATCGACTATTAGTCTTATGACTGCTATTATAAATTCTTGCTCAGATATATTGTTTATATCTGTTTTGAGCAATTCTCTGGCTGTCATTTCTTCCTGGAATTTCTTTTGAGGAGAATTCTTCCATTTCATCATTTTGGCTAGGTTCCTGTCTTTTATGTGTTTTAGTAGATTGTTGTGTCCTTCATCTGCAAGAGCTACTGTATTAAAAAAGGGTCATACACTGTCCAGAGCCTGGCACTTCAGGAAGTGTTTTTGGAGTGTGTTGCATGCACTCTGTTGTCGCATATTTCACTGCTCTATCCCAGTGATCAGTCTTATAGAAAGCTCCTCCTTACTCATAGTGGTGGATTGTTTAGACCTTCCACCAGGTGTGCTTTGATTTGTTCATTGAAGTAACCCTGGAAAAAAGGAAACGGCAGGGAACCTGATCCCATATAAAGAGAAAAATGAAAGGGGAGATAAAATAAAGACCAAGCAAAGAATCAAAGAAACTATAAGGCTTAATCCAGAGAGAGAGAAAGGAAAATAAAGAAGAAGGAGATATAGAAAAGGTGTAAAAATAATAGAGTAAAAATGCCTGATTAAACAAAGTATATATATATATATATATATATATATGTATTCATATATATATGAATTGACTAAAAATAAAATCAGAAACTATGAGCCTGATTCCAAAGGGAAAATAAGAATAGGTTAAAAAGAAAAATAAAAGGAAAGAAAAGAAAAGAGAAAAAAAAGAGCAACAAACCAACATACAAAATCACTGGACAGTTGTCTGTTGGTGCCTGGGACCAGTGGCTGTGCTGGTCCAGTGGAGAAGTTACCTGGTTAAGTGTCAGTCCCTCTCCAGCAGATGATCAGTTACCATGCCCAGAGCTGCAGAGTGTGGTGTAAGTGGGTCCCACCTCCACTGGGGGACACTATCCTATTCCATGAAGCCTCACAGTGTTGGTTATGGGGAGAAAAATGGCAATACCCCAATCTCTCCTTCCCGGGCCAGGTGTCTCAAACCACACTGTTCAGAGCTACCCTCACAGAGTAGCTCGGGTGGCCAGCTTGCCCTGCTCCAAAGTCTCCCATGCCTCCTAGGCACTTGGCTGGGATTCAAAACCCAGTGTCTTAAAGGATCCCACACGGAACAGACCCGGTTCTAGGGTAGCACCCCTCCACCATGCCAATATGGCTGGAAAGTTCAGGGTCTTTTGTCTTTAGGTGGAGGGGGGCAGTATACTCTCTTCCCACATTACTCAAAGGAGAGACTTCTCTCCCAGTGCACCACTGAGATTACCACCACACCCTGGGGACTGGCTCCCCTTCCCGCCAGGCACGCACACACAGTGGCAGCATGGACCCAGAGAAAGTCACGCACTTTTGAAAACTCCTGATCTTAAGCTCCTAAGGCTGTTTGCAAAGACTGGCACTCTCCATATTTCTCATTCCCCAGTCCATGGTCTGGAGAGGTTTTTCTCTTGTCCTAACACAAAACTACAATCCATAGCTTCTCTTTCTCTCCCTTTTATCTCTCCACAGAAGGGGATCCCTCCCCTCGGTGCCCACCCTGTTTTATGTCCCCCAATTTGCATACACGCACCTCTGTCCCACCAAGCTGTGTCTCTCCACCTGTGGAGATTTTTCTGTCACTCTGCAGATAGACTTCCTGGGTGTTCCAAATGTTCTGACCTCAATACAACTGTATTTGAGGGACGAGAGAAATCCTAGTTCCCCTACTTCTCTGCCATCGTAACTACTCCTCCTGATCATTTTTCTAGTAACAAATGAGTAGAGTCCTTCCTTCTTATCTGTTTTTCAATGCCCACATCCTGACCTTCTTTTCAGGAAGAGGTTGAAGGGCATCTACTTTCCCTGCTACACATTCTCAGCATCTCATTTTCAATAATTTTCCCCCTTAACATTATGAGGTGTGGGGTGTGTGGGAGCTGTGTCTTGTCCTAAGAAGATTATCTTGCTCAGATGGTGCCCTCTGAGTTCTAATTACTCACGTGGCAGCAGAACTAGGCCTTGGGCTTCTGGTTGACATAAGAAAGGATAAAGAATTTGTCTTCTAAATCTTCTTTCTGGTATAACAAATCTCAAGCTGTATGATTTTAGCAGGGGCAGCAGAAGACAGGTCATGTGGTAATCCTTCATTCATTTATGCATCTTGTTTGAGCAAACACACTTACTAAGCACAATGCAGCACTACCAAGATAAATTACCAAGATACTAAGATAAATTAAATACTTTCTCTGCCTTGAAGGAGTTCACAGTCTAGTGGCAGTTGGGTAGTGCCTCTGCCTTCCCTGAAATTTACAGGGACAAACACAGAGTAAGTGAACACCCAAAAGAGCCACCAAGATTGCAGAGAAAATTTTTAATGTAAAGGTCAGAGTAGCTTCTGATTGATTCATTCATTCAACAAATATTTATTGGATGATATAATACGCACTCAACAGTGGAGGGTAAACTACCTCCTCTATTTTAACAGGATGAAGGGAAGTGAGGATAGGTGCAGATTTGTATGTTTTGTAGCAGGAAAAAGTTGAGAGAATGTCCATTTGATACCTACTCTGTGAAATAAGAAGTAAGGTTATTTATTGAGAGTGATAATGAGGGAAATAACAGGATTAGAGGTTTGAGAAAATTAAAAAGGGTTTTTGGGATATTGAAGCATGACTTAACCAAAAAATAGGATAAGATTGCTAAGCAGAGCTAAGGGCCAATTGAGGTTAGTAACCAGGAATTTATTTTGGTGTCAAATTGCCCCGTGGAGAGAATTTCCCAGCAGTACTTGGCTGCAAAGTTGCAGTCACTATGATACTGGCAAGGCCCTTGAAAGGAACCAGGTCACTGCATAATGTCCAAAGGCTCAAGCTCTTGCTTCTCTTTCATGTGTTTTATGTTTTGTGTGTATTATAATATATTCTGGAATTCTGATTATAGAAGCAATATCTGCTTATGTGTCAGGTTAATCTACCAAGATACTAGTTTATGTTTTCTATTTTTCAAGAATAGCTAAAGAATTATAAGGTTAATTTTTCCCTTCTGCCTCTTGTAGAAGGGCAGCTATGCCCTTGTGTATAAAAGTCTAGGTTCTGTGGGGCCCCTGGGTGCCTCAGTCCATTGGGCATCCAACTCTTGATTTGGGTTCAGGTCATTAACCCAGGGTCATGGGATTGAGCCCCATGTGAGGCTCCAGACTGAGCGCTGCACGTGGAGCCTGCTCAAGATTCTCTCCCTCTCTCCCTCTGCCCCCTTTACCCCCACCTCTCTCTCCAAAAGTAAGTAAAAAAAAATTTTTAAGGACAAAAATTTCAGTTAAAAAAAAGAAAGTTTAGGTTCTTTGTGTTTCAGGAGCTATCTTGAAGAAAACACATCATGAATTGAGTCTCAACTATTAGAAGCATTAAGGACATAAAATTCTTTTGTCCCTTTGTCTATTGTGTCATTTATTTTTTTATTATAGACTGATAAGACATTTAACATTATTTTTAAATGTTGCAGTCATATGTTGCACATGTTTTTTTTCTCTATCATTTTTGTCTTTTAATTTAGTTTTATGATGGGTTGCTGTTTTGACATATAGAAATTTTACATTTTATGTCTTTTCTTTTATGATTTCTGATTTATCTTATGCTTAGAAACGCCTTTACCAACCCTCTCCAAGAAAATGTTAATATCTAGCTATTTTTCTTCTAGTACTTTTATTTGTTTTACATTTAAATCTTTATTTATTTTTAAGTTTTTATTTTAATTCCAATTAACATGCAGTGTAATGTTATTTTCAGGTGTACAATACAGTGATTCACTTCCATACATCACCCAGTGTTCATCATGACAAGTGAACTCCTTAATGCCCACCACCTATTTAACCCTACATTTAAATATTTAATCCATTTATATAGCGTTATTTCTGAAAGTATGTCAAATATTTTTAAATAGCTTTAATAAAGTGCTTTCCAGGAATTATATTCATGAAGACATCACAAATACATAGACAAAATCCAGCAACTATGCAACACAATGTTGCATTGGGATCAAGACAAAATAAATAATCCCACATATAGTTTTAAATATCAACATAAGAACAGCTTTCTATATTGACCTTTAAATGAGGTTTCCACCATGAATTGACTTTAAGCACTTTAGACTAATGAACAAAATGTTCTATTAAGAAGTATCATCTGGGGGGTTCCTGGATGGCTCAGTTGGTAGAGCAAGCAAGTCTTGATCTTGGTGTCATGATTTTGAGCCCCATGCTGGGCAGGAGATTGAGCCCCATGTTAGGCATTTTACTTTAAATAGTTTTAAAAAAATGAAAATAATTTTTAAAAAAAGAAGTCTCAACTGCATCCACACTAAAATCCAAGTACCATGAGTTCCAGGACCAATAGCAGTGTTGCCACTCTTAGGTTCTGTCAAAGTTCCTTACAGCCTTTAGGAACAAAGCCATTCACCCACATTTACTCAGTTTATAGCTGCAGTTCCTATAGTATTTCAGGATGTATCATAGATTCATTGTATAGCTACAAATCTTTAAGCATAACTTCTTGGGAACAAAAGTTGAACTAAATGTAGAAGGAAAAATATTTAGCTTCAAGAGGCAAGATTTTACTGAGCTAGGTGAATACAAAGATAAAAAAAATGATATAATGTTTATGTTTTTTAAAAAGTTGTTATGCCTATAAATATTTATGCAAAATTTCTGGGAGTTCAGTATTATTAATGAGTATAAAGAAGTTAGATTTATATGTATTTTTTAAATCTTGAAACAATCTATAATTAATATTTGTACAATGTGTATATATATAAATCCTACTCTTCATAAACATGCTTTGTCATGACTATAAAATATTCCAACCTAGATGAACCATAATTCACTCAACTATTACTCTTTAAAGGTAAACATTTGGTTCTTTTTTTCATTTTTTAAACAAGTTCTAGTTAGTTAACATATAGTGTAATATTGGTTTCAGGAGTAGAATTTAGTGATTCATCACTTATATATAACACCCAGTGCTCAACACAAGTGTCTTCCTTATTACTTATCACCCATTTAGCCCATCCCCCACCCATCTCTCCTCCAGCACCTCTCAGTATGTTCTCTATAGTTAAAAACCTTTAATGGCTTGTTTTCTTCCTTTTTTTCCCTTCCTCTATGTTCATCTATTCTGTTTCTTAAATTCCACATATAAGTGAAATCATATAGTATTTGTCTTTCTCTGGCTGACTTATTTCACTTAGCATAAGACACTCTAGCTCCACCCATGTCATTGCAAATGGGAAGATTTCATGCTTTTTGATGGCTGAGTAATATTTCACTGTGTGTGTGTGTGTGTGTGTGTGTGTGTGTGTGTAACACATCTTCTTAACCCAAACATCATTCGTCAGTTGATGTACATTTCAGCTTTTTCCATGATTTGGCTATTGTTGATAATGCTGCTATAAACATCAGGGTGCACGTACCCCTCCAAATCATTATTTTTGTATCCTTCCTTCGTGTAAATACCTAGTTGTGCAATTTCGGGGTTATAGGATATTTCTATTTTTAATTTTTTTCTTTTCTTTTTTTTTGAGAGAGTGAGAGAGCAAGCATGAACAGGGCAGGGGCAGAGGAAGAGGGAGAGAGAATCTTAAGCAGGCTCCACACCTAGTACAGAGCCCAAGGTGGGTCTCAATCTCATAACCACGAGATCGTGACTTGAGCCAAAATCAAAAGTTGGACACGTAACTGACTGAACCACCCAGTTGCCACCTATTTTTAACTTTCTAAGGAAAGTCCATACTGCTTTCCAGAGTGGCTGCACCAGTTTCCATTCCCACCAACAAAGTAAGAGGGTTCCCTAAAAGCAAACATTTGAGTTGTCTTCAACACTCAAGAGTACCATAAAAAAGGATGTAAGGAATATCTTTGTGCATAAAACTTCTTATATTCTGATTGTCTCCTTAAAATAGATTCCTAGCATGGAGAAAGAGGATCTCTTTTGCACTGCTGGTGGGAATGCAAACTGGTGCAACCACTCTGGAAAACAGTATGGAGGTTACTCAAAAAAATAAAAATAGAACAACCCTATGACCCAGCAATTGCACTACTAGGTATTTATCCAAGGGATACAGACATGCTGTTTCAAATGCACACATGCACCCCAATGTTTATAGCAGCACTATCAACAATAGCCAAAGTATGTAAAGAGCCCAAATGTACATGGATGGATGAATGAATAAAGAGGATGTGATATATATATATATATATATATATATATATATATATACACACACACACAATGGAGTATCACTCAGCAATCAAAAAGAATGAAATCTTGCCATTTGCAACTACATGGATGGGACTAGAGGGTATTATGCTAAGCAAAATTAGTCAGAGAAAGACAAATATATGATTTCACTCATATGAGGACTTTAAGATACAAAAGAGATGAACATAAGGGAAGGGAAGCAAAAATAATATAAAAACAGGGAAGGAGACAAAACATAAGAGACTCATAAATAAGGGAACGAACAGAGGGGTGCTGTGCTGGAGGGGTTGTGGGGAGGGATGGGCTGAATGGGTAAGGGGCATTAAGGAATCTACTCCTAAAATCATTGCTGCACTATGTGCTAACTAACTTGGATGTAAATTTTAAAAAAAAAAAACTGTATCTTAAACTCACTAAGTTATGCACATTAAATCTGTATAGCTTTTTGTATGTCAATCATTCGTCAATAAAGTGGTTTAAAAAAATATATTCCTAGCGGTAAAATTAATGTGTAGAAGTATATGATACATTTGTAGAATTGTTCTCCAAAAACATTTTACCATCTCTATCAGTCTCACCAGCAGTGTTCGAGAATTCCCATTTTCTTATTTATATAGATTTGGAGGGTGAGAACCACTTACATTCAGTTTATTAAAAACAAACAAAAGTTAAGTCTTGGCTCACCAGCCCTTTCTTGCCCTTGCTATATATTATCTCTTTTATACCCGTGTGCCCTGAGTCCTCTTTGATGCTTTATAACCACCAGCCAGCAAATAGATCTTAGATGTTAATTACCAACAATGAACTAAAAGATAATAAAGAAGAGATGTAAGTGGTAGGCCAAAAAAAAAAAAAATGGTCCTCAAAGATATCCACATCAAATCCCTGGAGCCAATGCATGTTACTCTATTTGGAAAAGAATCTTTGAAGATTCCAATTGAATTAAACATCTTAAAATGAAGAGAAAATCTTGAATTTTCCAAGTGGGCCCTAAATGCCATTATAAGTGTCCCTGTAAAAGAGAGGTAGAAGATTAGACACATGGAAGAGAAGGTCATGTAAAGAGGGAGGCACAGATTGGGGCAATGTGGCCACAAACTCAGAAACAGTGACCATCAGCCACCAGAATTTGGAGAAGACAAGGAACAGATTCTCCCCTAAAGCTTCTGGAGTGGTCATGCCCTGCCCACACCTTATTTTCGACTTCTGGCTACCAGAACTGTGAAAGAATAAATTTCTGTTGGCGTAAGCCACCATTTTTGTAGTAATTTGTTACAGCAGCCACAGGAGTGACTAAGGTGTGTTATTCTGTTCTCTCAGCACTGGGCTCACATTAAGACAGGACCTTTGGGAGTGGTGGGGTGGGGAAGGGGGTGATATTGTGACTCATTAAATAATCACCAAGTGGCAATGCTGTGCAGGAGAGAGCAAGGAAACTGGTTCTTTTACTTTACTCTCTCCTTCTTGGATATCAACTTTCTTTTCATCAATCCATCCCACTAACCCCAAATCTTTCTGGACCTAAAAAGCTTCCAGCTTGGAGCTTGGACAACCACAGGTAGTTTAGATTATGGAAATTAGGTTGGGCATATCAGGTGGTGGTAAGCAATGAAATGAAAATCTGTCTTTCATAACTCGACAAAGCTTGAAGTACCACCCAAGCTGTAACCTTTGGGAAAAACAGCCCAGGTCTCCCTTTAGGGATGCCTTTTATCAAATGGTGAAGTTGTCGGGGCACCTGGGTGGCGCAGTCGGTTAAGCGTCAGACTTCAGGCAGGTCACGATCTCGCGGTCCGTGAGTTCGAGCCCCGCGTCAGGCTCTGGGCTGATGGCTCAGAGCCTGGAGCCTGTTTCCGATTCTGTGTCTCCCTCTCTCTCTGCCCCTCCCCCGTTCATGCTCTGTCTCTGTCCCAAAAAAATAAATTAAAAAAAAGTTGAAAAAAAATTTTTAAAAAAATGGTGAAGTTGTCAAAGCTGGTGGCCTCTATATTTCTAGCTGCTTCTCTTCAGTAAAGGCCCATTCTCAGACACCCATTGCTCTTTCTACCTCAGGTCCTTCAATCATAAAGAAGGTGAATTTCTTAGCTGACATCTGTGGGCCAAGCATCCTGCTAAGCCCTTCTATACATTATTTCATTTAACCCTCAAACCATCCTAGAAAAAGCTATTGCAGTTTTCCTGATTTTACAGAATGGAAAACTGAGGTTTAGATAGGTTGAGTAACAGGGTTACAGTTCCTAAGAGGTGGAGTAAAACCTCATACCTTGGTCATGTGATATTAATTGCCACTTTACTACTACTTGGATTCTAGCCATCTTTGCCTTCTTTAATTAATTTAGCATTTCCTGTCTGTATCACTCATTTGACACTTTAACCACACATTGCCTAGCATTTTAATCATCTTTTTACATAAATATGTTATCTTCTCCTAATTAGATTGCAAACTCCATTAAGCTAGGGGCCATAACTTATCTATAATTATAGCCCACACAGCAGCTGTGCCACTGAGACTAAGAGTTGTAACTTTTCACTAAATGCTTGTTAACATCTTTTACCCAGTTTTCCGCAGTTATAATCCTGTCCATGTCATTTTATTTAATAATTTTCAATTTAGAAAGATTCTATTGAGAACTTTATTTGAAAACTACAAAAATGTTAGGACTGGATTTAGAAGTACCATAATCCATAATAGCTTTATCTTCATTCTTTCTACATACTTTAGGATGCAATAGGCCATCTATCAGAGGCTTAAATTCCTGCTGGAGGTACAGTATACTAAAATCAAAGATGACTTTAATCTGGACACCTATGTGGTTCAGTTGGTTAAGCATCCGACTTCAGCTCAGGTCATGATCTCACAGTTCATGAGTTTGAGCCCCGTGACAGGTTCTGTGCTGACAGCTCAGAGCCTGGAACCTGCTTCAGATCCTGTGTATCCCTCTCTCTCTCTGCCCCTCCCCCCACTCATGCTCTGTTCCTCTCTCTCTCAAAGATAAATAAACTTTAAAAGAAATTTTAATGGGGGAGGAACCAAATGGCAGAACAGCATGGAAGTTTTTTGTGTGTCTCACGTCCATGAAATATAGCCAGACCAACACTAAACCATCCTGCACACCTAGAAAACTGATCTGAGGATTAACACAACAATCTGCACAACCTGAACCACAGAACTAAGCAGGTACATGGCACGGAGAGGTGAACTGGGGGAGAGAGTAGCCATGGAGGGCTGGGAGCCACTTTTGCGTGTGGAGAAAGGACGGGGATGGGGTGAGAGTATGGGAAAAGCACCGCCCCCAAAAGCAGCTGGAGAGAAAGTGGAAAAGTAGAAACACCTGCAGGGACTGAACTAAAAAGGGAGAAAAGAGAAAGGAGAAAGAAGATGGTTTAAATTCTATTAAGACTCTATAAAGAGTGGGGGCACAGAGTTTGAAACTCCAGAGCTCAATACCTGGTGGTGCTCTGGTGGGAAGGCCAAATCCCCAGGAGCAGAGTGGAGTCTGGAGGTCTTACAGCCACAGAGGGAGAGCCGGTTCCCCTGCTGGGAGGACATCTGGTAGAGGCTGTGTGGGTCCCTCAAAGGCAAGACCCCAGTGGACCCAAGAGAACAACCACATTCACTGGTGCTGGAACAAGGTCATTAAGGGTGAAGCCTGGTGTCAGATGTGTGTCGTGATTTTCCATAATCCCTGAAACGCTGCTGCTGCTGCTGCACTATGTCGAGAACTTCTGGGGTGGGCTGGCACCCAGCCACAGTCTCTGGGCATCAGCAGCAGCACGGTCCCGCAAACATTCCTGGGTGTGGTCAGCACCTGGCCATTGCTCAGTAAGACCTTCTTGCAGAGGAGCACAGCAGGACAAAGCCGCAGTCCCTCAGATGTAAGGGGTTGGGGAAAACAGCCGCATCTGAGACAAAACTCAGGAGTGGGGTGCTGCTTGGGGCTTGGTCACAGGCTGTGTAAAAGTGGGGAGTGGGCAGAAGCCGAAGACAAAGGATGGGTGCACAATTGCTGATTGGGAAGAACAGAGTTCTGATACTAGAGACAGGGTAGCTGGTAGATTTTCACCGCTCCCACACATGTGCATATGCACCTACAAGCATCACAACAATCCACCCCAGTAAGCTAAGCAGTGCCATCTAGTGGAGAATGGAGCCATTACAGTAAGCCCCGCCCAACTAGGCCGAACCTGGCTCTTCAAGAACATAAGTCTCTCCGTCTGCTTACTTTATGGACTATAAAGTGATTCATAGTTTCACTACTAGGGGAAAACCAACTAATTTCAGTCATATTTCAGTCTGTTCGCCAGTCCATCTATTCAAATTTCTTTTTTTTCTTTTTTCTCTTCGTCTCTTTTTTTTTTCTTGAATAAAGAAAGAGAAAAAATTCATTTTTCTTTTCAATTTTTATTCAAAATATTTTTCTTTATTTTTTCTACTATATTTTTTATTTTTGTGTAAATTTTTTCAAATTCTATTTTATTTCCATCATTTCATTTTAGTCTAATTCCATGTATTCATTGTTTTCCAAATTTTCAAACAATTTCCTTTTTTTTTCTTCTTTCCCCTTTTTTTCTCTAATCTATCAACACCCATTCAACATCCAGACCAAAACCCACTTAGGATCTAGCATCATTTATTCGATTTTGTGTGTGTGTATTTGTCTTTAATTTTTTTTAATTTTAACACTTTTTTAAATTTTAACTTATTTTACCTCATTAATTCCTTTTCTCCATTCAAAATGACAAAATGAAGGAATTCACCCCAAAAGAAAGAGCACAAGGACACAACAGCCAGGGACTTAACCAACACAGATACAGACAAGATGTCTGAACCAGAATTTAGAATCACAATAATAAGAATACAAGCTGGAGTTGAAAACAGATTAGAATCCCTCTCTGTGGAGATGAAAGAAGTAAAAGCTAGTCAGGATGAAATAAAAAATGCTATAACTGAGCTGCAATTTCCACTGGATGCCATGGTGGCAAGGATGAATGAGGCAGAACAAAGAATCAGCGATATTGAGGACAAACTTATGGAAAATAATGAAGCAGAAAAAAAGAGGGAGATTAAGGCAAAAGAGCACGATTTAAGAATTAGAGAAATCAGTGACTCATTAAAAAGGAACAACGTCAGAATCATAGGGGTCCAAGAAGAGGAAGAGAGGGAAATAAGGGTAGAAGGGTTATGTGAGCAAATCATAATGGAAAACTATCCTGACCTGGGGAAAGACGCAGACATCAAAATCCAGGAAGCACAGAGGACTCCCATTAGATTCAACAAAACCGACCATCAACCAGGCACATCATAGTCAAATTCACAAAATACTCAGACAAGGAGAGAATCATGAAAGCAGCAAGGGAAAAAAAAAGTCCCTAACGTACAAGGGGATACAGATAGGTTTGCAGCAGACCTATCCACAGAAACTTGGCAGGCCAGAAAGGAGTGGCAGGATATATTCACTGTGCTGAATCAGAAAAATATGCAGCAAAGAATTCTTTATCCAGCAAGGCTGTCATTCAAAATAGAAGGAGAGATAAAAAGTTTTCCAGAAAAACAAAAATTAAAGGAGTTTGTGACCACTAAACCAGCCCTGCAAGAAATTTTAAGGGGGACTCTCTGAGGGGAGAAAAGATGAAAAAATATATCTATAAATAAATAAATATCATAAGCAACAAAGATTAGAAAGGACAAGAGGACACCACCAGAAACTCCAACGCTACAAGCAACATAATGGCAATAAATTCTTATCTTTCAGTACTCACTCTAAACGTAAATGCACTCCATTAAAAGACATAGGGTAACAGAATGGATAAGAAAACAAGACCCATCTATATGCTGTTTACAAGAGACCCACTTTAGACCTAAAGAGACCTTCAGATTGAAAGGAAGGGGATGGAGAACCATCTATCATGCTAATGGTCAACAAAAGAAAGCCAGAGTAGCCATACTTATATCACACAATCTACACTTTAAAATAAAGACTGAATCAAGAGATGCAGAAGGGCATTATATCATAATCAAGGGGTCTTTCCACCAAGAAGACCTAACAATTGTAAACATTTATGGGCCAAATGTGGCAGCACCCAAATATATAAATCAATTGATCACAAACATAAAGAAACTCATCGATAGTAATACCATAATAGTAGGAGACTTCAACACCCCGCTCACAGCAATGGACAGATCATCTAATCAAAAAATCAACAAGGAAACAATGGCTTTGAATGACACACTGGACCAGATGGACTTAACAGATATATTCAGAACATTTCATCCTAAAGCAGCAGAATAAGCATTCTTCTCCAGTGCACATGGAACATTCTCCAGAATAGACCACATACTGGGACACAAATCAGCCCTCAACAAATACAAAAAGATTGAGATCATACCGTGCATATTTTCAGATCACAACACCATGAAACTCAAAAATCAGCCACAAGAAAAAAATGTAGAAAGGTAACAAATACTTGGAGACTGAAGAACATCCTACTGAAGAATGAATGCGCTGACCAAGAAGTTAAAGAGGAAATTAAAGAGTTCATGGAAGCCAATGAAAATGATAACACCACAACCCAAAACCTCTGGGATGCAGGAAAGGCGGTCATAAGAGGAAAGTGTATAGCAATCCAGGTCTTTCTAAAGAAGGAAGAAAGAGCTCAGATACACAACCTAACCATACGCCTTAAAGAGCTGGAAAAAGGACAGCAAATAAAATCTAAAACCAGCAGAAGACAGGAAATAATAAACATTGGAGAAGAAATTAATGCCATTGAAACAAAAAAAAAACCCACAAAAACAAAACAAAACAAAACAAAAACCCAGTACAACAGATCAATGAAACCAGAAGCTGGTTATTTGAAAGATTAACAAAATTGATAAACCACTAGCCAGTTTGATCAAAAACTAACAGGAAACGACCCAAATATATAAAATCAAGAATGAAAGAGGAGAGATCACAACCAACACAGCAGAAACAAAAACAATAATAAGAGAATATTATAAGCAATTATATGCCAATAAGATGGGCAATCTGGAAGAAATGGACAAATTCCTAGAATCATATACACTACCAAAACTGAAACAGGAAGAAATAGAACATTTGAACAGACCCATAACCAGTAAGGAAATCGAATTAGTAATCAAAATCTGCCAAAATCCAGAGTCCAGGGCCAGATGTCTTTCCAGGCGAATTCTACCAAACATTTAAAGAAGAGTTAACACCTATTCTCTTCAAGCTGTTCCAAAAAATAGAAATGGAAGGAAAACTTCCAAACACTTTCTATAAAGCCAGCATTCCCTTGATTCCAAAACCAGATAGAGACGTCACTAAAAAGGAGAACTATAGACCAATTTCCCTGATAAACATGGATACAAAAATCCTCAACAAGATATTAGCCAACCAGATCCAACTAAAAATTAAAAAAAAATATTCACCACAACCAAGCGGAATTTATACCTGGGATGCAGGGCTGGTTCAATATCCGCAAAGCAATCAATGTGATTCATCACATCAACAAAAGAAATGACAAGAACCATATGATCCTCTCAATAGATGCAGAGAAAGCATTTGACAAAAAATACAACATCCTTTCTTGACAAAAACCCTCAAGAAAGTAGGGATAGAAGGAGCATATCTCGAGATCATAAAAGCCATGTATGAACGACCCAACACTAATATCATCCTCAATGGGGAAAAATTGAGAGCTTCCCCCTAAGGTAAGGAACAAGACAGGGATTCCACTCTCACCACTGTTATTCAACATACTATTGGAAGTCTTAGCTCTGCAATCAGACAACACAAAGAAATAAAAGGCATCCAAATTGGTCAGGAGGATGTCAAACTTTCACTCTTTGCAGATGACATGATACTCTATATGAAAACCCAAAAGATTCCACCAAAAAACTGCTAGAACTGATCCATGAATTCAGCAAAGTTGCAGGATATAAAATCAACGCACAGAAATCGGTTGCATTCCTATACACCAACAATGAAGCAGCAGAAAGAGAAATCAAGGAATCAATCCCATTTACAATTACACCAAAAACCATAAAATGCTTAGGAATAAATCTAACCAAAGAGGTGAAAAATCTATACACTGTAAACTATAGAAAGCTTGTGAAAGAAATTGAGGAAGACACAAAGAAATGGAAAAAGATTCCATGCTCCTGGATAGGAAGAACAAATATTGGTAAAATGTCGATACTACACAAAGCAATCTACATATTCAATGCAATTCCTATCAAAGGAACACCAGCATTCTTCACAGAGCTAGAACAAATAATCCTAAAATTTGTATGGAACCAGAAAAGACCCCGAATAGCCAATGCAATCTTGAAAAAGAAAACGAAAGCAGGAGACATCACAATCCCGGACCTCGAGCTATACTGCAAGGCTGTAATCATCAAGACAGCATGGTACTGGCACAAGAACCGACCCTCAGATAAACAGAACAGAATAGAGAACCCAGAAATGGGCCCACAAACGTATAGCCAACTAATCTTAGACAAAGCAGGAAAGAATAGGCAATGGAGTAAAGACAGTCTCTTGAGCAAGTGGTGCTGGGAAAAGTGGACAGCAACATGCAGAAGAATGAACCTGGACCATTTTCTTACACCATACAAAAAAACAAACTCAAAATGGATGAAAGACCTCAATGTAAGACAGGCAGCCATCAAAATCCTTGAGGAGAAAGTGGGCAAAAACCCCTTTGATCTTAGCCACAGCAACTTCTTACTCCACACGTGTCTCAAGGCAAGGGAAACAAAAGCATAAATGAGTTACTGGGACATCATCAAAATAAAAAGCTTCTGCACAGTGAAGGAAACAATCAGCAACCTGAGGACACAACCGACAGAATGGGAGAAGATATATGCAAACGACATATCAGACAAAGGGTTAGTATCAAAAATCTATAAAGAACTTATCAAACTCAACACCCAAAAAACAAAGAATCCAGTGAAGAAATGGGCAAAAGACATGAATAGACACTTCCCCAAAGAAGACATCCAGATGGCCAACCGACACATGAAAAAATTCTCCACATCACTCATCATCAGGGAAATACAAATCAAAACCACAGTGAGATACCACCTCACACCTGTCAGAATGGCTAACATTAACAACTCAGATAACAACAGATGTTAACGAGGATGTGGAGAAAGAGGATGTCTTTTGCATTGTTTGTGGGAATGCAAGCTGGTGTAGCCACTCTGGAAGACAGTATGGAGGTTCCTCAAAAATTAAAATTAGAACTACCCAATGACCTAGCAATTGCACTACTGTTATGTATCCAAAGGATACATGTGTGCTGTTTCAAAGGGACACATGCACCCCAATGTTTATAGCAGCAGTATTAAAAATCGCCAAAGTATAGAAAAAGCCCCAATTTCCGTCGATGGATGAATGGATAAAGAAGATGTGATATAGATATATACAATGGAGTGTTATTCGGCAATCAAAAAGAATGAAATCTTGCTATTTGAAACTACGTGGATGGAACTGAAGGGCATTATGTTAAGTGAAATTAATCAGAGAAAGACAAAAATCATATGACTTTAGTCATATGGGGACTTTCAGAGATAAAACAGATGAACATAAAGGAAAGGACACAAAAATAATGTAAAAACAGGGAGGGGGAAAAACAAAAGAGACTCACAAATATGGAGAACAAACAGAGTTACTGGACAGGTTGTGGGAGGGGGGATGGGCTAAATGGGTAAGGGGCATTAAGGAATCTACTCCTGTAATCAGTGTTGCACTATATGCTAACTAACTTGGATGTAAATTATAAAAAAAAATTTAAAGCCTTTTTTTTAAATGAAATTTATTGTCAAATTGGTTTCCATAAAACACCCAATGCTCATCCAAAAAGATGCCCTCTTCAATGCCCATCACCTACCCTCTCCTCCCACCCCCAATCAACCCTCAGTTTGTTCTCAGTTTTTAAGAGTCTCTTATGCTTTGGCTCTCTCCCACTCTAACCTCTTTTTATTTCCTCCCCCCCCGCCATGGGTTTCTGTTAAGTTTCTCAGGATCTACATAAGAGTGAAAACATATGATATCTTTCTCTGTATGGCTTATTTCACTTAGCATCACACTCTCCAGTTCCATCCACGTTGCTACAAAGGGCCATATTTCATTCTTTCTCATTGCAACATAGTACTCCATTGTGTATATAAACCACAATTTCTTTATCCATTCATCAGTTGATGGACACTTAGGCTCTTTCCATGATTTGGCTATTGTTGAGAGTGCTGCTATAAACATTGGGGTACAAGTGCCCCTATGCATCGGTACTCCTGTATCCCTTGGGTAAATTCCTAGCAGTGCTATTGCTGGATCCTAGGGTAGTTCTATTTTTACTTTTTTGAGGAACCTCCACACTGTTTTCCAGAGTGGCTGCACCAGTTTGCATTCCCACCAACAGTGCAAGAGGGTTCCGGTTTCTCCACATCCTCGCCAGCATCTATAGTCTCCTGATTTGTTCATTTTGGCCACTCTGACTGGTGTGAGGTGATATCTGAGTGTGGTTTTGATTTGTATTTCCCTGATGAGGAGCGACGTTGAGCCTCTTTTCATGTGCCTGTTGGCCATCCGGATGTCTTCTTTAGAGAAGTGTCTATTCATGTTTTCTGCCCATTTCTTCACTGGATATTTGTTTTTTTGGTGTGCAGTTTGGTGAGTTCTTTATAGACTTTTGGATACTAGCCCTTTGCCCGATATGTTATTTGCAAATATCTTTTCCCATTCCATTGGTTGCCTTTTAGTTCTGTTGATTGTTTCCTTTGCTGTGCAGAAGCTTTTTTATCTTCATAAGGTCCCAGTAGTTCATTTTTGCTTTTAATTCCCTTGCCTTTGGGGATGTGTCGAGTAAGAAATTGCTGCTGCTGAGGTCAGAGAGGTTTTTTCCTGCTTTCTCCTCTAGGGTTTTGATGGTTTCCTCACATTCAGGTCCTTTATCCATTTT
This sequence comes from Leopardus geoffroyi, assembly GCF_018350155.1. Lineage (NCBI taxonomy): Eukaryota > Metazoa > Chordata > Mammalia > Carnivora > Felidae > Leopardus > Leopardus geoffroyi. The sequence continues at coordinate 63,760,455 of NC_059343.1, read as the reverse complement.
GAGTTTATTTTTGTGAATGGTGTGAGAAAGTGGTCTAGTTTCATTCTTCTGCATGTTGCTGTCCAGTACTCCGAGCACCATTTGTTAAAGAAACTGTCTTTTTTCGATTGGATATTCTTTCCTGCTTTGTCAAAGAATAGTTGGCCATACTTTTGTGGGTCTAGTTCTGGGGTTTCTATTCTATTCCATTGGTCTATGTGTCTGTTTTTGTGCCAATACCATGCTGTCGTGATGATTACAGCTTTGTAGTAGAGGCTAAAGTCTAGGATTGTGATGATTCCTGCTTTGGTCTTCTTCTTCAAAATTACTTTGGCTATTTGGGGCCTTTTGTGGTTCCATATGAATTTTAGGATTGCTTGTTCTAGCTTCGAGAGGAATGCTGATGCAATTTTGATTGGGATTGCATTGAATGTGTAGATAGCTTTGGGTAGTATTGACATTTTAACAATATTGATTCTTCCAACCCATGAGCACGGAATGTTTTTCCATTTTTTATATCTTCTTCAATTTCTTTCATAAGCTTTCTATAGTTTTCAGCATATAGATCTTGTACATCTTTGGTTAGATTTATTCCTAGGTATTTTATGGTTCTTGGTGCAATTGTGAATGGGATCATTTTCTTTATTTGTCTTTCTGTTGCTTCATTTTTAGTGTATAAGAATGCAACTGATTTTTGTACATTGATTTTGTATCCTGCGACTTTGCTGAATTCATGTATCAGTTCTAGCAGACTTTTGGTGGAGTCTTTCGGGTTTTCCATGTATATCATGTCATCTGCAAAAGGTGAAAGCTTGACTTCATCTTTGCCAATTTTGATGCATTTGATTTCCTTTTGTTGTCCGATTGCTGATGCGAGCACTTCCAACACTATGTTAAACAACAGCGGTGAGAGTGGACATCCCAGTCGTGTTCCTGATCTCAGGGAGAAAGCTCTCTGTTTTTCCCCATTGAGGATGATATTAGCTGTGGGCTTTTCAGAAATGGATTTATGAGTTTAAGTATGTTCCTTCTATCCCGACTTTCTCGAGGGTTTTTATTAAGAAAGGATGCTGAATTTTGTCAAATGCTTTTTCTGCATTGATTGACAGGATCATATAGTTTTTATCTTTTCTTTTATTAATGTGATGTATCACATTGATTGATTTGCGACTGGTGAACCAGCCCTGCAGCCCAGGAATGAATCCCACTCGATCATTGTGAATAATTCTTTTTATAAGCTGTTGAATTCGATTTGCTAGCATCGTATTGAGAATTTTTGCATCCATATTCATCAGGGATATTGGACTGTAGTTTTCATTTTTTTTACTGGGTCTCTGTCTGGTTTAGGAATCAAAGTAATACTGGATTCATAGAATGAGTCTGGAAGTTTTCCTTCCCTTACTATATTTTGGAATATCTTGAGAAGGATAGGTATTATCTCTACTTTAAATGTCTGATAGAATTCCCCTTGGAAGCCATCTGGCCCTGCACTCTTATTTGTTGGGAGATTTTTGATAACTGATTCAATTTCTTTGCTGCTTATGGGTCTGTTCAAGCTATTTCCTCCTGTTTGACTTTTGGAAGTTTATGGGTGCTGTGGAATTTGTCCATTTCTTCCAGGTTGTCCAGTTTGTTGGCATATAATTTTTCATAGTATTCCCTGATAATTGCTTGTATTTCCGAGGGATTGGTTGTAAGTATTCCATTTTCATTCATGATTTTGTATGTTTGGGTCATCTCCCTTTTCCTTTTGAAAAGCCTGGCTAAAGGTTTATCAATTTTGTGTATTTTTTCAAAAAACCAACTCTTGGTTTCATTGATCTGCTCTACAGTTTTTTTAGATTCTATATTTTTTATTTCTGCTCTGATCTTTATTATTTTTTTTCCGCTGGGTTTGGGGTGTCCTTGCTGTTCTGCTTCTATTTCCTTTAGGTGTGCTGTTAGATTTTGTATTTGGGATTTTTCTTGTTTCTTGAGATAGCCCTGGATTGCAATGTATTTTCCTCTCAGGCCTGCCTTTGCTGCATCCCAAAGCGTTTGGATTGTTGTCTTCTCATTTTCGTTTGTTTCCATATATTTTTTAATCCTTCTATAATTGCTTGGTTGACCCATTCATTCTTTAGTAGGGTATTCTTTAACCTCCATGCTTTTGGAGGTTTTCCAGACTTTTTCCTGTGGTTGATTTCATGCTGCATAGCATTGTGGTCTGAAAGTGTGCATGGTATGATCTCAATTATTCTAAACTTATAAAGGGCTGTTTTGTGTCCCAGTATGTGATCTGTCTTGGAGAATGTTCCATGTGGACTTGAGAAGAAAGTATATTCTGTTGCTTTGGGATGCAGAGTTCTAAATATATCTGTCAAGTCCATGTATCCAATGTATCATTCAGGGCCCTTGTTTCTTTATTGACCATGTGTCTAGATGATCTATCCATTGTTGTAAGAGGGGTATTAAAGTCCCCTGCAATTACCACATTCTTATCAATAAGGTTGCTTATGTTTGTGAGTGACTTTTTTATATATTTGGGGGCTCCCGTATTCGGTGCATAGACATTTATAATTGTTAGTTCTTTTTGATGGATAGACCCTGTAATTATTATATAATGCCCTTCTTCAACTCTTGTTACAGCCTTTAATTTAAAGTCTAGTTCTTCTGATATAAGTATGGCTACTCCAGCTTTCTTTTGACTGCCAGTAGCATGAGAAATAGTTCTCCATCCCCTCAGTTTCAATCTGAAAGTGTCCTCAGGTCCAAAATGCGTCTCTTGTAGACAGCATATAGATGGGTCTTGTTTTTTTATCCGTTCTGATACCCTGTGTCTTTTGGTTGTTGCATTTAGTCCATTTACATTCAGTGTTATTATAGAAAGAGTCATTGTGATGTCTGTAGGTTTCATGCTTGTAGCGATGTCTCTGGTACTTTGTCTCACAGGATCCCCCTTAGGATCTCTTGTAGGGCTCGTTTAGTGGTGAGGAATTCCTTCAGTTTTTGTTTTTTGGGAAGACCTTTATCTCTCCTTCTATTCTAAATGACAGATTTGCTGGATAGAAGATTCTTGGCTGCATATTTTTTCTGTTTATCACATTGAAGATCTCCTGCCATTCCTTTCTGGCCTGCCAAGTTTCAGTAGAGAGATCCATCACTAGTCTTATCGGTCTCCCTTTATATGTTAGAGCACATTTATCCCTAGCTGCTTTCAGGATTTTCTCTCTATCCTTGTATTTTGCCAGTTTCACTATGATATGTTGTGCAGATCGATTCAAGTTACGTCTGAAGGGAGTTCTCTGTGCCTCTTGGATTTCAATGCCTTTTTTCCTTCCCCAGATCAAGGAATTTCTCAGCTATTATTTCTTCAAGTACACCTTCAGCACCTTTCCCTCTCTCTTCCTCCTCTGGAATACCAGTTATGCGTAGATTATTTCTCTTTAGTGCATCACTTAGTTCTCTAATTTTCCCCTCATACTCCTGGATTTTTTTTATCTCTCTTTTTCTCAGCTTCTTTTTCCATAATTTTATCTTCTAGTTCACCTATTCTCTCCTCTGCCTCTTCAATCCGAGCTGTGGTCGTCTCCATTTTATTTTGCAGCTCATTTATAGCCTTTTTTAGCTCCTCCGGGCTGTTCCTTAGTCCCTTGATCTCTGTAGCAATAGATTGTCTGCTGTCCTTTATACTGTTTTCAAGCCCAGTGATTAGTTTTATGACTATTATTCTAAATTCACTTTCTTTTATATTGTTTAAATTGTTTTTGATCAGTTTGTTATCTCTCGTTCCTTCCTGGAGGTTTTTTTGAGGGGAATTCTTCAGTTTTGTCATTTTGGAGAGTCCCTTGAGTGGTGTGGAACTGCAGGGCACTTCCCCTGTGCTGTCTCGAATAACTTGCGTTGGTGGGTGGGGCCGCAGTCAGACCTGATGTCTGCCCCCAGCCCACCGCTGGGGCCACAGCCAGACTGGTGTGTGCCTTCTCTTCCCCTCTCCTAGGGGCGGGATTCACTGTGGGGTGTCGTGGCCTATCTGGGCTACTTGTACAGTGCCAGGCTTGTGGTGCTGGGGATCTGGCGTATTAGCTTGGGTGGATTGGCAAGGTGCACAGGGGCGGGAGTGGCAGGCTTAGCTGGCTTTCCCTTCAGAGCTCTGCTTCGGGAGGGGCCCTGCGGCACTGGGAGGGAGTCAGACCCACCAGAGGGATGGATCCACAGAAGCACAGTGTCGGGTGTTTGCACGGTGCAAGCAATTTCCCTGACAGGAACTGGTTCCCTTTGGGAGTTTGGCTGGGGGATGGGCAAGGGAGATGGCGCTGGCGAGCGCCTTTGTTCCCCGCCAAGCTGCGCTCTGTCATCCAAGGCTCAACTCTCTCTCCCGTTGTCCTCCAGCCCTCCCGCTCTCCGAGCTGAGCTGTTAACTTATAACCTTCCAGATGTTAAGTCCCGCTTGTTGTCGGAACACACTCCGTCCAGCCCCTCCGCTTTTACAAGCCAGACTTGGGGGGCTCTGCTTTGCTGGCGGGCTGCCCCTCTGCCCCGGCTCCCTCCCGCCAGTCCGTGTAGCGTGCACCACCTCTCCGCCCTTCCTACCCTCTTCCGTGGGTCTCTCGTCTACGCTTGGCTCCAGAGAATCTGTTCTGCTAGTCTTCTGGCGGTTTTCTGGGTTATTTAGGCAGGTGTGGGTGGAATCTAAGTGATTTGCAGGATGCGGTGAGCCCAGCGTCCTTCTACGCCACCATCTTCCCAGAAGCCCTCACCTTTTTTTTTTTTTTTTTTTGTATCACACTACTGTGACGGACCTAAAATTAAGCTGCAAAAAACCAGTGCTGTTGGGGTCTTTGCACACGTCTTTTCTAATTCACTCTCACGACTGCTGTCTGCTCTCATCTCCCCGGTATGCTGAACTTAATTCCATATGTGCTTCTAGAAGTCGTTCATTTTGGCTTTTAGAATTTCTCTCCTCTGGCTTAGGTCTCAACTTCCTGCTCTGGCATTGGCTCTGAATGCTCCTTTGCAGTAATAGCAGAAGCCTCATGTAAAAGAAACCTCCTCCACTAGCCCTATCCCTGTGGAACCTTTACTAACAAGGCTTGTCCCTTTCTGTCCCTTGTCAGGGCAGGAAGTCTGGATGTTTGGAAAAGTTTGGATGTTTTCAGTTTTCCTTTTTAAAAAATGTCCTTTAACATGCAGGGATAGATTTTAGGGATCTCTCGTCATCTATGAGAGCAGAGAACACATTAATCTTGCCGTGCCATCTTTTTCTACCCACTTTCTCCCAGCCACCCCACACTTATGCATGATATATTTACTTTTACTACTACTTCTTCCTCTTCTTCTCCTCCTCCTACTTCCCCTTTTTTATATTTACTTTTACAATGAATCCCTCATCCATTCAGCTATTTCTTTCTTGTTTCCTAAGTCAAAATGCCTTAAAGTATTGGCCTCCTAGCACCGAGTCAATCTACTCACCTCAGCCATAATGCCAGTGGGCTTCCTTAAAATGGAAATTGAAACTATCATTAAAACATTGATTTTTTAGGAGCACCTGTGTGGTTCAGTCAGTTAAGTGTCAGACTCTTGATTTCAGCTCAGGTCATGATCTCATGGTTGTGAGTTCAAGTCCTGCATCAAGCTCTGCGCTGACAGTGCAGTACCCATTTGGGATTCTCTCTCTCTCTCTCTCTCTCTCTCTCTGCTCCTCCCTGACTCATGCTGTCTCTCTCTCTGAAAATAAATAAACTTTAAAAAACATTATTTTTTAAATTTTATCTGTTATGGACATAAATATAAAGTATAAGTATAAACTTAGAACACTACATTTTCTGGAATATTTTACACTTCGTACACAAAATTAGCATTTTTCAAAGAAGTCACTGAGATAGAGAAACACAAATATCCTTATCATGTAATAATTTCTACAGATATTTGGAGGATCCTCTCTTGGAATTGAAGGGTGACACAGTGTAGTGGAAAGAACATAAGGTTTGATGATGATTTAACCTTTGCCTTGAATTGCTAATCTGTTACATATTAGCTGTGAAATATTTGTGCATGTCCCACTCTCTGAGCTTCCACTTCCCCATATACAAAATGGGGTTAAGACTATTTACATTTGTAAGTTTTGCAGTGCATCCATAATGCCCATGAAAGTGCCAGGCATATAGTAATTACTTGATATTTTCATGCTTCCATATTTAGAGTCAGTTTATCATTTGTGCAAGAAAGTTACCTTCTCTGTACACTCTCCTTTTGTTGATGACTCTATTTTCCCCTCCTCTTTTGTGTTCTGGTTAAACTCAACTATATTCTTTAAAAGATTAGGAGTAGGAGGGAACTTTTCTGACTTGATATATATTAAAACCCACAGCAAATAAAGTAATTAATGGAAAATTTATATATGCTGTCCTATTAACAAAAATATCTTCTAATATCGCTATGATTTAATATAGTATTGGAGATTGTGTTCAATATTATAAAATTAACATAAAGGAAAGGTATGGGAAATGTGTGAATTTGAAAAAAAGATACATAACTTCCATTGTTTGCAGAGAATATAATCATTAACAGATAAAAATAATAAACAGTGATATTTTTAAAACTAATAATAGAGTTCAGAAAGCTTTCTACATTTATGATCAACAATAACAAAAAAATTAAAAACTTATCATACCCTTGTTATACTTAACTAGAAAATTAAATAAGATAAAAATAAATAAGATAGCCATCAAAATAATAAGATCTAAAACTTTCTAGGAAGCAGCTTAACACAGCACAAAATTTTACAGAGGATACTTTGAGGCCACAATACTAACATGGCATGATACTCTGGTAGGAGCTGATAAGTAAACAGTGGAGTAGAAAAGAAAGCTCAGAAATAGAGCTCAGAAATACATTCAAGTATATATGGTAATTTGATATATGGTTAAGATGTCTCTCAAAGTATTAGAAAGGTAACAGACTTTTTAAAGTTTACAGTGAACTTCTTTGCTAACTGGAGAATATAGCTGGACCTCTACACAATATACAAAAATGTAATTTAGACAGATTAGACATAAGCAGGAAAGGAAAGCTAAATGTATAACATTTAATGTAATCTAAGGAGGCAAATCTTTTTAAAGCAGTAATCTAAAAACAAAATCATAAAGCAAAAAAATGAATGGTTTTTTGCTTTTATCTATTATGACTACAAATTTGTAGTCAACAAGGAATATCATAGATAATGTTAATGATAGATGACAGAAAATATTTAAATGAAAACCAAGTTTTTAATATCTAGAATATACAAAAATGACCACTAATCAAGAAAAAAAACAAGACAATGAAAAATGGAAAAAGGGTTGGAGCTAGGATGGTGGAGTAGTAGGATCACCCTAGGCTGGCCTAATTCCTCAAATACAGCTAGATAAATATCAAATCATTCTGAACACCCAATAAATTGATCTGGGGACTGAGAGAAAAAACTGTACAACTAGAGGGAGAGAAGAGGCCACATCATGGAGGGTAGGAAGGGTGGACATGTGATTTGGCAGAGAAAAGAAGTGTGGGTTCTGTGGAGGGGAAGGAGCCCTGATCACAGAGAAAAGTGTCTGTGAGAGAAGAGAACACAGGGGATTGCACAAGGAGAACACGTCCCCCAAAGCCATTGATTGGGAAAACAAGAAGGGATGATTATTGTGACTTTTACAACCAGCAGGGCTCAAAGACTGGAGTATTAGAGGATCTAAAGGTGTTGCAGTGCTCCTGTGGGGAAGGAGCAGATGGCGCACTCTGAGGATATCCATGGATACACTGGGAAAGATGGTTCCTCCTTCTTGGAGCACATCTGAGAGAGGTGACGCCTCTCCAGGGACAAAAGAGCCAGTGGGTGCCATTACACTCCTCCACCCTTTAGCATAGGCACAGACACTTACTGAATGTGGCTGACTTGGACATTGGCTTTTTGCTAACTTTACTCCAAAATCCAAGCTCCTTTGTGCCCTCTTGGGACAAACACACACCAGCCCTAACACAGTGAGATCCTCCTCCAGAGGCCAAGCATGAGTCCATGTCAGGCCAGGTCCCTAAAGTTTGGAGTTTTATTTTTTTTAATAATTTTTTGATGTTTATTTACTTTTGAGTGGAGAGCATGAGTGGAGGGGGAGCAGAGAGAGGGGGAATTACAGAATCTGAAGCAGGCTCCAGGCTCTGAACTGATGCACAGAGCCCAATGCGGGGCTTGAACTCACAGACCATGAGATCATGACCTGAGTTGAAGTCGGACACTTAACTCACTGAGCCAACCAGGCACCCCAAGTTTGGAGTTTTAAAACAGCAGGTCTGTCTGGTTTAAAACATACTTGCACTGCACTACTGGGTAGGCAGATGCCCAAAGACAGGTGAAGGCAGCGATCTGAGGGACACCTGGGACACATGAGAAGAGATTGTTCTTCTGGGAGGGCTTCACAGACAGTAGATATTGTGAACTCCCCTCTCAGAGAGAAGGGCAGGGGCTGGTGCCATTTCCCTCCCCACCCTTCACCATAAACTAACTTCAGAAAGCAGCACAGCGCAAACAGTGGTCACAAAAACTGCTTACACCAAGCCCCAACCCTCTGTACTCTGCAGGTGCATCTTTACTAGGGCAAGTGTGCCTGAGAACCAGGGCAGAGGGCCCCTTCATCAGAAGGTCAGCACAAACCCCCTACTTTCACCACATCTACTGATCATAGAGTGCCACAAAGCTTCAGCTCTAGTGGAAATAACATCAGGTCTTTTTTAACAAGCAGACCAGGGCACACTTAGTTAAAACCTGCCACACTCTGGACAAGGTCCAAACGCCCCCCACTATGGGCAAGGAGAAACTTTGCAGAGGACTGACCAGAGGGAAAGAGCATTCAAAACACAGCAGCAGAGTGTATAAAGCATATATCAGAGACACTTCCTGAAGTGGCAGGCCCTGCACAGTATATATGACTTCTTATTTATAAAGCCATTACTCCCAGGAACAGGAAACATAACAGGATTTCCTAAAACACAGAAAAAGACAGAGACTTATGCAAAAGCCAAGATGGATGGATTCATCCCAAAAGAAAGAACAAGAAAAGGTCATAGCCAGGGATCTAATTGGAAAAGATACAAGTAATATGCCTGATCCAGAATTTAAAGGAACATTCACAAGGATACTAGCTGGATTTGAGAAAAGCATAGAAAGTACCAGGGAGTCCCTTGCAACAGAGATAAAAGACCTAAAAACTAGTAAGGCTATAATAAAAAATGCTATAACTGAGATACAAAAGTGACTGATTGTAATGACCACAAGGATGGAAGAATCAGAGGAACAAATAAGTGATACAGAAGATGAAATCAATGAATAAATGATAGACTACTGAAACTGAAAAGAAGAAGGTAAAAAAAAAACATTGGATCACGAATGTGGACTTAGTGAACTCAGTGACTCCATAAAGCATAATAACATTTGTATTGTAGGAGTCCCAGAAGAAGAAGGAGGTAAAGGGGCAGAAGGTTTATTTCAGAAAATTATAGCTAAAAACTTCCCTAATCTGGGGAAGGAAACAGACATCCACATCCAGGGAGGCACGGAAAACTCCTATCAAAATCAACAAGTCAGGCTAATACCAAGAGATATTGTAGTTAAATTAGCAATATATAGAGATAAGGAAAAAAATCCTAAAGCAGCAAGAAAAAAAGAAGCCCCTAACTGACAAGGAAAGAGAAATAAGGTTAGCAGCAGTCCTCTCTACAGAAAGTTGGCACACCAGAAGCGAGTGGAATGATTTTTCAATGGCAACAAATAAACAACTAAAAGAGTTTGTAACCACTAAACCAGCTCTGCAAGAAATATTAAAGGGGACTCTCTGAGTGGGAAAGAAAAACCAAAAGCAACCAAGACTAGAAAGGAACAGAGAAAATATCCAGAAACAATGACAAAACAAGTAATAAAATGGCATTACACTTGTATCTATCAATAATCACTCTGAATGTAAGTGAACTAAATGCTCCAATCAAAAGACATACAGTATCAGAGTGGATAAAAAACAAGACCCATCTATATGCTGCCTACAAGAGATATATTTTAGACTTAAAGACAACGGTAGATTGAAAGCCAGGGTATGGAGAACTATTTTTCATGGACATCAAAAGAGACAGAGTATCCATATGTATATCAGACAAACTAGATTTTAAACCAAAGACTGTAACAGGAGACAAAGAAGGGCACTATATCATAATAAAGTGAACTATCCAACAGGAAGATCTCACAAATTTAAATATTTATTCCCCCAACATGGGACCACCCAAATATATAAAACAATTAATAACAAACATAAAGGAACTCATTAATGCTAATACAATAATAGTAGAGACATTAACACCCCCGCTTACAACAATGAACAGATGATCTAAGCAAAAATCAACAAGGAAACGGTGGCTTTGAATGACACGCTGAGCCAGATGACCTTAACAGATATATTCAGAACATTTCATCCTAAAGCAGCAGAATATATATTCTCTTTGAGTGCACATAGAACAGTCTTCAGAATAGATAAGATAGTGGGTCACAAATCAGGCCTTAATAAATACACAAAGATTGATATCCTACCATGATATTTTCCAGCCACAATGCTATGAAACTTGAAGTCAACCACAAGAAAAAAATTGGAAAGACCACACATACATGGAGGTTAAAGAACATCCTGCTGAATAATGAATGGGTTAACCAGAAAATTAAAGAAGAAATAAAAAAAATACCTGGAAACAAATGAAAATAAAAACACGATCATCCAATACCTCGGGATGCAGCAAAAGCGGTCATAAGAAGGAAGTATATAGCAGTTAAGCCTATCTCAAGACGGAAGAAAAATCTCAAATATACAGCCTAACCTTACACCTAAAGGAGTTAGAAAAAGAACAACAAATGAAGCTTAAAGCCAGTGAAAGAAGGGAAATAATAAAGTTTAGAGAAGAAACAGATGATATAGAAATGAACAAAGAAACAGAAGAGATCAATGAAAGCAGCATCTGGTTCTCTGAAAGAATTAACAAAATGATAAATCCCTAGCCATACTTATCAAAAAGGAAAAATAAATTACCTAAATAAATAAAATCGTGAATGAGAATGTAGAGATCACAATCAACACCACAGAAATACAATTATAAGAGAATATTATGAAAAATTATATGCCAACAAGTTGGGCAATCTGGAAAAAATGGAAAAATTCCTAGAAACATATAAATTATCAAAACTAAAACAAGAAGAAATAGAAAATTTGAACAGATCAATAACCAGCAAGGAAATTGAATCAGTAAACAAAAATCTCCCAATAAACAAATCCCAGGGCCAGAAGGCTTCACAGGCAAATTCGACCAAATATTGGAAGAAGATTTAAAACATATTCTTCTCAAACTGATCTAAAAAATAGAAATGGAAGGAAAGTCCCAAACTAATTCTATGAGGCCAGCATTAACTTGATTCCAAAACCAGACAAAGATCCACTAAAGAGAATTACAGGCCAATATCCCTGGTGAACATGGATGCAAAAATCCTCAATAAGGTACTAGAAAATTGAATTCAACAGTATATTTAAAGAATCATTCACCATATTCAAATGGGATTTATTCCTGGGCTGCAAGGGTGGTTCAATATTCATAAATCAATTAATGTGATACACCACATTAATAAAATAAAGGATAAGAACCCTATTATCCTCTCAATAAGATGCAGAAAAAGCATTTGACAAAATACATCATTCATGATAAAGCCCTCAACAAAGTAGGGATAGACAGACCATCCCTCAACATCATGAAGGCCATATGTGAAAGGCGCACAACTAATATCATCCTCATTGGGGAAAAACTGAGAGGTTTTTCTCTGTGCTCAGAAATAAGACAGGGATGTCCACTTCACCTTTTATTTAACACAGTACTGGAAGTCCTAGCTTCAGCAATCAAATATCACAAAGAAGTAAAAGGCATCCAAATCAGCAAGGAAGAAGTCAAAATTTCACTATTCGCAGATGACATGATACTCTATATAGAAAACTTAAAGACTCCACCAAAAAATTGCTAGAACTGGTACATGAATTCAGTAAAATCACAAGATAAAAAATCAATGTACAGAAATATGTTGCATTTCTATACACCAATAATGAAGCAGCAGAAAGAGAAATCAAGGAATAGGTCCCATTTACAATTGCACCAAATACCATGATACCTAGGAATAAACCTAACCAGGGAGGAAAAAATCTGTACTCTGAAATCTATAGAACATTTACAAAAGAAATTGAAGATGGCACAAAGAAATTGAAAAGCATTCCATGCTCATGGATTGGAAGAACAAATACTGTTAAAATGTGTAAACTACCCTAAGCAATCTATACATTTAATGCAATCTCTATAAAAATTCCACAAACATTTTTCACAGAGCTAGAACAAGCAATGCTAAAATTTGTATGGAACCACAACAGACCCTGAAGAGCCAAAGGAATGTTGAAAAGGAAAAGCAAAGCTGGAGGCATCACAATTTTGGACATCAAGGTATATTACAAAGCTGTAATGAACAAGACAGTATGGTATTGGCATAGAGACATACATATAGATCAATAGAACAGAATAGAAAACCCATAAATAGACCCACCATTACAGGGTCAACTAGTCTTTGACAAAGTATGAAGGAATATCCAATGGAAAAGAAGATAGTCTCTTCAACAAATATTGTTGGGAAACCTGGAGAGCAACATGCACAAGAATGAAACTGGACCACTTTCTTATACCATACACAAAAATAAGTTCAAAATGGATGAAAGACCTAAATGTGAAAGAGGAAATGATCAAAATCTAGAGGAGAACACAGGCAGCAACCTCATTGACATTGGCCATAGCAACTTCTTACTAAATGCATCTCCTGAGGCAAGCAAAACAAAAGCAAAAATGAGCTATTGGGACTTCATCAAGATAAAAAGCTTCTGCACAGCAGAGGAAACAATCAACAAAACTAAAAGGCAACCTTCAGAATAGGAGAAGATATTTGGAAATGGCATATCTGATTAAGGATCAGTATCCAATTTCTATAAGGAGCTTATCAAACTCAACAACAAAAAATCAAACAATCCTGTAAAGAAATGGGCAAAAGATATGACTAGAAATTTTTCCAAAGAAGACGAAGAATACATGCAGACTGCTAACAGACACATGAAAAGATGCTCAACATCACTTATCATCAGGCAAATACAAATTAAAACTACAATAAGACATCACCTCACACCTGTGAGAATGAGTAAAATTAAGAATGCAGGAAACAGATTTTGACGAGGATGCAGAGATAGAGGAACCCTCTTACACTGTTGGTGGGAATGCAAACTGGTGCGTCCACTCCGGAAAACAGAGTAGAGGTTCCTCAAAAAGTTAAAAATAGAACTACCCTGTGATCCAGCAATTGCAGTACTAATAATTACCCAAAAGATATAAAAATACTAATATGAAGGGATACTAATACTAATACTAATATGCTCGTTGATGTTATAGCAGCATTGTAAACAATAGCTAAATTATGGAAAGAGCCCAAATGTCCATCAATTGATGAATGGCTGAAGAAGTGGTATATATACACAATGGAATATTATTCAGCCATAAAAAGTATGAAATCTTGCCATTTGCAATGACGTGGATAGATCTAGAGTGTATTATGCTAAGTGAAATAAGTCAATCAGAGAAAGGCAAACACCATATGATTTCACTCATATGTGAAATTTAAGAAACAAAACAGATGAACTTAGGGGGAAAAAAGAGAGAGGCAAACCATAAGAGAGACTCTTAACTATAAAGAACAAACACTGTTTTGAGGGGTAGATGGGTGGGGTGGTGGGCTAAATGGGTGGCACTTGTGATGAATACTGGATGTTATAAATGATGAATCACTACGTTCTACTCCTGAAACTAATATTACACTGTATATTTACTAACTAGAATTTAAATAAAAACTTGAAAGAAAAATTAATAAAGTTGTAGATATATTACTTTAAAAAATTAAAAAATAAAGTTGTAGATTTGTTACTTTAAAAAATTTTAAAAAGTGAAAAAAAAGAAAAATGGAGAAAGGATATAAATATGCAGGTCACTGAAAGAAAATCCCAAATGGCTACCAAATGTACTAAAAGATTCTCAAAAGCACAAATAGTCAGAAATATGTCAATAAGAGACTATGATTGATCACTTTAAAGTTTATTTAATTTGAAAGACAGAATGTGCATACAAGCAGGGGAGAGAGAGACAGAGACAGAGACAGAGACAGAGAGACAGAGAGAGAGTATCCCAAGTAGGCTCAACGGTTTCAGTGCAGAGTCCAATGCAGGGTTTGATCTCTTATGAGATCATAACCTGAGCTGAAATCAAGAGTTGGTTGCTTAACAGACCAAGCCACCCAGGCACCCCAAGAGATCACTTTAATACCACTAGAATTGCAAAAATGACAAAAGTGGATAATAGGAAGGGTTACTAATGTTGTAACTAGATGGGCCTTCTTGTGTACTGTTCTTGAGAATCTTAATGTTATAGACTTCCGTAAGTGGCTTACTTGTAAAAGTTTTTCAATGTCATATTTTGTGATTCTATTCACAGAGCCCTAAATATGTCTTTTTGTGTGCATATGACAACATACACAAAGGAAGGAAAACAACCTAAGAGAAACAACAAGAGAAAGAAACAACCTGTTTCTCTCCTTCTTCTGTGTCTGCCAGTTCTCTTGAGACAAAAAGTATAAGACTCATATAAAGATGCTAATGTTGGCCTAGAGTTAAGGCAAAAAAGGGTGGGGGGAATAACATTTTATTGAGTTCCATCATATAGTAGGCACCAAGATGGGCACTTAAAGTTGTCTGACTGAATGTATTCTATGTTATGAAGAAGTAGGTATTATTATCCTGTTGTATGGATAGGGAAATAGGTTCAGAAAAGTTAAAGAACTTGTCAAAGGACACAGATTGAAGCCCAAGTCTGTCTGGGCTGGTGTTTTTTCACTATGTTACCATGGGTCACTGTGGGAACAGGTTGAAACTGGGAAGCAAGGCTGGAGAAACTTTGTGCAGCAAACATCAGAAAGTAGACTGACAGACCTGAGTTTTTTGTAGTTGTATTTTTTCTGTGTACCAGGAATGCCATACACTGATACGGGGTTCAATTGCCTAAGAGATGTAAATGCAAATTGTGGTGAAATGAGTGGCTTTAAAGCAAGGACTCTGTATTCATTTACGTTAAGGATGAGATGACCTGTAAACCTTGTTTTTTTTTCCCCCTACCATGTATCTTTTAACTGGACTAAGACCCTAGACCCCCCAATTCATTTCCAGTGGTGTAATTTCAGGAATCACCCCAAACAACAAGAGAGGTACTTTATTGTGCAAGGATGAGAGGAAGGTTGGGGAGCTTCTTTATTTAAATTAAATCAAATTTGTATTTGCTGCTTCTGCTTCCATGTGCTAACATGGAAGAAACAACACTGGTCTTTCCTGATACACATAGAGGTTGCTTTGGAAATGGATTTGTTTTAAAAGTTAACTTTAGGACAAATTGTTTTTCGTTTTCTTGAAGTGGCTATAAAATACTTATTAAGACAAATTTAAACTAAACACCATTTTCTTTTTTCGTTGCAGCAAAGTCAAAATGGAAGGACCATTTCTTAAAAAATGAGCATCACATGTGTAAAAGAATTTTGTGTATAATAGTAACTCCGATGCCTGGTGCTGACAAGATGGACTTAGAGAACCTCCTGCCTTCTCAACAGCTCTGCCTCACTTTAATTGGGCTTTCCTGACTGTCTTTGGCAGAGACAAAGTGTTCAGTAAATGTACACAGTATGAATTGAACATTCAACATGTGTTCTACATTTTGAAGGAAATTACCACCTTAACAGATACCATTTGTGATATCTCTGGGTACACTACTCACCTCAGCTGGACACAGAACCAAATTCATGTTCTTCCTCCATATTGCTTCACTACTTTGTCTGCTCTGGTAGACTTGCAACTGGAATGGAATTCCATTTGGAAGATTGATGAGAAGGCCTTTTGAGGACTTGAAATCCTGACCCTTTGAGTTTAGTAGAAAATAAGATTCAAAGTGTGAACAACTCCTTTGAGGAGTCTCCAACTTGTAGACTTTGCTCCTAGGATACAATCAGATTACCCATATTTACAAAAATGCCTTTGTTCCTTTTGTCAAATTAAGATATTTAAGCTTATCTCAAAACTTTATTACTGATTTTCTCAATATTCTTAAAGCAGTCCAGTATCTTCCACACCTGGAATACTATGATATTACTAACAACAGCATCATCTTCTTGGACCACAGTCCCAGGCCACTGGTGTCCCTGATCCATCTGAGCCTGCAGGGTAACAAGCTAAGGGTACTAAATTTCTTTTCTCTGTCACTGCCTAATATGACCACTATGGATGTCTCTCAGAATAGCCATCAAGTCATCTGGAATGTGGATGTGGAAACTCTACCCCAAATGAAGATCTTGAATCTGAGTGGAACATTGGTGAAACTGGAGATGCTTCCAGCCAAACACCTACAGAATCTAAGGAAAATCACCTTAACCAGGAGTTTAGGGGTGGTCACTTAAACTTGAACACAGTGTATCACCTCATCAGAATCTTACCCATATTAGAGATTTTTTTTTTCAGAAAAATGCTACCAATACAGTGTGCATAGAGTGTCTTGCTAACTGCACCAGGTTTTTGTCAATTGACCTGAACCAAAGCAGTGATCTGGCTTACCCCAGTGACAGTGAGTTTGATGCTACGCCCAACCTCCAAAGGCTGAATCTAAACAAGTGCCAACCATCTTTTGTCAGTAACAGGACCTAGAGTACCCATCAGAACTTGAAATCCCTAGACTTGAGCCAAACAAGTTTAAAAGATCTCCAGATTTTGCATTTTCACCCTTGAGGTACCTACAATCTCTCTTTTTCTCTAGAAATCCCATCACAGAAATAATAAGGTGGTCTTCTATGGGCTATAGTCATTGAAGGAACTCAACTTGGCTGAGTGCTGAATAGTGAGAATTGACAGATACTCCTTTGTTTAGTTTCCAAACTTAGAGAGTTTAGACCTTGGAGGCAACAATATTCAGAGTCTGGAGCACAGAACCCTTCAGTTTCTGAAGAAACTCCAGGTTCTTATTCTCTCCCTAAACTGCCTGAAAGCTATAGAGAAGAATACATTTTCTGCCATCACTTACCTCTGTAAACTTGACGGGGCATAGAATGTCTCGTCAAGTTTTCAGGCAGGCCTTTTCTTGGGCCTTGAAAATCTAGAATTTTTGAATCCCAGTCTTAATAAAATTACATATGAAACCACTGTGACTACCATTTCCTCATTTATGAACCTCAAGTCTTTGAAACAACTCAACTTAGAAAGACAAGTACACGGGATTCAGGTTGTTCCAACCAACTTTTTCCCAAGGGCTAAATGGCTTACAGGAGCTACTCCTAGGAAAAAAAATTATGGTTATTTATAGACTACCTCCAATTTGACTTCCTGACCAATTTCACAAAGGTGGATATCTCAGGAACAAAAGCCAGACACCAAAATCTCTGTTTACATAATTTTTTTTATTCTTAATACTAAAAAAGACTAAAAATGCTGTGCCTGGAAAATAACTTAGAGCCATTTACTTCTGGCATGTTCTCTGGCTTGGAAAGCTTTCAAGTCTTCTCTTTAAGATTTAACAATCTTAAAGTCATTAATCAATGTCATCTGGAGAATCTGAAGTCTCTTGATGTGCTTTGATCTCTATGAGAACAAATTTCAGTGCAACTGTAACAATGTGTGGTTCAAGAACTGATCAATAAACACAGCAAATGTCCATATCACCTACTTCTGAAGTTACCCCTGTTAGCAGCCGAATACCCAGAATCTCTTGATAATTTTTGATAATGCTATGTCTAATTTTGACTGAGAAAGTGTTTACCTCTTCTGTTCCTTCAGTCTGGTCCTCACACCCATGGTCTTCTCTTCGTCCAGTGCCAATATGACTTCATGTCTATGGTATGGGGTCTACCTGTTTCAAACCTGGCAC
Organism: Leopardus geoffroyi; assembly: GCF_018350155.1. NCBI lineage: Eukaryota > Metazoa > Chordata > Mammalia > Carnivora > Felidae > Leopardus > Leopardus geoffroyi. The sequence continues at coordinate 63,742,425 of NC_059343.1, read as the reverse complement.
CTGATCAAGTGGCATAGGACCGAGGAGTTCATATATCATGGCTTTGTCTCTTTCATAGCCACTGCTGAGTGGTAGGTATATGAAGGGCTAGATGAAGAACTTGTTCTAGCCCTAGAAGGAGGTAGCTAGCCCACCTTTAAGCTCTGTATTCACCACTGGCACTTTGAAACAGGTATAGACATCTTTGAGAACATCCACAGTGCCATCAACACTAGCTGGAAAACTTTGTGTGTGGTCAATGACCATTACCTGAACAGTGAATAGTGTCGACTTGAAATATAACTGGCCAACATCGAGATGTTTTATGAGCATGAGGATTTTATCATCTTGATCTTCCTGGAAGAGATCCAAAACTATAAGTTACTCATCTATCACCAACTCAGGAAACTTGTGAAGAGGCAAATATTTATTACCTGGCCAGACAGTGCTCATGAGAGGCTACTCTTCTGGGGTCATATTAGAAATGCAATAGACAAAATACCTGTGGAGAAATACAACATGCAGCTAACTGTGGCTGAGCATCTAGAAGTCTTTGTGACCACAATTCCAATGTTGCCCAACGTGTGTATAGGCTAAAAGAGTGACTGAAGGGAAAGGGGCATGGGCTACTCATGACCATGAGACCCAGGATCATTTGGTTAATGTCCATCATGCAACTTGAAGAGTGAATGGAGCTACTTGAGGAAATGTCAGGAATACTGTCCCCACTATTAGGGGATTAGATATTTAGAAAGTATATCTATTTTATTAAGAAGAAGGCTTGGGAGGAGCACCTGTGTGGCTCAGTCAATTAAGCACCTGACTCTTGACTTTGGCTTGGTTCATGATCTCATGGTTTGTGAGATTGAGTCCTGTTGTTGGGCTCTGCACTGATAATGTGGAGCCTCCTTGGGATTCTCTCTCTCCCCCTCTCTCTGACCCTCCCCTGCTCATACACTCTCTCTCTAGATAAATGAATTTTTTAAAAAGAGGAAGGCTTGGGAGACAAGTCACCTGAAAGTCTGATGAACAGGAGGGCCCTCACATGTGCCTGAGAACATTGCTCAGCTAGTTTATCCAAATCAGTTCCTGTCAAGATTGAACTGTACTCCTTCTAAAAACCTGTGAGAACAGAAAAACTACATACAGGGTCAATAAAAGAAGAAGAAAAATGTTAAAAATCTGGTGCATTCTTTTTTAGGGCATAAGATTCAAAAGTCAACTTTTTCCTCTAAGTCAGAGCCCAAGACACAGGCACCAGACACACCAGTGTCCTGTAGCAGGCAATGCCTATTATAAGTGAAACTCAGCATGGGGGCCATGGCTATGGTATTAGGGAAAAGTGCTACAAAGTCCTTGAAGAAGAGGAACCATAGTGACCTAAAGATCATCCTATAGTGTGAATAGTAGGGAACCAACATTGTCCTTATTTGATCTCCTCTCCATAAGGGCTTGGTCTTTTGCCTTTGGCTTCCTTCTCCAATCTTCCCCTTATCCCTAAAACTCTAGGAAGAGTTTGTTAAAGAAAAGGCTCCAAAGGGAAGAATTTTTAGCAGTTAATGTAACCAAATGTTTACTTCAGTGGGCCAGGCCTCTCTGCAACATAAATGGCTCTCTGTGTGAGGAGAGGTTGGAATGTTTTGGATTGGACTTTTGTTAAACTGTTAGCAAAAAATCTAAGGACATTTTTATGGGAAATTGTGAATCAGCAGGTGTATTTTTGTATACTAAATATTACATTGTTGTAGGAGATAACTTGCAACTGTCACATGGGACATGAAAGAAATATCACATTACTTAATTTTCTTTAAATCAAATGATAACTGATTTCTAGGCCCTCTTATGCTAGACTGGTGGAAAATTCTATCACAGTCATTATGGGCTCCTCAATATCACCCACTAACACCTCCTATTCTTGCATAAAGAAAAAAATTGTAGAGGACTTTTGTAGAAAAGAAGTGTTCAGGAGTGAAAAATAAAACTGGCTCTTTAAAAAAAACTGACTCATTTTTGCATCCTGAAAAAAAAATGTTGGGGCAGTTTCTCCAGTCTTTGGTCCACATCAATTACCACTTTTATACTCATTATTAAAGCTGTATCCCTGATGTCTGAGGGCTCTTTGGCCTCCGGGCTATGCTTGGCACTGTGTTTTTGCTGAAATTGGACACAGCCATTCCCTTTTGAAGTCCTATCACCTTCCCAGAGATGGAGTGGGTCTTGGATCCCACCACTCAAGGTGGGACCTTTGTTCTTTTTCTGGTCTTGGGTAATCTTCACTTCTCTGTCTGCTTCAGCCACCACTCTATTCCCTGTTCCATCCCACTTCACTCTCCCCCTACATAGCTGGCATGATCTAAACAAACTAAAACGTGGAGAAGTTGTATTCAAATAATTTCAGTAGGCATAGGAACATGTTCCATTTGGATAGGGGAACCTATAGTTCTCATTCTTCCTGATTCTTTCACAGCAGGAAAAACAAAACAAAAACATCTCCATGAATTATCCTGCCATGTAATTAATAAGTGAAAATGATAGAAGACTAAGATCTTTGGACAGCATGCCAGTCAATGGCAAGTATAGGATTCCTTGAAACTATATTGTGTAATGTGAGGGGCACAATTCCACAAAGAGTGTGATAGCTGCAACCTTGTAGGAAAATGCACTTAGATCCATATGTGTATAGTGTTTCTTGGCACAAAAGGTGATAATTTGAACTGGTTTTGTTTTTGAAATAATGAGGCAATCATACTGGAACAGACTAAATTTTATACACCTCTCTAGGAAACCAGATGAACAGCAGTGTTCATCTGTGTATTTAGGACCAGCAACATAAATTGCAGGGCCCAATGTAAAATGAAAATGCAAGGCAACTTATCCAAAAATTCTTTAACGTTTCAAGGCTCAGGTGGCAGAGCATTAAACCAAGAACAGGAACCTTCTGAGTGTGAGTCCCTGTGTGACTGCACTAGTCACACACCTATGAAGCTGGCCCTGATTCTGACTACCAGCCAAGTGAATGGGCTTTGACTCTCACAACTTAAGTCTCCAAATAGGAAAACAGTGGTTATTTTCCCACAGAATATTAATTAATTAAGAGTATGATTAGTTCTTTGAACAAAATTCTTTTTGCAGTCTCTGTGGTCATCTAATAAAAGAAATAGTATTGTCTTGGTATTAAAAACAAATACCGGGGCGCCTGGGTGGCGCAGTCGGTTAAGCGTCCGACTTCAGCCAGGTTACGATCTCACGGTCCGGGAGTTCGAGCCCCGCGTCAGGCTCTGGGCTGATGGCTCAGAGCCTGGAGCCTGTTTCCGATTCTGTGTCTCCCTCTCTCTCTGCCCCTCCCCTGTTCATGCTCTATCTTTCTCTGTCTCAAAAATAAATAAATGTTGAAAAAAAAATTTAAAAAAAAAAAAAAAAAAAGAAAAACAAATACCAGCACCATCACAGATAAAATGGGGTTTCTGTCACTACTGTTGTTTTAGTTTTGGAAGGGATAAAAGAAGCAATTCAAAGCATACACATTATATAAAAGTTTGCATTGTCTTTACATGTGTCAAATACTTACCTAGATGGGATATAGGGAAATTAATTTCCTATAACAAATTGCTAGAATTATAGGAATTTTCAAATGAAGCCATTTGGGACTGAAATGTTTTAAAAAATATATTTGGAAATGATTACGTAGCTAATTTTCCTGTCAACTAATCTGAAGTAATAAGAGGTTTAAATTGGAACAGAAAAAATTTTAGATGAGAAAAAGAGTACTTTTCCTTTGCCAGTAAAGGTAGAAATAGATTAAACTAAATTTATTAAAAAGATATGATGGACTTCAAGCTGTATTACAAAGCTGTAGCCATCAAGATAGTATGGTACTGGCACAAGAACAGACTCTCAGATCAATGGAACAGAATAGAGAACCCAGAAATGGACCCACAAACATATGGCCAACTAATCTTTGACAAAGCAGGGAAGAATATCCAATGGAGTAAAGACAGTCTTTTCAGCAAGTGGTGCTGGGAAAACTAGACAGTGACATGCAGAAGAATGAATCTGGACCACTTTCTTACACCATACACAAAAATAAACTCAAAATGGATGAAAGGCCTCAATGTAAGAAAGGAGGCCATCAAAATCCTTGAGGAGAACACAAGCAAAAACCGCTTTGATCTTGGCTGCAGCAACTTCTTACTCAACACTTCCCTGGAGGCAAGGGAAACAAAAGCAAAAATAAACTATTGAGACCTCATCAAAATAAAAAGCTTCTGCACAGCGAAGAAAACAATCAGAAAAACTAAAAGGTAACTGACAGAATGGGACAGATAAAGGGTTAGTATCCAAAATCTATAAAGAACTTATCAAACTCAACACTCAAAAAACAAATAATCCAGTGTAGAAATGGGCAAAAACATGAATAGACGCTTCTCCAAAGAAGACATCCAGATGGTCAAATGGCACCTGAAAAAATACTCCACATCACTCATCATCAGGGAAATACAAATCAAAACCACAATGAGATACCACCTCACACCTGTCAGAATGGCTAACATTAACAACTCAGGTAACAACAGATGTTGGCGAGGATGCGGAGAAAGAGGATCTCTTTTGCACTGCTGGTGGGAATGCAAACTGGTGCAGCCACTCTGGAAAACAGTATGGAGGTTCCTCAAAAATAAAAAATAGAACTATCCTACGAGCCAGCAATTGCACTACTAGGTATTTATCCAGGGGATACAGGTATGTTGTTTCAAAGGGGCACATACACTCCAATGTTTATAACAGCAGTATCAACAATAGCCAAAGTATGGAAAGAGCCCAAATGTCCATCAAATGATGAATGGGTAAAGAAGATGTGTATATATACATATATATACACACACACATATATACATACCATGGAATATTACTCAGCAATCAAAAAGAATGAAATCTTGCCATTTGCAACTACATGGATGGAAGTATAGGGTATTATGCTAAGAGAAATTAGTAAGAGAAAGAAATATCATATGAATTCACTCATATGAGAACTTTAAGGCACAAAACAGATGAACATAAGGGAAGGGAAGCAAAAGTAATATAAAAACAGGGAGGGAGACAAAACATAAGAGACTCTTAAATATGGAGAACAAACAGAGGGTTACTGGAGGGGTGGCGGTAGGGGGTGGGCTAAATGGGTAAGGGGCATTAAGGAATATACTCCTGAAATCATTGTTGCACTCTATGCTAACTACCTTGGATGTAAATTAAAAAAATTATTTAAATAAAAGAAAGATCTGAAATCTTCTTCCTTACAGGTGCTTAAAAAAGGGATAGTACCCTCTCTGTTTAGAATTATTTATATGGGTACATCTAAATGATTTTCAAGCTCCTCTTCCAAACCAGAGTTTCAGTGCCAGCTCTATATTTGGGGGAAAGGGACAATATCTCTACTACTGAATATATGTTTCCTTATAACCACATATTTGTTCTTAATAATAAGATTGATGATTGGGTTTGAAAGCCAGAGCCAAAATTATTACTTGCCACTCACAGTGTGGTCTATGGATCAGAAGCATGAACATCACCTGGGAGCTTGTCAGAAATGCAGATACTGGGGCACCTGTGTGGCTCAGTCAGTTAAGCATCTGACTCTTGATTTTGGTTCAGGTTGTGATCTCACCATCGTGAGATTGAGCCCTGTATCAGGCCCCAGGCTGGGTATGGAACCTGCTTGGGATTATTTTTCTCCCTCTCTCTCTCTGCCCCTCCTCTGCTCATGCTCTCTCTCAAAATGAATGAATGAATGAATAAAAGAAATATAGATCTCAGGCCTGTCCCAGACCTACTGAGCTAGAATCTGCATCTTAAGATCCTCAGGGGATTATTATGGACATTAAAATTTTGAGAAGCACTGGGTTAAGCAGTTATCTATATTAAGGAAGCTCTGGGAAGGTACTCCTATCTTCAAATATTAACTCCTCTTAGGTTATATAATGATAAAAATTTAATCATTAAACATTCTTTGGATTTCTATTCTTATGATATTTATTAGAAGGATAACAGCAATAATAATATAATTTTATATACATTTACCTGTGTGTAGTTGATTACTGTTTCCAAAGACTTTCATACCTATGATCTCACTTGATACCTTTATGATGGATAACCCATTAACGCAATGCACCCTAATCATTTTACCAATAAATATGAAGTTAGGTCAATATTGTAATGCCTTTACCTAAAGGCCAATGAAAACTTCAAGAATACTGTAGTGGTAATCATTTACAATGTACACGTGTATCAAATCAACATATTGTATACCTTAAACTTTCACAATGCTACTCATCAGTTATAACTCAACAAAGCTGGGAAAAAAAACTCTAAGAAAAACATAGGTACAGTGAAATTCAAATAAATTATGAATTCAAAATAGATATAAGATATAGGAGTTATGAGATAAAAGGTAATATAGTGAGGATAAATTTTTAAGCATGAAAAATATAATAGTTCATAGACTCCCAGAAGGGATTTTCATTACTGAGTAGATGTAATTATTATATCTAAAATAAAATTCACTATAATTGAGGTTAAAAAAGAGGCCCTGGAATCTACATATGTGTTCATTTAAAACAGTAGCGACTTAACTTGAGTGAGTTAGAATTAGCTGAAGAGAATGCAGACACACAATGCAAAAGTGAGAACAGTGTAGAAGATCTATTCACTCTGGAACTATAAAAATAAGCTCATAGATGTTTCTAGACACTGACTGCAGTAAAGGTTTATTTGCAGATTAAGAGAGTGACATTGACTCAATAATGTCACTTACTACAGTCATTTAAAATTTTTTTATTTTTAAATTTTATTTTTTAATTTACATTGAAATTAGCATATAGTGCAGCAATAATTTCAGTAGATTCCCTAATGCCCCCTATCCATTTAGCCCATCCCCCCTCCCACAACTCCTCCAGTAACCCTCCGTTTGTTCTCCATATTTATGAGTCTTTTATGTTTTGTCCCCTTGCCTGTTGTTATATTATTTTTGCTTCCTTTCCCTTATCTGTTCTGTGTCTTAAAGTCCTTATATGAGTGAGGTCGTATTTGTCTTTCTCTGACTAATTTCCCTTAGCATAATACACTCTAGTTCCATCAACGTAGTTTCAATGGCAAGATTTCATTCCTTTTGATTACTGAGTAATACTCCATTGTGTATGTGTACCACCTCTTTTTTTATCCATTCATCCATCAATGGACATTTGGGCTCTTTCCATACTTTGGCTATTGTTGATACTGCTGTTATAAACATTGGAGTGTATGTTCCCCTTTATGTGCCCTGTATCCCCTGGATAAATACCTAGTAGTGCAATTGCTGGCTCGTAGGATAGTTCTATTTTTTATTTTTGAGGAACCTCCATACTGTTTTCCAGAGTGGCTGCACCAGTTTGCATTCCCACCAGCAGTGCAAAAGAGATCCTCTTTCTCTGCATCCTCGCCAACATCTGTTGTTACCTGAGTTGTTAATGTTAGCCATTCTGACAGGTGTGAGGTGGTATCTCATTGTGGTTTTGATTTGTATTTCCCTGATGATGAGTGATGTGGAGCATTTTCTCATATGTCGGTTGGTCATCTGGATGTCTTCTTTGGAGAAGCGTCTATTCATGTCTTTTGCCCATTTCATCACTGGATTATATGTTTTTTGAGTGTTGAGTTTGATAAGGTCTTTATAGATTTTGGATATTAACCCTTTATCTGATATGTCATTTGCAAATATCCTCTCCCATTCTGTCAGTTGCCTTTTAGTTTTGCTGATTGTTTCCTTTGCTGTGCAGTAGTTTTTTATTTTGATGAGGTCCCAATAGTTCATTTTTGCTTTTGTTTCCCTTGCCTCCAGGGACGTGTTGAGTAAGAGATTGTTGCAGCCAAGATCAAAGAACTTTTTGCCTGCTTTCTCCTCAAGGATTTTGATGGCTGCCTGTCTTACATTCAGGTCTTTCATCCATTTTGAGTTTATTTTTGTGTATTGTGTAAGAAAGTGGTCCAGGTTCGTTCTTCTGCATGTCGCTGTCCAGTTTCCCAGCACCACTTGCTGAAGAGACTGTCCTTATTCCATTGGATATTCTTCCCTGCTTTGTCAAAGATTAGTTGGCCATACGTTTGTGGGTCAATTTCTGGGTTCTCTCTTCTGCTCCACTGATCTGAGAGTCTGTTCTTGTGCCAGTACCATACTGTCTTCATGATTACAGCTTTGTAGTATAGCTTGAAGTCTGGGATTGTGATGCCTCATGCTTTGGTTTTCTTCTTCAAGATTGCTTTGACTATTCAGGGTCTTTTCTGGTTCCATACAAATTTTAGGATTATTTGTTCTAGCTCTGTGAAGAATGCTGGTGTTCTTTTGATAGGAATTGCATTGAATATGTAGATTGCTTTGTGTAGTATCGACATTTTACCAATATTTGTTCTTCCTATCCAGGAGCATGGAATCTTTTTCCATTTTTTTGTGTCTTCCTCAATTTCTTTCACAAGCTTTCTATAGTTTACAGTGTATAGATTTTTCACCTCTTTGGTTAGATTTATTCCTAAGCATTTTATGGTTTTTGGTGTAATTGTAAATGGGATTGATTCCTTGATTTCTCTTTCTGCTGCTTCATTGTTGGTGTATAGGAATGCAACCGATTTCTGTGCGTTGATTTTATATCCTGCAACTTTGCTGAATTCATGGATCAGTTCTAGCAGTTTTTTGGTGGAATCTTTTGGGTTTTCATATAGAGTATCATGTCATCTGCAAAGAGTGAAAGTTTGACATCCTCCTGACCAATTTGGATGCCTTTTATTTCTTTGTGTTGTCTGATTGCAGAGCTAAGACTTCCAATAGTATGTTGAATAACAGTGGTGAGAGTGGAATCCCTGTCTTGTTCCTTACCTTAGGGGGAAGCTCTCAATTTTTCCCCATTGAGGATGATATTAGTGTTGGGTCGTTCATACATGGCTTTTATGATCTCGAGATATGCTCCTTCTATCCCTACTTTCTTGAGGGTTTTTGTCAAGAAAGGATGTTGTATTTTTTGTCAAATGCTTTCTCTGCATCTATTGAGAGGATCATATGGTTCTTGTCATTTCTTTTGTTGATGTGATGAATCACATTGATTGCTTTGCGGATATTGAACCAGCCCTGCATCCCAGGTATAAATTCCGCTTGGTTGTGGTGAATATTTTTTTTTAATTTTTAGTTGGATCTGGTTGGCTAATATCTTGTTGAGGATTTTTGTATCCATGTTTATCAGGGAAATTGGTCTATAGTTCTCCTTTTTAGTGACGTCTCTATCTGGTTTTGGAATCAAGGGAATGCTGGCTTTATAGAAAGTGTTTGGAAGTTTTCCTTCCATTTCTATTTTTTGGAACAGCTTGAAGAGAATAGGTGTTAACTCTTCTTTAAATGTTTGGTAGAATTCGCCTGGAAAGACATCTGGCCCTGGACTCTGGATTTTGGCAGATTTTGATTACTAATTCGATTTCCTTACTGGTTATGGGTCTGTTCAAATGTTCTATTTCTTCCTGTTTCAGTTTTGGTAGTGTATATGATTCTAGGAATTTGTCCATTTCTTCCAGATTGCCCATCTTATTGGCATATAATTGCTTATAATATTCTCTTATTATTGTTTTTGTTTCTGCTGTGTTGGTTGTGATCTCTCCTCTTTCATTCTTGATTTTATATATTTGGGTCGTTTCCTGTTAGTTTTTGATCAAACTGGCTAGTGGTTTATCAATTTTGTTAATCTTTCAAATAACCAGCTTCTGGTTTCATTGATCTGTTGTACTGGGTTTTTGTTTTGTTTTGTTTTGTTTTTGTGGGTTTTTTTTTTGTTTCAATGGCATTAATTTCTTCTCCAATGTTTATTATTTCCTGTCTTCTGCTGGTTTTAGATTTTATTTGCTGTCCTTTTTCCAGCTCTTTAAGGCGTATGGTTAGGTTGTGTATCTGAGCTCTTTCTTCCTTCTTTAGAAAGACCTGGATTGCTATACACTTTCCTCTTATGACCGCCTTTCCTGCATCCCAGAGGTTTTGGGTTGTGGTGTTATCATTTTCATTGGCTTCCATGAACTCTTTAATTTCCTCTTTAACTTCTTGGTCAGCGCATTCATTCTTCAGTAGGATGTTCTTCAGTCTCCAAGTATTTGTTACCTTTCTACATTTTTTTCTTGTGGCTGATTTTTGAGTTTCATGGTGTTGTGATCTGAAAATATGCACGGTATGATCTCAATCTTTTTGTATTTGTTGAGGGCTGATTTGTGTCCCAGTATGTGGTCTATTCTGGAGAATGTTCCATGTGCACTGGAGAAGAATGCTTATTCTGCTGCTTTAGGATGAAATGTTCTGAATATATCTGTTAAGTCCATCTGGTCCAGTGTGTCATTCAAAGCCATTGTTTCCTTGTTGATTTTTTGATTAGATGATCTGTCCATTGCTGTGAGCGGGGTGTTGAAGTCTCCTACTATTATGGTATTACTATCGATGAGTTTCTTTATGTTTGTGATCAATTGATTTATATATTTGGGTGCTGCCACATTTGGCCCATAAATGTTTACAATTGTTAGGTCTTCTTGGTGGAAAGACCCCTTGATTATGATATAATGCCCTTCTGCATCTCTTGATTCAGTCTTTATTTTAAAGTGTAGATTGTGTGATATAAGTATGGCTACTCTGGCTTTCTTTTGTTGACCATTAGCATGATAGATGGTTCTCCATCCCCTTCCTTTCAATCTGAAGGTCTCTTTAGGTCTAAAGTGGGTCTCTTGTAAACAGCATATAGATGGGTCTTGTTTTCTTATCCATTCTGTTACCCTATGTCTTTTAATGGAGTGCATTGACGTTTAGAGTGAGTACTGAAAGATAAGAATTTATTGCCATTATGTTGCTTGTAGCGTTGGAGTTTCTGGTGGTGTCCTCTTGTCCTTTCTAATCTTTGTTGCTTATGATATTTATTTATTTATAGATATATTTTTTCATCTTTTCTCCCCTCAGAGAGTCCCCCTTAAAATTTCTTGCAGGGCTGGTTTAGTGGTCACAAACTCCTTTAATTTTTGTTTTTCTGGAAAACTTTTTATCTCTCCTTCTATTTTGAATGACAGCCTTGCTGGATAAAGAATTCTTTGCTGCATATTTTTCTGATTCAGCACAGTGAATATATCCTGCCACTCCTTTCTGGCCTGCCAAGTTTCTGTGGATAGGTCTGCTGCAAACCTATCTGTATCCCCTTGTACGTTAGGGACTTTTTTTTTTCCCTTGCTGCTTTCATGATTCTCTCCTTGTCTGAGTATTTTGTGAATTTGACTATGATGTGCCTGGTTGATGGTCGGTTTTGTTGAATCTAATGGGAGTCCTCTGTGCTTCCTGGATTTTGATGTCTGCGTCTTTCCCCAGGTCAGGATAGTTTTCCATTATGATTTGCTCACATAACCCTTCTACCCTTATTTCCCTCTCTTCCTCTTCTTGGACCCCTATGATTCTGACGTTGTTCCTTTTTAATGAGTCACTGATTTCTCTAATTCTTAAATCGTGCCCTTTTGCCTTAATCTCCCTCTTTGTTTCTGCTTCATTATTCTGCATAAGTTTGTCCTCTATATCACTGATTCTTTGTTCTGCCTCATCCATCCTTGCCACCACGCCATTCATCCATGATTACAGCTCAGTTATAGCATTTTTTATTTCATCCTGAGTAGTTTTTATTTCTTTTATCTCCACAGAAAGGGATTCTAGTCTATATTCAACTCCAACTAGTATTATCGTGATTTTAAATTCTGGTTCAGACATCTTGCTTGTATCTGCGTTGGTTAAATCCCTGGCTGTCGTTTTTTCATGCTCTTTCTTTTGACGTGAATTCCTTTGTTTCATCATTTTGAAGGGAGAAAATGATTTAATGAGGTAGAAACATTAAAATTACAAAAATTAAAATTAAAACATATTAAAATTAAAAAATTAAAACACACACACACAAAAAATAGAATACATGATGCTAGATCCTAGGTGTGTTTTGGTCTGGGTATTGAACGTGGTTTTATAGATTAGAGAAAAAAGGGGGGGAAGGTAATCATTTGAGAATTTGAAAATGCCTACATTTTCAAGTGTCTACACTGAAGTAGACTAAAATGAAATGATGGAACTAAAATAGAATTTGAAAAATTTACATAAAAGTAAAGAATATAGTGGAAAAACTTAAAGAAAAATATTTTTACTAAAAATTACAAATAAAAATGAATTTTCTCTTTCTGTATTCAGAGAAAAGAAATGAAATGAAAAAGAGAAAAAAGAAAAAAAGGAAATGTTTGAAAATTTGAAAAAGTGAATACACTGTAGTAGACTAAAATAAAATGATGGAATTAAAAGAGAATTTGAAAAAATTTACATAAAAGTAAAAAAATAGTAAAAAATTAAAGAAAAATATTTTTTAATAAAAATTGAAAATAAAAATGATTTTTTCTTTTCTGTATTCAAGAAAAAGAAAGGTGAAAAAGAGAAAAAGAAAATTGAATAGGTGGACCTCCTAAAGGATTGAAATAAGACTGGAATGACTTCGTTTTCCCCCAGAAGTCAGACTATGAAGCACTTTATAGTCCATAAGCTAAGCAGGTGGTGAGACTTGTGTTCTTGAAGAGCAAGGTTGGCCCAGTTTGGAGGCACTTACTGTAATGGCTCTGTTTTCCACTAGATGGCGCTGCTAGCCTACTGGGGTGGATTGTTCTGGTGCTTGTTCGTGGGTATGCACATATGCAGGAGCAGTGAAAATGGCATCACCCAGCTACCCAGTCTCTAGTATTGGAACTCTCTTCTCCATGATCAGTAATTGTGCACCCATCCTCTGTCTTCAGCTTTCATCCACTCCCCACTTTTTCACTGTCCGTGTCCAAGCCCCAGGGAGTACCTCACTCCCGAATTTAGTCTCAGATGGGATTGTTTTCCCCAGCCCCTTACTTCTGAATGAGTGTGGCTTTGACCCATCCTGCCCTCTGCAGAAAGGTCTCATCAAGCAATGGCCAAATGTTGGCTGCCCCCAAGAACGCTTGCTGGACACTGCTGCTGTCAGTGCCCCGAGACTACGGCCAGGTGCCAGCCTGCCCCAGAAAAAGTTCATGAGATAGTGTAGCAGCAGCGTTTCAGTGATTATGGAAGATCACAACACACATCTGGCACCAGGCCTCACCCTTAATGACCTTGTTCTAGCACCAGCGAATGTGGGTGTACTCTGGGGAATCCAGGGACCAGGGGGCAACAGTCTCTACCAAATGTCCCTCCAGCAGTGGAACCACTTTTCCCCATGTGGCCCAAGGACCTTCTGGACCCCACTATATTCCTGGGGATTTTCTCTTCCCACCAGAGCACTGCCAGGTATTGAGCTGTGGAGTTGCAGACTCTGTGCTCCCCTTGTTTATAGTCTTAATGGAATTTAAACCCTGTCCTTTCTCCTTTCTCCCTTTTTAGTTTAGTCCCTGCGGCTGTTTCCAACTTTCCATTTTCTCTCCAGCTGCTTTTGGAGAGGGGTGCTTTTCCCATATTCTCCCCACCCCTCCATCTCTGTCCTCTCTCCACCCACAAAAGTGTCTCCCTGCCCACCACAGCTTCCCGCTCCCCAAGTTCACCTCTCTGCACTGTGTACCTGCTGAATTTTGTGGTTCAGGTTGTGCAGATTGTTGTGTTAATCGTCCAGTTTTCTAGGTGTGCAGAATGGTTTAGTGTTGGTCTGGCTGTATTTCATGGACATGAGACACACAAAAAACTTCCATGCTGTTCTGCCATCTTGGCTCCCTCCCCCAATAAAAAGCTTTTAATAGGGCTGGGACAGGTCAGAAAACCAAACTCTTCTCTTATGACAATCACAGTAAGGCAAGGATTATGAAGAAATTACTTTCTATAGCAGACTAGACATCTGCATCCTATTTAATACAATGTTATGATATTGTTATGCCCTGAATTCATGATCCCCAAAGACCACCAGGGAGCCGAGTCCAATGCAAAAGCAAAGAGCCTCTATTCGAGCTAGCTTGAGCTCAATCCCCTACCTACACCGACGCAGCGGTGAGATGCCGGGGAGAGAGGGCGAGTTTCAAAAGCACAAAGGTTTTATAGGGGTCTAGGGGCAGTTGCTGAGGTAATGGCTGTGGCCTCAGCCAATTGGCTGGGGAAGGGTCGTGGCATTGGCCGATTGGCTGGGGAAGGGTCGGAGTCCCATTACGCAGGTCGCCGGGCGTCTTTTGATTGGGAAGTTTGAACGGGTGAGCGGGAGGTTACTCAAGGGGAGGAGGCGTAGTCTGAGGTTTCTGCGATTTTCCTGGAAAGGGGGCATGTCGGGGACATAGTCACTGAAGGTGGAGGACACAGAACAAGATGGAGTCAGCCAGCGTAGTTCCGCTCTTTCAATATCACTACTGTGCTGCTCTACTTAGTTAATCGATATATTTTATTTTTTTATTTTTTTAAGTTTTTTTTTTATTTTATTTTGAGAGAGAGAGACAGCGTGAGCAGACAGAGAGGCAGAGAGAGGAGAAACAGAATCCCAAGCAGGGTCTTCCTTGTGAGCATGGAGCCTGATGTGTGGCTAAGTCCCATGAACCATGAGATCATCACCTGAGCTGAAATCAAGAGTCAGATGCTTAACCAACTGAGCCACCTAGGCGACCCTAATTTATATACATTTTAGAAAAATTTTATCTATGCTGATCATATTTCCTGAACCAAAAATAAAGACATGTTGGCAAACATTTGGCTTACATAGGGAGTAGAATATTTTTCATTGGAACTAGCTTTAAAAATTCAAGATGTATTTTTACAGTATTTATAAAGTTTAGTCTATAAGCATAGCATTTAACATTTTATGAAATATGATGTTTGCAGTCATTCTAATTTTTAAAATTGGCATTAGGCTTTCACTTTAGAATGTAATCCATTATTTCTAAAACTGTTTTTAAAGGAAAATAAGGTTTTATCTACATCACCTCAACCTAGAACATTTTCCTCCAAAATGTTATAAGCCAGGGACTGACTGGATAACAATTCTTTACTGAAAAAAAATATTTTGAAGTTTTGTTTTAATTTTTTTTCATTAGGTAGTACGTGCAGATGAATAAAAATTGAAACTGCACAAAAAGATACAGAGTAAAAACATAAGTCTCCCTCTTACCCCAGTATTCTGGTCCTCCTCACCAGAGGTAACCTCTATTACCAGTTTCTCTTGTAGCCTTCAAGACAGAAAATCTCTAAAATGTCCATAAAGAGAGAGTTTGATGATACTAGACAGTAGAGAGGGAGGGGGAGGAAAGGAGTCCCAGTGAGGGGATAAAAGGGTACACTTAGCGGGGCGACTGGGTGGCTCAGTCGGTTGAGCGTTTGACTTCAGCTCAGGTCTTGGTCTTGCAGTTCATGAGTTTGAGCCCCACGTCGGACTCTGTGCTAACAAACAGCTCAGAGCCTGGAGACTGCTTCAGATTCTGTGTCTCCCTCTCTCTCTCCCTCCCTTCCCTGCTCATGCTCTGCCTCTCTCTGTCTCTCAAAAATAAATAATGTTAAAAATTTTTTTAAAAAGAAATAATATGCTTAGAGAGGTGACGTAACTTTTCAAAAGCAAAGCCATAAGAAGAACCCAAGTGTCCTGATTTCAAGTTGCTTTCTCCTTCTGCCAGTTGTTCATTTACGTTCTAGTCCCACACCTGGTAAAAAGGGCAATGAAAATCCCACTAGT
Organism: Leopardus geoffroyi; assembly: GCF_018350155.1. NCBI lineage: Eukaryota > Metazoa > Chordata > Mammalia > Carnivora > Felidae > Leopardus > Leopardus geoffroyi. Next base: position 63,726,742 of record NC_059343.1, on the reverse strand, counting down.
AATGATGTTATTTTGCTAGATTTATGGCTATCCCATCAAAAGGTCTTAATATAATTATTACTTGAGGATAAGAACAATAAAAAGAACCAAAGGGATAATTCTTAACAATATCATTGCCTCGTGACTTCAGATATTTAATGCTGTTTCTGATCATATTCTCAGCAAAATATACATTGACTAAGAGTTTAGGAACTTTTTCCAAAAGGGAAGACAATCATTTTTTTAAATGAAATGTCAGTATATTTATGGATTAAACATTTACAGTAAAAATCTACTGCTAGCTTATGGTTTATGGTTTAGAGAACACCAGACAAAAATATTTTTTTAAAAATGTGTTTAGCAGGGAGGTTCTGAAGGAGGACGCTGGGCTCACCTCGTCCTGCTTATCAGTTAGATTCCACCCACATCTGCCTAAATAACCCAGAAAACTGCCAGAAGACTAGCAGAATGGACTCTCTGGAGGCAAGTGTAGACAAAAGTCCCATGGAAGAGGGTAGGAAGGGCAGAAAGGCAGTGCATGCTACATAGACTGATGAGAGGGAGCCGGTGTGGCAGAGGGGCAGCTCACCCAGCAAGGCAGATCCCCGAATCTGGCTTGCAAAAGTGGAGGGGCCGGACTATGTGAGTTCTGACAGCCAGCAGGACTTAACATCTGGAATGTTATAAGTCAACAGCTCTGCTCAGAGAGCGGGAGGGCGAGAGGACACTGGGAGGGAGAGGTGCTGAGCTCTGGAAGACAGAGCTCAGCTCCAGGGGAACAAAGGCGATGGCAAGCGCCATCTCCCTCTCCCATCCCCCAGCCGAAATCCCAAAGGGAACCAGTTCCCATCACAGAAGTTGCTTGCACTGTGCAAATGCCCAACGCTGTGCTTCTGTGTATCCAACACTCCGACAGGTCGGCCACCCTCCCAGTGCCACAGGGCCCCACCCGCAGTGGACCACCAAAGGCAAAGCCAGCTGAGCCTGCCACTCCCACCACTGTGCACCTTGCGGATCCACACCGGCTAATATGCCAGATCCCATCAAAGCAGCACCACAAACCTGGCAGTGTGCAAGTTGCCCAGACAGGGGCCACACCACTCCACAGTGTCCTGCCCCTGGGAAAGGAGAAGATAAGGTACACACAAGTCTGACTGTGGCCCCAGTGGTGGGCTGGGGACAGACATCAGGTCTGACTGTGGCCGCTCCCACCAACGCAAGCTACTCCAGACAGCACAGGGGAAGTGCCCTGAAGTTTGCCTCCACCCCCAGCGACTATCCAAAATGACAAAATGGAAGAATTCTTCTCAAAAGAAATACCAGAAAATAGCGACAGCTAATGAATTGATCAAAACCAATTTAAGCAATATAACGGAACAAGAATTTAGAATAGTAGTCATAAAATTAATCGCTGGGCTTGGAAAAAGCATAGAGGACAGCAGAGAATCTATTGCTACAGAAACCAAGGGACTAAGAAACAGTCATGAGAAACTAAAAAATGCTATAAATGAGGTGCAAAATAAAATGGCGGCAATAGCATGGATTGAAGAGGCAGAAGAGAATAGGTGAATTAGAACATAAAATTATGGAAGAAGAGGAAGCTGAGAAAAATATTTTAAAAATCCAGGAGTATGAGGGGAGAATTAGAGCACTAAGTGATGCAATCAAACGGAGCAATATCCATATCATAGTAATTCCAGAAGAAGAAGAGAGAGAGAGAAAGGGGTTGAAGGTGTACTTGAACAAATTATAGCTGAGAACTTCCCTGATCTGGGGAAGGAAACAGGCATTAAAATCCAAGAGGCACACAGAACTCCCTTCAGACGTAACTTGATCTTCTGCATGACATATCATAGTGAAACTGGCAAAATACAAGGACAAAGAGAGAATTCTGAAAGCAGCTAGGGATAAACAGGCCCTAACTTACAAAGGTAAACACATAAGGGTAGTAGCAGACCTATCTACTGAAATTTGGCAGGCCAGAAAGGAGTGGCAGGAAATCCTCAATGTGATGAACAGAAAAAATATGCAGCCAAGAATCCTTTATCCAGCAACGCTGTCATTCATAATAGAGGAGAGATAAAGGTTTTCCCAAAAAACAAAAACTGAAGGAATTCATCACCACTAAACCAGCCCTAAAAGAGATCTTAAGGGGGATTCTGTGAGCGAAATGTTGCAAGGACCACAAAGTACCAGAGACATCACTACAAGCATGACACCTACAGACATCACAATGACTCTAAACCCATATATTTCTATAATAACACTGAATGTAAATGGACTAAATGCTCCAACCAAAGACATAGGGTATCAGAATGGATAAAAAACACAGGACCCATCTATTTGCTGTTTACGAGAGACTCATTTTAGACCTGAGAACACCTTCACATTGAAAGTGAGGGGATGGAGAACTATCTATCATGCTACTGGAAGTCAAAAGAAAGCTGGAGTAGCCATACTTATATCAGACAAACTAGACTTTAAATTAAAGGCTGTAACAAGAGATGTAGAAAGGCATTATATAATTACAGGGTCTATCCATCAGGAAGAGCTAACAATTATAAATGTCTATGCGCCGAATACCGGAGCCCCCAAATATATAAAACAATTAATCACAAACACAAGCAACCTTATTGATAAGAATGTGGTAATTGCAGGGGACTTTAATACTCCACTTAAAACAATGGATAGATCATCTAGACACAGGATTAATAAAGAAACAAGGGCCCTGAATGATACATTGGATCAGATAGACTTGACAGATATATTTACATCTCTGCATCCCAAAGAAACAGAATATACTTTCTTCTTGGGTGCACATGGAATATTCTCCAAGATAGATCACATACTGGGTCACAAAACAGCCCTTCATAAGTATAAAGGAATTGAGATCTTACCTTGCACACTTTCAGACCACAATGCTATGAAACTTGAAATCAACCACAGGAAAAAGTCTGGAAAACCTCCAAAAGCATGGAGGTTAAAGAATACCCTACTAAAGAATGAATGGGTCAACCAGGCAATTAGAGAAGAAATTAAGAAATATATAGAAACAAATGAAAATGAAAAGACAACGATCCAAACGCTTTGGGATGCAGCGAAGGCAGTCCTGAGAGGAAAATACATTGCAATCCAGGCTTTCCAAAAGAAACAAGAAAAAAATCAAATACAAAATCCAACAGCACACCTAAAGTAAATAGAAGCAGAAGAGCAAAGACACCCCAAACCCAGCAGAAGAAAATAAATGATAAAGATCACAGCAGAAATAAACAATATAGAATCTAAAAATCTGTAGAGCAAATCAATGAAACCAAGAGTTGGTTTTGTGAAAAAATAAACAAAATTGATAAACCTCTAGCCAGGCTTCTCAAAAGGAAAAGGGAGATGACCCAAATAGATAAAATCATGAATTAAAATGGAATTATTACAACCAATCCCTAAGAAATACAAGCAATTATCAGGGAATACTATGAAAAATTATATGCCAACAAACTGGACAACCTGGAAGAAATGGACAAATTCCTAAACACCCACACACTTCCAAACTCAAACAGGAAGAAATAGAAAGCTTGAACAGACCTATAACCAGCAAAGAAATTGAATCAGTTATCAAAAATCTCCCAACAAATAAGAGTCCAGGACCAGATGGTTTTCCAGGGAAATTCTACCATTTAAAGCAGAGATAAGACCTATCATTCTCAAGCTATTCCAAAAAATAGAAAGGGAAGGAAAACTTCCAGACTCATTCTATGAAGCCAGTATTACTTTGATTCCTAAACCAGAGACCCAGTAAAAAAAGAGAACTACAGGCCATTATTCCTGATGAATATCGATGCAAAAATTGTCAATAAGATACTAGCAAATCGAATTCAACATCATATAAAAACAATTATTCACCATGATCAAGTGGGATTCATTCGTAGGATGCAGGGCTGGTTCACCATTTGCAAATCAATCAACGTGATACATCACATTAATAAAAGAAAAGATAAGAACCATATGATCTTGTCAATCAATGCAGAAAAAGCATTTGACAAAATTCAGCATCGTTTCTTAATAAAAACCCTCGAGAAAGTCGGGATAGAAGGAACATACTTAAAGATCATAAAAGCCATTTATGAAAAGCCCACAGCTAATATCATCCTCAAAGGGGAAAAACTGAGAGCTTTCTCCCTGAGATCAGGAACACGACGGGGATGTCCACTCTTACCGCTGTTGTTTACAATAGTGTTGGAAGTTCTAGCATCAGCAATCAGACAACAAAAGGAAATCAAAGGCATCAAAATTGGCAAAGATGAAGTCAAGCTTTCACCTTTTGCAGATGACATGATATACATGGAAAACCCGATAGACTCCACCAAAAGTCTGCTAGAACTGATACATGAATTCAGCAAAGTCACAGGATACAAAATCAATGTACAGAAATCAGTTCCATTCTTATACACTAACAATGAAGCAACAGAAAGACAAATAAAGAAACTGATCCCATTCACAATTGTACCAAGATGCATAAAATACCTAGGAATAAACCTAACCAAAGATGTAAAAGATCTGTATGCTGAAAACTATAGAAAGCTTACGAAGGAAATTGAAGAAGATTTAAAGAAATGGAAAAAGATTCCGTGCTCATGGGTTGGAAGAATCAATATTGTTAAAATGTCAATACTACCCAAAGTTACCTACACATTCAATGCAATCCCAATCAAAATTGCATCAGCATTCTTCTCGAAGCTAGAACAAGCAATCCTAAAATTTGTATGGAACCACAGAAGACCTCGAATAGCCAAAGTAATTTTAAAGAAGAAGACCAAAGCGGGAGGCATCACAATCCCAGACTTTAGCCTCTACTACAAAGCTGTAATCATCAAGACAGCATGGTAATGGCACAAAAACAGACACATAGACCAATGGAATAGAATAGAAACCCCAGAACTAGACCCACAAACGTATGGCCAACTCATCTTTGACAAAGCAGGAAAGAACATCCAGTGGAAAAAAGACAGTCCCTTTAACAAATGGTGCTGGGAGAACTGGACACTAACATGCAGAAGGATGAAACTAGACCACTTTCCTACACCATTCACAAAAATATACTCAAAATGGATAAAGGACCTGAATGTGAGACAGCAAATCATCAAAACCCTAGAGGAGAAAGCAGGAGAAAACCTCTCTGACCTCAGCCGCAGCAATTTCTTACTTGACACATCTCGAAAGCAAGAGAATTAAAAGCAAAAATGAAACAGTGTTGTTGGAGGGTTTGCGGGAGGGGGGATGGGCTTAATGGGTAAGGGGCATTAGGGAATCTACTCCTGAAATCATTGCTTCACTATATGCTAAATAATTTGGATGTAAATTTTAAAAAATAAAAAAGAAAGTTAAAAATAAATAAAAATTGAAAAGCAAAAGTGAACTATTGGGACCTCATGAAGATAAAAAGCTTCTGCACAGCAAAGGAAACAATCAACAAAACTAAAGGGCAACCAACGGAATGGGAAAAGATACTTGCAAATGACATATCGGACAAAGGGCTAGTATCCAAAATCTATAAGGAACTCACCAAACTGCACACCCGAAAAACAAATAATCCAGTGAAGAAATGGGCAGAAGACATGAATAGACACTTTTCTAAAGAAGATATCCAGATGGCCAACAGGCACATGAAAAGATGCTCAACGTCGCTCCTCATCAGCGAAATACAAATCAAAACCACACTCAGATACCACCTCACACCAGCCAGAGTGGCTAAAATGAACAAATCAGGAGATTACAGATGCTTGCGAGGATGTGGAGAAACAGGAACCCTCTTGCACTGTTGGTGGGAATGCAAACTGGTGCAGCTTCTCTGGAAAACAGTGTGGAGGTTCCTCAAAAAATTAAAAATAGATATACCCTATGACCCAGCAATAGCACTGCTAGGAATTTACCCAAGAGATACAAGAGTACTGATGCATAGGGGCCCTTGTACCCCAATGTTTATAGCAGCACTTTAAACAATAACCAAATAATGGAAAAAGCCTAAATGTTCATCAACTGATGAATGAAGAAATTGTGGTTTATATACACAATGGAATACTATGTGGCAATGAGAAAGAATGAAATATGGCCTTTTGTAGCAAAGTGGATGGAACTGGAGAGTGTTATGGTAAGTGAAATAAGTCATACAGAGAAATACAGACATCCTATGTTTTCACTTTTATGTGGATCCTGAGAAACTTAACTGAAGACAATGGGGGAGTGGAAGGGAAAAAAAAGGTTAGAGAGGGAGGGATCTAAAACATAAGAGACTCTTAAAAACTGAGAACAAACTGAGGGTTGGTGGGGGGTGGGAGGGAGGGAAGGGTGGGTGATGTGTATTGAGGAGGGCACCTGTTGGGATGAGCACTGGGTATTGTATGGAAACCAATTTGACAATAAATTTCATATTTAAAAATGTGTTTAATAATTACAAAAAGTGGAACACAGCTAGATCAACATCAAACCATTTTGATCACCTAGGAAATTGATCTGAGGATTAACAGAACACAGAGGTACATGGTGCAGAGTGGTGAACTGGGAGAGAAAAGAGCTGTGGTGCCACAGAGGGGAGGGAACTGTTTTACAGATAGGAGAAGTGCAGAGGGGGAAAGAGAGCAGTCAATGGGTTTGCACAAGAAAGCACTCCCCTTGAAAGCAGCTAGAGAGAAAGAGTGTAAACATGCATGGGGGACTGTATAAGAAAACTGTCCTCCAAAACCATGATTGGGGGGGGCCAGTAGAGTGTTCCATGAGTTTTTTTTAATAACAGAGGAGTACAGAGTTTGAAATTTCAGAGGTTAGCCCCTGGTGGTGTTCTGGCAAGGAAGTAGGGAGCCCCAGGAGCAGGCAGCCTGGTGTGAGGATCCCGTTTCGCTTGGGGAGAAGTGGTTCCTCTGCTTGGATTGTGTTTGGTAGAGGCAATACAGCTTTTCCATTGGCAAAAGACCCAGCAGGCAGCATCAAGCACATTCACCCATATAGGAAAAAAGACATTGACTGAGGACAGCAAACCTGGCATTGGCTGTGTGTTGTGATTTACCATAGACTCTGAGCCACTGCCACTACATGGTGGCACAACCATTTTCTAGGACAAGCTGGCCACAGTGCAGTCAGACCATCCCTCTGAAGATCACTGTGGGTCTGAACCGTGGGGATCTCTGAAGTGTGGTGTTTGAAACACAGCTGTTCCTGAGATAAAACTCTGGAGTGAGGTGCTGCCTGATAAGCAGAGAGCTCAAACACAGGCAGAAGACAGAGAGCTGATGGAAGCAGGGGACACAGGAGAGGTGACTGAGTGTGCATCTGTGAGGCTGAGAACTTCCAGTTCTGGAGACTAGAGAGCAGGGTGAAGTCACTTTAACCATTAGCCCACCAACACTGATTGACCCCAGTGAGCTAAATAGAGCCAACATGTGGGGAACAGAGCCATTACATCAAGCTTTACTTCCCTGTGCCCTCCAAACATATCTCCACTAGGGCAACTCAGCCTGAGTACCAGAGCAGCAGGCGTCTCAACTAGAAAACCAACACAATCCCTTCCACAAACTTAGTCTACTGACCATATACTACTGCAAATTTTCAGCTCTAGGGGAAACTGGATTTAGCTTCATTTGGGGCTTTTTGTTTGCTCAATTGTGTTAATGTTGTTGCTTCTGTTTTTGTTGTTGATATTGTTGTTGTTTTTCTTTTCTTTTGTTTCTTGGATACAGAAAGAGCAAAATATTTTATTTCATTTTATTTTATTTTATTTTATTACTTTTTTATTTTCTTAATTTTTAATTTTTTCTCCTTTTCTCTTTTCCCTTTTTCTATTGAACTTATCTTAACAAGGAGACCAACACACACATAGGATCTAGCTTCCTTCATTTGATTTTTCAATTAAAAAAATTTTTATTTCATTCTATTATTATTATTATTACTGTTTTTGCTTCTTCCAGAATGACAACATGGAGGAATTTAGCTCAAAAGAAAGAAGAGGGTGGGGCGCCTGGGTGGCGCAGTCGGTTAAGCGTCCGACTTCAGCCAGGTCACGATCTCGCGGTCCGTGAGTTCGAGCCCCGCGTCGGGCTCTGGGCTGATGGCTCAGAGCCTGGAGCCTGTTTCCGATTCTGTGTCTCCCTCTCTCTCTGCCCCTCCCCCGTTCATGCTCTGTCTCTCTCTGTCCCAAAAATAAATAAACGTTGAAAAAAAAAAATTAAAAAAAAAAAAAAAAGAAAGAAGAGGAAGAAATGATGGCCAGGGATTTCATAAATGCAGATATAAGTAAGATGTCAGAACTAGAATTTAATTTTTTTTAACATTTATTCATTTTTTTATAGAAACAGAGTGTAAGTGGGGGATGGGCAGAGAAAGAGGGAGACACAGAATCCGAAGCAAGATCCAGGCTCTGAACTGACAGCACAGAGCCTGATGTGGGGCTTGAACTCATGGACTGTGAGATCATGACCTGAGCTGAAGTTGGACGCCTAACTGACTGAGCCACCCAGGCGCCCCAGAACTAGAATTTAAAACAATGATTATAAGGATACTAGCTGGGCTTGAAAAAAACATATAAGACACCAGAGAATCCCTTTCTGCAGAGATAAAAGAACTAAAATCTAGTCAGATCAAAATTAAAAATGCTATAACTGAGATGTAAATCCAAATGTAGGTCATAGAAATGAGGGTGGATGAGTCAGAGGAATGAGTTAGCAATATAGAATATAAAATTATGGAAAATAATGAAGCTGGAAAAAAAAGGAAAACAAAGGTCAGGGATTATGAAAGCAGACTTAGGGAATTCAGAGATTTATTAAACCATAATAATATTCATATCATAGGAGTCACAGAAAATGAGGAGAGGGAAAAAGGGGCATAGGTTTATGTGAGCAAATTATAGATGAAAACTTCCCTAATCTGGAGAAGAACACAGACATCAAAATCCAAGAAGCACAGAGAAATTAAATTCAATAAAAGTCGGCCATCGCTAAGACATATCATAATCAAATTCACAAAATACATAGACAAGGAATGAATCCTGAAAGTAGCAAGGGAAAAAAGTCCTTAACCTACAAGAGAAGACAGATCAGATTGGTAGCAGAGCTGTCCACAAGAACTTGGCAAGCCAGAAATGAGTGGCAAGATATATTCAACGTGTTGATTGGAGAAAAATATGTACCCAAGAATGCTCTATCCAGCAAGACTGTCATTCAAAACAGAAGGAGAGATAGAGTTTGCCAAACAAAAACTAAAGAAGTTTGTGACCACAGAACCAGCTCCACAAGAAATTTTAAGGGGGTACTCTTTGATGGAGGAAAAAAGACCCAAAGCAACAAAGACTAGAAAGAACCAGAGAACATCACCAGAAACACCAAATCTACAGGCAATACAATGTCAGTAAATTCATACCTTTCAATAATCACTCTGAATGCAAATGGACTAAATGTTCCAATCAAAAGACAAAAGGTATCAGAATGGATAAAAAAAAAAGATCCATCTATATGCTGCCTACACAAGACTCATTTTAGACCTAAAGACACCTGCAGATCAAAAGTAAAGGGATGGAGAATCATCTATCATGCTAATGGGCATCAAAAGAAAGCCAGAGTAGCCATACTTATATCAGACAAACTAGATTTTAAAACAAAGACTGTAACATTTTGAAGAATGGTATTATATCATAATTAAGGGGTCTATCCATCAAGATCTTATAATTGTAAGTGTTTATGCCGCCAGGTTGGAGCACCCAAATATAAAAATCAACTAATAACAAACATAAACTCATTGATAATAATATAGTAGGGGACTTTAAGACCCCCACTTACAACAATGGACAATTCACCTAAGCAGAAAACAAACAAGGAAACAATGACTTTGAATGACACACTGGACCAGATAGACTTAACAGGTATATTTAGAACATTTCATCCTAAAGCAACTCAATATACATTCTTTTTGAGTGCACGCAGAACATTCTCCAGAATAGATAACATACTGGGTCTAAAATCAGTCCTCAACAAATACAAAAAGTCTGAGATCATACCATGCATATTTTTCGACCACAATGCTATGAAGCTTGAAGTCAACCACAAGAAAAAATTTGGAAAGCACCCAAATACATGAGGATTAAAGAACATACTACTAAAGAATGAATAGGTTAACCAAGACATTAAAGAAGAAATTAAAAAATACATGGAAGCCAATGAAAATGAAAACACAAGACTGTTTGAGTGGAAAGGAGACACCAAAAGTGACAGTATAAAGGTAGGAAACACAAAAGCTGTAAAAATGAATATTTCTGTAAAAAGTGAAGGGACTCACAAAATAAAAGGATGTAAAATATAACAATATATACGTAAAACAGGAGGAAGAGTGGAGTAAAGAATAGACTCAAACTTAAATGAACACCAACTTAATATAGACTGCTAATGCAGAAGAGTTTATATACAAACTTAATGGTAACCATATATCAAAAACCACTAATAAACATGAGAAGAATAAAGAGAAAAAATCCAAATATATCACTAATGAAAATTAGCAAAACATGAAAGAGAGAAAGACAAGAAAGGAGCAGGGAAAATCTTCAGAAACAACCACAAAACAAAAAATAAAATGAAAATAATTACATATCCATTGTGGTACAAGTGCCCCTATGCATCAGCACTCCTGTATCCCTTGGGTAAATTCTCAGCAGTGCTATTGCTGGGTCATACTACATGGCAATGAGAAAGAATGAAATATGGCCTTTTATAGCAATGTGGATGGAACTAGAGAGTGTTATGCTAAGTGAAATAAGTCATACAGAGAAAAATAGACACCATATGTTTTCACTCTTATGTGGATCCTGAGAAACTTAACAGAAGGCCATGGGGGAGGGAAAGGGGGAAAAAAGAGAGGGAGGGAACCAAAACATAAGAGACTCTTAAAAACTGAGAATAAACTGAGGGTTGATGGGGGTGGGAGGGAAAGGAGGGTGGGTGATGGGTATTGAGGAGGGCACCTGTTGGGATGAGCACTGGGTGTTGCATGGAAACCAATTTGACAATAAATTTCATATTTAAAAAAAAGAAAATAATTACATATCTATCAATAATTACTCTGGGGATAAATGGACTAAATGCTCCAATAAAAAAAGACATAGGGTGACAGAATGGATTAAAAATGAAGACTCATCTATATGCTGCCTACAAGAGACTCATTTTAGACATAAAGATATCTGCAGATTTAAAGTGATGAGATGGAGGGGCACCTGGGTGGCTCAGTCAGTTAAGCGTCTGGCTCTTTGTTTTGGCTCAGGTCATGATTTTGCATGGTTCATGAGATAAAGCCCTGTGTTGGGCTCTGTGCTGAGAGTGGTGGAGCCTGCTTTGGATTCCTTCTCTCTTCCTCTGTCTCTGCCCCTCCCCCACTCTCACTCTCTCTCAGTCTCAAAATATAAAATAAACTTTTTTTTGAAAAAGAAAGTGACTAGATGGAGAAACAACTATCAGGCAACTGGGTGTCAAAAGAAAGGAGAGTAGCAATACATATACTGGACAAAATAGACTTTAGAACAAAGACTGTAACAAACGACAAAGAAAGACACTATATAATCCTAAAGGGGACAGTCCAAGAAGAAGATACAACAATTGTAAATGTTCATGCATTCAACATAGGAACACCCAAATACATAGAACAGTTAATAACAAACATAAAAAACTAATCAATAATAATACAATAATAGTGGGGACTGTAACACCCCATGTACATCAATGGACAGATCATCTAAACAGCAAGGAAACAATGGCTTTGAATGATACACTGGAACAGATGGATTTAACTGATGTATTGAGAACATTCCATCCTAAAACAGCAGAATACACATTCTTTTCAAGTGCACATGGAACATTTTCAAGAATAGATCACATATTAGCCCACAAAACAAGCCTCAACAAATTCAAGAAGATTGAAGTCATACCATGCATCGTTTCTTACCACAACACTAAGAAACTAGAAGTCTACCACAAGAAATAAGTTGGAAAGGGGAGCCTGGGTGGCTTGGTCAGGTCCAGCAGGTCCAGCTTCGGCTTAGGTCATGATCTCACGGCTCATGAGTTCAAGCCCCTCATAGGGACTGACAGCTCAGGGCCTGGAGCGTGCTTCTGATTCTGTGTCTCCCCCCTCTCTCTCTCTCTCTCTACTCCCTCTTGCTCATGCTCTGTGTCTCAAAAATAAATAAATGTTAAAAAATTTTTTACAAAGAAAAAATTTGGAAAGAACACAAATACATGGAGGTTAAACAACATGCTACTAAATAATGAGTGAGTCAACTGGGAAGTAAAAGAAGAAATAAAAAATTACATGGAAACAAATGATAATGAAAACACAATCATCCAAAACTTTTGGGATGCAGCAAAAGTGGTCATAAGAAGGAAGTTTATACCATTACAGTCTACCTCAAGAAGCAAGAAAAATCTCAAACAACCTAACCTTAATACCTAAAGAGTCTAGAAAAAGAACAACAAATAAATCCTAAAAACAGCAGAAGGAAGGAAATAATAAATATTAAAGTAGAAATAAATGATATAGAAACTAAAAGAAGAGAACAGATTAATGATACCAGGAATGGGTTCTTTGAAAAACTTCAATAAAATTGACAAACCTCTGGCCAGACTTATCAAAAGGAGAGAAAGGACTCAAATAAATAAAATCACAAATGAGAGAGAAGAAATAACAAACAACACCACAGAAATATAAACAATTGTAAGAGAATATTATGAATAACTATATGCCAACAAATTGGACAATCTATAAGAAATGGATAAATTCTTAGAAACACATAAACTACTAAAAATAAACAGGAAGTAATAGAAAATTTGAACAAACCAATTACCAGAAATTGAATTGGCAATCAAAAACTCTCAACAAACAGAAGTCCAGGATCAGACAGATTCACAGATAAATTTTAGCAAACATAAAGAAGAGCTAATACCTATTCTTCTCAAACTATTCAAAAAAATAGAAAAGGAAGGAAAACTTCCAAATTCATTCCATGAGACCAGCATTACCCCAATACCAAAACCGGACAAGACACCATGAAAAAAGAGAACTACAGGCCAATATCCCTGATGAACATAGATGCAAAAATCCTCAACAAAATACCAGCAAGCCAAATTCAACAATAACTTAAAAAAATCATTCACACAATCAAATGGGATTTATTTCTGTATTGTAAGGGTGGTTCAGTATTGACAAATCAATCAACATCATACATCACATCAGTAAGAGAAAGGATAAATACCATAAGATAATTTCAATGGATGCAGAAAAAGCATTTGACAAAGTAAAGTACAACATCCTTTCATGATAAAAAAAAAAAAAAAACTCAACAAAGTAAGTTTAGAGGGAATATACCTCAAAATAAGAAAGGCCATATATGGAAAACCCACAGCTAACATCCTCAATAGAATAAAACTGAAAAATTTCCCCACAGATCAGGAACAAGACAAGGGTGTCCATTATCACCACTTTATTCAACATAATACTAGAATAGGCACAGCAATGAGACAACAAAAAGAAAAGGCTCCAAATCAACAAGGAAGAGGTAAAACTTTCACTATTTGTAGATGATGTGATATTATATATTGAAAACTTGAAAGACTCCACCAAAAAACTGCTAGACTTAATTAAAAAAAAACTCAGTAAAGTTTCAGGATACTAAATCAATGTACAGAAATATATCGCATTTATATACACCAATAATGAAGCAGAGAAAGAGAAATTAAGAAAACAATCCCATTTACAATGGCACCAAAAATAATAAGATAACTAGGAATAAACCTAACTAAAGAGGCAACAAAAGATCTATACTCTGAAAACTGAAAAACACTGATGAAAGAAGATACAAAGAAATGGAAAGACATTCCATGCTCATGGATTGAGAGCAAGTATTGTTAAAATGTCTATACTACCCAAAGCAATTTACAGATTTAATGCAATCCTTATCGAAATACCACCAGCATTCTTCACAGAGCTAGAACAAACAATCCTAAAATTTGTATGGAACCACAAGGACTCCAAATAGCCAAATCAATCTTGAAAAAGAAAAGAAAAGCATTACAATCCCAGGCATCCAGGTATTACAAAGCTGTAGTAATCAAAATAGTATGGTACTGGCACAAAAATAGACACATAGATCAGTGGAACAGAATAGAAAATCCAGAAATAAACCCACAACTATATGATCAATTAATCCTTAATAAAGCAGGAAAGAATATATAATAGGAAAAGGACAGTCTCTTCAACAAATGGTGTTGGGAAAACTGGACAGCAACATACAAAAGAATGAAATTGGACCACTTTCTTATACCATACAAAAAAAAAAATTCAAAATGGATGAAAGACCTAAATGTGAGACCTGAAACCATAAAAATCGTAGAAGAGAACACAGACAGTAACCTCTTTGACATTAGCCATAGCATTATTTTTCTAGATATGTCTCCTGAGGCAAGGGAAACAAAAGCAAAATAAACTATGGGGACTATATCAAAATAAAAGTCTTCTGCTTGGCAAAGAAAACAGTCAACAAAACTATACGACAACCTACAGAATGGAAGATTTTCAAATGACATATCCAGTAAAGGGTTAGTATCCAAAATATATAAAGAACTTAGAAAACGTAACACCCAAGAGGTGCCTGGGTGGCTCAGTTGGTTAAGCTCCAACTTCGGCTCAGGTCATGATCTTGTGGTTCATGAGTTCGAGCCCTGCGTCAGGCTCTGTGCTGACAGCTCAGAGCCTGGAGCCTGTTTTGGCTTCTGTGTCTTCCTCTCTCTCTGACTTGCACTCTCCCTCTCTCTCAAAAATAAATAACCATAAAAAAAAACCTCAACACCCAAAACAGCCCTATACTTAACTCACTGAAACTACAATGTGTATAATGTGTTCTTCATCATCTTTCATTAAAAGTGTTTCTAAACATAAGTGTAGGTGCATATTTGAGTAGCTCTATGCTTAATTCATTGAAACTACACTGTCTGTGTTCTTGAACTAATATCTTATTTAATTAAATTACGGGTGTTTGTAATGTTATGTGTACAAAAAAATCTTTAACACCCAAAAACTGAATAATCCAGCTAAAAAAATGGGCAGAAGACAGAAAAATTTTTCCAAAGAAAATATACAGATGGACAACAGACACATGAAAAGATGTTCATCATCACTTACCATCAGGGACATGCAAATCAAAACTATAATGAGATATCACCTCACACCTGTCAGAATGGCTAAAAATCAACAACACAAGAAACAACAGGTGTTGGTGGGGATGTGGAGAAATAGGAAAACTACGCTATTAGTCGAAATGCAAACTGGTACAGCCACTCTGGGAAACAGTATGGAATTTCCTCAAAAACTTAAAAATAGAACTAACCAATGATCCAGCAACCACACTACTGGGTATTTATCCAAACACTAATTCAAAAGGATATATGCACCCCCATGTTTATTACAGCATAATTTGCTATAGCCAAATTGTGGAGGTAGGCCAAGTGTCCATTAACTGTCTATATATCTATATATCTATATCTATATAAATTATATATTATATGTCTATATCTTCTATAGATATATATATAGACATATAATATATAATTTATATAGATATAGATATATAGATATATATAATATATATTATATATCTATATATATAGATATGTATAATATTATATATCTATTTATCTATATATCTATATCTATAATATATATATAAATATATAATATTATATATCTATAGCTATAGCTATAGGTCTAGCTATAGCTATAGATATAGATATACAATATATAATAGATATAGATATAGATATATAGATATAGATATCACTTCTTTATCCATTTGTGGAAGATATCAGTCATCTATTAATGGACACTTGGCCTGTCTCCACAATTTGGCTATAGTAAATTATGCTGTAATAAATATCGGTGTGCATATATCCTTTTGAATTAGTGTTTAGATAAATACCCAGTAGTGTGATTGCTGGATCATAGGTTAGTTCTATTTTTAAGTTTTTGAGGAACCTCCATACTGTTTTCCATATAGATATAGATTAGATATAGATATGGATATAGATATAGATATATAATAGATAATAGATATAGGTATGTGATATATAATATATAGGTATATAATATATAATATGGAATGCTATACAACCATAAAAAGAATGATATCTTGTCATTTGCAACAACATGGATGGAGCTAGAGAGTATAATGCTAAGTAAAATAAGTCAGAGACAAATACCATATAATTTCACTCATATGTGGAATTTAAGAAACAAAA
The DNA here is from genome assembly GCF_018350155.1 of Leopardus geoffroyi. Lineage (NCBI taxonomy): Eukaryota > Metazoa > Chordata > Mammalia > Carnivora > Felidae > Leopardus > Leopardus geoffroyi. The sequence continues at coordinate 63,710,453 of NC_059343.1, read as the reverse complement.
CAAAGGAGCAAAGTGGATAAAAAGAGAAAAAGACAGAAATCAAGAACAAACCCTTAACTATAGAGAACAAACTGATGGTTACCAGAGGGGAGGTGGATGGTGGGATGAGTGAAATAGGTGATGGGGATTAAGGAGTGCACTTGTCATGATGAGCACTGGGTGATGTATGGAATTATTGAATCACTATATTGTACACATGAAGCTATTATAACACTGTATGTTAACTAACTGGAATTAAAATAAAAACAAAAAAAGAGTACAGCCCAAAGGAAGGCTGACTTTCCAATGCATACATACTGTCCCTGATATTGTAATCTCATGCTTGCCTTTTGAACAGCTCTCCAAGGATCTTCTTTTTTCTATATGAAATGTCAATACCCAATTTCAAAACCCAGGGAGTGGTAAGGACACGCAATCTTCTTCCTGATTTCTTGGTTAGTGTTGTCTTTGCTATTGCAAGGAGGGACTGCTTCATCTTTTGGACATAAGAGGCACTTTCTGGTTTGGTAGACAGAAAACCTAGACTTTAATTTTAGCTCCGTGAATCATCTGGAGTAAATCATATACTCCCCTTGCACCTAAATCTATCAGTAAGAGCTCACTTTAGCCTGGATGAGGTCTTAAACAACAGCATGATTGGGAGTCAAGACAGCACCAGACAGCAAGTCTGGTGATTGTAAAAGAACAAAAGCTTCCTCCTATCAGACATACCTGAGTTCAAGTCCTGGCTCTGCCAGACACTGTGCTTCCTTTGGGAAGTCATATCATGTAAGCTGTCTTTTTTGTAAAAGGCAATAAAAATTTCACAAGGTTATTATAAGGATTAAACATGGTGATATGAGTAAAATTTTTAGCATATATACCCTCAATTACTATAACCATATTTTCCTGTATTTAACATGCATTCCCCCATATGTAAGTGAACATTATCCTGTTTCTATATACCCCTATTATGACAGAAAGCCAAGAGAAGAAGATGTGAAATAATGGATTAACTTAACTGCAAACAGAAATTCACATTATCTCACTACTGCTCTAGGATTCAATGTTTACATTAATGAAATAATTTTTGCTCCTGAAAACCACTTTCAAATCACTTTCGAAACAAATATGAGTTCAGACTTCTCCCCCCACAAAATTTCACTGTGTGATAGAAATGCTTTATTGTCTTGTGCATTTTATACTTTGGCAAATGTGGGTAGTATCCCTTCATTGGTCCTTCCCTGCCTGCCCTGCCTGCCTCCTTCATACTTTGGATAATTACAGACATTAGTCCCATTTCTAAAATGGAGATATGAAGGTAAAAGAAGTGTATGGCCTCAGGTCGTAAACTATGGGTCTAGTGGAGTTAGGAATAATTGGAAGATGATGAAATAACTGAAGGAACTAGAGATATCTAGTTTGAAATAGAAAAAATTCAGGGACTACAGTAGCTGCATTTTAGCAACCACCGTCCCTCTTCACTCTTTCTCCAGAGCCTCTATTTCCATACCTCTATCTAAGAAGCTAATTGCTTCTTCTATATCCTCAAGGGAGAAGAGAAAGAGGGACTAATAGGCAGAGACATTCTAGCTTACCTACCAAGAAACACAGGCATCACTCTCTGCCTAGACCTCAATTCCATCAGGGACAGTCCCTGAGCCAGGAACTGTCATCTAATCCTAAAACTCCAGTGTGTAATACAGACAAAGGGCTAGAAGTCCCATGGCAAAAACTCAGTGTAGTGTGAGTAACTTCTCCATAAGGAAAGAATGCATTTGTGGTTCTCAGTCCTTCATTAACAATAGAATCACCTATGGATTAAAAACAGGGATTTCCTGGGCCCCTCTAAAGATTCTGTGTTTTAAACAAATTTCTTAGGTGTACAGGTATGGATGAGAAGCTCTTAACCCAGTAGTTCTCAAGCTTAAGCATGAATTAGAATCACCCAGAAGGCTTTTAAAAAGAGATTACTGGGCCCCACCTCCGGAATTTTAGATTCATTTGGTCTGGAGAAGGGCCGAAGAATTTGAATTTCCTCAGTTCCCAGGTGATGTTGATGTTACTGGTCCAGGGACCACACTCTGAACAACCATAATAGCCTATCTGAATTTGGCCTTGATGTCCAACAATTCCCATGACCTCTTCCTCAGTTTGCCCCTCCACTGAATAACTGCTGAGGGAATTAGAACTAGGCCAAAATCTCAGTTATCAATTTAATATTTACCCTGTTTACCACTACAGAAAACTATCAGTCACAGTCCCCTCAAAGTCACCAAGGGTGACAGACATAAACAGACACCTCAAGCCACCTCCAGCATAATATAAATTTTTTCAACAATTCCTGGCTCCTGAAGGGCATGTCTGGCCCAGCAGGAAACAGCAGTCTGTGACCTCACTATTTTGCTGGGGCCAACCTAATCCAGAGTGCACCTGTGGGACTTCAGTCTCCATGCAGATATGTCAGCACCCAAATAAAACAATTTTCCAGCAGGAGATAAGCTTAGCTCTGAGAACAGAAGCCATATTTACAAGGGTTATCATGCTTCAAGAGAATTTTTGAGCTTCTTTTTTCAAGGCTGATGACCCTTTGCTTTTACCCCCATGTCCTTCAAAGGCATTCCTGAGCTTGTACAAAAGGGCATAGACTAAAAGACTTTACCGCCAAAAATGTGAGAGAAAGTTCCAGGCAGGGTTTTTAGAAAACAGGGTTTCATGACTCACACAACACTTGAGAGTATGACACTCCTTCAAATGACATACACACCCTCTGCAAAAAGGCACTCTAACAAATAGTCTCAGTTGAAAACTTGTCACAGATCAAACTGTACATAACTTATTGTTGTTATTCTAAGTTTTCTTTGTGAAATCAGGAAGAATGGATGCTTCCACTTCTACCCGTGGAAGTTTCTTGACAGAGCTATTATTTGAAAATTCAGCTGGGGAAGGGAGAGAAAAGGTGGTTCACAGTGTATGCTCTAGTCTGAGGGGTCTTTTGGACTTGATGCCCAGAAAAGATACCTCAAAATTGTTTAGGGGGCCCCTGGGTGGCTCAGTCGGTTAACTGTCAGACTTTGGCTCAGGTCATGATCTCATGGTTTGTGAGCTTGAGCCCTGTGTCTGGCTCTGTGCTGACAGCTCAGAGCCTGGAGCCTGCTTCAGATTCTGTGTCTCCCTCTCTCTCTGCCTCTCCCCCACTTGTGCTCTGTCTCTCTCTCAAAAATAAATAAACATTAAAAAAATTGTTTAGCACATTACAATTTACCATCCTGTTCCATAATTCTCTGTTTTACACAAGTGGAAAGGAGGCCCAGAGAAGTAGCATGACTTTGCACTCAGCTAGTAAGTGGTATGTAAAATTGAGATTCAAATCCAGGCCTCTTGACAATAAATTTCATATATTGAAAAAAATAAGTAAATAAATAAATAAATAAATAAATAAATAAATAAATATATTTACTTACTGAAAAAAAAAAATAAAATCCTTGTCTATTTCTAAAAAAAAAAAAACAAACAAACAAAACAAAACAAAACAAATCCAGGCCTCTTGATCTCAAATCCAGTGCTCTTACCACATCAGCATAAGTGGTGCAAACACAGGCCTCAAAAGGCCTGTTCCCCAAAGGCTACTGCTTGGACTGTGGGTAATGCGGGTCCAGAATTCTATCTATATAGTTCTATTCCTTCCTTCCTACTGCTCATTCCTGGCACTTCTTAGGTGTGGTGAAACATAATCAAGAAATACTGCAGTGGTCAAAATGAAAATTAACTGTAAATTTGCATATGCTATTTTGCTATTTTAGAGAGTTTACTAGACTGAGAAAGGAAGTACATTTTTAAGGCGCTGTGATAATTTGCACAGCATATTACAGCACCACCTAGCTTAGGATATACATAGGGAGCCCATATTCCTTTTCCCCCAGTTTTATTGAGACATAATTGACAGATAACATTATGTAAGTTTAAGGTATACAACACAATGATTTGGTAATGTATGTATTGTGAAATGATTACCACAATAAGTTTAGTTAACATCCATCTCCTCACATAGTTACAAAACTTATTTCCTTTTGATGAAATCTTTTAAGATTTCTCTCTTAGCAACTTACCAATATACAAAGTTTGGTTAGCTATAGTGATCCTGTAGTACCCTGCATCCCCAGAACTTATTTATCTTACAACTGGAAGTTTGTACCTTTTGAACCTCTACACCCAAGTCCCCCACCCCACCCTGACCCGTAGCAACCACAAATCTGATTTCTGTTTCTATGAGTTTGATTTTTTTTTTAGATTCCACATATAAGTGAGATCATACAGTATTTATCTCTCTGTCTGACTTATTTCACTTAGCATAATGCCCTCAAGGTTCATCCATGTTGTTGCAAATGGCAGACAGGATTTCCTTAGTTTTTATGGCTGAATAATATTCCATTGTATACATACCACGTTTTCCTTATCTGTTCATCTGTCAATGGACACTTAGGAAGTTTTCATGTCTTAGCTACTGTAAATTATTGTGAAATGAACATAAGGGTACAGATGTCTCTTTGGATCCCAAATTCTTAACAGCTGCTTAAGTCATTGAATATATAGGTGGAAAGGTGTAAGCAGTAGGGAACAAGGCTTGTTGGATAATATGAAAAGAAATGCTATACCTCCTCCATGTAATACCACTATTTACGGTGGAATTTCTGCATGAGTTACTTTGAAGAAAAAAAAAATTAATCCCTCAGTCTCTAGTAAACCCATATATCTCTTGGTATTATTCTGGGAAATTATTTCTTCCCATAATTCCTTGTCTATTGCTGGGATGCAATCAAGGGTCAAAAAAAAAAAAAACCCAAAATAATTGTGAGAAGCTCTCAGTACATGTTCCTGTTGCTCATCTATCTGTAACAGATTTTCTTTAAAATTATAAACTTCTGTCTTGGGAAGCTTCGAAATCTCAAGATGATTGCTCTGAGCTCATAAGACATGTGACGAAAAGCAAAATGCATTTTCTTTCTCTTCAAATCTCTTTTTTTTTTATTTTTTTTATTTTTGGGACAGAGAGAGACAGAGCATGAACGGGGGAGGGGCAGAGAGAGAGGGAGACACAGAATCGGAAACAGGCTCCAGGCTCTGAGCCATCAGCCCAGAGCCCGACGCGGGGCTCGAACTCACGGACCGCGAGATCGTGACCTGGCTGAAGTCCGACGCTTAACCGACTGCGCCACCCAGGCGCCCCTAAATCTCATCTTTTTTAGTGTGCATGTGTGTGTGGGTGGGGAACTGATCAAGTTTCCTCAGAAGTGCCAAAATCTTGGTGTTCCTGGGTGGCTCAGTTGGTTAGCATCTGACTTCGACTCAGGTCATGATCTCACAATTCGTGGGTTCGAGCCCCATGTCAGGCTCTGTGCTGACAGCTCAGAGACTGGAGCCTGCTTCAGATTTTGGTTTTCCCACTCTCTCTGCCCATCCTCTGTTCATGATCTGTCACTCAAAAATAAATAAATTAAAAAAAAAAAAAAGAAGAAGTGCACAAATCTTGCCTGGTGTGTGTTGTGAAACAAGCAGGTTTTTAGTGAGATTTCAGCTTCTGTCCATCACTAGGTCTTCCAGATTTCTTGTTCCCTGGGAGCTTCTTGGGTTACTCAGAAGGTTCAAGCCCTGTGTTGGGAGCAGTTCCAGCCAACATGTCTGGAATGGCACATGTGGCTTGGTAAGGCGAAGTCTCTCTTCCCCTCTTTCCATCCTGGAACTGGCATGCTTTATCTTCATCTAGATCCCAGTTGTGTTTGAGCCTTGTGGTCAGGCTGTGTGACCCTGCTTCCTTCCTCTGTGACTCCTTTCTACCAAAAACTTGGTTGCCTGCTTGAAGGGATTTCCATGTTGTCTTGCATTTTCTTTGGTTTGGGGTGCAGAATTTGTTTCTTTCCCCGAATGGTGGCCAAGAGAAGCTTGTGAAGAGATTGAATCATGAGGCTGCTAAACTATTAAGAACTGATTCAAAATGATTACAAGAGGATGGGAAAAGGAAATACCACAAAAAACTATTTATAGGGCCAGATTTTGGCAGAACTGAGGAATTTCTAGTGAGGTCTTGGTAGTTTAAACTTAGTACTCTCTCCTTCACACATCTCTAGAGTATCCAGGGCCAAGATTGCCTTCTACTATATGTGTTGCTCTCCAGAAACTTGGGGATCCACCCTGTTTGATAGTCCAGTGCACTTCCCTTTTAAGTACTAAGGGTTTCAGTAGAGCTGTATCTCAGAAAGAGATAAAAGTAGTATAATCTATTTTGCAATAGCTTTATAATGGGGAAGGGTTGGGATATCCCTGGACAAAGTGTTTATGCATGTGTGTGTGGATGAGGAGACATTCTGTAGCAGAATTCCTGAGGTTTGTGACAATGCCTTCTGGGATGGGGGGTATAGAGACTCTCTTTTGGCTTTTTTAATACTCTCATTCATACCGTGTACCCTCACTTGTTTTATAACAATAACAATAGCTAATGGCAAAAATAAAGAGCATTCGTGGGGCAAACATTGCAATAAGTGCTTAAAACATATTTATGCAAGTAACAAATAACTATGAGGTAAATACTATTATTGCCCCAGTTTTTAGATGAGGATACTGAGACACCAAATAATTTTTTTCTGTGTATTTTTTAAATTTAAATTCAAGTTAGTTAACATATAGAGTAGTTAGTATTGGTTTCAGGAGTAGAATTCAGTGATTCATCACTTACAACACCCATCCAAACAAGTGCTCTCCTTAATGACCATCACCCATTTAACCCATCCCCCCACCCACCTCCCCTCCAGCAACCCTCAGTTTGTTCTCTATATTTAATAGTCTCTTGGAGCACCTGGGTGGCTCAGTTGGTTGAGCGTCCCACCTCAGCTCAGGTCGTGATCTCGTGGTTCACGGGTTTGAGCACTGCGCCAGGCTCTGTGCTGACAGCTCAGAGACTGGAGCCTGCTTCAGATTCTGTGTCTCCCTCTTTCTGCCCCTCCCCTGCTTGCATGCTCTCTCTCTCTCTCAAAAGTAAACATTTTTAAATTTTTTTTAAATAAAAGAGTCCTTTAAGGCTTGTCTCCCTCTCTATTTCTATTTTATTTTATTTTTGCTTCCCTTCTCCTAAGTTCATCTGTTTTGTTTCTTAAATTCCATGTATCATATGAGTGAAATCATATACTTCCCTTTCTCTGACTGACTTATTTCGCTTAAGCATAATACACTCTAGCTCTACCCACGTTGTTGCAAATGGCAAGATTTAGTTCTTTTTAATTGCCAAGTAATATTCCAGTGTGTGTGTGTGTGTGTGTGTGTGTGTGTGTGTGTGCCAAGTAATATTCCAGTGTGTGTGTGTGTGTGTGTGTGTGTGTGTGTGTGGACATTTGGGCTTCTTCCATAATATGGCTATTGTTAATAGCACTGCTCTAAACATTGAGATGCATGTGCCCCTTCGAATCAGCATTTTTTTATCTTTTGGAGAAATACCTAGTAGTGTAATTGCTGGGCGTAGGGTAGTTCTATTTTTAACTTTTTGAGTAACATCCGTACTGTTTTCCAGGGTGGCTGCACCAGTTTGCATTCCCACCAACAGTTCTCTTTCTTCACATCCTCGCCAACATCTGTTGTTTCCTGAGTTGTTAACTTTACAATTTTTAAAGTGTATTTTATTTGAGAGAGAGAATAAGCAGAGGAGGGCCAGAGAGATAGGGGAGAGAGAATCCCAGGAAAGCTGTGTGCTGTGAGTATAGAGCCCAACACAGGGCTCGAAATCACAAGCCATGAGATCATGACCTGAGCCAAAACCAAGAGTCGAATGCTTAATCAAACGAGCCACCCAGGTGCCCCTGAGTTGTTAACTTTAGCCATTCTGACAGGCATAAAGTGGTATCTCATTGTGGTTTTGATTTGTATTTCTCTGATGATGAGTGATGTTGAGCATCTTGTCATGTGTCTGTTAGCCATCTGGATGTCTTCTTTGAAAAAGTGCCTATTCATATCTTCTGCCCATTTCTTCATTGGATTGTTTTTTGGGTGTTGAGTTTGATAAATTCTTTATAGATGTTGGATACTAACCGTTTATCTGATATATCATTTGCAAATATCTTCTCCCATTCTGTTGGTTGCCTTTTAGTTTTGCTGATGGTTTCCTTCACTGCACAGAAGCTTTTTTATCCTGATGAGGTCCCAATAGTTCACTTTTGCTTTTATTTCCCTTGTCTCCAGTGACATGTCTAGTAAGAAGTTGCTGAGGCCAAAGTCAAAGAGGTTGCTGCCTGTGTTCTCCTCCAGGATTTTAATGGTTTCCTGTCTCACATTTAGGTCTTTCACCCATGTTGAATTTATTTTTGTGTATGGTGTAAGAAAGTGGTCCAGGTTCATTCTGCATGTCACTAATTTTCCCAGCAACATTTGCTGAAGATAATGTCATTTTTCCACAGGATATTCTTTCCTTCTTTGTTGAAGATTAGCTGGCCATATGTTTGTGAGTCCATTTCTGGGTTCTCTATTTTATTCCGTTGATATATGTGCCTGTTTTTCTACCAGTACTATACTGTCTTGATGATTACAGCTTTGTAATACAGCTCAAAGTCCGGAATTGTGATGCCTCCAGCTTTGGTTTTCTTTCTCAACATTTCTTCAGCTATTTGAAGTCTTCTGTGGATTCATACAAATTTTAGGATTGTTTGTTCTAGCTCTGTGAAGAATGCTGGTGTTATTTTGATAGGGATTGCATTGAATGTGTAGATTGCTTTGGGTAGTATCAACATTTTAACAATATTTTTTCTTCCAATCCATGAGCATAGAATGTTTTCCCAAGTGTTGTGTCTTCTTCAATTTCTTTCATAAGCTTTCTATAGTTTTCAGCATACAGACTTTTTTTTTTTACCTCTTTGGTTAGGTTTATTCCTAGGTATCTTATGGGTTTTGGTGCAATTGTAAATGGGATCAATTCCTTGAATTCTCTATCTCATGTTCCATTATTGGTGTATAGAAATGCAAGAGATTTCTGTACATTGATTTTATATCCTGAGACTTTGCTGAATGGATGGATCAGTTCTAACATTTCTAGCATGTGGTATTTCTGTGGTGTTGGTTGTGATCTCACCTCTTTCATTCATGATTTCATGTATTTGGGTCCTCTCTCTTTTCTTTTTCAGAGGTCTGGCTAGGGGGTTATCAGTTTTGTTTATTCTTTCAAAAATCAGCTTTTACTTTCATTGATCTACTGTGGGGTTTTTTTGTTTGTTTGTTTCTATATCATTTATTTCTGCTCTAATCTTTATAATTCCCCTTCTTCTGCTGGCTTTGGGCTTTATTTGTTGATCCTTCTCTAGGTGTAAAGTCAGGTTGTGTATTTGGGACCTTTCTTGCTCTTGAGATAGGCCTGAATTGCAATGTACTTTCCTCTTAGGACTGTTTTTGATGCATCCCAAAGGGTTTGGAATGTCATGTTTTCATTTTCATTTACTTCCATGTATTTTTAAATTTCTTCTTTAATTTCCTGGTTAACCTTTTCATTTTATAGGCTTTTCTTTAACCTCCATGTATTTGAGGTATTTCCAAATTTTTTCCTGTAATTGATTTCAAGTTTCATAGTGTTGTGATCTGCAAATATGTGTATTCTGCTGCTTTAGAATGAAAATTTCTGAATATATCTGTTAAATCCATCTGGTCCAGTGTGTCCTTCAAAGCCATTGTTTTCTTGTTGATTTTCTGCTTAGACGATCTGTCCATTGTTGTAAGCAAGGTATTAAAATCTGCTACTATATTGGTATTATTATCAATGAGTTTTTTTTATGTTTGTGATTAATTGATTTATATACTTGGGTGCCTCCAAGTTGGGGGAATAAATATTTACAATTATTAGATCTTCTTGTTGGATAGACCCATAAAGTATGATATAATACCCTTCTTCATCTCTTGTTATAGTCTTTGTTTTAAAATCTAGTTAGTCTGATTTAAGTATGGCTACTCTGGCTTTCTTTTGACCTCCACTAGCATGATTGATGGTTCTCCATTCCCTCACTTTCAATGTACAAATGTCATGTCTAAAATGAGTCTCTTGTAGCTAGTATATGGATGGATCTTTTTTTTATCCATTCTAATATCCTATATTTTTTAATTGGGGCATTTAGTACATTTACATTCAGAGTGATTATTCAAAGATATGAATTTAGTGCCATTGTGTTATCTGTAAATTTGGTGTTTCTGGTGATGGTCTTGTGTAGTCTTTGCTGCTTTGGTCTTCTTATTTTTCCTCCACTCAGAGAGCCACCTTAAAATTTCTTGCAAGGCTGGTTTAGTGGTCATGAACTCCTTTAGTTCTTGTTTGGGAAATTCTTTACCTGTCCTATTCTGGATGACAGTCTCACTGGTTAAAGGATTCTCGGCTGCATATTTTTCCTATTCAGCACATTGAATATTTCCTGCCATTCCTTTCAGGCCTGCCAAGTTTCAGTGGACAGGTCTGCTACTAACCTTATGTGTCTACACTTGTAGGTTAAGGACCTTTGGTCCCTGGCTGCATTCAGAATTCTCTCTTTATCCTTGTATTTTGCAAGTTTCACTATGATATGTCATGGTGTTGGTCTGTTTTTGTTGATTTTGAGGGAAATTCTCTGTGCTTCTTGGACTTAGATGCCTGTTTCCTTCCCCAGATTAGGGAAGTTCTCAGCTATAGTTTGTTCAAATAAACCTTCTGCCCCTTTTTCTTGCTCTTCATCTTTTGGGGCTCCAATGATATAGATATTGTTTTATTTTGTAAAATCACTTAGTTCTCTAATTATCCCCTCTGTGATCTAGTAATTTCCTTTCCCTGTTTTTTTCAGCTTTATTTTCCATAATTTTATCTTCTATTTCACCTATTCTCTCCTCTGCTTCTTCAATCCTCACTGTCACTATATCTAGTTTATTTTGCATCTCAGTTATAGCATTTTTTAATTCATCCTGACTAGTTCTTAGGTCTTTGATCTCTGCAGCAAGGGTTTCTCTGATGTCTTCTATGCTTTTTTCTTTTTTTTTAATTTATTTTTGAGAGAGAGAGAGAAAGAGCATGAGTGGGGAGGGGCAGAGAGAGAAGGAGACCCAGAATCTGAAGCAGGCTCTGGGCTCTGAGCTGTCAGCACAGAGCCCAACGTGGGGCTGAAACCCAGGAACTGTGAGATTATGACCTGAGCTGAAGTTGGATGCTTAACCAACTGAGCCACCCAGGTGCCCCTACGCTTTTTTCAAGTGCAGCTAATGGTCTTATGGCTGTTGTTCTAAATTCTCATTCAGATATATTGCTTATATCTGTTTTGAGCAAATTCCTGGCTGTGATTTCTTCTTTACCTTTCTCTTGGGGAGAATTCCTCCATCTTGTAATTTTGGCTAAGTTTCTGTCTTTTGTGTGTTTTAAAAGTTTTTATGTTTCCTGCACCTGACAGTACTACTATATTAGAAAGGAGTCATACACTGTCCAGGGCTTGGCACTTCAGGAAGTGTCTCTGGTGAATGTTGTGTGCATTCTACTGTTGCGTGTGGCTTCTCTTTCCCACTGGTCAGTCCTCTAGAGCTCCTCTTTGCTTGCAGTGGTGTAGTGTTTGGACCTTTGACTAGGTGTGATTTGATTTATTTTGTTGATGTAACTCTGGGGAAAAAAAGGGGGAGACTGATACCAATAAAGTAGATAAATAAAGAGAACAAAGGAAACCAAACAGAGAATCAAAAACTATAAATATGATTTCAAAGATAAAAAAAGGAAAAATGGGGGGGGAGCAGAAGAATAGAATAAAGAAGGAAAAAAAAAGTAATAAAAAAGTCTGATCCCCAAAAAAGAGAAAAGGAAATAAAAAATAAATAATAATAAGGAACTATGAGCTTGATTCCAAAAGAAAAAAAGAAGCAGGAGTTAGAAAAAAAGACTTGTCTGTTGGTGCCTAGGTGGTGGTGACTGTGCTGGCCTCATGGAAGAGAGGCCAGCTGTGTTGGCTCAGAGTCAGTCTTGGCCCAGTAAATATGCAGTTGCCAGACATGGTGGGGCAGAATTTGTTGCAAGCGGGTCCCACCTCCACTGGGAGCTGCTGGGTTGCACTCTGAAGTCCCACACTGTTGGTGTGGAGGGAGGGGAAAGGAGCCACCCCAATCTCTTATCCCCAGAATGGGGATCTCAACCCCTGCTGTCAAGAAGCCCCCATAGAATAGCAAGGGAAGTCAGCTCGCCCTGCACCAAACTCTCTTGCGGTTTTTCTTTGGCCCACAGCTGGGATTCAAAACCCAAAGTCTTAAAAGGGCCTGGCACTACATGATCCACTGCCCTCCTCTGGAGAACTTCACCCTGCTGATGAAAAGTCTTTGGCTGGCACCTTCAGGGTCTTTTGTCCTTGGGGAGGCAATAAACCCTCTTCCACAAGTACTCAAGGAAGGGGACTATTCTGTCTCAGTGCACCCTGAAGATTGCTAAACCACATTATGCACTCTGGGGCCAGCTCCCTCCTCCCCAGGAGTGCACAGATGAGCTCCACTCCAGAAAAAGTTATGCACTTTCAAAACCTCAGAGTCCGAGCTCCAAAAGCTGTTTGCAAAAAAGAAGTGGTACACTCAGTATTTCTCTCTCCCCAGCCCGTGGTCCAGAAAGGTTTTCCTCTTGTGCTAACTCAATGCCACACGATCTCAACCCCTCTCTCTCTTTGTCTCCCTTGTCTCTCCATGGAAAGAGTTCCCTCCCCTCCACAGTGCAGCCATTTTTCTCTCCCCCAATTCACAACCATGCAACTCACACCTGCCAAGCTGTCTCCCTCCAACTGTGGAGATCTGTCACTACATAGATCAATTTCCTGGGTGTTCCAAGTAATCTGACCTCAATACAGCTGTGTTTAAAAGATGAGGAAAGCCCCAGGTCCCCCTATTTCTCTGCCATCCTAACTCCTCCTGGGGAGAGAGAGTCTTAAGCAGGCTCCATGCACAGTATGGAGCCCGACATGGGGCTCCATCTGATGACTGTGAGTTTATGATCTGAGCCGAAATCAAGAGTCAGATGCTTAACTGACTGTGCCACCCAGGCACCCAAGACACTGAGTAATTAAATAAGTAGTCTAAGGTCACCCGTCCAATAAAGAACAGAGCTGTGATGGTATATCTGTTCACTTAGGCACCTGAGTGGTTTCTCTTGATCCAAACTAATTCTGCTGGTGGGTTGGGCTAGTGTCTCCTCCTCCTTGAGATCCTGGATCTGTCTTCCTCAAGCCACTGCCAGCTCTTCTGAACACTGCATATGTTCTGAGGCCTATACCTTTGTGAAAAACTTTTTAACTGGGACAATTTAGAAAACCATAAAAAATTTTTAAATGAAATGTCACAACAATTGACACCACTCCTAAAACAGCAAGACATCCTCCACTTCCTTGCTATTCAGAGATGGCTTCTTTACATATTTCTTTCCAGAAACCATTTGTGATCAGTTCTCCCAACTGAGCAGCAAGAAGGACAAGATCAAAGACATACTCTATCTCATCATACAAGTAATTTATGGGATAAATTCATGGTGCCATTAAGTGCTATTTTTGTGAGCAAATATACCATAATGCTGATCTGGACATTCTGATTTACACAAGCTCCTCCAACCAAACACAGCCTAAACCAATGAAATATAATTCTACAAGGAAGTAACATTTACTTTTATGTACTTTATCATCTCCCTACAATTAAAAAAGGAATTATATTTTTTTTAGATTATTTTCTTAAATCAATTCACAACTATCTCCCATTTCTTCTGGGTCTGACATGAAGCCATCCAATTTCCCAGTCAGTGCTACTGGAGAAATACCTGGAGGGAGGAGGTAGGGAGGAAGGAGAAACAGATTTAGGATTGATTTGCTTATGGTACTGTGATAACTTCTCCTAGTAACAGGGATGAGCAAAGCAGATGGCCAAGTCTTGACTTCTCTCCCACAAAATTCACAGACGGTGAAGGTGTCACCACATGGTCTTTAGAGAACAGTGTCAAAGTATGGGGTTTGTTGTTTTGAGAATTATTTTTTGTTATAATGAACCAGAAATACAAGATTCCACTGAAAACTGGAACAGTTCACAGAGTATGGTTGAACTTAGTTAAACCTCAAGGGAAATAAAAAGAGGGTCAAACAAAGCCAATGAATGGAGAATCCCAAGATTGGTTTGGGATAAACATAAGGATAACAGCATTTCAGCATGGGTATCTTCTGACCACTCCCATCAGATACCTGCCAACATTCTATCCCCTTCTCTTCTGAAACATCTGCCAAACCAAATGGCTATTTCCTCTCTAGTGTAGGTGTAAGCCATCTCAACAGTAACTCTCTGGACATGATACAAAGCAAGAGGAAAGTTTATACATCTCATTCCAGGGTAGAACATGTACATACCCGAACCAGCACAATCATTACATGGTGTCAATGTACACGGAAGTAGCTTTAATCAAATCAGAGGTACTACCTCATATAACCTGTTATGTGGCCCTGCAGCTATGTCAGTGCTCCCAATTTACTACACTAAAATACCAACGTGGAGAATTCATTTTTGAGCTCCAGATTTTCTAAACATTTCTAAGAGGTTATTAAAGATGATGTAGAACAGAACCATTTCTCAGAAACCTAGCCATTAAGAAAGAACACTGATTGGCTCCTTCTGGGGCATTTTCATGGGGACACAGAAATGAAGAGAGGAAATATTAGAACATCAGAGCATATGACAGGTGAAGGCAGGCAGAGATGGGAAGAGGGTGTCCTAGCCAAAAGGACACCACATTCACATTCAAAGAAAAGTCAGAGCAATTAGGGAAAAAAAAAAACAAACACAAGAAAACCTAAGTCAGAGCAAAAAATGGTTTCATACAACACAGTATCAAAAAAGTAAAAGGAGAAGGGAGGAGGGAAGATGGTGGCGTAGGAGGACGCTGGGCTCACCGCGTGTCCTGCTGATCACTTAGATTCCACCTACACCTGCCTAAATAACCCAGAAAACCGCCACAGGATTAGCAGAACTGAGTCGCCGGAGCCAACCGCAGACGAGAGGCCCACGGAAGAGGGTAGGAAGGGCGGCAAGGCGGTGCGCGCTCCACGGACTAGCGGGAGGGAGCCGGGGCGGAGGGGCGGCTCGCCGGCCAAGCAGAGCCCCCGAGTCTGGCGGGCAAAAGCGGAGGGGCCTGACGGACTGTGTTCCGACAGCAAGCGCGACTTAGCGTCTGGGAGGTGATAAGTTAACAGCTCTGCTCGGAAAGCGGGAAGGCTGGAAGACAAAGGGAGGGAGAGCTGCTGAGCCCCTGGACGACAGAGCTCAGTTTGGTGGGGAACAAAGGCGCTCGCCAGCGCCATCTCCCCTGCCCATCCCCCAGCCAAAATCCCAAAGAGAACCAGTTCCTGCCAGGGAACTTCCTCGCTCCGCGCAAACACCCAACTCTGTGCTTCTGCGGAGGAGCCAAACCTCCGGCAGCGGATCTGACTCCCTCCCGCTGCCACAGGGCCCCTCCTGAAGTGGATCACCTAAGGAGAAGCGAGCTAAGCCTGCCCCTCCTGCCCCTGTGCACCTTGCCTACCCACCCCAGCTAATACGCCAGATCCCCAGCATCACAAGCCTGGCAGTGTGCAAGTAGCCCAGACGGGCCACGCCACCCCACATTGAATCCCGCCCCTAGGAGAGGGGAAGAGAAGGCACACACCAGTCTGACTGTGGCCCCAGCGGTGGGCCGGGGGCAGACATCAGGTCTGACTGCGACTCCGCCCACCAACTCCAGTTATACACCACAGCACAGGGGAAGTGCCCTGCAGGTCCTCACCACGCCAGGGACTATCCAAAATGACCAAGCAGAAGAATTCCCCTCAGAAGAATCTCCAGGAAATAACAACAGCTAATGAGCTGATCAAAAAGGATTTAAATAACAGAAAGTGAATTTAGAATAATAGTCATAAAATTAATCACTGGGCTTGAAAACAGTATAGAGGACAGCAGAGAATCTCTTGCTACAGAGATCAAGGGACTAAGGAACAGTCACGAGGAGCTGAAAAACGCTTTAAATGAAATGCAAAACAAAATGGAAACCACCACGGCTCGGAGTGAAGAGGCAGAGGAGAGAATAGGTGAACTAGAAGATAAAGTTATGGAAAAAGAGGAAGCTGAGAGAAAGAGAGATAAAAAAATCCAGGAGTATGAGGGGAAAATTAGAGAACTAAGTGATACACTAAAAAGAAATAATATACGCATAATTGGTATCCCAGAGGAGGAAGAGAGAGGGAAACGTGCTGAAGGGGTACTTGAAGAAATAATAGCTGAGAACTTCCCTGAACTGGGGAAGGAAAAAGGCATTGAAATCCAAGAGGCACAGAGAACTCCCTTCAGACGTAACTTGAATCGATCTTCTGCACGACATATCATAGTGAAACTGGCAAAATACAAGGATAAAGAGAAAATTCTGAAAGCAGCAAGGGGTAAACGTGCCCTCACATATAAAGGGAGACCTATAAGACTCGTGACTGATCTCTCTTTTGAAACTTGGCAGGCCAGAAAGAATTGGCACGAGATTTTCAGTGTGCTAGACAGAAAAAATATGCAGCCGAGAATCCTCTATCCAGCAAATCTGTCATTTAGAATAGAAGGAGAGATAAAGGTCTTCCCAAACAAACAAAAACTGAAGGAATTTGTCACCACTAAACCAGCCCTACAAGAGATCCTAAGGGGGACCCTGTGAGACAAAGTACCAGAGACAACACTACAAGCATAAAACATACAGACATCACAATGACTCTAAACCCGTATCTTTCTATAATAACACTGAATGTAAATGGACTAAATGCGCCAACCAAAAGACATAGGGTATCAGAACGGATAAAAAAACAAGACCCATCTATTTGCTGTCTACAAGAGACTCATTTTAGACCTGAGGACACCTTTAGATTGAGAGTGAGGGGATGGAGAACTATTTATCATGCTACTGGAAGCCAAAAGAAAGCTGGAGTAGCCATACTTATATCAGACAAACTAGACTTTAAATTAAAGGCTGTAACAAGAGATGAAGAAGGACATTATATAATAGTTACAGGGTCTATTCATCAGGAAGAGCTAACAATTTAAATGTCTATGCGCCGAATACCGGAGCCCCCAAATATATAAAACAACTACTCATAAACATAAGCAACCTTATTGATAAGAATGTGGTAATTGCAGGGGACTTTAACACCCCACTTACAGAAATGGATAGATCATCTAGACACACGGTCAGTAAAGAAACAAGGGCCCTGAATGAGACATTGGATCAGATGGACTTGACAGATATATTTAGAACTCTGCACCCCAAAGCAACAGAATATACTTTCTTCTCGAGTGCACATGGAACATTCTCCAAGATAGATCATATACTGGGTCACAAAACAGCCCTTCATAAGTTTACCAGAATTGAAATTATACCATCATACTTTCAGACCACAATGCTATGAAGCTTGAAATCAACCACAGAAAAAAGTCTGGAAAACCTCCAAAAGCATGGAGGTTAAAGAACACCCTACTAACGAATGAGTGGGTCAACCAGGCAATTAGAGAAGAAATTAAAAAATATATGGAAACAAACGAAAATGAAAATACAACAATCCAAACGCTTTGGGACGCAGCGAAGGCAGTCCTGAGAGGAAAATACATTGCAATCCAGGCCTATCTCAAGAAACAAGAAAAATCCCAAATACAAAATCTAACAGCACACCTAAAGGAAATAGAAGCAGAACAGCAAAGACACCCCAAACCCAGCAGAAGAAGAGAAATAATAAAGATCAGAACAGAAATAAACAATATAGAGTCTAAAAAAACGGTAGAGCAGATCAACGAAACCAAGAGTTGGTTTTTTGAAAAAATAAACAAAATTGACAAACGTCTAGCCAGGCTTCTCAAAAAGAAAAGGGAGATGACCCAAATAGATAAAATCATGAATGAAAATGGAATTATTACAACCAATCCCTCAGAGATACAAACAATTATCAGGGAATACTATGAAAAATTATATGCCAACAAATTGGACAACCTGGAAGAAATGGACAAATTCCTGAACACCCACACTCTTCCAAAACTCAATCAGGAGGAAATAGAAAGCTTGAACAGACCCATAACCAGCGAAGAAATTGAATCGGTTATCAAAAATCTCCCAACAAATAAGAGTCCAGGACCAGATGGCTTCCCAGGGGAGTTCTACCAGACATTTAAAGCAGAGATAATACCTATCCTTCTCAAGCTATTCCAAGAAATAGAAAGGGAAGGAAAACTTCCAGACTCATTCTATGAAGCCAGTATGACTTTGATTCCTAAACCAGACAGAGACCCAGTAAAAAAAGAGAACTACCGGCCAATATCCCTGATGAATATGGATGCAAAAATTCTCAATAAGATACTAGCAAATCGAATTCAACGGCATATAAAAAGAATTATTCACCATGATCAAGTGGGATTCATTCCTGGGATGCAGGGCTGGTTCAACATTCACAAATCAATCAACGTGATACATCACATTAACAAAAAAAAAGAGAAGAACCATATGATCCTGTCAATCGATGCAGAAAAGGCCTTTGACAAAATCCAGCACCCTTTCTTAATAAAAACCCTTGAGAAAGTCGGGATAGAAGGAACATACTTAAAGATCATAAAAGCCATTTATGAAAAGCCCACAGCTAACATCATCCTCAACGGGGAAAAACTGAGAGCTTTTTCCCTGAGATCAGGAACATGACAGGGATGCCCACTCTCACCGCTGTTGTTTAACATAGTGCTGGAAGTTCTAGCATCAGCAATCAGACAACAAAAGGAAATCAAAGGCATCAAAATTGGCAAAGATGAAATCAAGCTTTCGCTTTTTGCAGATGACATGATATTATACATGGAAAATCCGATAGACTCCACCAAAAGTCTGCTAGAACTGATACATGAATTCAGCAAAGTTGCAGGATACAAAATCAATGTACAGAAATCAGTTGCATTCTTATACACTAACAATGAAGCAACAGAAAGACAAATAAAGAAACTGATCCCATTCACAATTGCACCAAGAAGCATAAAATACCTAGGAATAAATCTAACCAAAGATGTAAAGGATCTGTATGCTGAAAACTATAGAAAGCTTACGAAGGAAATTGAAGAAGATTTAAAGAAATGGAAAGACATTCCCTGCTCATGGATTGGAAAAATAAATATTGTCAAAATGTCAATACTACCCAAAGCTATCTACACATTCAATGCAATCCCAATCAAAATTGCACCAGCATTCTTCTCGAAACTAGAACAAGCAATCCTAAAATTCATATGGAACCACAAAAGGCCCCGAATAGCCAAAGGAATTTTGAAGAAGAAGACCAAAGCAGGAGGCATCACAATCCCAGACTTTAGCCTCTACTACAAAGCTGTCATCATCAAGACAGCATGGTATTGGCACAAAAACAGACACATAGACCAATGGAATAGAATAGAAACCCCAGAACTAGACCCACAAACGTATGGCCAACTCATCTTTGACAAAGCAGGAAAGAACATCCAATGGAAAAAAGACAGTCTCTTTAACAAATGGTGCTGGGAGAACTGGACAGCAACATGCAGAAGGTTGAAACTAGACCACTTTCTCACACCATTCACAAAAATGAACTCAAAATGGATAAAGGACCTGAATATGAGACAGGAAACCATCAAAACCTTAGAAGAGAAAGAAGGAAAAGACCTCTCTGACCTCAGCCGTAGCAATCTCTTACTCGACACATCCCCAAAGGCAAGGGAATTAAAGGCAAAAGTGAATTACTGGGACCTTATGAAGATAAAGAGCTTCTGCACAGCAAAGGAAACAACCAACAAAACTAAAAGGCAACCAACGGAATGGGAAAAGATATTTGCAAATGACATATCGGACAAAGGGCTAGTATCCAAAATCTATAAAGAGCTCACCAAACTCCACACCCGAAAAACAAATAACCCAGTGAAGAAATGGGCAGAAAACATGAATAGACACTTCTCTAAAGAAGACATCCAGATGGCCAACAGGCACATGAAAAGATGTTCAGCGTCGCTCCTTATCAGGGAAATACAAATCAAAACCACACTCAGGTATCACCTCACGCCAGTCAGAGTGGCCAAAATGAACAAATCAGGAGACTATAGATGCTGGAGAGGATGTGGAGAAACGGGAACCCTCTTGCACTGTTGGTGGGAATGCAAATTGGTGCAGCCGCTCTGGAAAGCAGTGTGGAGGTTCCTCAGAAAATTAAAAATAGACCTACCCTATGACCCAGCAATAGCACTGCTAGGAATTTACCCAAGGGATACAGGAGTGCTGATGCATAGGGGCACTTGTACCCCAATGTTCATAGCAGCACTCTCAACAATAGCCAAATTATGGAAAGAGCCTAAATGTCCATCAATTGATGAATGGATAAAGAAATTGTGGTTTATATACACAATGGAATACTACATGGCAATGAGAAAAAATGAAATATGGCCTTTTGTAGCAACGTGGATGGAACTGGAGAGTGTGATGCTAAGTGAAAAAAGCCATACAGAGAAAGACAGATACCAAATGGTTTCACTCTTATGTGGAGCCTGAGAAACTTAACAGGAACCCATGGGGGAGGGGGAGGAAAAAAGGAAAAAAAAAAAAAAAAAAAGAGGTTAGAGTGGGAGAGAGCCAAAGCATAAGAGACTGTTAAAAACTGAGAACAAACTGAGGGTTGATGGGGGGTGGGAGGGAGGAGAGGGTGGGTGATGGGTATTGAGGAGGGCACCTTTTGGGATGAGCACTGGGTGTTCTATGGAAACCAATTTGACAATAAATTTCATATAATAAAAAAAAAAAAAAAGTAAAAGGAACACACTAAAGGCACAAATTGGAGAAAGTAAGTCCATAGCCTATTGTAGTAAGTCCTTCTATCATCAATCAGGTTTCTTCTCCATCTGTTATCTCAAAGTTACTTACAGATGTGGTGACTTTTGAACAAGAGTCTCTCCCAGGAGGATGGGCATTTTTCAGTCATTGGTTTTGGGATCTTTTTGTGCCATGTAGGCATCCAACTTGGCATCCAGGTGTCCTTTCATTTTCAACATGTATGTATCCCACTGGTTGTCCAGCTGCTCCCAGGTCAGTACAGGGTGAATGAGGGTACCTCTCCCTGGCCACAGCCTCCACCTCAGCATTCAAAGCTCCCTCTTCCCCAACCCATCATACCCTGACCTCTATAACCAATTTCACCATGACCCATAGCTCCATGCCCTAGGCCTCCTCTCCCAGGACTTCCATGACCTTGAACACCACATCTTCTTAAACCCATTTGGGGAGCTACAGCTCACCCACCTGGAGCAGGTTTTAACCTCAGAGCGACATCCCCCACCCTCCCACTAAGCAGGGTTCTGTGGCAAGTCCCCCACATAGTCCTCCTCTGGGTACGCCTCTCTGGATTATGGGCAGGCTTTGTTCTCCAATTCCTCCCCTGGCCAAGGCCCCTATATGTCGACCTAACCATGCCTGGATATTACTTTTATCCAGATGCTGATTTAAGGTCTTCTGCTTAAGTTTTTTTTTAACTTTTTTAATGTTCATTTATTTTTGAGAGAGGAAAGAGAGAGAGCGAGAGCACATGAGTGGAGGAGGGGCAGAGAGAGAGGGAGACACAGAATCCAAAGCAGGCTCCAGGCTCTGAGCTGTCAGCACAGAGCCCGACAAGGGACTCAAACTCATGAACTGCAAGATCATGACCTGAGCTGAAGTTGGACGCTTAGCAGACTGAGTCACCCAGGCGCCCCTCTGCTTAAGTTTTAATGCTGCCTGCGCAGAGGGTCTATTCTCCATCTGCTGGGCCAGTCTTCTGTTTCTGGCACTGGCTACCTGCTGTCATTGCTACATTGAAGCCCAAATATTCATTGGCATTGGCCATTTGTTCTTTAGCTTATTAGTAAAACTTCAAGGTTGAACAAAATAGATGTTTAAATAAAAGCTTCAGGAGCACCTGAGTGGCTCAGTCAGTTAAGCTCTGACTCTTGGCTTCAGCTCAGGTCCTGACCTCATGGGTTCATGAGTTCGAGCCCCGCATCAGGCTCTGCACTGACGTTGCACAGCCTGCTTGGAATTCTCTCTCTGCCTGTCTCTCTGCCCCTCCCCACTTGCTCTCTCTCTCTCAAAATAAATAAACTTCAAAAAAACATTAAAAAATAAATACAAGCTTTATTTTAAAACATTTATTGGCATTTTCATGGCTTGCTAGACCAGGAGCTCCAGATCATGAACTTTAAGTGGTACACTTATTTTTTTTTTTAATATTTTTTTTTGAGAGAGAGCAAGCAGGGGAGAGACACAGAGGGAGACAGAGAATCCCCATGCAGAGCCTAACACAGGGCTCAAACTCATGAACCATGAGAGCATGAACTGAGCTGAAATCAAGAGTTATATGCTTAACCGACTGAGCTACCTAGGCCCCCCTAAAGTGGTACACTTAGGTCAAGGCTGATGTTGGGTTAAAGAATCCTTTGCTTCCACAAACTCGCAAGAATCAGAAACTTAGAAATGTAGCTAAATGCAGCACAGTCAAAAGTGATAACAAAGGCTCAGGTAATGACTTTTAGAGAGGTGGAAGGTATGAAAAACACAACATAAGCAGATATGATGGCAACAAAAGAAAATGTAGTTTCAAAGACAGACAAATAAAGCCAAAACCTTGGGGGAACCTGACGGTTCATTTTAAGGGCAAATATAAGAAAGGACTACAGCACCTTCAAAGCCCATGGAAATACTACGCTGGTATAAATTATAGGAGTGTATCATACTTTCTTATGTATTTGTTCACTGACTAACATGTAAATGTGGAGAATCAGTGTATCATACCCTAAGAGATAAGGAGAAGCACATATGCTTCAGAAAAGGCAAAAATAAACATCAAGTAAATCTTTTAGTGGTCTAACATCAACTTAAAATCATTGGTTAAAGACACTCGATAAATAGAGCTCTTGGAGATAGAAACTGCTTTTAAGTACCTTAACTTTTCTTCTTAGTCTCAAATGATTACATTTCCTGACTCCAAGTGATTACTTCTGAGAAAATCAGATTACTTTAGGGGTGCCTGGGTGGCTCAGTCAGTTGAGTGGCCAACTTCAGCTCAGGTCATGGTCTCATGGTTCGTGAGTTCGAGCCCCGTGTCGGGCTCTGTGCTGACAGCTCAGAGCCTGGAGCCTGCTTTGGATTCTGTCTCCCTCTCTCTGCCCTCACCTGCTTGCACTCTGTCTCTCTCTCTCAAAAATGAGTAAATGTTATCTAAAACATTTTTAAAAAAGACACCAAGTTTGCTGTAATTTGTTACAGCAACAAGAGGAAACTAACAGTCACCCAGGTGGTAAGTGGCAGAACTGGGATTTTGCAAATAGGTCCTGTGGGCTCCAAATTCAGTGCTCTTCCCATCACAATGGGGATGTGATGTTAAAGAAATGGTGGATGGAAAAGTGTAAGGTAAAAAGCTGCAAGAAGCAAGAAGAGCTGAGGAAAGTTGATCCTGGGGTCTATCTACTTTCCCCAAAACAACCTCTTCCACAAGGCCAGATGTTTTTCAATTAAGTTATTTGGATTAAAAATATTCTTTCCAAATAATTGCAAATACTTCTGGCCATATTTAAAGGTCACTGGCATTTCAGGATGGATGGAGTTAATCTTGGTTTTTCCCCTATTACTTGGTGATAAACACTGCGATGAAGAAATAAAAAGTTTTGATAGGGTGAGGTGAATGAAGCAAGTAATGTTGAAGTAATGACAGTCCTTCAGTTTATCAACAGGTCTGAGAGTGTGGGGCAGGGTGCTAACAATGAAAAGCTGGGGGCCACTTGAGGGCAATAGATACATTATGTGAAAGACTACACAACCTATTTCAAATTTTTCTAGAGAGGAGACTGTAAGGGGGCTCTCAGATTTCTTAAATTGTATGAGATCCTATTTATAGCAGCATCTTCACTTAAACTTTGTCCTTGAGTCTTGCCTTTCATCCCTCACTTGTAATTCATCTCCACAAGTAGTGGTCACATCTACGAAGAGGAAGCTATTAAACAAGTAAGGTTCGCTGTCCTTAGGTAAAATTTGTGACAGATACAGCTCTACCCCTCTTGTCTCTGAATTTTAGGAGGGCCTTTAATGCCTTAACATAAAAAGCATTCCCCAACAGGAAGGTTTTCTGGTATTTTGCTTTGCTTTGTTTTATTATCTGAAAAGTTTTGAGACCTCACCTCTGATGTTGCTATAACTGCACATCCTTCTTGGAGGTTAGTGTTAAGACACCAATAGAAGAGGAAGGCCAACCAGCTAAGGGGACAGTTCAGAGATTTTAATCTTATGTTTCTATTTCCAATATTATCTCACCAAACTGAATACTCTCAAGATTGGGGGAGAGAAATAAAAAGGAGTTTTTCCTTACAATAAGTTTAAAACTCTTTCCTTAACCCACAAAAGTGTTTGGTATGGGAATATATTTTGGGTAGGATCCTCAAACACTGTATAGGGCCACCCAAATGCAAGGAAACCTCTTGCCTCTATTAAGCTCATCTGGGGTAGATGATCTATCAAGAATGTATTAGAAACTACAAAGGAAATGAGGACAATTACATTCCTCTGTTTTTCATCCTCATGAAATGATACAGCAGGTGGAATGGCACTAAAGGAAAACAGACTTTTCTTCCCTCCCTCTCTTAGCAAATGGGTAGTCTTGTCTCCAATCCTGCCCCATCACTGATTAACAGTCAAAAAATTAAGTAAAAACACAGGGTAGTTTGGAACTGCTGGCAGAAGATTGAATGGTTTAACAAAAGAGACACTGACAAAAAGACATTTTTCTACAATACTATAATTACAAATTTGAAGGCACATCCTTGGCAGAAATATGATCAATTACATGCTTATGGAAAAACAAACTACTGAATATCTTGATGACAGATGATTATTGCACAACACTGTCCACTGCTGTTTTGGGTACCAAACAATGTTTAACAATGTTCAGTTAAACATTTAACTGAAAACATAAGGTCGAGATGCCTGGTTTTGGCTACAAAAGGCATCTATTATCAATGCTATTATAGAAGCTCTTTAACTGAAGAACAAGAGTTCATGCTTTTGTGCTTTATCTGGTTATTCATACCAGATAAATTTTCAGAGGGACTACAGAAACAGTCTAAAAACAGCTAATAATTTGGCATGAATCTATATTGTTTATATTTGATTACATATTTTAAATATAGAAAAGAAATAACCAAAAATCCAAAGGGAGTGATTGCAGGAATGTTTTTATTCTTATTAAAATAACCAATAACCAGATGCCTCACCCAAAGAAAGTAACAAAATAGAGTAAAATAAATATCAGGAAAAAATAATTTTAAAGCAAGATTCACAAGTAATGGAGAAAAATTCTCAAAAAACATGTATTCTTGATTTTAAGCTGTGTACATAAAAGATACGCACACTTAAATTTTTGGAAACATCCTGTCTATAGTGCTATTTTAAGCATTCTGAACAAAGAATACATCTGAAAAAAGAAACAAGCTTTTAAAAAGTTAAAGCACAGTATAAAATTTTTTGTTCACAAGGCATCAAATTTAACACTCTAAAATGCTGATACTAAACTACGAAAAATATCATTTCTATTTTCACCACTGACTACCATACTTCTTTAGACTATAACATTAAATATTCTAGCTGTGTTTTTAACCTTTGAAATTCAAAAGGCATCTTTGGATATTTAAGATAAAAGGTGCCCCATAGTTGAATCAGAATCAGCCCTGGATATCAAAACATCCTTGTTATCTTCAGACTGAGGGCGTGGGTGCTGAGTGAATACAGAAGAGTGATAAAGGAACAACATATAAGGAGTTTCAAATATTCAAACATCAAATTCAAATATAAACCCATTTTCCTCTATATGGTAAATATGTGCGTACATATGTATGTGTGTATATAAACAGAGAAACACATACACACATCTACATTTATAACATTTGTTCTCACAAGTAACTGGTTACTTAAAGCTAGTTACTAACTGAAAGCAATGTTTTTGATCCTGTTCCTAGATCATCTCTCCTGTGAATACAGCTGCTCTATGAAGCTAATAGGAGTTCAGGATTACAAAAGAGACTTATGGTAGGGAATTCAAAGATACTACAGATACTTAAAATAGGATTCTTTCTAAACAACATGTTTTCTGTTCTGATAGTAAGAAGTGAAATTAAATTCTTGATTTTTCCCAGACTATAGGTTGCTCTTCTTGCTATCTTAGGTCATGTGGGTCCTTTAGCAAGTGGGGGACAAAAGGACAACTCAAAAACAACATAATAATAAAAGTAGTAACTGTCTATGTTCAAGTGTTTCAGAGACACAGAAAAGAGTAAGGGAGAAAGAGAGAAAGGTGCTTCTTTTTCCAAAAGTCTATTATACATTTATCATATTGGCTGTTTCTTCTAGAAGAAACAAATTGTGGTATGACAGACCACTAGAATTAAAATAAAAAACAAATATTAAAATTCAAAGTGGAAGCATGGAAGATGACATAGGCATTGGTCTAAAAAAGAGCCTAGATATACAAACTCATTCATATTTCATTAAAATGGGTTTGCCTTTCTAGATTAATAGCACCTTCATCAATAGTTTCAATTCTCTCTTTAAGATACTTGAGATAACTGGGTGTTGTATTTAAAAGATGAATCACTGAATTCTACTCCTGAAACCAATATTGCATTGTATGTTACCTAACTGGAATTTAAATAAAAATTTGAAAAGAAAAAAAAAGATAGTTGAGATAAAAATGAGATTTTTTCCAAATCTGAAAAGACAGGATGGAATAATGTTATAAAATTTTTTGTGTGTGTATGAAAAGGAGAAGAGAGAAAAGAAGTAGGAGAGGAAGAAACCCATTCCCCAATCCCACCTGATTTTAGATTCTGCCCTAAGAAAATTATTATTAATTATTTATTACTGACCTCACGGGGAGAAAAGAAATAACATTTACTGAATACAAATCCTATGTGCTAGGCATTGTTCCAACAGCTTTACGTATGGAAATGGGAACAAAGTATTAGGAACTTATTTATTTATTTTCACTTCTATAATCTGCATCTGAAATCCATCTTGCAATAAATGAGGAATTTAAAAAGTTATACAAGTACTAGATCTCTGATCAGTGTATTAACTCCTAGGCACTCAGAGTGGAATTTCTAAATGTGTATGGCACTGAAAACAGCCCCTGAATTTGCAAACCACACTTACTAGCAAGTGCAAATGTTTTAAACTAGAGAAAAGTATAGACTTGGCTAAAAGGTATCACAACCTAGGGAAATTCTCATTTCTATATTACAAATTTATTATGTTTTTTTGGTAAATGCAGCTTTGTGTAATAGCATTATTTTAAAGTCATTTTGAGAGGTCATCTAAAATACTAAAATATATTTAAAATCTATTAAATTATATATACCAGCTACAGTCTTGTATTCTCTCCCAAAAAAGGACAATTTAGTGAATCTAGGTAATTTCACATGACCCGTATATGTCAAGGATGGTAGTGTTAATCTTCGAAAAAGTTAATTGTAGAAGAGGCTCAACATTTTAGGCTTCTGGACTGAGGCTGATAGACTAAGAACAATTTAGAGTGGAACTCGTCAGGAGTGAATTAAAAGCCTGTACAGAGCTAGAGAGTCACTGAATGAAGAATCTGATCTATTTTTTTACAACAATGTAAAGATAGGAAGCAAGGGACCCTATGGATCCTTAAGGTCTTTTTGGGTTACAAGATAAAGAAAGGAAAAAGATACTGGAAAAGTTGTCATTTATTTTTATCAATCACCTACACTTAGCTCAGCTGAAAGAACAACAACAAAAAAACAAACTAGGGCAATTGCAAAGACAAAGATGCAGGGAGAATAAGGGGGAAGAAAGCCTGTAATAAATAAGGCACATCTATTTTTAAACAGTTTCTAACTGTTTTCCTTCTAAACCCAGATGCTTTACAGTGTTTTAAAAGCCATTATTCCCCAACCTGACAGGGATGAAAGCTCAAGAATGTCCTCAAGATCATGCTCTCAGATCTTGAAACTTTTAAATTATCCTTTTTCTTGAGCCTTTTCTTTTTGGTCAAATAAAAAACATTATCACTTTAGCAGCAATTCAGTAATCTTCAATTGTAGGGCTTGTTGTAAACCTCACTGGTCTACCTTATCTGTTACTAGTGAAAACAAAAAGGGCTGGAGATTCATTTTAAATAAAGCTAGGTTCAGAGCTAACTCTGAAAAAATATATTTCTGCCATTAGCAAATGCAATGCAAATAGAATCCTTAACATCAGGGCATGAGACCAATATAAAATCCTTCCACAATATTTTGAAAAGTTAAGGTAACATCACTAATGCTGTGTCAGTGCATAACAACATCGCCTAGTAGCACTCTCTGTGGCCTGTTACAATGTGGTATCATCATCTTCCCTGCAGTCTCCCACCAGAAGTGAATGCTTGTCAGGTTCACTGGTACCAATGCTGTTTAGGGACCGTTTATCAGACAGTAGTGAATTTATGGAGGCTCTGCTGTAATTAACAATCCGGTCCAGCAAACCCAGTTTAGGAGAATTTCTTGAGGTGTCATCTATTCCAACATGAACGCTGATTTCCGAAGGCCTTTTCTGTCCCATGTGGCTTCGGGCATGCAGTTCATAATTCTCATAAGTTGGTTTTCTATAACTGAACACATGCAAAAGGACACTAGTTTGAAATAACCAAATGTGAACTAGACACTTTTTATGTTCAAAAATGAAAGTATATTTGCCTGGTACGAAGATCTACAAAGGGAGTCCTTGCTAGGAAAGTGGCTCAAAAAAAATATGTATGGGGTCACATGATCAGAAATTCTACTTCTCAGAAGCCAATGTACTACATTTTACCCCACTCAGTGCTTATGCTGGCTAGGTAAAGACTACATAAGATGATAATTATATAGCTAACATTTATTATTAAGAATAGTCTTGGCCTATCATACAAGAATAAGACCTACCAAGAACTGACCGTGGATGATAAAATGAACATAAAATACAAACATGAGCAAGCCATCATACTTACAGTTTAAGGAAGAGAGAAGAAAGTACTACTGAAACAGATGAAGCAGCCATTGCAGCAGATCCCATCCAGGGCTGCAAAACCAAACCAATGGGCATAAAAACTCCTAGGAAACAAGTTTGGATTAGTTAGAGCAGTCAGTACTAAACAGATTACTAATGTGTTTCTAATACATATATACAAATCATTTCCTTGTTTGGTATTTATTCAGCATTTTATCCTTCTGTTAGTGGAGATTTATGTCACTGCCAATTTTTCACTAACAGGGTATTTCTGTGAACATTCTTGTACATGTCTACCTGTGCATGTGCTTGAGAATTTCTCTAAGGTACATACCTAGATGTGAAACTGTTGGATTATAACATGGGCACATCCTCAATTTTAGGGGGATGTTCCTCAGTTGTTCTCCAAAGTGGCTGTACCAGATCACAATCCCACCAATCATGTATGAGTTCATGTTCTACAAACTCATCCACACTTGTTTTGTTTCCTTTTGTTTGTTTGTTTTCAGTAGGCTCCACACCCAGCATGGAGCCCAATGTGGGGACTGAACTCACAACCCTGAGATCAAGACTGAGCTGAGATCAAGAATCTGAC
This sequence comes from Leopardus geoffroyi, assembly GCF_018350155.1. NCBI lineage: Eukaryota > Metazoa > Chordata > Mammalia > Carnivora > Felidae > Leopardus > Leopardus geoffroyi. The sequence continues at coordinate 63,680,802 of NC_059343.1, read as the reverse complement.
ACTTAACAGAGTCACTCAGGTACCACACCACACTTGGTTTGGATAGACATTTTAACATTTGTTTATATGATAAGGATAAGATAGACTTATTGTACTTTTAACTTTTTATGTGTTTATATTTTTCTACTTTTTCTACAGTTATCATATATTACTTGCATAATTTTAAAAATCATTTGTTCCATGAATTAATCTCTATGGACTGTTCTTTTACTTTTTGTGCCCCTGTTTATTTTTTTAATTTTTTTTAATGTTTTTACTTATTTTTGAGACAGAGAGAGACAGAGCATGAGCAGGAGAGAGAGAGGGAGACACAGAATCCGAAGCAGGCTCCAGGCTCTGAGCTGTCAGCAGTGAGCCTGACACGGGGCTTGAACTCACGGACTGTGAGATCATGACCTGAGCTGCAGTAGGTTGCTTAACTGACTGAGCCACCCAGGCACCCCTGTGCCCCTGTTTATAAACAGCATTTGTGTGTCCCTGTTTATAAACAGCTTTATAATTGTTCTTCCATCATTTCATGTCCTTCTTTGGCTCTCAAACCAGAGAGAACAAGAAGAAAGTGATAACTACTTCTCTTCTGTTATTACTAACTCCTATCAAGTCCCTAAGTACAAGACATTATCCAGTGCTTACTTAAAAATTCTAAATTACTTTTCCTTGGTCATATTCCTTTAATCAATATCTCTTTCTCTCTCTCTCTCAATCTCTCTCTCTCTCTCTCTCTCTCTCTCTCCCTCTCCTGGTACCCAAACTTAAAAAAACAAAACAAAACGTGTTCGCTATTAGAATGCTAAGTGAGGAGCAAAAAATTCTCTGTATGCTATAATTATACCTATGTAACAAGACACAAAACTGATGCAAAGTAAAAAAGACTGGAAGGAAAGACACTAAAACGCTAACAGTAGTTGTGTTTGAGTAGTGAGATTAAAAGTAAATTTGTTATCCAGCAAAAAATAAGTAAATAAATACAGTACAAGTATAAACATGAATAAATATAAATGTGAGAGAGCATATGGAGAAAGAGATAAAGCAATGTAGTAAATAAAGTATTATTAACTGGTGAATTTAAATGAAGACTATACAGGTTTTCATTGTATCTTTTTTCCTTCTTATATATACCTTTTAAATCTTTTTCAAAAAATTTTTTAATGTTTATTTATTTAGAGAGCAAGGCAGCGTGTGTGAGGGGCAGAGAGAGAAGGAGAGAGAGAATCCCAAGCAGGCTCCATGCTGTCAGAGCAGAGCCCAACACAGGGCTCAATCTCACATACCGTGAGATCATGACCTGAGCCGAAACCAAGAGTCAGACACTTAACTGACTGAGCCACCCAAGTGCTCCTTTGAAATTTTTTTAAATATAAAGTTGGGAGGGGAAAATAAAGTAAATTAAAATAAACCTGTCAGAATGCTTTTACATTTTAGGCTGTGATGAACATTGCTTGAAATTATCATTATTGAAGTTTTTTTTTTTTGTTTTAATTTTTTTTTTAACGTTTATTTATTTTTGAGACAGAGAGAGACAGAGCATGAACGGGGGAGGGTCAGAGAGAGAGGGAGACACAGAATCGGAAACAGGCTCCAGGCTCTGAGCCATCAGCCCAGAGCCCGACGCGGGGCTCGAACTCACGGACCGCGAGATCGTGACCTGGCTGAAGTCGGACGCTTAACCGACTGTGCCACCCAGGCGCCCTCATTATTGATGTTAATATTACCTCTCACCATACCAGGAGGCTACATATAAAAATTGAGCTCAACACTGGGTATTGTATGTACGTGATGAATCACTGAATTCTATTCCTAAAACCAATACTGCACTGTAGGTTAACTAACTAGAATTTTAAATAAAAATTTGAAAAGGAAAAAACTGAGCTCAAAACTAGTAATAAGACTGAAGCTTCCAATATGATAGGTCTCTAATGACTTCAGAGGAAAAGCAATACTAGTTAATAGTCACATACCAGCAGCTATGGGAATTCCAACTAGATTATAAATTAGAGCGAAAACAAAATTTATCCGAATCCTCTTGACTGTCTTCCTTGATAAGTCAATACTTGCCACTACATCCAGAAGATCATTCTGAGAACAGAAATATTTGTGATATTAGTGAGAGACTTTAACTTAACTAGTACTTTTGTATTTGATACTGTGATTTTGCAGATGATGTATACCTTAGGGTAGGTAATAAATCTTAAATATTATAAATCTTAAATATATAATTTAACTATAAATCTGAAATATTGCTAAAAATTTCAGTCAGCCTTGGAAGATGTTTTTCAGGACTTTTTCTCAGGGGTCTAGAAAACACTTCTTGCATTGTATGATGCTATGTGCATTATATCCCTTAAAATAATCTCAGCAAGTGTTTGTTGAAGATAATTTTATTATAAGCATATTCCCCAATCTTATGCTTTACTTTAGAAGCTTGTCATTCTCATTTGCTTTGCTGGATTGAGAAAGTCTGAAAGTAATTAGTATGACTTCTCATACTCCCATCTTCAATTCTCCGTCTCAATGGCTGGGAGCACAGGAATTAGAAAGAATTGTTCTATTCCATATACTTTATGACACTATCCCTGACCAGGTAGAGCAGTATCACAGACCTCAATGTTCAGGCCACAGGACTTACCCTTATTAAAACCACATCAGCTGCTTCAATGGCTACATCTGTACCTGTGCCAATGGCAATTCCAACATTAGCCATTGCCAGAGCTGGAGAGTCATTGATTCCATCTCCTACCATTGCAACCTGTTTCCCCTCCTCCTGAAGTTGCTTCACCTTAGCAACCTTATGAGAAGGGAGAACTTCAGCAAACACCTTAGTAATGCCAACCTACATGAGGAAAAATAAACTCAATTCATTTCAAGAAATATTACTAGTACCTGAAATAGAATGCAGCAATAGTGACCCATCAGTTTCTACCCACCAGATGTCCCAAATTGCAAAAATTGGTAGTATCTAGTGATAGTAAGGATATAGAGAAATCAGCTCTCATATGCACTCTTGGTGAGCGTGTAAACAGTTATCATGTTTTTGGAGGGCATTTGGCAGCATCTATCAAAGTGCACACATCATTTAATTCAGCAATTCCACTTCTAGCTATATTCTGGACATACTTATACATGTATAAAAATATTTATGTTTGACTTCCAGGGAAGATGGCAAAGTGGGGGGATCCTGGGCTAACCTCATCCCATAGATGCAACCTGGGTCATCCACAGTGATGTGGCTGATCCAGAGAACAGCATAGGGTCTGACAGAACAGACTGCCACAGTTAGGTAAAAAGAAAGGGCCATGTTGAGGAATGTGTGGAGAGGGAGATACAGTCCAGAGCCAGGTGGACTCGTGGGACAGTCTGTGGGAGGGAGGGGTGCAGTGAGTCTGGAGCGGGAAGAGAGGAACAGCCCCCTACATCAGGTGCCCTGGGCACAGGGGCCTGCACAGGGAAGGCAGGTTCTCATAGAGTTTTGAGAACCAGAGGGGCCAGGCTTTGTAAGTTCTTACAATCAGTGGGTCTAGAAACCTGGAATTTTAAAAATTTTAAAAATCAGCTGGTTCAGCTCTGGGAGAGCCAGTGGGCAATAGGAAACTGAGTCTTCCCACTTAAAGAGACAGCACAACAAACAACCCCACTGAGATACAGCATAGAAGCAGCAGTTTGAAAAACGCCTGGGATATACAGGAAGGAGATTTGTGTACTATAGAGGCAGAGACCTTTGGGAGACTTCTCTAAGAACAAAAGAACCAGCAGGCAGCATTTCCCTCCCCTGGCCCCAGCCTAGATATACAAACACCTGTGGTAACCAGTGCAGTGCCAACTCTCTCCCTGCCGCTATGCCGTTCTGCAGATCCACTCCCTCCAACTTGGCCAGATGCAGAAGTTTTCCCTGGAGGCTACAGGTCCCTTCCCACAGCAGGCCAGCACAGACCATTCTGGAACCCCAGGCCCTGCCCCCACTTTCTCATGCACACCTGCCCCCTCCAATATGCCATTGGCCGGAGCCCATCCAAAGCAGTGCCACAAGCCTGGCAGTGTGCAAGCAGCCCCAATAGGGGGTCAGAACCACTACACAGTGACTCCAGTCCCAGACAGAGGGGAAGATAACCACACACACCAGTCCAACTCATAGGGTCAGATGGCAGGCTCCGCTCACCAAAAAAAGCTTCTCAGGGGACAACACAGGGAGAGCACCCTGTAGTTCAGTGGTACTGCATCTCTGGCAAAAACCTGGTCTGACTCAACTCATGCCCAAGGTGGCCCCAGACTGGCCCACTAAGACCACAAGGACCAAACCTTTCCCACCAACAGGCAAAGAAAGCCACTGCAGACAAGTGAACTGAAGGCAAACGTGGCTCAGCCAAAATAATCCGGTGCACACAACACACATAGGAGACATCCCTGAGTGCCAGGTTCTAGTGAACAGGGGACACTGCACTGCAGGCCATTACTTTCAAGATCAGGTGACATGGCTGACTTTCCTAACACAGAGAAACAGACACAGAGAGTTAGACAAAATGAAGGGACAGAGGAATATACCACAAAATGAAAAAAAAGGACAAAATCACAGGAAGAGAGCTAAATGAAATGAAAATAATACGCCTGATAGATAATTTAAAGTAATAGGCATAAGGATAGTCACTGCACTTGAGAAAACAGTGGAGACTTCAGTGTAACTGTCAACAAAGAGATAGGAAACATAAAAAGGAAGCAAAAGGAGATGGAGAACTCAGTAACTGAAATTAAAAATATACTAGAGGGGCACATGAATGGCTCAGTCAGTTAAGTGTCCAACTTGGTTTTGGCTCAGGTCATGATCTCACAGTTTTGTGAGTTCGAGCCCCACAACAGGCTCCACAACTGCCAGTGCCAGTGCAGATCCTTCTTGGGATTCCATTTCCCTCTCTCTCTCTCTCTCTCTCTCTCTCTGCCCCTCCCCTACTCATGCTGACTCTGTCTCTCTCAAAATGAATAAATAAATATTTTTTAAAAATTTAAAAAACATACTAGAGAGAACAAACAGGAGAGTATAGGAAGCAGAACAACAGATCAATGACCTCAAGAAGAGAGTAATGGAAAGCAATCAAGGTGAACAGGATAGAGAAAAAAGTAATAAAAAATGAAAATAGACTAAGGGAACATAGCAATGCCATCATGAGTAATAACATTCACATGATAGGGATCCCAGAAGAAGAAAAAAGAAAATAGGGCAGAAAATTTGTTTGAAGAAATAACAGCTGAAAACATCCCTAATCTGGGGAAGGAAAGAGAAATTCAGATCCAGGAGGCACAGAGAAGCCCCAACAAAACTGACCCAAGAAGGCCCACAACAAGACAGAGTATTTAAAATGGTAAAAGGGGGTGATAAAGGGAGAATTTTAAAAGCAGTAAGAGAAAACAGGTATATGCAAGGGAAACCCAAAAGGCTATCAGCAGATTTTTCAGAAGAAATTTTGCAGGCCAGAAGGGACTGGCATGATACAATCAAAGTGCTAAAGGAAAAAAACCTGCAACAAAGAATACTCTTTCCAGCAAGGCTATTATTCAGAACAGAAGGAGAAATAGAGTTCCCCAGACAAACAAAAGTTAAAGTAATTCATTACCACTAACCCAGTCTTATAAGAAATCTTAGAGTAGACTCACTGAGTGAAAAGGAAAGACCATAAGTAAGAGTAAGAAAAGTAGGAAGCACAAAAGCAGTAAAATTAAGTATATCTACAAAAATTTGTCAAGGGATTCACAAAATAGAAGGATGTAAAGCAAGGCACCATATACCTAAAAAATAGGGGAGAGGAGTAAAAACTGGCTTCAAACTTAAGCAACCATCGGCTTAATACAGACTGATATATGCATATAATGTTATATATAAACCTAATGTTAATAACAAATCAAAAATCAGTAATAGATATGCACAAACTAAAAAGAAAGGAATCCAAGTATGTCCCTAAAACAAGCCAGAAAACCATAAGAGAAAAAAGCAACAAAACAAAGGAAGAGAGAACTGCAAAAAACCATAAAACAAGTAACAAAATGGTAACAAGTATATACCTATCAATAATTACTTCGAATGTAAATGGACTAAACGTTTCAGTCAAAAGACACTGGGTGAATGGGTTAAAAAGTAAGACCCATATATGTGCTACAAGACTCATTTCAGACCTAAAGACACATGCAGATTGAAAGTGAGGTATGGAAAAACATTTATCATACAAAAGGAAGTGAAAACAAAGTCAGGGTAGCAATACTTGTATAGGACAAAATAGACTTTAAAGTAAAGATTGTAACAAGAGACAAAGAAGAGCACTATATAATCATAAAAGGAACAACCTAACAGGATGTAAAAATTGTAAATATCTATGCACCCAACATGAGAGAACCAAAATACATAAAGCAACTAATAAGAAACATGAAGGAAGTAATTAATAGTAATACTAGTAAGGGGACTTCACCACTCCACTTCCATCAATGGATACATCATCCAAACTGAAAACCAACAAGGAAATAGTGGCTTTAAAGGACACATTGGACCAGATCTAACAGATATAGTCAGAACATTCCAACCTAAAACAGCAGAATACACACTCTTTTCATGTGCACACAGAATTTTCTCCAGAATAGATCACATGTTCGGCCACAAAACAAATCTCAACAAATTCAAAAAGACTGAAGTCATACCACGCATCTGTTCCAACCACAATGCTATGAAACTAGAAGTCAACCACAAGAAAAAACCTGGAAAGACTAAATAACATGCTACTAAACAATGAATGGATATATCCTGAATTCAAAGAGGAAATCAAAACATACATGGAGACAAATGAAAACAAAATGGCCAAAATCTTTGGGATGCAGCAAAAGCTGTTTTAAAAGGGAAGTTTACACCAAAACAGGTCTACCTCAAGAAGCAAGAAAAATCTCAAATAATTAACCAAACCTTACACAAAAAGGGGCTAGAAAAAGAACAAACAAAATCCAAAACCAGAGAAAGAATTATATAATAATGTTAGGTCAGAAATAAGTAAAATACAAACTAAAAGCAATCAATGAAACCAGGAGCCAGTTCTTTGAAGAGATCAACAAAAGTGATAAACATTTAGCCAGACGCATCAAAATATCTATCTATCTATCTATCTATCTATAGGACTCGAGGCACTTGGCTCAGTCAGAAGAGCATGTGACTCTTGATCTCAGGACTGTGAGTTCCAGTCCCATGTTGGGAGTAGAGACTACATACCTACCCACCTACCTACCTACCTACATACATAAACTTAAAAAAATAAGATTAAATAAAGAATATTTTAAAAAATAGTACTCAAATAATCAAAATGAGAAATGAAAGAGGAGAAATAACAACAAATACCACAGAAATACATAGGATTATAAAAGAATGTTATGAGAAATTATATGCTAACAAATTGGACAACCCACAAGAAATGCATAAATTCCTAAAAACATATAACCTCCCAAAATTGAGTAAGGAAGAAAATAAAATTTGAAAAGACTGATTACCAACAATGAAAATAGAATCAATTGATCAAAAAACTCCAAACAAATAAAAGTCCAGGGCCAGATGGCCTCACAGAATTCTACCAAACATTTAGAGAAGAGGTAATACCTATTCTTCTAAAACTGTTCCAAAAATATAGAAAAGGAATAAAAACTTCCAAATGAGTTCGATGAGGCCAGCATTACTCTAATATCAAAATCAGACAAAGACACTACAATAAAAGAGAACTACATGCCAATTCTCTGATGAACACAGATGAAAAAGTCCTCAACAAAATATTAGCAAACCAAAGCCAACAATACATTTAAAAAAATCACTCACCAAAACCAAGTGGGATTTATTCCCAGGATGCAACAAGAGTGGTTCAATATTTATAAATCAATTAATGTGATACATTACATAACAAAAGAAAGGATAAAAACCATATGATCATTTCAGTAGATGTAGAAAAACCATTTAACAAAGTACAACATCAATTCACGATAAAAACTTTCAACAAAGTAGGTTTAGAGGAAACATATCTCAACATAAAAAAAGCCATATATGAAAAACCCACAGCTAACATCATCCTCAGTGGTGAAAAACTGAGATCTTTTCTCCTAAGGTCAAAAACAAAACAAGGATGTCCTCTCTCACCACATTTATTCAACATAGTACTAGAAGTCCTAGCCACAGCAGTCAAACAACACAAAGACCTAAGAGACATCCAAATTGGTATGAAAGAAGTAAAACTTTCACTATTTGCAGATGAAATCATACTATATATAGAAAGCCCTAAGGATGCCACCCAAAAACCACTAGAACTGATAAGGGAATTCAGTAAAGTCACAGGATACAAAATCAATACACAGAAATCCATTGCATTTCTAAACATTAATTATGAAGTAGCAGAAAAGGAAATTAAGAAAACAATACCATTTACAATTACACCAAAAATAATGAAATACATAGGAATAAACTTAACCAAGGAGGTGAAAGACTTGTATTCTGAAAACTATAAAACACTGATGAAAGACATCAAAGATGACATAAACAAATCAGAAGATATTCCTTACTCATGTGTTAGAAGAACAAATATTGTTAAAATGTGCATACTACCCAAAGCAATATACAGAATTAATGCAATCTCTATCAAAATATCAACAGCATTTTTCATAGAACTAGAACAAATAATCTTAAGATTTGCATGGAACCACCAAAGACCCAAAGCTACCTTGAAAAAAGAACAAAACTGGAGGCATCACAATCCCAGATTTCAAGATATACTACAAACATGTAGTAATAAACAGTATGGTACTGGCACAAAAACAGACACATATATCAATGGGACAGAACAGAAAATCCAGAAATGGACCCAGAACTATATGGTCAACTAATCTTCGACAAAACAGGAAAGAATATCTGAAGGAAAAAAGTCTCTTAAACAAATGGTGTTGGGAAAACTAGACAGCAACATGCAAAAGAATGAAAGTGGACCACTTTCTTACACCATAATAAAACTCAAAATGAATGAAAGACCAAAATGTGAGACAAGAAACCACCAAAATCCTAGAGGAGAAAACAGGCAACAACATCTTTGACCTCTGCTGCAGCAACTTCTTACTTGACATGTCTCTGGAGGCAAGGGAAACAAAAGCAAAAATAAACTACTGGGACAACATCAAAATAAAAAGCTTCTGCAGAGCAAAGGAAACAATCAACAAAACTAAAAGGTAACCTATGGAATGAGAGAAGATATTTGCACAGGACATATATGATAAAGGGTTAGTATCAAAATATAGAAAGAACTTATAAAACTCAAGACCTAAAAAACAAACAATCCAATTTAAAAGTGGGCAGAAGACATATAAAGACATTTCTCCAAAGAAGACAGATGGCCAACAAACACATGAAAAGATGCTCTACATTACTCAACATCAGGGAAATGCAAATCAAAACCATAATGAGATATCACCTCACACCTTCCAGAATGACTAAAATAAAAAACTCAAGAAACAACAGATATTGGCAAGGATGTGAAGAAAAAGGAACCCTCATGCACCACTGGTGAATGCAAACTGGTGCAGCCATTGTGGAAGACAGTATGGAGATTCATCAAATAATTAAAAATAGAATTACCATTTGATCCAGTAATTCCACTACTGGGTATTTACACAAATAATATGAAAACACAAATTCAAAAAGATAAATGCACTGCTATGTTTCTTGCAGCATTATTTATAATAGCCAAGATATGGAAGCAGCCCATGTCCATTGATAGATGAATGGATAAAGAAAATGTGGTGTGTATACACACACACACACACACACACACACACATATATATATATACAAACATATATACATACATACATACATACAGTGGTATATTACTCAGCCATAAAAGGAATGAAATCTTGCCATTTGCAACATCATGGATGGACCTAGAGGGTATGATGCTAAGTGAAATAATTCATCCAGAGAAAGATCAATACCACATGATTTCACTCATGTGTATAATTTAAGAAACAAAACAAATAAACAAGGAAAGACAGAGACAAACCAAAAACCAGACTCTTAATTATAGAGAACAAACTAATGGCTACTAGACGGGAGTTAGGTGAGGGGATGGATAAAATAGGTGAAGGGGCATACACTTACCATGATTAGCACTGAGTAATGTATACAACTGTTGAATCACTATGTTGTACACCTGAGTCTAATATAACACTATATGTTAACTATACTGGAACTACAATACAATTAAAAAAAATAAATACAAAATGAAAGCACTGTGAAAACCACCACCCCCTAAAAAAAAAGATGTATATCTAAGGATGTGCATTACTGCCCTGTTTGTAACAACAAAATTTTCAAAATCACCTAAATACCCATCATGAGAGGAATGGTTAAGTAAATTATGACACATTCCTACCATGGGATTCCATGTAGTAATTTTGAAAGAATAAAATAATTTTGTTTTTTCAGATATGGATAAAGCTCCAAGGAATGTATTTTGTTACCAAAAAAAAAAAGTGCTGGGGCACCTGGGTGGCGTTAAGTGTCTGACTCTTGATTTCGGCTCAGGTCACGATCTCACAGTCGTGAGATCGAGCCCCATGTCAGACTCCGCACTGAGTGAAGCCTGCTTTGGATTCTGTGTCTCCCTCTCTCTCTGCCCCTCTCCCCCACCCCTGTGCATGCGAACACACTCTCAAAATAAATAAAAATAAACACTTAAAAAAAGCGCAAAGGGCTGAATGAACAATCTGTAGAAAAATGATGTAATTTATGTTGAAAATACCAGAACTATACATTCGTATATGAACACACATGCATGTGAAAAAGTTGGGGTAGGGGGTGCCTGGATGGCTCAGTTGGTTGAACGTCTGACTTCAGCTCAGGTCATGATCTCACAGCTCGTGAGTTTGAGCCCCATGTCAGGCTCTGTGCTAACCGCTCAGAGCCTGGAGCCTGCTTCAGATTCTGTGTCTCCCTCTCTCTCTGCCGCTAACCCACTTGCATTCTGTCTCTGTCTCTCTCAAAAACAAATAAACATTAAAAAAAAGTTTTAAAAAAAAGTGGGGGTAGGACTGGACAGGGAGTTTGGGAAAAGGGTAACTTAAACTTTTTGATTTATATCCTTCTGCATTAAATTTTTTTTTAATTTTTTTTTATTTTTGAGAGAGAGAGAGACAGACACAGCATGAGTGGGGGAGGGGCAGAGAGAGAGGGAGACACAGAATCCAAAGCAGGCTCCAGGCACAGAGCCCAACACAGGGCTTGAACTCACAAACAGCAAGATCATGACCTGAGCCAAAGTCGGATGCTTAACTGACTGAGCTACGCAGGTGCCCCTCCCCCAAATTTTTTAATGTTTATTTATTTTGGGGGGGGGGGAGAGAGAGAGAGAGAGAGAAAGAGAGAGAATGAGCAGGGGAAGGGCAGAGAGAGAGGCAGACAGAGAATCCAAAGCAGGCTCCAAGCTCCAGGCTCCAAGCTGTCAGCACAGAGTCTGATGCAGGGCTCGAACTCACCAACTGTGAGATCATGACTTGAGCTGAAGTTGGATGTTTAACCGAATGAGCCACCCAGGCACCCCTCCTCCTGCATTTTTTATATAAGAATGTTTCCATATATTACTTGTGTTATTTAATAGAAGAGGGGAGAAGGCATTCTGAAATAGAAAAGACTAATGTGAGAAAAGTTCTGCAGGTAAGGCAAATGTGGGGGTCAGTAGCAGAAAACTATGTCAAAGTGGTGCATTAGGAGATGGTTCCACCAGTGATGTTCAGGATGGACTAGAGAAGGAAGTGCCTGGAGCTATTGCTGTATTTTAGACATGAGAGATTGAGCACCTGGCTTAGTGATTGAGCCTGGCTTAGGCTGGCAACACTGGTAAAGAGTATAAGTAAAATTTCAAAGGAAGTATCAACAGAAACTAGTGTATGGTGTCACTGAAGCACCTCATGGATTAGGTAAATGGCTTTTTAGTAACACACAAAGACCAAAGTCCTTCCCACACAGCATGCTAATTGTTCTTTAAGGAATCAGATATGGATACTCAGTGATAAGGAAAACAATAGGTCATATGATTTTTTTAGCACTTGAAAGCAAGAAACAAAATGTATATGAAGAATTAGAAGTTACTACATACCACCACCCCAACAACTATGTAAATCAATTACCTGAGAAGCAATAGATCTAGCTGTTTTACTGTTGTCTCCAGTCATCAGAACTACTTCTAAGCCCATGGATTTCAAAATATGGACAGCCAATTCTGCTTCAGGCTTCACTGTATCAGCAATAGCAATCAAGCCACACAGCTCATCTAATAAAGGAGCACCAGAAAATAAGAGAGTTTGGAATATGGTGAAAGCATAATAATATTCTAACTTAAAATCTGAGAAAGAAATTAATTTTGTTAAGTAAAATTGTTCAGGGCTTAGCTTAACTCAAAATGTCTCCAAGCCCACACAGACTGTATTCCACCAAACTTGCAACAAACTTCCATATTTAGGTGTGAAAATTTCAGAGTGACATAGGGATTATTAATGAAGGTAGTAATATGAAATGAAAGTAGAATAGAAAATGAAAAGAGAGACCTTACTGGATACTAAAAGACTCTTTCTTTCCTTTGAGAAGTACTGGCCAATAGCCCCCAAACACTTTAGTTCATTTAAAGGCAAATGAAACTGAAAACTAATACTTTTTTTTTTTCTTTTTAAGGTGAAAGGGGAGAATTGAGACAAACTGCCATTTTATAACTGGGGGAAAGAAATCACTGCAAGTAATTATTTTATTTTATTTATTTTATTTTCTTTTAAAAACAAAAGTAAATAGTATTTTATGCTTCTTCCTAGACCTAGTTAAGGTCATAGTTAAGATACTGCCTTCATACTTAGCAAGGATTATAAATGTTGACTAATTAATCTTACAGCTAGAAATTTTCCCTGAGAAATAATTTAACAAAAGAAAGCACCTAAAACCTCAAAGATGTTCATCGTAGTGTTATGTATAATAACGAAATATTAGGAATAGCTTAAATTTCCAACAAGGGAATGATTTAATTATAGTATATAATAAATTATGCAGAATTAAAATTGGAAAATATTTATGAATACAGCAAATGAAAAAGAAAAATAAAATAGTATGTGTACAAGGAATTTTAACTTTTATTCAACTTTATTGAGGTAAAATATATATGCAAAATAACCCATTTAAAAATGGTATATATGTACTAATGTTATAATTCTGTACATATATATTACACACACACACACCAAAAACCAGAAATGGAATACATGCAATTAAAATGGACACTGAGTTAGGATGATAAGATTATAGATATTATTGTATTTTGCTATTACTCTAATGCTATGTTATTTTTAGGTCTTAAAAAATCCTTGATTATTTTTTTAAAACATAGGTTAGACTATAGAGGAAATTAATAAAGCCAGGTAAATGCATGAGAATTCTAAATTAATCAGTAACAATTATGTATTGCTAACATTTTCACTTTTCATTTAGGCTGCTTCTGAATAACCCTCAAGTTCAGAAGTCTCTCAAATATATACGTAAAATAACTGAGATCACAAAATTGAGTCATCATGTACTTAGGAAAATCTTACCATCAACGGCCACCAATACAGCAGTCCGACCTTTTCTCTCATGTTCAGTCATGGAATCATCTACATCATTATTAATAACAAAACCATTTCTAATCATCCATTCCCGGTTACCAATGAGGACTTTGTACTGTTGAGCATTAAGAGCATCTGAATAAAGTACAGAAATAGCATTTAGTGAGCTTGTTTATTATTTATAACATGCTATGAGGCACATTCTTCCTGTCTAACCTTACATAGTCGCTATGTTGTATTTTTGGTAGACCACAGCCTACAACAGTGATTTCCAAATTTTCAAGGAATATACTCTGCTCTTCCTTGCCTTTGGGCCTTTGCACATATTGCTGCCTCCACCTGGAAAGTCCTTACCCCTCCTCCCCAATTATCAAATTCCATCATATTCTTCAAGAGCCAGTTCAAATGTTACTTTCTTGGGGCACCTGGGTGGCTCAGTCAGTTAAGCGTCCAACTTCGGCTCAGGTCATGATCTCACGTTTCGTGGTTTCGAGCTCCAGCTCTGTGCTGACAGCTCAGAGCCTGGAGATTACTTCGGATTCTGTGTCTCCTTCTCTCTCTGCCCTTCCCCTGTTTACACTCTGTCTCTCTCTCTCTGTCTCTCAAAATAAAGAAACATTGGGGCGCCTGGGTGGCTCAGTCGGTTGAGCGTCTGACTTCGGCTCAAGTCATCATCTCACGGTTTGTGAGTTCGAGCCCTGCATTGGGCTCTGTGCTGACAGCTCGAAGCCTGGAGCCTGCTTCGGATTCTGTGTCTCCTTCTCTCTCTGCCCATCCCCCACTTGTGCTCTGTCTCTCAAAAATAAATAAATAAATGTAAAAAAATAAACATTAAAAAAAATTTTAATGTTACTTTCTTGATGAAGACTTCCCTTTGATCTTCCACACAACTGAATTAAATTCAAAATATTTATTGTGCATCATCAGCTGAATATGGTTGTATGAAATCATACAACCATACTGATGTCTCATTTTAAACACGTGACCACTAACTTTATGCAAGTCCTTAGAGTTGTCTGGCAACTCTATACTTCCCTAGTCTATACATTCTCCATTCCTTCTCCTTCTAGAGGGCTATTTTATACCTTCTCTTCTCCCATTCTCATATATGGCCAAATATCTGCTTCCTACTTCAGAAAGAATTAAAAGCAATCACAAGAGAACTTCTACAAGCTCTCACTGCCACATCTAACCACCCACTGTGCCTGTGTACACACTAATCTACCTTCCCTTCTGTTAATATAAACTGCCCCTGCTCCTCTTTAAGGCCAACCTTTCCAGTTATGCACTAGACTTCCTTCCTTTGCTTATTCTAGAACATCTCCCCAACAATCCTCTCCTCTTCCTCTTGCATAATCTAATATTCTATCTCTGTTCCACACAGTCCTATCTTTAAAATAACAAAATCTCCCTTGATCTCACCTACCTCTTTACCACTGCCCCAATTTTCTGCTTCTACACACAGCAAAACTTCTTGGAAGTATTGTCTCTATTGACTATATTCAATTCATATCTTCCCATTCTCTTGTGAACCCACTCCAGTAAAACTTTCATCTCTACTACTCCAAAGAATTGTTCACAGAGAACATCAGTGACCTTTACTTTAATAAACCTAATGGCTAATTCTTAGTCCTCATCTTACTTGGCCTGTTAGCAGCATCTAACAGAGGAGATCACTCCCTCATTCTTATAAGTTACCTCCTTACTCACCACTTCTTTTCAATCTTCTTTGCTGATCTCCCTGACCTCCTAACCTATAGTATTGCAGAGCTCAATCCTTAAAACATTTAAGTAATCTGTACACCCAGTGTGGGCCTCAAACTCATGACCCCAATCATATGGTCTTCTAACTGAGCCAGTCAGGCACCCTGGATTTTAAATTAATTTTAAATACTCACATGTAACAAGTGGCTATCTTATTGAATGGCACAGATATTTAAGTGGATGACTCCCAAATCTGTCTCCAACCTAGTCTGTTTCCTTGAACTCCAGACTTGTGCAGCCAACTGCTTACCTGTTATTTCCATTTATATGGCATTTCCACTTTAATAACTAATAGGTACTCATATTTAACATGTAAACAACTGATCTCCTGATCAGTTTTCCTCAATATTGCCTTTCCAATGGTCTTCTCCATTTTACTTAAATGGTAAGTTCATCCTTCTGGATCATTTAGGCCACAAACCTGGGCATAATTTTTGACTCCTGTTTCTCTCATACCCCATATTCAATCTGTGAGGAAATCTCAGCCAGCTCTCCCTTTAAGACACATTGAGTATATGACCACTCTTTATGACCTCTACTGTTATCACATTGGTCCAAACCACTATTATCTCTCACCTGGATTATGGAAACACCCTACTACTCATCTCCCTGCTTCTGCCTTTCTCCCCATTCCCCTAACAGTGTATTTTTATCAGGGCAGCCAGTGTAACACTTTTAAAACATTAAGTCAGATTCTGTCATTCCCAGACACTAAACTCTCCAATGGTTTCCCATCTCAAGGGTAAACACCAAAATTCTTTCAATGTCCTTACACAATCTAGTCCTATACTACTCTCTAACCTCATCTCTTACCCCCTTCCCACTCATTTACTCTGCTCTAGGCACACTGTTCTCCTTGCTGTTCATCAAACTAGTTTAGCACATGAGGCTTCTGTACCTAACATCCCTCCTGCTTGGAATGCTCTTGTCACAGATATTCACATAGCTTTCTCTCTCCCCCTTGTCAGGTTTTTGGTCCAGCACCAACATCTCAATGAGGCCTACCCTGATCATCCTATATAAAATAGGATCCAATACTCACAGCATTTTCTATACCCCTTTACTTTATTTTCCTCTACAGCACTATCTCTATCAGACATACAATATTTTCTTATTTATTTGCTCACTGTTTTGTGTTGTCCCACCAGGAATATAAGATCCAAGAGACAGTGACTTTGTCACTGCTGATTCTTTAGTGTCTTGAACAGTGTTTAACAAAAGGTGTCAAATGAACAAAATTACTATGTGTCAGTATGCTTGATACTGGAAGTTCACAGACAAATAATAAATTGTAGTTTGGTAGAATCAGGCAGGTAAATAAAGTATTATCATGCAGTGCGCCTAGTACAAAAACAGAGATTCAGTACAGTTACAACTCAAAAAGAAGAGCAAATATCTCTGCCTATCCATGTCAGTTAGCGAAGGCTTCACTGAAGAGAGATGTGAGCTGAGTCCTGAAAGATGAAAATAAGTTCATGAGGTAGATGCCACTGTGGACAAGGACATTACCCAGAGAAAACAGTAAATGAAATGACTTAATAAGCATGAAATGACACAATGTAAAAAGGAACTGTAAGTAGTTCCATATGAATGGAACACAGACTACATGGAGGTCAGTAGAAAAAGTCAAAATGGGTGGTGCAGGGAGGCAGGAGACATATCATGGGGAACAGACCCAGAAAGACTGGTCTTTGTCCCACAGGAGACAGCCAGTAAAGCCAGGATCCTGAACAGAATTGCATGGATAGGGTTTAAGATACATGCATACCTCCAAAACATAAATTTTCTGAGGGGTGTGTACAGCTTTCATCATATACCTCCAAAGGTTCACGATTCAAAAATAAGTTACAAGCCCCTATAATAAAAGGCATTAGTCAGAAAGTTATATAATCATATTTGTGTGTTAGCAAAATCACTCAAGCACAAATGGGTAGGGAGGTGCTAGAACACTTAGGTGGGTATGTCATGTTTTGGGGCAGATGGACAGACCAACCAGAAACTCAGGAAAACAGGCTTTGGCTAAAGATGTGACTTTTGGA
Organism: Leopardus geoffroyi; assembly: GCF_018350155.1. Lineage (NCBI taxonomy): Eukaryota > Metazoa > Chordata > Mammalia > Carnivora > Felidae > Leopardus > Leopardus geoffroyi. Next base: position 63,663,373 of record NC_059343.1, on the reverse strand, counting down.
GTGGTAGGAGAAATATATAGGTGGCACAACAAGCAATAGACATGAATGAGATTGTACAGAGAGAGTATACAAAATGAGAAAAATAAAAAGAACAAAACCCTGAGGATACCCAACATTTGAGAGCAGGAGAAAAGAGGAAACAGAGGAGGATTGGAAGCAACAGCCAGGTAGGTGAGAGGACAACCTAGAGAGAGAATGGTCATGAAATTAAAAGAAGAAAGAGCTTTAGGAAGGAAAAAGTGGTCAACATTCTCAAATGCCTTTGGCATTTGAGGTCACGCAGGATGTAGACTGAGAAGAGATCACTGGAGTGGGTACTAAATAGAGTCATCAATGCACTAAGAAAAAACAGTTTCAGTAGTATGGATGGGGCAGAAGGCAGGTTGTGCAATGAATAAGTGAATTCAGCAAACCTAGACTACTCTTTCTAGAAGCTTAGATATAAAGGAAAAGAAAGGATGCAATCTAGAAGGGATTACAGTGATATTGATGGAAGAAATGTTTATATGTTTAGGAGAAGGAGCTAGTACAGAGAGTTGGAAAATAAAGAAACAATGGGATGTAATCGAGTAAGGTTCCTGAAGAATCAAGAGAGGGTGGGATCTAGAGCGAAGATGATGGGATTCATTATGCAAGATGAGGGATACCTCTTCCCCTGAAAAAAGGGATCATTCTGGGCAAAAAGTTGAAAGAACAAATGACAGAACTGCAGGGATGAGCACTGGATGTTGTGTGTAAGCGATGAACCACGGGAATCTACCCCCAAAACCAAGAGCACCCTGTACACACTGTATGTTAGCCAACTTGACAATAAATTATATTAAAATAAAAATAAATTTTTTTCTATGTGAAAAATAAACCAGATAATTTGCTTAGGGAACTAGGAAGAAGGCCACAGTACCTCGTGAAAGATAGAAAAGGGTAAGAGTAGCTGTGCTAAGAAATGAAAGATAAAACAGATGAACATAAGGGAAGGGAAACAAAAATAACATAAAAACAGGGAGGGGGACAAACCATAACAGACTCTTAAATATGGAGAACAAACAGGGTTACTGGAGAGGTTGTGGGAGGGGGGATGGGTTAAATGGGTAAGGGGCATTAAGGAATCTACTCCTGAAATCATTGTTGCACTATATGCTAATTTGGATGTAAATTAAAAAAATAAAATTAAAAAAAAGAAATGAAAGATAGCTGAACTAAGATGGAAGATCAGTTAAGGCTAGAATTCATCACTCTATATAGTAGAATAAAGGAGAACAGTTGGGAAATGTTCTCAAGTAACAAGTGAAGTGATCAGGCCTATGGTAAAATTATTTGACGGAATGAAACCGTGATGCCAATTTTTGTTTCTTATCTAACCGTTTAGGATTATAAAGTTAGACATCTGTTAATATCTGTCCCATAATTGGTACTATGAAGAAAATTAGCTTGGTGGCTCAGTTGGTGAAGCATCTGACTCTTGATTTCGGCTCAGGTCATGATCTCATGGTTCGTGAGATCAAGCCTCATGTTGGGCTCCCCACTGACACCACAAAGCCTGCTTGGGATTCTCTCTCCACCCCCCCCACCCCTCCCCCTCTCATGCACATGCGTGCTCTTTCTCTCTCAAAATAAATACATAAACTTAAAAAGAAAAGAAAAGAAGATGAGCTTACTTGAGAGCTGGGCATCAATAATCATGGAAGATGAAGTTGATGACTGTTCATTATTTGCGCCAATTTGAACCAGGGATGCATTTTTAATATTATTTTCCTCTATCCTCCAGTTATTCTTATGTAGCAAGCCTTCAATATTGATGACTTTACAGCTAATACCACAGCCTGGCACAACCTGGAAATCTACACAGGTACCCAAGGTTTCAGTGTCCAGCTCCTAACAAATAGAAACAGAAGGATTTCTTCTGCTGTTCTAATAATTCAAAGTCATCAATAGCATGATCAAAGACTTCTCCTGGTTAATTCTAAATGTTTACACATATACTACATGCCTGTTTAATTCTAAATGTTTAGAACAAAACCTCAGAATTGTTTACTTTAACACCACTCTCTAAAATTTATACCAAGTTTAGAGAAAGAAAACAAAAGTTTTACCAATATTCTCTGTCCTTTCCAGTAGAAAATTACAAGTTAAATATTTAATTCCATTGTCAAGTCAGATTTTCTATTCAGTACAGGGCAAAGGGTAACAAAGAACAGGGTCTTTAGTTACCAGAATGCCTTGCTAGTATGATTCTGTGTCCTTAGTAAGCCAAAGAATTTTGGTGGTCATCATTGTTTCCTGGCTTTTTATATCTTCATCCTCTCTGTTGTTTGGTTTGGGTGTAAAGAAGCCAGGTCAGTAATAGTAAATTGGTAAAAAGGAAAGAAAAAATAAAGAAATGGCAACACCAATGGTAGCAATTGCCACATCATAACTGTAAAATTATGTGAGATAATTTACAAAGAACTTATGCAAATCAATGAAAAAAAGGTAAACAATCCTATGAAAAAATAGGCAAAGGATACAAACAGGTCACAGAAAAAGAAATTCAAATGACCAATGAAAAGATGCTCAACCTTATTCATAATTATGGGAAAGCAAAGCAAACCAACAATAAGTAAATATTTTTTATTTATTAAATTGGAAAAAATAAAGTCATAACGTGGGGAAATGAGCACTAATAATTTTTGGTGAAGGTATAAACTCGTACAACCCCTCATGTGGGTATTAGTAATATTTGTTATGGGGGCACTGGTAATATTCACCAATATTTAACTGCATGTATCCTTTGACTTAGCAATTGCATTGATAGGCATTTAACATAAAGATAAACTTGCAAAAGCTAACATGAATGTTAACTGTACATTGTAGGAAACAAAAACCCAATTATACAGTAGAATATAATATAGCCATTAAACATAATGAGGCAGATTTATATGTCTTAATATGGAAAAATCACTTAATAAAATAAAAAAAACAAAGTACCAAAGATTGGTCACTGTGAACTTTCTATGTAAAATCTAAAAAGGAATATAGTATGTGAATTGTATCTGTATAAAGCTGCTACAGTAGTACCCCCACCCACCCACAGTTTCACTTTCCTTGGTTTCAGTTACCCGTGGTCAACTATGGTCTGGAAGCAGATGATCTTCTTTCAGACATAGCATCAGGAGGCCAATTATAGCCTCATGCTGTGTTGCAATGCCTACATCATTCACCTCACTTCACCGCATCACATAGGCATTTTATCACCTCACATCATCACAGGAAGGGGGAGTACAGTACAATAAGTTATTGAGAGAGAGAGACAGAGAGACAGAGAGAGACAGAGAGAGGGAGGGAGAGAGGGAGGGAAACTACATTCACATAACTTTTATTACAGTTATATAATTATTCTATTATTGTTGTTGTTAATCTCTTACTGTGACTAATTTATAAATTAAACTTTATCATAGCTATGTATGTATAGAAGAAAACATGGTATATACAGGGTTCAGTACTCTGCAGTTTCAAGCATCCACTCAAGGTCTTGGAACATATCCCCTGCAGATAAGGGGAGACCACTGTATTTTAAAAGAATATTAACAGGTTAACACTTGTTAAATTTTGGTGAGGAATTATGAAAAGGGGCAGAGAATGAGGCTTTCCTTTTTCATTATGTAACTCTCTGAACTACCTGAATTTCCTACCATAAATATGCATTCTACTTTAATTTTTTAGTCCAACAGGAGTTATCTGTGCGATAAAATTATAGTTAATTTCTGTTTTCATCTTTATACTCTTCTGTATGAAGAAACTAAGACATATTGTAAAATACAATGAGAAAATACAAGTCTCTCTATCCTCCTACCAACTATATATGTAAATCATAGTCAAAAGCCAGTTTGGATTTGGTCTGGGTGATTCCTGTAGAAGATGACTACATTAATAAGCAAAAGAAAAATTGTACCTGTTTGCAGTACTTCGTTATGGCTGCTCCTAGAGGGTGTTCACTGTTACTTTCAGCAGTTCCCACGATGGCCAGGATCTTATTACGTGATATTCTGTTACTTTCAACTAGAACCTTTACTTGATTCACTATAGGAGTTCCATGGGTAATGGTTCCAGTCTTATCAAACACCACTACCTTTACCTGTAGGAAAATTAAAATACACTGCACCTATCTGACTTGATAATCCTTAATATCACGTTTCTAGAAATGAGAAAAAGGTTTACTTTGACGTATTAATATTTTGTTTCTTAATAAATTGACCTTTGACTTAATTGGAGTTAAACTCTCTTTAGGTGAACAAAAGTAAGGAATAATAAGGGAAAAATACTCTTAGTTACATCTAATAGCCCTTCTGTGCAAATATTCAACTATACTGCGAATATATGTTAAACAACTAGAAATAATTGTTAAGAGTTGACTGTTAATAAGTAATTAAGAGATGACTCCGTGCCTCCAGGGAGGGAAGGGCTTTCAATACTAATGAATTATAGAACTGTAGTGACAATCTAGGCAGTAGTCATAGAATTACAAGAGAAAGGTAAGTAATTAAGTTGGAAACGAGCACCAGACAAGACCTGCTGGTTTGCTTTGACTTTATTGGGTCCTGATGAGAAGCTTGGTCTGAGAATAGACAGCTCAGGGAAACAATGAGGGAAACTGAGCCCAGACAGGGAAAAGGAAGAATCTGGAATTAGAGAACACAGTCACCCCACAGTAACTTTGGAATATGAACCTTGAAAAATGAATAGCTTGAGGAACCAAGATGAAAAGAGATATGACAACTAAATACAAAGCATAATTCTGAACAAGAGAAAAAATAGCTATAAAGAATATTACTGAAACAACTGAGAAACTGGAAGATGGACTATAGGTTAGATAACAGTATTATATCAATGCCAATTTCTTGATTTTGATATCTGTACTGTGATCATTTAAGAGAATGTCCTTGTTCTTAGGAAAGGAGCCTGATATCTGCAGTAAAGCATATATAGTTCTTTATACTATTCTTTCAATTCTTCTTTAAATTTGAAATTATATCAAAGTAAATAAAAAATTACTATAAAAATTAATACATTGTATTGACTGGTTAGATGAGGTTCCAAATCTGTTCTAAGCTGTGTTCTGTGTTTACTACATGTATCTGTATAATAAGAACATATTAGAAGGAACACAGTTTTTAGTTTAAGTCAAGTAGCCTTGATTGAAATTGTTAAGGAAATCCTAATATGAGAGAGATGAGGAAAAAGATTATATTCCTGAAGTCATGGCTGCAAACTATCAACAACTGGCAAAGGCAAAGAAACTTCAATGCAACTATAAGCACTATCTCACACTGAAGAACACAAACACGGAGTCACATATAAAATAGCATTAATAGACTTGGGCAAATTTTCCTGGGCAAATATTTCTTCAGTCTTCCTGTCTTAAAGACATTTCTAGTCTGAAATGGGAAAGGACTCCAAGTTTTCCACATCAGGGTCTTCTCTAAGACAGCAGGCCTAAAGTGGTTTTAGAGATTGTATAGAACTAAGGCCAATCTAGAACAGAACCAAAATAACACCTTTCCTATCTCAGCCCTCAGGATAGTCCCAGAAGAGGCTCAGCTTATGGACCATATGCAAATAATTTAGGATTCTGTTTCTCGATAGGGGTGCTATTGTCAGTTTGGATGGGACAATTCTTAGTTCTGGGAACTATCTTACCTTATGAGCCATCTCCAGTGGCTCGCCACCTTTGATTAGTATGCCATTTTGAGCACCTACTCCTGTACCCACCATCACAGCAGTTGGAGTGGCTAGTCCCAGTGAACAGGGGCACGCAATACACAGAACTGTGATAGAGGCTTGGAAAGCAAAGCGTATTATCGTTTCTGTTCGAGAGATACTTCTGTTATATCCCTTTAGAAGAAAGGCATGAATTTTGGTTATTGATCTAGAGCTGTATAAAACAAAAGGAACAAAGCTTAACTCTATTTAAATATAACCACAATTTTCAAATCACACATAATCCTACTTAGCTACCAACATATACATTTTGGTTACTAGTAAGAAAACACTCATTTTGTTCTTGTATGAATAAAATAAATTGTGATACTACATGTAAACAAGTCATAGTCCTAAAATCAGGATTTCAATTTTGCTGATTCCAGAGTTATAAACTATGTAGTCAATCTGAAGAACATGAAAGTCAGCTTTCTTTCCTCCATATTGAGAATGAGTGTTTTTATTAGGGATTTTCAAAAAAGAGCTGGGACCTAATTCTCAGCAAATTTGATCCTGAACAAAGAGAAATCTGAATCTGTGTATACTAAGACCATAAATCTCCCTTTCACTCTATACTTTAAAGACAATGGAAAAAATCACCCAGCATACAATGGGAGCTTAATCCTATTTCAGTAAAATTCTTTTGAACATTAACAGTGTGAACTGAGTATATTGGGTGGTATAGCTCTTAGCAACACTGAATATTTGCTTGTGTGAGTAAATACAATTGAGAGTATTAGGGGAAAACTCCTAAAATTCCTAAGAGATACACATTCCAAAATACTTCCCAGCAATCCTCGTGTTCATTGAGCAATTAACCAATGTGAATCATTTTTTAAAATTTTATATTATACTAATGACCATATCATGAAGTAGATACATAGTGTTTATGATTCTACCTGTTCTTTTTTTTTTTTACATTCATAATTTTTATCTCAAAACAAAGAACCACGGTAACATTATAATATAAAATCTATTTGGAAATATTCAGAATCTGGTCACTGAGAAATGGGAATACTTCCACACTGCATTACTGCCAACCCACTGTTTTTGAGGAGCCAAAAGCACAAGTGCAATTAGAAGTCACATGTTCCAACAAAGCCCCACTCCATAGCTCTGTGAGTTTTTATCCCAAGGCTGAATGACATGAGAACTGGTAACTAAAATAATGCCATAGGCAAGGGTTTGGCTCAAGGGCCTGAAGTGTGTAAGCATCAAGGAGAGAAAGGGAGATCCAGCAATACATGAAAAAGGGAAGAGACTATAAGTGTCATGGGGTCCAATTTCCATTTATAAAAATACTGGGAAACTAGATGATTTGTGGGGGTGCCCTTGACCTATGGCAAACGTAAATCCCTCCATCTCATCTAACTCTCTGAAATGCTCCAGAGTTAGAAGTCTTCAGTTTCTTATCCCCTTAAAAGAAAGCCCCCATTTCCCCTAAAACCCCCAACCAGCACCCCCAAGAAGCCACATGTCCTGATCTCACACTCTTCTGTCCTATTTCCACTGTCTGGGTCTAGACTGAGGCAGAGTCCTCCACCCTCTTTCTCAAGATTTAAGGAGTTCTCAACTCTCCAATAAGGCAAAGTAGCCAGATGAGACTGAACACCGAAGTTTGGAAAAAATCCATAGATGCAAACCACCTAGCAGAAGCAGTGTAATATTTATATACAGAGATGATGTTTAACACATTCTATCTAATGGGGGACTGTAGAAACAGAGGAAACAAGTTACAAGGGGACGGTGCACATTCATACTCTCAAGTGTGGGCTACACTGCACATTTACTCATACTATCTCAAATGTATGGGCCCCTAAGGGCATTTAACCTAATACAGTGGAAACATAGTAATAAGGGTAACTTGACATGGTAATGGATGAATGAGCATGTGATGACGCTAATGCAACAACATATTTCAAATAGATAATCATTCAGGAAAAATCCTCTCCCAGGGTTGGGGTTACAAAATCAAAGTTAGCTATGAACATTCTCTTCTGAATTATTTTAAAGTTATGGCTTATAACAAAAGAAAAATCCACATCAATAAGAGAAAGTATGAGAAGCATATCATCATTTCAATAGATACAGAAAAAGCATTTGACAAAGTACAACATGCATTCATGATAAAAATCCTCAACAAAGTAGATTTATAGGGAACATACTTAAACATAATGAAGGCCATTTATGAAAAACCCACAGATAGCATCCTCAATGGAGAAAACCTGAGAGCTTTTCCCCAAAGGCCACAAACAAGACAAGAATGTCCACTCTCACCACTTTATTCAACATAGTACTATAAGTTCTAGCCACAGCAATTAGACCATAAAAAGAAAGAAAAAGGCATCCAAATTGGTAAGGAAGAAGTAAAATGTTCACAACATGCACATGACATGATATTATATATAGAAAACCTGAAAGACTCCACCAAAAAAAAATGCTAGAACTGATAAACAAGTTCTGTAAAGTTGCAGGATACAAAATCAATCTACAAATTACTGCTGCAGTTCTATACACAAATAATGAAGAAGCAGAAATAAAAATTAAGACAACAATCCCATTTACAATTTCATGAAACTAACAGAATACTTAAGAATAAACCTAACCAAAGAGGTAAAAGACCTGTACTCTGAAAATTGTAAAACATTGATGAAAGAAACTGAAGACGACAAAAAGAAATGGAAAAATATTCCATGCTCATGCATTGGAAAAACAAATATTATTAAAATGTCTGTATTACCCAAAGCAATCTACAGATTTAATATAATCCCTATCAAAATACCAGCAGCATTTTTCACAGAACCAGAACAAACAGTCCTAAAATTTGTATGGAAACACAAAAGACTCCGAATAGCCAAAGCAATCTTGAAAAAGAAAGCAAAGCTGGAGGTGTCAAAATTCCAGATTCCAAGTTATATCACAAAGCTGTAGGAATCAAAACAGTATAGTAACTGCATAAAAATAGACACAGATCAACAGAAAAGAATAGAAAACCCAGAAATAAACCCACAATTATACAGTCAATAAATCTTAAAGCAAGAAGATATAGTCAATGGAAAAAAGACAGTCTCCTCAACAAACAGTATTGGGAACACTGGACAATTACATGCAAAAGGAGGAAATTGGACCACTTTCTTACACCATACAAAAAATTAAATTAAAAGTGGATTAAAGACTTAAATCTGAGACATGAAACTATAAAAATCCTAGAAGAGAACACAGGCAGTAACTTCAATGACATTGGTCATAGCAACTTTTTTTTAGATAGGTCTCCTGAGGCAAGGGAAACCAAAGGAACAATAAGCTATTGGGACTACATCAAAATAGAAAGTTTCTGAACAGAGAAAGAAACAATCAACAGAATTAAAAGGAAACCTATGGAATGGGAGAAGATATTTTCAAGGACATATATCCTTTGATAAAAGGCTAGTATTCAAAATCTATAACGGCTTATCAAACTCAACACCCAAAAAACAAATAATCCAATTACAAAATGGGCAGAAGACGTGAACAGACATTTCTCCAAAAAAGACATACATATGGCCAAGACACATGAAAAGATGCACATCATCACTTACCATCAGGGACATGCAAATCAAAACTACAATGAAATATCAACTCACACCTGTCAGAATGGCTAAAATCAACAACATGAGAAACAACAGATGTTGGCAAGGATGCGGAGCAAAAGGAAACCTCTTGAACTGTTGGTGGGAACTGATGGAGCCACTCTGGAAAACAGTATAGAGGTTATTCAAAAAGTTAAAAGTAGAAGTACCCTATGATCCAGCAATTGCACTACTGAGTATTTACTCAAAGAATACAAAAACAATCATTCAAAGGGATATATGCACCAGTATGTTTATAGCAGCATTACTTACAATAGGCAAGATATGGAAGCAGCACCACTGTCCATTGATTGATGAATGGATAAAGAAGATGTGGTATATATTTATAATGGAATATTACTTCAGCCATAAAAAAGAATAAAATCTTGCCATTTGCAACCACATAGATGGAGCCAGACATTATAATGCTAAGCAAAATAAGTCAGTCAGAGAAAGACAAATACCATATGATTTCACTCACGTGGAATTTAAGAAACAAAACAAATGAATAAAGGGAAAAAATAGAAAGAAACAAGTCAATAAACAGACTCTTAACTACAGGGAACAAACTGATGGTTACCAGAGGGGAGGTGGATGGGGGGATGGATTAAATAGGTGATGGGGATTAAGGAGTGCACATGTCATGATGAGAACCAGGTAATGGATGGAATTATTGAATCACTATATTGTACACCTGGAACTAATATAACACTGTATGTTAACTAACTGGGATTAAAATTAAAACTTAAAAAATTAAAATCAACAATTAAAATCTCTTGGGATGGGGCGCCTGGGTGGCGCAGTCGGTTAAGCGTCCGACTTCAGCCAGGTCACGATCTCGCGGTCCGGGAGTTCGAGCCCCGCGTCAGGCTCTGGGCTGATGGCTCAGAGCCTGGAGCCTGTTTCCGATTCTGTGTCTCCCTCTCTCTCTGCCCCTCCCCCGTTCATGCTCTGTCTCTCTCTGTCCCAAAAATGAATAAACGTTGAAAAAAAAATTAAAAAAAAATAAATAAATAAAATCTCTTGGGAAAGGAGTTAAGATGGTGGAGAAGTAGGGGAACGCTAAGCTTGCCTCTTCCCTAAAACACAGCTAGATAAATATCATACCATTCCAAACAATGAAGAAATTGATCTGAGGACTGAGAGAACAAAACTGCACATCTACAGGTAGAAAAACGACCACCTCATGGAAGGTAGGAGCTGCAGGGGTTGATTTGAGGGAGAAAAGAACTGTGGGTGCTGTGGAAGGGAAGGAGCCCTGATTACAGAAAGAGGGGCAAGAGAGAGAGGGCAAGAGTGAAGCAGCAGGCAGGGAACTGCACAAGTAAAACTTTTCCCCAAAACCAGTGACTAAGAAAAGGAGAGGGGCTGACTGTCGTAAGTTTTATAAGCAGTAAAATGCAAAGTCTGAAGTTTTAGAAGTCCATACTGTTGCTGGAATCGTGCCTGGTGGGCTCAGTGGTGTTCCAGTGGGGAGGGAGGGTGGAGACCTGGGAGCAGGCAGCATGGTCTGAGGGATCCCCTTGGTCACATGGGTAGAAACAATTACCCTTCTTGGAGTGCATTTGGGAGTGGTGGCATGGCCTCTCCAGGGATAAGAGAATTAGCACCGGCAATGTGATGCCCTGTTCTCATAGGAACAAAGATACTGGCTGAAGGCAGCAAACCCCAGTGCTGGCTATGTGCTACACTTTACCATAAACCCCAAACTACTGCAAGATAGTGCAAGAACTTTTATGGGACAAACCGACAAATGGCAAAAGTATGGTGAGACCCTCCCCCAGAGGATCAGTACAGGTCCGAGTCATGCGGGTCCCTAAAATTTAAAGTTTTGAAACCCAGCTGCATGCCTGATAAAACACACAAGTACTGTGCCACCTGGCAGGCAGGCAGCTCAGATATAGATAGGGTGAAGGCAGAAATCTGACAGAAGCCAGGGACAGAAAAGGGGTGATTTTTTGGTCTTCTGTGAGGGCTACCTGAAGACTGGCCTGCAGGAACTCCCCACTATGGGGAAGAGAAGTCCATCACCATTTCCCTCTCCCCCAGCCCACCCATCAGCACTGACTGACCTCAGTGAGCAGCACAGCATACCCCAGTGGAGACCAGAGCTGCTTATATCAAACCCTGTCCCCCTGCATTCTGCAGGTGCCTCTCCTCTAGGGCAAGTCCTCTTGAATATAAGCCCTGCAGGCTCCTCCTCAAGAAGACCAGCACAAACCCTTTTTACTCACCAAGGCTACTGATTATAGAGTGCTGCAACACTTCAGCTATAGGGGAAATAGGATCTGGCCAGTTTTTTTTTTTTTTTTCATCAGGCTTGTTTTAACAAAGAGACTGAGACACACCTAGTCAAAATCTGCCACACAGTAGACAAGGTCCAAACAACCCCCACTGCAGGCAAGGAGAAATTCTGCAGAGGACTGACCTAAAGATAGGAGCAGCCAAAACACAACAGCACAGTACATATAGGATGCTTTTTTTTTTCTGGACCTCTTATTAATATAGCCATTTCTCTCAGGAGCAGGAATATAACAGGCTTTCCTAACAATCGCACAAAAAAACAGTGACCTAGACAAAATGACAAGATGGAGGAATTAACCCCAAAAGAAAGAAAAGGAAGAAGTAATGACCAGGTTTTTAATCAATACAGATATAAGATATCTGAACCAGAATTTAAAATAACAATTATAAAGATACCAGCCAGGTTTCAGAAAAGCATAGAAGACACTAGAGAAGAAGACACTAGAGAATTCCGTACTGCATAGAAGACACTAGAGAATTCCTAACTGCAGAGATAAAAGAACTAAAAACTCGTCAGGCCAAAATCAAAAATGCTATACCAAGATGCAAATCTACTTGAATGCCATAACAATCAGGATGGACAAAGCAGAGTAACGAATCACATATAAAAGCTAAAATTACTGCAAATAACAAAGCTGAAAAGAGGGGGGAGAGAATGGTACTGAATCACAATTGCAGACTTAGGGAACTCAGCCTAAACTGTAATAACATAAAGCATAATAACATTCACATCATAGCTGTCCCAAAAGAAGAAGAGAGAGAAAAAGGGGCAGGAAGTTTATTTGAGCAAGTTACAGATGAAAACTTCCCTAATCTTGGGAAGGAAACAGACATCAAAATCCAAGAAGCACAGAGAATTCCCATTAAATTCAACAAAAGCCAGTCATCGTCAAGACCTTAGTCAAATTTACAAAATACCCAGACAAGGAAAGAATCCTGAAAACAAAAAGTCATTAATCTACAAGGGAAGGCAGACCAGGTTCACAGCAGATCTCTCCACAGAAACTTGGCAGGCCAGAAAGAAGTGGCAAGATATATTCAACGTGCTGAGTGGAAACAATATGCAACCAAGAATACTCTATCCAAGAAGGCTGTCATTCAAAATAGAAGAACAGATAAAGAGTTTCCCAGACAAAAACTAAAAGATCTCATGACAACTGAACCAGACAATCAAGAAATATTAAAGGGGAAAAAAAGACCAAAAGCAACAAAGACTAGAAAGGAACAAAGAGCATCACCAGAAACACCAACTTTATAAGGTGACACAATGGCACTAAATTCATATCTACCAAAATCATTCTGAATACAAATGGACTAAATGCTCCAATAAAAAGACACAGTGTATCAGAATGACTAAAAAAACAAGACCCATCTATATGCTGCCTATAAGAGACTCGTTTTATACCTAAAGACACCTGCAGATTGAAAGTAAGAGGATACAGAACCACCAATCATGCTAATGTACATCAAAAGAAAGCTGGAGTAGCCATACTTGTATCAAACAAACTAGATTTTAAATCAAAGATTAGGGGCGCCTGAGTGGCTCAGTCAGTTAAGTGTCTGACTTCGGCTCAGGTCATGATCTCGCGGTCTGTGGGTTCAAGCCCTGCATTGGGTTCTGTGCTAACAGCTCAGAGACTGGAGCCTGTTTCAGATTCTGTGTCTCCCTCTTTCTCTGACCCTCCCCCCTCCCGTTCATGCTCTCTCCCTGTCTCAAAAATAAATAAATGTTAAAAAAATTTTTTTTAAATAAAAAAAAATCAAAGATTATAACAAGAGATGAAGAAGGCCCATATCATAATTAATAGTTCTATCAATCAAGAATATCTAACAATTGTAAATATTTAATGCCCCCAACTTGGAGGAACCCAAATATATAAATCAATTAATAACAAACATAAAGAAACTCACTGATAATAATACAATAATAGTAGGGTTCTTTAACACCCCCTTACAGCCATGGACAGATCATCTAAGCAGAAAATCAACAAGAAAACAATGGCTTTGAATGGCACAATGAACCAATGGACTTAACAGATATATTTATATCATTTCATCTTAAAGTAGCAGAATACATATTCTTTTTGAGTTCACATGGAACATTCTCCAGAACAGACATGCACTGGGTCACAAATCAGCCCTCCACAAGTACGAAAAGATTGAGATCCTACCATGAATATTTTCCAACCACAACGTTATGAAACTTGAAGTCAAAAACAAGAAAAAATTTGGAAAGACAACATATACATGGAGGTTAAAGAACATCCTACTAAAGAATGAATGGGTTAGCCAGGAAATTAGAGAAGAAATTTAAAAAAATACATGGAGGCAAATGAAAATGAAAACACAACAATCCAAAACCTTTGGGATACAGCAAAGGCAGTCCTATGAGGAGAGTATATTGCGATACAAGCCTACATCAAGAAGCAAGAAAAGTCTCAAATAAACAACCTACTCTTACACCTAAAAGAGCTAGCAAAAAACCCAATAATGAAGCCTAAAGCCAGCAGAAGAAGGGAAATAATAAAGATTATGGTAGAAATAAATGATATAGAAACAAAAAAATCAGTAGAACAGATCAATGAAACTAAGAGCTGGTTCTTTGAAAGAATTGATAAAATTGATAACCCCCAGCCAGGCTTATCCATAAGAAAAGAGAGGGTGCCTGGGTGGCTTAGTTGGTTAAGCATCTGACTTCAGCTCAGGTCATTATCTCATGATTCCTGAGTTCAAGTCCTGCATCGGGTGAGCACCAGCCCCACTTCAGGTGAGCACCAGCCCCACTTCAGGTGAGCTCAAGCCCTGCTCTGGTGAGTCCCGTTTTTCTCTCTCACTCTCTGCCCCTTGCTCTCAAAAACAAAAAAGAGAGAGAGAGAGAGAGAGAGAGAGAGAGAGAGAGAAAGGACCCACATAAATAAAATCATTAATGAAAAGGAGATCACAATCAACACTACATAAACATAAACCATTAGAAGAGAATATCTTGAAAACTTATATGCCAACAAATGTGGCAATCTGGATGAAACTGACAAATTCCTAGAAAAATACAAACTACTAAAACTAAAACAGGGAGAAATAGAAAATTTGAACAGATTCATAACCAGGAAACAAAGAAATTCAATCTGTAATCAAAAATCTCCCAACAAACAAAAGTACAGGACCAGATAGATTCCCAGCAGAATTCTACCAGACATTTAAAGAAGAGTTAATACCTATTCTTCTCAAACTGTTCCAAAAAATAAAAATGAAAGGAACTTCCAATCTCAACCTATGAGGCCAGCATTACCTTGATTCCAAAAAGAGACAAAGATCCCACTAAAAAGAGACTTACAGGCCAATATCCCTGATGAACCTGGATGCAAAAATTCTCAACAGGATACTAACAAATTGAACCCAATAGTACACCGAAAGAATTATTCACCATGATCAAGTGGGATTTATTCCTGGGCTGCAGGGGTCATTTCATATTTGCATATCAATCAGTGTGATATACCACATTTATAAAAGAAAGGATAAAAACCACATGATCCCCTCAAAAGATGCAGAAAAAGCATGTGACAAAATACAGCATCTATTCTTGATAAAAACCCTCAACAAAGTAGGGGTAGATGAAACATACCTCAATATCATAAAAGCCATATATGAAAGACCCACAGTTAGTATCATCCTCAATGGGGAAAAACTGAAGCTTTTCCTCTACAGTCAGAAACAAGACAGGAATGTCCACTCTCACCACTACGATTTAACACAGTATGGAAGTCTTAGCCTCAGCAGTCAGACAACAAAAAGAAATAAAGACATCCAAATTGGCAAGGAAAAAGTCAAACTTTTACCATTCACAGATGACATGATATACTCTGTGTAGAAAACCGAAACACTCCACCAAAAAATTGCTAGAACTGATACATGAATTCAGCAAAGTTGTAGAACATAAAATCAATGTTCAGAAATCTGGTTTTCTGTACACCAATAATGAAGCAGCAGAAAAAGAAATCAAGGACTCAATCCCACTTATAATTGCACCAAAAACCATAAGATACCTGGAATAAACCTAATGAAAGAGGTAAAATATCTGGACTCTGAAAACTATAGAACACTTATAAAATAAATTGAAGAGGACCCAAAGAAAGGGGAAAACATTCCATGCCCATGGATTGGAAGAACAAACATTGTTAAAATGTCTATGCTACCCAAAGCTATCTATATAATTAATGCAATCCCAATCAAATTTGCACCAGCATTCTTCTCAAAGCTAGAACAAACAATCCTAAAATTTGTATGGAACCACCAAAAAACCCAAATAGCCAAACCAATTTTGAAAAAGAAAAGCAAAGCTAGAGGCATCAGAATTCTGGACTTCAAGTTATATTACAAAGATGTAGAAGATGGGCTAAATAGGTAATGGGTATAGGAAGGCACTTGTTATGATGAGCACTGGGTGCTATACGTAAGTGATGAATCACTATATTCTCCTGAAATCAACATTATACTATATGTTTTTTTTATTTTTTAATGTTTATTTATTTTTGAGAGAGAGAGAGAGAGAGAGAGAGAGCGCACAGGTGGGGTAGGGGCACAGAGAGAGAGGGAGACACAAAATCTGAAGCAGGCTCCAGGCTCTGAGCTATCAGCACAGAGCTGGACACAGGGCTCGAACTCACGAACTGCAAGATCATGACCTGAGCCCAAGTTGGACGCTTAACCTACTGAGCCACCCAGGCGCTCCTATACTATATGTTAACTAACTAGAATTTAAGTAAAAATTTGAGGAAAAATGGAGTTATTTATAAAAAATAAATAAAATAGTATCTCTTAAAAAACAAAATGGAAAAATACTAAACCTCTACCAAGAGCCAGCATTTTTGCTTGCTCATCTGGAGGACTCTCCCACTAGACATGTGGTAAGAGTACTTAAAAAAAAAGTGAGTCTTGGGGCACCTGGGTTCATTGAGCATCTGACTTTGGCTCAGGTCATGGTCTCAAGGTTTGTGAGTTCGAGCCCCACATCGGGCTCACTGCTGTCAGTGCAGAGTCTGCTTCTGATGCTCTGTCCCCTTCTCTCTCCCCTCCCGCACTTGCATTCTCTCTCCAAAAATAAATAAACATTAAAAAATAAAAGTGGGTCTGCTAAAGGGAAGATCTTGTTTGGTCCAGTGAGGGGAGAAAGGATCTAGCTTCCCTTCTCTAGACTCCATCCAAAGTTCCAATCCATCAACCACCATTAAGTACAATGCCTATTTTAGTAATAATTGTAGATTTCAAGTAATACTACATATAATCTTCAACAAAGAAAAAAGTTCCAAAGGAGACCAGTAGCTTCTTAATATAGGCACATGACTTTCCTGAGAAGTTAAACTGGAGAGTTTCCACCTGAAGGACAGAAATTGTTAAGAGGCAATGTGTAAACCTCATACACCATATCATGTACTCTGCAATAACATATTACATTCCTAAGAAATGCTCCTTTTTAGTGCACCTTTACTTTTCCAGTATCAAATCTTCTACCCTATCACCTCTCTTTAAGCGCTTCCCTCTAACCTCAATTTCCTTATGTTCTCGTTATTTGGTAAAATCACTTTACACTTAAAGAACTAAATATTTATGTAATAAAACTAGAAGATAAAATAAATTAAACTCAAGTTAATTTTCTCTGCAGAGTTGTATGGTAGTGAGGAAGGTGCTCTCATTTAATTCCTCTATGCCCTCCACACTCACATACATCTGCTTCTTGGTAAGTCTGGGGTTGGGGAAGTTGCACCTTACTCTTACTCTCGTATATGCCCTTTTGAGGCAATACAAGAACCCAAGGGAGAAAACGCTGGCAAAGTTGTCATACACCAAGCAGCCAATTACTCCTGAAATGAAGGAAAGTTCACTTGGTCTCTCCTAAACAGAAGAGAATGTCCAAGAGATAAAATGTTTTAAAAAAACCACTGTAGATAACAAGGAACCTAGCACTGGGTTCCTCTGAGTGCTCAAGAAGAGAAAGGAAATCAAGTAGCAGTATTCAGAAACAGTTCTGGGTTACAATCTGATGAGGTCTCTCTCTCACTCAGGGAGAGGTTGCTTTTTCATGTTGGTAGGGAGGCAGGAAGGAGGCATGGCTTAGACATTGGTGGTGGTCTCCTTAATGGGTTGGATGCTATTAATCTCCACAATGAGGCCTTTGTCAGCTCTACCGGCCTCCTTTACCTGCCCTTCAAAGGCTCATGTAATTTCCTCAAAAGTCCTGCCATGGGTATCAGGGACTTTGAAAAAGATGAAGACAAAGAAGATAACAAGGAAGCCAGTGAATACAATAAAAATGTAGGTTCCTAAATAGAATGCAGCTGAAGGGGAAGAGCAGCCCAACCAAAAAGTTGGAAGTCCCATTGGAATAACCAGCCTCTGCCATTGCAGCTGGGTGGAGTACATGGATGAAGAGTTTCGACACAATAAACCAGGGAATGGAGCCTGGGCCAATTTCAAAAAACGGCACAAAGACCAAGACAGACACAATACAGACAAAGCTCTTCCAACTGTACTAGTCCTTTAATAACAAAGAAACAGTCATGAGGATGGAACAAAATGCCATGTATCCAAGGCTAATCAGAAGTAGAGTCTTCCTCCCTGCTCTTTTGACCAGAAACAGAGAAACTGCAGTGAAGACAGTATTAACCATACCCGCACCAATGGTGGTATAGACTGGCTCCCCAACATCTGCATCTTTGAAGATTCCTATTGAGTAACAGAACATAGCATTGATTTGAGAGAGCTGCTGGGAGAGCTGGAGTATGGTGGAAATGACAATATGTTGTCAGTAACTGGACACTCTGAATAGTTCCAGCATAGTGACTTGCCTTTCTTGTGCCATCCTAGCACTCTCATCTTTCATCTCCTGGATGTCCTGACTGAGTCATGTCTTGGGTGCCCCACAATCACTAGATGTTCTCCTTAGCAGTCTTTTCTTCCTTTCTGTTAATGACCAAGAATCTAGGACTTTCAGGGCAAGGTGGAAGGGCTGTACTTTGTAGGACAGCTAGAATGATGGTGAAGCCCAACAACAGGGGCCAAAGCTCTTCAGTCTCCAAGATGACTTTCAGACAAAAAATCTGAGCCACCAGAATCCTGACAACAATTCCCAGCTAGTTAGGAATGCCAAAGCTCCCCCAACCCCGTAGGACAGTAGTAGATATCTCTCCAAGGTACATGGGCACAAACCTGTGCTGTGTCCACAGAAGAGGCCAATAATCTATTGGCCCAGGATCAGCATTTCAACAGACTCTGCTACTCTGGAGAACCCCATAAGGCAGGCACCAGCAACAGCCAATAGGTTGACAATAAGCATTGAATCGCGCCTGCCAAAGCAGTTGACAAAAGTCCAATAGAAAAGGAGGCAATCATACCATTAATGGAGAAGACTGCTACAGACAAGGACCAGAGGGAAGTGAGTACCACCTGAGTGGGAGAGTCTTCTAATCTCTTTTCCAAAGAGTAACTGAGAAAATTCTTAATAATTGTCTCAGGAGCACCGATGACTCCAGTGTTGTAACCAAACTGGAAAGAGCCTATTGAATCAATGGAGATGGCAAAGAGACCTTCTGTGTTTCCATGGCCCTAATTTAATTCTTTTCCAATCTTCAATAAATATCTAGGAGATCCCAGAGACACCTCTTCTAGCCAACAAAACCTTCAAAATGTCCTTCTTGGCAGTAAGTTTTTCTTCAGGTCCCCAGTAAGGCTCTACATCTCACCCTCACTCTCCTAATTCTACTTGTTCTTTAAATGAAGGGACAGGTGTGCCTGAGTGGCTCAGTTGGTTAAGTGTCTGACTCTTGATTTTGGCTCAGGTCATGATCTTGTGGTTTTTGAGTCCTGAGTCCCTGTGAGCCCTGGGATTCTCTGTTTCCCTCTCTCACTGCCCGCTCCCTGCTCGTGCTCCATCTTTCTCACTCTCAAAATAAATAAATAAACATTTTCAAATAAATAAATAAATAAATAAATAAATAAATAAATAAATAAACAAAGGGACAAACAACATGAAACAGTGTACAGCATGGTATTTTTTAAAATAAAGAAACACAACAAAGTAAGACTTTCTTAGTAGTAATGGCTTTACAGTGCTAGGTTCTCACAAAGTTCTCAAACACTTTAAGTGTTCATCTAAGAGATATTTATCTACATAGAAACAGAGTTGGGAGGGACTAAAGCTTATGCTTTAATATATGTCATATGTGCATGTTTTCACCTACACTCATTCCAATCTTGCAATTTAGGTATTATTATCACTACATTACAGATGACAAAATCGAAAGTGACTTAAAGGTTATATCTCTAATATAAGGTACAAGCCAGGTCTACTTTACCACTTAATGACACCATACTTTATAGACTATTATAGAAATACAGAGGAACAGACATTAATATTACTTTATATTTATAAAGCATTTAATAAATTACAAAGTGTTTCCAATATATCCTCTTATCTAACTTTAACAACAACTGCAAGTTATGCAAGGATGGGTGTTATTAGAATCTCACTTTATAGATGATGAAACTGAGGCACAGAGAGAAATTAAGTTGACTTAAGATCACACTGATGTTCAGTTTCCTCATCTATAAAATGAGATTCTAATAACACCCATCGTGCATAACTTGCATTTGTTGTGAAAGTTAAAATAAGAGGATATATTGGATGATATATTGGAAACAGAGCTGAGATCCCAAGGCTTTTCTCAATACATCTATAGTCCTTCAAGAAAGCAAAGTCATGTTTGTAATGAGACTGGTATAAAATATAAAAGTTCAGTACTAGAAATGCAAATGTTATTGTTATTATCCTCCCACTTCAGGCCCTTAAAGTTACTAGTAATTATAAAATTATTTTCCAACTAATAGTTTATGCAAAAGATTCACCAACTGTTTTTTCCATATGGTAAAGAGTTTTTACAAGTCACTTACAGGAAAGTAGGTTTCCACAATTTCAAAATTCAGAAATCCAATTATAATCCAAACCAAGAGGGTAGCAATGGAAATGACAACAATAAAAGGAACAAAGTAGCCACTGAGTTTGTCTGCAAACTGCTGGATAGGAGCCTAGAATGATAACAACAACAACAATAACAACAACACATGTATCAAGGTCTCTTTTTTGTAATAGAGTATTATTTGGTATTACACACAAATATTTAAATAAACTCCATATTAATGCAACTAGAGTTAATCAAATGAAAATATAAAAAACTAGATCAGGATTATACTGAGCGCTCTTTAAAAAAAAAATTCTTTCAGTTTCTCCTAGGGAGTTAAGTTACCTTTGATGTTTGTGCCTCTTCCACAAGTTTGACAATTTGAGAAAGTGTTGTGTCAGCTCCAACATGGGTTGCACGGATAAGTAGCGACCCATTCTGGTTAATGGAACCAGCAATCACTGTGCTGCCAGATTTCTTAGCCACTGGCATTGCCTCCCCTGTATAAAGGAGTAAAGACAGATTTAGATTTAGGGAACATTAATAAATACTATCTTGTAACATGCTGTTATTCATTAATTGTCAAAAAATATGTAGAAAAGTGATCCTTACTTCATGAAATAGAATCTGGACAAATGCCTAGGTGAAAATTGCCCTCCCTTTTTCCTTACGTCAGTTCTGAGCCAAACCCAGGGATATATATCTTAAACTGGAAAAGCCTATTAAGGTTTTTAGGCAGACATGTCTAAAGACAATGTCTTATAGGCAGACATTTTTAAAGCTCCACCCTAGTCTTAGATCATTGGTTTTCTAAATGTACCCAAGGAGCACTTAGAAATGTGGGAGTTCTTGTTTGTAATAACTCCCGGTGAAGCATGTGGTGCTGCTACTCCAATTTAGTGGGCCAGGGTCAGGGATACTAAGTATATTACAGTGTGTAAGCAGTTCCCCAGAACTAACAATTGTCCCATCTGAATTGGCAATAGCACCTTATTGAGAAACACAGAGTCCTAAAATTATTTCCTCATAGTCCATAAGCTGAGCCTCTTCTGGAGTCATCCTGAGGGTTAAGGTATTATTTTGGTTCTGTTCTGGATCAGCCTTAGTTAGCTAAGATCTCTAAAACTACTCCAAGGCCTCCTTTCTTAGAGCAGACCCTGAGGTGGAAAACCTGGAGTCATATGCCAGCTCAGACCAGACCAGTCTTTAGGGAAGGAAAACAAAATAGGTTATTTGCTCAGGAAAATCTGCCAAAGTCTCTTGCGCTCTACATCAGAATGAGAAAACTTCCTTTGGCTACACATTCTAGTAATAAACAATCCTCAGTTAAAAAAGCTTTCAGTAGCATAACTAAAAACACAAAGTAAATCTGCAGAAATTGATTTAATACAGTCTTAAAAAGAATTCATATTCTCTTTGCTCATTATTTACTCATTCCATAGTTTCTACAAAAAAGCTCTCCACTTTTTATTCCTATTTTTCATTATCACTTTGGATTCATTTTACTTTCATGTCATGATCCTCTGAAAGAACATACCTGTGATAAGGGACTCATCTACCATAGAATGTCCTTCAATCACACGACCATCCACTGGAAATTTGCCTCCTGGAACCACTTTAATGATGTCTCCACGTTGTACAAGTTCCACATCCACTTGTTCTTCACTGCATACGAGTTAAAATAAAAAGCATTGAGGGGTGCCTGGGTGGTTCAGTCAGTTAAGCGGCTGACTCTTGATATCGGCTCAGGTTGTGATCTTATGCTCGTGAGATTGAGCACTGCATCGGGCTCTGTGCTGAGTGTGGAGCCTGCTTGAGACTCTCTCTCTCTCCCTCTCTCTCTCTCTCTGCCCCTTCCTCCACCCTCTCTCTCAAAATAAATAATTAAAACTTTAAAAAATATTAAGAAAAAATAAAAAGCATTGGGAAAATATGTTTCTCACCCTGATCTTTCCATGCAAGCTTGTTGGTTAATGTCAAGCTTGTAGCTCTGGAACTGCTACCAATGGAAACTAGAACTAACATTTAAGCTAGGAGCTACAATGTTAGTCCTGTTCACTGTTGGGGAATAGTTCAGTATCTGGCACAAAATAGGTACCCTATATGTTTGTTGAATAGTCACTGAATGAATAAATGAAAGCTTTAGAAAATAATGTGATGGCTTTTATTTAAGTAAACAATTTATTTATTGTGTAAATTTGCCTACATAGTTTTATGAATATACAAATGAGAAATACAAAAGAATGAAATCTTAAAAAAAAAAGACTGAAATCTTATCAAGCCTTTAGCTCTAACTTCCAGTTTACAGATAACATAGGAGTTAGAGAACAAGTTAGATGACAACACAAGGAAGCAAAGAGTTAAATTCAGATTGTGTGATATTCTGCAGGACATCACATTGATGGATTCTTCTCTAATAAGTTAATTGCATGGCGGGGGTTGAGGGGGTGGTAGGTGGGAGTAGGAGGGTGGTGGAGAGGGAGGAGGGAGAACAAGAGGGAAGAGCTGTTTTAGATTAAAAGAAACGTGTTAGTCAAATGCATCAACATGTAGAACTTGTTTGATTTTTATTTCAAACAAAGAAACTTTCAACTTTTGGGAGACAACAAGAGAAATGTGAATATAGACTGTATAAGAGATGGTATTAAGGTATTGTTCATTTTGTTAAATGCAATATGGTAGTTAGATACATGAGAATATGTCCTTTTTTAGGAATATTTAGCAGTAAAACAATATGACTGGAATTTAAAATACTACTGCAACAACAGAAAGATATTTAGATGAAGTCTGGCCAAATGTGAATAACTCAAATCTGGGAGATAGATTAGGTGAGTTCATTATACTCTTCTACTTCTGGGTATATTTGATATTTTTTGTAAGAAGTTAAAAAGAGAAGGGGGAAGAATGAAAATAAATACCTTAAGAGAATATTATCAGAGTCAAGAGTTACAATAGTTGCTTCTGTAGCTTGTAGTGAAATTAGCTTGGCAAGAGCCTCTGATGTTTTGCCCTATAAATAAAAAACAAACATGTTAACAATACTAAGGAAGAAAAATCTCAGGTTTTACCTAAAATAAAGATATAATACTTGGGGTGCCTGGGTGGCGCAGTCGGTTAAGTGTCTGACTTCAGCCAGGTCACGATCTCGCGGTCCGGGAGTTTGAGCCCCGCGTCGGGCTCTGGGCTGATGGCTCAGAGCCTGGAGCCTGTTTCCGATTCTGTGTCTCCCTCTCTCTCTGCCCCTCCCCCGTTCATGCTCTGTCTCTCTCTGTCCCAAAAATAAATAAACGTTGAAAAAAAAAATTAAAAAAAAAAAAAAAAAGATATAATACTTAACATTTACCCAAGAGATAATTTTAGGAATATTAATCAGTTCAAATTAGAAAATATTTCACTTCAAAAATATGAAGTATACAAAATATAAAATATATTATTAGGCATAATTTATAAATAAATAATGTAACTTAATAAGAAAAGCATCAAGAACTCAGGTACATGAACAAAGGACATGATTAGGAAATTCATGTAAGAAGAAATTAAATACCTGATATGTGGAAAAATGTTTATCCTTGCTATTAATGGAAGAAATGCAAAAGAAAGCAACTCTATGATACCATTTAATGCATACTAATTTAGCAAGAATTTATACAGGAGTTAATGCCAATGAAGTTGTAGTAAAACTACTTTACTAACATACTCTTGTTGATAAAAAAAATTGTTACAACTTGTAGCATGAGCCATAAAAAGATTTATGCTCTTTACTCATATACTTTATAATTTATCCTAAGATACTAATTCAATAGAAATTACTATTAAACATGAATATGTTTAATGCAAGATTATCTAAAATATAAAACTGGAAACAGTCTAATTGAGAACAAAACAGGAATGGTTTAGTTGAGTGACAGCACAATGATTTGCCAGAATATGATTCAGAAAATACCAAATAATTATCTAGACTGCAAAATGGGGAAAAAGCTGTATAATGTTAAGGATACAAACTGGTATGTACACTATGTTTGCCACTCTAAAATATAAAGGTATCTCGAGTAGAATTAGAAAGTAATTTCCATTATAGTATGGGATTATGGGTGAATATTCTTTCCATCATTATTTTAAATCCTGCGGTCACATCAATTTTCCCATTAACAATGTGATATAAATAAATATTTATCAAATGTCTCTCTGTTTAAATCTCATGTTTAAATGAACATGGATGTACTATACTATCTACAGTATTAATTCCATAAATTTGGTAAATCTTCTAAAGGAAAATTTAACTTAAAATATTACCAAAACAGAAGTACTTCTTTTGTTAACTATATAAATCAATGCATATTTCCAATAATTGGACTCGAAAATATTACAATCATTTATCTACCCAAGATTTTAGCAAACATCACCCGTTCTTACTTTACCTTTGCTATATGTTCCAGCCACCGGCCTAGTGCAATAAAGACAAATAGCATAGGAGGTGTGTCAAAGAAAGTAATAGGGTTTACTTTGGCTCTTTCATACATTGCAACCAGAAGAATAACCAAAGAGTAGGCAAATGCAATGGTGGTTGCCAGCACAATCAGTACATCCATATTTGCAGTTTTATGCTTCAGGGCTCTATACGCCTGAATGTAGAAGTACCAGCCTCCAAAAAACTGTAATACAGAAACAATAATTACTGCTTTTTAAAAAAATGCTGAAATCCAAATGTTTATCTCAGTAACAAAGATAGAGTAATAATGTTCATTTCCTTTGACTTTTATCTAATCCAGCAACACTAAGGAAAGATTTTAAGCTGAAACAATAGTGTCCGTATTTTAGCAGGTATGTGCATGTAGGGATTCAAATTGCTGTAGAAGCTCTTGGCAGCTGTCCTCTATGATCCAATGGATATTCCATAATATAAAGAAAGATAATTCTTGGATTATTCTTTTAGATGCTAGCAAAAACAAGAACTAAGAAAAAAAAAAAGAACTAAGAAAAAAATTACATTTTTGACAAGGGTTTTTTATGGAAAACTCTGTTCCCCCTATCCAAAATTCAACCTAAGTGTATATCACAAGCTACTGGAACTGCTGGCTGTTTTCATTGGTATACATAACTGAGAAGCTTATTTTTCATTAGTATAGAGAAACACACTAAGATTTTCTTAAAATCATCATAACTTTCTATAAGAATCAGAAAAAGGAATAGATTTATTAGATAGAAGTGTTCTACAGTAAAAGTTTATCTCAAAAGAAGAGTTGAAAACATACAGAAAATAATGAACTTCAGTGCTAGGGAGAAATAATAAAAATAATAACATAATATTATAATTGCCACCATTATTTTGGTTTATATAATTAATAATTAAGTAACATTTAATATACTAATGTGAATATAATTAATTTTAATATATTTCATATGGAATATTAAGTGCAAATATAGATAAATAAAATATAATCTATTTTATTATAGCTTTAAATATACAATTATATACAATAGCAGATATGAATGCTAAATTCATATCTAAATATGAATTGAGCTTATTCTCTGCTTTGCCGTTAAATAGTATCTTTAAGAGTTAAATGGAATTTATTATCTACTTTAACCACTCAATTTAAGATTATTTTTATAAAGCATCCACAGCATAAAATGATCCAACTTCTGACTAATACCTGTTTTGCAACTGAAAATAGCCTTTCCTGTCACATTTTGCTGTTTTACATTATTAACATACATCCTTGCTAACATTTCACTTGCCTGTACAGGTACACACAACAAAAAGGATAGCAAATTCATAATGGACAGTCCTGGCAGGATCTGGCGCTCCAGGAACATAGAAGAAGAATGAATGTTGATCATTTCTTCTTGACTCATGCTCTGATTATGGTGAAGAGTTGCAAGATGGTGGTCCATAACCATCATATATATCATCAGCCCCATGACAGGAATACAGAAAAAGAGGCTCACAAGGAAGGACCGTCTCCACCTCACGTAGAAAAGAAAAATCATTTGAATAAGTAGCTTATGGTTAAAGAGTCTACATAGTACAGAGAAATACAAATTGTGACCACTCCACCCGACATAAGGATGCCACTGTAAAAACTAACATGCCAACAGGATGTTAAATTTGTAACAAGGAGTCAAAATCAGTTTTTCACTGACACACCAAAAGCACTTGTTTCTTACTGACACACCAAAAGCACTTACTGTCTTATTTCTCGTTTATGGTCCAGGTGGCTTGCTGACCGATCCTTTTTGACCAAAGAAGCTTCAAAACCTAAGCTCTAAGGAAATTCATGAGAAAACAATTATTTCACTGAATGTATAAATATTATATAGAGAAATTCTAAGTCATGGTATTGTCATTAAGAACAATTCAACTCAATTACTGAGTGCAAGGCACTCTGGGGAATATAAAGATGAAGATGTGCTTCCTTAATTACTTGTGTTTATAATCTTCCTTCAAAGAAATGAATATTTCCCCAATTCTAGTTAATGTCTATCCTACTGCTCTCAAACTAATGATTTAACTCAAGTGCAGCTGCCCTCACTAGAGATTCTCATTACACCAAAAAGTAAGCTAAAGCCTCCACTAAGTGATTTTAGAAAAAAGCAGAATCTGTTACGTGGTCAGGCTGACAGAGTGTTTGATGATCTAATAAAGACAGAATTCAATAGTAAAATCATAAATCTTACATTTAGATAAGAGTCATCCACTAGTATTGATGTACATTAATCATTTCTTCTAAATTTTAGCTTTGACAGCTGTCCATCCCTCCCCCGAACAAGTACAGAAAACTGAATAATAGGCCACAAAAACTAGCACCATATTAAATATATTATTCAAGGCTTTGCATATGTTGGCTTTACTCCTGTTCTATCAGAAAAAAAGAACACGAACAAAAATTTTCTTGAATAAGACAAAGTATTAAAGAAAACTACACATAAGACTCATATGTGCATAGACAGTAACATACACTATATTTTCAACTGCTAAGAAAAATGCTGTCATCTTACATTTGTTGGAAATGTAGCACAGTGAAAAAAGCAACCATGAAATTTGGGGTCAGAAAGAACAGACTCAAATCCCAGCTATGACACTTACTACCTATGTGACTTTGGGCAAGTAACTTAACTTCTCTCAACCTGAGTTCTCCACCACCAAAATGAAGATGACAGCACTGTTGTGAGAATTAAATTAAGAGTTGAAGCTTTGCAATCTTGGAAACTGGCTCAAAGTAGATACTTGATAATGCTAGCTTCACAAGATGTTAATGGTATTATTATCTATAGTAATAGGATCTTATCTGAACTATTAATATCTTCAGATCATGATAACACCAAGGCTATACCACATTAAAGTTTTTAAGGCACTCTCACATGTACTACTACCCACTTAAGATTTATTGAAGAACACAGGATAAATTTGCTACCAAGACAAGAGTTTGGTCTTTTAAATTTCTTACTTTAACTTAAAAATACATCATTTGCAAGGAGAATCAGACCTATTAATACAGAGAGCAATCTGATGGTTGCCAGAGGGGAGGTAGGTGGGAGATGGGTAAAATGGGTGAAGAGGAGTGGGAGATATAGGCTTCCAGTTATGGAATGAGTAAGTCATGGGAATAAAAGGCACAGTATAGGGAATACCGTCAATGGTATTGCAATAACATTGTATGGTGACAGGTGGTAGCTACACTTGTGGTGAGCACAGCATAACTATGGAGTTGTTGAATCACTATGTTGTATACCTTAATGTAACATCATTGTGACAACTATACTCAAATTTAAAAAAAAAATACATCATTTGCTTTGACCTAACAAACAACAAAGCATGTAGCATGATGCTTTGCTTTCTTAGTGATTAATTAATCTTACAACAAATTGTACTTTACTTCCATTTTCTAAATATTTTTAAATGATTTGTGATTCTACCTTCAGTCTGCTCCTGATTAATAGTGCCAACATGCCTTTGCCTAACTCTTCCTGACAAAGACCAAGGAAAAAAAAAAGGGTATAAACACACATTAAATTTGAGACAGATGTTATTGAGAGTAATCAAAAGGGCCAGATCTTGTTCACTGTTTTTATCTGATACAAACCAGAAGTGATTCAACAGAGGGCTGACTGAATAGGTAAGAACACAGAAATGCAAAGTCCTAACACTTACTTCAACTGTATGGATAATATCCCTGGGACCAATAATTTCTGGGTCATACTTAATATGTGCTTTGTTGGTTGCCAAGGCCACAGAACAGTAGAAGATCCCTCTGTGTTTTGTGAGGATAGACTCTATTTTATGTACACAGGAGGCACACGTCATTCCTCTCACCTGTTAAAGACAAAGGTTTTGTTATTCAGAAGTCTACTTTTTCCTCTATTAAACATGACTTGTAACATGGGATTAACACACAAGATCTTATCTGCACTATTAATATACTTTAGAAAATTGTATTAGAATGCTATTTTTATATAAAATTACATTGAACAAAGATATGGTCCCAGCTGCAACAGGTTAAACAGAAAAGGATCTCACTAAGTCTCCCTCCTCCTGTCACTAGTGATAGAGGATTTGACATCTATTGATTCTTGTATTAAATGTCATGCTTCCCTATAGATTTTTTAGCCGTTAGTATTACTTTTAGTGAAGGTTAATGGATGACAAAAGTGTTATACCTTTGTCTAAAAATGCATTTTGCCTTATGTCTTAGGTGAGGTTACAGTTCAGCTGGGTATTAAATTCTAAAATGGAGTAGCAGAACTTCTGGAATGACCGTGTGTGGAGCTCAGCAAATCCTTTTCCCAAAAAGCAATGATAAAATTGGACAAAAGCTTCAAAAAACAACCATTTAAAGACTCTGGTAAATAACTAAAGAGTATAACAGGTAAATAACTAAAGAGTATAACAAATTACAAAGCATTTATTCAAGAATATGTACTGAAAGAATACCAGTAATGGTAAAGATCTTTGAAAATTCTCCCCTCCATAAAAGCAATAAGAAAACTGGAAAAAACAACAAACTTTTTCAGAAACTGAAATTACATAAAAGCTTTCAGCAATACAAGAAGCATTTATTCAAGAGAATCAGATGAAACCCAATGAAACAGCAAGCTATGTGCTATTATATATATTATAATTTTCCTTCTTCTCATCTCCTCCCCTCCAGCTCTGTGGTGGCCATGAAGACCAGCAGCCCACAGTGATGGTGAAAAACAGCATCAGGGAAGCCACCAGAGAGAGCAGAAAATGGTTGTAGCTCCTTCAAAGCCTCATTACTAGGGAACTGTTATTATATGATCTGACTGATGGTTCTCTGAAATATCCCACTTGCAAAGATGTCTGTGTTTGCCCTGACTGGAGCTCAGCGAATTCCCTGGGAGAATTTGTCAAAACAATTCAAGGTAATTATTAATCTTGTGGCTACCTAAGGCAAGGGATAACAGTTGGGGCAAACAATAGGCTAACCAAAAAGCCTAAAAAGGAAAAACTGGGAAGCAAGATATACATAAGAACTCCAACATATTCTAAAAATCTAGAAGGCCATTCATTCACACGCATAGGATTGTACATGTCCAAGACTATGCATACTCAGACCTAAAAGGTCCTAACCTCTCACCTCAGGCTGACCAGTAGACTCTGTAGAAGCAGGAGGTAAAGACTAAGGCAATTGACAACTTCATAGCTTGGTGTTGAAGGCATGCACAGAGATCCTCAGCAAAGACTGGGAGATTTATTGGTTCCAAGTATTTAAGTAAGTCTCTGGCCAATCATTAGCTGACCACTGAGCTAATCAAGCAGAAACTTCAGTGGCCACACATTAACAAAGAATATAAATTTTATAGAATTATTTCATAAACGTCACTAAACAATAACAATGGCAAATAGCAACAACAACAAACCCTAAGGAGTGGAAAATAACTTTATTTCCAGAGTTGCTACATATTTCCAACAAATAATTGTGAGACATGTGATGAAACAAGAAAGTATGGTCCATATAAAGGGAAAAAAGCAATCAACAGAAATTGTCTCTAAGGAAACCCAGACATTGGACTTACTAGACAAAGATGTTAAATCAGGTACTGAAAATATATTCAATGAACTAAAAAAAAAAAACCCATGTCTAAAGAATTAAAGGAAAATATGAGAACAATGTCTAACCAAAAATAGTATCAATAAAGAGAGAGAGATTATTGAAAAGGCCCAATGGACAGTCTGGATTAAAAAGTATAATACCTGAAATGAAAGCATTACTTAGAGGGAAATGTGTAGTTGTAAATGCCAATATTAAAAAATAAGATCTCAAATAAATGACCTAACCTTCCACCTTAAGGAACTAGACAAGAAGAGCAAACTAAACGTAAAGCAAGCAAAAGGGAAGAAAATTAAAAATCAAAGTGGAAATTCACAAAAGAGAGAACAGAGAAAATTAACAAAACCAAAAATTGTTTGTCTGAAAAGGCTGACAAAATTGACAAAATTTGGCTAGACTGAACAAGGAGAAAAAGAAAGAAGACTCAAATGCTTAATATCAAGAATGAAGAGTGACATGAGGTTTCTTTTTTGGGTTGACAAAAATGTTTTAAAATTAGATACAGTGATAATTGCAACTCTGTGGATATACAAAAACTACTGAATTAGGGGAACCTGGGGGGCTCAGTCAGTTAAGCATCTGACTTCAGCTCAGGTCATGATCTCATAGTTCGTGAGTTCAAGCCCCACATCAGGCTCCATGCTCACAGCTCAGAGCCTGGAGCCTGCTTCGGATTCTGCATCTCCCTCTCTCTCTGCCCCTCCCCAGCTCACACTCTGTCTCTCTCTCCAAAATGAATAAACATAAATTTTTTTTTAAAAAAACACTGAATCATACACTTAAAGCATGAGTTTTATGGTATGTGAATAGTATTTCAATAAAGCTATTAATTGTGAGAAGTCTTTAAACAATAAAAGCCCATGGGGGTGCCTGCCTGGATCAGTTGGTGAAGTATGCAGCTCTTGATCTCGGGATTGTGGGTTCAAACCCCGTGTTGGGTGTAGAGATTAATTAAAAATAAAATCTTTTAGGGGCGCCTGGGTGGCTCAGTCAGTTAAGCGGTCGACTTCAGCTCAGGTCATGATCTCGTGGTCCGTAAGTTCGAGTCCCGCGTCAGGCTCTGTGCTGACAGCTCAGAGCCTGGAACCTGTTTCAGATTCTGTGTCTCCCTCTCTCTGACCCTCCCCCATTCATGCTCTGTCTCTCTCTGTCTCAAAAATAAATAAACGTTAAAAAAAAATTTTTTTAATAAAATCTTTTAAAAATTTTAAATATTTAAAATTTTTAAATTTAAAACGTTAATACTACCCAAAGCTATCTACACATTCAATGCAATCCCAATCAAAATTGCACCTGCATTCTTCTCGAAACTAGAACAAGCAATCCTAAAATTCATATGGAACCACAAAAGACCCCGAATAGCCAAAGTAATTTTGAAGACGACCAAAGCGGGAGGCATCACAATCCCAGATTTAGCCTCTACTACAAAGCTGTAATCATCAAGACAGCATCGTATTGGCACAAATACAGACACATAGACCAATGGAATAGAATAGAAACCCCAGAACTAGACCCACAAAAGTATGGCCAAGTAATCTTTGACACAGCAGGAAAGAATATCCAATGGATAAAAGACAGTCTCTTTAACAAATGGTGCTGGGAGAACTGGACAGCAACATGCAGAAGGACGAAACTAGACCACTTTCTCACACCATTCACAAAAACAAACTCAAAATGGATGAAGGACCTGAATGTGAGACAGGAAACCATCCAAACCCTAGAGGAGGAAGCAGGAAAAGACCTCTCTGACCTCAGCCGTAGCAATTTCTTACTTGACACATCCCCAAAGGCAAGGGAATTAAAAGCAAAAATGAACTACTGGGACCTCATGAAGATAAAGAGCTTCTGCACAGCAAAGGAAACAATCAACAAAACTAAAAGGCAACCAATGGAATGGGAAAAGGTATTTGCAAATGACATATAGGACAAAGGGCTGGTATCCAAAACCTATAAAGAGTTCACCAAACTGCACACCCAAAAAACAAATAATCCAGTGAAGAAATGGGCAGAAGACATGAATAGACACTTCTCTAAAGAAGACATCCAGATGGCCAACAGGCACATGAAAAGATGCTCAACGTCACTCCCCATCAGGGAAATACAAATCAAAACCACACTCAGATACCGCCTCATGCCAGTCAGAGTGGCTAAAAGGAACAAATCAGGAGACTATAGATGCTGGAGAGGATGTGGAGAAATGGGAACCCCCTTGCACTGTTGGTGGGAATGCAAACTGGTGCAGCCGCTCTGGAAAACGGTGTGGAGGTTCCTCAAAAAATTCAAAATAGATCTATCCTATGACCCAGCAATAGCACTGCTAGGAATTTATCCAAGTGATACAGGAGTGCTGATGCATAGGGGCACTTGTATCCCAATGTTTATAGCAGCACTTTCAACAATAGCCAAATCATGGAAAGAGCCTAAATGTCCATCAACTGATGAATGGATAAAGAAATTGTGGTTTATATACATAATGGAATACTAGGTGGCAATGAGAAAGAATGAAATATGGCCTTTTGTGGCAACGTGGATGGAACTAGAGTGTTATGCTAAGTGAAGTAAGTCATACAGAGAAAGACAGATACCATATGGTTTCTCTTATGTGGATTCTGAGAAACTTAACAGAAGACCATGGGGGAGGGGAAGGAAAAAAAAAAGGTTAGAGAGGGAGGAAGCCAAAGCATAAGAGACTCTTAAAAACTGGAACAAACTGAGGGCTGATGGGGGGTGCGAGGGAGAGGAGGGTGGGTGATGGGCACTGAGGAGGGCACCAGTTGGGATGAGCACTGGGTGTTGTATGGAAACCAATTTGACAATAAATTTCATATTAAAAAAAATTTTTTTTAATAAATAAAAAATAAAAACCTACCCATTCTTTTTAATAGCTGCTTCATATCTCACTGCATGGACATATCATAATTTACGTATCTAGTCCCCAGTGATTGACATTTAGGTTTTTCCTATCTTTTGCCATATTAAAAAAACAGGGGGTGCTTGGGTGGCTCAGTTGGTTGAGCACCCAACTCTTGATTTCATCTCAGGTCATGATCCCAGGGTCATAGGATTAAGCCCTGCTTCGGGCTCTGCACTGAACGTGGAACCTGCTTAAGATTCTCCCTCTCCCTCCCTCCCTCCCCCCACCCTGCTCTTTCTCTCTCTCTCTCCCTCTGCCCTACTACCCCACTACCACTCTCTGTCTGTTGCTCTAAAAAATTAATTAATTAATTAATTAAGTCTTGGGGCACCTGAGTGGCTCAGTCGGTTGAGTGTCCAAGTCTTGATTTAGGCTCAGGTCATGATCCCAGGGTCACAGGATCAAGCGTCCCATTGGGCTCCTCACTGAGTGTGGAGACTGCCTGACATTCTCTCTTCCTCTGTCTGTCTCCCTTTGCCCCCTCCCCATCTCCCCCTCTTGTACTCTCTCTTAAAAAAATACTATAATGAACATCCTTGCACACATGTCATTTCATACATATGGTATGGAACTATGTCTGTAGGATAACTTCCTATGAGTATAAAAGGCAAAGGATATGTACAATTTTCCTTTTGATAAATATTGCCAAATTCCCCTGTTGAGAGCTTGTATCAGTTGACCCTCCACCAGCAATATATGAGAGGTAACACAATGTTAACAAAATTGTTTTTTATCTTTACCAATCTAATAGATGAAAAAGGGCATTTCAATGCAGGTTTAATTTGCTTTATTCTTATAACAAGTGAGGGTGAAGATATTTTCATGTGTTTAAAGTGGTAATGTTTTGGACTGTCTGTGAACTGTCAGTTCATATCCTTTACTATCTCTCTTTTGAGTTGCTGGTTCTTATTGATTTACAACAGTTCTTTGTATATTAAGAAAATTAACCTTCATCTATGATAAGAAATAAAGTTTTTTACCTGTTTTTTGACTTCATTTATGGCGTTTTTCCATCCAAAAAGAAATTTTTATGTACATGAATTTATCTATCATTTCTTTTTGGGTTTGTATGATATTTAGAAAGGCGATTTACACTCTGATATTATTTTTTAAGTGATAGATCAGATGTTATTACTGAGAAAAGCTGGGAAAAGCTTCATAGATAGGGGTGCCTGGGTAGCTCAGTTGGTTAAGCGTCTGACTTCGGTTCAGGTCATGATCTCACAGTTTGTGGGCTCGAGCCCCGTATCAGGCTCTGTGCTGACAGCTTGGAGCCTGGAGCCTGCTTCAGATTCTGTGTCTCCCTCTCTCTCTGCCCCTCCCCAACTTGTGCTCTGTCTCTCTCTCTCTCTCTTAAAAATAAACATTAAAAAAATTTGTTTTTAAAGATTCACAGATATTCCCTACTAGTTTTGCAACTTTATGAATCTAAAATTATTCACACAACAGACTTATGTATAGTAAAACAAATACACTAAAATGTTAATAGAGAATCTAGGTGGTGTGTACAAGGGTGTCCATTGTATAATTCTTTAGATTTTCTTGATGTCTGAAGTTTTTATACTAAAATACTGGGAAAAGGGCACTAAATACTTCTTGTAATTTCATGGTTTTATTTTTTATATTCAAATTTTTGATTGAGCTGATACTAATTTTGGTACAGGGTTAAATTTTTTGTTTTAATTGTTTAAGGTATACAAATAAAATTCAATTTGCTGGATTGGAGAAAATGACCATTGTAAACCAATATGCTTTCCACCTGGTTTTTTTACTTCATTTACAAAATTTCAGTCTTCAATGCATCTGAATCTTTTCTTTTCTATGCTGATAGGATCATACTATATTTTAAAAGTCGGTTTTTATTTATTTATTCAAACCTAATTCTTCTTTGTTGGTTCTTAATAAACATATGATTATCTCTTATATTCCAGGCTTAAAGGCCACCATTAAGTCATATCTTATCCTTCTATTTTCCAGTTTCCTTAATTTTCCTTTTATTCTTTATTTTCCCAACCCTTAAATAACTTCGGAACTATTTTCGGAATCTTTCCCCCGAGTTTTTCCTGGAAATTTTATTAATTACACAAAAATGATTACTTACAACAAGTTCCAAAACACCATCTCCTTCATCAGCATTTTCTATCATAGTGGCTCCAAATCCAAGCTCTCGGATGAACTCAGCTATCACTGGGGGTTGTATAACAGCAGGATTATATCTTACTTCTGCCTTGCCAGCCATCAGAGCCACAAGTACAGAATATATTCCTGGAAGCATTGATAAGAAAAATAACTGAGATAATATCCTTATAAAAAGAGGAACGTTATAATAATTTCTTCATTTGTGAAAGGATTAAAGTGAGTCTAGAAAAAATTATTACTTAAGTGTTATACAGTCTTGAACCTAAACCAAATAAAACTAGTTGAAAGAGGGCCTTATTTTCTGAAACTTTTTATTATGGACAATTTCAATTATACATATACAAAAGAGAACAACATAATAAACTTTATATAACCACCACCCAGTTTCAACAATTATCAATAATACTGGGGCTGATCCTGTTTCATCTATATTCCTATCCTCTTACTTACTGCACTCTACTCTGATGATTTTGAAGCAAAACCCACATAACATATCATTTCACATGTAAATATTTAAATATGTATCTCTAAAAGACTCTTCTCTCAAAAAAAAAATCCATAATACCATTATCACACCTGAAGTAAGTCCTCAATATCACCAAATATCCATGCAGAATTCACATTTCCAGAATTGTCTTATAACTGTTTATTTAACACAGTTGTTTTTTTGAAATGGGATCCAAATCAGACCCATCAATTGCAACAGGTTGAGACCTTAACATGTAATTATAGAGCATTTGTAGAAACTAATAAGACCTAGAGAAAGGAACTCATGCACTTAAGGAAATCACTGCAATTATAGTAAGGAATCTAAGAATGTACCAACATGCATATTATAACAATATCAAATAAAAGTCATTTCTTAAGATTATCCAATTTTACTGTCTGGCACACACTAATATAAAGTGCTCTTATTCCTAGGGAGAAAGTGCCATACAACTTGTTAACAGAACAAAGAAGTTCATTTTATGGCAGTCATCCTGTTTTCTCATGCAAGCCTTTTATTAACAACCATCCTACTTCTCTAGGCCAGCTGTTGATGTCATTTCTAGGAAGAAAATTAATTCTGCATAGCAAAAATGACAGCTCTTTCTACGAATCTGTGGCACTTGGTGGCTACCTGACAGGAAATGGGGATCAACAGACCATAGGTCAACTGTGGAGTTTGATAAAAAGAAAATAATATTAATTTAATCATAGTTTTAAATAAGAAAACAGAGAACCTATATAATCTAAGTTTTCTATATAAAGTACTTACACTCTGGGCTTTGTGGATACCAAATAATTCAGAGGATCAGCTCATAGGAAAGTGTCAGTAAAAGGAGTAGGGTATAAAGAAAGTAGGAAAAATCTTTTTGTTTCAGTGGATATAATCTATAGCCAAATAGAAATAGAAGGGAAAATCTGACTTTTCAAAAATAGGTTTCATACTTACATAAATTATGGATAATTTTTAAGCTCTTACTTTAAATTATAATTAGAACTCTATTCATTTTCAGAAATATAATGCAAACTAAACTTAGAGATGACCAGTGTTACTTAGTTTTTAAAAAAGTGAATATAGTGATCCCAGCTAGGCTAATGGTATTCCTAATTGGGTAAAGAAGTGATAAAGGGGAGAGTGGGGAGTAACTAGAAGAATCAGCACAACGAATTTTTAAAAAAAGATTCATAATTGGTATAGGCATTGCTTGTCTCATGAAAAAGGCTATTTCTGAATTGCCCAAACATAGTTGGTTCTGAAATTAAACAGGAACCTTACAAACTTCTTTTGCTTTCATATGTTTGCAACCTCCCTCCTTCCCTGTTTTAATCAATTGAAGTGTAATATAAGCTTTAGCCTCAACTGCATTCTAATTAGATAGAATGAAGACTGAAATGACATGTAAATACGACACAATGCAGATAAGGTTAATAATGGAATTGCCTCTGTATAACATACATTTTGTTATAAAATTCTGGCCTTTATATAAAAGGTGATTCTATGGGCCACAGGTCTGTATTATTATTATATACTGTGAGTTATTTCCCCACAATAGAGGGAATAAGCTGATACTAATCTTATTTATTTGGCCCTTGTGACTAACAGCATGTATTAAGAAACCTGGAACTAGGGCTGGTGAAGTACCAAACCTATGATTTCAGTTTCATTAAACATAACCGCATATATCTATGGCTAACAAATCTTATGCCACAGTATGAAGTTTTATATGAATATGGCTTCAAACTTATAAGGTAAAACATTTGGGTATGACTGAATAAAAAAAAGTACGCTGTAAATTTTCTAAGATTTTGTAACCTAGCATTAAAATTTATCACAATAACTTTTTAACATTTTTACTGCAAAGATCAGTGATCATACTGTTGGAAGAGAATAATATAATTCTAAACAAACTTGGTTTTGATCTGGTTGGTTCAAGTATAGTAATATTGAAACTTATGGACTGTAGTTATTTTTAAGCATATCTTTATCAGAAAATTTGTATGTTTTTCTTAAAATCCATTGCAACCAAGGTCCATAGAGAATAGTAAACTTAAACATGTATTTCCTTCTGCTATTTTCCTACACATTTCATTGATGTTAAAATGTGATCATGAGGTAAACAAGATAGGAACCATATCTAAGGGAACAGAACACAAAAACTGGCTGTCAGAGAGTCAAGGTTGTCCTGCACATCACTGATATAGAGGACTTCATAAGGCCTTGGCAGGAATCACAAAAATTGTTACTAAACACCTGAAAGATCAAAAAAGGACAGTGTTCAATTCAGCACACAAAAAAACAGGCTTCAAAAGTGTCTCACCTTCTTCTCGTCTTAAATTCCGTTCAATGTTTGCTACACAGGAAGCACAAGTCATACCAGTGACCTGTATATAACACTTAGACGAAGGCTTTACTTCCCCATCCTGAATTGGTGTCATTGTTTTAGTATAAAATTCATTAGTTGAGGTCAAAAGCGGCATTTCTGATGAGGTCTGAGCTATTATTACCAATGGCTCATTTGCATCTGGTAGACAGGGAAAGATTCTTTTCATTTAAGATATTCTTTAGTTGCATCCTTGTCATTCATCACAATCCACACCTCCAGGTACTGTCAATCCATTCGTTTAAAACCAGCATGGACTTTACACTTTCTAGGAAGTGACTTCAAATATTGCCCATCCCAGTTCTTTGGATCGGAACTAACTGAATAAACAAAACTTTGGTTATACCAAGTTCTTCTAGCTGTTTTCTCTACTGAAAACCCCAGATAAAGAGTAGTTGTTAATGGGCAGCTCTTATTTTTATAATGAATTTTTATCACCATGTTAATGATTTGCATACTACATTAAAGCAATTCATGATACAGTAAGTGGAACAAAAAAGCAATTTACAAAACAGCATTGCGGTATGATGTCATTTAAAAAGTTTTTGTGTATATGTATATATGAGACTAGGCATAAGAAAATCTGGGAGGCTACGTTCCAAAACATTAATGGTGGCTACTTCTGGGGAATGGGGTTAAGGCAGGAACAGAATGACAAACACACACATTTTCTCTACAGACACTTCTGTATTGTTTGAATTTTAAACACTAATATATGGTATATTTTTTTCATTTTTAATTTTGTTAAATATTTATTTTTGAAAGAGAGAAAAAGACACAGAGCACGAGTAGAGGAGGGCAGAGTGAAGAGGGAGACACAGAATCCGTAGCAGGCTCCAGGCTCTAAGCTGTCAACACAGAGCCTGACTTGTAGCTCGAACCCATGAACTGTGAGATCATGACCTGAGTCGAAGTCAGTCCCTTAACCGACTAAGCCACCTAAGCCCCCTTATGGTATTTTTTAAATTAAAATGTCTTTGTGGACAATGGAAGAAAAGACAAGGAGAAAGTCAGCAGTAACCTTCATTTTGTGCAAAGGAATATTTGGAAAATCTCTCCAAAGAATGTTTATGCACTGTGGAACAATGGGAAGCTCCTATCATCCAGAAATTCCCCTGCAGTCTCAGAAAATCTGCTATTCTGTTTTAAGTTTATCCACTGAAGTATTAATCAACTCTAAGAAGGGAAAAGTTATTCTCTCCAGCACACCCGTGCACATGCAAAGAAGCTCAAGATGTTATACTCTCCTGCAGCGATAAAGAGGAAAAGAAGTGATGTGTAAATTTCCAGGTACACCTATCTAACTTGTTATTTATTCCCCTTGGGCAAAAAAACTGGTTCAGGTCTATTTAGCTAACCCACAGAGGAATCCCTGCATAGAAGAGTTGGTTTCCATATGCCAAAGAGGACATCTTTTGCAGAAACTTTAAAAAAAGCCTAACCATTTTCCTAATAAATAATGATCCATACTTCCCAAATCAGTATAATAATGGCTGTTAAATTTTAATGCACACACAATAACCTGGGGGATTTTCTTAAAATACAGGTTCTGATTCAGGACATTTAGGATGGGGCCTGAGATTCTGCACTTCCACCACATTCCCAGGTGATGGCACTACAGCCAGTCTGGATATAGTAAAGGACATTGATCACAACTGACTAGATACTTCCAATTCCAAAATTAGTCAACCTCTGGTCTTAAGAAAATCAATTTTGAAAACTATACTCATTCATTCAGATTATGAGAGCATTATTTAGAACTCAGTAAAATTTACCAACTACTACTGTTATCTTAAAGATTTCAAAAAGGAAGCTCATTTGCCCAAAGGAAATAGCTTTGGCTTTTAAAAATAAAACATTATTTCAATCCAGCCAGGAGTTTATTTCATTCTCTCATAATTACTATCAAGACTTCATATTGAAGTCTTAGTGTCTAAACACTAAAAAAAAGTTTATACTGCTAGTTACTTTAGGTCTTGTTCCAGAGTAATTCCGTTATTTCAGGTACCAGAGATAACCTATAATAAAATCTGCAATTTTCACACTCTGGAAGGATAGTACTAAATTAAAATAAGTCATGGAGATACTCCCTTTTAGCTACCTTCGCATGACCGCTCAACAAAGATCCATAAAATTGTGCCCTTTATACCCCAGTGAGTGTGACAAACAAAAGAGCAAAAACTTCGATCTGCCACAGCAGAAGTGCAGGTGTTAAAAAGCCACACTGAATTAAATGGCTACTCTTCTTCAATTAGATTTTCTATAGCCTGTAGCAACACTACTTATGCTTAAGTGAATTCAAAAGGAAGGAAGGTTGACTTCCCTGCACTCGAGGCAATAATCAGAAAAGATTCCAAAAATTTCAAGAAAGGGTTTCCAATCTAATCCTTATAACTAGGATCAATGTGTGAATATGAAGAACACATAATCAGAAAATAAATTAAAAAGAATTTAAAACATCATTTCTGCAATGCACTCTCAAATGACTCAGAAAAAGTGTGTGTGTGTGTGTGTGAAGAGAGAAAGAGAATAAAACAAATGTAAAATATTGACAACCAGGGAATGTGAGAGAAATTGGTAAACAGGAATTTTTTGTATTGCTCTTGTAGCTTTTCTGTAAGTTTGAAATTAAAAATAACAAAGTTAAAAAAAGGAAAAGAATTTGAGGGTTTTTTTTTTTTTGCTTTAATTGGTTAATGAAGACTTAACTTCATATTTGTCTTTTTAAGAGAATGATGAGATTGATGGTCATGATAAAAATATACCTCCCATGCAAGGGTGGTTCCATATTTGCAAGTCAACCAATGTGATCCATCACATCAATACAAGAAAGGATAAAAACCATATGATCACTTCAGTAAATGCAGAAAAAGCATTTGACAAAGTACAACATCCATTCATCATAAAAACCCTCAAAAAAGTAGATCTAGAGGAAAAATACCCCAACATAATAAATGCTTTATATGAAAAACCCACAACATCATACCCTATGGTGAAAAACTGAGAGACTTTTTCCCCTAAGATCAGGAACAAGACAACGATGTTTGTTCTCACCACTTTTATTCAAAATAGTACTGGAAGTCCCAGCCACAGCATCAGACAGCAGAAAGAAATAAAAGGCATCCAAATTGGCAAGGAAGAAGGAAAACTTTCACTGTTTGCAGAAGACATGATACTATAGAGAAAACCCTACAGTCCACCAAAAAACTACTAGAACTGATAAATGAATTCAGTAAGGTTGTAGGATACGAAATCGATGTACAGAAATCTGTTGCATTTCTATACACCAATAATGAAGCAGCATAAAAACAAATTAAGAAAGCAATTCCATTTACAATTGCATCAAAAATAATAAAATACCTAGGAATAAACTTAACCAAACAGGTAAAACACCTGTACTCTGAAAACTATAAAATATTGATGAAAGAAATAGAAAACAACACAAAGAAATGGAAAAACATTCCATGCCCACGGACTGAAAGAATAATGTTAAAATGTCTATACTACTCAAAGCAATCTTACACATTCAATGCAATCCCTATCAAAATACACATATTTTTCACAGAACTAGAACAAACAATCCTATAATTTGTATAGAATCACAAAAGACCCTGACGAGTCAAAGCAATCTTGAAAAAGAAAAACAAAACTGGAGGTATCACAATACCATACTTCAAGTTATATTACAAAGATGTAGTAAGAAAAACAGTATGGTACTGGCACAAAAATAGACATACAAATCAACAGAAAAGAATAGAAAGCCCAGAAATAAACCCACAATTAAATGGTCTATCAATCTCTGACAAAGGAGGAAAGAATATGCAATGGAAAAAAGACAGTATCTTCAACAAATGGCATTGGAAAAACTGGACAGCTACACACATAAGAATGAAACTGGACCACTTTCTTATACCATACACAAAAATAAATTCAAAATGGATGAAAGACCTAAATGTGAGACCTGAAACAATAAAAATCCTAGAAGAGAACACAAGTGGTAACTTCGCTGACAATGGACATAGCAACTTTTTTCTAGACATGTCTCCTGAGGCAAGGGAAACCAAATGAACAATAAGTAATTGAGACTACATCAAAATAAAAAGCTTCTGCACAGCGAAGGAAACAATCAACAAAACTAAAAGGCAACCTACAGAATGGGAGAAGAGATTCGCAAATGGCATACATGATAAAGCGTTAGTGTCCAAAATCTATAAAGACTTATCTAACTCAACACCCAAAAAACAAATAATCCAATTACAAAATGGGAAGAAGACATGAACAGACATTTCTCCAAAGGCGACACAGAGATGGCCAACAGACAGATGAAAAGATGCTCATCATCATTTACCATCAGGGAAATGAAAATCAAAACTACAATGAGGTATCACCTTACACCTGTCAGAATGGCTAAAATCAACAACACAAGAAACAACAGATGTTGGCAAGGATGTGGAGAAAGGGGAACCCTCCTGCACTGTTGGTGGGAATGCAAACTGGTACAGACACTGTGGAAAACAGTACGGAGGTTCCTCAAAAATTAAAAATAGAATTACCCTATGATCCAGAAATTGCACCACTATGTATTTACCCAGAGGATACAAAAACACTAATTCAAAGGGATACATGCACTCCAATGTTTACAGCAACATTATTTACAATATCTAAATTATGGAAACAGGCCAAGTATCCACTGATTGATGAATGGATAAAGAATGTGTGGTATATATATACAATGGAATTTTAGCCATAAGAAATGAAATCTTGCTATGTGCAATGACATGGATGGAGCAAGAGAGTATAATGATAAGGGAAATAAATTTGTCAGACAAAGACAAATACCATATGATTTCACTCATGTGTGGAATTTAAGAAGCAAAATAAATGAAGAAAGGGACAAAAAAGAGACAAATTAAAAAGAGACTCTTAATTATAGAGAATAAACAGTTGGTTACAGAGAGGGTGTTGGGAGGATGGGTTAAGTAGGTGATGGGGATTAAGGAGTGTACTTGTGATGAGCACCAGGTGAAATATGAATTGTAGAATCACTATATTTTACACCTGAAACTAATATAACACTATGTTAACTATGCCGGAATTAAAATGTTAAAAAATTAAATTAAAAAAAGAATTCACCAATGAAGAAAGAAAACACCTCACATTTTTCTCACTGTCTCTTTTAACTTTTACAATCCACCCAGGATTAGAATGACATAAAGACAAAATGTGCCAACCCCTCTCTGTCTGGGAAGAGGTTATAGTGATAGACTGTGAGGCCAGATCAGCACTGACAATGACATTCAGAAAATGGGTAGCCACCATTCTGATGGCATTTTAAACTATGATCTCTAGAAGAAATATAGAATGCAGTCATTTGATATCAACCTTTTATCGTAAAAATATGGGTCACCATAGTCACAACTTTATCAGTTCTTTTATGGCGACCCTCATTGTGCCAAGGTTTTTTACCTATTCATGATGGCCTTTAATGTGTTTGTTATGACCCCTAACACATGTAAGGCACATAACAAGCTCCTAATAATTATTCATTGAACAATTAATTCCTGGGACCCTTGAGTTGGTTGAGGTAAA
The DNA here is from genome assembly GCF_018350155.1 of Leopardus geoffroyi. Classification (NCBI taxonomy): domain Eukaryota; kingdom Metazoa; phylum Chordata; class Mammalia; order Carnivora; family Felidae; genus Leopardus; species Leopardus geoffroyi. The sequence continues at coordinate 63,619,198 of NC_059343.1, read as the reverse complement.
AACCATTGTTAAGAGTTAATGAATATGTTGTATTCATGGATCCTGAGGGCTAGGTAGATGACAGACATAGTACTACTAGAGACTATCAAGTACTCTTGAATTCCACTTACTAGTCTGACCAAAATTTCTCCTATTGCTCGAGTTCATCTTTGAAGCCATGTAAGGTAGTTGGAAAGTTGTTTTTACTCTGCTCACATCGGTTATATAAAAATTCTTTTTTTGAGAGAGAGAAAGAGAGAGGGTGCAAGTGAATGAGAGGCAGAGAGAGAGAGAGAGAGAATCCCAGGAGGGGCAGAGAAAGAGGGGGCCGGGGAGAGAGACAGAGAGAGAGGGAGAGAGAGAAAGGGAGAGAGAGAGAGAAACAGGGCTCACTCAAAGCGGGGCTCATGCTCACCCAAAGCAGGGCTTGTGGTCAATCATAGTGGGCTCGAGCTCACCCGAAGTGGGGCTCAAGCTCACCTAAAGCGGGGCTCCACAACACCCAATGTGGGACTCGAACTCACCTACCATGATATCATGACCTGAGCCAAAGTCAGATGCTTAACAACTGAGCCACCTAGGCACTCTGTTACATAAAAATTCTTAAATGCCATTTTAAATTGTATCATTTCATATTATATCATTGTATTAAATGAAAAATGTTAATATAGATTTAATTCAGAGTTTATTTACAGAGGTCCATGCAGCAAATTATTTACACCAGTGCTTCTAAAACTTCAATGCACGTATGAATTACCTGGAGAGCTTATGAAAATCAAAATGTAGATTTTTATTTAATGGGTGTGCAGTGGGTCAGAGAGTCTACAGTTCTATCAAGCTCCCAGAGATGCTGCCGCTACTGCTGCTCTGTGAACCATTTTCAGCTGCAAAAATACAGACCCAAATGAATAGGACAAATGCCATTTTGGGGGTCCAGTCTAAATGTCTGTGAGATCCCTGCTTACAATAATACCAGATGCCAGATTTGACTGTAAAAAAATATTTCACTTTTATACTATATGTGGTATGAGTTGATATGATTTGAGTTCCTATATTTAAGAGGCATAGGCATAGAAATATCACAGTGTAAGTAACTTGTTTGATTGATATTGATGTAAGCCAAACTTACTTATATGATGTCCATAATGCATTATGTATGGCAAAGTATTTTAGTTTAATAGAAACTGAAGAATAATTCAACATTATGGGTTAGCAAAATGTTAATCAATTTCAAATACTGTCATTTTGAAAATTTTAAAAATTATAAGCAATGACTGACACAACTAAATTTTGTCAAAACTAATCTTATTCATTTTTTATGGCTACCTGATATGGTTTCACTTCAATATTTCCAATTAAAATTATGCTTCTACATCCGGATGGCCAACAGGCACATGAAAAGATGTTCAGTGTCGCTCCTTATCAGGGAAATACAAATCAAAACCACACTCAGGTATCACCTCACGCCAGTCAGAGTGGCCAAAATGAACAAATCAGGAGACTATAGATGCTGGAGAGGATGTGGAGAAACGGGAACCCTCTTGCCCTGTTGGTGGGAATGCAAATTGGTGCAGCCGCTCTAGAAAGCAGTGTGGAGGTTCCTCAGAAAATTAAAAATAGACCTACCCTATGACCCAGCAATAGCACTGCTAGGAATTTACCCAAGGGATACAGGAGTACTGATGCATAGGGGCACTTGTACCCCAATGTTCATAGCAGCACTCTCAACAATAGCCAAATTATGGAAAGAGCCTAAATGTCCATCAATTGATGAATGGATAAAGAAATTGTGGTTTATGTACACAATGGAATACTACGTGGCAATGAGAAAAAATGAAATATGGCCTTTTGTAGCAACGTGGATGGAACTGGAGAGTGTGATGCTAAGTGAAATAAGCCATACAGAGAAAGACAGATACCATATGGTTTCACTCTTATGTGGATCCTGAGAAACGTAACAGGAACCCATGGGGGAGGGGGAGGAAAAAAGAAAAAAAAAAAAAAAAAGAGGTTAGAGTGGGAGAGAGCCAAAGCATAAGAGACTGTTAAAAACTGAGAACAAACTGAGGGTTGATGGGGGGTGGGAGGGAGGAGAGGGTGGGTGATGGGTATTGAGGAGGGCACCTTTTGGGATGAGCACTGGGTGTTGTATGGAAACCAATTTGACAATAAATTTCATATAATAAAAAATAAAAAAATAAAAAAATAAAATAAAAATAAAATAAAATTATGCTTCTGGTTTCATAATTATTTCCTTTTGCAATTATGGATTTTCTATACTTTGTTCAAATTTTTAATACTGGAGGCTTTTCAACAGTTCAGTATTCTATATTAATTTTCTAATAAGGAATTATGTATCTCTCTTTTAGAGCAAAATCATTCTGGTCTTTTGAGATTTTCTTTATTAAAGTAAGAATTCTATGGCACAAAAACAGACACATAGACCAATGGAATAGAATAGAAACCCCAGAACTAGACCCACAAACGTATGGTCAACTCATCTTTGACAAAGCAGGAAAAAACATCCAATGGAAAAAAGACAGCCTCTTTAACAAATGGTGCTGGGAGAACTGGACAGCAACATGCAGAAGGTTGAAACTAGACCACTTTCTCACACCATTCACAAAAATAAACTCAAAATGGATAAAGGACCTGAATGTGAGACAGGAAACCATCAAAACCTTAGAGGAGAAAGCAGGAAAAGACCTCTCTGACCTCAGCCGTAGCAATCTCTTACTCGACACATCCCCAAAGGCAAGGGAATTAAAAGCAAAAGTGAATTACTGGGACCTTATGAAGATAAAAAGCTTCTGCACAGCAAAGGAAACAACCAACAAAACTAAAAGGCAACCAACGGAATGGGAAAAGATATTTGCAAATGACATATCGGACAAAGGGCTAGTATCCAGAATCTATAAAGAGCTCACCAAACTCCACACCCGAAAAACAAATAACCCAGTGAAGAAATGGGCAGAAAACATGAATAGACACTTCTCTAAAGAAGACATCCGGATGGCCAACAGGCACATGAAAAGATGTTCAGCGTCGCTCCTTATCAGGGAAATACAAATCAAAACCACACTCAGGTATCACCTCACGCCAGTCAGAGTGGCCAAAATGAACAAATCAGGAGACTATAGATGCTGGCGAGGATGTGGAGAAACGGGAACCCTCTTGCACTGTTGGTGGGAATGCAAATTGGTGCAGCCGCTCTGGAAAACAGTGTGGAGGTTCCTCAGAAAATTAAAAATAGACCTACCCTATGACCCAGCAATAGCACTGCTGGGAATTTATCCAAGGGATACAGGAGTACTGATGCATAGGGGCACTTGTACCCCAATGTTCATAGCAGCACTCTCAACAATAGCCAAATTATGGAAAGAGCCTAAATGTCCATCAACTGATGAATGGATAAAGAAATTGTGGTTTATATACACAATGGAATACTACGTGGCAATGAGAAAAAATGAAATATGGCCTTTTGTAGCAACGTGGAGGGAACTGGAGAGTGTGATGCTAAGTGAAATAAGCCATACAGAGAAAGACAGATACCATATGGTTTCACTCTTATGTGGATCCTGAGAAACGTAACAGGAACCCATGGGGGAGGGGGAGGAAAAAAGGAAAAAAAAAAAAAAAAAAGAGGTTAGAGTGGGAGAGAGCCAAAGCATAAGAGACTATTAAAAACTGAGAACAAACTGAGGGTTGATGGGGGGTGGGAGGGAGGAGAGGGTGGGTGATGGGTATTGAGGAGGGCACCTTTTGGGATGAGCACTGGGTGTTCTATGGAAACCAATTTGGACAATAAATTTCATATATTATAAAAAATAAAAAAAAAATAAATAAATAAATAAAAAAAAAAATAATAAAGTAAGAATTCTAGGTGGCAATGTAAAATGGGTCAACCACTTTGGAAAAGTATGGCAATTCCTGAAAAAGTTAATCCTATTCACCCTATGACCCAGAAATTGCACTCTTAGGTATATGCTCAGGAGAAATAAAAACATACATTCAAGTAAAAACTCATACACAAATGTTCATAGCAGCATTATTCTTAAAAGCCAAGGATGGAAATAACTTTCCAAATTTCCACCAACTGTTGAATGGAGAAACAAAATTTTATATACATACATATTACATATATATATATATTAGCAGTGACTGCTAATGGGTACAGGGTTTCTTCTGCAGGTGATATAAATGTTATAAAATTAGATAGTGGTAACGGCTGCAAAACTCTGAATATATTAAGAACCACTGGATTGTATACTTTTAAAAGGGTGAATTCTGGGACACCTGGGTGGCTTAGTCAGTTAAGTGTCTGACTCTTGATTTTTCGGCTCAGGTCACGATCCTAGGGTCATGGAATCAAGCTGTGCATGGGGCTCCGCACTGAGCACGCAGCCTGCTTGAGACTCTGTCTCTCCCTCTGCTCCTCTCCCCAACTCTCTCTCTAAATTAAAAGAAAAAAAATTTTTTAAGAAAAAAAATTTAAGGGTGAATTTTATGACATACAAACTGTATCTTGACATTAAAAAGTGAGAATTCTATAATTTCTACCATTTGTCATGAATATGAAAATCAAGAATAGTTAGTATGTCTCTGGGTCCTCTTCCACTGATATTTATCTACCATAATAATTTGAGCATGTGTTTAATATAAATTTTTATGCTTCTCAGTTTTATTGAGCTTGAAAAACAAATATTGTTACTTGATATCCTTCATTCTGATCAGAATTGCAAAAGTTAATAACATGATCTAGAAATTAGTTATACAACTTTTCTATTTTATTTACAGCAAGAAATTTCATTAGGGCATTTCGAGTTTAATTCAAGGCTAGATTATATTGTAGTTTAAAACAACAAGTGGGGCACCTGGGTGGTTCAGTCAGTTAAGCTTCCCACTTTGGCTCAGGTCATGATCTCACAGTTCGTGGGTTTGAGGTTCACTTTAGGCTCTGTGCTGACAGCTCAGAGCTTGGAGCCTGCTTCACATTCTGTGTGTCCCTCTTTCTCTACCCCTCCCCCACTCATGCTGTCTCTCTCCTTCAAACATAAATAAACATTAAAAATAAATAAATAAAAATAAATAAAACAACAAGTTCATATAGGCAAATTCCATGCACTATTCATTTTTGGTTTCAGTTCAAGGTAAGAGCTGTCAGGAAATAGAAAGACTTTGAGGCAGTTCAAGAGTCAGTTTCATTTGAATGCCTAAATTTAAAACTACAGTTAAAATTCTATTATTTATTTCTACCTTTTTTCTTTTCAAAATAGCATTTGCTTCTCCCATCATACATACATATATCCTTGTCACATAAAACTTAAAACACATAGGAAAGCACAATGAAAAAAATATCACCTTTACCCTACCACTCATATAATAACCACTGTTAAAATTTTAGTTCATGTCCTGCCAGGAATTTTATTCACTCATATACATAAATAATATATACATGGTATAAATCCTTATACATGTGTTTATAATATTTTGATCATGCTGAATATACAGATTTTTAGCTTTTATTTTTTCATTTAACAAAATATCTCAGACACTTTCCTGTGGCATTAAGTATCTTTAATACTCTTATTTTTTATGGCTTCATAGCATTTCAGCATATGGATGTATCATGATACAATGTTTTTAGTTTTTAAATATTGTAGATAATTATTCAAACATCCTTAGGCATCTTTGTATACACTGCTGACTACCTCTATAAGATTTACTTCCAAAAACCAGAACTGCAGTGCCTATTGCTCATTATTTATTATTGATGAAAGCCAAAGAATCCAAATTAGAAGATAAAAAAACATTAAGGGAATCTGAGAAAAAATAATAATTACCTGACAGGGCAGCATCAAATCCCATGTCTTCTATTGCTTCTCTCAAGGTCTCTGGAGAAGTTAGTAGAGGATCATACTCAACAGTCCCATTGCCATTTGCAAGAGATACTCGTATGGATTTTACACCTGCCTTTTTTGATATGACACCCTCAATAGACTGCACACAAGAATTACAAGTCATGCCACCAATGTTTATCACAGTTTCTTGAGTCAGAGGATGGCTTACTGTGTTCAAAGGAATCTTTTGAAGAGATGAGCTGGAGGGAGAGTTTGAGGTACTTTCAACTTCACTTGTAATACTAACTTTGTATTTCCCTGGTGAGATGGCCTCTATTGCTTTTCTAAGGGTTTCTGGAGTGACTGAGCTTGCATTGTACTTCACTATGGCAGATCTATTCTCTAAAGAAACTACGATGCTGCTTACATATTGGAGTGTAGATAAAGCACTTTCAATATTTAACACACATGATTTACAATGCATGCCATCTATAATGAAAGTGACTGTTGAATCACTGCTATATGATGGGCTCCTTTGCTGTGGTCCTTCTGAGGATTTGACTGGTGTATTCTTTAGACGTTCTATATCAATAGCTCCCAATTTGAGGTACTTGGGCTGTTTTTTGATGAATGCTGGAAAGCCCACGGCTTCAATCTGTTTTTTAATTTCCTCTGCTGTGATAAGATGAGGTTGATAAACAATAGTAGCTTCTTGGTTGTCCAAGGAGACTAGTTAGTGAAAAGAGAAATATTTAATTCAGTTATTCTTAGGCCACTTCAGAAAACATTCTGTAGTTTTCAAATCAATACCACACAAAATTGTTTCTCTGTCTTCGCCGTCATTAGCTTTTCTTAAGATAATTCTGTGTTCATAAAATGTTACTGACACAGACTAGAAAAAAGTAAAAAAAATATGACTACTTTATCTATGGTCTCCAAGTTTCTGCATGCCTGAACAGAAACAGATTAGAGGTAGAGAGGACCCCCAGGCATGTTGAGTTAAAAACGCTGAACTCCATGAACTGCCACCCCAGCTACATTTTCTGCTAGTTCAAAACTCATGTAGTTTTTAATTATACATTACCTTTACCCACATTAATCCTGGGAATATGCACACTGTACCTCAGACTTCAATGAAGCAGTAAGTATTCTAGTCTGTGGATTCAAAACCCATGCTTAAGAGGAAAGCAAAAACTTAAAAGGCCCAAACAGAAAGCTAATCCTTACAAAACAACCAAATACCACCAGATATATTACCTTTAATTCGCTGAACACCTTGCAGCTTCCCAATTTTTCCTTCAATGGTGCTGGTGCATGAATGGCAGGTCATTCCTTCTACTTTCATCTTCAGCATGACTTCACCTACTTGAGCCATACTATAATCTTCACAAGTTCCTGACTTTTTCTCCAGAGTTCCAATATCTAAACTGAGATCCGGAAGCAGCTCTATTATCTGATTGGCATTCAGAATAGAAGGGATTATTGTCACCACTACAGTTCTTTGCTGAGGGGAAATTTTAATGTCTGTCACACCCTTGGTCTTGAGCAATATGCTTTGGATATGGTCCCATGGCAGAGCCAGTGAAGCAGCAACAGTCAGAAACACAGTGTCAGTTAAAACAGGGACAGGGTTAGGATTGTGGAGAACAGCATCAAAGCCCATGTCATCAATAGCTTCCTGGAGGGTCTTTGGAGTCTGTAGTTTAGGGTCATAAATAATAGTTGCATTTTTTTCTTCCAGTGAAACCTTTTGGAAGAGAATTTCAAAAGTCAGTTTAATTCAATTTTATGACCTAGAACTTAAAAAATAGCAATCATCATGCCGCATTCAAGAAGAATGGGACAAATAATTCAACCAAATGGAGTTTCTCTATTAGTTCTCATCTTTACTATTCTCTTTGGAAAGAAACAAAAAAATGTCTTCTGTACTTATAGGAATGATAAACTTGTATGTAGGTGTATGTGACTCAGCTACTGATTAGGCATTTGAAACACACACACGGACAAACACACCCTGGAATTTTACAACAGAGCACAAACAACTCTTTCCTACTATCTCCTTTCACAAATTATTCCAATACTTCACTCTCTATCAATTCAAAGATAATAAAGAAAACAGGATCAGCTGCAGAAAATAAAAGGTGATATGAAGTTTAAATTTTAAGATGTTTGATTAAAATAACTTTGTTCGGAAGAAAAGATATAAACATGCTACTGTGTGATTAAAGGCAATGATAGGATTGTGTAGCATATACTCCTATATCCTTCTAAGTCCCTACAGCCTAGTATTACTTTTATTCAAAATAAGAACATCTTTATTGCTTCGCCTGATTCAATGATAAAAATAATGATTGTATTCCTAAAGCTCAGCTACTGTATATAATTTAACTACTACCATGACTGCATGCATACCTGGCTGACATCTTACAAAAATTAATGCTGTAGTCATACACACAAATACATGTGCACACACACACACACACACACACTCACTGGGTTGGGAGTCAGAAGATTTGAGTTCCATTGTCAACTCTCCACTTATTAGTCAACACATTCATTAATTCTACCATCTGAAAAATTGGGAAATATGCCCTATAATCTTCTAGAGTTGTTATAAGAGCAAATAGATAGGAAAGTAGTTCTTTGCAGCAGTGAGTTATATAAAGGTAAACACCGAACAAGTAATATTTATCAAGCACCTATTATATGTGCCAGGAACTGGGATTCTCAAATACAACGGTGAGCATGACACAGTCACAGGGAGGAATATTAGCATAGAAAATACAGTAAAGAGACATGTATTTATCCCTGGGAATATGGGTCAGAAAAGCCTTCTTAGGGGAGATAAGACCTGAATGTAAACAAACAAACAGAAATTAGCAAGAATGTATGAGGCAGGAATTCCAGACAAATGGATAAAGTAGATAAAGATGATAAACTGGAGAATGAGGCAACTGATTTACTATGGGGTCCACTTTATGCCAATAATGGTAATTCAGCCTATAGGTAATAGAGAGTCACAAAAAAAGTTAACAAGGGAATGACATGATTGTATTAGCATTTTAGAGAAGAATCATTTTGGAGACACAGCAGATGTGTGGGGGGTGGAATGGAGTGACACAGGATAGGAGATCAGTTAGGAGACTATTGCAATTGTAATAGTGGTACATAGAAGACCTGAATTAAGGCATGAATACTGAGGGTAAAGAAAAAGGGGCAATTCCAAGATACATTTGGGAGGTAAGAACTAGTAAGGAGATTATAGAGAGTAAAGGAGATGACTATGAGTTATAGGTTTCTGGCCTGGGCCAGTGGATAGATGGTGTTGCCATTAACTGTTATCAGAGAGAGAAGAAAACTGGAGGACGAGGTTGGAGTGGTGGGAAAAGAAAGATGATAAATTTAGTTTTAGACCCAACTGATTTTGAGAGACGGTAGGGGATTAATGTTCTAAAGGCAGTTAAAATATGAGCATTATTATTTTAGATTCCTGGTGAAAATCTTTGTTCCATAAATAAAAGCAACACCAAAATATAATTAAAAGTAATTAAAAGAAGGAAATCTCACTTTAAACTGTCAGATTTAAGATTTAAATGAATTTAAAGGAATCTTTCTTCCTTTAGCTTGGTAATCAATGGCTAGGTATTTGGTGAAATCTTGAAATGCACCCCTGGCACAGAAAAGATGCTTAGACTAGTAATTCTAGTTGGTCATCTTGATCTTAGTTATGGAAGAAACCACTAACATAAGTGATTCAAAACAGAAAAAGTGGGAAAATAATTTATATTTTGTTTTGGAATACACCATATAACATTTTCCATGAATAAGTTGCAGTATAGCCAAACCACATGCAGTTCCGACATATACTTTTGAAACAGATACAATACAAATATAGTCATTACAAAATGAAGGCTTTTGTGGCTTTGTATCTCTAAATAGATTCTCTTTCAAACTCTAATCACACTCCAATGATTTTTCTGATTAATAAAATTACTTTAAAAATTTTAAATATTCAAACTAAAGAGGAAGATGGAGAACAGATGAGGGGTGGGGGAGGAGTGACTATAAAGGGGCTGAACAGGGGAGTTTTTTGACATGATGGGACTATGGTGTCCTGGTTGTGTTGGTAGTTAAATAAATATATAGATATGTTAAAATTCACCAAACAAAAAAAAAAATTACAGAACTTTATATCAAAAAGAAGTCAATTTTACATATGATAATTGTGTTTTAAACAAAACAAAACTAAAATAAAAAAATTCAGTTAGTTGCATTAGCCACATTTCAAGTGTTAAATGGCCAATGTGGCCAAGTGGTTGCCATATGGTGCTGGGTATATATAGAACATTTCCATCATCGCAGAACATTCCATTGGACAGTACAGATCCAGGTACTACTATACTTTTTCTGATAAAGTACCAAACTTTTTAAAAAAAGGTGTAGATTTCTTTTTTCCTTTATGTTTAAGTACACTGTATATGGTATCTCTTTAAAAAGATCTGGTTTTGAGATAATTTCCATCCCCCCAAAAATGTTAATTTACATATCCAATGAGAAACAATTTTTAAAACTGATTTTACGGGTGCATGGGTGGCTTAGTCGGTTAAGCATCTGACTCTTGATTTCAGTTCAGGTCATGATCTCGTGGTTGGTGAGATCAAGCCCTGTGTTGGGCTCTGCACTGACAGTGAGGAACCTGCTTGGGATTTTCACTCCCTCTCTCTCTGGCCCTCCTCTGCTCACATACTCCCCACCCTCAAGATAAATAAGTAAACTTTTTAAAAAATGACTTAAAATTTTTTTAGTGTTTTATTTTATTTTTTGAGAGAGAGATGGAGATGGAGCATGAGCAGGGGAAGGACAAAGAGAGAAGGAGACACAGACTCCGAAGCAGGCTCCAGGCTCTGAACTGTCTGCACAGAGCCTGACATGGGGCTCGAACCCACAAACCGTGAGATCATGCCTGAGCTGAAGTCGGACGCTCAACTGACTGAGCCACCCAGGAGTCCCCAAAAAATGATTTTAAAAGCAAAAATCACTTTGTCTCTAGAGGATTTGATATGCTTTTTACTGCATTAGCCTATCTTCTAACTGTAAAAGACATAAGGAAATAAGGAAACTATTTATATAAAATACTATGTTAAAAAGTTATATTATCCTATGTTGTTTTCATGCTGTAGACTGAAAGCACTTCCTTATGTAGTAACTTCTATTTGTGTGTTTTAAAGCTGTCCAACCACACTTAGCACAAACAAAAATGTTCCCCTTTGGGGAAACTTTCCTCAACTTTTCTTCTGAATATTAGATATCAAAGAGATGTTTCAAGCCTAAAATCTCAAAGGAAACAAAAACAAGCAGCACCTTTGTTTCTTTTAAGAGGAAATTCACGTGGTGATTATCACAATACTGTTCTGGATGTCAAATGCTTGGGCAGGAAGCTAAAATAACATTTATTTATTCAACAAATATTTAAGGAGTGCCTATTATGTGCCTGACACTGTGCTAAGCTGCTAGGGACACAATGGTGAGCAAAAACAAGCAATGACTCTGTAGACCCAGAAATTGCTGGTAGCAGTACAATTCTGGGTCTATGTAGCTCTCCTTTAACATTAACCCCACCAACAAAAACCACCTCCACCTATTCCCAACATTGTTCAAAAGTTTCAACAGCTTGTCTTTTTCTATCTTTCATTGGGAACCAATGCTGTTATTTTAACTTTTATAAGAACTATATTTCCATTAAATCAATAATTCCTCTGAAAATAAACATGTAACAGTCTACAAATTATGACTGTGGCTCATAGGAAGGCCTCAAGGTAGAAGATTATTCACTATATTTGGATGAAGGCAGGACTGGAAGAGAAGAAATGAAATCAAACATACTCTGTGGCCTCAAATGCATTAATAGTGGAGTAGAGAGTACTAAATGTCGACAGGAATTGTAAAGATCCATTATTTTAATGAGTATGGCATTCTTTATCTACTGAAATATAATATATGAAATTCAAGTACAGTATACTTTATCTGCATGTGATTTCTATATGATTTGCTCTCAAGCAAGATGAATGCTAGAACCTTGGACAAATCACCCTAACTCAAAGGGCTGCACCTTCCTAAGAAGGAGGTTTCATAACGACTCAACATAATCAGCAGTTCTTCAGGGCTTGAAAGGATTCTGTCATTTTACACAGAATGAAGGGAGAAAAGTGAAATGATTTATCAGTTATATTGAATTTCTAGTATGTTTGATTCACCAACCACAAATAGTTTTGACTCAAGTGAAAACTATTTAAAATACATGAGGGACCTCATATATATTACATACTTCACAGTACAAATTCTATTATTGTTTGTTGAAAAAATAATGTGTAGGGGCGCCTGGGTGGCGCAGTCGGTTAAGCGTCTGACTTCAGCCAGGTCACGATCTCGCGGTCCGTGAGTTCGAGCCCCACGTCGGGCTCTGGGCTGATGGCTCAGAGCCTGGAGCCTGTTTCCGATTCTGTGTCTCCCTCTCTCTCTGCCCCTCCTCCGTTCATGCTCTGTCCCTCTCTGTCGCAAAAATAAATAAACGTTGGAAAAAAAAATAATGTGTATATACTAATCAAGTAAAACTCTACATTGATGCTTCAATATACGATACCAAAAATTAAAATATCATAAGAAAAATCCATTAATATAAACTGTATGGTGCTGGGCACAAAAATAGACACATAGATCAATGGAACAAAACAGAAAACCAAGAAATAAACCTATGCTTATATGGTAAATGAGTCTATGACAAAGGAGGCAAGAATATACAATGAGGAAAAGACAGTCTCTTCAATAAATGGTGCTGCGAAAACTGGACAACTACATGTAAAGGAATTAAACTGGACCACTGTCTAACACCATACACAGAAATAAACTTAAAATGGATGAAACACTTAAATGTGAGACCTGAAATCATAAAAATCTAGAAGAGAACACAGGCAGTAATTTCTCTGACATCAACCATCACATTTTTCTAGATATCTCCTTAGGCAACAGAAACAAAAACAAAAATAAACTACTGGGACTACACCAAAATAAAAAGCTTTTTACACAGTAAAGAAACCATAAACAAAACACAAAGGTAACCTACTGACTGGGAGAAGATATTTTCAAATAACATATCTGATAAAGGGTTAGTATCCAAAATATATAAAGAACTTATCAAACTCAACACCCCCCAAAAATAATCCAATTAAAAAATGGACAGAAGACATGAATAGACATTTTTCCAAAGAAGACATACAGATGACCAACAGGCACATGAAAAGATGCTCAACATCACTGATCATCAGGGAAATGAAAATCAAAACTACAATGAGATATCACATTTCACCTGTCAGAATGGCTAAAATCAAAACACATGGAACAATAGGTGTTGGCAAGGATGTGGAGAAAGGGAAACCCTCTTGCACTGTTCATGGAAATACAAACTGGTACAGCCACTGTGGAAAAGAGTATAGGGCCCTCAAAAAGTTAAAAATAGAACTACCCTACAATCCAGATATTGCACGACTATGTATTTACCCAAATTATACATAAATACTAAGTTGAAGTGCACTGTGATGTTAACTTTTTTTAACTATGAAACTTACTGTCAAATTGGTTTCCATACAACACCCAGTGCTCATACCAACAGGTGCCCTCCTCAATTCCCATCACCCCCTTTCCCTTCCCTCCCACCACCCATCAACCCTCAGTTTATTCCTGGTTTTTAACAGTCTCTTAGGGTTTGGCTCCCTGCCTCTCTAACCTTTTTTTTTCCCCTTCCCCTCGCCCATGGACTTCTGTTAAGTTTCTCAGGATCCACATAACAGTGAAAACATATAGTATCTGTCTTTCTCTGTATGACTTATTTCACTTAGCATCACACTCTCCAGTTCCACCCACATTGCTACAAAAGGCCATATTTCATTCTTTCTCATTGCCACGTAGTATTCCATTGTGTATATAAACCACAACTTCTTTATACATTCACCAGTTGATGGACATTTAGACTCTTTCCATAATTTGGCTATTGTTGAAAGTGCTGCTATAAACATTGGGGTACAAGTGCCCCTATGCATCAGCACTCTGGTATCCATTCGGTAAATTCCTAACAGTGCTCTTGCTGGGTCGCACGGTAGATCTGTTTTTAATTTTCTGAGGAACCTCCACACGAATTTCCAGAGTGACTGCACCAGTTTGCATTCCGACTAACAGTGCAAGAGGGTTCCCGTTTCTCCACATCCTTGCCAGCATCTATAGTCTCCTGATTTGTTCCTTTTAGCCACTCTAACTGACATCAGGTGATATCTCAGTGTGGTTTTGATTTATATTTCGCTGATGAGGAGTGATATTGAAAATCTTTTCATGTGCCTGTTGGCCATCTGGATGTCTTCTTTAGAGAAGTGTCTATTCATGTTTTCTGCCCATTTCTTCACTGGATTATTTGTTTTTCGGGTGTGCAGTTTGGTGAGTTCCTTATAAATTTTGGATACTAGCCCACTGTCCAATAAGTCATTTGCAAATATCTTTTTCCACTCCACTGGTTGCCGTTTAGTTTTGTTGACTGTTTCCTTTGCAGTCCAGAAGCTTTTTATCTTCATGAGGTCCCAATAGTTCATTTTTGCTTTTATATCCCTTGCTTTCGAGATGTGTCAAGTAAGAAATTACTGCGGCTGAGGTCAGGGAGGTTTTTTCCTGCTTTCTCCAATAGGGTTTTGATGGTTTCCTGTCTCACATTCAGGTCCTTTATCCATTTTGAGTTTACTTTTGGGAATGGTGTAAGAAAGTGGTCTAGTTACATTCTTCTCCATGTTGCTGTCCAGTTCTCCCAAAACCATTTGTGAAAGAGACTCTCTTTTTTCCATTGGATATTCTTTCCTGCTTTGTCAAAGATTAGCTGGCCATAATTTTGCAGGTCCAATTCTGGAGTCTCTATTCTATTCCATTGGTCTATGTGTCTGTTATGTGCCAACACCATGCTGTCTTGATGATGACAGCTTTGTAGTAGAGGCTAAAGTGTGGGATTGTGATGCCTCTTGCTTTGGTCTTCTTCTTCAATATTACTTTGGCTATGCGGGGTCCTTTGTGGTTGCATACAAATTTTAGGATTGCTTATTCTAGCTTTGAGAGAATGCTGCTGCAATTTTGAATGGGACTGTATTGAATACGTAGATAGTTTTGGGTAGTATTGACATTTTAACAATATTTATTCTTCCAATCCATGAGCAGGGAATGTCTTTCCATTTCCTTATATCTTCTTCAATTACCTTCATAAGCTTTCTATAGTTTTCAGCATACAGATCTTTTACATCTTTGGTTAGGTTTATTCCTAGGTATTTTATGATTCTTAATGCAGTTGGGAATGGGATCAGTTTCTTTATTTCTCTTTCTGTTGCTTCATTATTAGTGTATAAGAATGCAACTGATTTCTGTACATTGATTTTGTATCCTGCAACTTTGCTGACTTCCTGTATCAGTTCTAGCAGACTTTTGGTGGAGTCTATCAGGTTTTCCATGTTTAATATCATGTCATCTGCAAAAAGTGAAAGCTTGGTTTCATCTTTGCCAATTTTGATGCCTTTGATTTCCTTCTGTTGTCTGATTTCTGATGCAGAAACTTCCAACACTATGTTAAACAACAGCGGTGAGAGTGGACAACCCTGTCGTGTTCCTGATCTCAGGGAAAAAGCTCTCAGTTTTTCCCATTGCAGATGATATTAGCTGTGGGCTTTTCATAAATGGCTTTTATGATGTTTAAGGATGTTCCTTCTATTCCAAATTTCTTAAGGGTTTTTATTAAGGAAGGATGCTGAATTTTGTCAAATGCTTTTCCTGCATGGATTGACTGGATTGTATGGTTCTTTTCTTCTATTAATGTGATGTATCACATTGACTGATTTGCGAATGTTGAACCAGCCCGCCATCCCAGGAATGAATCCCACTTGATCATGGTGAATAATTCTTTTTATATGCTGTTGAATTCGATTTGCTAGTATCTTACTGAGAATTTTTGCATCCATATTCATCAAGGATACTGGCCTGTAGTTCTCCTTTTTTTCCTGGGTCTCTGTCTGCTGTAGGAATCAAAGCAATGCTGGCTTCATAGAATGAGTCTGGAAGTTTCCTTCCCTTTCTATTTTTGGAAACAGCTTGAGAAGGATAGGTATTATCTCTGCTTTAAATTTCTGACAGATTCCAAAATCCGAGACCCCACTAAAAAGGAGAACTATAGACCAATTTCCCTGATGAACAGGGATACAAAAATCTTCAACAAGATATTAGCCAACAGGATCCAACAATACATTAAAAAAAATTATTCACCACGACCCAGTGGGATTTATACCTGGGATGCAGAGCTGGTTTAATATCCACAAAATAATTAACGTGATTCATCACATCAATAAAAGAAAGGACAAGAACCATATGATCCTCTCAATAGATGCAGAGAAAGCATTTGACAAAATACAGCATCCTTTCTTGATAAAAACCCTCAAGAAAGTAGGGATAGAAGGATCATACCTCAAGATGATAAAAGCCATATACGAGCGACCCAACGCTAATATCATCCTCAATGGGGAAAAACTGAGAGCTTTCTCCCTAAGGTCAGGAACAAGACAGGGATGTCCACTCTCGCCACTGTTACTCAACATAGTATTGGAACTCTTCGCCTCTGCAGTCAGACAACACAAAGAAATAAAAGGCATCCACACCGGCCAGGAGGAGGTCACACTTTCACTCTTTGCAGATGCTATGATACTCTATATGGAAAACCCAAAAGATCCACCAAAAAACTGCAAGAATTGATTCATGAATTCAGCAAAGTTGCAGGATATAAAATCAGTGCAAAGAAATTGGTTGCATTCCTATACACCAACAATGAAGCGACAGAAAGAGAAATCAAGGAATATACAGTTGCACAAAAACCCATAAAATACCTAGGAATAAATATAACCAAAGAGGTGAAAAATCTATACACTGAAAACTATAGAAAGCTGATGAAGGAAATTGAAGAAGACACAAAGAAATGGAAAAAGATTCCATGCTCCTGGATAGGAAGAACAAATATTGTTAAAATGCCGATACTACCCAAAGCAATCTACACATTCAGTGCATATCCTATCAAAATAACACCAGCATTCTTCACAGAGCTAGAACAAATAATCCTAAAATTTGTATGGAACCAGGAAAGACCCTGAATAGCCAAAGCGATCTTGACAAAGAAAACCAAAGCAGGAGGCATCACAATCCCAGACTTCAAGCTATACTACAAAGCTGTAATCATGAAGACAGTATGGTACTGGCACAAAAACAGACACTCAGATCAATGGAACAGAATAGAGAACCCAGAAATGGACCCACAAACGTATGGCCAACTAATCTTTGACCAAGCAAGAAAAGATATCCAATGGAATAATGACAGCCTCTTCAGCAAGTGGAGGTGGGAAAACGACAGTGACATGCAGAAGAATGAACCTGGACCACTTTCTTACGCCGTACACAAAAACAAGCTGAAAATGAATGAAAGACCTCCATGTAAGACAGGAAGCCATCAAAATCCTCGAGGATAAAGCAGGCAAAAACCTCTTTGATCTTGGCCACAGCAACTTCTTACTCAACACGTCTCTGGAGGCAAGGGAAACAAAAGCAAAAATGAACTACCAGGACCTCATCAAAATAAAAAGCTTCTGCACAGTGAAGGAAACAATCAGCAAAACTAAATGCCAACCAACAAAATGGGAGAAGACATTTGCAAACAACATATCAGATAAAGGGTTAGTATCCAAAATCTACAAAGAACTTATCAAACTCAACACCCACAAAACAAAGAATCCAGTGAATAAATGGGTAAAAGACATGAATAGACACTTCCCCAAAGAAGACATCCAGATGGCCAACTGACACATGAAAAAATGCTCAACTTCACTCATCATCAGGGAAATACAAATCAAAACCACAATGAGATACCACCTTACACCTGTCAGAATGCCTAACATCAGCAACTCTGGCAACAACAGATGTTGGCAAGGATGCAGAGAGAGAGGATCTCTTTTGCATTGTTGGTGGGAATGCAAGCTGGTGCAGCCACTCTGGAAAACGGTATGGAGGTTCCTCAAAAACTAAAAATATAACTACCCTACGACCCAGCAATTGCACTACTAGGCATTTTATCAAGGGATACAGGTGTGCTGTTTCAAAGGGACACATGTACCCCCATGTTTATAGCAGCACTATGAACAATAGCCACAGTATGGAAAGAGCCCAAATGTCCATCGATGGATGAATGGATAAAGAAGATGTGGTGTACACACACACACACACACACACACACACACACACACACACACGCACGATGGAGTATTACTTGGCAATCAAAAAGACTAAAATATTGCCATTTGCAACTATGTGGATGGAACTGGAGGGTATTATGCTAAGTGAGATTAGAGAAAGAAAAATATCATAGGACTTCACTCATATGAGGACTTGTAGAGAAAAAAAACAGATGAACATAAGGGAAGGGAAACAAAAATAATATAAAAACAGGGAGGGGGACAAAACATAAGAGACTCATAAATATGGAGAACAAACAGAGGGTTACTGGAAGGGTTGTGGGAGGGGGGAAGTGATAAATGGGTAAGGGACACTAAGGAATCTACTACTGAAATCATTGTTGCACTATATGCTTACTAATTTGTATGTAAATTTAAACAAAAATAAAATTAAAAATTAAAAAAAAGAAAATTACCCTATGCAAACATATTTTATAGTCATAATGCTGCTCAACATGTTAATAAATATTGGTCACTTTTTAAAGACTGTTAAGGTTTCAAATTTTAGATCATAGTTACAGCTGAGATTATAATTAAGACTAATGTGCAGTTAGTTTAGGAAACAGATTTGGAGAAGACTTTTTTTCAACTAAGTCAAGGAGTTCTTGTGTTTGGAATAAAACTCTGATATTAAGTAATGTAATTGTGATGTTCAGTTGGGGTTGCTTTATTGAAAAAATGGTACAGTGGAACAGATTAGAGCTTTAATTAACAAAATTCAAGGAGAGTTGAATACTCAAGATGTCTCTAATGGAATAAGTAGAATTAATGTAATTATTGCTCTTTGTAGAAGCAGCATTTAAATACATTTTGGGAATTGTGTCTTACATCCTGAAGTTTGTAAATGAATGTAATACTCTTTTGTTTGTCCTGTCAATGTGAAGCCTGCAGACTTAAAGGAGATTAACCCAAGTTTAATTTAATCACCAAGGGGACAAATAAAATGGGCAGATAATGTGAAGGTCTTCTCTGGAATGATCTGGGCTTTTTGAAAGTGGAAATGTAAAAACAAATTTAATTAAATATAAGTACTGAATGACTCCAAAGGTTAATGCCTTATTACCAAATTATGGTACTTAGTCCTTGAAATTTATACTTCTAACATTTGGAGTTCTGTTTCCCTTTACTCAGATAAAGGCTGCAGTCTATACTCCTAATTTAGACTTAAAAAAAAAAAAAAAAGGCCACCTAGATGCTAGCGGTTACTGAATTTGTCCTGTGGATCAGTATATTCTTTGCTCCCCTTAAAATTAACTTTTTAAGGGGCGCCTGGGTGGCGCAGTCGGTTAAGCGTCCGACTTCAGCCAGGTCACGATCTCGCGGTCCGTGAGTTCGAGCCCCGCGTCAGGCTCTGGGCTGATGGCTCAGAGCCTGGAGCCTGTTTCCAATTCTGTGTCTCCCTCTCTCTCTGCCCCTCCCCCGTTCATGCTCTGTCTCTCTCTGTCCCAAAAAATGAATAAACGTTGAAAAAAAAAAAATTAACTTTTTAAAAAATTTAAGTATAGTTGATATACATAACTTTTTTATTGTTGAAAAAGTAACACAGGAGTGCCTTGGTGGCTCAGTTGTCTGACTTCATCTCAGATCATGATCTCGCAAGTTGTGACTTTGAGCCCCACATCAGGCCCTCTCCTGTCAGCACAGAGCCTGCTTCGGATTCTCTGTCCCCCTTTCTCTCTGCCCCCTCCCTGCTCACGCTCTCTCTCTCTCAAAAATAAATACTAAAAAAATAAAGAAAGAAAAAGTTACACATTGCAGAGTAAAAATCCCCCTCCCAAAGGAAACCAGTTATCAGTTTGCTATATATATATCCTTCCAGAAATAGACTATGAATGTAAAATGATTTACATGTATATATGTGTATCTATATGGATATCTATATACCCTTTCATATAAATGGGACCATATGTCCACTGAGAAAAGAGAAATAAAATAAATCAAAAGCATTTATTTGGAGTCTCAGAATTACAATTCAGAAAGAACAGATTTTGATAGTAACCCAAATTGTGTCCCCCTAGGGAACAAAAGCCAGAGGTTTTTTGTTTTGTTTTGTTTTGTTTTTTAGTGTTTATTTATTTTTGAGAGAGAGAGAGAGACAGAGCATGAGCAGGGGAGGAGCAGAGAGAGAGGAAGACACAGAATCCGAAACAGGCTCCAGGCTCTGAGCTGTCAGTATAGAGCCCAACGTGGGGCTTGAACTCACAAACCGTGAGATCATGACCTGAGCCGAAGCTGGACACTCAACTGATTGAGCCACCCAGGCGCCCCAAAAGTCAGAGGTTTTTAAAGACAAAGAGGAATACATTGTTTACAAAGAATTTTGATTGGTATTGGTAGCAGAATACTAATTTTGGCTAAACATAATTGATTTTTTTAATTCTTAAATTTTATTTAAATCCAAGTTAGTTAACATACAGTGTAATAATGATTTCAGGAGTAGAATTTAGTGATTCATCACTTATATATAACACACAGTGCTCATCCCAACAAGTGCCCTCCTTAATGCCTATCACCCATTTATCCCATCCCCCCACCCAACACGCTTCCATCAACCCTCAGTTTGTTCTTTGTTAAGGTTATCACTAAGCAAAAGTCCATTGATGTACTAGATGTACTAAGTTGCAGATGTTTGTACAGAGTCCTTGGAATATTTGTGGTTTGGCCCATTTCAGAAGTTCATAGTTCCACCAGATGAGGACATGCATAAGTCCCACCTCCTTAATGGCCTCCTGGCTTTATTTTAAAACTCCTCGACATAAGTGACTCCATTTTCTTTCACATATATTATACATATTATCTATGCCTTGCCTTTTTCATTTAGCCAGTGTGTTGTGGAGATTGTTCCATATAAGCATGTAGAGGTGAATCTTTTTATTTCTATTTGGAACTTTTTTTCGTTTTCTAATTTTTGTTACGTCAAATGATAGTTCATTGAGCATTCTGTTTTTCAAACACTGTATGAGAGCAATATAGGCATTTTGGCTTAATATAATTCCTAGGTAATAATCCTCCATTCATGAAGATGTAGCATCAATGATTAAAAGAGGGTTAGGTTTCTGATTTATTTGACCTTTAATCCAAGTTTCAAAAAAAGGTTAAATTCAATATAAAAATCTAGCGATGGAGGAATGATATGGACAGGGAGTTTCACTATTCCTTTGAATAATTTTGTATTTAAATATTTCATAACGAATAACCAGGCATTATTTGTATAATTTTTGAACAAAATGAAAATATATTATCAATGAAAATTCTGGTAAAGCACTCAGATTATAGATAGTTTAGTATATGAAAAACAATGCTACAACTTAAAAAAATAATAAAATCTCTGCATCTTTTTCATTTTAGGATACTTGGGTTTTGATTTTATTTTTGTAAACTAGAAACTTTAATCAATTTTAACAAATGTGTCATAACTGTGTAATACATTAAGTAGTAATAGGTGATACTGTAAAGGAAGAGTTTTATGGGAAATCTGTACTATTTGTTCAATACTGTTTTTCTTTTCTTTCAGTTTTTATTTAAATTCCAGTCAGGTAACATAGTATAATATTTGTTTCAGATGTATAATTTAGTGATTCAGAACTTCCATACAACAGTCATTGCTCATCACAATAAGTGCACTCCTTAATCCTCATCACCTATTTAACCTATGCCCCTACATACCTATCCTCTGGTAGCCATCTCTTTGTTTCCTGGTTTGCTTCTCTCTGTTTTCCCCTTTGCACATTTGTTCTTTTTCTTAAATTCCACATATGGGTGAAATCATAGTGTATTTGTCTTTCTCTGACTGACTGGCTTTGCTTAGCATGATACTTTCTAGCTCCATCTTTATTGTTGCAAATGGCAAGATTTCATTCTTTTTTATGGCTGAGTAATATTCCTGTGTGTGTGTGTGTGTGTGTGTGTGTGTGTGTGTGTATGTGTATCCTACATCTTCTTTATTCATTTATTCAGTCGGTGGATATTTGGGCTGTTTCCATAATTTGGCTAGTGTAGATGAGGCTGGTATAAACGTCAGGGTGGGAGAGAAGCATGGAAGACGGCTGCATAGGATGATGCTGGGTTCACCTGGACCTGCTGATCACTTAGATTCCATCCACATCTGCCTAAATAACCCAGAAAACCGCCAGAAGACTAGCAGAATGGACTCTCCAGAGCCAAGCGTAGACAAGAGGCCTACGGAAGAGGGTAGGAAGGGCAGAGAAGTGGTGCCTGCTACAAGGACTGGTGGGAGGGAGCTGGGAGCCGGGGCGGTGGAGGGGCAGCCCGATGGGCAGGGCAGAGCCCTCGAAGTCTGGCTTGCAAATGCGGGGGGGCCGGACTGCGTGAGTTCTGACAGTCTGCGGGACTTAACATCTGGAATGTTAAAAGTCAACAGCTCTGCTCTTGGAGAGTGGGGAGGGCGAGAGATGGCGGAAGGGAGAGTTGCTGAGCCCCGGAAGACAGAGCTCAGCTCAGTGGGGGAACAAACGCGGTGCCAAGTGCCATCTCCCTTTCCCATCCCCCAGCTGAAATTCCAAAGGGAACCAGTTCTTGTCACAGAACTTGCTTGCATCGTGCAAATGCACAACACTGTGCTTCTGTGGATCCATCCCACCGAGGGGCCTGCCTTCCTCCCGGTGCTGCAGAGCCCCTCCCACGGGCCTGCCTCCCTCCTGGTGCTGCAGGGCCCCTCCCGCAGAGGACCACTGATGGCAAAGCTAGCTAAGCCTGCCCCTCCCACCCCTGTGCACCTTGCAGATCCACTCCGGCTGCTACGCCCTTGGCCAGATCCCATCGAAGCAGCACCACAAGCCTGGCAGTGTGCAAGGAGCCCAGACAGGGGCCACACCACTCCACAGTGAGTCCTGCCCCTGGGAAAGGGGAAGATAAGGTACATACCAGTCTGACTGTGGCCCCAGTGGTGGGCTGGGGGCAGACATCAGGTCTGACTGCAACCCCGCCCACCAGCACAAGTTTCTCCGGAGAGAACAGGGGAAGTGCTCTGTAGTTTGGAGCTACCACAGGGACTACCCAAGATGACGAAACAGAAGAATTCTCCTCAAAAGAAACTCCAGGAAGTAGCATCAGCTAATGAGTTGATCAAAACCAATTTAAGCAATATAATGGAACAAGAATTTAGGATAATAGTCATAAAAATAGTCACTGGGCTTGAAAAAAGCATAGAGGACAGCAGAGAATCTATTGCTACAGAGATCAAGGGACTAAGAAACAGTCATGAGGAACTAAAAATGCTATAAATGAGGTCCAAAATAAAATGGAGGCGGCATTAGCATGGATTGAAGAGGCAGAGGAGAGAATAGGTGAAATAGAACATAAAATTATGGAAGAAGAAGAAGCTGAGAATTAGAGCACTAAGTGATGCAATCAAAGGGAGCAATATCCATATCATAGTAATTCCAGAAGAAGAAGAAGAGAGAGAAAGAGGCTGAAGCTGTACTTGAACAAATTATAGCTGAGAACTTCCCTGATCTGGGGAAGGAAACAGGCATTGAAATCCAAGAGGCACACAGAACTCCCTTCAGACGTAACTTGAATCGATCTTCTGCACGATATATCATGGTGAAACTGGCAAAATACAAGGATAAAGAGAGAATTGTGAAAGCAACTAGGGAACAAACAGGCCCTAACTTACAAAGGTAAACACATAAGGGTAGTAGCAGACCTATCTACTGAAATTTGGCAGGCCAGAAAGGAATGGCAGGAAATCTTCAATGTAATGAACAGAAAAAATATGCAACCAAGAATCCTTTATCCAGCAAGTCTGTCATTCAGAATAGAAGGAGAGGTAAAGGTCTTTCCAAACAAAAACTGAAGGAATTCATCACCACTAAACCAGCCCTAAAAGAGATCCTAAGGGGGATTCTGTGAGTGAAATGTTGCAAGGATCACAAAGTACTAGAGACATCACTACAAGCATAACACCTACAGACATCATGATGACTCTAACGCATATCTTTCAAAAATAACACTGAATGTAAATGGACTAAATGCTCCAACCAAAAGACACAGGGTATCAGAATGGATAAAAACACAAGACCCATCTATTTGCTGTCTACAAGAGACTCATTTTAGACCTGAGGACAACTTCATATTGAAAATGAGGGGATGGAGAACAATCTATCATGCTACTGGAAGTCAAAAGAAAGCTGGAGTAGCCATACTTATATCAGACAAGCTAGACTTTAAATTAAAGGCTGTAACAAGAGATGAAAGAGGGCATTATAT
Organism: Leopardus geoffroyi; assembly: GCF_018350155.1. Taxonomy (NCBI): domain Eukaryota; kingdom Metazoa; phylum Chordata; class Mammalia; order Carnivora; family Felidae; genus Leopardus; species Leopardus geoffroyi. Next base: position 63,594,807 of record NC_059343.1, on the reverse strand, counting down.
AATGATTATAGGGTCTATCCATCAGGAAGAGCTAACAATTATAAATGTCTATGTGCTGAGTACAGGAGCCCCAAATATATAAAACAATCACAAACATAAGCAACCTTATGGATAAGAATGTGGTAATTGTAGGGGACTTTAATACCTGCTACAACAATGGATAGATCATCTAGACACAGGATCAATAAAGACACAAGGGCCCTGAATGATGCATTGGATCACATGACTTGACAGATATACTTAGAACTCTGCATCCCAAAGCAATAGAATATACTTTCTTCTCGAGTGCACATGGAACATTCTCCAAGATAGATCACATACTGGGTCACAAAACAGCCCTTCATAAGTATAAAAGAATTCAGATCATACCATGCACACTTTCAGAGCACAATGCTGTGAAACTTGAAATCAACCACAGAAAAAGTCTGGAAAACCTCCAAAAGCATGGAGGTTAAAGAATACCCTACTAAAGAATGAATGGGTCAACCAGGCAATTAGAGAAGAAATTTAAAAATACATAGAAACTGGGGCACCTGGGTGGCTCAGTCGGTTAAGCGTCCGACTTTGGCTCAGGTCATGATCTCGTCCGTGAGTTCGAGCCCCGTGTCAGGCTCTGTGCTGACCGCTCAGGGCCTGGAGCCTGTTTCAGACTCTGTCTCCCTCTGTCTTGACCCTCCCCCGTTCATGCTCTGTCTCTCTCTCTCTGAAAAATAAATAAACGTTAAAAAATTAAAAAAAATATATAGAAACGAATGAAAATGAAAAGGCAACAATCCAAACGCCTTGAGATGCAGCGAAGGGAGTCCTGAGAGGAAAATACATTGCAATCCAGGCCTATCTCAAGAAACAAGAAAAATCCCAAATACAAAATCTAACAGCACACCTAAAGGAAATAGAAGCAGAACAGCAAAGACACCCCAAACCCAGCAGAAGAAGAGAAATAATAAAGAGCAGAGCAGAAATAAACAATATAGAATCTAAAAAACTGTAGAGCAGATGAATGAAACCAAGAGTTTGTTTTCTGAAAAAATAAAATTGATAAACCTCTAGCCAGGCTTCTCAAAAAGAAAAGGGAGATGACCCAAATAGATAAAATCATGAATGAAAATGGAACAATTACAACCAATCCCTCAGAAATACAAGCAATTATCAGGGAATACTATGAAGAATTATATGCCAACAAACTGGACAACCTGGAAGAAATGGATAACTTTTTCAGCACCCACCCACTTCCAAAACTCAAACAGGAAGAAATAGACAACTTGAACAGACCCATAGCCAGCAAAGAAACTCAATCAGTTATCAAACATCTCCCAACAAATGAGTCCAGGACCAGATGGCTTCCCAGGGGACTTCTACCAGATATATATATATATTTTTTGATTTAACTTTATTTTTTATTTTTTAAAATTTACGTCCAAATGAGTTACTATATAGTGAAGCAATGATTTCAGTAGATTCCTTAATACCCCTTACACATTTAACCCATCCCCTCCCACAACCCCTCCAGCAACCCTCAGTTTTTTCTCCATATTTATGAGTCTCTTTTGTTTTGCCCCCTCCCTATTTTTGTATTATTTTTGTTTCCCTTCCCTTATGTTCATCTGTTTTGTCTCTTAAAGTCCTCATATGAGTGAAGTCATACGATTTTTGTCTTTCTCTAATTTCACTTAGCATAATACCCTCCAGTTCCATCCACATAGTTGCAAATGGCACGATTTCATTCTTTTGGATTTCTCATTAATACTCCATTGTATATATATACCACATCTTCTTTATCCATTCATCCACCGATGGACATTTGGGCTCTTTCCATACTGTGGCTATTGTTCATAGTGCTGCTATAAACATGGGAGTGCATGTGTCCCTTTGAAACAGCACACCTGTATCCCTTGATAAAATGCCTAGTAGTGCAATTGCTGGGTCGTAGGGTAGTTATATTTTTAGTTTTTGAGGAACCTCCATACCGTTTTCCAGAGTGGCTGCACCAGCTTGCATTCCCACCAACAATGCAAAAGAGATCCTCTCTCTCTGCATCCTTGCCAACATCTGTTGTTGCCAGAGTTGCTGATGTTAGGCATTCTGACAGGTGTAAGGTGGTATCTCATTGTGGTTTTGATTTGTATTTCCCTGATGATGAGTGAAGTTGAGCATTTTTTCATGTGTCAGTTGGCCATCTGGATGTCTTCTTTGGGGAAGTGTCTATTCATGTCTTTTACCCATTTATTCACTGGATTCTTTGTTTTGTGGGTGTTGAGTTTGATAAGTTCTTTGTAGATTTTGGATACTAACCCTTTATCTGATATGTTGTTTGCAAATGTCTTCTCCCATTTTGTTGGTTGGCATTTAGTTTTGCTGATTGTTTCCTTCACTGTGCAGAAGCTTTTTATTTTGATGAGGTCCTGGTAGTTCATTTTTGCTTTTGTTTCCCTTGCCTCCAGAGACGTGTTGAGTAAGAAGTTGCTGTGGCCAAGATCAAAGAGGTTTTTGCCTGCTTTATCCTCGAGGATTTTGATGGCTTCCTGTCTTACATGGAGGTCTTTCATTCATTTTCAGCTTGTTTTTGTGTACGGCGTAAGAAAGTGGTCCAGGTTCATTCTTCTGCATGTCACTGTCGTTTTCCCACCTCCACTTGCTGAAGAGGCTGTCATTATTCCATTGGATATCTTTTCTTGCTTGGTCAAAGATTAGTTGGCCATACGTTTGTGGGTCCATTTCTGGGTTCTCTATTCTGTTCCATTGATCTGAGTGTCTGTTTTTGTGCCAGTACCATACTGTCTTCATGATTACAGCTTTGTAGTATAGCTTGAAGTCTGGGATTGTGATGCCTCCTGCTTTGGTTTTCTTTGTCAAGATCGCTTTGGCTATTCAGGGTCTTTCCTGGTTCCATACAAATTTTAGGATTATTTGTTCTAGCTCTGTGAAGAATGCTGGTGTTATTTTGATAGGATATGCACTGAATGTGTAGATTGCTTTGGGTAGTATCGGCATTTTAACAATATTTGTTCTTCCTATCCAGGAGCATGGAATCTTTTTCCATTTCTTTGTGTCTTCTTCAATTTCCTTCATCAGCTTTCTATAGTTTTCAGTGTATAGATTTTTCACCTCTTTGGTTATATTTATTCCTAGGTATTTTATGGGTTTTTGTGCAACTGTATATTCCTTGATTTCTCTTTCTGTCGCTTCATTGTTGGTGTATAGGAATGCAACCAATTTCTTTGCACTGATTTTATATCCTGCAACTTTGCTGAATTCATGAATCAATTCTTGCAGTTTTTTGGTGGATCTTTTGGGTTTTCCATATAGAGTATCATGGCATCTGCAAAGAGTGAAAGTGTGACCTCCTCCTGGCCGGTGTGGATGCCCTTTATTTCTTTGTGTTGTCTGACTGCAGAGGCGAAGAGTTCCAATACTATGTTGAATAACAGTGGCGAGAGTGGACATCCCTGTCTTGTTCCTGACCTTAGGGAGAAAGCTCTCAGTTTTTCCCCATTGAGGATGATATTAGCGTTGGGTCGCTCGTATATGGCTTTTATCATCTTGAGGTATGATCCTTCTATCCCTACTTTCTTGAGGGTTTTTATCAAGAAAGGATGCTGTATTTTGTCAAATGCTTTCTCTGCATCTATTGAGAGGATCATATGGTTCTTGTCCTTTCTTTTATTGATGTGATGAATCACGTTAATTGTTTTGTGGATACTGAAGCAGCCCTGCATTGCACAGGATAATTTTCTATATGATGCCTAGAAAGAAGTGCATCCACCTTTTGTGGCCTCTGAAATATAAACATTTTAAGGACTTAAGAAAAATAATACAAAACTAGGGGCGCCTGGGTGGCTCAGTTGGTTAAGCATCATGACTTCATGATCTTGTGGTTCATGAGTTCGAGCCCTATGTCATGCTCTGTGCTGACAGCAAGAAGCCTGCTTCAGATTCTTTGTTTTCTTCTCTCTGCCTCTCCCCAGTGTGCACTCGCTCGATCTCTCTCTCTCTCTCTCTAACAATAAACATTAAAAAAGAGAAAAATACCACAAAACTATAAATAAAAAAATTCTGTACAGAAGTAAATATATTGAATGAGTAATAAAATCAAAGTAACAAATTTTAAAAGCCACCAAATGCCATAAAATACTAATACAATTCTATATTTTCTTTTCCTATATTTTCACTGTATACTCTCCTGCTTCATTTGATAATAACTTTGAACAAGCATTTTCTATAAAGCGAAAAGATAATTTAGTCATTCCTGTATTTCAAATTTTTCTTATTAACAATACCTTAGAAAAGTTCCTTTCCATCCTTTTAATATCACAACTAGATATTGACAAAATTTTGGAGCTGTACAAATTTGGGAAAACTATCTAGTTTCTTTAAAATATGTACTCTAAGATTTAAGGTCATTTCAGAGTTTACTGGGTAGTATTGACTACTATTAAATACTCTTTGAATTTATAACATTCATTTACCATTTTTACACTGGGCCCTACATCTTTTTTATTTAAAAAAATTTTTTTTAATTTTTAAATTTACATCCAAGTTAGCATATACTGCAACAATGATTTCAGGAGTAGATTCCTTAATGCCCCTTACCCATTTAGCCCTTCCCCCCTCCCACAACCCCTCCAGCAACCCTCTGTTCTCTATTTTTAAGAGTCTCTTTTGTCCCCCTCTCTGTTTTTATATTATTTTTTTCTCCCCTTCCCTTTTTTTCATCTGTTTTGTATCTTAAAGTACTCGTATGAGTGAAGTTATATATTTGTCTTTCTCTGACCAATTTCACTTAGCATAATACCCTCTAGTTCCATCCACGTAGTTGCAAATACCAAGATTTCATTCTTTTTGATTGCCACATAATACTCCATGTATACGTATTTATGTATACATACATATATACACATATACACACACACACACACCACATCTTCTTTATACATTCATCCATCAATGGATATTTGGGCTCTTTCCATACTTTGGCTATTGTTCATAGTGCTGCTATAAACATTGGGGTGCATGTATTCCTTCGAAACAGCACACCTGTAACTCTTGGACAAATACCTAGTAATGCAATTGCTGGGTCCTAAGGTATTTATATTTTTAATTTTTTGAGGAGCCTCCATACTGTTTTCCAGAGTGGCTGCACCAGCTTGCATTTCCACCAGCAGTGCAAAAGAGATCCTCTTTCTCTGCATCCTCACCAACATCTGTTGTTGCCTGAGTTGTTAATGTTAGCCATTCTGACAGGTGTGAGGTGGTATCTCATTGTGGTTTTGATTTGTATTTCCCTGATGATGAGTGATGTTGAGCATTTTTTTCATGTGTCTGTTTGTCATCTGGATGCCTTCTTTGGGAAAGTGTCTATTCATGTCTTTTGATTGGGTCCTACACCTTTATGTCATGACACTGAAATATGAGTGTTAGGAACATTATTGGAAGCGATTCCTACACCAGAATTCCTAGCAAAAATATGCACAGAAGTGACTAAGAACCACATTTGGCCAAATATCCTAACCCCAAACTAAATATATCCCCAACTCAATGTCCCCTTAGTCAGATTCCCAAAATACCTGTGGCAAATCCAATGCCACCCAACACAAAGCAAAAGTCTAACAGAGGGCAAGTCTAAGTGAAAATATGTGGGGAATAGGTTTAAGAATTCTCTACGCTTACACCAATGAGTTAACAAGGCTTAGGGTGAAAAGCTGCCGCAAGGCAAAAACACCCAAGGTTAGCTAGGAAGATGCGTGCCTTGTTAACCCTGAGGATGCATGCTCCAGCAATCTTAAACTTTAGAGATAATAGCTAATTAGCTGTATCGCCTACAAAAAAATACTTCCCATCTGGCGCCAATATATCATTGTGCTTTGATCACAACTTTATATGCCACTTGCCCCCCAAACCCTTTGCTTCATACACAAACAAGTTAATGGCCACTATCTGTTTTCCTCTGCACGTTCGCCACGTATGTAAAATCTGCAAAGCTCAATAAATACAGAGATGAAACTCCTGTTCGGCACTCTTGTCTCCTCCCAAACATTAGCGTCTCTCATCTTCATTTCTGCATCCACTCTCTTGCTGGACAAGAGAGAACTCCCGACTCAAAGTCTGCATCAGAAATAGACAATGGGGGCGCCTGGGTGGTGCAGTCGGTTAAGCGTCCGACTTCAGCCAGGTCACGATCTCGCGGTCCGTGAGTTCGAGCCCCGCGTCAGGCTCTGGGCTGATGGCTCGGAGCCTGGAGCCTGTTTCCGATTCTGTGTCTCCCTCTCTCTCTGCCCCTCCCCGGTTCATGCTCTGTCTCTCTCTGTCCCAAAAATAAATAAAACGTTGAAAAAGAAAAAAAAGAAAAGAAAGACCATGGACTTAAATGCTTGTGGTTAAAATATTTTACTTTTGCAAAAACACGTAACCATGTGAACACACTGCTAAGACTCTTTCCAGCGTCTCAGAAGGGGTCAATGCAAGTGAAAGGCTATGAAACATAAGTTCCACAATAAATCTGTTTCTGGACCTAGAAGACTAAACACTTAGTAAAATATAATTTAAAATGTTTATTTATTTTGAATGAGAGAGAGTTGGTGAGAGTGGGAGAGTGGCAGAGAGAGAGAGAGAGAGATAGAGAGAGAGAGAGAGAGAGAGAGAGAGAGAGAGAGAATCCCAAGAAGGCTTTGTGCTGTCAGTGTAGAGCCCGACACATGGTTCAAACTCCCGAACCATGAGATCATGACCTGAGCTGAAATCAAGAGTGTAGCTTAACCAACTGAGACACCCAGGTGCCCCTAGTAAAATATTTTTAAAGGAAAGAAAAAAGAAGAAAGGTTACTAATAGACTCTCAATCATAACAGCTTTTGACTGAAGGAAGAGAGACAGAGCTGGAAAAGGCAGAAAAGTTATGTGTACTTTTATTTTTAGCAATCAAATTATGAATGTGCCCTGCCAAGCACCGCCTTACATATCTGTCACTGGGATCCATATAAATCACTGTTGATAACACAAAGTGCTTTCACATTATATCACTGGTACTTTTCCTTTACAAGTTAATCCAATTCAATTGCATTTTTCTGACCTTAAATAGACCTTATTAAGCACAGGGAAATTCTAGAAAAACGCAGGGGAAATAGCAGCCTTACATACAAGTGGGGTGCAACAGACTTATTTGGAAAATCTATAGAGGAATGTACTTGCAAATGTCAAAGCAGAAACCTTTCCTTTAGCTATACGTGAATATGCTGGGAAAAACAATCTTCAATAGTTTGCCACACAGAGTTGGGGGTTCTGGAAAATGCATTAGTTGTCAGTGGACAGTAAGTACCTAAGTCATTGGGAGAAAAATTATTTGAACTAGCTTTTGGATGCTTAAAATAGCTTTACTGCAGTTAGCACAATTAAAGAGATTCAGCTTCTATTCTGGCCACTCCAGCATCAGCCACCTTAGATCAAGTGGAGGAGGTTTAACTGGTTTCATCTGAAGATAAATCAAGTGCAGGTGTCACACTTATTACTCACTGAAATTAACAACTCATTTTTAAAGCTATGGGACTGAAGAATGTAGAGCTACTTTTGCCATCTTTGTTTCCAATCAACAAGCTGGAAAATATCCATCCAATTGTTGGATAGTTATGATTAGTGAAAAAATTACAAAATGTAATTGGGTAAAATTAATGTTTAGATTAAGAACAAGTAAAAGGCAGAGCTCTCATAAGTATCTATCTGATCTGGAGATACACAAGATATTCTAGTTCAAATTTAATGATTCATGCACTTAAAAATATAATGAGCTTCTGATTATTAGAAAGAATCCATTGACCACACTGGGTTTAAATCTTGTGCTAACTCTGATATCCAGCTGGACAAAACTCTCTTTGGAATGTTAACATTTACTAGGTAGTGTGTCTAAAAATGTACCTTTTGGGGGCACCTGGGTGGCTTAGTCAGTTGGGCCTCCAACTTAGGCTCAGGTCATGATCTCATGGTCTGTGAGTTCGAGCCCCACATCAGGCTCTGTGCTGACAGCTCAGAGCCTGGAGCCTGCTTTGGATTCTGTGTGTCCCTTGCTCTCTGCCCCTCCCCCACTCATGCTCTGTCTCTTACTCCTTCATAAATAAATAAACATTAAAAAAATAAATTAATTAAAAAAAAGAAATCCTGAATGCTTTTTAAAAAAATAAAATAAAAATAAAAATGTACCTTTTGCATGTGGATTTGAACTAGTCATAGGAAAACCATTTCAAGACTCATGCAGCTGAACAAATTCCAAAGTTGCATTAACCTCTACCATCACTGTAACAAATATTGTATAAAAGCAAAATTATAGAAAACATCAAGTAAATACAACCACCATCAATATAAAGTTGTTTTAATGATACTGAAAACTTGAATAATACATTAAAATAACAGGGACATTACACAAATGAAGACACAAGTCAATTAAATTGACACATTTGGGGATTGACTCATTAAGCCCTGGTAGTGTAAATAAACATGCTCAAGAGTCAGCAATTCATAGAATAATATTTAAGAAAAGCATCCATGTGTTACTGTCAATATAGCAGGAATCCCCAAACTTTTGGCAAGAAGGTGATATTCTTAATTTCTGTGGACACTTAGATACAAGTAGTAGAGAAATAGGGGGGAACAGGCAGGGAACCAAACTGAATGAAGTAAGAGTGCTGAAATTAGCTACACTCCAAACAGTGCTGAGAATACTTAAGAATAAGTAACAAGGAAAAAGGCAGGAATGGGCAGCAAAAAAGGCTTGGAAGTGATATTGAGATATACTAGGAGATTTCATGCACTAGTCAGGGACCTCTATCTTAACAAAGTACAACAGGCAGGAAGGCCTACATCAACTCTTAGAAACACAGCAAAATACATTAACAGTTTCAAATTATGAGAATGTCATGAAAATAAACAGCAAAGATTCTCCTGGGTGATAGGTACAAGGAGGTTCCTTGTACTAGGCTCTCTACTTTTGTGTATGTTTGAAATTTCTCATTGAAAGTTAAATACTCAAAGGGGTGCCTGGACGACTCAGTCGGCTAAGCATCCAACTCTTGATTTCAGCTCAGGTCATGATCTCAGTTTGTGGGATTAAGGACCATGTCGGGCTCTGCTCTGGCAGCATGGAGCCTGCCTGGGATTCTCTCTCTCCTCTCTCTCTGTCCCTAGCTGCTCATGCACACTCTCTCTCTCTCCCTTGCTCTTTCAAAACATGGGTACATGTATTCCTTTGAATTAGTATTTTTGTATTCTTTGGGTAAATACCTAGTAGTGTAATTGACTGATGAATGGATAAAGATGTGATATATACACACAATGAAATATTAATCAATCATAAAAAAATTGAATCTTGCCATTTTGCAATGACATGGATGGAGCTACAGAGTATTATGCAAAGCGAAATAAATCAGTCAGAGAAAGACAAATACCATATGATTTCACTCATAAATGAAAGAAAACAAAACAAAGGAGCAAAGGGACAAAGAGAGAGAAAGAGGCAAACCAAGGAACAGACTCTTAACTACAGAGAAAAGATGGTTACCAGAAGGGAGGTGGGTGAGCGGGTATGGGTAAAACAGGTGATGGGGATTAAGGAGTGCACTTCTGATAAGCACCATGTGTTGTATGGAAGTGTTGAATCACTATATTGTACACCTGAAACTAATATTACACTGTATGTTAACTAACTGGAATTTAAGTAAAAACTTACAAAAAAAATAAGTACCCTTTGACCAAGTAGGTTTTATCCTGTGAATGCATGGCTGGACCAACATATGAAAATGAATCCATGTAATTCACCATATTAACAGCCTAAAGAAGAAAAATAATAATCTCTAGATGCAAAAAAGGCACTTGAAAAACTTTAACTTCCATTCATAATTAAAAAGAAAACTCCCAGAAAACGAGGAATGGAAAGAAACTTCCTTACCTGATACAGAGCATCTACAAAAACCCTACGACTAACACAATACTTAATGATGAATGACTGAATGTTTTCCCCCTATGATCAGGAAGAAGACAAGGATGTCCATTCTTACCACTCCTATTCAAAATTGTAATGGAGGTTCTAACCAGTTCAATAAAGAAATAAAAGCCATACAGACTAAAAAGAACAAAGTAAAATTATTTTTATGCCCTGATGACATAATTGCTTATGTAAATGAATCTACAAGAAAGCTTATGTCAATGTCAAAGAATCTACAAAAAAGCTAATAGATTTAATAAGTCAATTTAGCAAAGTTCAGGATACAAAGTCAACATACAAAACAAACTGCATATCTATATGTTTGTAATGAACAACTGAAACTAAAATTTAAGAAACAGTACCATTTAAAGACAGTCTCTTCAGCAAACAGTACTGGGAAAACTGGACAGCGACATGCAGAAGAATGAACCTGGACCACTTTCTTACAACATACACAAAAATAAACTCAAAATGGATGAAAGACCTCAATGTAAGACAGGAAGCCATCAAAATCCTCGAGGAGAAAGTAGGCAAAAACCTCTTTGATTTTGCCTGCAGCAATTTCTTACTCAACACGTCTCTGGAAGCAAGGGAAACAAAAGCAAAAATGAACTACCAGGACCTCATCAAAATAAAAAGCTTCTGCACAGTGAAGGAAACAATCAGCAAAACTGAAAGGCAACCGACAGAATGGGAGAAGATATTTTCACACGACATATCAGATAAAGGGTTAGTATCCAAAATCTACAAAGAACTTATCAAACTCAACACCCACAAAACAAAGAATCCAGTGAATAAATGGGCAAAAGACATGAATAGACACTTCCCCAAAGAAGACATCCAGATGGCCAACTGACACATGAAAAAATGCTCAACTTCACTCATCATCAGGGAAATACAAATCAAAACCACAATGAGATACCACCTTACACCTGTCAGAATGCCTAACATCAGCAACTCTGGCAACAACAGATGTTGGCAAGGATGCAGAGAGAGAGGATCTCTTTTGCATTGTTGGTGGGAATGCAAGCTGGTGCAGCCACTCTGGAAAACGGTATGGAGGTTCCTCAAAAACTAAAAATATAACTACCCTACAACCCAGCAATTGCACTACTATGTATTTATCCAAGGGATACAGGTGCGCTGTTTCAAAGGGACACATGTACCCCCATGTTTATAGCAGCACTATCAACAATAGCCAAAGTATGGAAAGAGCCCAAATGTCCATTGATGGATGAATGGATAAAGAAGATGTGGTATATATACACAATGGAGTATTACTTGGAAATCAAAAAGAATGAAATCTTGCCATTTGCAACTATGTGGATGGAACTGGAGGGTATTATGCTAAGTGAAATTAGTCAGAGAAAGACAAAAATCATATGACTTCACTCATATGATGACTTTAAGAGACAAAACAGATGAACATAAGGGAAGGGAAACAAAATAATATAAAAACAGGGAGGGGGACAAAACAAAAGATACTCATAAATACGGAGAAAAAACTAAGGGTTGCTGGAGGGGTTTGGGAGGGGAGATGTGCTAAATGGGTAAGGAACATTAAGGATTCTACTCCTGAAATCATTGCTTCACTATATAGTAACTCATTTGGATGTAAATTTTAAAAAATAAATTAAAAAAAACAGTACCATTTAAATATTCAAAAGTATGAATTATTTAAATATAAATGTAAAAATATATATTCAAGATCGGCATGCTGAAAACTATAGATCCCTGATAAAAGAAATCAAGGAATACCTAAATAAATGGAGAAATATATCCTATGCAGATTAGAATACCCAATATTGTTAAGATGTTAGTCCTACCCAAAGACATCTACCGAATCAACACAATCCCAATCAAAATCCCAGCAGATAATTTTGTAGAAACTTCTAAGTCGATTCTAAAACTTCTATGGAAATGGAAAGGCACCAGAATAGTCAAAATAATTTTCAAAAAGAAAAAAAGTTGAGGAAACACACCTTATGATTTTAAGATTATAAAGTTACAAAAACCAAAACTGTGTGGTATTTATTGACAAATGGGAGACACATAGATCAATGGAACAGATCAGAGCATAAAAAATATACCCATAAATATATGGCCAACTGATAATCAACAAAAGTACAAAGGAAATTCAATGAATAAAGAACAGACTTTTCAACAAATTGTGCTTCTTGGAAAAACTGGATATCATAAAAAAAATTAACCTCAACCCATATCTCACAAGGTATACACATTAATTCAAAATGTATCAGAGACCTAAATGTAAAACCTAAAATGATAAAATTTTACAAGACATAGAAGAAAAATCTTTGTAACCTTGGGTGAGACCAAGATTTCTTAGACAAGAGATGAAAAACATGATCCATAAAGGAAAAAAAAGTAGATAAACTAGAATTCATCAAGGGTAAAAAAACATCTGCTCTTGAGAAAGACACTTTTAAGACAATGAAAAGACAGGTGAGTTAAGATAGCAACGTAGTAGGATGACCCTAGGCTCCTCTCATTCCTCAAACACAACTAGATATCTATCAAATCACTCTGAATACCCAAGAAATCAACCTGAGTACTGACAGAACAAATTCCACAACTAGAGTGAGAGAAGAGGCCACATCAAGGAAGGCAAGAAGTGTGAAGACATGGTCTGGGGGAGAAACTGACTGTGGGTGCTGCAGAGGGGAGATAGCCCTGGTCATGAAGACAGGCACAAGAGGGAGGAGCACACAGGGGAATGCACAAGAACACTTCCCCAAAACCATTGGCTGGGAAAAAGAGGGCTGATTTTTGTGGGTTTTTGCAACAAGTGGGGTTTAAAGACTGAAGTTCTAAAGATCTCTGGCTTGGCTGGGATAGAGCCCTGAGGGTGCTGCCCAACTCCTGGAGAGATGGTAGGCAGACAGCATGATCTGAGGAAAACCTGGGGCACACATAGGGGAGATCATTCACCTTTCTTGGAGCACATGCATGACAGGTAGCTTTCATGGAGATGCCTCTCACCTCTCCGGGGACAAAGTAGCCCGCAGGTGCCTTTTCCCTCCCATACTCCTCAGCAGAAACACAGAGCCACCTGACCAGGGAAGCTCGGTCCCAACACTGCCTAGCCTGACTGATCCAAGTCCCATCCCCTGTGCACTGGTATGACTGCCCCTCTCGGTCAAACCTCCCTCAGTCCCAGTGCAGTAAGACCCTACCCCATAAGACCAGCACAGGTCCCTGTCCACACCACATCCCTATAGCCTAGAGTTTTAAAAGTCAGCAGGCTTGGCTGGGATAGAGCCCAGAGAGCGCTTCGCTGCTCCTGGAGAGAAGGCAGGCAAACAATGTGAAAACAGTGATTGAAGAATGCCTGGGACACCCAAGGGGGGAGATGATTCACTCTACTGGCAGTGCTTCCCTGAGAGCAGCAAGGGGAAAAAGGACCTGTCTGGCACCTTTTCCTTCCCCTGCCGCTCAGCATAAACATACAGCCGCCTGCAGCAAACAGCACAGCACAGACACTAGCTGCCTAACCTGCTTAGACTAGGTCCCATATCACTGCACTCTGCCAGTACTGCCATTCCAAGTCAAGATTGCCTCCGTCCCAGTACCACAAGCCCCTTCCCCAGAAGACAAGCAGAGGCCCCTGCCCACAGAACGTTTCCCAACCAGATAGTTCTAAAGGCTTCTCTTCTAGTGGAAGTAGTATCAAGTCTTATTTAACAAAGAGACCAGAACACACCTAGTTAAAACTCGCCACAGTCTAGCCAAGGACCAAACACTGCACACAGCAGGCAAGAAGAGCCTCTACAGACGACTGGCTGAAAGACAGAGCAGATGAAACACAGCAGCAGAGTGCACACAGCACACACCAGAGACACTCCCTGAAGCACCAGGCCCTGGACACTAGATGACCTCTTCTTCATAAAGCCATTATCTCAAGAGCAGAAAACATAACAGGCTTTTCTAACACAGAGAAGACAGAGACAAAACGCCAAGATGGAGGAATTCACCCCAAATGGAAGAACAATATGAGGTCACAGTCAGGGATCTAAGCAAAACATATGTAAGTAATACGCCGGATGGAGAATTTAAACCAAGAATCATAAGGATACTTGCTGGGCTTGAGAAAATAATGGAAGACTTCAGGGAGGCCTTACTGCCAGATAAAAAGGTTAAAAAAATCAGTCAGAAATGAAAAAGTGCAATAACTGAGATTTGAAACAGACTGAATGCAATGAAGCATTACATTTGTTCTCTGGAAGAAGCAGAGAACAACTAAGTGACACAGAAGATAAAATAATGGAAAATAATTAGGCTGAACAAAAGGGAGAAAGAATTATGGAACATAAGAACAGACTTAGGGAACTCAATGACTCCATCAAACTAATAATATTCGTATTGTAGGAGTCCAGAAGAATAAGAGAGAAAAAGGGGGAGAACATTTATTTGAGGAATTAATAGTGGAAAACTTCCCTAATCAGGGGAAGGAAACAGACATCCAGATCCAGGAGGCATAGAGAATTCCCATCAAAATCAACAAAAGCAGGCCAATACCAAGATATATTGTAATTATATTTGCAAAATCTAGTGATAAAGGAAAATACTAAAAGAAGCAGGACAAAAGAAGTACCTAACTTACAAGGGAAGACCCATAAGGCTAGCTGTAGATATCTCAACAGAAACCCGGCAAGCGAGAAAGGAGTAGCATGATATTTTCAATCTGCTGAATGCGAAAAATCTGCAGCCAAGAATACTCTATCCAGCAAGGCTATCATTCAGAATAGAAGGTGAGAGAAAGTTTCTCAGATAAACAAAAACTAAAGAAGTTCGTGACCACTAAACCAACTCTGCAAAAAATATTAAAGGGGACTTTGAGTGAAAGGAAAGACCAAAAATGACAAAGACAAGAAACAGGGAAAATCTCCAGAAACAATGACAAAACAAGTAATAAAATGGCATTAAATACATATCAATCAATAATTACTCAATTACATGTAAATGAACTAAATGCTCTAATCAAAAGACATAGAGTATCAGAATGGATATAAAATAAGATCCATCTATATGCTGCCTACAAAAGACTCATTTTAGACCTAAAGGTACCTGCAGATTGAAAGTGAGGGGGTGAAGAACCATTTATCTTGCAAGTGGATGCCAAAAGAAGGCCAGAGTAACAATACTTATATCAGACAAATTAAATTTTAAACCAAAGACTGTAACAAGAGATGAAGAAGGGCACTGTATCTTAATAAAGGATATTATCCCACAAGAAGATCTAACAGTTGTAAATATTTATGCATACAACACTGGAGCACCCAAATATATAAAACAATTAATGACAGACATAAAGAAACTTATTGAAAATGAGTTAATAATAGTAGGGGAATTTAACACTCCACTTGCAGCAATGGAGAGATCATGAAAGCAGAAAATCAACAAGTAAAAAACAGCTTTGAACGACACAATGGACAAGATGGACTTAACAGATAAATTCAGATCATTCCATCGTAAAGCAGAATACACATTCTTTTCAAGTGCACATGGAACACTGTTCAGAATAGATCACCTACTAGGTCAAAAATCAGGCCTCAACAAGTACTAAAAGATTGAGATCATACCATGCATCTTTTCTGACCCTATCACTATGAAACTTGAAGTCAACCACAAGAAAAAATTTGGAGAGACCACAAATACATGAAGGTTAAACAACATGCTACTAAAGAATGAATGGGTCAACCAGGAAATCAAAGAAGAAATTTTTAAAAATACATGGAAACAAATGAAAATAAAAACACATTGGTCCAAAATCTTTGGGACTCAACAAAAGTAGTCCTAATAGGAAGGCTACAACAATACATGCCTACCTCAAGAAGCAAGAAAAATCTCAAATAAATAACCTATCCTTACATAAAGGAGATAGAAAAAATTAGAAATGAAACCTAAAGCCAGCAGAGGAAGGGAAATAATAAAGACTAGAGCAAAAATTAATGATGTCGAAACTAAAAGACAAACAAACAAAAACACAGAACAGATCAATGAAATCAGGATCTGGTCCTTTGAAAGAACTAATAAAAATGATAAACCCCTAACCAGACTTATCAAAAAGAAAAGAGAAAGGACTCAAATACACAAAAATACAAATGAGATAAGTAACAACTAACACCAAAAAAATACAAAAAATTATAAAAGAATATTATGAAAAACTGTATGCCCAACAAATTGGAAAACCTGGAAGAAATGGATAAATTCCTAGAAACACATAACCTACCAAAACTGAAACAGGAAGAAATAGAAACTTGAAAAACCAATAACTAGCAGAGAAATTGAATCAGTAATCAAAAATATTCCAGGAAACAAAAGTCCAGGGCCAGATGGCTTCACAGGCACATTCTACCAAACATTTAAAGAAGAGTTAATACCTATTCTTCTCAAACTATTCCAACATATAGATATGGAAGAAAACTTCCAAATTCATTCCATAAGGTCACCAGACAGACTCCACTAATATAGAGAACTAAAAGCCAATATCCCTGATGAACATGGATGCAAAAATTCTCAACAAAATACTAGTAAATCAAATCCAACACTACATTAAAAGACTCATTTACCACGATCAAGTGGGATTTGTTCCTGGACTGCAAGGGTGGTTCACCATCTGCAAATCAATGTGCTAAACCTCATTAATAAAAGAAAGGATAAGAACCATATGATCCTCTCAATAGATGCAGAAAAAGCATTTGACAAAGTACAACAACCATTCGTGATAAAAACCCTCAACAAAATAGGATTAGAGGGAACATACCTCAACATAATAAAGGCCATTTATAAAATCACCAAAGCTAATATCATTCTCACTAATAAAGGCCATTTATAAAATACCCACAGCTAATATCATTCTCAGTGGGGAAAAAACTGAGAGCTTTTCCTCTACAGTAAGGAAAAAGACAGGGATGACCACTTTCACCACTGTTATTTTACATAGTACTGGAAGTCCTAGCCACAGGAATCAGACAACAAAAAGAAAAATAAAAGGCATCTAAATTGGCAAGGAAGAAGTCAAACCTTCACTATCTGCACATGACATGATATTCTATACTGAAAACCTGAAACACTCCACTAAAAAAATCCTATAATTGATACACAAATTCAGTGAAGTTGCAGGATATAAAATCAACATACAGAAATGTATTGCATTTCTATATACCAATAATGAAGCAGCAGAAAGAGAAATCAAGGAATCCATCCCATTTACAACTGTACCAAAAACCATAGGATACCTAGGAACAAACCTAACCAAAGAGGTAAAAGATCTATACTCTAGAAACTATAAAACGCTCATGAAAGAAATTGAAGATGACACAAAGAAATGTAAAAACATTCCATGCTCATGGAATTCCACTGCTCAAAGCAATCTACACATTTAATGCAATCCCTGTCAAAATATCATCAGCATTTTTCACATAGCTAGAACAAACAATCCTAAAATTTGTATGCAACCACAAAAGATTCCAAATAGCCAAAGCAATCTTGAAAAAGAAAAGCAAAGCTGGAGGCATCACAATTCCAGACTTCAAGTTATATTACAAAGCTGTAGTGATCAAGACAGTATGGTACTGGCACAAAAAGACACATAGATCAATGGAACAGAATAGAAAACCCAGAAATGAACCCACAAATGTATGGCCAACTAATCTTTGACAAAGCAGGAAGAATATCCAATGTAAGGAAAAAAGAGTCTCTTCAAAAAACGGTGTGGGGAAAACTGGAGAGCAACATGCAGAAGAATGAAATTGGACCACTTCCTTATACCATACACAAAAATAAATTAAAAATGGATGAAAGATCTAAATGTGAGACAAGAAACCATCAAAATCCTAGATTTTGGCAGCAACCTCTTTGTCCTCAGCTGGAGCAACTTCTTACTAGGTACGTCTCCTCCAGCAAGGGAAACCAAGGCAAAAATAAACTATTGGGACTTCACCAAAATGAAAAGCTTCCACACAGTGAAGGAAATCATCAACAAATCTAAAAGATAACCTATGGAATGGGAGAAAAAACTTGCAAATGACATATCTGCCAAAGGATTAGTATCCAAATCATATAACGAACATATAAAACTCAACACCAAAAACACAAATAATGCAGTTAAGAAATGGACAGAAGATATGAACATTTTTCCAAAGAAAGCAAACAGATGAACAATAGACACAAGCAAAGATGCTCAACATCAGTCATCATCAGGGAAATACAAATCAAAACTTGAATGAGATATGACCTCACATCAGTCAGAATGGCTAAAATTAACAATACAGGAGGGGCACCTGGGTGGCTCAGTAGGTTGAGCGTCTAACTTTGGCTCAGGTTATGTCCCATGTGGCTCACAAGTTCAAGCCCTGCATTGGCCTCTGCTAACAGCAGAGTCTGGAGCCTGCTTCAGACTCTGTGTTTCCCTCTCTTTCTGTCCCTCCCCCACTCGTAGTCTGTCTTTCTCTCTCAAGAATAAATAACAAACATTAAAAAAAATTTTTTTTAATATAGGAAACAACATGTGATGGCAAGGATGCAAAGAAAAGAAAACCCTCTTACACTGTTGGATGCAAACACCCTGGAAAACAGTATGGATGTTCCTCAAAAAGTTAAAAATTGAACTATCCTACTATCCAGCAATTGCACTACTAGGCATTTACCCAAAGGATACAGGTTTGAAGGAGTACAAGTACTCTTATGTTTATAGCAGCATTATCAACAATAGCCAAAACATGGAAACAGCCCAAACATCCACCGACTGATAAATGGATAAAGAAAAGGTGGTATATATATGTATAATGGAATATTACTCAGCCATAAAAAAGAATGAAATCTTGCCATTTGCAATGACATGGGTGGAGCTAGACAGACAGTATTATGCTAAGTGAAATAAGTCAGTCAGAGAAAGACAAACACCATATGATTTCACTTATGTGAAAATTAAGAAACAAAACAAACAGGCACCTGGGTGACTCAGTTGGTTAAGCATCCAACTTCAGCTCAGGTCATGATTTCGCAGCCCATGGGTTCAAGTCCCACATCGAGCTCTGTGCTGGCAGCTCAGAGCCTGGAGCCTGCTTCAGATCCTGTGTGTCTCCTTCTCTCTCTCTGTGCCCCTTCCCCACTCATGCTCTGTCTCTTTCTCTCTCTCAAAAATGAATAAATGTTAAAAAAAAAAAAAGATACAAAGTAAAGTTACCAGATTTAGCAAATAAAAATACAAGACACCAAGGGGTGCCTGGCTGGCTCAGTTATCAGAGCATACAACTCTTGATCTCAGGGTTATGAGTTCAAGCATCACATTGGGCATAGAGCCTACTTAAAAAAATAAAATAGGGGAGGCTGGATGGCTCAGTTAAGTGTCTGACTCTTGGTTTTGGCCCAGGTCATGATCTCACAGTTCATGAGTTCGAGGCCTGCATCAGGCTCTGCATTGACAGTGCAGAGCCTGCTTGGGATTCTCACTCTCTCTCTGACCCTCCCCCACTCACTCTCTCTCAAAAGTGGATAAACACTTTTTTTAAAAACAAATAAAATGCTGGGGCACCTGGGTGGCTCAGTCGGTTGAGCATCCGACTTTGGCTCAGGTCATGATCTCGCACTCCTTAAGTTTGGGCCCTGCGTCAGGCTCTGTGCTGACAGCTCAGAGCCTGAAGCCTGCTTTGGATTCTGGGTCTCCCTCTCTCTCTGCCCCTCCCCCACTCATGCTCTGTCTTTCTCTCTCTCTCTCTCTCTCTCTCTCTCAAAAATGAACATTAAAAAAATTTAAAAATAAAATGCATAAATAAAAAAATTTATTTAAAAAAAAAACAGAAGACACCGAGTTATAAATTTAAATTTCAGATAAACAAATATATTTTAGTGTAATTATATCTCATGCAATATAACAGGTCTCAAACTGTGGTCCCAAGACCAGCACCATTAGAGTTAACTGGGTATTTGTTAGAAATGCAAACTCTTCGGGTGCCTGGGTGGCTCAGTTGGTTGAGCGACCGACTTCAGCTCAGGTCTGATCTCTCGATCCGTGAGTTGGAGCCCTGCGTCAGGTTCTGTGCTGATAGCTCAGAGCCTAGAGCCTGCTTCTGATTCTGTGTCTCCCACTCTCTCTGCCCCTCCCCCACTCATGCTCTGTCTCGGAAATAAACATTAAAAAAAATTTTTTTAATGCAAACTCTCGGGGCACTGGGTGGCTCAGTCGGTTGAGTGACCGACTTCAGCTCAGGTCATGAACTCTTGGCTCATGGGTTCAAGCCCCGCATCGGGCTCTGTGCTGACAGCTCAGAGCCTGGAGCCTGCTTCATATTCTGTCTCTGCCCCTCCCCTGCTTGTGCACTCTGTCTCTCTCTCTCTCAAAATATAAATAAACCTTAAATTAAAAAAAAAAGAAATGCAAACTCTCAGGCCCCATCAGCCCTACTAAAACAGAAACTCTGAGGGTAGGGCCAGAAACATGTTTTAACAAGTCCTCCAGGTGATTCTCATGTTATGATTTGTGAACCACTGCTCACTATACCTGTCACTGGCAAAAGGAACTGTAAGAAGCTCATACAAAGAGAAAGGGGCACATAAGCCTATTCAATAAATCAATTCACCATCATCAAATACTAACTGAATAGCCAAAGGGTGTGTAGTAAGTTCTCTGAGAAGGGTCTAAAGCAGTGAATCTCAACTGAGGGCAATTCTGCCCACAGAGGACATTTGGCAATGCCTGGAGACATTTTGGTTGTCACAAACATAAGAAAAGCCTACTGGCATGCAGTGCATAGAAGCCAGGGTTGCTGCTAAGCATGCTACAAGGCACAGAGCAGCCCTCAAACAACAAAGAATTATCCAGCTTGAAATGTCAATAGTGCTGAGACTGAGAAATCTGGATTATAGGGTAAAGATTAATCAAAACATATTTTACCCCAAAGGCTTTAAAAATCAAAGACATTTTTATCAACATGGAAATAAAAAGTTTAAAAAAGTAATGACAAAACATAATTCAAGGTTTCTCACAGTAAAAATACTACAATTATTCCAAGAAGAATTTAAAGGGATTAGTGATACAAAGCTAATACATCACTTTGATGGTAAGAAGCACCTATATGATGATTAATTTTTTTCAGAACTTATGTGAGAGAATAATTTGGAAATGATCAGTTTGAGAACCATATGCAAATTAAAATGCATCTGCAGACTGTATGACCAGAAAACACACATGGCCCAGGAATCATGGAACTTGAGTTCTAGTTTTGTTTTGGTATTAGGTAGCTGTGTAATTTAGCACAAGTCACTCCATTATCTAAGCTTCCATCTGCTAATCTGTAAAATAAGGAGGTTAGACTATTGAAGTCGTATCTAAAACCCCTTGCAGCATTAACATATGTCTATGTCAAAAAAATGAACACAGTAAACATTCAAAAAAGTTTTTATAAGATATGAGCGGGGATGGCATCATTATATTCCCTGTAGGGTAGTTTTGTATTGACTTGGGGGCTTTTGATTCTTGTGTTTAGAAGGTGTGAAACAAAGTTGTTTAGCTTTTCTTATTTATTTATAATAGCTATATTAACAATTCATGTTCATTGCAGACAAATCAGAATATACATACATACATACATACATACATATAGATAAATATATATACACCATTCTTTTTCATTAAGTAACATTCTAAGATGAATTATAGCAGGAATGTGTTAAGATGGTCTAACAAGAGTCGATTTTATTTTTGCAATTAAAAATTGAAGTGAAAGGGGCGCCTGGCTGGTTCAGTTGATAGAGTATGAACTCTTGATCTCAGGGTTGTGAGTTCAAGCTCCACACTGAGTGTAGAGATTACTTAAAGTGTGTGTGTGTGTGTGTGTGTGTGTGTGTGTATGTATGTATACACACACATATAAAATCATGGGACACCTGGGTGGCTCAGTTGGTTAAGTGTCCAACTCTCGATTTTGGCTCAGGTCATGATCTCATGGTTTGTGAGATCGAGCCCTGCATGGGGCTCTGCGCTGATAGCAGGGAGCCTGCTTGGAATTCTCTCCTCCCTTTATCTCTGCCCCTCCCCAAATCATGTGCGCACACATACACACACATGTGTGTTTTCTCTCAAAAATAAACATTTAAAAAATATATATCTTTAAAAACACTAGAAACATTTTTTAAAAATTGAAGTGAAAAAGCTTAGAAAATTACTGTTATACTTTGTATGCATGTGCTTAAGGAAGATTACATTATTATTTCACATAATTGTCATGCTATTTAAGTGACGAAAGCCCACAACCCTTTCTCTGAAAACATATATTTTAGTTCAGTATGAGATTAAGAATAATAAAAAGTGTATAAGCATCTGTATACTTACAAAATATAAAACTATAAATATACAATCATAATAATGTCATGATTCCATCTTCAGATATTTTTAAGTTGAAAAAATATATAATTTCTTATTTTTTATAAAAAGAAAAGTTAAAGGGACAAAGTGACTATATTAATATTTCAGAGTCTTTATTGCCAAATGTTTCAGTGTGTCTGTTCCTATCTCAGTGTTAGAAGTAATTTTCTAGAATTCCAGTCAACAGCATTTGAAATCACTGATGTCCAAAGGCTAACTTACTTTAATATGATGTACGCCATTCAGTTTTCCAATCCGCTGCTCAATGGTCCAAACACAGGAACCACATGTCATCCCCTCAACAGAGATGGTGACCAGATCCACAACCATACTTCGATCCATCTTGATTTCTTCTTTACATTCCTATTAGAAACAATGAACAATTTCAGCCATGGAAATAATCCTTCCTCAACTTTACCCCCCCAACCTTCTCATCTGAGAATATTTTACTAATAATATATGGTTAGCATTGTTTCCTCTCATCTTGTTTCACCCCCACCTAAAGGCCTTTGCTTTAGCTATTCCCTTGGTTTGGACTTTCTTCTCACAGATGTCTGCTTAGCTAACTTCCTCATCTCTTTCAAGTCTTCACTCAAATCTAATTCTCTTAATGAGTTTTACACTGAATAACCTGTTGCAATCCACATCCCTTCCACACACATACATTCTGATTTCCCTTACCTCTGCTCTATTTCATTTTTTTTCATAGAATTTATCATCTTCTAATACACTCCATTAATTACTTACTATGTTTATTGCTTATTATTGGTGTTCCTGTGGTGGTTTTAAAATATTCTCACAAATTCTTTGTTACTCCTTCCTTCAAGAGGTGGAATTTAACTCCTTTCCCCAAGTGGGGCCTGGGCTCGGCAACTTGCTTCCAGACAGAATATGGTAAAATAGACAAGTATGACTTCCAAGACTAGGTCATAAAAGGCACTATGGGAGGGGGAAAAATCACTGTGGATTCCTCCTTGTCCTCTCTCTTGAATGGCCTTATCTGGGGGAAGCCATCTGTCATGTCATAAGGACACTCAAGCAGACTTATGGACAGGTTTGTGAGGCAAGAACTTGAGACCTCCTGCCAACAGCCAGGTAAGTTAACCATCTTGGAAGCTGATACTTCATACTTAATTAAGCCTTTAGATGCCTGAAGCCCCAGCCGACATCCTGACTACAACCTCATGAGACCCTGAGCCAGAACCACCAAGCTAAATCATTCCCAAATTCATGACTCACAAAAACTGTGATATAATAAAGGTTTGTTGTTTCAAGCCACTAAAGTTTTAAGCAATTTGTTACACTGCAATAATTAACTAATACACATCCCACTGGAATGAAAATTCCATGAAGGCAGGAATATTTTTTTCCCACTGATATTAGTTTGAACCATATGAAACTGCCATTGCTGTTTATCAAAATAGTTGAATACTGCCTATTTCATATAGATCAACCTAATATATCCCATGGAAACAGTGTTTTCCTCTTGTGAGAGGAACTAAATGGTCAGGGGATAAAGGTGGAAAATTTCAGTATGTAACCTTTTGTACCTCTTTTTAAAGTTGAGATATAATTGACATAACATTGTATAAGTTTAAGGTATACAATGTGTTGGTTTGATATATTGATATATTGTAAGGATTACCTCCATTAGCTAACATGTCTAACAGGTCACTTAATTACCACTTCTTGTTTTGTGGTGAAAACAAGGGGCGCCTGGGTGGCGCAGTCGGTTAAGCGTCCGACTTCAGCCAGGTCACGATCTCGCGTCCGTGAGTTTGAGCCCCGCGTCAGGCTCTGGGCTGATGGCTCAGAGCCTGGAGCCTGTTTCCAATTCTGTGTCTCCCTCTCTCTCTGCCCCTCCCCCGTTCATACTCTGTCTCTCTCTGTCCCAAAAATAAATAAACGTTGAAAAAAAAAAATCTTTAAAAAAAGAAAACAATTAAGATCTAGGGGCGCCTCGGTGGCTCAGTCGGTT
Organism: Leopardus geoffroyi; assembly: GCF_018350155.1. Classification (NCBI taxonomy): domain Eukaryota; kingdom Metazoa; phylum Chordata; class Mammalia; order Carnivora; family Felidae; genus Leopardus; species Leopardus geoffroyi. The sequence continues at coordinate 63,570,482 of NC_059343.1, read as the reverse complement.
AAGTGTCCAACTTCGGCTCAGGTCATGATCTCATGGTCTGTGGGTTCGAGCCCCGCGTCGGGCTCTGTGCTGACAGCTCAGAGCCTGGAGCCTGTTTCAGATTCTGTGTCTCCCTCTTTCTCTGACCCTCCCCTGTTCATGCTCTCTCACTCTCTGTCTCAAAAATAAATAAATGTTAAAAAAAAAAAGATCTAGTTTCCTTTGTATCTTTTGAATTTTGTACCATGAGAACGTATTCTCTCTCTCTCTCTCTCTCTCTCTCTCTCACACACACACACACACACACACACACACACTCACTCACACAAGTATAGTGGACCTGAAATAACAGAAAATAATAATAGGGATGGGAGTTTATTATAGTTGAGACATTCTGAGATCCCTTGTCTTTGTTCGGAATGTATAAAGAGAAAGAGATAAACCTTAGATTTTGTTAGGAATATATGTTAAAAATTTGAAGGTAACTGGTGGGAGACTAGAAATACAATATATAGCTTTCAAAACAGTAGAGGGAAAAAGACAATAAAGAATATTAAATAAACCAATACAGAGCAAGGAAGATAAATGAAAATTTCAAGAAACAAGTAAGAACATCTTTCTATAAAACTCTTGTTGTTAGAGGCTAGTGTGAAATGATTACAATAAAGTAGCACTAGAATCAGGCTTAAGAAATTATTCAGGAAAAAAATTAGAGACTTCCCAATGTATATCTGAGGGCCTCTCTTAGAGCACCATAGATTATTCGTGTTTAGGGTATTAATTAGAAAATGTTAAATTATTTAAGAAAAATTATATTTGTAAGAATACATTAGCTCAATCTAAGGAACTTGCAAATAATACAGATTTGCAAAAAAAAAAAAAAAAACTCTTTTGCAAAGATTTCAAATTATGTAGAAAACACCATTTTGTATAAGAGGAATATTGAAGTAAAGTAAAACTGTTACCCAAACCAGTGATGAGAGAAAAGAAGAAGAGCAGGAAATAATCAGTTATTATTAAGATGCTATCAGCTAAAATTGAAGTACAAATAAAAATACAAGTCTTATCCAATATTCATTAGAGGGTTCTCCATGCCCTTGGATAAAGATCCTGTTTTGTAACCATAATCAAAAATTAGAGACACTGAAGTGTTTCAGACTTGTCAAAATTAACAATGGCCAACTACAGAACCCAAAAGTGGGTTACAAATACTATGATTTATATTGACTCTATTTTGCCCCCAAAGACATTTCCTTTAAAAATGCTAAACTACAAGATGGATTTTTTTTTTTTTTAATAAGAACGCTATGTAAAAATATTTCTAGAAAGACTCACAAAAAAAATCAGCAATATCACAGTTACCTCTAGGGAGGAAAAGAGACTGGGTGGTTGAGGGGGCAAGCTTTTACATTTTAAATTATGTCAATATAAAACCAATTAAAATTAAATAAAATTTATGAGAAACTATGTAAACTAAAACATTTCTTTGCAATAAATTTACTCCAAGTGGTATAAAAACAATTACTACATCATCTTAGCTTTCTAAGCTCTGAGAAACAAACAGAAACTGCTGCAGAACCACATCCTCTGCTCCTAACAAAGCAGGTAAGTGGACTCCTTACTTCTTTGATGGGTTTCTGTGGAGCTTTGAACAACTGGACCATCAATATAATTTCCAAATATCTAAAATCGCAGAAGTTCCTTGAGGATAATTTGTTTTCAAATGTTAATTGGTTTTCAGCACATATTTTTCATTATATGTATTATTTTTTGAGATATAATTCACACTATAAAATTCACCCTAAGATGTATAATTCAGTGGTTTTTAGTAATACAATTCAGTTTTTAGTAATATTCACAATGATATGCAATCATAATGACCATGTAACTGCAGAACATTTTCATGACCCACAAAAGAAATTCCATACCTATCAGCAGTCACTCCTCAGTCCCCTTACAGCTACTGGCAAACATGAATCTACCTCCTATCTTTATGGATTTGCCTATCCTGGTTAATTTCATAAAAATTCATTCATTTAATATGTGGCTTTGTGTGTCTGAGTTCTTTCACTTAACATAATATTTTTAAGGCTTAACAATGTGTAGAATGTAACTGTACTTCATTGTTTTCACTTATTTGATGGCATCCTTTGAAGCAAAAAACCCTAATTTTGGGGCTTCCTGGGTGGCTCAGTCAGTGAGGTGCCTGACTTCAGCTCAGGTCATGATTTCAGGGTTCGTGAGTTCAAGCCCACATGGGGCTCTGTGCTGTCAGTGCAGAGCCAGCTTCGATCCTCTGCCTCCCTCTGCCATTCCCCCACTAGCGCTCTCTCTCTCTCAAAAATAAATAAAACATTTTTAAAAACTTAATTTTGATGAAGCCAAATTTATCATTTTTTTCTTTTGTTGCTTTGCTTTTGATGTCCTATAGAAGAAACCACTGTCACACTGAAAGTCGTGAAGATTTATTTCTATGTTTTCTTCTAAGAGTTTGGTAGTTTCAGCTCTTACATTTAGGTCTTTTAATCCACTTTGAGTTAATTGCTGTATACAGTGTGTGGTAGAGATCTGAGTTACATTCTTTTACATGTGGATGTCAAGTTTTCCAAGGACCATTTTTTTAAACAGCTTTATTGAAATACAGTTTGCATATGATTCACACATTTAAGGTATAGAATTCAATGGGTGTTATATTCAGATATGTGCAACCATCACCATGGTGAATTTTAAAACATTTCTGTCACCTCAAAAAGAAGCCCCAGACCCTTTAGGTATCACCCTCCCACCTAAACCTCCCACCCACCCCCCTTGCCAGGCAACCATTAATCTTTCTGTCTGTATAGATTTTCCTCTTTTGGACATTTCATATGAATGAAATCATATAATATGTGGTCTTTTGTGACTGGCTTCTTTCACTTAACATAATGTTTTCAAGGTTCATCCATGTTGTAGCATGTGCCAGCATTTCATTTCTTTTTTATGGCTGAATTAAATTCCATGGTATGGATATACCACTTTGCTTATCCATTCAACTGATGGACATTTAGGTTGCTTCATCTGTTGGCTACTAAAAATAAGGCTGCTATAAATATTTATGTATAAATGTTTGTGTTTTCATTCATCTTGGATAATAATTAAGAGTGGAATTGCTGGGTCCTGTAACTGTTTTAATTGAGGAACTGCCACACTGTTCCCCAAAGCAGTTGTGCCATTTTACATTCCCACTGGCAGCATATGAGGGTTCTAATTTCCCCACCTCCTCACCAACACTTGTTATTATCTTATTTTTTAATTCTAGCCATTGTAGTATATGTTAACTGGTGCCCAAAAGTTTTTAATTTTGATGATGTCCAATGTATGTATTTTGTTGTTGTTGTTGTTGTTGTTGCCTCTAGTCATTTTTTTAATTGAGATATAACTGACATGTAGCATTATTTTAGTTTTAGGTATAAAACAAAATGATCTGATATATGTATATATTGCAAAAAGACTGCCACCATAAGTTTAATTAACATCCATCACCATGCAGTTAATTTTTTTGTTATGATTAGAACCTTTACGATTTACAATTTACTCTCGTGGCAACTTTCATTATACAATGCAGTATTGCTAACTATAGTCATCATGCTGTACATTACATGCCTAGGACTTATTTATCTTAAAACTGGAATTTTATACCTTTTGACCACCTTCACCCACTTCACCCACCTCCAAAACCCACCTCAGACAATCCACCAATCAGTTCTCTGTATCGATGAGTTTGGTTTTTTCATATTCCACATATAAGTGAGCTCACATGGAATCTGTCTTTCTCTGACTTATTTCACTTAGCATAATGCCCTCAATCCACACTGTTGCAAGTGACAGAATTTCCTTCTAAAAAGAAGGAATGGCTGAATAATGTATGTATTTATACACCACAGTTTACTTGTCCATTCATCCACTGATGGACACTTAGGTTGCTTCCATGCCTTAGCTATTATAAATAATGCTGCAGTGAATATGGAGGTGCTGATTATCTTTGAGACAGCAATTTCATTTCTTTTGGATAAATACCCAGAAGTGTAAATGCTGGACTATTTTTAATTTTTCTAATTTTTAATTTAAAATTTTAATTTTTAATTTAAAAATTAAATTATATTTTATTTTTAATTTTTTAAGGACCCTTCATACTCTTTTCTATATATTCACTTTTAAAATGTAAAAACTTAGAAAAGCTTAAAGAAAAATTAATCCTTAAACTCACCATTCTGTCTTAATTTCATTCAACTATGATTCATTATGGAAAAATTGTAATTTATACTGTGACTTTACCTGAAATAGGTTCATAATTATTAGTCTATTTGTGTTATTTACTCTTTTACTTTATTTTTTATATTTATGTTTATTGAGATATAGTTGACACACAATGTTACATTAGTTTCAGGTATACAACACAGTGATTTGACAGGTCCATATGTTATGCTATGCTCACCACAAGTGTAGCTACCATCTGTCACCATACAACACTATTACAATACCATTGACTGTATTCCCTATACTGTATCTTTTATCCCATGACTTATTCATTCCATAACTGGAAGGCTGGTGTTATTTACTTTAATTAATTTCTTTGTTTTTGTAATCTTTACATCCCACGTGGGACTCAAATTCATGAACCAGAGATCAAGAGTTGAATGCCCTACCAACGGAGTCAGCCAGGCACTCCCAAGTTATTTACTTTTAAAGTTACAGCTAAAGCTATTACAAATACGATAGTTAACAATTCAGTTGTGCCCACTAATTCTTATGAAACTAGTATTAAAATTATTACCTATTTTTACATAGACTTACAATACTTATTCAATATAAGAGAATACATTTTGTCTAATTTTGGAGGTTTTTTTATTTTTATTTTTTAATTTACATCCAAATTAGTTAGCATATAGTGCAACAATGATTTCAGGAGTAGATTCCTCAGTGCCCCTTATCCATTTAGCCCACCCCCCCCATACCACACCCCCTCCAGTAATCCTCTGTTTGTTCTCCATATTTATGAGTCTCTTATGTTTTCTCCTCCTCCCTGTTTTTATATTATTTTTGCTTCCCTTCCCTTATGTTCATCTGTTTTATCTCTTAAAGTCCTCATATGAGTGAAGTCATATGATTTTTGTCTTTCTCTGACTGACTAATTTCACTTAGCATAATACCCTCCAGTTCCATCCACATAGTTGCAAATGCCAAGATTTCATTCTTTTTGATTGCCAAGTAATACTCCATTGTGTATATATACCACATCTTCTTTTTTTTTTTTTTCTATTCACATTGCACTTTATTTTTTTTATTTTTTTTTTCTGTAAGCTCTGATTTTTATTTTTTTTTTATTTTTTATAATATATGAAATTTATTGTCCAAATTGGTTTCCATAAAACACCCAGTGCTCATCCCAAAAGGTGCCCTCCTCAATACCCATCACCCACCCTCTCCTCCCTCCCACCCCCCATCAACCCTCAGTTTGTTCTCAGTTTTTAACAGTCTCTTATGCTTTGGCTCTCTCCCACTCTAACCTCTTTTTTTTTTTTTTTTTTTTCCTTTTTTCCTCCCCCTCCCCCATGGGTTCCTGTTACGTTTCTCAGGGTCCACATAAGAGTGAAACCATATGGTATCTGTCTTTCTCTGTATGGCTTATTTCACTTAGCATCACACTCTCCAGTTCCCTCCACGTTGCTACAAAAGGCCATATTTCATTTTTTCTCATTGCCACGTAGTATTCCATTGTGTATATAAACCACAATTTCTTTATCCATTCATCAGTTGATGGACATTTAGGCTCTTTCCATAATTTGGCTATTGTTGAGAGTGCTGCTATGAACATTGGGGTACAAGTGCCCCTATGCATCAGTACTCCTGTATCCCTTGGATAAATTCCCAGCAGTGCTATTGCTGGGTCATAGGGTAGGTCTATTTTTAATTTTCTGAGGAACCTCCACACTGTTTTCCAGAGCGGCTGCACCAATTTGCATTCCCACCAACAGTGCAAGAGGGTTCCCGTTTCTCCACATCCTCGCCAGCATCTATAGTCTCCTGATTTGTTCATTTTGGCCACTCTGACTGGCGTGAGGTGATACCTGAGTGTGATTTTGATTTGTATTTCCCTGATAAGGAGCGACGCTGAACATCTTTTCATGTGCCTGCTGGCCATCCGGATGTCTTCTTTAGAGAAGTGTCTATTCATGTTTTCTGCCCATTTCTTCACTGGGTTATTTGTTTTTTGGGTGTGGAGTTTGGTGAGCTCTTTATAGATTCTGGATACTAGCCCTTTGTCCGATATGTCATTTGCAAATATCTTTTCCCATTCCGTTGGTTGCCTTTTAGTTTTGTTGGTTGTTTCCTTTGCTGTGCAGAAGCTTTTTATCTTCATAAGGTCCCAGTAATTCACTTTTGCTTTTAATTCCCTTGCCTTTGGGGATGTGTCGAGTAAGAGATTGCTACGGCTGAGGTCAGAGAGGTCTTTTCCTGCTTTCTCCTCTAAGGTTTTGATGGTTTCCTGTCTCACATTCAGGTCCTTTATCCATTTTGAGTTTATTTTTGTGAATGGTGTGAGAAAGTGGTCTAGTTTCAACCTTCTGCATGTTGCTGTCCAGTTCTCCCAGCACCATTTGTTAAAGAGGCTGTCTTTTTTCCATTGGATGTTCTTTCCTGCTTTGTCAAAGATGAGTTGACCATACGTTTGTGGGTCTAGTTCTGGGGTTTCTATTCTATTCCATTGGTCTATGTGTCTGTTTTTGTGCCAATACCATGCTGTCTTGATGATGACAGCTTTGTAGTAGAGGCTAAAGTCTGGGATTGTGATGCCTCCTGCTTTGGTCTTCTTCTTCAAAATTCCTTTGGCTATTCGAGGCCTTTTGTGGTTCCATATGAATTTTAGGATTGCTTGTTCTAGTTTCGAGAAGAATGCTGGTGCAATTTTGATTGGGATTGCATTGAATGTGTAGATAGCTTTGGGTAGTATTGACATTTTGACAATATTTATTTTTCCAATCCATGAGCAGGGAATGTCTTTCCATTTCTTTAAATCTTCTTCAATTTCCTTCATAAGCTTTCTATAGTTTTCAGCATACAGATCCTTTACATCTTTGGTTAGATTTATTCCTAGGTATTTTATGCTTCTTGGTGCAATTGGGAATGGGATCAGTTTCTTTAGTTGTCTTTCTGTTGCTTCATTGTTAGTGTATAAGAATGCAACTGATTTCTGTACATTGATTTTGTATCCTGCAACTTTGCTGAATTCATGTATCAATTCTAGCAGACTTTTGGTGGAGTCTATCGGATTTTCCATGTATAATATCATGTCATCTGCAAAAAGCGAAAGCTTGACTTCATCTTTGCCAATTTTGATGCCTTTGATTTCCTTTTGTTGTCTGATTGCTGATGCTAGAACTTCCAGCACTATGTTAAACAACAGCGGTGAGAGTGGGCATCCCTGTCGTGTTCCTGATCTCAGGGAAAAAGCTCTCAGTTTTTCCCGGTTGAGGATGATGTTAGCTGTGGGCTTTTCATAAATGGCTTTTATGATCTTTAAGTATGTTCCTTCTATCCCGACTTTCTCAAGGGTTTTTATTAAGAAAGGGTGCTGGATTTTGTCAAAGGCCTTTTCTGCATCGATTGACAGGATCATATGGTTCTTCTCTTTTTTTTTGTTAATGTGATGTATCACGTTGATTGATTTGCGAATGTTGAACCAGCCCTGCATCCCAGGAATGAATCCCACTTGATCATGGTGAATAATTCTTTTTATATGCCGTTGAATTCGATTTGCTAGTATCTTATTGAGAATTTTTGCATCCGTATTCATCAGGGATATTGGCCGGTAGTTCTCTTTTTTTACTGGGTCTCTATCTGGTTTAGGAATCAAAGTAATACTGGCTTCATAGAATGAGTCTGGAAGTTTTCCTTCCCTTTCTATTTCTTGGAATAGCTTCAGAAGGATAGGTATTATCTCTGCTTTAAACGTCTGGTAGAACTCCCCTGGGAAGCCATCTGGTCCTGGACTCTTATTTGTTGGGAGATTTTTAATAACCGATTCAATTTCTTCGCTGGTTATGGGTCTGTTCAAGCTTTCTATTTCCTCCTGGTTGAGTTTTGGAAGAGTGTGGGTGTTCAGGAATTTGTCCATTTCTTCCAGGTTGTCCAATTTGTTGGCATATAATTTTTCATAGTATTCCCTGATAATTGTTTGTATCTCTGAGGGATTGGTTGTAATAATTCCATTTTCATTCATGATTTTATCTATTTGGGTCATCTCCCTTTTCTTTTTGAGAAGCCTGGCTAGAGGTTTGTCAATTTTGTTTATTTTTTCAAAAAACCAACTCTTGGTTTCGTTGATCTGCTCTACAGTTTTTTTAGACTCTATATTGTTTATTTCTGCTCTGATCTTTATTATTTCTCTTCTTCTGCTGGGTTTAGGCTGCCTTTGCTGTTCTGCTTCCATTTCCTTTAGGTGTTCTGTTAGATTTTGTATTTGGGATTTTTCTTGTTTCTTGAGATAGGCCTGGATTGCAATGTATTTTCCTCTCAGGACTGCCTTCGCTGCGTCCCAAAGCGTTTGGATTGTTGTATTTTCATTTTCGTTTGTTTCCATATATTTTTTTATTTCTTCTCTAATTGCCTGGTTGACCCACTCATTCGTTAGTAGGGTGCTCTTTAACCTCCATGCTTTTGGAGGTTTTCCAGACTTTTTTCTGTGGTTGATTTCAAGCTTCATAGCATTGTGGTCTGAAAGTATGCATGGTATAATTTCAATTCTGGTAAACTTATGGAGGGCTGTTTTGTGACCCAGTATATGATCTATCTTGGAGAATGTTCCATGTGCACTCGAGAAGAAAGTATATTCTGTTGCTTTGGGATGTAGAGTTCTAAATATATCTGTCAAGTCCATCTGATCCAATGTCTCATTCAGGGCCCTTGTTTCTTTATTGACCGTGTGTCTAGATGATCTATCCATTTCTGTAAGTGGGGTGTTAAAGTCCCCTGCAATTACCACATTCTTATCAATAAGGTTGCTTATGTTTATGAGTAGTTGTTTTATATATTTGGGGGCTCCGGTATTCGGCGCATAGACATTTATAATTGTTAGCTCTTCCTGATGGATAGACCCTGTAACTATTATATAATGTCCTTCTTCATCTCTTGTTACAGCCTTTAATTTAAAGTCTAGTTTGTCTGATATAAGTATGGCTACTCCAGCTTTCTTTTGGCTTCCAGTAGCATGATAAATAGTTCTCCATCCCCTCACTCTCAATCTAAAGGTGTCCTCAGGTCTAAAATGAGTCTCTTGTAGACAGCAAATAGATGGGTCTTGTTTTTTTATCCATTCTGATACCCTATGTCTTTTGGTTGGCACATTTAATCCATTTACATTCAGTGTTATTATAGAAAGATACGGGTTTAGAGTCATTGTGATGTCTGTATGTTTTATGCTTGTAGTGATGTCTCTGGTATTTTGTCTCACAGGGTCCCCCTTAGGATCTCTTGTAGGGCTGGTTTAGTGGTGACAAATTCCTTCAGTTTTTGTTTGTTTGGGAAGACCTTTATCTCTCCTTCTATTCTAAATGACAGACTTGCTGGATAAAGGATTCTCGGCTGCATATTTTTTCTGTCTAGCACACTGAAAATCTCGTGCCAATTCTTTCTGGCCTGCCAAGTTTCAAAAGAGAGATCAGTCACGAGTCTTATAGGTCTCCCTTTATATGTGAGGGCACGTTTACCCCTTGCTGCTTTCAGAATTTTCTCTTTATCCTTGTATTTTGCCAGTTTCACTATGATATGTCGTGCAGAAGATCGATTCAGGTTCCGTCTGAAGGGAGTTCTCTGTGCCTCTTGGATTTCAATGCCTTTTTCCTTCCCCAGTTCAGGGAAGTTCTCAGCTATTATTTCTTCAAGTACCCCTTCAGCACCTTTCCCTCTCTCTTCCTCCTCTGGGATACCAATTATGCGTATATTATTTCTTTTTAGTGTATCACTTAGTTCTCTAATTTTCCCCTCATACTCCTGGATTTTTTTATCTCTCTTTCTCTCAGCTTACTCTTTTTCCATAACTTTATCTTCTAGTTCACCTATTCTCTCCTCTGCCTCTTCAATCCGATTTGTGGTGGTCTCCATTTTGTTTTGCATTTCATTTAAAGCGTTTTTCAGCTCCTCATGACTGTTCCTTAGTCCCTTGATCTCTGTAGCAAGGGATTCTCTGCTGTCCTGTATACTGTTTTCAAGCCCGGCGATTAATTTTATGACTATTATTCTAAATTCACTTTCTGTTATATTATTTAAATCATTTTTGATCAGCTCATTAGCTGTTGTTATTTCCTGGAGATTCTTCTGAGGGGAATTCTTCCGCTTGGTCATTTTGGATAGTCCCTGGCGTGGTGAGGACCTGCAGGGCACTTCCCCTGTGCTGTGGTGTATAACTGGAGTTGGTGGGCGGGGCCGCACTCCGACCTGATGTCTGCCCCCAGCCCACCGCTGGGGCCACAGTCCGACTGGTGTGTGCCTTCTCTTCCCCTCTCCTAGGGGCGGGATTCACTGTGGGGTGGCGTGGCCCGTCTGGGCTACTTGCACACTGCCAGGCTTGTGATGCTGGGGATCTGGCGTATTAGCTGGGGTGGGTAGGCAAGGTGCACAGGGGCAGGAGGGGCAGGCTTAGCTCGCTTCTCCTTAGGTGATCCACTTCAGGAGGGGCCCTGTGGCAGCGGGAGGGAGTCAGATCCGCTGCCGGAGGTTTGGCTCCGCAGAAGCACAGAGTTGGGTGTTTGCGCGGAGCGAGGAAGTTCCCTGGCAGGAACTGGTTCTCTTTGGGATTTTGGCTGGGGGATGGGCGGGGGAGATGGCGCTGGTGAGCGCCTTTGTTCCCCACCAAACTGAGCTCTGTCGTCCGGGGGCTCAGCAGCTCTCCCTCCCTTTGTCCTCCAGCCTTCCCGCTTTCTGAGCAGAGCTGTTAACTTATGACCTCCCAGACGCTAAGTCGCGCTTGCTGTTGGAACACAGTCCGTCAGGCCCCTCCGCTTTTGCCCGCCAGACTCCGGGGCTCTGCTTGGCCGGCGAGCCGCCCCTCCGCCCCGGCTCCCTCCCGCCAGTCCGTGGAGCGCGCACCGCCTCGCCGCCCTTCCTACCCTCTTCCGTGGGCCTCTCGTCTGCGCTTGGCTCCGGCGACTCCGTTCTGCTAATCCTCTGGCGGTTTTCTGGTTTATTTAGGCAGGTGTAGGTGGAATCTAATTGATCAGCAGGACGCGCGGTGAGCCCAGCATCCTCCTACGCCGCCATCTTCCTGGAATCCCTCACATTGCCTATACCACATCTTCTTTATCCATTCATCCATTGATGGACATTTGGGCGCTTTCCATACTTTGGCTATTGTTGATAGTGCTGCTATAAACATGGGGGTGCATGTGTCCCTTCAAAACAGCACACCTGTATCCCTTCAATAAATACCTAGTAGTGCAATTGCTGAGACATAGGGTGGTTCTATTTTTCAGTTTTTTGAGGAAACTCCATACTGTTTTCCAGAGTGGCTACACCAGCTTACATTCCCATAAGTTTTGTTTTTAATGACCTGAAGCAGCATTTATTCCAGGTTAAAAATTCATGATCTCTAATGAAGCACATTGCCAAAGATTTTCACATTCTGATCATCTATGATTTACAATCTACTGTAAAAATAAGTTGTCACTGCCTTATGAAACTCTATCATCCTTCCTCCAGCCACAACAGCTGCTGTCAGTAGGATAAAATCTGAATCTCTGAATGAATGATAAGCGAAATAAGAGAAGTAATAGTAGACCTGAATTAGTTTAGAGGAGTTAGAACTAGCTAATCCAGCTCAAAAAAAAAAAAAAAAATCTCCATACTGCCTGAATTTACTATTATAAATATTTGAGATTTAGAAATTACATCAATACATCTATTTCCTTTTTCCCCAAAGTTTTATTATGAAAAATTTCAACCACATGTATAAGCTGTAATAGTACAATGAACATCTATCTGTATATCCTCTGCATGAATTCAACATTTGTTAACATTTTGTTATATTAGCCCTATTTTGTCCTGAACTATTTGAATATAAGTTTTAGAAATCCTAATACTCTAACGTGCATTTCCAAAAAATAAGGACTCCTGAATAACCACATTATTACCAAAGCTAAGAAAATTAATGATTGTACATCATCTAATACAAATTCTCTATCTGAATTTCCCCAAATGTCCCAAAGACATCTTTCACAGCTTTTATTTTTCCCATATCAGGATCCAGACAAAGTTCACACACTGAATTTGGTTGTTTCTTTTTAGTCTCATTTAATCTACAACAGCCCCTGTCCTATCTCTTTTCCCTCATGAAGTGACTTTTTCAAGAATCCAGGTCAGTTGTCTTAATAGTATCTCCTCAGGGGTGCCTGGGTGGCTCAGTCAGTTGAGTGTGCGAGGTTGAGCATCCAACTACCACTCAGGTCATGATTTCATGGTTCATTAGTTTGAGCCCCCGCACTGGGCTCTTTTCTGTCAGCATGGAACCTGCTTCAGATTCTCTGTCCCCCTCTCTCTCTCTGCACCTACCTTGCTTGCTCTCTCTCAAAACTAAACAAACATTAAAAAAAAGAGACACTATATTCTCTTTTCAAAGTACAAATTCCTCTTTGATAGTTTAAGGGACTCATAGCTAAAATTATACCTCCTAATACCTACAAAGCCCAGATGGGACAGGAAAGGCAGGTACTTGTGAACAAATGATACTTGGATGAAGGGAACTCACGGTCCCAAGGGAAAAGTCCAAAGTGGGGTATTTAAGAACAACATAAAGACATTAGGGGCTAGGAAGAGGGTCACTCTCCATAGCAGTAATGGGTATAAAAAGGGAAGTAGAATAATGTCTAAAACAAACAGACCCTATCAAAATATTGGTTATGGTCAGTCCTCTGCCTTAAAAAGGAGACTCTTTTGGGGCACCTGGGTGACTGAGTCGGTTAAGTGTCTAACTCTTGATCCTGGCTCAGGTCATGATCTCAAAGTTTGTGGGTTTGAGCCCCATGTTGGGCTCTGTGCTGGCAGCACGGAGCCTGCTTGGAATTCTCTTTCTCTGCTCCTACCCCACTCATGCTCGCTCTTGTGCTCTCTCTCTCTCTCTCTTGCTCTCTCTCTCCCAAAATAAATAAATAAACTTAAATTTTTGTTTAAAAAAAAGGAGACCCTTTCTCTTTCCTCTTGTAGCACATGTCTGCCTGCTCCAGGACAGAACACTCAGACTTAGTATTATGTAACTCAGATAAGGTTATGGGTCAAATGGGGCTTTTGAGGGCTGATCTGGGTCCATTACCAAAACTGACTAAATTGTTTTATGGGAAAATGTTAAGTTCAAATTGCTAAAAAAAACAAAAAAAACAAAACAAAAAAAAAAAACTTTTAGAATACAATGCATTCAGCAGATGAAGGCTTGTTTACTTGGTTAGTTAGAAATGTAAAACTTAAACACAGTTTTATTATGGGGTATGTCCCAGACCAAAGTACTAGAGCATCTCTCAGGCTTACTGAGGAACTGAGAGAGACAAAGCAGAAAGGCACTTTTAAAATAACTGGATAATTCACCTGAAAGTATGTATTGGGGAACAAAGAATTTCTGAGCACGAGTGAAAATTACATTAATACAATCACATTTCTGGTTAAATCCTGATTTAAGCATGTTAAATCATTCATGAATAATATATATTTCTTCCTACCTTCATAATTCACCTCCATTTTTTTTTCAAAACTTTACTTTAATGGGCCTTTACATGCAAAAGCTCAGAAGAATTCTATCTCCCTCATACTACTCCTATATACATAACTCCAATTGATTTTGTAATATATGCTATGTCTATCTTTTGAATTTTAAATCTCAATGATACGTACAAAGTAAGGAAAACTTTTTGTAACCTCCCATTGCATTTAGCAAAATGACTCAGAAAACAGAGTACGAGCATAAACAATTTCATATGGTATAGAAAAAATAGGGGCGCCTGGGTGGCTCAGTCAGTTGAGCATCTGACTTCAGCTCAGGTCATGATCTCGCAGTTTGTGGGTTCGAGCCCCGCATCGGGCTCTGTGCTGACAGCTCAGAGCCTGGAGCCTGCTTCTGCTTCTGTGTCTCCCTCTCTCTCTGCCCCTCCCCCGCTCATGCTCTGTCTCTCTCTGTCAAAAATAAATAAACATTTAAAAAAATGTAGGCTTCTGGGAGATCACAATATCAAAGAACAAATGTGGCATGCAGCTATTAGGAATGAAGTGATTCTGAGAACAGCATCCAACAACAATGAGGGAAATAACTTCTGGTTATTAAAAAGTATTTTCAGCCACTCCCTAAACACACCTGGTAATTACCACACAGTAATAACATTTTCTAAAAGGAAGAACAGGATTATGACTAGATCATCATCTCTGGTTTAGAAACACAAATTTCATAAGTTGAGTACAAATATGACACATATATATGAAGTCTGCTCAAAACCACATCTTAAAGCTGATCACAGAAGCTCAAAAATTTTTAAATACTTCTAAAATAGTTAGTCCTCATAATTTTGGAAAAGTTTCTGGATTAATAAATTATAATCAAGTAAATGCAAATTAAAACCATGATTAATATAATCTACACCCACCAGGTAGATAAAAATTTCAAAATCTGGCAATACCAAGTGTCAGTGAGGATGTGGAGCAACAGAATCTTTCTTATTCAGCTGGTAAGAGCATAAATTAGCACAACCATTATGGAAACTCTCCGGCAATATCTGGTAGAGCTGAAGATATGTATATACTAGAACTTAACATTTTCACTCCTGGGCATATCACCCTACAGAGAAGTTTCACCCATGTGCAGAGGAAACATGAACAAGAATGCTCATTGCAACAGTGAAATAATCTAAATGTTTGTCAAACAGAAAATATAAAAATAGGCAGTAGCATATATTATAGTGGAGAAAGGTATAGTAGTTAAAATGAATGAACTAAAATAATGGTTCTCACTGGGAGGGGAGAATTTACCACCAAAAGGCCATCTGGCAAAGTCTGGAGATTTTTTAGTTATCACAACTGGGAGCTAGGGGGAGATGCTACTAGCATCTAGTGGGTAGAGGTCAAGGATACTATTAAACACCCTTAATGAACAAGAAATCCACTCACAACAATTACCTGGCCCCAAATGTCAATAGTACAGAGGTTGAGAAACCAGAAATATAAGCAACCACGTGGATAAATCTAATCAACATAGTTGAGGAAATAAAAAAAGTTTCACGTGGATACAAAAGTCTAGAAACATAAAACATAAAACAATACCATATATTGTTTCTGTATACGTACACATGTAGCAGTGTTAGTCAAAATATAAAAATGTGCAAAGGAGGGATAAATACCAAATTCAGGACTTTGGGGAGGGAGGAAGGGAGGCAACTGGAACACAAAGGGGAACTTCAACTATAGATGTA
The DNA here is from genome assembly GCF_018350155.1 of Leopardus geoffroyi. Taxonomy (NCBI): domain Eukaryota; kingdom Metazoa; phylum Chordata; class Mammalia; order Carnivora; family Felidae; genus Leopardus; species Leopardus geoffroyi. The sequence continues at coordinate 63,555,027 of NC_059343.1, read as the reverse complement.
ATGCTTAAATTCTTAGGCTATGTACACTCTGGAAAACAGTGTGGAGGTTCCTCAAAAAATTTAAAAAAGAACTACCCTATGACCCAGCAATAACACTGCTAGGAATTTATCCAAGGGATACAGGAGTGCTAATGCATAGAGGCACAAGTACCCCAATGTTTATAGCAGCACTTTCAACAATACCTAAATCATGGAAAGAGCCTAAATGTCCATCACTTGATGAATAAAGAGGATGTAGTTTACATATACAATGGAATACTACTTGGCAATGAGGAAGAATGAAGTCATGCCATTTGCAGCAAAATGGATGGAACTGGAAGGTATTATACTGAGTGAAATAAGTCAGTCAGAGGACAGATAGCATATGTTTTCACTCATATGTGGATCTTGAGAAACTTAACAGAAGGCCATGGGGGAAGAGAAGGGGAGAAAATAGTTACAAACAGAGAGGGAGGGAGATAAACCACAAGAGACTCTTAAATACAGAGAACAAACTGAGGGTGGATGGGAGGGTGGGGCAGAGGGGAAAATGGGTGATGGGCACTGAGGAGGGCATTTGCTGGGATGAGCACTGGGTGTTGTATGTAAGCCAATATGACAATAAATTATATTTTTAAAAAAAGGCATAAGTGGAAATTTTTAAAATAAAAATAAACACATACATACATACATACATACATACATACATACAAACATACTTAGGCTTTGTAGTGGATATACAATTATGTTACAGGATCCCTATACTCTTTGTTGGCCTAAATTATTTCATTATAAGAATTTTTTATGTTTATTTATTTTTGAGATAGAGAGTGAGAGCAGGGGCAGAGAGGGAAGGGGACAGAGGATCCAAAGCAGGGTCTGCACTGACAGCACCAAGCCCAATGTGGGGCTCCAACTCAGGAACCACGAGGTCATGACCTCAGCAGAAGTCAGATGTGCAACTGATTGAGCCACTCAGGTGCCCCTCATTGTAAGAATTCTTAAGGCGTGCCTGGATGGCTCAGTCACTTAAGCGTCCAACTTCAGCTCAGGTCATGATCTCACGGTTCATGAGTTTGAGCCCCACTTCGGACTCTGTGCTAACAGCTTGGAGCCTGGAGCCTGCTTCGGATTCTGTGTCTCCCTCTCTCTCTAACCCTCATCTGCTTGTGCTCTCTTTTTCTCTCTTAAAAATAAATAAACATTATTTTTTTTTTAATTTTAAAGGAAAATAAATGAATGAACCTGGAAGACATTATACTAAGCGAAATAAGCCAGACACAGAAAGACAAAAACTACATGATCTCACTTATATGTGGAATCTAAAAAAGTCAAACTCAAAAAAAAGAGACTAGAATGGTGATTACCAGGGGCTGGGGGGTAGAGAAATAAAGAAATGTTGGTCAAAGGATATAAAGTTTCTCACTCATAATCAGGGAAATACAAATCAAAACTATAAGATATCACCTCACACCAGTCAGAATGGCTAAAATAGCACAAGAAACAACAGGTACTGGTAAGGATATAGAGAAAAGAAAACGCTCTCACACTGTTGGTGGGAATGCAAACTGGTACAACCATTCTGGAAAACAGTACAGAGGTTCCTCAAAAAGTTAAGATTAGAACTACTCTATGATCCAAACTGCACTACTAGATATCAACTCAGAGAACACAAAAATACTAATTTGAAGGGATACATGCATCCCAATGTTTACAACATTATCAGTGATAGACAAATACACAAAGTGTCCAAATGTCCACCAACTGATGAATGGATAAACGAGATGCGGCATACTGAAAACACTACATTACATTAGCTAACTTGAATTTAAATTTAAAAATATAAATAAAAAGGGGTGCCTGGGTGGCTCAGTCGGTTGAGCATCCAACTTGGGCTCAGGTCATGATCTCACAGCTTGTGAGTTCGAGTCCCACATTGGGCTCTGTGCTGACAGCTCAGAGCCTGGAGCCTGCTTCTGCTTCTGTGTCTCCCTCTCTCTCTGCCCCTAACCCACTCAAATTCTGTCTCTGCCTCTCTCAAAAATACGAATAGACAGTTCTCTAAAGAAGACATCCAGATGGCCAACACGCACATGAAAAGATGCTCAACGTCGCTCCTCATCAGGGAAATACAAATCAAAACCACACTCAGATACCACTTCACGCCAGTCAGAGTGGCTAAAATGAACAAATCAGGAGACTATAGATGCTGGCGAGGATGTGGAGAAACGGGAACCCTCTTGCACTGTTGGTGCGAATGCAAACTGGTGCAGCCACTCTGGAAATCAGTGTGGAGGTTCCTCAAAAAATTAAAAATAGATCTACCCTATGACCCAGCAATAGCACTGCTAGGAATTTACCCAAGGGATACAGGAATGCTGATGCATAGGGGCACTTGTACCCCAATGTTTATAGCAGCACTTTCAACAATAGCTAAGTTATGGAAAGAGCCTAAATGTTCATCAACTGACGAATGGATAAAGAAACTGTGGTTTATATACACAATGCAATACTACATGGCAATGAGAAAGAATGAAATATGGCCCTTTGTAGCAACGTGAATGGAACTGGAGAGTGTTATGCTAAGTGAAATAAGTCATACAGAGAAAGACAGATACCATATGTTTTCACTCTTATGTGGATCCTGAGAACCTGAACAGAAGACCATAGGGAAGGGGAAGGAAAAAAAAAAGGTTAGAGAGGGAGGAAGCCAAAATATAAGATACTCTTAAAAACTGAGAACAAACTGAGGGTTGATGGCGGGGTGGGAAGGAGGAGAGGGTGGGTGATGGGTATTGAGGAGGGCACCTGTTGGGATGAGCACTGGGTTTTGGATGGAAACCAATTTGACAATAAATTTCATATTTAAAAAAATTAAAAATATAAATAAAAGGAAAAACAGAAGTGGTATATATATTTATTCTAATACATACATTTATTCATATATATATAAAATCTTATAATGGAATATTATTCAGCCATATAAAAGAATGAATCTTGCGATTTGCAATGATATGCATGGAGCTAGAGAGTATTATGCCAAGTGAAATCAGGAAGAGAAAGACAAATACCATATAATTTCAGTCATATGTGGAATTTAAGAAACAAAACAAATCATAGGGTAAAAAACAAACAAACAAACAAGAAAAGGACTCTTATCTATAGAGAACAAACTGATGGTTACCAGAGGGGAGGTGGGTAGGGGAATGGGTTAAATAGGTGATGGGGATTAAAGAATGTACTTTTTGTGATGAGCACTAAGTGTTGTATGGAAGTGTTGAATCACTAAATTGTACACCTGAAACTAATATTACACTGTATGTTAACTGGAATTTAAATAAAAACATAAAAAATAGGGTACAAAGTTTCAGTTACATAGAATGAATATCTAGAGATTTAATTTATAGCATGGTGACTATAGCTAATAATATTGTATACTTCAAATTTGCTAGAAGAGATTTTAATTGTTCTCAAAAACAAAAAAGGTAATTAAAAAAAGAAAAAAAAAAACAGGGACGCCTGGGTGGCTAACTCAGGCGTCCGACTCTTGATTTCAGCTCAGGTCACACTCTCACAGTTCAGGAGTTCAAGCCCCACATCAGGCTCTGCACTGACAGTGTGGAGCCTGCTTGGAGCCTCCTTGGGATTCTCTCTCTCTCCCTCTCTCTCTCTGCCCCTCCCCTGCTCACTCACTCTCTCAAAAAATAAATCTTATTTTTTAATAAGATTTCATTTTTTTAAGTTTATTTATTTATTTTGAGAGAGACAGAGACAGCATGAGTCAAAGACTTAACCGACTGAGTCACCCAGGTGCCCCTCAAAAAATAAATTTTAAAAAAAGGGTAACTATGAGGAGTGATGGATATGTTAATTACCTTGACTGCAGGTCAATTACTGACTGCAGGTTAATTACCTTGACCACACTTCACAATGGATATGTATATCAAAACATCATGTTATACACCTTAAATATAGACAAGTTTTATTTCTCAATTATACCTCAATAAAGCTGAGGGAAAAAAAGATTTTTAAAAAGTCAGCTCATAGGAAAAGAACAGCAAATAAAGCCCAAAACCAGCAGAAGAAGGGAAATAATAAAGATTAGAGCAGGTATCAATGATATTGAAATTAAAAAAAAAAACAGATCAATGAAACCAAAATTGATAAAGCCCTAACCAGATTTATCAAAAAATCAAAAAGGAAAAAGGAAAAGACCCAAATAAATAAAACCACAAATGAAAGAGGGCAGATCACAACCAACACCACAGAAATAAAATTATAAGAGAATATTATGAGTAATTATATGCCAACAAATTGGGCAATTTGGAAGAAATGGACAAATTCCTAGAAACATATAAACTACCAAAACTGAAACAGGAAGAAACAGGAAAATTGAACAGACCTACCAAAACTGAAACAGGAAGAAATAGAAAAATTGAACAGACCCACAACCAGTAAAGAAATGCAATCAGTAATCAAAAAGCTCCCAACAAAGAAGTGTCCAGGGCTGGATGGCTTTCCAGGGGAATTCTACCAAACATTTAAAGAAGAGTTAATTAATACCTATTCTTTTGAAGCTGTTCCAAAAAATATGAAAGGAAAACTTCCGATTCATTCTATGAATCCAGCATTACCTTGATTCCAAAACCAGAAAAGACCCCACTAAAAAGGAGAACTATAGACCAATTTCCCTGATGAACCTGGGTGCAAAAATTCTCAACAAGATACTAGCAAACCAAATCCAACTATGTATTAGAAGAATTATTCACCACAACCTAGTGGGATTTACTCCTGGGATGCAGGGATGGTTCAATATCTGCAAATCAATCATCATGATATATCACATTAATAAAAAAAAAAAAGGATAAGAACCACATCACCCTCTCAATAGATGCAGAAAAAAGCATTTGACAAAATACAGCATCCTTTCTTGATAAAAACTCACAAGAAAGTACAGATGGAAGTAACACATCTTAATCTCAACATCAAAAGGCCATATACAAAAGACTGATAGTGAATATCATCCTCAATGTGGAAAAACTGAGAACTTTCCCCCTAAGGTCAGGAACACAACAGGGATGTCCACTCTCACCTCTGTTTTTCAACATAGTGTTGGAAATCCTAGCCTCAGCAATCAGACAACAAAAATAAAAGGCATACAAACTGGCAAGGAAGAAGTCAAAGTTTCAATCTTCACAGAGGACATGATGTACACACAAAACCTGAAAGACTCCACCAAAACACTGCTAGAACTGACACCTGGATTCAGCAATGTCACAGGATATAAAATCAATGTACAAAATCAGTTACATTTCTATACACCAAAAATGAAACAGCAGAAAGAGAAATTAAGGAATCGATCCCATTTATAATTGCACCAAAAACTATAAGATACCTAAGAATAAACCTAACCAAAGAGGTAAAATATCTGTACACTGAAAACTATAGAAAGCTTATGAAAGAAATTGAAGACAACACAAAGAAATGGTAAAACATTCAATGCTCATGGATTGGAAGAATAAATGTAGTTAAAATGTCAATACTACCCAAAGCAATCTCTATTCAATGCAATCCCTATTCATTCAATGCAATCCCTATTAAAATAACACCAGCATTCTTCACAGAGTGAAAATAAACAATTCAAAAATTTGTGTGGAACCAGAAACGACCCTGAATAGCCAAAGTAATGTTGAAAAATAAAACCAAAGCTGGAGGCATCACAATTCCGGACTTCAAGCTATACCTCAAAGCTATAATCATCAAGACAGTATGGTACTAGCACGAAAACAGACACATAGATCAATGGAATAGAGAACCCAGAAATAGACCCACAAATGCATGGCCAACTAATCTTTGACAAAGCAGGAAAGAATATCCAGTAGAAAAAAGACCATCTCTTCAGCAAATGGTGCTGGAAAAACTGGATGGCAACATGCAGAGGAATAACCACTTTCTTATACCATACACAAAAATAAATTCAAAATGGATGAAAGACCAAAATGTGAGACAGGAAACCATCAAAATCCTAGAGGAGAAAACAGGCAATAACCTCTTTGACCTCCACTGAAGCCAACTTCTTACTTGACATGTCTCCAGAGGCAAGGGAAACAGAAGCAAAAATGAATTATTGGGACCTCATCAAAATAAAAAGCTTCTGCACAGCAAAGGAAACAATCAACAAAACCAAAAGGCAACCAACAGAAAGGGAGAAGATATTTGCAAATGGCAGATCAGATAAAGGGTTAGTATCCAAATTCTATAAAGAATTCATCAAATTCAACACACAAAAACCAAATAATCCAGTGAAGAAATGGGCAGAAGACATGAATAGATATTTTTCCAAAGAAGACACAGATGGCTAACAGATACATGAAAAGATGCTCAATATCACTCGTCATCAGGGAAATATAAATCAAAACCACAATAAGATACCACCTCACACCTGTCAGAATGGCTAAAATTAACAACGCAGGAATACAGGGGGATTTTGGCTTTTTATATGTGGTAGAAGGAACCTAGACTTGTCTCATCCCTGAAACACAGCTAGATAAATACCAAATCACTCTTAATACCCAAGAAATCGATCTGAAGACAGATGTTGGCAAGGATGCAGAGTAAGGGGAACACTTTTGCACTGACGGTGGGAATGCAAACTGGTACAGCACTCTGGAAAACAGTGCGGAGGTTCCTCAAAAATTAAAAAGAGGGCTACCCTACAATCCAGCAATTGCACTACAAGGTATTTATCCAAAGGATACAAAAATGCTGATTCAAAGAGCACATGCACATCAATGCTTACAGCAGCACTATGAACAATAGCCAAATTATGGAAAGAGCCCAAATGTCTATCAACTGACAAATGGGTAAAGAAGATGTGGTGTACACACACACACACACACACACACACACACACACACACACACTGGACTATTACTCAGTGATCAAAAAGAATGAAATCTTGCCGTTTGCGATGTAAATGAAACTAGAATCCATTATGCTAAATAAGTCGGAGAAAGATAACTATTACATGATTTCACTCATATGTGTAATTTAAGAGACACAACAGATCAACATAGGGTAAGAGAAGGAAAAATAAGATAAAAACAGAGAGGGAGACAATCCATAAGAGACTCTTAAATACAGAGAACAAATCGAGGGTTGCTGGAGGGGTACTGGGTAGGGGGATGGGCTAAATGGGTGATGGGCATTAAGGAGGGCACTTGTTGGTATGAGCACTGGGTGTTATATATGTAAGTGATGAGTCACTAAATTCTACTCCTGAAACCATTATTACACTATATATTAACTAACTTGGATTTAAATAAAAATTTTTTTTTAAATAAAAAAAAAAGTTCGGGGCACCTGGCTGGCTCAGTCGGTTGAGCGTCCGACTTCAGCTCAGGTCATGATCTCGCAGTTTGTGGGTTCGAGCCCTGCATCGGGCTCTGTGCTGACAGCTCAGAGCCTGGAGCCTGCTTTGGATTCTGTGTCTCCTTCTCTCTCTGCCCCTCCCCCACTTGTGTTCTGTTTCTCTCTGTCTCTCAAAAATAAATAAATGTAAAAAAATTTTTTTAATAAAAAAAACTTTTTTAAAAAAGTTAAAAGTCAGCTCATTTTAAGGGGAAATAAAGAATAAAAATATAGGGAATGTGTAGAAGTGTTACTAAAACAGAAATATTTCAATAAGTGAGACCAATGATAAACTCAAACATATAAATAGCCAAAACCCCCCTATGATACCAGGGCTGTGTTGTTAAACAAACTGATGGGGACGCCTGGGTAGCTCAGTTGGTTGAGTGTCCAACTTCAGCTCAAGTCATGATGTTGCAGTTCGTGCCCCATGTCGAGGTCACTGCTGTGGGTGCAAAGCCTGCTTCTCATCCTTTATCCTCTCTCCTCTCTGCCCCCTCCCCTGCTCATGTTCTCATTTTCTCTCTCTCTCTCAAAAATAAACATTTACCAAAAAAAAATAAATTGATGATTTCTACCTATGCAAACAATATTAAATGAGTTGCCTTCATGGAATCTATATAATATTACCAAATCAATTTAATTGTTTCCTACCCAATTGCTTTTATTTAAAATTACTACCACGTCTAGGGGTGCCTGGCTGGCTTGCTTAGTCAGTAAAGCATGCGACTCTTCATTTTGGGGTCATGAGTTCAAGCCCCATGTTAAGCCTAGAGCTTACTTAAAAAAAAATAGGGGTGCCTGGGTGGCTCAGTCGGTTTTAAGTGTCCGGCTTCGGCTCAGGTCATGATCTCGTGGTTCTTGAGTTTAAGCCCCTCATCAGGCTCTATGCTGACAGCTCAGAGCCTGGAGCTTGCTTCGGATTCTGTGTCTCCCTCTGTCTCTCTGCCCCTCTCCGGCTCATGCTCTATCTCTGTCTCTCTCTCAAAAATAAATACAAACATTAAAAATTTTTTTAAATAAATAAAAAAAAAAACAGGAGTGCCTGGGTGGCTCAGTCAGTTAAATGTAAACTTCAGCTAAGGTCATGATCTCATGGTTTGCGAGTTCGGGACCGTGACGACTCTGTGCTGACGGCTCAGAGCCTGGAGCCTGCTTCAGATTCTGTGTCTCCCTCTATCTCTTTGTCTCTGTCTCTCTTTATCTCTCAAAAAAAATCCAGTAACACAAAAAAATTTTTTAAGTAAAAAAACCCCGCAAAATAAAATCATTACAACCTCTAAATTGCAAACAAAAAGGGAAAACATTAACTTCTCTATTATTTTATATAATGCATCTCTTTCTTATAAATTGATTAAGCCTTTAAAATGAAAACTGATCTTATTCTTTATTTTCTTAATGTTTGTTTATTTTTGAGAGAGAGATAGAGCGTGAGTGGGAGAGGGGCAAAGAGTGAAGGAGACACAGAATCTGAAGCAGGATCCAGGCTCCGAGCTATCAGCACAGAACCTGATGCTGATGCAGGGCTCGAACCAACGAACTGCAAAATCATGACCTGAACCAAAATCAGACACTTAACCAACTGAGCCATCTTATTCTTTAACCTGTTTTCAAAATACTGAGTGCCTAATCTCTTTAATAATAATGACAACTGTCATTATATAAATAGAGGATGAATATTCTAGATGAAATTGCTGGAGTAGACAAGCATGTTTCAAAACATAATTGTTCTTTTCATTTGACCGGTCCCAAAAAATTAGGAGTGAATACTTAAGACATATTAATAAGGTCAAATAAAGAACAGAACATTCAAATTAAGAAAAGGGTATTATCCTGGCCATTGTTGTGACTCATGGACTAATCATCGCGTCTCTACAAAAGAGCTGTCCTTATGATAATAGTACAGATGTTTCAGATGCCTATAGCATTGCATAGTTGAGAAATCTTTCATATATGTGAATTTCACAACAATCCTGCAATATAAATATAGTAGCCTCCTTTTAAAATTAAGGAAGCTAACACTCAGACTTACTCATGCTTATACAGCCAATTCAGGAATCCAGAGCTGGAGTCCAGAGCTAACAATAGCCTCAAAGGGATTAACTTAATAGGGCAATGTCTGCAAAAGGCATAAAACAAAACCAGCCAAAGGTAAAGGGTAGGGTAGGAAAAATGCTTGAAAAATACTGGTATCCTGCAGTGAACACAGGTGTGGACAGGTTCTTCACAAACTGAGAAATAGTTCTCAAGTTCCTAGGTGCCTTTCCACCAGCGCTGAGCATCTGCTGCCATGTCAACAATACAGAGGAAAAAACATGTTTTTAGTATAGATAAAACTTGTACTACCTCAGACAAAGCCATTTTTTATCCCTGAAGAATAGAGGGTAACAGGAATCAACTATTTAACTTTAAAATGTGTCAGATACTTTTCAACCACACAATGGGATGATATGGTATTGGTGAAGCAGTCGCTTAGATTCTAAGAAGATTGGTAGTTGGAAGGCTTTTTCCCTCCATCAAAATCATCATTTGATTCAAGTTTGCCAGATACAATCTGTAGGTAAATAACAGACTGCTTATAATGACATCCCTTTGTTCATAAGGAAAAATCCATCTTACAAACCAATGATAAAAAAAACATTAAATATCTATGAAAACTGGGGCGCCTGTCTGGCTCAGTCAGTTAAGCATCTGATTTTGGCTCAGGTCATGAGCTCGCGGTTCGTAGGTTCAAGATCCATGTCAGGCTCTGTACTGACAGCTCGGAGCCTGGAGCATGCTTTGGATTACGTGTCTCCCACTTTCTGCCCCTCCCCTGCTCACACTCTGTCTCTCTCTAAAAAATAAATAAACATTAAAAAATGTAAGGATCTAAGAAAACTAAAACCAATTATCAGTATTTAACCATTATACAGAATAAGCTGAAAAAGCACATATTTTATATTTCCTATAACTGATTAAGAACAAGTAAACTACAAACAATAAAAGTTTGCTGAGGCTGAAAATAACAACGCAGTTTGACCAAGGTTTTCAAGTATGTCATTAATTTTATAAAAAGCATCCCTAAAAGGATAATGATGCTAATTACCCCACCAGACATTAAAATGTCTTTATAATTTTTAATTATTAAAAAGCCTTGTAGTGGACACCTGGCTGACTCATTCGGTAGAGCAATACAACTCTTGATCTTGGGGTCATGAGTTTGAGCCCCACAATGGCAAAGAGATTGCTTTAAAAAAAAAAAAGTAGGGGTGCCTGGTTGTCTCAGTCGGTTAAGTGTCTGACTCTTGATCTCAGCTCAAGGGTTTGATCTCAGGGTCATGAGTTCAATCCCCACCTTGGGCTCTGTTCTGGGTGTAAAGCCTATCAAAATAAAAAACAACAAAAAAAAATCAAAACAAAAATGCTACAAAGATATAAAAATCAATACTAATTAACAATAGCAACCACAAAACCTGGGGTGGGAAGGCTTAGAAAGCTAAGCATAAGGCAAAAGCAGAAAACATAAAAGAAAAGATTTTTAAATTTAATTATATGAAATTTTAAAATTTTGTGTGGCAAAAAGCACTATGTAAACAAACTACAAAAATATATATGCATTGGGACGCCTGGGTGGCTCAGTCAGTTAAGCATCCGACTTCGGCTCAGGTCATTATCTTGCGGTCCGTGGATTTGAGCCCCGTGTCGGGCTCTGTGCTGACAGCTCAGAGCCTGGAGCCTGTTTCAGATTCTGTGTCTCCCTCTTTCTCTGACCCTCCCCTGTTCATGCTCTCTCTCTGTCTCAAAAATAAATAAATGTTAAAAAAAATTTTTTTTAAATATATATAGATGCATGGAGCTTCTTTTGGGGAATAATGAAATGTTCTGGAATTAGTGGTAATGGTTGCACAAATCTGTGAATACACTAAAAAATACTAAATTATATACTTCAATACAATGAATTTTATGATAGATAAATTATATATAAGATATATATACGTAAAAAAAATATATGTAATATGTATATTAGGCAATGACAAAATAAGAAATCCAAAATAGTAATAAACAAATTAAATTCATATTTAAAAATTATAAATTGAGGACAGGAGCTAAGATGGTGGAGTGGTAGGAGGACCCTAGACTTGCCTCATCCCCGGAACATAGCTAGATAAATACCAAATCATTCTGAACACCCAAGAAATCTATCTGAAGACTGACTGAACAAAATGCACAAGTTAGAGGGAGAGAGGAGCCCACATCTTGGTAGAGCCCACACCACGCAGATGTGATTTGGGGAAAAAATGGATGGCTAGTGCTGCAGAGGGGAGGGAGACCCATGGAGAGAGGAGGAAAGTGAAAGGAGGGAAGAGAGAGGAGGGAGGAGAGAGGAGAGAGGAGAGATGAGAGGGAGAGAGAGAGAGACAGAGACAGAGAGAGAGGAGTGCACAAGGGACCACACAAAAAAAACACTTCCTCAAAGACATTGACTGGAAAACCAAGAGGAAATGATTTTTATAAGTTTTTACAACCGGCAAGGCTTAAAGACTGGTGTTTTAGAGGTCCAGAGCATGGCTGGTGTGGATCCCTGAGGGCGCTGCAGTTCTCCCTTAGAGAAGGAGGGCAGAATCAGGGGAGCAGGCTCTTTGCTGCACTTTACTTAAACTTCACATGATTGTGCTTTGTTACAACTGCTGTTCTGAGACAAACCTGCACCAGTTCCAGCACAGCGAGAAACTCCCTCACAGGACCAGCATGAGTCCATACCATACCAGGTCCCTAAAATTTGGGAGTTTTTTTTTTTTTTTTCAATGTTTATTTATTTTTGGGACAGAGAGAGACAGAGCATGAACGGGGTAGGGGCAGAGAGAGAGGGAGACACAGAATCGGAAACAGGCTCCAGGCTCTGAGCCATCAGCCCAGAGCCTGACGCGGGGCTCGAACTCCCGGACCGCGAGATCGTGACCTGGCTGAAGTCGGACGCTTAACCGACTGCGCCACCCAGGCGCCCCCAAAATTTGGGAGTTTTAAAACACAATTCCGAAATTCAAGGTATATTACAAAGCTGTAGTCATCAAAACAGTATGACACAAAACAGACACACAGATCAATGGAACAGAGTAGAAAACGTAGAAATGGACCCACAACTATAAGGTCAAGTAATCCTTGACAAAGCAAGAAAGAATAGCCCATGGAAAAAAAGACAGTCTCTTCAATAAATGATGTTGGAGACACTAGACAGCAACATGCAGAGAATGAAACTAGATCATTTTCCTACACCATACACAAAAATTAATTCAAAATGGATGAAAGACCTAAATGTGAGACAGAAGAACACAGGCAGCAATATCTTTGACATCGGCTGTAGCAACTTCTTACTAGACATGGCAGAGGAAAACAAAAGCAAAAATAAACTATTAGGACTTCATCAAGATAAAAAGCTTCTACACAGTGAAGGAAACAATCAACAAAACTAAAAGTCACTCTTGGAATGGGAGAAGATATTTGTAAATGACATTTGGCAGAAAGGGTTAGTATCCAAAATCTATAAAGAACTTATCAAACTCAACATCCAAAAACCAAATAATCCAATGAAGAAACGGGCAGAAGACATGAATAGACATTTTTCCAAAGAAGACATACAGATGGCCAACTGACACATGAAAAGATGCTCAACACCACCCATCATCAGGGAAATACAAATCAAATCTACAGTGAGATATCACCTCACACCAGTCAGAATGGCTAAAATTAACAACACAGAGGACAACAAATGTTGGTGAGGATGTAGAGAAAGGGGAACCCTCTTATGCTGTTGGCAGGAATGCAAACTGGTGCCACCACTCTAGAAAACAGTGTGGAGGTTCCTCAAAAAAAGTTAAAAATCAACTACCCTACAATCCAGCAATTGTACTACTAGGTATGTACCCAAAGGATACAAAAATATAGGTTTGAAAGAGTACATGCACTCTGACGCTTATAGCAGCATTATCAAAAATAGCCAAATTACGGAAAGAGTCCAAATATCCATCACCTGATGAATGGATAAAGAAGATGTGGTTTATATATACAATGGAATACTACTTGGCAATGAGAAAGAATGAAGTCATGCCATTTGCAGCAACGTGGATGGAACTGGAAGGTATTATGCTGAGTGAAATAAGCCAGACAGAGAAGGACAGATATCATATGTTTTCACTCATATGTGGATCTTGAGAAACTGGACAGAAGACCATGGGGGGAGGGAAGGGGAAAAAATAGTTACAGAGAGGGAGGGAGGCAAACCACAAGAGACTCTTAAATACAGAGAACAAACTAAGGGTGGATGGGGGTGGGGGAGAGGAGAAAATGGGTGATAGGCATTGAGGAGGGCACTTGTTGGGATGAGCACTAGGTGCTGTATGTAAGCTAATCTGACAACAAATTACATTAAAAAAAGATATGAGGGGCGCCTGGGTGGCTCAGTCAGTTAGGCATCTGACTTCAGCTCAGGTCATGATCTTGCGGTCTGTGAGTTCGAGCCCCACATCGGGCTCTGTGCTGACAGCTCAGAGCCTGGAGCCTGTTTCAGATTCTGTGTCTCCCTCTCTCTCTGACCCTCCCCCATTCATGCTCTGTCTCTCTCTGTCTGAAAAATAAATAAACATTGAAAAAAAAATATATATATATATATAAAAAGATATGAGATACACATACACACACATATATATGGAATATTATTCAACCATAAAAAATAATGAAATCTTGTCATTTGCAAAGATGTGGATGCACCTAGAGAGTATTGTGCTAAGAGAAATAAGTCAGTCAGACAAAGACAAATACCATATGATTTCACTCATATGTGGAATTTAAGAACCAAAACAGATGAACATAAGGGGAAAAAAGAGAGGCAAATCATACAACAAACTCTTAACTATAGAGAGAAAACTGAGGCTTGCTGGAAGGGATGGGTTAATTGGGTGATGGGTATTAAGGAGGGCACTTATCATGATGAGCATTGGGTGTTATATTAAGTGATGAATCACTAAATTCTACTACTGATACTAACGAACACTATATGTTAACTAACTAGAATTTAAATAAAAACTTGAAACATCAAAAAAAGTTTCAGCTGAGGAAGATGAAAAAGTTCTGGAGATGGGTGGTGATAGTCCCACAACAATGTGAATGTATTTACTGCCACAGAACTGTACATTTAAAAATGGTTAAAATTTGGAGCGCCTGGGTGGCTCAGTCGGTTGAGCGTCCGACTTCACCTCAGGTCATGATCTCATGGTTTGTGGGTTTGAGCCCCGCATTGGTCTCTGTGCTGACAGCTTGGAGCCTGGAGCCTGCTTCAGATTCTGTCTGTCTTTCTCTCTCTCTCTCTGCCCTGCCCCCACTAGTGATCTCTCTCTCTCTCTCTCTCTCTCTCTCTCAAAAATAAACATTAAAAAATTATTTCAAAAATTGGTTAAAACTTTGTTATATATGTTTTAACACAAAATAGGTGCCTAATGTCAAAATTTTTTAAATGATGTAATTAACTCCAAACACTTTAACAATTTATATTCTTTTTTTTTCAATATATGAAATTTATTGTCAAATTGGTTTCCATACAACACCCAGTGCTCATCCCAAACAATTTATATTCTTAGTGGCAAAATGTGAGAGCTTGTTTTCCCTGCATATTTTTTCTTTAAGTTTTACTATTAAAGTTCCAACGTTATAGTAAGTAATAGTAATAATTATAAATTGAAACAACTAAGATGCAGTATTTTCCCACTAGATTAGTAAAATGTGTTTATTACCATGTAGCTTAGAACTAAGAAACAACCTAAATTTTACACAATAGGGCATTAATTAATTAAATAAACTCGTATATCCACACTATTACAGATAGTTGTCACATTTTTGGCTACCCAGAATCCAAACACATTTCCTAGGTTACAGAAATCCCCTCCTGTGAGTGAGTGTCCTGCCAATAGGAGTAGAACACTGTCCCCATGGGGCACCTGGGTGGCTCAGTCTGTTAAGCATCCGACTGTGGCTCAGGTCATGATCTCAGGGTTTGTGAGTTCCAGCGCCTCCTTGGGCTCTGTGCTGACAGCTCAGAGACTGGAGCCTGCTTCGGATTCTGTCTCCTGCTCTCTGCCCCTCACCAGCTAGCACACGTGCGCGCTCTCTCTCTCTCTCTCCAAAAATAAACATTAAATTTTTCTTTATTTAATAAAAAAAAAAGAATACTGTCCCCAATACTGAAGCCAAAGTGGGATGAGGGGATATTCCTTTTCCCTTCATCATTAAAGCTGAGATGCTGCTAAATGATTCTAGACTTGACTGGGCAGCTACTTTTGCCTAGGGTTTTGAATCCTGAGGGAGTGACACAAATATACAGTCATAGTTAAAGAGAATTCACAGCAGTTTCAGTAGAAGAGTCAAGATGCCAAAAAAGTCTTGAGAAAGGCAGTGACACTGTAGAGGTCACCACCAAACTGCTCCTGGGGTGTAACCTTGGCCTGTTTTAGCCTCATTGGGTTCCTGCCTACTTTCCAACCCTGGTTGGCCATCTTTCATGTTCACTGTATAAGCAATCTTAGTAGCCTACCAATAAATTCCTTGTCTGGTTAAGTGAGTCAAAATAGCTTTATGCTGTTTGCAAGCAAGAACTCAAGACTAATATATGTATAATAAAAACCATATGGCCATTAAAGACAATGATGTAGATCTCAATTTACAAACAGGAACTATGTTCAGGAAAAAGAAAAGTTTTACTCTGCAAAAAGTTCTCTCAACTGGGGCATCTGGCTGGCTCAGTGAGTAATCATGAGATTCTTGATCTTGGGGTCATGAGTTCAAGCCCTGCATTGGGCATGGAGCCTACTTAAAAAAAAAAAAAAGTTCTTGGGGCGCCTGGGTGGCTCAGTCAGTTAAGTGTCTAATTCTTGATATTTGCTCTGGTCGTGATCTCACGGTTCGTGGGCTCTGCACTGACAGCACGGAGCCTGTTTGGGATTCTCTCCTTCCCTCCCTCTCTCTCTGCTCCTCCCCACCCTCGTATTCTTTCTAAAAATAAATAAGTAAACTTGGGGCGCCTGGGTGGCTCAGTCGGTTAAGTGTCTGACTTCAGCTGAGGTCATAATCTCATGCTTCGTGAGTTCGAGCCCCGTGACAGGGCTCTGTGCTGACAGCTTAGAGTCTGGAGCTTGTTTTGGACTCTGTGTCTCCCTCTCTCCCTGCCTCTCCCATGCTCACACTCTGCCTCTCTCTCTCAAAAAATAAATAAACATTACAAAAATTTTTTTAAACGTAAGTAAACCTTAAAAAATGAATAAATAAATAATTTTTTAAAACTTCTCTTAACCAACATCCAATGGATTAACTGATGGGCTCTGTTCTATCACTAAAATATTCAGATTCCCAAAGCATGCTTACATGCAATCCTTGTCCCACCAGTAGTATGCTGGCATACTTAGATTCAGCTGTGCTTGCTTCCAATCAACTTTTTTATGCCCATTGAACTTCTTATAATCATGGGACTTAACTATTATGTAAACTGTATAATATTGTAAAAACTGTACAATTAAATAAACAGTACAATATTATGCTTTCATCACCATAAATAAATACCCAAGTAACAATGAAGCAATACTAGCCGTAATTACTACAAAAAAGTAGAGTAACCAATAAAGATGATGTAGACAATATCTAGAATCTAGGAACATATTATTCTACAACCCTGAACAACCTGTTTGTTGTATCTATTTTATAAACAAATATCAGAGGAACAAACTCAACAGAAGTTACTTATTCACTCTTTTCCCACAAGCAGCCTGAGGTGATCTCTGAAAATGGTTCGCTGTTCACTTGACCCAGAAAATTCTACAAAATCATGCAAATCAAGAGGTTCAAATCTTCATGCCTACTTTAAGAACACATGTGAAACTGCCCAGGCCATCAACGGTACGCATATCCGAAAAACCATCAAGGATCTGAAAGATGTTACTTTCAAGAAGCAACCTTTGCCATTCCATTGCTACAATGGTGGAGGTGGTAGGTGTGCTCAGGCCTAACAGTGGTGCCGGACACAGGCTCAATGGCCCAAAAACGGTGCAGAATTTTTACTACACATGCTTAAAAATGCAGAGTAATGCTGAACTTAGTGGTTTAGATGTCGATTCTCTGGTCATTAAGTACATCCAGGTGAACAAAGCCTCCAAGATGCAGCATAGAACTTACAGAGCTCATGGTCAGATTAAACCATACATGAGCTCTCCCTGCCACACTGAGATGATTCTGACTGAAAAGACAGGTTGTTCCTAAACCAGAAGAGAAGGTTACACAGAAGAAAAAGATATGCCAGAAGAAACTGAAGATACAAAAACTGATGGCCTGGGAGTGAATTCTGCATAAAATAAATACAAATAAAAGTTTAAAAGAGGAAGTTACTGGGGTGCCTGGGTGGCTCACTCAGTTAAGTGTCCGACTTCAGCTCAAGTCATGATCTCACAGTGAGTTCAAACCCATGTCGGGTTCTGTGCTCACAGCTCAGACAGACCCTGAAGCCTACTTCAGATTCTGTGCCTCCCTCTCTCTCTGTTCCTCCCCGCTCATGTGCTCTCTCTCTCTCAAAAATAAACACTAAATACTTTTGCGGAAGATGGCGGCGTAGGAGGATGCTGAGCTCACCGCGCCCTGCAAATCACTTAGATTCCACCTACACCTGCCTAAATAACCCAGAAAAACGCCAGAAGACTAGCAGAACGGAGTCTCCAGAGCCAAGCGCAGACGAGAGGCCCACGGAAGAGGGTAGGAAGGGCGGAGAGTCGGTGCGCACTCCACGGACTGGTGGGAGAGAGCTGGGGCGGAGGGGTGGCCCGCCGGCAAAGCAGAGCCCCCGAGTCTGGCTTGCAAAAGGGGAGGGGCTGGACGGAGTGTGTTCTGACAGCAAGAGGGACTTAACATCTGGAAGGTTGTAAGTTAACAACTCTCCTTGGAGAGCGGGAGGGCTGGAGGACAACGGGAGGGAGAGTTGTTGAGCCCCGGGTAACAGAGCGCAGCTTGGCGGGGAACAAAGGCGCTCGCCAGTGCCATCTCCCTCACCCATCCCCCAGCCAAAATCCCAAAGGGAACCAGTTCCTGCCAGGGAAATTGCTTGCACCGCGCAAACACCCAACGCTGTGCTTCTGCGGAGCCACCTGTCTGGCAGCGGGTCTGACTCCCTCCCGGTGCCGCAGGGCCCCTCCCGAAGCGGATCTCCGAAGGAAAAGCGAGCTGAGCCTACCCCTCCCACCCCTGTGCACCTTGCCAATCCACACCAGCTAATACACCAGATCCCCAGCACCACAAGCCTGGCAGTGTGCAAGTAGCCCAGACAGGCCACGCCACCCCACAGTGAATCCCGCCCCTAAGAGAGGGGAAGAGAAGGCACACACCAGTCTGACTGTGGCCCCAGCGGTGGGCTGGGGGCAGACATCAGGTCTGACTGTGGCCCCACCCACCAAACAAGTTATTCAAGACAGCACAGGGGAAGTGCCCCGCAGTTCCGCACCACTCCAGCGACTATCCAAAATGACAAAACTGAAGAATTCCCCTCAAAAAACCCTCTAGGAAATAACGACAGCTAACAAACTGATCAAAAACGATTTAAACAATATAACAGAAAGTGAATTTAGATTAATAGTCATAAAATTAATCGCTGGACTTGAAAACAGTATAAAAGACAGCAGAGAATCTACTGCTACAGACATCAAGGGACTAAGGGACAGCCAGGAGGAGCTAAAAAATGCTATTAATGAGCTGGAAAATAAAATGGAGACGACCACAGCTCGGATTGAAGAGGCAGAGTAGAGAATAGGTGAACTAGATAACATTATGGAAAAAGAGGAAGCTGAGAAAAAGAGATAAAAAAAACCCAGGAGTATGAGGCGAAAATTAGAGAACTAAGTGATGCACTAAAGAGAAATAATCTATGCATAATTGGTATTCCAGAGGAGGAAGACAGAGGGAAAGGTGCTGAAGGTATACTTGAAGACATCATGGCTGAGAACTTCCCTGATCTGGGGAAGGAAAAAGGCATTGAAATCCAAGAGGCACAGAGAACTCCCTTCGGACGTAACTTGAATCGATCTTCTGCATGACATATCATAGTGAAACTGGCAAAATACAAGGATAAAGAGAAAATCCTGAAAGCAGCTAGGGATAAACGTGCTCTAACATACAAAGGGAGACCCATAAGACTCGTGACGGATCTCTCTACTGAAACTTGGCAGGCCAGAAAGGAATGGCAGGAGATCTTCAATGTGATGAACAGAGAAATATGCAGCCGAGAATCCTCTATCCAGCAAATCTGTCATTTAGAATAGAAGGAGAGATAAAGGTCTTCCCAAACAAACAAAAACTGAAGGAATTTGTCACCACTAAACCAGCCCTACGAGAGATCCTAAGGGGGATCCTGTGAGACAAAGTACCAGAGACACCGCTACAAACATGAAACCTACAGACATCACAATGACTCTAAACTCATATCTTTCTATAATAACACTTAATGTATATGGACTAAATGCGCCAACCAAAAGACATAGGGTATCAGAATGGATAAAAAAAAAAAAACAAGACCCATCTGTTTGCTGTCTACAAGAGACTCATTTTAGACCTGAGGACACCTTCAGATTGAAACTGAGGGGATGGAGAACTATTTATCATGCTACTGGAAGTCAAAAGAAAGCCAGAGTAGCCATACTTATATCAGACAAACTAGACTTTAAATTAAAGGCTGTAACAAGAGATGAAGAAGGGAATTATATAATAATTACAGGATCTATCCATCAGGAAGAGCTAACAATTATAAATGTCTATGCACTGAATACAGGGGCCCCCAAATATATAAAACAATCACTCACAAACATAAGCAACCTTATTGATAAGAAAGTGGTAATTGCAGGGGACTTTAACACCCCACTTACAGAAATGGATAGATCACCTAGACACACGGTCAATAAAGAAACAAGGGCCCTGGGGGCGCCTGGGTGGCTCAGTCGGTTCAGTGTCCGACTTCGGCTCAGGTCATGATCTTGTGGTCCGTGAGTTCGAGCCACGCGTCAGACTCTGTGCTGACCGCTCAGAGCCTGGAGCCTGTTTCGGATTCTGTGTCTCCCTCTCTCTCTGACCCTCCCCCATTCATACTCTGTCTCTCTCTGTCTCAAAAATAAATAAACGTTAAAAAAAATTTTAAAAAAAAAAAAGAAACAAGGGTCCTGAATGATGCATTGGATCAGATGGACTTGACAGATATATTTAGAACTCTGCATCCCAAAGCAACAGAATATGCTTTCTTCTCTAGAGCACATGGAACATTCTCCAAGACAGATCACATTCTGGGCCACAAAATAGCCCTTCATAAGTATAGAAGAATTGAGATCATACCATGCATACTTTCAGACCACAATGCTCTGAAGCTTGAAATCAACCACAGGAAAAAGTCTGGAAAACCTCCAAAAGCATGGAGGTTAAAGAACACCCTACTAAAGAATGAATGGGTCAACCAGGCAATAAGAGAAGAAATTAAAAAATATATGGAGGGGCGCCTGGGTGGCGCAGTCGGTTAAGCGTCCGACTTCAGCCAGGTCACGATCTCGCGGTCCGTGAGTTCGAGCCCCGCGTCGGGCTCTGGGCTGATGGCTCGGAGCCTGGAGCCTGTTTCCGATTCTGTGTCTCCCTCTCTCTCTGCCCCTCCCCCATTCATGCTCTGTCTCTCTCTGTCCCAAAAATAAATAAACGTTGAAAAAAAAATTTAAAAAAAAAAAAATATATGGAAACAAACGAAAATGAAAATACAACAATCCAAAAGCTTTGGGATGCAGCAAAGGCAGGCCTGAGAGGAAAATACATTGCAATGCAGGCCTATCTCAAGAAACAAGAAAAATCCCGAATACAAAATCTAACAGCACACCTAAAGGAAGTAGAAGCAGAACAGCAAAGACACCCTAAACCCAGCAGAAGAAGAGAAAAAATAAAGATGAGAGCAGAAATAAACAATATAGAATCTAAAAAAAACTGTAGAGCAGATCAATTAAACCAAGAGTTAGTTTTTTTGAAAAACTAAACAAAATTGATAAACCTCTAGCCAGGCTTCTCAAAAAGAAAGGGAGATGACCCAAATAGATAAAATCATGAATGAAAATAGAATTATTACAACCAATCCCTCAGAAATACAAGCAATTATCAGGGAATACTATGAAAAACTATATGCCAACAAACTGGACAACCTGGAAGAAATGGATAAATTCTTAAACACCCACACGCTTCCAAAACTCAATCAGGAGGAAATAGAAAGCTTGAACAGACCCATAACCAGCGAACAAATTGAAGCAGTTATCAAAAATCTCCCAACAAATAAGAGTCCAGGACCAGAAGGCTTCCCAGGGGAGTTGTACCAGATGTTTAAAGCAGAGATAATACCTATCCTTCTCAAGCTATCCCAAAATATAGAAAGGGAAGGAAAACTTCCAGACTCATTCTATGAAGCCAGTATTCCTTTGATTCCTAAACCAGACAGAGACCCAGTAAAAAAAGAGAACTACAGGCCAATATCCCTGATGAATATAGATGCAAAAATTCTCAATAAGATACTAGCAAATCGAATTCAACAGCATATAAAAAGAATTATTCACCATGCTCAAGTGGGATTCATTCCTGGGATGCAGGTCTGGTTCAACATTCGCAAATCAATCAACGTGATACATCACATTAATAAAAGAAAAGAAAAGAACCATATGATCCTGTCAATCCATGCAGAAAAAGCATTTGACAAAATTCAGCATCCTTTCTTAATAAAAACCCTCGACAAAGTCAGGATGGAAGGAACATACTTAAATATCATAAAAGCCATATATGAAAAGCCCCCAGCTAATATCTTCCTCAATGGGGAAAAACTGAGAGCTTTCTCCCTCAGATCAGGAACACGACAGGGATGTCCACTCTCACCGCTGTTGTTTAACATAGTGTTGGAAGTCCTAGCATCAGTAATCAGACAACAAAAGGAAATCAAAGCATCAAAATTGGCAAAGATGAAGTCAAGCTTTCGCTTTTTGCAGATGACATGATATTATACATGGAAAATCTGACAGACTCCACCAAAAGTCTGCTAGAACTGATACATGAATTCAGCAAAGTCGCAGGATACAAATCAATTTATAGAAAGAAGTTGCATTCTTATGCGCTAATAATGAAGCAACAGAAAGACAAATAAAGAAACTGATCCCATTCACAATTGCACCAAGAAGCATAAAATACCTAGGAATAAATCTAAGCAAAGATGTAAAAGATCTGTATGCTGAAAACTATAGAAACCTTATGAATGAAATTGAAGAATACACAAAGAAATGGAAAAACATTCCGTGCTCATGGGTTGGAAGAATAAATATTGTCAAAATGTCAATACTACCCAAAGCTATCTACACATTCAATGCAATCCCAATCAAAATTGTACCAGCATTCCTCTCGAAGCTAGAACAAGCAATCCTAAAATTCATATGGAACCACAAAAGGCCCGCAGAGCCAAAGTAAGTTTGAAGAAGAACACCAAAGCACGAGGCATCACAATCCCAGACTTTAGCCTCTACTACAAAGCTGTAATCATCACAATCCCAGACTTTAGCCTCTACTACAAAGCTGTAATCATCCCCAGACTTTAGCCTCTACTACAAAGCATGGTATTGGCACAAAAACAGACACACAGACCAATGGAATAGAATAGAAACCCCAGAACTAGACCCACAAAAGTATGGCCAACTAATCTTTGACAAAGCAGGAAAGAATATCCAATGGAAAAAAGACAGTCTCTTTAACAAATGGTACTGGGAGAACGGGACAGCAACATGCAGAACGATGAAACTAGACCACTTTCTCATCCCATTCACAAAAATAAACTCAAAATGGATGAAGGACCTGAATGTGAGACAGGAAACCATCCAAATCCTAGAGGAGAAAGCAGGAAAAGACCTCTCTGACCTCAGCCATAGCAATTTCTTACTTGGCACATCCCCAAAGGCAAGGGAGTTAAAAGCAAAAATGAACTATCAGGACCTCATGAAGATAAAAAGCTTCTGCACTGCAAAGGAAACAGTCAACAAAACTAAAACGCAACCAAAGGAATGGGAAAAGATATTTGCAAATGACATATCGGACAAAGGGCTAGTATCCAAAATCAATAAAGAGCTCACCAAACTCCACACCCAAAAAGCAAATAATCCAGTGAAGAAATGGGCAGAAACCAATTTGACAATAAATTTCATATATTAAAAAAAAAAGAAAAAGAATTTAAAAATTCACTTGAAAAATAAACACTAAAAAAATTTTTTAAGTTACTTATTTAAATATCTGTTCTCAACCCACCTAAGCATTTATGATAAATGCCTCCCACACAAAAATGAATTAATTTGTAACATATTTAAGATCAATGAAACTGCATGAAATCTCAGGAAAATTTAAGTTGGAAATTATGCCTATTATTCACTAGGCAAATATATATAAATAGTACCTAGCACTAGTTATTGCTATGTAGGTGTGACTTATAATTATATAAAAAGTATTATTGCTACTATACAATAAAAAGTCAGATATTAATGGCATGAGCCAAAATCATATACACTTGGCCAAACACAGACCCAAAGATAATCACTCTTTTGCTTCTCCACAGGGACTCAACTAGTGGCAGCTAAGGCTACAGCATAAACATGTGATTCTACTTTTCTCCCTCTTACTTAGATGAAAATAATCTATTTCAAATATTCCAAATCTGAACTAGGGAGAAAACCAGACTGAGAGGTGGGGGAGAGACACCCAAAGCAATTGTTCAGTAAATACGATTTTTGTTGGGTGGATGGTCAGTTGACTGGATGGACAGAAAAACTGCCTCTGAATTCTCATGTGAGATGAGAAAGATGAAAGAGAGAAAAGGATTTCTTCTTGGTCAGAAGACCAAAAATGGTGGGAAACTACTAACATTCTGAGATATTTTCCAGTACTCTCTACTTTTCCCCTGACTTCAAGATGGAAACTCAAAGGAGCAAGTCTACCTTAACTCTGTGACCAATATTAATATCACTAATAGTGTACACCTATTAGTGTACTGTACACTGTACACCTCTTCTACACCACCTGTGAAGTATTCTCACAAAAATCTTTAACATGTATATAATAAAGCCTTTAGAGCTAACTTCCAATCTACACGAAGTAACAGAAAATAAAGGATGATGTTAGATGACAACATGAGGAAATAATCAGAAAAATCTAGTAGATGGGTCAAGAGCAGCAATGCCCAAAAGAATTTCCTGCAATGTTGGAAATGTTCTGTATCTATGCTGCCCAACACAGTAGCCACTAGCCACATGTGGCTATTGAGCACATAGAAAATTAGATGTGCTGTAAATGAAAAATACATACTAGATTTCAAAGATCTAGTAGGGAAAAAATGTAAACTATCTAAATAACTGTATATTGACTAGATATTAAAATGATAATAACCTGTGTATAACTTAAGTAAAATATATTAAAACTAACTTCCAATTTCCTTTTCTTTTTTTGCAGCTATCAGAAAATTTTAAATTACATGTGTGTCTCACATATTTGTATTGAACAGTGCTAGTCTAGAATCATTATTATTTTACCTTTCATAATTTAGGTCTATGATCCATCTGTAACTGCTTTTTGTATATAATATGAGTTAGGAGTCAAGGCTCATTTTTCCCCACATGGGCATTGAATTGGTCTGTTACCATTTATCAAAATAGATTTTCCTTTTATACAATGTTCTTATCAGGTTTTGGTATAAACGTTATATTGATTCCATAAAAAGAGCTAGGAAGTATTCATTATTTTTCAGTTGTCTAGAAAAGTTTGGTGTTCAACAGATACTAGTTCTTTAGTAACTAGAAGAATTCACCAGGGAACCATTTGGGCCTTGAGTTTTCCTTGTGGGAAGGTTGTTAAATCAGCTACTGAGAGAAGTGTACTAAAATCTCCAACTATGGGGGTACCTGGGTGGCTCAGTCAGTCGAACATCCGAATCTTGATTTCAGCTCAGGTTATGATCTTGCGGTTTGTGGGATCAAGCCCTGCGTCGGAATCTGCACTGACAGTGTGGAGCCTGCCTAGGATTCTCTCTCTTTCTCTCTCTTTCTCTGTCCCTCCCCAGCTCATGCTCTTTCTCTCTCTCTCAAAATAAATAAACCCTTTTAAAAATCTCCACCTATGATTATGAAGTTATTTCTGCTTTTGGTTCTGGAAATTTCTGCTATACATATTTTTAGGCCATGCTATTAGCTACACAGAAAGTTAGGAACATTATATCTATCTGTCGAGGTAATCTTTTTATCATTATAAAATATAAATCATTATATTTTTATCATTATCCTTCTCTTTAGTAATACTTCTTGATGTAAAGTTCACTTTATCTGACAATAGCATGGCCATATTAGTTACCTTTCAGATAGTATTTGCATAAAATATTTTTCATCTTTTTATATTCAATTAATTAGATTCAACATATTTATAAATAGCATCTAGTTGTATGCTATTTCTGTGAATAGCATTTCATTGTGTTTTTTTTTTTAATTCTCACAAGCTCTGCTCTGAAATGTAATATTTGGTCCATTCACATTTAATAAATTCACTGATATTTCTGGGTTTATGTCTATCATCTTGCTGTTTTCTATTTGTCCCAAGTGTTCTTTGGGCCTTTTCTCTCTTTTCTTGCTTTCTTTTGGGTTAATCAAATAATTTTCTTTACTCCATTTTCCCCATGTAATTGTTATAGCATTTAAAAATTATTCTTTTGGGGCACCTGGGTGGCTCAGTAGGTTAAGCATCCAACTTCAGCCAGGTCATGATCTCACAGTTCGTGAGTTCGAGCCCCACATCAGGTTGTGCTGACAGTTCAGAGCCTGGAGCCTGCTTTGGATTCTGTATTTCCCTCTCTCTCTCTCTGCCCCTCCCGTGCTCGTGCTCATTCTCTCTCTCTCTCTCTCTCTCTCTCTCTCTCTCTCTCTCTCTCAAAAATAAAGAAACACTAAAATATATTTAAACTTTAAAAAAATAAAAATTATTCTTTTACTACCCTAGAGATTACAACATCCCTCCTGGATTTATCAGTGTCTACCTTAAATTAGAATTTTTAACCTCTGCCTGAAAAAATGAAAATAATTTAAATGTTAGTTCAATTTAACACCCCCTTTTATTAGTTTCCCATTGCTGCTGTAACAAATTGCCACAACTACAAATGTATCTTACAATTCTAGAGGTCAGTAGCCCAAAATGGGTCTCACTCGGTGAAATAAGATGAAGAAAGCAAAATCCACCTTGACACAGTGATCAATATTAATATCACAGGGGGAAAACAAAGCATATGTATGTACCACCTATACACCATCTATGGAGTATTTTCACTAAAAATCTCTTAACATGTATCTAATCAAACCTTTAGAGCTAACTTCCGATATACAAGAAATAATAGGGACTAAAGAATCTCATCTTGAAGTCAAGGGAAAAGTAAAAACTCAAAGTGTTGGCAAAACTATGTCCTTTCTGGGAGATGGGAAGATGGGAGAATCCATCTCTTATTATTCCAGCTGCCTGCATTCCTTGAATTGTGGCCTTTAGTTCCAACTTCATGACTCCAACCTCTGCTCCTGTCCATGCATCTCTTTCTTTTACTCTCCTGACACCCTCTTTTACTGGTAAGAACCTTTATTATCATATTGGACCCACCCAGATAATCCAGGATAATGCTTCCATCTCAAGATCTTTAATCACATCTGCAAAGTCCCTTTTACCTTGTAAGTGAATCACAGGCTCCAGGGATTTGAACACAGACATATTTATGGGGTCATTATTCTGTATTCCACACTGCTCCCACATTTTATGTAGTGCTGTTACATATTTTAATTCAATACGTTTACAAACACTTCAAAGGAAAGCTCTACCACCTCACAGTAGAATGCCAATTAATAAGTGTAGATAGAATAATGAAGTTTGAAAAGCACCATTTGCAAGCATCAAAGTAATAACTGGTTAAGAAATCACTTGTATATGCTAAAAATAGGGGGAAAAGTTTGATGGGAAAGAGGATATTTACATAATCTCCAAGTACCACCCTAGAAAATACTTGCCAATTACTAATAAGCCAAAAATACTCCTTAATTAACTTTACAGTAATATTTTAGACAAAATAAAAATTTTCATCACAATTAATGAGACAAATTTACATACTATGCTAACTCTATTCAAAAGAAAGGTGAAGGCTATGTTAATATTTAAGAGGATTTTAGAACAAGGATCATAAGCAGAGATAAAGAAGGTCTATCATTGAAAGACCTCAATGATAAAGGGGCCAATTAATGAAGAGGACATAACAATCCTAAATGTATATGCAGCTAGTGACAGAGCTTCAAAACTCATGAAGCAAAAAGTCAAAGACTTGCAAGAAGAAATAGAAAAACCCACAATAATAGTAAGATATCTCAATACCCCCTCTCTTAATAATTAAAAAACAAGTAGGCAGAGAGCCAGCAAGAATAGATTTAATGAACACTATCAAACAATTTTACTAGACTGATATTTCCAGAATAGGCCAATTTACCTACATCATAGGGTTGTTATATGGATCTAATGAAAAAAGCAAGTAAAATAATCAGATATAAGTTTATATTTATATGTTTTAGAGAAAATGTGTGTATATTAGATAATATGCTTGTTTTCCTGAAATATTCACCTAATTACAGAGTTTAAGATAGAGTTAATGTAGAGAGGTATTCAACAATTAAATGAGGTTGGCAGCTAAATATATCAAAATCAATTGTTTATTCACTGACAGTAATCATCTAGAAAATATAATAGTAAAAGATCCCATTCATATAGTACCTAAATATCTCCCTGGGAAAAAAAATTTAATACTCAGTAATAAACTTAATAAGAAATGTGTATGAAGGGGCGCCTGGGTGGCTCAGTCGGTTAAGTGTCCTACTTCAGCTCAGGTCATGATCTCGTGGTTCATGGGTTCGAGCCCCGCATCGGGCTCTGTGCTGACAGTTCAGAGACTGGAGCCTGCTTCGGATTTTGTGTCTCCCTCATTCTTTGCCCCTCCCCCAATCATGCCCTATCTTTCTCTCTCTCAAAAAATGAATAAACATTAAAAAAAAATTTTAAATAAATGTGTATGAAGATATTGTGAAAACAAGTAAATTCTATCCAAATTAATCTATACATTTAAGAGAGTCAGTAGGTAGCACAAAAACAGACACTCAGATCAATGGAACACAATTGACAACCCACAAATGGACCCACAAATGTATGGCCAACTAATCTTTGACAAAGCAGGAAAGAATAGCCAATGGAATAAAGTAGTCTCTTAAGCAAGTGGTGGTGGGAAAACTGGACAGCGACATGCAGAAGAATGAACCTGGACCACTTTCTTACACCATACACAAAAATAAGCTCAAAATGGATGAAAGACCTCAATGTAAAACAGGAAGCCATCAAAATCCTCAAGGAGAAAGCAGGCAAAACCTCTTTGATCTTGATTGCAGCAACACCTTACTCAACATGTCTCTGGAGGCAAAGGTAACAAAAGCAAAAATGAACTCCTGGGACCTCATCAAAATAAAAAGCTTCTGCATAATGAAGGAAACAATAAGCAAAACTAAAAGGTAACCGACAGAATGGGAGAAGATATTTGCAAATGACATATCAGATAAAGGGTTAGTATCCAAAATCTACAAAGAACTTATCAAACTCAACACTCAAAAAAACAAATAATTCAGTGAAGAAATGGGCAAAAGACATGAACAGACACTTCTCCAAAGACATTCAGATGGCCAACTGACACATGAAAAAATGCTCAACATCACTCATCATCAGGGAAATACAAATCAAAAGCACAATGAGATACCACCTTACACCTGTCAGAATGGCTAACATCAACAACTCAGGCAACAGCAGATGTTGGCGAGGATGCAGAGAGAGAGGATCTCTTTTGCATTGCTGGTGGGAATGCAAGCTGGTGCAGCCACTCTGGAAAACAGTATGGAGGTTCCTCAAAAAATTAAAAATAGTACTAACCTACGACCCAGCAATTGCACTACTAAGTATTTATCCAAGGGACACAGGTATGCTGTTTCAAAGGGACACGTGCACCCCAATGGTTATAGCAGCACTATCAACAATAGCCAAAGTATGGAAAGAGCCCAAATGTCCATCGATGGATGAATGGATAAAGAAGATGTGGTATATATATACAATGGAGTATTACTCAGCAATCAAAAAGAATGAAATCTTGCCATTTGCAACTACGTGGATGGAACTAGAGGGTATTATGCTAGGTGAAATTAGTCAGAGAAAGACAAATATATGACTTCACTCATATGAGGACTTTAAGACACAGAACAGATGAACATAAGGGAAGGGAAGCAAAAATAATATAAAAACAGGGAGCGGGACAAAACACAAGAGACTCTTAAATATGGAGAACCAACAGAGGGTACTGGAGGGGTTGTGGGAGGGGGTATGGGCTAAATGGGTAAGAGGCATTAAGGAATCTACTCCTGAAATCATTGTTGCACTCTCTATGCTAACTAATTTGGAAGTAAATTTTAAAACTAAAATTAAAAAAAAAGAGAGTCAGTAGGATTTTGAGGTAGATGGAACCTGATACAATGATCCTCAAGGTCATATGAAAGAATAAACATCTAAGAACACACAAATTGTGAAAAAAATGATAAGGGGAAAATACATACATATATATGTGTGTGTGTATATATGTGTGTATATATATGTGTGTGTATATATATATGTGTGTGTGTGCATATATATACATGTATATATGACTTTCTACATATCACTATACTTAAAATAAAGACATTTCCTTTTTATTAACTAAGATTTTATTTTTAAGTAATCTCTAAACCCATCATGGGGCTCGAACTCCCAACCCTGAGATCAAGAATTGCATGCTCCACTGACTGAGCCAGCTAGGTGCCCTGAGACAGCATTTCAAGTAGGTGAAGAAACAGTGGCTCACTTAACAAACACCATTGGGACAAGTGGTTAATCATTTTAGAAAAAAATAAAGTTAGTTCTCTATATTATATATCTAAACTAAAATAAATTCTAAATGTATTGCAAATTTAAGTGTAAAATACAAAAGGTACTGAAAGAAATTATAGGCATAAACTAGTATAATGTGGGAGTAGACAAAGCCTTTCTAAGCATGATACCAAAGTCAAGACACATAAAAACTAAAAGCTCCTACGTTGGGAAAAAAAATACAAACAGATAAAAGATAACAAAATATAAAAACTGACGAGCAATATGTATGACAGGCAAGTGATTAATATCTTTAATATACAAGTATCTTTTACATATATATAACAAAAAGATTAATACCTAAAAGAGAAATGCACAATGGAAATAAACAGGCAACGCACAAATGAAAAAATACAAATGGTTGGGGCTCCTTGCTGGCTCAGTTGGTACAGCATATGACTCTTGATCTTGGGGTTGTAAGTTTAAGTCCCATGTTGGGTGTAGAGATAACTTAAAAATAAAATCAATCAATCTATACTTGCTGGCTTTGACTTTTCTTAGGAGCTCCAGACTTGAGTTCCCATCTGCCTGCTACATCTATCCAGATATAAATATGCCCAGTACATCTCAAACTCAACAAAGCATTAAGTCTCTACCTTCCTACTCCTCTCCCCTGACCACCTCTACCTTACTACAACCTGCTTCTTAAATAATATAAAAACAGGGAGGGTGACAAAACAGAAGAGACTCATAAATATGTAGAACAAACTGAGGGTTGCTGGAGGGGTTATAGGAGGGGGGATGGGCTAAATGGGTAAGGGGCATTAAGGAATCTACTCCTGAAATCATTGTTTCACTATATGCTAACTAATTTGGATGTAAATTTTAAAAAATAAAATTAAAAAAAAAAAGAGGGGCGCCTGGATGGCTCAGTCAGTTAAACGTCCATCTCTTGGTTTCAGCTCAGGTCACAATCTCACAGTTCATGGGTTCCAGTCCCACGTCGGGTTCTGTGCACTGACAGCGTAGCAGAGCCTGCTTGGAATTCTCTCTCTCTCTGCCCCTCCCCTGCTCATGCATGCACACACACACTCTCTCTCAAAATAAATAAATAAACTTAAAAGATGGAAAAAAATACAAATGGTCAAAAAGTCTCACAAGTCATGGAAGACAAAAAGAGATAATCATTTTTCACATAACAGACTGACAAAGCTTAAAAAGAATTTCAGTAACATCTAGCATAAGTGTGGTCAAATAGACATTCTCTTACACTGCTAGTGAGAGCATGAAATGATAGCTTTCTGAATGAAAATTTGGCAGTATGCTATCAAAAGTCTTACAAAGTATTAACCACTTTTACATACTGTTAGTGGGAGTATATTTCTGGACGCCATTTTGGCACTATTTACCAAAATGTATAATGTACGTACCCTATGACCTCACAATTACACTTCTAGGAATTTTATCTAAAAGATATGCTCATAGGGGCACCTGGGTAGCTCAGTCGGTTAAGCATCTGACTTTGGCTCAGGTCATGATCTCGTGGTTTGTGAGTTCAAGCGCCGCATCAGCTCTGTGCTAACAGCTCAGAGGCTGGTGCCTTCTTCAGATTCTGTGTCTCCTCTTCTGTCTACCCTTCCCATGCTCATGCTGTCTCTCAATAATAAATAAAAGTAAAAAAAAATTATAAATATATGCTCATAAAGATACATATACAAGGATATTCCTTGAAGCACTGTTTATAGCACAGAACTGAAAACAACCTAAATGTTAATCAAAAAGGAACTAATTTAAATAAAACACAACATACCCAGACAATGGAATATGCTATAACCATTTTACAAAATAAGGGGGCGCCTGGGTGGCGCAGTCGGTTAAGCGTCCGACTTCAGCCAGGTCACGATCTCACGGTCCGTGAGTTCGAGCCCCGCGTCGGGCTCTGGGCTGATGGCTCAGAGCCTGGAGCCTGTTTCAGATTCTGTGTCTCCCTCTCTCTCTGCCCCTCCCCCATTCATGCTCTGTCTCTCTCTGTCCCAAAAATAAATAAACGTTGAAAAAAAAATTTAAAAAAAAAATAAGGTGGTCTATATTTCTTGGTGAAAAATGTACAAGATATGTTAAATGAAAAATGGAAGTCATAAAATTGTGTGTGTGTGTGTGTGTATGAGATCCCAGATGTGTAAAGAGAAAAAAAAAAGAAATAAGTATTTACATAGGCTTGAAAATGCACTGAAAATTTCTGAAGCATACACAAGAATCTGCTAATAGTTTCTCAGAGAAGAGGGCTGGGAAGTCAGAAAATCTTTTTACCTTACATGCTTTTTTGTATCTTGTAACATTTTGTCACTATGAAAATATACATTACCATTGATATAAAAAAAAAAAAGCTTAAAGTACCACTCTCTGACTTGGAAATACTACTTTGAGGAATATATCCTAAAGAAATAAATAGAAAGATACTTCAGTATATAAGAATACTCATCACAAAAAGAAAACATGAATACAAGTTAAAGGACTATAAAAAATCAGGACTGATGGGGAGCCAGGGTGGCTCAGTCAGTGGAGAATCTGACTTTGGCTCAGGACGTGATCTCACGGCTCATGAGTTCAAACCCCACATCACGCTCTGTGCTGACAGCTTGGAGCCTGGAGCCTGCTTCAGTATCTGGGTCTCCCTCTCTCTCTATGCCCCTCCCCCACTCATGCTCGGTGTCTCTCTTTCTCTCTCAAAAATGAATAAACATTAAAAAAAATTTTAATGAGGACTGGTAAAATAAATGATGGCCCATGTATTTGATGGAATACTACATAGCTACTAAAGTTAAATTTTCTTACATTCAAAGATAGTCAATAATATGCTGAATAATGAACCTATTTTAAAAAGCATCTTAATGTTTATTATTTTATTTTTTTAAATTTACATCCAAGTTAGTTAGCATATAGTGCAACAATGATTTCAGGAGTAGATTCCTTAATGCCCCTTACCCATTTAGCCCATCCCCCCACACACCCTCTCCAGTAACCCTCTTATGCTTTGCCCCCCTCCCTGTTTTTATATTAGTTTTGTTTCCTTTCCCTTATGTTCACCTATTTTGTCTCTTAAAGTTCTCATATGAGTGAAGTCATAAGATATTTGTCTTTCTCTGACTAATTTCACTTAGCATAATACCCTCTAGTTCCATCCACGTAGTTGCAAATGGCAAGATTTCATTCTTTTTGACTGCTGAGTAATACTCCACTGTATATACATACACCACATTTTCTTTATCCATTCATCCATCGATGGACATTTGGGCTCTTTCCATACTTTGGCTATTGTTGTTAGTGCTGCTATAAACAATGGGGTGCATGTGTCCCTTTGAAACAGCACACCTGTATCCGTTGGATAAATACTTAGTAGTGCAATTGCTGGGTCATAGGGTAGTTCTATTTTTAATTTTTTGAGGAACCTCCATACTGTTTTCCAGAGTGGCTACACCAGCTTGCATTCCCATCAATGTTTATTTTTGAGACAGAGAGAGAGAGAGAGAGAGAGAGAGAGAGAGAGAGAGACAGGGAGAGAGGGATAGAGCAGGGAGAGAGGGAGACACAGAATCTGAAGCAGGCTCCAGGCTCTGGAGCTGTCAGCACAGAACCTGACACGGGGCTCCAACCCAGGAACCGCAAGATCATGACCTGAGCCAAAGTTAGATGCTTACCCGACTGAGCCACCCAGTCACCCCAAAACGTCTTTTTGTTTTTAAAAAGAGACACAGAGAGGGGCACCTGGGTGGCTCAGTCAGTTAAGCACCCGACTTCGGCTCAGGTCATGATCTCACAGTTTGTGAGTTCGAGCCCCATGTCGGCCTCTGTGCTGACAGCTCAGAGCCTGAAGTCTGCTTCCAATTCTGTGTCTCCTTCTCTCTCTGCCCCTCCCCCCCCTCACACTCTCTGTCTCTCAAAAATAAATAAATGTTAAAAAAAATTTTTAAAAGAGAGACACAGAGAGACAAGTGTGCATGTTTGCACAGGAAGAAGTTTGGAAGACTAAACAGTTAACTTGGAGAGCAATAGTTCCAGTAGTATTTAGGATTTTTGGCTGTACTTCATGACGTCTTCTGCAATGAACATACTGTTTCCTGAAACAGAGTGACTGACCATCCATGTGGAGTTAAACCCATAAATCCTAGGAATTTAAACACATTCAGCTTGCTGCCCATGTATATTCATTAAACACCTTCAAATCCACTTTGGTTAACACAGTCCTACAAGAATCCTGGGATATGTCTAGTTCTAGCAGGCTGTTCCACAAGAGTTGCACGATACCTGTTATGAAAAGATTTAAATGTATTTTTTTAAAGGCACTAAACAGGGGCACCTAGCTGGCTCAGTTGGAAGAGTGTACAACTCTTGATCTCAGGGTTGTGAGTTTGAGCCTCCACACTGAGTGTAGAGATTAAAAAAATTTTTTAATCTTTAAAAAAGGCACTAAACCTGAATGAGCCTTTTGAAAATTTCAACAACATGGATGAAGCTAGAGAGTATTATGCTAAGCGAAATAAGTCAGAGCAAGACAAATACCATATGATTTCATTCATGTGAAATTTAAGAAACAAAACAGACAGACATAGGGGGAAAAAAGAGAGACAAACGATAAAACAGACTTTTAACCATACAGAACAAACTGAGGGTTACCGGAGGGGAAGTGGGCAGGGGTGTGGATTAAATGGGTAATGAACAAAACAGCTAAAATAGGAGAATAGAAGAAAAAATAAAATAAAAACTGGGAAGGAAGCAAACCATAATAGACTCTTAAATACAGAGAAGGTTGCTGGAGAGGAGGTGGGTGCGGGGATGGGTTAAATGGGTGATGGGCATTAAGGAAGGCACTTGTGATGAGCACTGTGTGTTATATGTAAGTGATGAATCACTAAATCCTACACCTGAAAATAATTTTACACTGTATGTTAACTAACTAGAATTTAAACAAAAACTTGAAAAAAAAGTAAAAACATTCTCTGAAAAATAAAATCTTGTTCCCCATAACATTTAAACTTTCAAGATACTTGTAAAAGGAAAGTATTTACCTTGCATTAGCACCTTCCATCCTGGGCTGCCTGTACTTCAAGATAAAAAACTTTTCTGTAACAGGGGCAGCTGGGTGGCTTAGTTGGTTAAGCGACTTTGGCTCAGGTCATGATCTTACAGTTCGTGAGTTCGAGCCCCATATTGGGCTCTGTGCCGACAGCTCAGAGCCCAGAGTCGGCTTCAGATTCTACGTCTCCCTCTCTCTGCCCCTCCCCCGCTTGCACTCTGACTCTCTCTCTCTCAAAAATAAACATTTAAAAAAACTTTTCTATAACAGTCTCTGGAGCTCAAGTAGGTAGTTACACTCACAAAATTTATCATTTAATATTTTTAAACAACCTCTACTCCCAACATGGGGCTTGAACTTACAACTTCGAGATCAAGGAACTGAGCCAGCTAGGCACCCTACAAAATTTATCATTAACTTACACAAACGGTACACTGAATGATCAAGCGGTAGTAAAAGTTTAGTATGACCAGAAAATTCCAATGAAGTGAGAAGGTTTCTGGTTTTTATTTTAATATAGGATTCCCCATTTTTTAACAGAAAAAGGCACTTCCATAACTTTCCATATGACGTAACAGTTAATAAAGTTGCATTTACTTTCATTAGGTGAAGTGCACTTTATATGCTACCAAGTTGGTAATACAGATTTCGGGACGGGGGGATAATTAGTTGCCTTTATTTCTACCTGTGAGAGTTGGTGGACCAGAACAAATATTAACCCTCACTACATGCCTGTTACTTTGGTGAAAGTTAGCAACAGAGGTTGGGTGGGTGGCAGAAGGGCGTGAGAACCACTTCCAAAATTCCATCATGCTACCCCTTTATAACCAACACTTCCCAACAACCCTAAATCCTGGCACCCACTGATCGATTTTCTTCCCTATCATTTTGTTTTTTCAGATTTCATATAAAGGGAATGACATTATATAGGCTTTTGAATCTGGCTTCTTTCACTTAGCTAAGTGCATTTTAAGATTCATCTGTTTTATTCCAAGAATCATTAGTCAGTTCCTCTTTTATCATGGAATAGTATTCCATGGTATGGGTATAAGATAATCTGTTTATCTATCAGTTGAAATAACTGGGTTGCTTCCAGCTTTTGATGATTAATGCTGAATAATGCTGCTCTTAATACTCATGTACAGGTTTTTGTGTAAACATAGGTTTCATTTCTCTTGGATAGATACCTAGAAGAACTGCTGAGTCATATGGTAAGTATATGTTTAATTTCATTACAAACTAGCAAATGTCTTCTTTTTAAATCTTTCTATGCCATCAGCACAGAGCCTGATGCAGGGCTCGAACTCACAAACTGTGAAATCATGACCTGAGCTGAAACCAAGAGGCGTGCACCCGACCAACTGAGGCACCAGGCACCCCTAGCAAACTGTCTTATATAGTGGCTATGCTATTTTTCATTCCTACCAGCAATGTATGAAAATTCCAGCTGCTCTGCCTTGCTAACACTTGGTATTGCAGTTCTGTTTTGTTTTCACATTCTAATAGGTGTATAGTGGTATCGCCCTGTGATTGTCAAAAATATTTTTAGAGCATTTTTAGGTTCACAGCAAAATTGAACAGAAAGGATAAAGACTTCCCATATACTCTTTTCCCTCCCATGCACAACAACTTTCCCCACTATCAACATCTTGAATCAGATTGGTACATTTGTTACAATCATCACTGTGGTTTTATTTTACATTTCTCCAATAGTTTTCATTCCCATATGTCTAATTTGCATTCACCTTATTTGCTATTTGTATATATTCTAGGTGAAGAGTCTATTCAGATATTTTGCCCATTTTGTTATTGGGTTATTTTCTCATTGTCAAATTTTTAATTTTCAGGAATTTGTTTATGTTTATTTATTTTTGAGAGAGCGTGCATGCACATGCATAAGCGGGGGAAGGGCAAAAAAAGAGGGAGACAGAGAAACCAAAGCAGGCTCCAGGCTCTGAGCTGTCAGTGCAGAGCCTGATGTAGGGCTCAGACCCACGAACCGTGAGATCATGACCTGAGTCGAAGCAGGATGCTTAACCACCTGAGCTACCCATACACCCCAAATTTTGATGGTTTTTTAATTTTATCCTGGACACAACTTTTTGTCAAAACTGTGATTTGCAAATATTTTCTCCCTGTCTGTGACTTGTCTTTTCATTTTCTTTCATAGGACAAAAGTTTTTAATTTTAATAAAATCCAATGTAATCATTTTTTCACATATGGATTGTGCTTTTGGGATGACACAGATTTCTAATCACATTTCTTTGTTCACGTCTTTCTTTGTATTAACATTTCTCCTAATTAGCAGCCTCAGTCACAAAGGTTGAGAACAAATAAACAAAAACTGCCACTAATACTGTTTACTGGGTATAGAGTTTCAGGTTGGGAAGATGAAAAAAGATC
Organism: Leopardus geoffroyi; assembly: GCF_018350155.1. NCBI lineage: Eukaryota > Metazoa > Chordata > Mammalia > Carnivora > Felidae > Leopardus > Leopardus geoffroyi. The sequence continues at coordinate 63,517,126 of NC_059343.1, read as the reverse complement.
AAGAGACAGATGGTAATTGTTGGGATGAGCACTGGGTGTTATATTTAAGTGATGAATCACTAAATTCTACTCCTGAAATCATTACTACACCAAATTTTTAACTAACTTGGATTTAAATAAAAAATAAATTTAAAAAAATTTTAAAAGGAAACGTTTATAAACCAAAATTTATTTTTTTACCCAGAAATCCTGTTTTTTAATAATTTCTGAAGAAAATGAAAAGCGTATTAGACACATAAGAACTAAGGAAATATTATACCTGTGGGCTCAGGCTGAAAATATTTCTCAAAGGTATACTAACCATTAAAACCACTTAATTATAGAATTAAAAAAAGAGAGACACATGGTAGTGAAGGTTGCATAACAACATAAATGTACTGTAAAAAAAAAAACAAAACTTTTTTAATGTTTTTTGAGAGAGAGAGACAGAGGACAAGCCAGAAAGGGGCAAAGAGAGAGACACAGAATCTGAAGCAGGCTCCAGGCTCCGAGCTGACTGCACAGAGCCTGACACGGGGCTCGAACTCACAAACCATGAGATCATGACCTGAGCCAAAGTCAGATGCTTAACCGACTGAGGCACTCAGGTGCCCCACAACATGAAAGTACTTAATGCCATTAAACTATACACATAGAAGTGGTTAAAATGGTAAAATTTTGTTACCATAATAATTTTACGATAATAAAAAGCTGCCACTGAACGACAGTATTTCAGAGAAGTTCATGTTCCAAAGCTCACACACCTAGAACATTTCAAGCAGTACTGAAACCAATGCAATAGAGCCAAAGCTTCCCTTTGGATCCATGGATGATGAATGAGGGTCCATCTCCAAGATGAGAGGTAACCAGACAAAAGGGACCGTGCCCAGCACTTTGTAGAAAGGCTGTCTCTTTTAGCCCTCATACTCATCTTATGAGGCAGATAGTATACCATGCTTCTTTCACAATTAAAAGAACTGAGACTTGGAGGGCAAAGTTACCAGTTCAAGGTCATGCTTGAGTCACTATAACAAGGAGTGAAGATAAGTGGAAACCAGACAAACTGACCCCAGAGCTCTTACTCTGTACCATTCCCCTGTATTACCTCCAAATCTGTGAAGAAAAACTCTCTTTCCAGCTTTTATTTTAAAAAATTCTAAAGTTTTAAGAAACTACAAATAATTTACCAAACATTCCTTGGGGACTGTTGAATGTATTTTCACAAGATTGGTTTCCCATAATACAATGAACAAAGATAAGCTACATGTTATCTTCTACTTTGCAATGGAGTGGATAACAATTCTAATGTGAAGTCAAATGGCCTCATGTCAAATCCTGGCTCTGGCTTTGTGCTGAAATAACTTATGAATTTTAGTTAATGTGAAAATTTTCCAATTTGGGGTAATAAAATCATAGCACTAGAAGCTTGTTCACTCAAATGTGCTGTTTTTCTCATCTTGAAGCTCCAAAATATAAGTAAGTTCACTGATATTGTGAAGACCTAATAATGCTTAAAATACTTTGAATCTCTATAAAAGTTAGCTATTATTGTGGGGGTTTGCTATTATGGTTTATAAAAAGTGTTACCTTAGGCAAATCACTTCATCTATAAAATCTATGAAAGTGTGGGGCGCCTGGGTGGCGCAGTCGGTTAAGCGTCCGACTTCAGCCAGGTCACGATCTCGCGGCCCGTGAGTTCGAGCCCCGCATCAGGCTCTGGGCTGATGGCTCAGAGCCTGGAGCCTGTTTCCGATTCTGTGTCTCCCTCTCTCTCTGCCCCTCCCCCGTTCATGCTCTGTCTCTCTCTGTCCCAAAAATAAATAAACGTTGAAAAAAAAAATTAAAAAAAAAAAAAGTGTTTAAGAGCAAGGGCTCTGGAATCAGTCTACCTTAGTTTGAATCTTCACTCTGCCACCTGCAGAATTTAAAGCCCTGGACCTGTTACTTTGTCTCTTTAAGCTTAAGTTCTTCACAGCTGAAAAAAAATAAGAATTATTACAGCACTACATGATGCAGGATAAAACGAAACAATCTATGCAAATTGCTTATTATAGTCCTTCATACACAGTAAGCCATCAATACATATGAACTGCTATTGTTTTTATAGCAATAATAAAATGTGTACATAGCATTAGGAATCAAATCATAGAAAGGGCATTTTGCAAACCTGCAGAGACAGCAATACCCTAAGTAATGAATTCCTAGAGAACTGTCACTTTTCTTATTTGGTACTCATAAACATTGACCCTTCCATTAAAGGCTACCTTTTGCCAGTCCCTCTATATCACAATCTTCTTGTTTTACATTTACCATATCACTTCACTACTTGATATCTATTTACTTTAATTATTTACTATCTGTCTTCCCCTTCTAAAATGTAAGCTCCCTAGAAGTAGGGAGGCATAACAGTTAAAAACACGGACTGGAGAGCCAGACTGGGTTTGAGTCCTATCTCTGCTGCTTGCGAGCTAGTGATGTGTCCTTGGGCATGCTACTTAAGTTCTGTGCTCGGTTTCCTTATCCGTAAAACAGGGATAACAACATCTGTTCCATAGGGTCGTAATGAGAATTAAATGGCTTAACATATATAAAGCACTTAGAAAAACTTAACACACAGGAAGCACTCAACAAATGCTAATATTATTATTGACCCAACTGTCATTTAAGCCGCCTGAATCATCCCTGGCACAGAGCAGGCACTCAATAAACATTTACTGAGTAAAGGAATTATAAGAGCTCAATGTTCCAATTGAATCCAGTCTTACAGCTCAAGAACATTCCTAAAAGACAGAGTTGGGAACAGGGAGAGGGGACTGGGGAAAGGTGCCTTCTGAAGGGTCAAAGACTATGTTCAGATCCCATCTTCCACCCTAAGTGTTAAAGGCAGCTGATTTCCATGGGGCATGATCTAAATTCTAGAGCTGCCTCTGGCAGCTATGTAAGTCCCTGGGCACCACCTCCTTCCTCAACTAACATTCATCAAGAGTTACCAGGAGCAGTATTTTTGCATGTTAACTCATTTAATTAATTAACTCATTTAATCCTTACAACAACCTTGAGGTAAATACTATAATTATCCCTATCTTACAGAGGGGAAAACTGAGGTACAAATAGGTTAAGTAACTTGTCCAAGGCCACATTACTCTCCAGGGCAGGATGGGATAGAAAGCAAGAAGATCACCTTAGTGTAGCAGGAAACCAAAGAGACCTGAAGGGTCCAACCCTGTTCTGTCATTTTTTAAAACATTTCCCTTTATTTTTCAGCCATGGGTCTCCTCCTCACCTTTTAGGAAAAATACTAATCTTTAAGTTCTGAGCTTCTCACAGGTAATATGAGATAAAAGACCTCACTTCTCATTGATATCCCCCTCTGCAGGCAAGTTTCCCCTCTTCTTCTGCTTCCTGCCTTCCAGTGATATGTTCAAACCATTCCTCTGCTTATGTCCCTCTCCTGTTCTCTCTGTCCTTCTAGGCTTAAGCCTTTCAAAACTTCTTTAGTGTCATATTAGTGGAGTTTGAGAAGGACAAGAGCTAACCATGTTTGGTCAGGTAGCCATGTTTAACCCTATATACTACTTTTATGATTTTTTTTTTCAAATGAAGATTTAAAAACTAGCAGATCATGCTGATAGTAGGTAGAATTACGGGGTAAAGGGGAGGAGAATAAAAGGGAAAAGGAATTAAGAGTTATTGAATTACTATTATATGCCAGATATTTTTAAATATTTTAATCCTAATAACCATATTAAACTGTTTTCCTTTTGGAAAAGATGAAATTGAAGTTCAGAAAGATAATGAGAGTTTCTTAGCCTAATGCCAAGAAGCTAATGAAGGGTAGAGTCTAATTCTAATTCACACCTCTTGGACTCCAAAAAGTGTGTTCTTTCCCCTGAATGTCCATCCTTGCTCATCTTGAGAAGACACACAAACAGTATCCCTTCCTCCCCTTAATCTGAAACAAACATTAAACTTTCCAATTCTTTCCATTTCTCTCACTTCCTTACCATTTCCTAGATGTTTTTTTTTTTCTCCTACCTCTTCTGGGCAGCTATTCTTCCAATCCTAGCCCCCAAAGTTCTACAGAATCCCCTCCCCCTGGTCCCCTACCTGGTACAAATACACACAATCCAGCAATGTTTCCTCCCTAAGTTGTAACTGCAACTGGTTATCCTACCCTGGACAAAGTAAGTGTGACTGGGGGTGACCTTAACGGTGCATTATCAAGAAAAGAAAATCTATTGAGTGCCTAGCATATTTCTCTGAAACATATGACAGGCCCTCAATAAGTATTCATTGAATGAATACCTTCAATTTAAAAATGGGTTCCTTGAAGGGCGCCTGGATGGCTCAGTGGGTTAAGCATCCAGCATCTGACTCCTGATTTCAGCTGAGGTCATGACCTCATGGTTTGTGAGTTCGAGCAGTGGTCAGGCTCTGCACTGACAGCATGGAACCTGCTTGAGATTCTCTCCCTCTCTCTCTTCCCTTTCCCTGCCCACACACACACGTGTGTTCTTTCTCAAAATAAATAAATAAAGCTAAAAAAATAAGTTCCTTGAGTGCAACTTACAGAGCATGGCATTAGTGGGTTTTCTATGTTTGGCGGCAGCAGTCCTAGCATGGGGCTTCCTTTGGGTTTGGAACTCCTGGGAATGAATGAAGAGTCAGGAGCTGGCTGATGTTCTGGGAAATGGAAGCAGGATTCTCCTGGTGATCCTGCATCTTGATGAAGCCATGTTCTTCGCTCCCACAATGCTAGGCTTGGCCTGCCTGAGGCACCAGCTGTCCTTGCTTTGCTTCTCTGCAGGGTTCTGTTGTAGAGAGCTAAGCAAATACGCCAAAGGTTCCTTCTCTGGGCGCTGCACAGAGAATTGGTGGCCCCAGCTTCTGGACTGTAGTAGCCAGCTTCCTAGGTGGATTGGGGAAAGTCACCAGCTTTGGTATTTCACTGCCAGCAGGACTGAGGAGCACAAGAGAACTGCTCACATTTCATTCCATTTAATACCTACATTACTGCTTGGAACTGTGACTGTACTCATTATTCTGTGGAACCTTTTTACCTGCTAAAGGACTAAGAATAATGATCTTACTATGGGACACCAAACAGAATCTAGGCTGTATCATGCCTGCCCAACCCTTAAAATTTTACTACTAAAGGTAGCAAAGGACTTTCCTGCTGCTTTTAAAATCCATTTTGTGCCAGAAAGATGCATATGTCAACTTGAAGAGATTGATTCAGATCATTATACTAGAATATAATTTTATAAGTAATTTTAGAGTTCAACTCCTCTAATTTTCAGTGAAGAGGCCTTTCAAAGAGTAAGTCCTCCTTTACCATACAGAAAAGATGGACTGAGAAAGCAAAAATTGACATTGATACTGGATTATGGTAATAATTGCACAACTGTATAAATGTAATTGAACTATATATATAGACAACAGGTGAATTTTATGGTATGTAAAATTATACCCCAATAAAACTATTTTCAACAAAAATTTGGGTTCCTTAAACCATTGTTTCTCAATTGATTTTGAAGACATATCATGTTTTCTCACAGAAAGAACATTATACTTGATGGCTAGGTTCACAAATTGGTCTTCAGAAGTTTCTTGGCAATTATGAAGCTAGATTATATATTAATATTGTTTTAGCACTGGTTCTTATGGAGAAATGGATAGTGAGTTCCAATTAGGAAATCAAGATGCCAATGGACACCTATGTCCTATTCACATTTCCAGCTCTGGGAAAGATTTCTCTGCCCCATGGAGGCAGTGATAGGGGTAAGTGATGCCTGTCCTCAACAACAGTAACAAGTGAACTTATGTCAGGTCTTTCATAGATAATTAGGTCAGGTACTTGTATTCTGCTTAGGAAACAAAAAAGGTATCAGGTAGGTTTATACCACCAATCCCATGCACACTAGCACTTGACTTGTATTGGAGGAAATTGTAATACTCAGTATATGTGGTATATCTTGGTGACCCATCTTGATGATTATGCAAAAGTATCTTTCCTATCAAGTAAGAATATAATCAATCTTTCCAATATTTAAAAAAAGCAGTTTAAATACTGGTAGAAAAACTATTTTGTCTTAATTCTTAGAGATGAAATATTTATGCATTATGACTAAAACCTAAAAATAATATACATATCTATTTTTCAGAATACTTTGACTTTTCCTAACATCCATATTGTTCATAAATTTTCTTTTTATCAAACCAAGGTCCAAAGAATAATTTTCAGCATGAAATAAGCAGACACTCTGTAAATATAGTCCAGATCTACATTCCCACCATACCCACCCCCTCAATTCCTTTAATGCCCTGTTTTATATACTTTGATTAATGAAGGTGAAAATCTAATAAACATTCTCTCCTATTCAAAATTGAATCACCATCAGAACAGATAAGGATGAAAAATTATGTACTAGGAATGTATGAGGAGTTCAGGGTTTTTTTTAAGTTTATTTTTGAGAGAGTGTGCATGTGTACGAGCAGGAGAGGGGCAGAGAGAGAGAATCCCAACCAGGCTCCACACTGCCAGCACAGAGCCGAATATGGGGCTCAAACCCATAACCTAAGCCAAAATCAAGAGCCAGATGCTTACTAGACTGAGCCACTCAGGCACCCCTAAGGAGTTCAATTTTTAAAAAGGGACTAGAGGGGCACCTTGGTGGCTTGGTCAGTTAAGCGTCCACCTTCGGCTCAGTTCATGATCTCGTGGTCCCTGGATTCCAGCCCTGCATCAGGCTCTATGCTGACAGCTCAGAGCCTGGAGCCTGCTTTGGATTCTGTGTCTCCCTCTCTTTCTGCCCCTCCACTGCTTGTACTCTGTCTCCCATTAAAAAATAAAAATATAATAGAAAGGGACTAGCAATTCCAAATTGTCAAGGACAACTGTTTAGCCAGGTATTTTCATACAAATGAATGAGAATGAATTCAGAGAAGCCCTATATCATTCCATACCCTTTAGAGTTTTTAACTGGGAAGTTTCAAGTGCTTTGTTTTTTGTGTTATCAATAGGCTCCATGCCCAACGTGGGGCTTGAACTCACCATCCTGAGCCAGCCAAGCACCCCTCAAGTGTTTTGTTATCACAAGCAAGTGGAAGCCCTAATACTGATGGCTATATCAAATCCAGTGAATTGGCTATATCAAATCAACTGACTTGCTAGGAAAAAAAAATATTAATTTAAATTCAATGCACATTGTTGAACAGAAATAAAGACAAATAGCCAACAAGATTTACTATTTTTAGAATTTAAAGTACAGGCGGGCACCTGGGTGGCTCAGTCAGTTAAGCATACAACTCTTGGTTTCAGCTCAGGTCATGATCTCATAGTTCGTGGGTTTGAGCCCCATGTTGGGCTCTGTGCTGAAAGCTTGGAATTTCTCTCTCCCTCTCTCTCTGCTCCTCCCCGGCTTGCTCGCTCTCTCTCAAAAATAAACAAACAAATATTAAGAAAATCATGGTGCCTGGGTGGCTCAGTCTGTTAAGCGTCCAACTTTAGCTCAGGTCATGATCTCATGGTTCATGAGTTCGATCCCACATCGGGCTCTGTGCTGATAGCCCGGAGCCTGGAGTCTGCCGTGGATTCTGTGTCTCTCTGCCTGCTCCTCCCCAGCTCATGCTCTGTCTCTCTCTCAAAAAATTAATAAACATTAAAAAAAATTTTAATCTTTAAAGTACAAATTCATTATGATCTGCAGGAAGATTTTTTTAATGTTTGTTTATTTTTGAGAGACCAAGCACAAGTGGGGGAGGGGCAGAGAGAGACACAGAATCCAAAGCAGGCTCCAGGCTCTGATCGGCCAGCAGAGAGCCCAACGTGGGGCTTGAACCCACAAACCACGAGATCATGACCTGAGCCGAAGTCGGCCACTCAACCAACTGAGCCACCCAAGTGCCCCTGCAGGAAGATTTTTTTTTCAGAATTCAGTTCAGCCTCAGTTCTGGGTTCTGTGCTTTCTCAGAAAGCACTAGGATGAACTTTGTCATCTTACAAAATTAAGACTCCAAATAGGCTGCAATCATTAGAAAGTTGCTTTTGGTAAAGTAAAAAATGTACTTTACCTAAAAGGGAGCTTCCCTCCCAATTTCAGACATGCAATTTTCACAAAGTGGATGCTTCCTTTCAATTAGTTTGCTTTAAAGAGGTTTAACTTTTTAATTCTGAAAAAGCTGTAGGGAGTCAAGCTATAACTAAATTCTAAATTTTGGCTTAGTATATTCTCTTGGTCTTTGAAATAAATTATCAAAAAGCCTCTTCTCTTATGTGCCTTTTTTCCTACTTTTGATGAAGGATTAATGTGCACAAACACACACACAGAGAAATGAGTCAGATAAAGACTAAAATTACTAGTATCTTTCAGCTAAAAACGAATTCTGACAACATCTCCCTTTGAAAAAGGTATGGCTATGAATGTAGGAAATTAAAGTTGGACATATCAGAGAGAAAGGGAAATAGATCAAATTAGGAAAAGTGTAAGTATCTATGTTCAAAGATGATACTGCCAAAGTTTGGTGTAAAATAAATTATATCTGGCCAGATAATTATAAATCAGTCTCCTCAACATGCACACACAAAAATGAGTTTGATGGAAATGGATGGATTAACCTGAAAAGCTTCATATCATAATTATAAGCCAAGTTAACAAAAAGTGGGTAGAGCATGAGCAATATAAAAAGACAAAAGAAAATAAAATGTCAGACACCCCTAAACACACACATTTTTAATAAAAATTATGTATTTTGTTTTATGACATGCTTTTTTTAAATGTTTATTCATTTTTGAGAGAGACAGACAGAATGCAGTAGGGACAGAGAAAGAGGGAGAGGATCCGAAGCAGGCTCCATGCTGACACCAGAGAGCCCAATGCAGGGCTCAAACTTACAAACTGTGAGATCATGACCTGAGCTTAAGTCTGATGCTTAACTGACTGAGCCACCCAGGTACCCTGTGACATGCTTCTCATTCAATACTTATAATGAAAAACTTTGTAAATATTAATATGTAATAATACCTAATATTTTTTAATATTTTAATCTTCACAACCCAAGGGGAAAGGTACAATATTATATCCACTTTATAGATGATGAAATTGAGACTCAGAGAGGTTAAGGAACTTTCCCAAGGTCACATAGCTAGTAAGTGACATAATCGAAATTTGAACACAATAAGTCTGATCCAAAGTCTGTGCTTTTAATCATTAATATATGCCATAATTTTAAAAGGCTGAATAGAAGTCCATTATATGAATGGACCATAATTTAACCAAACTACTATTGTTAAGAGAGCTGGGTCTTGAAGGTTGAATAAGAGTTCTCCAGAAAAATGCATAGAAACTCCAGAAAAAAAGGGCCATGAGCAAAGTTACAAAGGTGTCAAATAGCATGGCACATCTGAAGAAGTGCTTTTGGTATGACTAGGAATATGGTGTGAGTGGAAAAGACAAAGAAGTTGGAAAGGTTAAGTAAGATCATATCATGAAGGATAAATTTGAAAGGGGCAAGACTAGAGTCAGAAGACCAGTTAAAAGCCTACCGTCGAACAATGGAATATTATCCAGCCATTAAAAGGGATTAAATTATTACATATACTGTATCAAGAATGAACTTGAAAGACATTATGCTAAGGGAAATAGGCCAGATAAAAAAGGGCAAATACTGTAGGATTCCATTTATAACAGGTACCTAGAATAAGCAAATTCATAGTGACAAAAAGTAGAATAGAAGTTATCCAGAGTAGAAGAAGGGGAAGTGAGAAGCTCTTCTTTAACAGGTTCAGAGTCTCTGCATGGGATGGTGAAAAGGTTCCAGAAATGGACAATGCTGACAGTTACACAACTTTATGAATGTACTTAAAGGTACTGAATTGTACACTTACAGTGGTTAAACTGGTAAATATTATATGATGTATATTTTACCATAATTTTGACAAAGGCTATATAGCGCAGGGCACCTGGGTGGCTTAGTTGGTTAAGCATCTGACTTTGGCTCAGTCATGATCTCACAGTTTGTGAGTTTGAGTCCTGCATTGGGTGAGTTCAAGCCCCGCTTTGGGTGAGCCTGGCTCCTCTCTCTCTCTCTCTCTCTCTCTCTCTCTCTCTCTCTCCTCTCTCTCTCTCTCTCTCTCTCTCTCTCTGCCTCTTTCTCACTTGTGCCCTCTCTCTCTCTCAAAAATAAAAATAAAAAAATAAAAAAGGCTATAGCCCAGAAGGGAAATGATTAGGGACTAAATGGAGATAGAGAGGTAGGGGAAATTTTGAGAAATATCAAGAACTAGACAACAGAGGCGCCTGGCAGGCTCAGTCAGCACAGCATGTGACTCTTGATCTCAGGGTTGTGAGGTTCAAGCCCCATGATGGGCACAGAGCTTACTTTAAAAAAAAGAAGAAGCTATTTCAGATTCTGTGTCTCCCTCTCTCTCTGCCCCTCCCCTGTTCATGCTCTGTCTCTCTCTGTCTCAAAAATAAATAAACGTTAAAAAAAATTAAAAAAAAAAAGAAGAAAAAGAACTAGACAAAAGACTTGGTGACTGACTGAATATGGGGTAAGGAAAAAAAACAACTCTTGGGTTTCTAGGTAGAGAGGAGTGGCATTATTAGTGTCCTTTCATAGATAAAGAAACAAACACCCAGAAACACGAAGTAATTTGTCCAAAGTCACAGTTTGTTAATAGCAGAATTGGAACTTAAATTCCAGACTCCTGTCTCAAAGTCAGTACCCCTTCCACTATAAGACAAAACACCAAGAAAGAATATTATCTTACATTTGTATAGCACTCTACAATTTACAAAGTGCTTTTGTATATTATTTCACTTGATACTCATAACAACGTATGAGTTAGGATAGGCATCATCACCATTTTATTGATGAGTACACTTAAATAGAATAAGAAAACTGATGCAAGTCCTTAAAATCCTCAAAGATCTAAATTTCATTTGTTGGACTACAGAAGAGCCTTAAGGTGGGAAGTGAGATTCAAGTGATAAACTTGGGACTACCATGGCTGCTAAATGTTGTAGATATTAAGAGAAAGGGGCTAGAAATAGAAGTGGTTTGTCAAGTTTTCAAGGTGGACATATTGCACAACTACACATCATAATATCTATAGACTTGTATGTATTTATAATATTTATAGACTACCAATGTGACTGCTGCCTCTGGAGTTGTGTAAGACAATAGCCCTAGATAAAATAAAGTAGAAGTCTCCAACCTGTAGATCAGGATCTACTGGTCAGTCTAGAAACCTTGCTTCATGGAGCTCCAAGGTGGTTCCCAATATTTTCTCCTCTCTGCTACATCCCCTTTCTGCCACATGTCCCAGCTAACATTCCCAGAGTGAAAGGGAGAACAGAGGTACAGCCAGCAACTACTTCTCAGGAACTACAATGACTATATCTGCCCTGATCTCAAGACTTAGATTAAAATAAGGTCCTCCGGGGGTGCCTGGATGTCTCAGTCAGTACAGCATGTGACTCGTGACCTTGGGGTTGTGAGTTCAAACCCCACGTATAGAGCCTACTTTAAAAAAAGAAAGAAAAAGAAGGTCCTCCACATAATAAGGCTGGAGATCACCCCAATAAAGGATTGGGATGAAACAAAGATGGTCTTATGTGATCATTTCTACTCATTTGGCAGAAAAAAATTCTAGAAAGTGCCTTAATAATACTGTTAAACCTTATTAGAACATGATGGTATTGGGGCGCCTGGGTGGCTCGGTTGATTAAGCGTCCGACTTCAGCTCAGGTCATGATCTCACAGCCCGTGAGTTCGAGCCCCGTGTCAGGCTCTGTGCTGACAGCTCAGAGCCTGGAGCCTGCTTTGGATTCTGTCTCCCTCTCTCTCTGCCCCTCCCCTTCTCATGCTCTGTCTCTCTCTGTCTCAAAAATAAATAAAAACATTTAAAAAAAATTTTTTTTAAAGAACACGATGGTACTTACATTAAATCCAAAGTTAGCAAGGGAAAAAGGCAGGTCATATCAGGCATTCATTTGGCAATTCACTCATGCCTTAAGACAAGTTGTGAGAATACTAACACAGATTATAAACAAAACTTGCCACTTCAAGCTTCTGACCAAGTTGTGTTTAGGTAAAATACAAAACTAGGACGCAATGGTCTAGTCAGATGCTTCAAATATAGAAGATAATCTGACACTGACTAGATGTTTCACATGTAGAAAAGAATCTAAAATGACCACCGGTAGTCCTCAAATGGCTGAGTCAAACAACTTGCAGTTATTGTCTCATATTTGGACAGAAGAAACACACTATTCTTAATAAAATACAACTGAAAACAAAGGCTAAGCAAATGTACTCTGTTTTGCTTGAAGACATTTCTAATGGCATTCTACTAACCATCACAGAATGCATTTCTCTCTCCTTGTCTAACTTCCTTCTACTTCTCCCAACTTCTTAAACTTCCCACCGGCACTTCATGTAGACATTGCTCTCTAGAGTTACTTGGTGCTACTAGGGTAACTGATCCCAGCCCCTCTGTGAAAATACCATTTTATTGCTCACTAAGAAAACTTAACACAAAATTCTAAACTTAGGAAACAAATTAGAATGGAAATGGGACCAAATCAAGGCCTAAGGCTCCAAAGCCCATGCTCCTATCCCTCTCCAAACCACCACATCCAAGGAATTTACCACAGATTAAATACTGTTCAAAGCGTTCAAAAGATGGCTGTATTAGAAAAACCCAGTCTTCTTTCTCATGTTTCTCCTTTAGTCTCATAGTACTACTATACTCATAACACTTCTGACACCAGATGTTTGGCAGTTTTCCTCCAACAAGCAATTCTGTGTGACACCAGCTGGGTGTCCTACAGTTTAACTCAATTCTGATACTGTCTATCTGGAGATAGGGTCAGATTCCAAGTTAAGGGCTTAGTCCCACAAGACTGTTCCCACCCCACTTTCCATAGACTCAAATTGTTGTTCAGAGCATTCAAACGATGGCCTTCATCTATCACTTTCAATACTCTTCCCTAACATTCCCTAACATATATAATCTCTACTACAATCAGGCAAGTGCCCTCACTGCCATATATAATCCATGCTTGCCATTTCTTTCTACTATATTGTTTAGACTGGTCCCCTCATCTGGAATGCTCTCTTCCACATATTTAAATCACCTCACTCATCTGTAAACTCCAGAAAAGCAGGACCAGATCTGTTGTATTCACAATCATATCCCCAGTACCTTGCACATTAGCTACTAAAATAATTGCCGAGTTAGTAAATGAACTCAAGTCCTACCTCCTCCATGAAAAACATGTCAAATACTCATACCCACTTTCTTTTTGAGTTCTGAATACCCTTGGAATCAGCATCATAGTTTAGTACTTAATTTCTCTGTAATTGCTTGGTTTTAGATTTATTTCTGATTAGACAATGGAGCATATGCCTTATGCTTCTTTGCATATCTCACAGAACCCACATAAATACTACATTCATAACAAGCACACAATAAACATTTAATTGGAGTGCTGACATAACTTGTAACAGCTCAACTTACATACAACTTTGTAAGAATGCAACTATTTTGAAGAGTAGGTCAGAAATGCACAAAGTCTTTTTTTTCCTCTGCCTACTTTTTCAGAAATCATTCAGAAGTATGGTTCAGCATTTCACAATTAAAGAAATAATCCAGAAAAGCTCAGTGACCCAGAGTCTGTAACTCACTAATTATGTAAGCAGAATGCCATGAGTTTTCTCAGTGGAGAAGCAGAAAGATTAAGTACATCAGGGTGACTTGACTTGCTATCTGTGATAATGAGTTTCAAGATGTGATGTTAGCATACTGTAGGTGTAATGTAGGCTACTGTGCCCTCCCAATCTGAGTTTTCCATTTTCTGTGGTGGAATTTAGAAACTAATTATTGCTGCAGCACCTGGGTGGCTTAGTCAGTTAAGCGTCTGACTTCAGCTCAGGTCATGATCTCGCAATTTGTGGGTTAGAGCCCCACGTCGGGATCTGTGCTGACAGCTCAGAGCCTAGAGCCTGCTTCAGATTCTGTGTCTCCCTCTCTCTCTGCCCCTCCCCAGCTCGTGTTCTTTCTCTCTCTCTCTCTCTCTCTCTCTCTCTCTCTCTCTCTCTCTCTCAAAAGTGAATAAACATTAAAAACAATTTTTTTTAATGCATTAGAAACTAATTATTGCTTGCAGGTACTGATTCATTAGTATATTCCTCCTACATCCACTCAATTTATAGTACTGCAAAACTAGAATTTATAATTTTATTATATAGGTTGCTAACATTAAAACATTTTTAATAATTTTTTATTTTTTTAATTTTATCTTTGAGAGAGAGACAGAGGTGAGCAGGGGAGGGGCAGAGAGAGAGGGAGACACAGAATCTGAAGCAGGCTCCAGGCTCTGAGCTGTCAGCACAGAGCCCGACACAGGGCTTGAACCCTCAAATCAAGAGATCATGAACTGAGCCAAAGTCAGACGCTTAACCAACTGAGCCACCCTGGCGCCCCTACAGTAAATAGTTTTTATTTTTTTTTTTTTTTAATTTTTTTTTTCAACGTTTATTTATTTTTGGGAAAGAGAGAGACAGAGCATGAACGGGGGAGGGGCAGAGAGAGAGGGAGACACAGAATCAGAAACAGGCTCCAGGCTCTGAGCCATCAGCCCAGAGCCTGACGTGGGGCTCGAACTCACAGACTGCGAGATCGTGACCTGGCTGAAGTCGGACGCTTAACCGACTGCGCCACCCAGGCGCCCCAGTAAATAGTTTTTAAAAGAATAATGGTAACTAAACTTTACTGTGTGTTTACTACCTGACAGGCACTGCTCTTAGAGCTTCACATGTATTAACTCATCAACAATCCTCTGAGGTAGGTACTGTTATATCATTTTTGTATTTACCTAATATCTGAAATACATGTACTGAATAAAACAGTTTTTCTTTTTTTAAATAAACATTTTTCCTTAAAAAAAAGATAAAAATAGACACATGACCATTTCTTTTCTCTTCCTGAGGGACTTAGAAAATACAAATAAGACCAACATCACTTTATTTATTTATTTTTTTTAATTTTTTTTTTCAGCGTTTATTTTATTTTTGGGACAGAGAGAGACAGAGCATGAACGGGGGAGGGGCAGAGAGAGAGGGAGACACAGAATCGGAAACAGGCTCCAGGCTCTGAGCCATCAGCCCAGAGCCCGACGCGGGGCTCGAACTCACGGACCGCGAGATCATGACCTGGCTGAAGTCGGACGCTTAACCGACTGCGCCACCCAGGCGCCCCCCAACATCACTTTAAACATTAAGTCTTTTAGCATATCTTTAATTAATGTAATTAGCTAAAAATAAAACTATGACTCCTTACTTTTGAATTTAGTTTGAAAGTATCAAGGAAATTTTGAGTTACCAATACTTTAATTTTTCGTCATCAAATCTATTTGCTCATTCATACTTTCAAAGAAGATAAATGAGTATTTCTCCCTTTAGGACAAACAAGGAACTTAACTGCAATAGAGCTAATTTTGCTCAAATGTCTATGTACTTTAAAAAAAAAAACAGTTCTTTGGGGAGCCTGAGTGGCTCAGTCGGTTTGGCATTTGACTTCAGCTCAGGTCATGATCTCGTGGCTCACGAGTTCAAGCCCCACATCAGGCTCTGTGCTCACAGCTCAGAGCCTGGAGCCTGCTTTGGATGCTGTGTCTCCCTCTCTCTCTGCCCCTTTCCCACTCACACTCTGTCTCTCTCTATCTCAAAAATAAATAAACATTAAAAAAATACAGTTCTTTTATGTAAGGTAAGAACATGGATTCTAGGGGCACCTGGATGACTCAGTTGAGCATCCCATGATCCTAAATTCATGGGATTGAGCCCATGTTGGGCTCCACACTGGGCATGGAACCTGCTTGAGATATTCTCTCTCTTTCTCTCTCTCCCTCTCCCTCTCTGCCTCTCTCCACAACTCATGCACTCTCTCTAAAAAATAAAAAATAAAGTGACTTTATAAAAAAAAAAAAAAGAGAGAGAGAGAGAGAGAGAAGACCACAGGTTCTAAAACCAGACTGTCTGGCTTTAAATCTTAGCTTAGCCACTTACTAGCTCTAAAAATAAAATCTGGCCCTATGAAAGAACATGTTAACTCCTACCAAATTGCACATTTTTTCACACTAGATGAAAGATCAATTCTAGTCTCCTTCATTTACATGCTCCCCAAAAAATAATAAAAAGGAAAAGATTCAAGATCCCATGACTTACCACTGCCCCTAAAGTTAAGAAACAGGCATCTGTGAGTTATTTTTGTAAAAAACACAGTGGACACACTCTTATGCAACCCTAATCATATGCTAACACTCAAGGTCAAGTAATATACTGCACTACATAAATTATTTTTTCTATCATCATACAATGAATTTAAGGCTTTATAACTATCTGAAGACTACAAAGGTTTTTATGACTAAAATTCATTCTGCTATCACCTCGCTAGAAACAGAGGAGCCAGATAAAACACTTCACTTTAGATGGACAATACTTGAAGACATATGACACCAATTTGATTGCTAATACCCAAAAACACACTTACAGGTGTGATCAGAAATTAATACCAAGATACTGTGGCTGTAAGTCTGAACTAAAAATTGATAATCAGAATTAACAGTGAAATGGCAGAGTAAAATAAGAGAAAACATTTATTGGCCAAAATGAAACTGGTTCTATGCAAATGATTTAATATTAATAGTAGTGTTTTAAAAATATAATATATTGGAAGCACCTAAGTGGCTCAGTTGGTTAAGCATCTGAATCTTGATTTCAGCTCAGGTCATTATCTCACAGGTTTGTGAGATCAAGCCCTGCGTCAGGCTCTGCACTCAGTGTGAAGCCTGCTTGAGATTCTCTCTCTCCCTTTCTCTCTGCTCTTCCCCTGCTCCAGCACACGTTCTAAATAAATAATTAATTAATTAAAAATATAATATATTGGGCACTTGGGTGGCTCAGTCAGTTGAGCAACCAATTCTTGATTTTGGCTCAGCTCATGATCTCACAGTCCTGAGATCAAGCCCCATGTCCACACCCGGTGCGGAGCCTACTTAAGATTTTCTCTCTCTCTCTCTCTCTCTCTCCCTCTCCCTCTCCCTCTCCCTCCCCCTCTCACTCTGCCCCTAGCCGGCTCTCTCTCTCTCCCCACTCCAAAATAATAATGTATTTATTAATAATCAATACAATATACTTTATATTAATAGCATTATTATTGATTGATTTAATAATTCAATTAGAATTCTTAGAACAAATAATTTTATTATCACCAAAAAATTAGATACCTTTGTTTTTTCTTACCATTGTAAGTACAAGGATCAACTAAGGAGTTACACTTGGAACTCCTTAACAACCAAGCTCTTTGTAAACTTTTGTTAGTTCAAGGATCAATTCTTAAGTATCCTCACGACACTAGAAGTCAGCTACAAATTTATCCTAAATAGTCCTGAGAAGGGCCCTTGGGTGGCTCAGTCCACTGAGCTTCTGACTCCTGTTTTCAGCCCTGGTCAAAATCTCAGGGTCAGGCTCCACCCTGAGCATGGAGCCTGCTTAAGATTCCCTCTCTTCCTCTCTACCCTTCCCCCACAC
This sequence comes from Leopardus geoffroyi, assembly GCF_018350155.1. Classification (NCBI taxonomy): domain Eukaryota; kingdom Metazoa; phylum Chordata; class Mammalia; order Carnivora; family Felidae; genus Leopardus; species Leopardus geoffroyi. Next base: position 63,499,549 of record NC_059343.1, on the reverse strand, counting down.
ATGCATGCTTTCTCTCTCTCTATTAAATAAATAAATAAGTAAACAAATAAATAGTTAAGAAACAGTCCTGGGAATTTCCTTTAAAGGGCTCTCCACTCTGGAATTCTTTTCTGTTCTTCTATCTCTGTTAACAGTTTTTCAGGTCTTAACAGAAGCCCTCTTAATGCTCTCCTCTCCTGAACGGCAGGTACCATGCTTCAGGTGAACACTCAAGAGAGCAGAAACCATTTTCTTCACAATTCCAAGAATATACAATGCGCTGCAAACTCTCAGGTCAGAGTAGAGGAGGGAAGTAATTCCAATATTATTCCCTCACAATCTTTGGCTGAGACATCAAATGCACAAACAGGATCAGCAACAATTATATCAGCATAAAACAAAACACTTAAACTTTTTACAAACAAAATCAAATAAGGTAAATGGCCAGGTTAAAACAATTTCCCTAAGATGTGAAATAACCTGTTTACTCAACTAGTAAATTATGAAAATGTGCTCCTGAGTATAGGTCTGAAAAACTGGACTTCTACACGAGAAAATCATAAAGTAAAAATAGGTTTAAAAAAATAGCTGTGTAATTCTAAATGTGGACAGAAAACATGGGACAAAGTACAACTAAGTGGCTCAAAATGGGGGATATTTTATCCTCATTTCCTCCAAGGAAAGAAATATTTGTGAAAACTAATGTAATCTACCAGTATCCCACACATTTAATTCCACAAAGATAAGAAAATCACTTCAATTTTCTAACAGTGCTGGAGAAACTAGGAACATATTTATGAAACCAGAAATTTTCTACCCTTTCACTTTAATGAAACACATTCTAAAAGTATCATGATACTTTTCCTGCCATACTACCTCAGCAAATAAGCAAGTTATATCATATTAAATCTACCTGAAGACTTGAGAGTTATAAGTGAAAAACATGATTGTTGAGATGGTAAATTGAACCAAAACAGGCCTGTGGCCTGTCTCTCCTGCCCACCTCCCTGCTCCACCCACATTTTTATGTCCTAAGCAAGACCACAGTTCAAAAACAAAACTCTGTAAAACCTTTCACAAAGATGAGTAGAAGAAATTTTAAGATAAAACTCCCAAATATTATTCTCAGCTGTGCCAGTGCCTGTATCACCTCAGATAAATCTCTCCTCACAATTTAGTTTCCCAACTGGCAAATGAAAATTATTTTCACGCATTGGGATGTGTCAAAAGTCTTGATTAAAGGAGCACCTGGGTGGCTCAGTTGGCTAAGCATCTCTTGGTTTTGGTTCAGGTCACAGTCTTATGGTTCCTGAGTTTGAGCCCCAAATGGGGCTCCACGCTGATGGTGGGGAGCGTGCTTGGGATTCTCTCTCTCCTTCTCTCTCTGCCCCTCGTGCTCTCTCTCTCTCAAAATAAATAAATAAATAAACTAAAAAAAGTCTTGATTAAAGTTTGTCAAGTATTTTTAATAAAATAAGTTATGAGGTTATAATGAGGAAGTTATAATGAGTTATAATAAGTTATAATGAGAAGTTATAATGAGGAATTTATAAAGAAATGTGTTGCCTTAGCACCCTCACAGAAGTAAAGATTGTATATGTTAGTTGATTTTTGGTCATCACTCCCTTTCCTTTTCAAATAAATTTTACTATTTCTGCATGCATCTTTTCAAAGAAAAACAACCTTCTGCATTAGAGACCAGAGATGTCTCTATCCTTTGGGGAGATTAGTGTTTAATCTAACCCTACCTGGAGGCCAAGAATCAAGATCTTTCTAAGACTATGATTGGAAAAGAATAGTTTCTATCATATTAAGAAGACCAGGCGAGAAATCAATTTGGAGAAAAAGAAATGCAGAAATTCATTGGGGAAATCCTGGAACAACTTCTGGCTTCAGACACCAATGTTATTCATTCCCAGAAATGTAAAAATTGATTCCAAATTACATTTAAGTATAACAGTCAATCAGAATTAAAATACAACAAACTTTAAGAGGAAAAAAATGAGAGAGACAAATCAAGAAACAGACTTTTTCTTCTTTTTTAAGTTTATTTTGAGAGACAGAGAGAGTGAGAGGAGGAAGGGCAGAGAAAGACAGAGGGTGAAAGAATCGTGCTGGCTCCTCACTGTCAGTGCGGAGCCTAATGTGGGGCTCAAACTCATGAGCCGTGAGATCATTACCTGGGAGCTTAATTACCTGAGCCACCCAGGCACCCCAAGAAACAGACTTAACTATAGGGAACACATTAATGGTTACTAGAAGGGAGGTGGGTGGGTGGGGGGATAGGTTAAATAGGTGATGGGGATTAAGGAGTGCACTTGTGATGCGCACTGGGTAATGTATGGAAGTGTTGAATCACTATATTGTACACCTGAAACTAATATAATACCATACGTTAACCAAATTTAAAATTAAAGCTTAAAAAAATTAAAACTTAAATGAAAATATATAGCAAACTTTATTTTTTCTCTTAAATTTGAGTTTACATCTGACTGAAATCTCATACATTCATGCTGCTTTTGTCATTTCATACATTTTTTCTATATATAAGCTTTTTTGTTGGCTGGAGGGTAGCTGGATATGGTTGTGAGCTTACCAGTTTTGGAGCCTATACATTTTTTCCTTTAACAGCAATATCTGAGAGGATGTGGCTGTGTTAGAAATAGGGATGTTGATGTACAGTGTGTTGTTGGATGTCCTGCATCTTTCCAGCCCCCTAAGCCTCGGCTCGTATTTTTTCTTCTACCTGGGCTGCCCTCCCCTACTTCCATTCCTGCAAAGTTAAGTCCTACCCAATTTCAAGGCCCATCTCAAATGCTCCCTTCCCTGGATTCTCATAACACTTTCTCGTTCTAACGTACAATGTTACTGAGATGAAATTAAAAGGATGTACCTGTCTTTCCTATACACTGTGAGACCCTCTAGTACCAAAAAACCCTCTCATGTCATGAATGTAAACACAAGAACGTTTTAAAAATAAATAAAATCTCAGTTCAAAATATCCTTTTAAAAGGATGAGATTTTAAAAAGATTTTTAAAAAGTAAGAGGATGAGATAAGCAGTCTAGTTATTCAATCAGTGGGGCTGCTAGAACCCACTGACTTCATAACTGAACTCCACTAACTTGACTGCAAACTCACTTGAGGCCAGGGACTCTGTCCTATTTCTTGCCTATACTCCATACCACCCCCACACCTCGATATCACCCAATTCGATGTCCTTCACACATTAAGACTCAATACAAAACCGTATTACTGTAGATGAAAAGACTCTAAAACAAAGATCAGATGCTAAAATACGAACTTGTGAAGCAATGAAAGAGTTGTTGGTGCTTAGGATAACCTCAACGTCTACAACAAAAAGTGTCAAAGATAAAGGTACCACAAGGGTGTGACAAGTATGGAGAATAACTTTACTGGGAAGCGGGCCGAATGAACAAAATGAAATAAGAACAAGAGCGTTCTCTCAGTTTAGCTTATGCTCCCAGAGCGAGACAAGAAGCAAAATAATTTTTCACTTTATTTCATTAATTATGGTCATCAGTACATGTGACTTCCATACAGGCACAGACCTTCTCATATCTTTAATTAATTAGGTAACACAGGCCACTGGATGATCAGAACACTTTCCCAGGAGGGTACAAGGAAAATGACACGGGTCAGTACCCAATCTCCCCTCCATTATGCCCTATTAGGAGGGGTAAAACATGAGCGAGGTAAATACCTGAGTTGTGAAGAAGTGAGCGTTTGGGGATTGCCCCCAGATTAAAATGACCCTCGGTACACTCGGTAGCACAGACTGACAGTACAGAACACCTCTCCAGTAGAAAGGAACGACGGGGAGCCGGTATAGGACTTACCTGGTTTATTTTTTCCTATGGTTAAACGTCGGGAGCTACGCAGCCCGCGGCAGCGACAAATGCACGCGCAGGCTCCAATCTAACACACCCGGAAAAGAAGCAATAGTAGCGGCGTCCGGAGGGAGGGGGAGGGGGAGAGGGGAGCGCGGCGGCTGCAGCGGGGGCGGCGGCGGCAGCAGCACTCACTCGGATTCTGTTCCTCCAGCCTTAGCCTCCTGGGCCTGCGGCCTTTACCCTTCCCTTCCTTACTCCCCCCCACTTCCGGGTGACGCCCAGGCCGGAAGCAGGGCCTGAGACGCGGAGAGAGGGACGCGTCACGTGAAGGGCAACGCGAGCCCTAGAATCAAGCTTCTTCCGCCTCCTACTGCCCTTAGGCTGACACGCAGCCCCTGGCTGAAGTCTTTGCCTTGGCAAGAGAGCCCTCCAACCCGTTCCATCACCAGAAACAAAACAAAACCCCACCAAAGCCTGTGTCATCTAACCAGACAGAAAGTGCCATAGACCTCCTTGTAAATCATCTTGTACATAGTTCAGCCTTTCCCAGCATGAAATTAACGTGCTGCTGATAGACTGTGTAGCCTAACTCCAGATGCAAATGCCAGAACTATGAACTTGCATTCGTCCTCCATTCAAAAATGATCTTGGGATGCCTAGGTGGCTCAGTCGGTTAAGCGTCCAACTTTGGCTCAGGTCATGATCTGGTGGTTCATGACTTCGAGCCCCGCATCCAGCTCTGTGCTGACAGCTCAGAGCCTGGAACCTGCTTCAGATTCTGTCTCTCTCCTTCTCTTTCTCTCTCTGCCCCTCCCCTGCTCACTCTCAAAAATAAATATTTTTTAACAATTTGTAAAAATGATCTCAAAATTTTTTGACTTTTTATTCATGCTTTTGAATTCATAATCTTTATGTGTCAGTACGTTACAGTTGGGGCAGGCATCGCACCTCACACTACCTTCAATATCACCATCCTAAAGCTTCGAACCACTTGCCCATTTATCCATTCACTTGCCGATCTTCTTAAAAACCTAGAGGATTCCAAGGATGTAAAGATATTAGACTATCACCATGAGTTCGGAAAGAAATGAGATGCATAAAATGTAGCAAGACCATGCAATAAATAAGCAATACAGAATTTGAGAAAAATATACTTTTAATCCTGTTTGCCCATTTCAACATTTAAAAAACGGCAAAATCCTAGGATTTTTAAAACTATGAACATTAAGAGGTACAGGCTCCCTTTCACTAAATTCAAAGTGAGATATGGTCTTTTCATATCTCCTTTCATTGAATATCTGTCATAAGATATAGAGGGAAATTATAGATTATTTTGCATTTTCAATCCAGTTGCTGGGGAGCACCTGGGTGGCTCAGTTGGTTAAGCGTTGGCCTTTGGCTCAGGTCATGATCTCACCATTCATCAGTTTGAGCCCTGCATTGGATTCTCTGCTGTCAGTGCAGAGCCCGCTTCAGATTCTCTGTCCCCCTCTCTCTCTGGTCCTCCCCCACTTGCACTCTCAAAATTAAAATAAACATTAAACCCAGTTCCCATAAAAGTATCAAGTCCAATAATGTTGCCAAATTCGAACTAGTACACAAGGTATACATATTAAGTTAATATTTGTAAAAGGCTTAGCAAAGTGGCACACACTAAGCATATTTAAATACTGATAAACTAATTTCCATGCCACCTGTTTTCAAACTCCTATTAATCCTTGACAGGCCACTTAAAATCGCCCAAGATTTAAATTTTAGGCCTACAATGAAGTATTTCAGAAAGGATTATTCCTTCTCCCCTATACCTATACACATATATGAAAAAATTATCTTCAATATTCCTAACCTTCCCAGCCATTTAGTTGTAACTGTCAATCGCGTACAACCTTGCATCACAAATTCAATCCCAAATTTAAAATCTTTAAAAATCACATGAAATTAAGATGGCTTTTAAGTGAGCTTCAAATCATTAGTAAATTGGTTTGTAACTACAATATTAACAATTGTGTTAAGCTTTCACAGAAATTCACTAAAAGGCAGAAATCATAAAGCTTTATCAGAGTACCAAATTTACCAGCTAATTTTTATGTAAAGTTTATCGTTATGAGCTGCAACTCTTTTATCATGTACATCCTTAGTGATTGAGCCTTTCCCTTACTCTAAAACACCTCACATCTCTAAATGCATAATCCCTAATCCCCCTAATCAGTGCACAAGCATACCAACAGTTTTTTTACAATTAGTATACTGAGCTTTCAAATAGAAGGGAGTGTCTTCAGGAAGTAATCAAGTTTTCTGGCGGTGAGCAGATAGTAGGTGCCCCCAAAATGCTTATAAAGTGATATTAAGATCTCCAATAGTCACAAGGGTGAGAACTCAATATCTGTGCCTCCACAATTACCACAGTACCTAGTTCTAAATAAGCTTAATAAATTAAAAGAACAGAAAACATTGTAATTTACGGTCAAATTAATTGAATTCATGATATTTACCCTAATTTAAAAAATACTTTCTGGCCTTCAACAAATAACATTTAAAGGATTGGCAATGCTTCTAAAGTCACTTACCTAAATTCTTCAGAGGAACGGATTTTTGATAGGAAGACTAATTTGACAACCTTCCCAATCTAGGTATTAAAACTTTCAGTGATGTTCTGGGATAAACTGAGTGTGTTTGTGAGAGGATAGACCTTTGAGTACACTAGGGAGGCTGCAAGGTCAGAACACTGTGATGACACAAACTAATTTAGACTTCTACTACTGCTTCATTTCTGGTAGTGGCCATGGCAGTTTTATTTTATATTATTATTTTTTATTTAATTTTGAGAGAAGACAGATTGTGAACAGCAGAGAGAGAGAGAGAGACAGAATCCGAAGCAAGCTCCAGGCTCTGAGCTATCAGCACAGAGCCCAACAAGGGGCTCAAACCCACAAACTGCGAGATCATGACCTGAGCCACCCAGGCACCCTGGCCATGGTAGTTTTACAATTACTCATCAGGACAAGATTAAGTACAAAATAAAGTTTTAAAAGTCTGTTCAGACATGCCAACTACCACCACCAGATTTTATCACACAGAAAAACATATATGTTGGCAAATGGACAAGTAGACATTTTTAAATTTTTTTTTTTTTTTTTTTTTGCCTATAAGAGCTGGCAACACTTATCTGACAAAGTGGCACAAATCAATTTGAAAACCGCGGATAGTCGTTAGTAATCCTCAATAAAAATTCAGTAATGAAGAGGTAAATAATCTAACGGAAAGTTAAAGCTTCCTTAAAGAAATGTTTATTTTACTTAATCACATCTCAGGGCTACATGCATTTGAACACCTTAGTCCTAGTTTAACATTCTTTCTAAATATAGTGTTCATTCAAATTTTATCAAATATAGGCACTATTACATAGTTACTAATCTGCAACATAGTTTGCAAGGACATTCAACTTATTTTTCCTACTCAATGAAATTACTTACTGGCTTTGATGCATTTTGCCATAAGAGCATTCTTCTAGTATTTCATACACCAGGTAAAAATTTTTCTGATGTTTGGTTACACATACATCCTTACCTACATACATCAGGTAAATTTGGCAATGCCTAAAAGCCACTTACCTGATAACTTACTTTAGGTGAGTGAATTTAGGAATCTCTAATTTAGCTAACATAGGTTACTCCACTGAAATTCCATTTTCTGCTTATTTGAGCACTATCAAAAAACATGAGGCTTTTTACGCCTTCAGCCAAGGAATTAACAAAGCACCAATGTGCTTCAAACATTATAGATGTTTTCTTCAGTTAGCATCTTACACATAAAATCCAAAGTCATACTGAATTCAGGATAATACATGCATCAAAAGTTGGTATAATTACAGGATGCCAACAGGTCACCGAAAGTAACTGGTTAAGTGACAATAAACCATATTTGACAGATCCTTTCTTTAATAGCATCACAAACATCCTAAATAAATATAATGAAAGATCCAAAGCTCTAAGATGAATGTGCCAACAGAGCCAAAGAGCTAGCTAATCTTCAGACATCCTAGGAGTTCATCTGATAGGACCACTCTTCCCTTGGGTCTGGTGACACCCCAAGTTCTCTTGGCAGGAGTAAAAAGGACTTAATTCCAATTCCAAATATACATATAAATTAGAGGTAGAAAACAGTATGCATAATCAATATCTGGGCAAAGATGACCTAAAGTAACTCTGAAATCACTTATTCATGAACTATAAGCCTACTATAAAGTTGACTTCCAGGTGATAGCCAAATTTTCCTTTCATAACACCTCATAAAGAAAAATTATTTAAGAAATTATAATGCATCTTCCTTTAATAGTAACACAAAGGTTAAATAAATGAAAAGTGATCAAGCTTGGTTTCATTACAAAAGAAACAAAATGACAACAAAGGTTTCAAATATACTTTATTTCTTCGATCAGGCCATATTTTTAATGGGTGCACAGTGCTTTTACTTGGCATCAATTAGGAGTTGGTTTTGAAACAATTCATTATTACACCAGCTGGGATGACTACTGATCTCTCCATTCTTTTGGGGTGACTCTGCCAACAGGGGACAGGTTCCATTCTATTCCAATTTGTGTTGCTGTCTGTAAGAATTAAAATGCTATCAGTTATAAAAGTTTAAACCCGAGTCCACTCTCCCTTGGAGACCATTTCTTAAAAGTGACAAAGGTATTCTACTCTACAGGTTAAAAACACACAGAGACTCAGCTGGGATATATAGTGCCCACTATGTAAGCCAAACCTAATTGCTGTCCTAATTCTCCAGAGCAGTACTCTTCAATAGAACTTCCGGAGATGAAAGAAATGTTCTAGATCTTCATTGTCCAACACAAGAGCTACATATGGTTACTGAGCAACTGAAATGTGGCTAATATGACTGGGCAATTGAATTTTTAATTTAATTAACTCAAATTTCTACTTCACATTTCTGTAACATCTCCTCAAAACATTGCTTCACTCAACCACAACTACTAAATACTGCCAAAGAGCACTTTTGTAATATCCTTTCAAGGAACACCACTCCAAAAGTGCCCCTAATCACACATTTGTTCAAAATCTATTTACTCTTCTAATTAAGTAGACACACCTATTTAATAGTATATTTAAGGAAGGTTAAAACAAGAATAAAAAGCCCCATTAATAAATATCTTTGTTTATTAAGGTAAGGATTTATACGTATCTTTTAAGAACAACTTATATATTTATCCCACTTTTAACCAGCAAGTATATAAACTGGTAAGCAGATTGTTACACGTAAGATGTAAAAAACTATAATAGTGAAAACAAGTCACTTTTACATCTCATCCATCAAAAATGTTGTACTCTGTTCGGAGGGCAGAACTTTAGAAGAGAAACTGATTACACTTGATCTTAGCCAAAAGGCCGAGAAGCGATAGAAGAGAAACTGATTAAGTGAAGGAAGGTGACCCAAGATGGTGAAAACCCTGGAAACCACATAACAAAAAGTGATTAACAGAACTAAGGATGTTTAAGAGAAGATCCAGGGGCGCCTGGGTGGCGCAGTCGGTTAAGCGTCCGACTTCAGTCGGGTCACGATCTCGCGGTCCGTGAGTTCGAGCCCCAAGTCGGGCTCTGGGCTGATGGCTCAGAGCCTGGAGCCTGTTTCCGATTCTGTGTCTCCCTCTCTCTCCGCCCCTCCCCCGTTCATGCTCTGTCTCTCTCTGTCCCAAAAATAAATAAAAACGTTGAAAAAAAAAAATTAAAAAAAAAAATAAATAAGAGAAGATCCAGGAGACATGATAGCAATTTTCTAGTATCTAATGGTTGATACATGAAAATGGGATCAGAATTTCTTTGGCAAGAAAATGATGGGTAAAATATGAATGCTTAATGCTATGGAAGAAATTCCTGCACTGGGTGGTTAATTACATCAGAAAATCTCTGAAGTCCCTCTGAACAAGAAATGTATACTACTATGTGAAAACATTTTGAATTCATGAACTAAATAGGAATGAAGGGGCGCCTGGATGGCTCAGTCAGTTGGGCAACTGACTTCAGCTCAGGTCATGATTTCACAGTTCGTGGGTTCGAGCCCTGCGTCGGGCTCTGTGCTGCCAGCTCAGAGCCTGGAGCCTGTTTCGGATTCTGTGTCTCCCTCTCTCTCTCTCTCTCTCTCTCTCTCTCTCTCTCTGCCCCTCCCCCACTCACGCTCGCTCGCTCTCTCTCTCTCTCAAAAATAAACAAATATATATATTAAATAGGAATGAAAAACATCTAATATAGAAAATTATCAATCAATAGTACTTACATAAGCCCATACAGCAACACAGAAAGTGGCTCCACTAGCTAATACAGCATTACCGTATTTGTCATGGAAATCAGGTGTCCGTTTCTGGTGGCTCTGCCTTGCCATTGTTTGCTGAATGCTTTGAACTTAAAGGAAAAAAGAAATACAGAAACATATCTATCAATTATAAGGAAAAGAGAACATGTAA